>NC_135657.1:54801874-56093821 GCF_964188315.1 Podarcis muralis | reverse complement strand
TTTCTATGGATAACTTATTCCCCACATACACAGTAGTACAATACTAGAAGCGCTTCCCTCATTTCTGGCAAATGGCTCACAGTTGTGGCAAAATACGCACCACACAGTGAGACATAACCCATATAAAGGCCTTATTTTACATGGCACAGACTACTGCATCATTACATAATTTCCTGCTATACAGCAGATAAAAAAACTGCAAGTGTGGGTACAGCTTTAGTAAGCCAGTCTTTGGTTGTCTGCTTTCTAAACAAAGGTACACGAAGGTATCTTAAAGAAGGATCAATATACTCTGGACCATGATTTCTTGGAAACAATCCCCAATTCAAGCTTTGGTCTAACCTCAGTGAATTCAATTGTTTCGTTAGCAGAAAGTGTCCATACATTTATTATAACACTTGCTGAACTTTTCAGAAGTGTGAAGAATAAAGTTGAAGTCCAGCAAACACAAGGCTGTTGGGATTATCTTCACAATCTTCTCAAACTTCTCTTATCATTCACAAGTTATCAGAAAAGAACTCTGCCAAGTTCAAACATGACCTGCAAAAGAAATAGAATTTTATTATATTTTTTTCCAAGTGTTTTCATTGGTAATGAAAGTCAACGGATCCAAACTCTTCCTTACAGTGGTATTTAAAACCACACTTAAAAAAACACACACCCTAATGCTAACTAATACAAATAGGGCCCCTTACTCCAGCACAAGCAATCTGTTCAGCAGCTAAAGGTGATATTAAGGCAAAGGGATGGTTAACATTTTCGTAAGAGTGACAGAAGATTCTAATGTTGCTCACTCGCCCATATAAGCCTGGTGGCTAGAAAGATAAAGAAACGGCACTATTCATGCAAGCAAAGGCCTCTGTAAGTCAGAGGTAGGCAGGTGGGGAGGGGATAGCATGACAGGATAACAGCCCTCTTTCAGACACTGACTTAAAAGATGCTCACTGAACAGCTCCTTTCACCAGCAGGTACTACTTGAGTTGCTATTCAAAGTCTTTTGCTTTGCTCTCGCACTTGCACCTCAGTGTGTGGAGACTGACTGGGGCTCTGATTTTGCACATAGCAGTTCCTTAACTGAAGGGAACAGTTCCCAGCCATTGCTTGACTTAACAGGTGTAACTGCTGTTGATTGCCCCCAGAAAACAAATGCATTTGTAGTTTGCAAAATAAAAACTACACAAATTCCAGTAACACAGGAAGGAAGTAATTACAGATCAATATGCATTCTCAACTTAGAAATGCATCATGTGACATAGAAAACAGTGTAGACAATGTAACTTGTAGCTTCCAGGGCATGTAAACTCTGAGAAAGCCATGAATACGCTTGGCACTTGAACTACATGCAGGTTACATACCATCCTGTGATGGAATTTTGTGATGTGAAGACGTCCTAGATGACTAATTTTGATTTCTTCTTACATATAGGTAAAAATTATGCTGGTGCAGCGTGGTGGCCAAGTTGCTTGTTCAAATCTCATTTAATCAAAGTCCCTATTCTCTCAGTTTCAGTTCGGCATTTATGATTTAGGGATAATACTGGCCTACTTTATAGTTGCCAGAATTATCAAAATAATGTGTGTGAAGCATTTTGAACACTAGAGAGTGCTATATCTACATAAATTCCTAGAGGATATTTACAAACTTCTCCCCAACTTTCCCGCATCATGTTTAATTAAATTGAAATTGTATCATGATTCAGTGAACTTGCTAACATTATAGGAAGTGATATACTGATTGTACTCACAAGGAAAGAGCTCAATACATGTTTGTTTCAACAAAGCTGTTAAGTTCATACTAACACTGCACAGCAGCACATTGTTGCAGACTTACCTCTATGGTGATGAGTATCACTATCATCCACTCTAAACGCAAAGCATGTTTTTCACTCAAATGATTTCTCATCAAATCTGTCAGCTCTGTGCAGTGCTGGAGCTTTTCATTCACCACCTGCAATAGAGGAACTGATACTTCAGAAATCCTTGGGTAAACAACTTGTTCAAGGTATTCTCACCTAAACAGCTTATCCACTGAATGGGGCTTAATGAACATACTGAAGTTTGATGAACTATATCAGAACTGATGTTTCTATCAATGAAAGCAGCAGAGCACCCAACACCATAAAGTTAGCATTAGGAGTTTTGACATCTCAGTGTTAGCAGATTTATTGAACTGTCGTTTACAAATATAGACCACAATGACTACATCAGCCGGAACTTTGTTCATTAATAGTTACTAAAATTGAACAGTTTCTAAAGTTTTGGGTTTAAGTAATGGAAGATGAAGGCAAAATCCAACTCAATCCAGTGCAAAGCGTCAACTTGTAAAGGATTCCCATAGACTTAACTGAACTATAATTTCTCCTCCCCTACATGCATGTGTGCATAAGCACGGGATAGCTGCAAACCATGAATAATGAATTAGAAATGACTGCATTCCTCTCATATCTCCACCAAACACTCCTGTCTGTTCAATCAAGTGACAATCAAGCTGGACTGCCCTAACTGCAACATATTTTCAAAATAATGTCCCTTTCAAATGCATTTTAGCAAAAAGAGTGCAATTTTGGACTCTTATCACCTGGAAGGCAAAAATCAGCACTTCCTCAAGACCTTTTTTACATAATACAGCTCCTAGTTCTTACCAATGGAGACCCTTTTTCAAACCAAGTACCAACCACATAGGAATCAGAGAAACTCACTAATGTAGACTTGTACAGGCCTGCCAGAGTTTTCACAGGCAGCTATGGAACCACACCTATCAGCAGGAACAGCAGTTAATAGATTGTCAAAAGATTCATTGTGATAAGCAGATTAATATCCTTTAGGAGAGAAAACCTGGCTTCGTGGGAATCAGGTTACAGATGCTTCAGGTTACAGACGCCGCTAACCCAGAAATAGTACCTTGGGTTAAGAACTTTGCTTCAGGATGAGAACAGAAATTGTGCGGTGGCGGCAGCCGGAGGCCCCATTAGCTAAAGTGGCACCTGAGGTTAAGAACAGTTGTTAACCCGAGGTACCACTATAATGCGGGATGAGCTTGCTATATGAGAAAACTATACTGCAATTAACAAAATTAAATACAATACCAGCAAGCCAGCTCTGAGTAGGAATGGAAAAAAACTGGACATATTACCCAAGAGAAAGAGAGAACAAGATTTCTAAATAGCTAGTTCCACCTTGCTAAGAAAGCAAACAGAATACCAGTTTATTACAGGGATTGGTTTTTTTTTTGTTTGTTTAAAATTAATGGCATGAAGCCCCAAACCATGTAATGTTCTGCATGTGCACTGCCCCATGGAAGCCCTTTGCTCCTAGAAAAGCTGCTCCCAAAATTTGGTGGACCCTCTGGAATGGCCTGTAAAGAGGGTAGTATACACCCTGTGAAGTGGGAAGAATCAACAATCCCGCAGCCAATACTAGGCAGAAGTATCTTCTAACTACACATGGGTCACTTGACGAGTCCATGCCCATATTCTTGCTCATCAACAATGAAATACTTGTACACAATAAGTGCCTTTATTTACTTAAATTTATGTCCCGTCTTTCCTCCAAGAAACCCAAGGTGGCACACACGACCAAGAAAACAGAAGAAGAAAATGGAGCACGAAAAGTTTAAGACTTCTTTGAGGAGAACCAATCTGTGAACAATTGGCAAAAACTGAAGTTTTTGCTGCGGCAAGAAAGCTGGAATTGTGTACCTACCTTAACTCTGCGACTAATGCTGAGAAACTGGCAAGTGTTATCATATAACTGTTCAAGATGCTCTCTATCCCAATAGAAATCTGGAGTCATTAGCAGGTCAGAACTCAGATTTATGCGGTGCCTGAGGAAAGGTAGGTAAATACATAGATTCAGAGCAATTATGGGTGGTTCTTCCCTCCTAATCTGAGTTAATAATTATACCTAGGTGGTTCAGATATAATGCCAAACCATGGTTTGACACAAGATGAATAAGCACTTGGAAAACTCTCAGGCTTACACAATCCATTTTTCTATCACATGCTACAGCTGCTTCCCTGGCTTGAATAATTTTACAGTACCAACAAAATGGCAACCTATGGTGAGCCTCAGACCAGGAAAATATGATTTTATCACAGTGAAAAAGGGGTATTCCAGGCTCCTTTTTGTGCCAAACCATGAAGGCTCTATGAAGGGTATATTGGTCACTCAAAACAAAGTGATGATTTTCATATTCCCTCATGGGCTTCTTTGAGAGGAAGGCTGGACCATAAATTTAAAAAGTAAATATTCATTACTTTAAAAAGGTACAAATTTAATTAAGAAATTGGGCGGGATTCACCTAATTAATCCTGTCAGTGGAAGTCCTGCAGAAGGGGTTCCACAACAGGGCTCCCCCCGTGCCCCCCCCCCATTGGTGCAGGAGAAGCTTCAGAACAGCACATGGGAATTGTTCTGTCTGGCACACTGATACACTTGCACAGATGGAACTTTTGGAATAGCAGGACATTGAATTCCACCCATTATTTTTGAACAAACAACTACGTTTGTTACTGAACTGCTTTTTCCCCTTGACTACACTATCCTACCAATAAGATCCGGAAACAATCCTGCTCTCTGGTTAAGACCTGTTCTTGCAGCAAGACTTCTCATGATTAGTACTTCTCAGTGGTACTTCTAAATTCTTATGATTAAAGGATTTAGGGCTTATCTCCCATCTCTAAACAAAAAGAGATTCCCTGCTCTCAGCAGCTGATCTAAGCTTTATTTACCATTACCCTTCACAAATCATACAGGTCTATTACAGACATTCCTAGAAACAGGATTTGGGGAAAATACAGAACTTGTCAAGGTTATAACAGACACACTTGCTTATGCTCTTATCACATACGAAGGCTTAAATGGAGCTGCACCGTACACTGTAGCTCTTAAAAACTGTTACAATAAATCCATAACATTATTCAATAAGATTTCCATTCAACTGAAGATTCTAGTTTCATGTTTAATAAACACCAGTTAGCAGGGTACGTATTTCCAAGTGTTCAGACAATATGGTGCTAACGGGTGTGTGGGAAGAGACATGACTGCATTGTGCTCTTCCACTGTATTTAACATTTTTGTTTCTAATCCTTGGTGCCCTAAATCGATCCACCTCTTGCAATTAGTAGGCTTGACTTTGGGTGTGAGCTTAGGATATCTTTAAAAAGATGATGCTAGATTTCTATAGGAAGTTTTGCTTCTTAAAAGGGAACCAATAACTGTGTTGGTAGTGAAGGCAGGGGGTAGAAAACGAAGGTGGCTGGAAGTGAAGGATCAAATTATATTGTAAACGTCTTCAGGATGCCTTGTGGGAAGCTATTTATAATTGAAATAAATAACAACGAAGTGTCCTGGGAATTAAGTTAAGTTTCCTTGTTTTAATGAAGATACCTCAACGCAAATAATTCCCCAATTTTCTGCATCACATCAGCATGAGAGAGCTTCACCTTCCTTCTTGACTTTAGTATCTGTTAAAAAGAGAGTAATGAGACGTTAAGAGCGAATATATGTTGCAAATAGCTCAATTTAATAATAGTACGTAAGACCAATGAAGTAGTGAATACCTCAGGTATTGACTGGATAGATTCTACAAAATTATCCAATGATGATTCCCAAATTGCCAGCTTCACTACATTAGGGAAAAGTATAAGAGATTTATTATTCAAGTTCACTACCCTTTAATGTTTTCACAAAACCTAGTCCCTACTTTCAATTACCGTATTTTTCCGTCTTTAAGACACCCCCAAGTATAAGGACCCCCCCCCCATTTTTGGGGACTCAATTTTAGGAAAACAAGGGGAGATGGCCCAAAGTTGTTGAGCCTCTCCCCCTACACAGCTGCAGGCAGGAAACACTCCCTGCATCGTTTCCCACGTGCAGCGGCATCAGGGGAAGTTGCACTCTCACCAGCCATCCGGTTGACGGGAGTGCAACCTCCCCCAATGCCGCCGCACGCGGGAAATGATGCAGGGAGCACCCACCATGTGCAGCAGCATCGGGGGAAGTTGCACTCCCGCCAATGAGCTGGCTGGCTGCACGCAGCTTCTCCCCCCCTCCCCCAGCAGATGCGGGCAGGAATCACCCCCCAGATCGCTCGCTGTGGCATCGGGGGAAGCCACGCTCCTGCCGACTGGCTGGCTGGTAGCACACTGCTCCCCCCCCCATATGCCACTATCCGTGTATTGGATTACCCCAATTTTTTAACATGATTTTTGAGTCAAAAAACCTCGTCCAATACATGGGAAAATATGGTATATGATGTCTTCGCAAGGAACCTAAAAAATGCATGCTTGAGGGCCAAAACAGATGTCAGGTGGGAGACTTGCAATCAGACTTCCCAGTTGTTAGGAATTAAAAACAAACTTTAAAACAGCAATGGAGTAGGGATGTCCAGGTTTTATTCTAGAAGTGACAGCAGGTAACAGGTGCTAAACTCCCAATCTAAATCTTCCCCACCACAAATTATTAGCCTTAGGCTACTTCCTGCAAAGCTGAATTGCTTTAAGTGGCACTGAACTCCAGAAGTAACTCAAGAAATTGCTTATCATTTGAATTTGATATCAAGAAGGAATTGTCCAAAACAGACATAGCAACACACATTTTAAGGATACTTTATCAGTGTACCTCTGTAATGATCTCTGAAGTTCACTTCAAGTTCTTTGCATCATGCCGAAGTAATACTACTATACATAACTTATCTCTGGTGCACATTCCCAAGCTATCCTCATACACACATTTTAGGTAACACTTTGGGGAAAAGTTTTTCGCAGCACATGCTACACATCCCAAATTCTGATGCAAAATGCTGCTTAGAAAGCCTGATGCAATATATCACTTACCAGAAAGGCAAAGAGCATTTGAAAAAGCAAACTTCTCTAGAGTAATTTCATCAGGATCTAGTTCCGAATTTATCAGGATTTCTCCTCTATGAAGCTTTGACTGTGCTCTGTAAAGAGCAAGAGGAATACTTTAATTGACCACATGCACCAAAACAGAATATGCCCAGTATGAATCCATGACACATAGGAACTAGCTATACTGTACTTTAAAAACAAAAACAAATCAGAGCACCTAAGAACATGCTTAGTTCCCGTCACAGATAATGGAAGAAAACTTCAGACTTGTTGAGCTTCTTTTTCAACTCTATTTGTCAAACAAGAAAAGCTCTTCACCTGAACAGGGAGTTTCAAAAGCTGCTTAGCAAGTTATTTGGGATTTTTTTTTTTAAAGGGCCAAGTATATATGCTGGCCGACTGAGATGACAGAACTCTCAGTGGCCCATTGCAATTCCTTTCTGAGGTCAGTTGCATCCACCATTACTTTCTCTTAAGTTAGTGCAGGTGATTCTGAAGGTTAATTTATCTTGGAATGAGTGTCAGTTGGTGCAGACTGAAGATACTGGTTGGATGTGTGCAAACGCTTGCTGATCCATGTCCCTTGTGGCTTATAAAGGGACCAATGAAGTTATTAATACAGTACCCCATTACGAGAGGCAGTGGTCCCCAGTTCCCTAAAGGTTTTTATTATTATTTAAATAAGAATATTTTTGTGCTCCCTGTCTCAAAGATGGCAATGGCAATACTTTCTTACTTTGCAAAGGAATTGCAAATGCAGCTTTATTACAAAGATTCTGGGAGGTCTAAACAAGCTGGCAGAGTAGCGTAAATATTTAGCAATGTTTTCAGGAAACAAATAGATGCAAGAAGCTACATTGCACAGAAACTAGCACTTGATGACATACAAACACTTACTCTCCTAATCTGTAGTTCATCTCTTCATTTTCCCAGTGAACAAGCGCAACTTCGTATGGCTGAATTTCATGCCTTTCCAGCATTTGCATGATACTCTTCATCTAGAAAAGATCCTGCATATTAGAATTGCTGACAAATGCTAAGAGGTCATCATATAAACCTGCAGGCTAACAGTCATGGTGCCTTCAGCCAGTTTTGAAATACCATGGAGAGGGAGGGTGGAACTGCACATCACAAGGAAAACAACTCCAGCTCTTCCTTACAATGCAAATACAAGGGCAGAGAGAGGCATACTTACAAAGGGAGAATTGACCTAGGAGAGGAGATGCTTCACACTTCCCATCTCTCAATCCCTCCCCCAGAAAATGGTCTCAGGCAGTTTTTGTTTTTTTCTTAATCTGGGCTCTGAAACTGGAAGCAAGCCCATTAGAGGAATAAACCTTAAAAAGAGGAGGGTGTGCGAAGGAAGGCTAAAATGGTAGGTGTGAGAGAGGTTAAGCATCCCTGCCTCCTACTACTTTCCCCCCTACAAGCAACCTCTGACACCACACTTCTGTAACTTTGTTAGGCGCAGATGTGGGACTCTGTGTTTGCAAAGGCAAAACGCAACTCCTCTCAGAGTCTGGCTCTACTTTGCACATGGCCACGACCCATAATATCTTCTGTCTCATCTCATTGATTTCCTACAATTTTCTACACTGACAACATTGTCTTTATTCTCAAATAACAACTTGCAGAAATACATCATTGTGAATAACTTAGTTTTTTTAAAAAAATAAAAGCATCAAAAGACATGGGACAAAAACTCCCACTGCCCTTCATATACAATTTTTTAAAAAACTGAAAAATTAGACTGTAAAATGTAAAAAGATACATTAATAGCATTTGCTAAATCTACACTTAAATCTAGCCAAACCATTTTATTTTGTGGAACTGCAAAGACCAATGGAGTTTACCTCATAAAATTTGGCTTCCACTTACTGTTTTTTCTTCAACATTCCAGAACACAACAGATCCTTCCCTGTATGAACAGAATTTCAAGGTGGTGTTAGCAGCACAGATTATGTTTCATGCTTACATGTGTATTTCTTGGCAAGAATAAATACTCTATTCTAGATAAGGACGGAGAAGAATTTAGTTTGTTCCACTTTAAGTGAACTGACATAATTCACACCCAAATTAATACACAATCAAAACAAAATTATACTTTAAGATTTTAGTGGCAATACTTGGCTCAGAAACATACAGATGCATACACTGAGGGGAAAATACATATTTAAATAATATTTTGTGATTAAAAATTAAGTACATAAATACAATTTTTAATGGACTTTTAAAAAACCCAGAATAAGGCAGAAACAGCATGGAATCAATTTATGACGGTACTGATGTGAAACTGACGCAGACTGAATATAGACTGTTAAACCTACAGTCCTCAACTTTTTAGCTTTTAAAAAACTTTTAAATGGTTGCAATTATTTATTCTCAAAAAAATATAGAGTGCAGAGGCTGGCCATCACATAGTACAATTCTATACATATCTAGAAAGGCATGAAATTGCAATTGTCAGTCCCTGCCCCTGTACTCATTGGGAATTACTCTGGAGTTTGTGTATAGCTGATGGCCTTAGGGAAGCGCTGCCACCCCAGCCTCCTTCATTACAGCAAAGAGGGAGGGGGGAAGATCTGTAGTTGCTTGGGGGTTAAGGCCTTTTGAAGCCCAAGTCCCAGAGTTGCTATCAAGCTAAGCAATAAAACCTATCATTTTGTGTTACAATAATTTTTTTAGTTCACATGCACTTTATTGCTGGGCATTGTTTACCTGAAGAAAAAAATTATTCCAGGATCATATTCTTTCGCTGAGCTTTCTGTACCGATCACCAAAACGTTTGCTGCATCTTGTTTAAAAGAAAGCAGATTTGGAATCATATTCTGAGACACAGAAACAGCATTTAAAACCCTGTAAAACATTTACCCTACAACCCCAGATATAATTATCTGGGCTAAACCCCACTGAGAACTGTGGTGATTACATCTAAGTAAAACTACTGGGTTGCATTGCATGTGTCCATTTAATATACAGTCATACCTCAGGTTGAAGTAGCTTCGGGATAAGTATTTTCGGGTTGCGTGCTGTGGTCAAAATGATGTCACGTGCATGCGCAGAAGCAGCAAATCGTGACCCGCGCACACACGGGTTGCGTTCGCTTCTGGATGCAAACGGGGCTCTGGAACGGATCCCATTCGCATCCAGAGGTACCACTGTAGTCCTATTTCAGAACCTTTGAAATGTTAAAGGTACCACTTGCTGATGTGGGGAGAGAGAGATTTGGCCTGCTTGAGTCCATAACAGTTCCTAGTACAGTGGTACCTCGGGTTAAGAACTTAATTCGTTCTGGAGGTCTGTTCTTAACCTGAAACTGTTCTTAACCTGAAGCACCACTTTAGCTAATGGGGCCTCCTGCCATCGCTGCGCGATTTCTGTTCTCATCCTGAAGCAAAGTTCTTAAGCCGAGGTACTATTTCTGGGTTAGCGGAGTCTGTAACCTGAAGCGTCTGTAACCCGAGGTACCACTGTATACTGAAAACAGAATTAGGGGTTTGAAGTACTCATACAGCTCCACACCTAAGCCTCAAGCCCTTTAGCACTATATAGCACAGCAGAGGAAGTTTGCAGTACAGCGCTTCCAAAAGCATTACAGAATTCATGCTCTAGGATGGCTGGTGATGTGAATAGGAGTACGTATATTGCATGCAGAATACACATGGCAACTTTTTCTTTTCACTTGTACATGTGTACAAGTGCTATTTTCAGATTAAAGATCTACAGGCATTGATGAAAAGAAATGCTGTCAACATCTGCAAATAAAAGTATGTTCAACAGTGGTATTGTTTTACCCTCTGATCTAGAGTGACAATTTATGTTCAATTTAAGAACCGATAAGCCGTTATACGAGGCCCTTCCTCAGTTTACTCATGTAATAAATAATATATCTGAATTACTTTACAATGCTTGCCTACCAAATTGCTCTTATGAATTTAAACTGCTCAGGAAAAATATCAGAAAATATACAAGAAAGTGGAGAGGATTACCACAAAGAACAGATAATAGGAAAATGTTTTGCCAATGTGCTTCTAAGTATTTAAAGTGTTTGTCTCATTTCATAGCATTAGAAAGATTAAATAGGTATGTTTTTGGTGCAGTAGCAGCTAAGCCACATTACAGCATGCAATGGAGCATGTTTCAAGTTGCATTTCTGTTCAGAAAGTTTTGAAAGAGAATTTTACAAGGTGATAATCATTATTCCACAGTTGATATAAACACTGCAGTTTTATTACTAAGAGGAACTGTGTTCCATGCATTCAACAGAAGAGGGGCAAACTGCTCAGAGGTCTACCTCTAGGTAATGTTGTTATTTCAACATAGCCATATGACGTCAGATCATGGCATAGGGTACCAAGATTATATTCTTCTGCTGTTGCAAAGGCTGTGCACTGCATCAGATCCTGTGCCAAAGGAACAAAGTTTAGTTTAAGAAAACAATCAAGTGATATATTTAGAGGACATTTATTTGGCTTATTCACCAGCACTGTGATACACTCGACTGTTCTATGACCCCTGGTATCAAAATGCAAATTTCACACAAATACTAGGAGAGCTATCCTAGCATTTTGCTAATAGGTAAAACCACTGTGCTTCACAAATCCTAGAATTAAAATTCAAACTGCAAGCCTTTCATGAATACCATGGTATAAGATTCCATGTGTAAGATATTGCAATAGGCTTATTTATTCATTTTGCCTGTTGAACAAGACCCAGAGTAGGCCCTCTGGAAGCATCCTGGAGTTTGCAGGGGTGTAAAGAGATGCAAAAGACTCAAATGCAATATGGCTATGATCGTATACAAACTTAGTTGGGTGCAAGCCCAACAGAATTTGTAGGATTCAATTCCAAATAAATAAAACCAGGCTGCAAGTGAGGTACTTGAGTAAATTACTGCCCAAACGTTTTATCCCCTTCTTTCTCTCCCCTTAAAAAGGCAGCATTATAAAGATTACTCTCATTTTCTGTAACTGGAATAAAGTATTTTTTGGTTAACTTCAACATTTCATATAATCTAAAAAAATGTGTTACTGACAAGTATTTTGTTATCTGGTGTGTGTCAAGATTAACACTTGCCCTTGCAAAAAATCCAACATTAACATCCAGCAGGTGGTGCTCTGCATCAAAGAAAGAGACAATTTTGTAACTCCAAATGTTTTTATGTACTATAGTCTGAGTCAGTGCAATCTCTGGCACAAGGTTTTTCCATGTGGCAGCTTTCACTGAAGTAACCTACCCTTTCACCATGTCTGACACTTTGCCCTGTATTTTTGAGATGGAAAAAAGCACAGCAACAGAAAAAGGTTTCTGCAAAACATTTATTTGTGTGTAATTACAACCCCCCAAATGTTTTGGGTGTTTAAAACACCAGTCTTTTCAGTAACCAACCTGCAATTCAGTGACATGGAAACTTAAGAGCATATTCCACATAGCACAATATGTGCATGCATACACACACGCACGCGTGCGCGCACACACACAAACGCTTGTCGCAATGCAACTTGACCAGGAGCAGCACTTGGGAGATTGCATCACGAATTACACAGAAATTTCACCCTATATAACAATTATGAAAACAAATGATGCTCTTTGGGGGAGGGAGCAAAAAAAGAACCTACCTAAGGCCAGTGCTTTTTTTCTGGGGGTACAGATACTCCTAAGCATTTTGTAAATCTTTGTACTTTTGTCCATTTACTGTATTTATTTTGAACTATAAAATGGTGATTTTCTTGAGTCAAAATGAGAGTACCCCTAAACATTTATTAAGAAAAATATACTGCCTAAGGCCAAAAAAAAAGTTGGCAAGCTCTGGGGGAAACATTTTTATAAAAAGATGTTTGATTTGGAAAGAATGGTGGTTTTCTTTTATTTCTGGATGGGGTGTCTGTATTCTTCAGTTCCTGTATTGAGGATACTTGCAAGGGAGGTGGGGGCAGGTAGTGTAGCTTCTACATAGGAAAGTACAGTGACTCCAGCCTGGGAGGAAGCCTTCTGTCTGATGAAAGCCCTTCTCCTTCTTTTATCTTTGGTGGAAAGATAAAAGCATTCTTGCCTGTGCTCAGAGTCACTTTTTGCACATTTCAGCTGACTAGTAAAAAATATTGTCAGGTATATTCCAGCTACAATTCTCATGCCTACTTCACAATGTGGTTCACTGCAGATGTTTAAAAAAGGAATGGTTTAGACCAGGGGTCAGTAAGGTTTATCTTGCCTGGCCTGTTCGGTCGCACGGTGATCCCTCCATGAGCCGGATCGCGTGCGTGCGATTTTTGGCCTCTGCGTCTGCACAGACGCGATTTTCGGCGCTGCAGAAGCAAGTCCCCGTGCCATGTTGCACCAGTTTAGCGCAGGCAGCTCGGTTTGGGGGCGGCTCGTGGGCCAGTCAAATGACCTCTGCGGGCTGCTTCCGGCCTATGGGCCTTAGGTTGCTGACCCCTGGTTTAGACTGAGACTAGAAAAGTAGCCATAGTTTGCTGTTAGTCTATATTGATACCATCTGCGAGCCATCTAGGGTTTTCAGAGCTGTGCTCTACAGTGCAGCAGTGGCTAAACTGCTTTGGCCCAAGGGCTGCATTGACGGTCAACCACCCCTCTAAGGGTTATATGCCAGTTGTGTGCATAGATGACATATTCACATTTGTATACACACACTCTATACACACCCCTCACCACACACAACGCACATATATACTCTCACTAGACATGATGGTCTCTTGTCTCTTTCTCTGAAATATATGCATTCATACACTCTCACATATAAACACATGCACACACAGGTGCACTCACATAACCAACATTTCCATGTCTGTCCACTCCAGGTGGCTGAAAACACTGCCTTTTACTTTGCAGAGTAAGCAGCTGTATTTCTCTCCATCCCACTTCAGCGTTGGAATGAAGGTAGGTAGAAATGCTGCCTTCTACTCTTAAAGAGCAGGCAGGGGGTATTTCTGATGTTAGAAGAGCCTTCTGCCTGTTCTTTATTTCTAGAGAGCAGCAAGCCGACTTTACCCATAGATTTCAGAGGGGCTCTCTGTAGCTGCCAGTCAGCCAATCAGTATTTACAGCAAGCCTCTTTGCAGACACGCTCCAAGGAGCAATCAGCTGCTTGGTGCTGAAAGTACATCTTCAAAGGAGGTTGCCAAATCCACCAATCAGTTGATTGGCAGATACAGCAACCTCCTTTCAGATTTAACAGGTACCAATCACCTGATGTCGTTATGACACCAGGTGACTTACAGGTGGATGCTCCTTCCCACCTGTCTAAGCTGGCCTGAAGGAATTGAGGGAATTAGGAATCCAAATCACCATCCAGATTCAGTTCCCTATCCCTGAAGCAGTTGCTTGCTGAGTATATTTAAATGCCACATCTATTCAAATACTGGTTTTCTTTTCACAATTTAAGCAGGTTCATTTTTGTTCTATCTAGGGTTTTTATCATGCATTTTAAGTGAATATTATTTTTAATTCACAGAGGGTCTTAAACTGTGCGTAGCAAGCCCCCTCACACCAAAACTGATGCAACATATCTTCAACAGCACTCAAATGCCACCACTAAGGCAGGAATGAAAATAGAAGTAACATGACAAGAGCCATAGGGACTTCAGTAAAAAGAAAACAAAACCTCATCTTTGTGCATGAATGCTCTTCCTTAGACTGCAGTCATCGACACAGCCAAAGTTGAGGAACTGGGTCAAGAAAGAGTTCATGCTTTCATGGGCTGGCCTACCCTGTACAGTTAGGAAGACAGGAGTTTTCTCATTCCTGCATAATACTTGTTATGAAACATTATTCTGGTCTTCATAACCCTTCAGTGTTATAAGTACTACACTTCAAAGTTTTAATACTTTACCTCAGTTTCAGACGGTAGTGGCAGATTAGCTCTAGATGGCTGCTTGGTCCTTGATGCTTTTGGTAGCCTTTTAGCTGGCAAAATATGTTGATTTGGCATAATTTTACTACTTGATAAAACTGAATAAGGTCTATTTGGTATATCTGTAAATTTTCTCAAACACTTTGCATTGTGCTTGAAACTTGTGTTTTTAAGAGCACAAAATTGTTCCCTGTGTGGAGGACAAACATGCATACTCAAATAATTCACAGTCTTTGCTGCAGTAGGAACATTAGCTTGTGGTCTCTGCCATTCCTTGGCTTGCACACAAAGCCTGCTTAAGCAAGACGTTGTTGCCTCTGGAATGCACATACTGATGGATCTACGTGCTAATAAAGAATTGCTTGACACCCCTTGAAGATTGTTGCTTGATGCTGAAAGCCCATATTTATGCAAGTGTTGGCAGTGGCTTGTTTTGTGTGAAGATCTAGCCAGGAATCTCAGTAGTTTAGTTGCCATCTTTTCACTGTGTCCTGAATGAGAGAGTTATAGTGCATCAACTTTCTGACAAGGAGCAATATTTATCATGTTATAAAAACAGTTCTGCACTACAGCAAGTCAATCACATCAATAATAGGGCTCGTTCTGCATTCATAGGCTCAGCTTCAAATGAAGCAAGCAAGAAGACTGCAGCAATACATTTACTTTACCCACCACAGCAACATAATGGCCAAACACAGGCCAAACACCTTGTCAGATCAGAATATTCTCATCAAAATATCTGTTCTCAAACATATTAAAATTTGGTTAACGGCAACAGGGAGATGCATCTTTCTTCCTTGTAGCATAACTTTAACCAGCCAAAGGTAAATACAGTGGTGCCTCGCAAGATGAAAATAATCCGTTCCGTGAGTCTCTTCGTCTAGCGCTTTTTTCGTCTTGCAAAGCAACCCTATTAGCGGCTTAGTGCTATTAGCGGTTTAGCGGCTATTAAAGGCTTAGAGGCTAAAAGGCTATTAGCGGCTTAGAAAAAGGGGGGGGGGAGCGAAAAAAATCGCAAGACTCGCAAGACGTTTTCGTCTTGCGAAGCAAGCCCATAGGGAAATTTGTCTTGCGAAGCAACTCAAAAACGGAAAACCCTTTCGTCTAGCGGGTTTTTCGTCTTGCGGGGCCCCACTGTAGTGCAGTCTATACTCAACAGAATCTGTGAGTCAGCCAGTGACTAAGACAGTGAGTGTTCAGTTTCACCAACTGGGAATCAGGATAGGCTAATAAATTAGACACATCATACACTGAAACACATTGAATAGCATGGTACTCTGACTGAATAAGGTCAAAATGTATTCCTTAGACCCCAGGTTCTTAGATTGTGGTGTGGCATAGGACACTTAAAGGAAAATGATTTGGGGATGGCCCTACAGTAGCTGGGGTCCACTAGTGAAGGTTTGGCATTTCAGTCACCTCTGCCTTCAAGTAGATGGCACAACTTTGCTGTGAGGTGTGAGGAGATGAAATTATAGTGACAGAAGCTCATATGACACCTTCCACTTCTTCTCATCCCGGCAGGTGAGACTTGGCACTGCTCAATGTACTTTGCTCCGCTCAATGTACAGATGGAGGAGCTCCTACCATATTATCTAGCTTCAGGCCACATAAACACAGCTTTGTGAAAGAACTAGGCACTCCCCTGCATAAAGATTGTCAGCGCTGAGCTGGGTGGAATGGAATTACGGTAACTGAGAAGCAGAACCCCAGTTTCAAGAGCTTGAGAAGTGTTGCCTTAATGGTCTATCTTGCATTTGACTGTCACTCACATGATCGTTCCCCCTACAACTGCCGGATATCTCAACACAGGTCCAATCTTTCCTCCACTGCAGAATTGTCTCCCTCAGGCCAGGCCATTCCTGCACCAATCATATTAGTATTATTTGGATCAGAAAAAGCTGGACTCCGGGGCCCCCAGGAACTACAGGAACATGGGAAATGCCCAGGAATCATGGGAGCCGTAGGGCCTCAGTATCTTCCTAGCCTTGCCCTGAAACCCTCCCTTACAGCGCCCAGGTGACAGGTGAAATCAAGGGTGAAACCCACACCGCTTCCCGCATTCATGCCAGAGCGCCTCCATTCCTCCCACTAACAAGACCGGAAGGTTGCGGGGAAGGACTCCGCTGGGAACCATATTGCGAGCGCAAGAGGCGACCCGCCGCAGGTGACCATCACAGTATTAGGGCGTTTTAAGCGGGTGCGGGAGGAATGACCCCCCCCCCTCCGCTCGCACTCTGCCCCATGCGCGCGCCCCCAACACCATCCAATCAGAGGGAGACCCAGTTCCACGCGCAGGAGCCTTTTACCAACCTGGCTCCGAAGCACAAGGTGGGAGGAGGACCCGCTCTCTCCACGGAGGGCCGGCGGAGCCACAGAGTCAGCCCCGCCCCCTCCGTCTGTGCGGTTGACGCGTGACGTCATATTCCCCGCCCCAGAGCGCCGATGAAGGTCTCCACCTCCTCCTGAGGAGGCGATTACCCGCAAGGCCTCGCGTTTCGTTTGGCTGTGTATCCCTCCGCCCGCCCTCCTTTACCGAAGGGGCTGGTTTGCTTCAGCGCCCCTCCTCCCTAAGCCCGTTGAGCGAGGGAGCCCAGCCGCCGACCAATGGGAACAGGCGTTGCTTGGGAAAGCGCGCAGCTGCGCCGGGCGGCGCTACGATGAGCAAAATGGCGGCGCCGACGGCAACGCTGCCGCCTCAGCTCGCGGGCAAGTTCAAGGGGTGCGTCCCGTCTCCGCCGCTTCGTCGGGGGCTCTGAGAAACGGGTGGGCGAGGGGTGAACCGTCGGCCATTCGCGGGGAGGCTGGAGCTGTAGAGTACCAGGGGACAAGGGTCCGGGTCTGTTCCCCTCCTCGCTCGGAGAGCCGGGGCGGCTGAAAACGCGGCACTCTAGTGAGCCGCTGTTTTCCATTTCTGCTCTTCCTCCGAGCTCCAGTTGGCTTTGCACGGAAAGCCGGCTTCCAGATTCGGAGCTGCCTCCGCGAATTATTTGCGAGTGTGGCATTTGCGGTCTCAGAGGGGTGCCTGTTCCCCGCACTTTGAACCGCTTCTGGTTGGGGAAGGGAGGTTTCGCAATAGAAGCCAGGAACACAGTGGCCTTTTTCGGCTGTCAGAGGGTGGTTGGGTCCGCTCCAACCCTCGTGCTGCAAGTATCTACGTCTTCCCTGCTCCTCCTGCAAATCACTCGGTGGTTTGCAAAACCAAGTTTTCTATTACGTCGCAACAAAGCATAAACCATACATGTTTCTGAGCCGGAATTAGAAGCGAGTTTCCCATTCAGGCTTGAGGCAAAACCAGGAAGTTAAGTCAGAGGAACAGAGCGTATGTCAAGCTAAGTTTGAGATGTCCAAATCATGATTTGAGCAATGTCTTTGACAGAGGACTATTTAATCAATATGTTCGTATTCTCGCGTATTACATTTTATTTTAACCATGCAGTTTTATTTGACACAGAACCTATGGCTGCATGCTGCTTCTCATGGGAGGTGGGGCGCTGGGGGGGGGGGGGTAGTGAGGCCAAAATTTGACACACACCATAACCTTCTGGCAGGGTCCTAGAGCCCTGCTGCCTCCTCAAAGCTGGGAAGTGCTAACTAGGCTTTGGGAATGAGGCGTGAGAGCTCTAGGACCCTGTCAGAGCCCTCACGCCTCCTTCCCAAAGCCAAGCGCCTCCTTACTTTGCTTTGGGAAGGCAGTGCAAGGGCTGGGGGGGGGGGGTCAAGATGATCCTTGTGGTCCCTTCCAACTGTACAATTCTATGAAAACCAGTTTTGAAAATATGTTTATCTACTGTGAAACCCAGCAATAATACTTGAATTGCCATTGATTAACAAATCATACATTTTCTTACTATTCTAGACAATAATTCAGATGTACTGACATCAGAAACAAGGCATTGTCTCCCCCCCTCCTCTTTTTTGAAGAGAACTAAGTTGTTTATTTGTTAATAGTAAAGAAATAATAATAATAATAATAATAATAATAATAATAATAATAATAATAATAATAATAATAATATGGTGCCCATCTGACTGGGTAACCCCAGCTACTCTAGGCGGCTTCCAACAAATTAAATGAATGTTTGAGGACTGACATTTTGGTTTTAAGATAAAGATTATTAAAAGTGTTACCCAGAGTCATAAATACCATCCTTTAGATATGAATTAGAATATTTAGCTTATTTGACCAAGTTCTTATTGGTCTGGGACATGGTTTAAGGAAGTTGCTGTGAACATATGAAGATGAAGTGTAACTGCAATAATCCATCCTTTATTTTCCATGGTAAATTGTGTGAGATTAAGACAACAAAACTTTTCCCCTGCAAGTCTGGACACTTGGAAGTAATATTTCTGCTTAATTTTCATATATGGAATCAGTGTATTGCTTAGGACTGCATATCAGTTGGGCAAAATCTTAATGGCGTCAATGTTTCAGTGTGATAAATACTGTGTTTGCATTGAGATGTGGTGTGGAGGGGTATGAGAGGTTTAGAAAAAGGCTGTGTTTAGACATCATGATAAACCATAATTTATTGTGTATAAGAATAATAAACCTGGGCTCCTTCCCTCTGCTCTTTCTCCTCCAGAGCCACAAGGCAGTGATGGGAAGCTTTCACTTCTAATTTCAATTTTTTACAACCGTAAATTGTGGTTAATCTTAAATATGGCATGTTTCAAACAAAGTTTTACCAGTTCGTCAAGTTCAAGCAAGAAGATGAGCATTGGTTTATTGAAAATGGAAGTAAAACTTTCCAAGCTTGTCTTATCTACAACAGGGAGGGAAGGAGTATGCAAGCTTGGGAGGTGAGGCTCACTTTGTGAGCCAACATAATTATAGGTTACCAGGATATCTGAACACAGCAGTTTACTCCTTCTGTGTAGAAATTAACTTTAATAAAGTTGCCTGATGGTGATTCTGATGGTGATGCAAGTGGCTATTTACAAGCCTAAAACAATATTGTTTTGTTCTTCATAGATCCTTCGCATACAATACAATTAAAGATAGGCTGCCTCTAATCCTGACTAAAGTTATTGATACTCTGCATCGACACAGAAATGAATTCTTTGAAGAACATGGAGAAGTAAGACATTGCTGCCTTTTATTCTTTCTCTTTCAGTGCTGTTCTCTTAAAAACCTTAAGCAAATCAAACTTTGTGTAATTATTTCTGCATGCTTAAGGAAATATTTTTCTGCTTCCATAAGAACATACAAAGAGCCTTGCTAGCACAAACTAAAGAGCCAGTATCCTTAGTGGCCCATGTATTTGTCTCAATTTTCCATTCAAGCCTTTTCAGCTAGTGGCCCTCATCACATCTTTTGGCAGTGAATTACATAAATTATTCCCTGTGTGACCAAGTACTTTCTGTCCTGAATCTGCTGCCATCTGTTTAACCAGATGACCCCAAGTTCTAGAATTCTCTGTCCACTTTTCCCATGCCATGCATAATTTTATAAACCTGTAACGTCTCAGTCACCCTAGGCCCTGAGGCTACAAGTTGCCTACCTATGGACTAAAGCATTTGGTTGTCATGTTTAACACTTGGGTCCTGGACTTGCACTTTTGATTGGAATTCAGTCAAGTTATTGCAACTCTACAATTTATTGAAAAACATAACTTTATGAACAAAACACATTCAGATTGAAAACATTTGTTTATCTCTGCATTTTCTCTTAATTTTAGAAAGGTATTGAATCTGAGAAGAAAGCTATAGCCTATCTCTCCAGGTTACGGAATGAGCTGCAGACAGACAAACCACTGATTGCCTTGACTGATAACCTCCCTGACAGCACTCTCTGGAACCAGTGCTTAGAATATCATCAAAGTTTATCAGATGAACCACCAAGCTGGTTTCAGTCTCCTTGGCTATATACAGAGTGTTATATGTATCGTAGAATTCATGAGGCACTCGCTCAAAAGTAAGCATGTGTGTTGTTTGCTGTTGTATCGTTTCCGTCCGTGGGATGGGGAATTGGGGAATAAAGTTCAAGCTTAAGGTAAAACAGAGAAAATAACTCAATCTTAAGTGCCAGCTGTTTTCCTTTTTTTATTCCTTCTCCTGACTTCTAGTCAGCAACAGAGTGATAGTTGCCTCTTGCATCTGGCACCAAGAGCCAGAGCAACATAGCAGCAGTTTGGGTAAATAGACACCATCCTGTGAAGGACTCCAACAGCCATTTCTGGGCTTCGGTTATTTCCTCTGAAACCTGCTATGCGGTACACAGATCAACAGCAGAGTGCCAGTGGAACATCTGAAGACTGGGGAAGGTGAACTTTGTTCCTTCCTAGTGACTCTTGTCTATTTCATGCATTTTTAATATTTTCTAATCTACCTCAAAACCTAATTTAGTAGGTATAGTATAACTACAAGTTGGAATTTTAGTGTCACTTCTTGCTACAAATTTTGAAGTCCTTGTAATTCTCTTCTTCCTTTGCTTTCTGATTAATGATAGACCTGTAAAGTGATTTGTTCACTTTAGCCTACAGCTTAATTGAATGAAACGAAAATTGTTGGCTACTTTCTTTTTTGAACCCCACCCATAGAAAAACAGCCATCAAATAAAATAAAAAAATCAGTTGAAAAATACTGTAAAGTTAATGTGTTAAGAATAATTATATTAATTTACGTAACTTATAACCCACTTTCACAGCTTATACAGTGCCTCAGGATATAGTAGTTACCCAAATCTGGAGTACAGATTGTATGTGGAGTCCTATCAGATGACATTGAAATGATGAGGAAAAAATTGTTAACATTATTTTCTCCTGTTCCTGGAAGGATGAAGGAATACCTTGTTTCTTGGGAAGAAAAAAAAATGTAAAGTTCGTTTCAATTTTGAAACCATTCTGTGTTTCATAATTACAATGTTTATTTGTTATATATTATTGCTTGGAATTATTTCTCTATAAAAGGTCGTATAAACTCATTAAAATGTCAAGAAATGTGTGCTTTGCTTATGAATTAATTATTTTAAATAACAAAAAACGTTTTATATTGAACAACTTCAGATATTTGATTTCTGTACTTCTGACATTTTTATTAGACAGGGGCCATGTGTGTTAATAAGGGAGGGGGAAAATATGAAATATTCCTGTTATATTTCTAAGTCAAGCTATTGTTTCCTTCTCATGCATTTGTGTACCACATCCAAACCACTGGTCAGAGTTGGGTAATAGGGAACAACTGCAGCTCAGTAATAGAGCATCTGCTTATCAAGCATAAGCTCCCAGTTTCAATCTCTGGCATTTCCATGTAGGAATGGGAATGTTCTGTATGAAAACCCTGAAGAGCTGCTGCCAGTCAGTGTAGACAGTACTGAACTACATTGGACCAATGCAGAAGGCTGCTTCTGATTTTATATATTTGTTGCATGTATCTTATTTGGTAAATATGAACTGCAGATTAAACATTCCTGCTTTCTGCTCTTGGCCAAGGAAAGAGAGTAGTGGTGGGATGGATTGGTGTATTTATGATGAATGCTACAAGTATGATGAGCAGGGGCAGGGAGAATCTGAGAACTTTTGTATTTGTTCTCAAACACCTTTCTAACATTTACATAGTAAAATGAAACCTGTTTGACTAAGGATGGAACTTCCTGTTGTTCTTTGTAGCTACACTATTGGGAGCTAACCCATGGTTTGGCTGAGTGTTACATGTTACATTATGTGTTCTGATTCACGCATAACCCTAAGCCAAAGTGTGGCTTAACATAAATAAGCAAATGTGCTAGTGCGGTTAGGAAATCACAGGTAGTTCACTCCTCCCGCTGCTGCTACACTACCAAGAGCTAGCACATGATTTGGCTTAGGGTTATGTGCAAATGTGCTCCTAGCTTGCTTTTCTCTAGACAGACAGTGAGCTGTATAACTAAGGTTTGGAGTGAGACAAACCACAAGCTGAGATTCACATGTAACACTAAGCCAAACCATGGCTTAGCTTCCAATAGCTGAGCAACAGCAGGACCCCAGAAAGAGTGAAGTGCCCTGGTTTTGCACAAGTATACTTGTTTATGTATATTTAGCAGTGGTTTGGCTTAGCATTTTGTGAATGAGGCCAATGACTTTGAGCTGGGGTGTGGAAGTATACAACATACCACCATGTCACAGGGTAAGCAATTGGCGGGGCGGGGAGCTCAACATGTGGATGTGGTCTTCAGTATTTATTAAGGTCAAAAACTAATTAATGTTTTCCCCTTTTTCTGTTTAGTCCACTCATCAGTGACTTTGATGTGTTTAAAGAAGAAAAGGTACACAATTTCTTTGAATCTCAACAAGCTATAATTCTAATGAGTACTTATCTGCAAGATATATTGAAAAACGTGGAGAAGCTAGATGAAAATTTATTGAAAAAGGAATTTTTTAAATTGCTTCAGGTAAAACTAGTAATACTTACTGTTTATTTAATGTTGCACATATTCTATAATTTTTAAGTTTCTTGTTTCAAAGATGGCCTAATGTAAAACAGGAGACGTATCATATTTCTGATAAGAAATGTTGAAAATTTATTCCATGCCAGCAGAATAATTTTAAGAAAGTTGAGATCCTTCAACAACTCATATACTGTTCTCTGCAATGTTGTTTTAAACGGTGAGTAAAATTCTTATATCATTGGCTGCAGTTCTAATATTGGGGCACAGAAACAAGCACATAATTCTTTTTCATGCACTAATTATTTCACAGCTCTGAAATAGATGTTTTTGAGATGTTAATTTCTCTGAAATTAATTTTCTGCTATACCCATGGCTTCCCGATTATCTTTCACAAAATAGCATTTACATTTCTTCTGTTTTTCTTCTCTCACTTAAAATCTGTTGTCACTTATCCCTCATTGGAACCTGATTTTGGTGTCCTGACAAAGTTATTGATGTGATGCTCATTTGTTGAAAACTAATAAACATTACCTAAACTTGAGACTAAAGTATGATGGATGTAGTTTTTGCTTTTGAATTTAGAAACTTGGGAGTTAGCTGTGCTCCACAATTCAGAAGATGATTTGCTGCCCTGGGTTGGGGAACGGCAGAATATAAATTGAATAAATAATAAAATGGATTCTCCCCCCCCCCACCACATAAATCAGCATCCTGCTCTAAATAAGGGATATATGTACTTCGAAGGAGGCTTCAGTGTCCATATCCCTATCCTTAACCCTATCGTGATATGGAATAGCTTATGTAAATGGGTGCTGTGTGCATGGTTCCCCAGATTAATCCAACAAAGGTAGTTGATATTTTTAAAGTAAGATTGAATCCCCTCAATCAGTTGTTCAGAAGTAAGAAGATTGATTCAGACGTTCTTCTCTGCTAAACAGCTGACTACTGGGAATCCAGCTTTTTCAAATATGCCGTTAAATCTGAATCTAAATATATGTGATAGGTAGTGCAACAAGGCATTACTCAGCTCACAGGGACTGTGTACTTTTTCTTCTTCTTTTAGGTTTCACTGTGGGGCAATAAGTGTGACCTTTCACTGTCAGCCGGTGCAGATAGTTCTCAGAAGTCTGACCCATTACAGTCTGTGGAAGAGTTAAAACCTTTTATCTTGGTGGATCACATGGAAAAGCTTTGGTCACTGCTTATAAACAAAAAGAACATGAATAAGCAGACTACTAGACTTGACATAGTCCTGGATAATGCTGGTTTTGAACTTACTACTGACCTTATACTGGCTGACTTCTTGTTATCCTCCAAATTAGCTACTGAAATTCATTTCCATGGGAAAAGCATCCCATGGTATGTGTCAGATACTACAAGGCGTGACCTGAATTGGACAATTAAGCAAATGCAGGCAGCTAATCACAAAGGGATGTCTAGGTGTGGTGTCTGCTGGGAGGGCTATTTGAAAAATGGCGTTTGGATTTATCATGATCACTTGTTCTGGACCTCGCCGCATGAATATTGTAGGATGGCTCAAGTGGCTCCTGATTTGTACAGTGAATTGCAGAAGTCAAATTTAATTATTTTTAAAGGTGATTTGAACTACAGAAAGTTGATAGCTGATCGGAAGTGGGAATTCACAGTGCCGTTCCATCAAGCCTTGAACAATTTTCACCCTGCCCCTCTCTGTAGCTTAAGAACGCTAAAATGTGATATCCAGGTTGGGCTGAAACCTGGGCAAGGTGAACAGCTTACTGATACTGAACCTGAATGGATGATCATTGGGAAATATGGAATAATTCAGTTTGATGCTGCTTCATGATTGATGTGCAATGTTTAAAGGACAGTGCTGTGCTAAATGCTTTTGTTGGTCAAGGTTGAAAGACCGCTGGCTTTCAATATGCATGTTCTCTTCTACGGGTCTTACTGCTATTTTTAAGGTGGTGTGCAATTGTGACATTTTACAAACCTTTTTCTGGTATTCATGGTCTTAAAAAATGAAAATGTCATTATTCTTAGATATTTGTAAGTAAAGAATGCTTGACAGAGGAAACACTGAGTGAGAGCAGCTTTAGTAGCTGCGGTTTGTCTGACCTCTATTCTAACATTAACGACAAAATATTGCACTTTGATTTGCTAAAAGTTTTTGCTTTTCTGTAGCTCAAGTCTTAATTTAAAGCTGCCTGAACTTCTCTGGTCAAGATTAGCTTAAATAAATAAATGTATTCAAATGTATTCAATGGATAGACTTGAATTCTTTCTCCAGTATAAGGGGTATCTGCATCAGTTGGTGGTAGTTTAAATAAGTAACCTGGCATATAAGGAACATCTTTTTCCACTTGCTAGCTACACTAGGCTTTAAGTAGCACTGTGGGTTAACTACAACTAGAGATGGAAGGCTTTGCCCTGACATTATTATTGGCAATTGGGTGAGGCCACATTCCCATTTTCCCCTTCCTGCATACGCTCAGGCGCTTTGAGGTGGGCTAGGTAGTAATTTCATTAATTGCAGAGGAGATCTAGCAATGGATGAGTGTTGCAGCAGATAGGAGAGGAAAATGTGAGGAGGAAAGGGCATTTGGGAGGCAGTTATATTATTTAGTTGGAAAACAAATGTCACTGGGTTGGATGGCACTTTGTACGCTCTATTTTCCTTTGGACCGCATCAGCGAGGCCAACAATGGGGGGTAGGGACCTTCGTATACACTGCTCAGGTCTGCGCTCCGGTGAGGTCACTTTGGTGCTGCTAAGAATATCTAAGAGTGGTTTTTGTCTATTTGGTTAGGAAGTCCATGAAATCACAACAGTGAATTCCCAAGAAAAGTACACACACAACTGTAGTCTGCATTTTAAAGAAAGAAACTTGTGAAACAAAGTTTATGGTATAATATGCTTTAGATTATTATAAATTAATCTAGTACTATTGGGTAGATGGGTTTATGATACAACAAGGTATTCAGGTGCAGTCATCTTACACAATTCTAGATATATTCTGGCTTTTCAATTGTACTTTCAGTTGTTGAAACAGTCCCACAATCCCAATAAGCTCTTGTTTTTCCAACACCAGCATCTATCGATGGACCTCCTCAAAGTCATGGTGCAAGGATAGTCAAGCAGCTTTATCTTTTAAGTGTAGAATCAAAATGGATTTTCAACATTCCCTCTAGTACACCCACATTGATGCTAAAATTGTGGTGCTGGCAGTACTTTCTTTAGTTGGAGTCCATTGGGATGTAAACAATACAAAATTACACGAGCACCTAAGTTGGGCTGTCACCTCTGTACCTCCCTGCTACTGAGACAGTGGCAAGATCTATTTTCTGTTCCTGTAATAATTAAAAATTAGCTAATATTGTCACCTGGTTCTCCAATAACAATCCCAGGTCCAAGGGTCTTCCTTCACCCTTAAAGAAGAGTATGCACCCAGGACCAGTATTTCCTCATCTGTATAGTCTGTCCCTCTTCCTCCAAGTTTGTCTTGCCTAGATTGATCTTAAGCTTTAAGTCTACTGCAGAGCCCAGACTCTTGTTCAGGGATACTGACAACATGGGATAATCTCAACTGAGACATGAATGACAAGCAACTCCCTGTCCATGGTTGCCCTTAAGCCCGTTCCAGGGCCGAAAACAACACGTGTGTTGGGGGTCACGCTTCAACTGGGAGATGCACAAAAATGTAGCTGCCTGTATATATAATTTAGAAGTGTCTCACTCCTTTGGCTCTGCTGTGACCAGCTCCATCCTCTCCCTCAACTGTCTCCTTAGTGTAGCCATTCCACCAAACTGTCTCAGTGGGCAATCTGGGAGGCAGAAGGCTCCTTCCATCATCAGCTTTGCTGAAAGCCCAGCTCTATCAGGCACCTCCTACCCATCAACTGTGCCAGCTGGTCATTATAAGAACAACTGTTCTAAGAACTGGTGCCTGAGTTTAATTTTTTCCTCCTCCCTCCCCGTCCCTTCTCCCTTGCGTGTTCCGTTTTGTAAGTCTGCGGTTATAGAATATACACAAGAATCCTAACTACCTTCTGCAGCTTACTTTTTAAGAATAGCTCCCTCTCCCCGCCCGCCCACTTCGCGTCTCTTCGCTCCGCAGCTACTCAGCGCCAAGGATCCGAGGCGGAAGCCAGCTGTGCCCGGTCCTAGTGAGGGCGGAAGAGGACAGAAGAAGGTCTCACAGGGGAACCGTCGCAGTCCTGGGACGGGCGCTTTAATCGGAGCCGTCTCCATGCGCGCGCATCTCGAATAGCCACTCAGAACGAGACCTGCGACCTTTTTTTCTTTTTCCCGAGGGCGGGGGGAGGAGGAGGCTCCTCCGCTCCTCTACATCAACCCCGCCCCTCTTCTCTGCCTCCTTACCGAAGGAGCTGCTTCGCTCTGCTCCCATTCTAAGGGCGCTGCGCGAGGGAACGCAACCGCCGACCAATGACAACAGGCGTTGCTTGGGAAAGCGCGTAGCTGCGCCAGGTGGCGTGCCGGGAAGGCGCCGCAGTGAGCAAAATGGCGGCGCCGGTAGCGGCAACTTTGCCGCCTCAGCTCGCGGGCAAGTTCAAGGGGTGCGTCCCGCCGCCGCCGCCGCCGCCGCCGCCGCCGCTTCGTTAGGGCTCTGCGAAATGGGGCTGGGAGAGGGAGCTTGTGTCCAGGTCTCTTCCAGGGTCTTCCTCCCGCTCTTACTAAGACCCTGAGCTCCTGTGCCACGTTTGCTTTGTGCGCAAGGCCGGTGTCCAAAGTCTCCTTTTTCGCGCAAGGCTTTAATAAGATTTTATCTTAAATCAATTTTCCATGCTCCTTGACTAGCAAGAGCATCGTAAGCGTTTTCTCTCTCATGGCATAAATCCCATTGTGTTCAACAGGACTTTTGTTATTATATTCCCCCCACCCCCCGACCGGGATTGAAAGCGGCTTTCACAAATGACAAGGCGGATGAAATACAAAAGCTAAAAACTTGCAAAAATGAAATTTAAAAAATAATTAAAGTGTAAGGGAATTAAAACAATAGAAAAACGAATCGTATTAGAATACTGTACAGATAATAAAAACAACTTCGAATTTAAGAGTTGGAGGGAGCATGGAGTGACAGTTGGGAAATGACAGTTGGTCGAAGGAAATGAAGGGCTTTTCTATACAGCAGTGTGCTGTGGACTCTGTGCTCCGTACCTGAATCCTCACAGCTACATCAAAATGTACCATGGTATTTCCCTATTTAACGTGAATTTATGGTTTTTGTGGAAAACCCAATAGTGGTTTTTTTCCCTCCATTCTCCAGAAACTGCTATATGGAAGTGTCCAATAACAGTTTAGGACACTAATACAGTGATACCTCGGGTTAAGTACTTAATTCGTTCCGGAGGTTCGTACTTAACCTGAAACTGTTCTTAACCTGAAGCACCACTTTAGCTAACAGGGCCTCCTGCTGCCGCTGCGCTGCCGGAGCACAATTTCTGTTCTCATCCTGAAGCAAAGTTCTTAACCTGAAGCACTATTTCAGGGTTAGCGGAGTCTGTAACCTGAAGCGGATGTAACCCAAGGTACCACTGTAGTTCTAATCCTGACCTGATGACTGGTAGGGTAGCCAACAGTAGGTAAAGCTAATGAGAAGGGGGACCAACTAATCCTACTTTTGTATCCATTCTCCTCACTTCCAAACTCCACAAAGGAAGCACTGAGGCTAAGGAAGAGGAAACTGACAACCAGGTCCACCCTGCCTGGCTATGTTAGAAGGCAGGAGCCAAGACAGGATGATAGAACAGTGCTCTATTTTCCATAATGGGCCAACCAACCCTACCGTGATGTGTATTTAGGGCTGTAGCCTGGAGCTACAGTGTTCTGAAGCATACTATCTATGCAGTTTAATGTTTCTTTATAACTGTTTTTAGTTGTACGTTTTAATTTATGCTGCAAGCCACTTTGGGTCCTACACAGGGAGAAAGTTGTGATTTAAAAAATATTTAAATCCTAAGAAAAGGATACATTACAATATAAACACATTTAGATATTATATCGATATAATATTTTGTTCTTCATAGATCCTTTGCATACAATACAATTAAAGACAAGCTGCCAGTAATCCTGACTAGAGTTATCAATAATCTGGAGCAACATAAAAATGAATTCTTTGAAGAACATGGTGAAGTAAGAAATCAGTATATTTGACCTTTTCTCTCGATATTTTATTGGAAATCTTAGGTCTACCCGTACCTTTTGAGAATTGTTTCAAATGCCTAGAGAACATCAGCTTTCATTTGAGCATGTGAAGAGCCATGCTAGATCAGACCAGAGATCTGTCTTATCCAGCCTTATGCTTCTCCAGTGGCAAACTAGATACATTGAAGGGAATAGGCATCTTCCACTGTCTTCCACTGTCTTTCACTATCAACTGGCTTGCAGTAGCATAATTGCTTCTGAACATGGAGGTTCTCTGTAGCCATTGTTACTATTAGATAGTGATAAGACCTTTCTTCCCCGTGAATTTGCCATTCCCATTCAAGCCATTTAACTTTTGGCAGTCACATATTGTGCACAGTGATATCAATAAAATATGCTTTGTGTGAACAAGCATTTTCTTTTGTCCTGAATCTGCTGCCAGTTATTTTCATTGGCCTTAAGTTTTTAACTTTGAGACCATGCTGGGGGTTCCAGTCACAAAATGGCTACCATGGGAGGTGTAATATAGCAACATGACTGCTATGGGAGTGGCCATGGCATAACACAAAATTAAAGATACAATCACACTGAAACTTCCCAGGACTGCATGCCTAATCTGTTGACGTTTTGCACACAAAGCAAGACAGAAGCAGGAAAGGAAAAGGACATTTAGGGAGGTAGAAACAGCGTCTCTTTAAGACCCTGTGGATTCCTATTACCTAGTGCCCAAATCACAGCTCTGACTTCACTTATCAGCTAAAAACACCTGACAGGTAGAAGCAGCCAGGTTTGCTCATTTCACAAAAATTGCTTAGAAGTGTATCTATACATTTTCCTTTATAACTTACCACGTCTAGGGGCACCAGTTAAAGTCTTTCAGGCACAACTATGCCCCATGGGCACAGGGTTGGCAACCCTGGTCTTAGAAATTTGTTTCTAACTCTTAAACCACATTTACTTGATTAACATCCAGTATCACAGACAGGTAAGCAATGCCAATGTTCATTCAGCTTAATTCAAATACTGTGTTGTCCGTTATGTTCCCTGCTCTGAGAGCTATGTCCTCTGGATTTGCACTTTTGATAGGAACTCCTGAGAAAAGGACTTTTTATAGCTGTTCTGGTCCTTAAAACACTTTATTTATCAAATAAGATTTGTTTTTTGTGGGGGGAAAGTAAGTTTTATCAACACACACATTTGATTGAAAGTATTTATTTCCTACTTTCTTTTAGAAAGGTATTGAAGCAGAGAAGAAAGTTATAGTCCTTCTGACCAAGTTACGAGATGAGCTGCAGGCAGACAAGCCACTGACTTCCTTGAATGATAGCCTCCCTGACACCACTCTGTGGAACCAGTGCTTAGAATATCATCAAAAATCATCAGATGGACCACCAAGCTGGTTTCAGTCTCCTTGGCTATATACAGAGTGTTATATGTATCGTAGAATTCATGAGGCACTCGCTCAGAAGTAAGTACATACTGTAGGTTTATATATCAGATAGTAAGCAGTGGCGAGCATAACATCCATAAAACAACACAAAAATAGTTTGCCAGCAGCAAACTGCATATCACTGGACAGTTGAGCTACTTTATATAGCAGAAAAGTACTGTGTCAACAAGAGTCTCACATAGGCAGCTGAAACCAAGTACCAATGGTGCTTGCTTAATAGTAATAGGCAAGGAGTTCCACAACCTAGGTGCAATCATGCTTAAATGCCTTCTGTCTTGTAGAAGCAACACAAACATGGAACCCTTAACTGCATCTCCAACTTAAAATATCAGGTGTATATGGGGAAAGGTGGTCAGCTGATTCCAAGCTGTTTAGGTCTTTATATACTAACAGTAAAACTGTGAATTTGGCCTGGTAGGCTATAGTCAGCCAAGATAGGTTTTTACAAAACAGGCTTTCCATCAGCAGCAAACAACTCTTATCAAGTGGAGAGTGACGCCTTCATCTCAGTGGTTCCCCTTTATCACATACACAGCACAACAACACAATGACCTATCCCCTCCACAAGCAGTATATGAAATATTATGACTAACCTGACCCAACAACCCTCCTCACACTCACAAACAAACCACCCTGAAACCAACTGAACTCAACCAACCAGGCTCTGGACCCTCTCGCAATGCCAATAAAAATTAAATCTACAAATAAAAGCCCTACCCATGTGATGCTGACAATATAACATACACAAACGCTATGTAATAGAACAAAATAACGTTATCGTTCCACCTCTCCCCTCTCTTCCCCCACAACCGCATTTCTAGAATGACAGTGACTCATACACAATGTAAATGAACTGGAAAAGGCTCTATAAATCAGAAATGGAGATGCTATATGTACTTTCCCCCATTTATTTGTTTGTTTTGTAACACAAGAAAATCTCTCATAAAAACTTCGGAGGAAAAAAAGAGAGGAAGTGACCACACTACTCCCTCCTTGAGGACACCAGGGATCCTAATAGAGAGAACTGTGAGCTACATTCTGAACCTATCCTGTCATAAGAGAGCTTGGACACACTGCTGTTTCCGTGGGTGTAGCCAAGGGGGGGGGGCAGCTGCCTCCCCGAGCAAGTAAATCAATAAAAATACTTAACTAACCTAGGTTCTGCCCCCCCCCCCCATAAATCCTCACTGCACCCATGACTGTCCACATCTTCAGGCCCCATCAGCTGACACTGATCCCACAGCACCATACTAGACATGACATACTACAGTCTCAGCAGAGACTGCAACGGCTATGGGAGAAAGTTTTTGGCATTTAGTGATGTCAAAGACTAATGTATTATTATGTTTCTATCCCTTCTGTTTAGTCCACCCATCAGTGACTATGATGTATTTAAAAAAGAAAAGGATCATGGTTTCTTTGAATCTCAGGAAGCTATTATTGTTTTAAGCACCTATCTACAAGAGCTGTTGAAAAACATAAAGGGCCTAGATGAAAAATCCCTGAAGGAAGAATTTTTGAAGCTGCTACAGGTAAAATTTTGTTTAAATAATTTATCTGTTGCACATATTCTGTAATATTAAAATCCAGTTTAAATATCTAGTTTCAAATATGACCTAATGGAAACCATTAGTGATAATATGTTCAGAAACTATTCAGGCCATCAGAACCATTTTAAGTGAGTTCCTATCTTATAAACCTCCAGCTCATCATGCACTGTTCTCTGCAATACAGTATTGTTGAAAATAGTGACTACTGAGGCCCAGAAACAAGCATGACAAATGACCTGGAATAATACATAGAACCCCAAATCTGTTCCATGCACATAGTGGATTTAATAACTATGGCAAAAATATTTTATGGAGAGTTTCTGGCATTTATTCTCAGTCATACACATACCTTCCTATGATGATTCTTCAGAAAACAGTAAATCAATTATTATCGTTAGCTTGCTTTTTGTTTTTGTAGTTTGCCAAACTATTAATTCATAGGTATCGATCTCTCCTTTGCCAAAACCTGATTAGGGCATGCTGCCAAAAATATTGCTACAGCTTTTACTGTGAGGTTCAGAAAGTTTCTACAACATTTAAAGGCCTCTCCAAAATGAAATAGGGCTATAGGAAGGCACATATATTGGCCATGTTTGATGGGGATGATGGAAGTTAGAAGTCGAACATTGGGAGGGCCACAGGTGCCCCGTCCCTTCTTAGCTAAATCAGGAGTCTGCTTTATACTGAGATATTAATCATATAACCTATCTGCAGAAAACTGCTAACCCCTGGCTTCTAAATGCATAAGCAGAAACTATATTAATTACACTTTGGTCTCAACTTTTCTGTAACATCACTTGTTAAAGGTAAAGGGACCCCTGACTATTAGGTCCAGTCGTGACCGACTCTGGGGTTGTGGCGCTCATCTTGCTTTATTGGCCAAGGGAGCTGGCGTACAGCTTCCGGGTCATGTGGCCAGCATGACCAGAGCAGCGCACAGAAACGCCATTTACTTTCCCGCCAGAGCGGTGCCTATTTATCTACTTGCACTTTGAGGTGCTTTTGAACTGCTAGGTTGGCAGGAGCAGGGACCAAGCAACGGGAGCTCACCCCGTTGTGGGGATTCGTACCGCTTACCTTCTGATTGGCAAGTCCTAAGCTCTGTCGTTTATTCCACAGCGCCACCCGTGTCCCAACATCACTTGTTAGTATTCAATAAAAACCAATTTATTGATTTAGTTATGTTCTTTCACTAACAGGTGTTTCATGCATAACATATTAGGAGGGAGGGAGTGAAGGAAGGAAGAACTGGAGGGTCACATTGGTCCCCTGAGCCTGAGGTTCCCTGGCTTAGTGGATTGGAATTTGAAAGAACAGTAAGTGTGTCTTGGCAGAGAAACTGCTACTTCCTAAGCCTGTTCAAGGTCAAAAGAAGTGGATTAATTCTCATTTTTCTTACATTTCTTATTAAATTTTATTAATATTATATTTGCTTCTTGGGAATTAACCCACTGCCTTTTCACATTGGTTTCAATGGAAGTAAAAAGAAATACTCCAATTCTGACCTACTTTCTCATGTTACAACAAGCAGACCTCTCAGTAGCCCCTTAACTGCAGTCCTCAAAGATGCACTTGGTGTATAGTAGAGCAAGGATCACTTGGCATACAGAATAAGGTGTACTTTTTCCTTCTTTAGGTTTCTCTGTGGGGTAATAAGTGTGACCTGTCAATGTCAGCTGGGGCAGATAATTCTCAGAAATCTGACCCATTACTATCTGTGGAAGAGTTAAAACCTTTTATCTTGGTGGATCACATGGAAAAGCTTTGGTCACTGCTTATAAACAAAAAGAACATGAATAAGCAGACTACTAGACTTGATATAGTCCTGGATAATGCTGGTTTTGAACTTACTGCTGACCTTATACTGTCTGACTTCTTGTTATCCTCCAAATTAGCTACTGAAATTCATTTCCATGGGAAAAGCATCCCATGGTATGTGTCAGATACTACAAGGCGTGACCTGAATTGGACAATTAAGCAAATGCAGGCAGCTAATCACAAGGGGATGTCTAGGTGTGGTGTCTGCTGGGAGGGCTATTTGAAAAATGGCGTTTGGATTTATCATGATCACTTGTTCTGGACCTCGCCGCATGAATATTGTAGGATGGCTCAAGTGGCTCCTGATTTGTACAGTGAATTGCAGAAGTCTAATTTAATTATTTTTAAAGGTGATTTGAACTACAGAAAGTTGATAGCTGATCGGAAGTGGGAATTCACAGTGCCATTCCATCAAGCCTTGAACAATTTTCACCCTGCCCCTCTCTGTAGCTTAAGAACGCTAAAATGTGATATCCAGGTTGGGCTGAAACCTGGGCAAGGTGAACAGCTTACTAAAACTGAACCTGAATGGATGATCATTGGGAAATATGGAATAATTCAGTTTGATGCTGCTTCATGATTGACTTGTGTAAAGCATTGCACTGTTCATGAACACTGTCTATGATGTTTAAGTTTGGAAGGTTTACTGGAGTTCAATATTAATGTTATTTATTTTCTTCTACAGATCTTCAGATTTTTAAAGTTGTGTGCAATTGTGAAAGTTTACAAACCCTTTCCTGTTATTCTTAAAGTATCAGAACCATCTTAAAGGCTATCTTTCCCCTATTCTTAAAATATTTTTGGATAGGGTCAAGAAGTGCGTGTTTTAATGGTTTGCCTGCATCTGTCCTCTTATACTGTTTTAGTTATTACAGTGCAGCACTTTGCCTTGTGTTGTATGTTACATTTACAATTCTTTAGCAGACGTTTTTATAGCTGCTTTGGACAAAATTTAATAAAATAACACATGTAAATAAGCATCTCAATAATTTCTTCAGTATAACAGCTGCATGCATTGGTCGACAGTAGCTTAAAGCAGAAATGAGGAATCTGTGGTCCTTCCCGATGTTCTTGAGACTCCAACTCTTATCAGCCCCAATGTTAAGAATTGATTGGAGTTAGACAACCATAGCTTCCCCATCCATGGATTAAAGAAACAGGAGAGGGAGTGTTCTGGATGGCTCTGGATGATAATTAGGATACATTCAAATCCAATTTCAGGCCCATGTTTGGGATAGAAACAATGTCTATTTAAGGCAACCTCTCAAAATCACAATAGCTATTTTCCAACAGATGTATACCTGAGTCTGTACCTTAAACTAGAAGATGTCCTTGAAACAAAGTTCAGTTTCTATTAACCTTTATAGGAATATAGGAAGTTACATTACACTCAGTCAGACCATTGGTCCATCTAACTCAGTACTGTCTACAGTGACTGGCAGCTGCTGTTCAGATAGGGGCTCTCTCCCAGCCGTACCAGCAGTTGCCAGAGATTGAACCTGGGACCTTCTACATGCAAAACAGATACTCTACCACTGAGCTACAGCTGTGTCTCAATTTCTCTGATACAATGTTACCAATACAGTGGTACCTCGGGTTAAGTACTTAATTTGCTCCGGAGGTCCGTTCTTAACCTGAAACTGTTCTTAACCTGAAGCACCACTTTAACTAATGGGGCCTCCTGCCGCCGCTGGAGCACAATTTCTATTCTCATCCTGAAGCAAAGTTCTTAACCCGCGATACTATTTCTGGGTTAGCGGAGTCTGTAACCTGAAGCGTATGTAACCTGAAGCGTATGTAACCTGAAACGTATGTAACCCGAGGTACCACTGTTTGCCTCTTTGTAGCCAACACAGTGTTCCACAGATGATTTGGACTACAGCTCCCATCAGCCCCAGTCATCATTGCTAATGGTCAATGATAACCCATGTTTTCTATGTGTAGAAACCGTTATCCCCACTTTTCAACATGATGGAATGGTAAATCATTAAATCACATGCACAGTCCAAAATGGAACTGTCCAGACATAGGTTCACCAGCTCTTGTACTGTTTGTGAGAACTAGGTCTATTGTACTGTGACAAATAATGACCTTTTGAGACAATCTACAAACCCTCTTCTCCATATAGCATCATCAATTTGCATAGTACATAATATCACCTCTAATCACATTTTGCATAATATTTAAGCCTCCAGGGACTCTGTGTGCCTCTCCACATCTGTTATTGATTGAGGGTATTTATATTCAACATTAGTATCCAATCCACCCAAAGTGTTCCACAGATGATTTGGTCATATCTCTCCCTTCCTAATTCTCTGGTAGGCTGATTAAAAAATGTTTACATTTCTTTCTTTCTGCTTGTACCTCGAACTATAGGGCAAGAATCCATGGCCATATGCAGTTATTGTATTTCAGATTGATTAGTGGTGGCAAAAATCAGTGCTTCATTTGCAGTTTAAGAGATGTCTTTTATTTGATTAGAAAGGTTTTCAAATTTCTGTGCAAGTGGTGCCAATGCAGTAGTCCAGTCACATATTTGGGCTTGGGAAATTCTGTCAGTATAGGAATTCAAGTCTCTGTTGACCTCCATAAGTGCTGCCACTTTCCCACCTTTCTGTGGGCAAGTGTTGCCTTTAGACATATCAGTATCTGAGGCCTTGTCTGAGCCCTCAGATATTGAGCCTTTATTTGCTTTTTTAAAAATAGATCTAAACATGTGGTCTTGCATTTAGATCCTCAAAATCCTTGAATCATTACCATTCCTGGTGTGTAAAAAAAAATTCTATTCCAAAGCCTATGGTTGTCTTTCAATTAGATTTTTGCCCCATCATATTCAAAGACATAAAATTATGCCACCATTTAGCTTTGGAGGCTAGCCACACACCCATTGTATTTGTTGTGCTCAATGTGGCAATTAATATATGCATTATCCATCACATTCCATCACTACTTTATAGGGACAACACACGATGAAACTAGATGTGATACAAAATGCTAATTAGAAACCACACCAGCAGCAAGAGAACATGATTGTCATCAAGATCACAACATGCAGAGGGGAGGTTTAACTTTAACCCATTTTTTCTTAACCACAAGCCTTATGAAAAAAATAAAGTTATTAGCTGAGCTTTTCTCCTAAGTCTAATAGCTCTGTCTGTGTCTGTTTTTCATTAGTATTGTGTTGGAAGATGAAAATATGGAATCTCTCCTTCCTGCATATTGTGGCCCTCATGAAAATTGTTTATGTGTGTTTGCTATATATTTATATTTAAAATTGATATTGTTTGCAAGAACATAAAAATATGTGAAACCACTTTTTCTTTGGCCCACAGCAGTCACCAGGGGTGTTCAGGGGTACTGAGCACCTGTTGGAGAGCCATACATTCCCTGTACCTGGCAGTTTTTGTACCAGTGTCCCATACACCAGCATCACTAGACTACAGTTAAATCATACCATTATAATAATAACTTTCAGGTGTTGGTACAGTTTCTTATTATGCCACCAATGTACATGACACCTTATAGAGTACTGTAGACTGAACAAAAGGTCTCTCTTTGCCAAATAATGTGAATTTTGGCATCAAAAGCCGTTTTTATTTGTATACTTGCTGCTCCTCACAGTGCATACAAAATACACACAAAGTATATGGTTTCAGTGTATTACACGTGTATGAGGTCTCATAGTAGTTTACAGGTTTAAGAATTACTGATGCAGCATGGGATAAATGCACGCAGAAGTGATAACAACACAAAGAATACATACATATTCAGACATGTCAGAAGCCAAGTCACAGTTTCTCTGTGTTACTGTAGGTTTTGTGCTTAGCAAATGCTAGAATCTTTTATGTTCTCTAGAAATAGAGGCAATTAAATAGAATGCATTTTCAAAGTTTTAGTCTGAAAATGCAGTACTTTTCTTAGCTCAAAAGCTTGACCTTCCTGATGATAACATCTCTATTCATGCAATGTAGTGGTAGTAAAAACATACTAATTATATCTGCTCCCCTCCCTCTTTCTGAAGATCTTCTATAAACAAGATTCTACATATGTTACGGGTAGAATGCCAGTTTGTAATAAATCTTGGGTACATGGATATTTGGTATTCAGCAAAAAAAAAAATTATAATCTATCTAACATCCTGTCCAAAGTTCTGGCAATTATCATAGACAAGGCAAAGTGGTCCACAAGAAGAACAAAGGCTTTGTTCCCTCCTTTCTCTTTTTATTAATAGGGGAGAGTTCTCCTTTTGGAAAGGAAATTGGCACACTTTAAAAAGCTGATTGAAATATATCTAAAGAGGGTCATGAAAATCCCACACTCCCACTACTGATAAATAATTAAAAAATGAGTAGTGGACCCTAGTGGAAGCTTGCCCAAGTAGAAAACTTAAATTGTTTTCTAAGTTTCCACAAAAGGATTAAAGGCTTATCTAAGATTTTTACTAAGTGTTCTGGATTTTACAAACCTTTACCAGTAGACTTTTATGGGCTGAAATATGATTTCTGAGGGAGATGATCTAGAAGTCTAATGAATTTCATACGTTGGCCTCAGTTCTAACTAGTTAATTGTAATTGGGAATAGAAGCTGAATTCTTTAGCAGTCGGCACTTTAAGATCCCAATTTTTGGCGTATTAAGTTAAAAGACATGATTTGGGAGGACAAGGTAGGATATCAATCATTAAAATGGTTATTATTTGAAACACTGTTTCATGCCATCAGTTCTCTCCTTACCTACTTAGGAGGTAAAATAATATGGTTATGTACCAGCCTAATTTTCAGTTTGGATTCAGCAGTTTGTAAAACAAAAAGCCTCCATTCAGTGTATTAGTGGGTTCTCCAATTCAATTCATCCATTCGAGTCCACTTCATTTTCTCTACCTCCTCTCCCCAGACCCCACTTCACTAGCAGGAATTCAAACAACGGGTATACCTTCATATCCCCTTTATAAAAGTAGATGAAATGTGAGGGCACGGTAGCCCCTCCAGAGTGGATAAATTACAGACAAATAAATCCAGAAATTCCATTGCTGATTAAATACCTTAAAGGTCCCTCTCTAATTAATATATATATAAAGAAAGAACTGTATGAAATTTGCAAGAAATAGCGTCCCTTCTGGGGACATTATTCCTGCCAAATTTCAGAAGGATAGCTGCAGTGGCTTTCCTGAAAGAGCAAGGTTCAAATTGCGGGGCAGGGCGATCAGTCTGAAAATTGCAGGCATAAGGAAAGGTAAGAAATGTGCCAGATTTCAGGCAAAGAAATCCAGGATCATTTGTGCTAGGTACTTACAAGCTTGTGATGTGCCATTATAGCAGTCTTCAGATATCTGAAGACTCGTTCCCTACTGCTCCAGAGGGCAAAACAAGAACCAATGGTGGAAACTGCAGAAAAGCAGATTTCAGATAAACATTAGGACAGGGGTAGTTAACCTGTGGCCCTCCAGATAGTGTAGGATTCCAATTTCCATCAGACCCAGCCAGCATTTCCAATAGTTGGGAATTGCAGTCCAACAACATCTGAAAGGCCAGCCATCCCTGCACTAGGATAAACTTTACCAAGATAGAAATTGTTCAACAATGGAACTGACTACCTAGGGAGAAGCGCTCTCCTTTGCCGGAGGTATTTAAGCAGAGGCTGGACAGCCATCTGTCAGCAATATCTGTCGACTATACTGTAGTTGCATCACTGTAGACTGTGCATTTAGCAGAAAATTTGGTTAAAAAACCTTCAAGCTTCCTTCTATTTTTTTGCTCCCTGGAATACCTATGATGCTGCATCTGCTCTCTTTTTAAAATGTTTAAGCTTTTAATATATTTGATATGTTTACATTTTTATCATTAAAAACAATGAAACAGGAAAAGAGGATATAATATTTTAAAAGAAAGAATAAAGAAGAGCAGCCATTTGTCGTCAAAGCTCTAAACTTAGGGCTGTTTCATACTTAGGTGTATATACGCCTATAGCACTTAAAGTGTGCACGAAACGCATAGAGAATTTGCTAAGAATGCAAGATTTTAAAGCGCAACAATACACTGTGTGGAAAAGGCGTTTCAAACTCTCCCCACCCACCTGCAGGAAATTACAAATTAACTTGCGTTAACTCAACCTGCAAACTGTTAGAAGTCATTAAGCCTCGCCAGCTTTTCTGGTGCCACCATTACCCTAACCTGATAAGGAGGGCAATGCTTTCCTTGCCCAGTTCCCAAACATTTGGAGGGGAAGAAAAACAAACGTTATTCAGTTGGATAAAATCCAACTTCAAGACCTCTCGCGAGAAGAACTAATCAGCCGTCCCCTCCAATCTACAAGCTCTGCAGTGTGTGCCTGTTTCCCTGGAGACCGGCGTCGCTTAGCAAGATTTGTGCTGAGGACGCGCGCGGTCGATTTCCCGGGTAAAGTTCTGATCGAACGTTGGAAGCCGCGCAGCTCACGGCTGGCGCGTGGCGGCCCCGGGGGAGCATGAGAAGTAGCAGCAGCAGCAGCTCCCGCGGGGGCTCTGCCTCTGCCAGGCTTATCGATGTGACCAGCAACGCGCCGTTGCTGCTGCCACCTGCCTCGGCGGCAGCCTCGCTAGAAGCGGAGGTATGGACCCCCAGCTCCAGTCCTGAGCTACTGGTGCGCGGCTCAGTGCTTTGGGCAGGCCCCGTTCTCACAAATATAATATCCAGAGCAGGCACCCCCAAACTCGGCCCTCCAGCTGGTTTGGGACTACAACTCCCATCATCCCTAGCTAACAGGACCAGTGTTCAGGGATGATGGGAGTTGTAGTCCCAAAACATCTGGAAGGCCAAGTTTGGGGGTGCCTGATCCAGAGGCAAGATTTTCTCTTGGTATTGAAAGAGAAATACATTCCGTTGGTACATGTTGACTATTTACATGAGTAAATGTGTAACTGTGTGGTTGCCAGCACCCGCCCTTTTCCTAAATTCAACAGGTGAAACTTTCCTCATCGCTGAATCTCCGTGGTAGGAAAAGTGGCACCTCCTGAATTTTACTCAGCACACAGCTGTTATATTATAGGCATAGCAGCATCACCGATAAAGAAGAAAAAAAGAAAAGGTTTCGTCTCCTATCTTGGTACAGTCAAGTTGGGATGTGCTGTAGTTCCCTCTGTGTCGCTGCAGTAGCTCAGATGTGCCCCCTAGCTTGCGCTTTGTTTTCCAGTTCCGTTTTTAGACTCTTTATTGATGTCACGGTTGAAGTCCTGTTTTAACTCTGGCCCAGTCTTCAGTGCTGCAAGCCTCTGGTTATGGTGTTTGTCATGTGCCTTGACTACAGGTGACAGTATTCAACCAAGTTACAGTGATAAAAAGTGGTCCGCACAGTTAGGCACCAGCTCCCATCAGGTACAACTAGTGTGGCCAGTGGTCTGGGATGATAGAAGTTGTAGTGCAGCCACATCTTGAAGGCCACAGGTTCCTGATCCCTATTTGGACCAACCTTGAAGGTCCTGCTTCAGTTGCTCCTGGCTGAACAGGCAGCAACTGGAGCAGGGCCTTTGCCGTATCAGAGAACATGTCATCCCCCCACCCCATGAATTTTGCTTGGTGCCTACACTGTCATTTAGATACTAGAAAGCCATTTTAAATTCCTGGGACAAATGCTGGTTGGTGTTTTTGCCGCTGTTTTTAACGTCTGTTGCTAAATTGTCAACTATTTTCTTTATATGATCTTTCTAAAAGAGATGATAAGCTACCTTTAGCATTATCACCAGGAACGTGATATAAATAAAACATTTAAAGCATTGTTAATGCACACAAATGCGCACTGGAGTTGCAGTTGTTCAACATTCAGAACCTACTGCTGAATCTTTACAAGTTAGAGACCAGAGCCAAATTGGGATACTCAGATGAAGGGTGGTATATAAATATAATAAATAAAAGATAAATACAAACGGCTCACGAATAATAAGGAACAGACTACAGTGGTACCTCGGGTTACAGGCGCTTCAGGTTACAGACTCTGCTAACCCAGAAATAGTACCTCAGGTTAAGAACTTTGCTTCAGGATGAGAACAGAAATCACACGGCAGCGGCACGGCAACAGTGGAAGGCCCCATTAGCTAAAGAGGTACCTCAGGTTAAGAACAGTTTCAGGTTAAGAACGGACCTCCAGAACGAATTAAGTTCTAACCCAAGGTACCACTGTATAATTTTATGCTGTATGTTGTAATACTTGTTGGGTAAATTACTATATAGGAGAATTCTATTTCTTTTTATTTATCATCAGTATCAAATTGCAAGCATCCTTAAAAAAAATATAAAAAAGTGGTTGCCTAGGATTCTGGGCAAAGGTCTTTCCTAAACTTGCCGCTTGAGACCTGTGACCGAAGATGCCACATTGTCTTTCAGTTTTTTTAGAGCAAAACATTTGTTCTACAGAAATTCAGAGAGTTAGGCTAAGTACACACTATACAAATAAGCATCTTCCAAGAATCCTAAGTACTGCTGTTTGTTAAGGGTCCTACGGATTGTGGATCTATGAAGCGTAAACTATAGCTCCCAGGATTCTTTGGGGGAGATGTGCTTTAAGTATATGGTGTGTACACAGCCTTAGTTAACATGTTATATTGGACTCAATAATGTGAGCAAAGTAACATGGTTTTGTCTGTAAACTATGAATATAGCTGCTGTAAAGATATCTTACCACATCCACCCCATCATATAAAGCACTGTTACCACTTTAACAGTCATGGCTTCCTCCAAAGAATGCTGGGAACTGTAGTTTGTTCAAGATGCTGACGGCTGTTAGGACACCCCTAGTTCCCTGTCCCAAAGTGGTTTAACAGTCAATCTTCATGCCTATGGAACTCTGGGAATTGTAGCTCCATGAAGGGGTTACTCTGTGTACGGTCTCTGTTTTACTAGCTTACATATTATGTCACTGATGTGAATGGGTGACTGAATGTTGTCTTAGTCTTCCGTTCGTGTTCCTCTCTTGTTGGAAGAAACCCACACATCATCAACTTGTCTGACCACTCAGTACCTGTTCAGTATAACTTGCTTCATTTGTATTTTTCTTGGACAAGAAAGCTAACTACTAGTAAAAGTTTTGGAAGCAGCAAAAGGGAAGGCCCTCCCTAAAAAGAATTGTTCTGTGTCAGTTCTCAAGGTCTGGTAGCAGATCAATCCATTTCATTTGCTGTTTCATTTCATAGAGCACAGCTGCAGTGTGCAGTGTATGGTATAAAGCACTAAAGATTATTGTTTCAATTATACTTAGGTACAGCTTGGTTATTAAAGCTTATCTTTCGTAATTCAAGGACTAAACTGTTTCTTGTAAAATGCTGCAAGAGGGAGTATTTATCCAAGGTTTTCCTCTTTTCAGTTCTTTATCTTTCATCCAACTCAAGGCTTTGATCTAAAGTTCAGAGAAACCCAGGAAGATTGTTGCTCAAGTTTCTCATAGGACCTTTCCAGATGATGGGGCAAAAGACTAAGATTTCATGTGTAGCATTTTATTTGCACTACACTTATACTGCATATAGTTACAACACCTGTAATGTAATACCCAGTCTCCACATAACATATGGAGACAAGTCACTTTGTGGTTTTCATATGTTCACTTTAACTTATGCTAACCTTTTTCTCTAGAGTCCATAATAATAGTGTATACTGCAAACTCATTGATATTTATAATTAAAATTAGAACTGCAATTGCATCCTCTAAAAAGAAATATCCCATATCATCCAACCACCTTAGGGACTGCACTCCACATATTTGTAGGGTATACTCCTTAGCCTTTTCTTCTCCTGAAGAGGTCCCACAAAGCACTGGGTACTTTTGTAATAACATAGTCTCAGTGCACATGTAATACAAGCCCAGGAACAAAGTGGAAGCATAATCTTGGAATATGGAAGTAGGAGAGTGAAATACTTAGAATGGATGACAGTCATGGTAGTGGATTGTTCTGTTTGTTTGTTTGTTTGTTTGATTGTTTGTCCATCTACCCACCCACCCAAAGGATTTATAGCTCTCTCTTCACTGATACTAAAACCACGATGGGGTACAACATAAATATGAGTTTGTGTGAATGTAAACACATCAGATTTCCCATGGGGAAATTCCTTGTTTGAAAGCACCCTTCATGTCAAGATTCTGGATTGACATTCGGTGTTGTTTTTCTCTATATCCAGATAATTACCAGTGGTCCTGGATTCATAAACATACAACAGTTGCAAAATTGAGCATATTGATTTATTGGATCTTGTTCACTTACAGAAAAAAAAAGTTTATACGTTTTTTATAACAATAGCAGCCAGACAAAAACAACCAATCCACTTTTTTTTTTTGCCAGTGAGCAACTACTTATCTCTGTTCTTTCTTCTTTTTTCAGGCTCCCTTCCTCTACAAAGGCAAGGCCTTTTATAGGATTTGTTATTATTTTATAGTAGATAAATTAAGCTCCTCATCTGCACCTTCTAGTAGCAAGTAACGGTTTCCTATTAAGGCTTTGGAATAACCTCCCCACTGTCAAATTTTAAATTGTTAGCTCTTCAGGACAGGGACCTGTTTTCTTGTACACTGTTGGCACAACATTCCTTAGTTATTACATTTTAAACCTACTTTTCCTCTAAGGAGCTCAAGGTGACATTTATGGTTCTCCCCCTTCTTATTTAATCTCAACAATAACCGTATGAGGTAGGTTAGGCTGAGAAACAGTGGCTGGCCCAAGCTCATCCAATGAGCTACATAGCTGAATGGGAATTTGAACTCTGGCCTCCCAGTCCCCGGTCCAGCACTCTAACCACTACCCCACACTGATTCAATACTGATTATATTCTAAAATCACTGATTATATTCTAAATCCTAAGGGTGTGTTTGCATGGTTGGCTCCTAGGCTGATGTGATTTTGTAAAGTGTACAAGCAATCAACATAAAATAACTCTGTGAGCACCTTATTTTTAGGCATATATGTTTGCTGCATGGAAAGCCCTTGTGTTTAGAAGGTGACATGTAACTTGCATGCAGATCATTTGTGTCTCTTTTATTGCAGTCAATTGTAGCTACTTAACTTAAAATATATGGCATGAACTGTGTGAATGTCATACATTTTTATTCATTTAATTATTTATTTAACAGAATGTATTTATCAGTTAATCGTCAAAAACTTACCCATTTACATATGAGGTATCTACATGCAGAGCAGGCTACTTCCTCTCTTAATGGACATTATTTTTCTGTAGGAAAATGGTTAACCTATTGGGACAGGGGTGGGATGGGGGTGGGATCCAGGACAAGTGTAACCATCTGCTCACCATTTGGTGCGGTTTTACTTGCATTTATTACCTGTCCGTTTCATAAAACTGTTCTCTTCTGTGGGTTGCTTTTGGGATATGCAAGTATAAAACTGGTCAACCTGAAGGTTACTGGTCATCAGTAAGGTAATATTTCCTTTGATGACCCAATCGATCTGTTAGGTTCTGAAACTCTCCATAAAAAACCACTGAGCTTTTGCTGCCAGAAAAGCAATTTGCAAACTCTGTGTATGATGAAAGCAATTTTGCCTGTGGTCATAAATCTGTGCTTTGTAACTTTTGGAATTTCAAAGACACAGCGGGCATCCAAGCAAGACTCTCTTTTGTTTGCATTTCAGCTGCTTATCATCCAGATTTCGGTAAAAAAATAAATCACAGAAATATTTTCTTTTTAAAACTTATTTTTATTCTGTATTTCTTTCCCTATCCCCGATTGAACTTTAATTTTCCCATCCCTTCTCTCTCTCTCTCTTTTTAAAAAACTACTCGTGATTTGATGGACACAGAGAAATCATGTGATTAAATGTTTTTGGTGTGGAGTAATGTGTCTATGAATAACACATACGCAAAGCTGTATGCTTTATTTTAAACAGATTGCCAGTAAAGCATAATCCCAAGAAGATGGAGACACTATTAGAGTCCAAAATAAATGAATATATCTGATTTATAGATCCAACCCAGCAGAACATGTCAAGGCCTGTTTTTCCTTGCACATAGACTAAAGGGAAACAGAAATATCCAAAAATCACATATCACATTTAAGATGATTATATAAGGTTGACGCAATGGTTGTTGCAAAATGGGGAAAGCTGGTGGGAGTGTGCTACCTAGATCTTGCGAGGACAGTTAGTATAACAGATTGGGAGGCATGCTCTGCTTTTGCCTTTGCAACTTTTAAACCAGCCATATATGGTAGGCTCCATAAATATCCTGGGTTTGCTGCCTGACTGGAACTCCAAACACAGGAGATGGTTGAGCACCTGGCATAGTGGATGGGATGTGTTAGGCTCTGTAGTTCCGAAGCTATTCTGACACACAGTCTGGGCACATGGATCAGTTCGGAGTGGTTGTTCTCATCTCTCAGCCGCTTTTACTACAGCATTTCATATGGAAGTAGAGCAGAGGAAACCACTACCTCATTACTTTACCTGGTTTTTGATGCCCAGTCATCCAGCAGATGAAATGAGCAAAATGTATTTGCTTTGTGCATTTTTCCCAGCTTTATTTTATGCAGCCTGTTTCTTGGATCTCAGTGGATTTACGATTGCTAAAATATTCTCTGATTACAGTAACCTTTTAATTGTATATACTTTAGTGACCATCTGTGCAGAAATTCAACAGACAGGCCAACACCGCACATTTGGGAAAAACTCATTTGTTGGTGAAATAATACAACCTACAAATAACAACTAAAACAGCAGGAGCTGCTTTAAACAAACAAAGAAACAAAGAAACAAAAATAGTAATGTATAAAAATTTGCCAAGCACCAGAAACAATCTAGGTGCTGTACAGTTTCTTATATACAGCTTTTAAAGGCCTAGGAGCCTTGCTAAACATAATCTAACAGCCATTACACCCCATCCCATCCAGTACTGTTTGTTGTGTTTTACAAATGCAACAAAATACAACTCACATGCCAGGTGTACCTAGTAGGTAATAAAGACAGGACCTTTTAAGTGATGGCCCCTAATCCCTGGAACTCAGTCACATTAGTTCTGGCCTTCAGAAAGGATTTGAATGGTTCAACTGAGATGATTTTCTTAAGTTTACTGCTGGCTTTTAGACTATGTTATTTGACCTTGTGCTAGTTGGAGAGTATACAATAATGGGGAAAAGCAGTGATTATGGCGTAAAAACCTCTCAGATGAGGTGCTTAAAGGAATAATCAACAATATTTAAGCCATAACAATATGAAACATGAACCCCTTCCTGGGTCTGTGAGCATCATACCATTTGAGTACAGAACATCCTTGTAAATAAGCCCACGAAAGTTACTAGCCTGCACCTTATTTTGTCAACCTAAGAGACTCATAATTTCCATGTTGTCTGGAAAAGACTGAAAGCCTTCTCTTCTGGACTGGAACCAGAATGGAAATGAGGCTTGTTTCTTCCATGCAAGCTAGCAGCAGAGAAAGGGGGTTCCCTTTGTGTGTGGTCATCACAGAAACCAAAATGTTGCAAGGAGTAGCGGAAAGAAGGGAGGAAGAACAGAACAATCTGTCCCTCTTCTGCCATCCCACTCATTTGCCAGCACAGAATTCCTTGTTGCCTACAACAAGTGGACAAATTGCAGAAAAGAAGCCTGAAATAAAAGCACTGGAAGGTTTAGGTTTTTTTTTATATAAAATATTTATTAAAGTTTTAAACACACACATGGGATTACACAATAAGGTTTACAAAAATCATAAGTTTACAAAATAGAAAGGTTAACAAACTAGAAAAAAGAGAAAAGGAGAAAAGAAAAAAACACACACACATAGGAAAAATATATATAGAAAAGAAAAATCATAATAGCTAAATATAAAAAGAAGACAGAAAAGGTTTAAAATTAACATTAGGTTTTTATTTTTCATTCAGTCCAGAGTGTAGACAGATTGAAGCCAAGACACAAGGTGTGTTCAGGCAAACACTATCTGTGGGTATTTGGGAAGGTGGGGGCAGAGGCAGGCAGGCATGCTCCATCCCCATGAATACTGTATCACCAAGTTAGTTTAGTTCCCAGCCTTCACCGTATTGAGCAGGGAATGTTTACATGGGGCTTCTACTCACATTTTCTTGAATGCATGTTGAGCCGTCTGAATGGTTAGCTGAAATTTGTTTAGATGTCTTTGTCTGATTATTTATACACATAAAGATTAACCCCAGCCTTCCTTAAACCTCAAATCATAGCTGTACTGTTTATCTTTTCTTCATAGTGTTAAATGCAATTGTGCTCCAAAAACACATTAGGTTTAATTTTATTCAAATAAACAATGCAACAGTTACCCAGATGTCATCTTAGAAGCATATTTGGAAGGCACGTTTGTTATCACTTTCACAAATCCTTGCTTTTATTTAAGATAATTGGGCTTTGGGGGATAACTGTTGCCAGCTGTTCTCAAGACTATAGAAACAACATTCAGGATTCTTGTACAGCAAGAGAAATGTACAAAACTACAAAATACCACCAACATCCTGAGTACTGTGTCAGCCAAAAAAATAAAAATCCAAACATGTATTCATTTAAAAACTATACTGTATTCTACTTTCCCACTTTAATAGAATGTCTACTTTGACCCATGAGGCTGTTTTGACTTAGCCACACACACTTGCCGCACACACTGCACACCTGATGTCATATATGGCATCACCCATTAGGGCAGACAAAGTTGTGGCTGGATCATGGGGTTGCAGGCACTTCTTATCAGCTGATTGGCAATAGCTGGAAAGCCTGGGTCACAGCAATTTGCAAGCACCAATTTGCAAGCTGAATATCCCAATGATCAATAGCCATTATATAGAACAGAGGCCTTTCAACACCACTTCCTGGGTCTATCCCTCCAGAAACCACCATAGTCATCATAATACTTTAGCTGCAAATTCTACTCTGGCAAGGCAATCCAGAATTCTACCATGGCTGATGGCATCAAAAGTCCCCGAGAGGCCCAAGAAAATTAATACGGCAGCACTCCTCCCCCCCCAGTTGATTTTCTTGCCCAGGTCATGCACCAGATTGGAATGGATCCAGTAATCGGTGTCACCTCAAGCTGTCTTTAAAATTGGTCCTTTGCAATCCTAAGTGAAGCAATGACAGAAAAAAAAGAAAACAAGGAGTTCTTATTCTTTGCCTTTGACCCTGACTATACCATTTTCACTAGGGAGCTCATAATTATTTTCTGTCGGATGTTCCTGTTACTCGAGAGCAGCTGTGCCACTATCGGAATGCAGCAGAAACAGCTCGTAGTGAGTTAGCAGCACTCCTGGTGAAGTATGAATGTTCCCAGGCAGAGGTAAGTTTGGAACGGACATGAAAATGTTTCTTAACCTATTTGTATCACAAATGTTTCTTGACCCACAGAAAACATCCAGTGAGCTACACTTACCAGATGGTACATGCTGATAAATGCCTCATTTTACAGGTATCATGGGCATGGTTAGTGTATTTGGCTTGTGTCCAGAGGTTTGTCTCCTCTGAAGTCTACAAACTTTCTTTTAGGCCTTAGACTACAAACCAGAAGTTTCACTAAGTTCAGTAAGAATGACTGATATTGGACTATAACCTTGGTCTTGTTTCCCCTTGGCTTAGCCATCCAGGTCCCATAGCCCACATACTACTTAAATCTTATTGAAGTGAATGGAATGCGAGCAAGATGGCAGAGGAGCAGCTGAAGGGGCTTTATACTGTGTCAAAGCATTGGTCCAACTAGCTCAGTATCGTCTACCCTGACTGGCAGCTGCGCTCAGAGCTTTCATACAAAGGGCATTCCCAGTTTTAAAATGGTTTATTCTGGTTAATAAGACTTTGTATTGGCCATGCCTAACTAACCATTCACAGCACGCAAACTGCAAGCTTCAGGAAGTTGTTCTCAGGCAAGAAGCATGAGTGCTGCAACATCCCTGTGCATGAATAAGCACATGTACAGTGTTTGCTATACAGTGGTGCCCCGCAAGACGAATGCCTCGCAAGACGGAAAACCCGCTAGACGAAAGGGTTTTCCGTTTGCGATGCGCTTCGCAAGACGAATTTCCCTATGGGCTTGCTTCGCAAGACGAAAACGTCTTGCGAGTCTCGCCATTTTTTCCCCGCTTCCCCCCCCCTTTTTTCAAAGGCGCTAAGCCACTAATAGCCTTTTAGCAGCTTAGCCGCTAATCCTTTAATAGCCGCTAAGCCGCTAATGGGGTTGCTTCGCAAGACGAAAAAACCGCTAGACGAAGAGAATCGCGGAACGGATTCTTTTCGTCTTGCGAGGCACCACTGTATTCACAACGGTATTCTACAATTTGCATGGCCTAAGCACTGAAATTGGCATTTGTCATCCTCTAAACCACAGAGGGACGCGGGTGGCACTGTAGGGACGCGGGTGGCGCTGTGGGTAAAAGCCTCAGTGCCTAGGGCTTGCCGATCAAAAGGTCGGCGGTTCGAATCCCCGCGGCGGGGTGCGCTCCCGTTGCTTGGTCCCAGCGCCTGCCAACCTAGCAGTTCGAAAGCACCTTCGGGTGCAAGTAGATAAATAGGGACCGCTTACTGGCGGGAAGGTAAACGGCGTTTCCGTGTGCTGCGCTGGCTCGCCAGATGCAGCTTTGTCACGCTGGCCACGTGACCCGGAAGTGTCTCCGGACAACGCTGGCCCCCGGCCTCTTAAGTGAGATGGGCGCACAACCCTAGAGTCTGTCAAGACTGGCCCGTACGGGCAAGGGTACCTTTACCTTTACCTTTAAACCACAGAGCCTAGGGCTTGCTGATCAGAAGGTCGGCAGTTCGAATCCCCGTGACGGGGTGAGCTCCCGTTGCTCGGTCCCTGCTCCTGCCAACCTAGCAGTTCGAAAGCACGTCAAAGTGCAAGTAGATAAATAGGTACCGCTCTGGCGGGAAGGTAAACGGTGTTTCCGTGCGCTGCTCTGGTTCGCCAGAATCAGTTTAGTCATGCTGGCCACATGACCTGGAAGCTGTATGCCGGCTCCCTCAGCCAGTAAAGTGAGATGAGCGCTGCAACCCCAGAGTCGGCCACGACTGGACCTAATGGTCAGGGGTCCCTTTACCTTAATTTTCAGATTTCAGGGTGGTTTTCTAGACTTAAGGTTGTGAAGGTAGTGGAAGCGGCTTTCAAGTGATCATGTGTGGACTGGACCTTCTAAGGACATTTTTAATGACTGGGCTGGTACCATTAAGTAGAGTGAGGCAATCACCTTAGGTGGCAGATGATGTGGGCAGCAGCAGTCTCCCTGCCCAAGCTGGTCCCAAGTCCCTTGGACATTCCCCTCTGTTGGAGATTATAACTATGTGTGCCAGAGGTTTATCATACATCCCCTAATGTAGCCTGCTGCCCTCAAGTGCAGTGGAGAACACAATCCCATTGCCAGTGTTGATGTTAGACTCAGCTGCAATTCCAGTCAACTTCTGTCCATGAAATGAGGGTGGCACTATGAATCTTCTTCAATACATGGGTAAGCAGTATAATTTACTTGATCTGCAGATCAATCTGATGCATTTGTCCATCAAATTGTAAATGTAGGTCACACATGACAAAATAAGAAAATAATCTACAGACTTTTTTGCTTTTTCCACATTTTCTGTTTTTAATTAATGGACAGTCCATTAATTACATGTAAGAGAATGTGCTTTAATGCATAAACTTTTACATTGTAGCAAAATCCAGCACATTCAATACAGTGGTACCTCGGGTTACATACGCTTCAGGTTATATACGCTTCAGGTTACACACTCCGCTAACCCAGGAATAGTGCTTCAGGTTAAGAACTTTGCTTCAGGATAAGAACAGAAATCATGCTCCGGCGGCGTGGCGGCAGCAGGAGGCCCCATTAGCTAAAGTGGTGCTTCAGGTTAAGAACAGTTTCAGGTTAAGTACAGACCTCCGGAACCAATTAAGTACTTAACCCGAGGTACCACTGTAGTTGGTTCTTTTGTCTTGTTCTTTTATTGTGGGTGTAGGTTTTTGCTTTAAGGGGTATAGTTTACTAATCTTTTGAATTTAATCAATCAATCAATCAATTAATTTACTGCCCTTTATCCAAATATCACAGGGCTGTTTACAACATGAAAACACAAAACTCATTACATAGTTGCAAAAAGTGAATACATTTGTTGTTGCCAGATCCGTTTAATTAATTTTTGAGTGAAAAGTGATTTTCTTTCCTTATTGCATCTTGTTAGCATGTTAAGTATAGTTCCCACGATTTTGAAGTGCAAATGTCACACTTCAGCATATGGTGAACCTGAAGCTTTTCAAGCACCTGTTTCCATAAATTCTGTTAATTCTGTAAATAGCAGTTCCATTATATTTATTGTGCAGTTTAAAGTTTAACTGTAAATGCTGCAGTGGTTCTCTTTATTCCTGTTTAATAATCTGGTTTTAAACCCTCATCCTGAACATGTTTCAACAGATATTTGCAAAATAAAGCAGCATTGACTTTATTTTCAGTCAAGCACTTTGGTTCAACTAGTTTGGTGAGAGAGCCACTTTGAGAAGGTCCTGTGGCTGTGAGTGGAAGGCAAAACCTTCCCCAAGTAGCTAATTTCATTTCTGCAACTCACACTTTGACTCCCTCTTCCCCTATGCGCTTTTAACTGGGAAATTGAGAATTGTTATTTAAGGACTCAAATTGCTGTTCCGTAACCATATCTTAGCTTGAATAACTCATTTTTGATGTGATTTTTAAAAAAATTAAAAATCATTGTTCAGATAATACAGAAAAAGTAATGTTGATGAGGCAGGATGGCTTCCATTTATGAGTTCCATGTGAAATAAGAATAACAATCTTTGCTAAAATCAACTCCCTTTGTCAGAAGTTTGGGAAGTGGCTAGCATCATAGTAATTTTTAAGAAAGCTTTAAATACTGAAAGAAGGACACCCCCCCCCAAAAAAAAAGTGTGAGGGGAGGCAGAGCCTCACATTGATACTCAGACATGGAAGATTTATTATGCTGTGTTGCTTGCCCAGAAGCGTTTTTAGGGGCAAGAAGGTGCTATAAAACTAATCTGTAGTAGTAGTTCATTTGGGACATGTTTTGCAAAGAAATGTTTTTGAAGAAACTTGGTCTACTTAACATGCCCTGATTGATATAGTGAGGTAAAATATTTCTTTCATATGGTACTTTCAAACCAATCCTATGCACATTTACTAAGAAGTGAAAGGCACAGATTTCAGTAGACCTTGCTCTCAAATTCATGTGCATAGGGTTGTATCAGGCTTGTTCTTTTCACGCGTATTCCACCCTGCTGGTTAAATTTAATACACTGATGCAAGAAATTAAAACAAATTTAAGTGAATAGGCAAATTTAAAACTGTCCTGGGAAGGAAGAAATTCAGTAATTAAGATAATAACTTAATAACAAGTAATTAACTCATGCCCCCCTCTCCTGATACTTGAAAATGGTTAAAATATGCACTGAGTCATATTGAGATTTTCCTTGCATGCCTGCATTTCATGATCCATTTCTGTTTATAGCTTCAAGATCTTAAATCCAAAATAGCCTCTAAAGAAGTATCTGTTCAGGAACTGAAGGCTGACGTTGAAAGCTATAAGGAGAATGATGCTAGGCAATCGTCTCTACTCCTCTCCATGCAAAGCAGACTCCAGGAGATTGAGAAGGAATCTGGAACAATTGCCTTTTCTAAAAAACAAACAGACCTGAAAGCACAGGCCATTCTCCAGGAGAATTTGGAACTGAAAGAGAAAACCAGTGAACTGGAAAGTAAAGTCAGGTAAGGACATCAAACAAATTGACATCTTAACCTAAAATAATTGCCCTAGAGCAGCCTTTCCCAACCTGCTACTCTCCAGATGTTTTGGACCACACTTTGCTGCCTGGAGCCTGGTGGAAGTTATATTGGAAAACATCTGGAGGGCACAAAGTTGGGGAAGCACATGTATTTTCCACTGACTTTTTTTAATTTCTGTGGTCAGTTGGAAGATGAGAGCTTGTATGTAAGAGCTAATAGGCTTCATAACACTAGTTTTTTGAGTAATTGTTTTAGGAGACTATCATGGGGACTTCGTCAAAAACCTTACTGAAATCAAGATATGCTACATCCACAGCATTCCCCTGATATATGAAGCTTGTAACTAGATCTTAGTAGCTTGTTGGTTTTATCCTGTTTCTTTGGTGATAGTGCCTAGAGATAGGGAGGTATGATGTAAAAACCTTTGTAAATGCACTATGGAGTTTGACCTAGACTCCTATTGAGTATAGTTTGTGACCTGATTTCTGATGGAGGGCAGATGTTTTAGAACTGGAATTTTCATTTGGTTTAGTTTAATTACATTTACATCCCACCTTTCCTGCAAGTTGTTCAGGGTGACATCCGTGAAGCCTCCCTGAAGAGAGCATTCCACAAGCAGGGAGCCACTACAGAAAAGGCCCGTTCTTGTGTTGCCACCTTTCAGGCCTCTTATGGAGTGGGCACATAAAGAAGGGCCTTAGGTGATTAACACAGGGTGCAGGTTAGTTCCTTTGGAGAGAGGCGGTCCTTGAGGTCCTGAGCTGTTTAAGGCTTTATTGGTCGAAGCCAGAAACTAACGAGCAGCCAGTGCAGTTGGGCCAGGATCAGTGCAGTATGCTCAAACTGTCTTGTCCCAGGGAGCACCCTGGCTGCTGAATTCTGCACCAGCTGAAGTTTCCACCGTATTGATGTAAAAATGTTCTTTGTTTTGTGTCCATCATATAAGCTGTTTGTTTTTTTGTTTTATATCTTTTTAGAACCTATTTGAATGAGTCCGAAGAGAGCAAGACCCAAGCCTCTAAGGCCAGCAGGGTGCATAATGAATTCATTGCACACCTTTGTCATTTCTTTGACATGAGCATAATAGAGAAAGAAGAGCCACAGGAAATGCTGCTCTCAAAGGTTTATGTTTTATATAATAATTTGAGACATAGCCACATTTGTATGTATATCACACCAGACCCAGAGTTCCTATTTTTTACCATGTCATGTGCAGATGATTGAAGAGCCTAATGAGAAAGTGTGACATACATAGCGTCGTAGGGGCTTTGAGGAGGAGAAAGTCTGAAACCACAAATATTCAACAATGGATGTGCCAGAGCAGGAAAGCATAATTTGCAAGAAAGGACATGGTTCTGAAAAAAATGCAGGCATGGATCCAGATTCATATTGGAAGGTCAAGCTCATTTCCTTATCCAGGGCCACAGGTCCAGTTCAGAAACTCCCTTAGAGAATCCCAGTCCTGTTTCAAGAGCCCAGTATTAGGTCCAGGCATTCAAAACGGGCAGATTGCTGAAAGGGATATCTGGGAAGGGAGATGCAATCCTTAATGACAATAGCAACCCCTCCTTCCCGCCCACGTTGAGGTTGAGGTTACATCTGGAAAACTAGTGGACACATCAAGAAGAGCTTCTCAATTGTTCCCCTCCATCTACCCATGTTTTACATGCCAGGTTCGCATGTTCTTCTCATATCAAATCACAAATAGCTGCTGTTTTACCTTTTAACTGATCTGACATTTAAAAGCAGCATCTCTGTGATTTGTGGGACCACAGAGTGTTATTGAAACTGAGTGATTGACCAGAAGAACCAGCTGCGTTTTCCCCTTACCTGGTGTGTCCACCTTCTGCCACCATTCTACTAAAAAAGGTAATGGTACCCCTGCCCGTACGGGCCAGTCTTGACAGACTCTAGGGTTGTGCGCTCATCTCACTCTAGAGGCCGGGAGCCAGCGCTGTCCGCAGACACTTCCGGGTCACGTGGCCAGCGTGACGAAGCTGCTCTGGCGAGCCAGAGCAGCACACGGAAATGCCGTTTACCTTCCCGCTAGTAAGCGGTCCCTATTTATCTACTTGCACCCGGGGGTGCTTTCGAACTGCTAGGTTGGCAGCCGCTGGGACCGAGCAACGGGAGCACACCCCGCCGCGGGGATTCGAACCGCCGACCATGCGATCGGCAAGTCCTAGGCGCTGAGGTTTTACCCACAGCGCCACCTGCGTCCCCCTACTACATTCTACTACATACCCCTTATTACCTTAATTACCTTATTACCTTCATGATAGCTCTTCCTTTTCCCAGGCATTCAGAAGGAGCCCACTATAGCCTGCTAAGCACATTTCCAAGGTAATATAATTCTGATAGCCAAATGGACCCAAACAATCCTGTCCCCCTGAAACAAGCCAGTGGTAAAGGTATTCCAGTGGTTAATATGTATGGTAATAATGAAAGCAGCAAAAGACCTAAGGCTGGAGCAATGCCGTAGAGCACAATCTAGCATTTTATAGGTGGTTGGCCCTAAGCAAGCTCCTTGCAATGTTTCTTGACATAAGACAGGTTCTTCCATATTCACCACCACCACACATTTAACCTTGCTTTACATGCCCAAGAGGTAGAGAAACTGTCAACCTTGAAAAGGGATGTAATTATGGTAGTAAACCCAGCGAGTGGATATAGCATACCTGATCAAAGCAATGCTTCATACTTATCCAGAAATGGTTATTCTTTAGGATGTGTGAGATGTGGCCCAGTAATGTGTAAATATCTATGTTGTGAGACCCACGGAATAGCAATAGTACAGAGCTGTAAGGTTGTTTAGGTTATGGCAGAAAGCATTTGTATTACTTGAAAGAGTTTAACTGTGATTGGATCATGGCTTTAGTTTAAAAGAAAATAATTATAATTTGATAAGCAAGAGTATTTAAATGTGCATAAACCAGGGAGGGGGAGGGAAGAGTGTTAAATAACCACTTTTAACTAGCTTCCATGCTTCCAGATCAGTGACATGCACGAAGAAAATAAAGTACTAAAAAGACAGATTGCCACACTCCAGGAGACCACGAGTGTTCATGACATGGAGTCAAAAGCAAATAGAGAAACCATCATGAGGCTCGTCTCAGAACTGAGCAAAGAACAGAGGCAGGCAGCATCCTGCTGTCAAGACATGGAAAAGTTAAGTAATGTAAGTCTTTTTCATTTTTCTGTTGTGGGGCATCGAGTCTTTATGCAAAGGCTTACAGTACTTTGAAGAGAGGTAGGTGGTCGCTTGTCACAAGTTTGGGGATGGAGAGAGAAGTATATGTGACAAAATGTTTTCTTAGAATCAGACTAGACAAGTGCAAGCATTTTTAATAGACAAATTGCCATATAGGGCTTTAACCTTTTGCACTTCACAATGGTCCCTATCTGAACTTGGAGCCCCATGCCTGATTTCCATGTGGGGAGAAAAAGTCTCATTGATGTGAATGGGAGTTTTTTCCTTAGGAAAGTTGGACTCCTAGAGGGGCTTTAACTCTTTAACCCTTGTTCTCGATCCAAATTCAGATCAGGAACATAGCAGGAGAAAATGAGTTGAAGCTTCCCTACTCTCCATACTTGGGTTTCAATCCAGATCAGACCCCCTCACACTGTCCATTTGTTTTTAAAAACTTTGTACTTAAGGACACAGACATTTCTTTGTTTTAGCATATACCAACTGCAGGTGTCCCTTATTCGATGCAGCTTCCGTCTTACAGTGAAAGAGCTGCCAGATGACATTTGAAAATTGATAAGTTTCTAAATTCTCCTGCTAAACAAGCAACTGTAATCAGGGGCAGCTGTTACACTGAAGTAAGCACACACACACACACACAAACATATGCACAGGTTCCAGATGGGAATCATTTCCCTGCCTCTGGTCTCCATCTCTGTATGGGTTATTGCGAACTGGGGTACCTCGTTTTGATTTTTTTGATTCAGATACAAAAACCCCAAACTGGTTGACTGCAGCTACAAAGGACAGCTGTAGCAACTGGATTTTAATCCAGAAGCCATTCAAGCAACCAGTCATGTAATGGTAATAAGGTAAGCAAATGTGGTTGTCCGCACAAAGTTGTAGTGGTTCTCGGTGCAGGAAGAGTTCAAGAGTTACTGAAACAGATGTTCAGGCAAGCATTAGATATGAGAAGGTGAGCAAAGAGAAAAGATCATGAGTCACTCAGCTGATCTGGCTTAAATTAAAGGCTGATTTATCTAATAGATCTTAAATGGGTAAATGCTTTTAAAATGCATCATTAAATGAGTTAATGCTTTTTTAAAAGGAACAATAAACATGTCACATGAATCTTGTTGCAAACACTTCAGGAGTACATCAAAATATAACGTTAAACTTATGTTTTGTCTGAAAACTTTAATGGTAAACAATGGAACTCAGTCACGTTTAACTTGCATAACAACAAGACCTTTGTGGGATATTGGCTTTCCAGAAAACATAGATTCTGTCAAAAGACACGGCCCGCATCAGATCACATCTCAGCTGAACTCAATACAGTCCTGAAACTTCTATACTGTTGGTGATAGTACTTAGAGGAACAAATATGTTCTTTATTAAGGGATGTGGTCAGTCATACAACTTATGAAATCATGGAACACATTTGATAAATGATTTGGATTGAAGTAAACACTGCTTTCGGGGTTAGTGGTCATGGAACTTCCCAGATTTCTTGTACAGTTATGTCACTCAATTCTAGCCCTTTAAAAATGTTCAGCATAGATGTCACACATGTTTACAGGAACTGTGGTGCACTTAGGAATTGTTGTAAAGGAAGGAATATGGCCCTTTGGAAAGTCTGTTTTGTAAGCATAGACTACCTGCCAAAACCACAATGGAGAATACGGCAGTGACTTATATGCCAAATATTAACATTTCGTTTTATTTCATGAGATACTGGAAACATGGTCAGATCTTAATATATCAGTTGTTTTGAACACTTGCATTCAAGCCACTCACCTATAAGATCCCACCCTTCATCATACGTGATTTTGGGGCAGGTAAGAACAATTTAAAAAACTATTTAAAAATAAGAAAACCATTAAAACAGTCAAGACAGCAACAATGACTTTTTAAAGAGTTGAAACTGGGTGAAACTTGATAATGGAACTTGATTCAACATATCTTCTTCCATCTTCAACTGATATTTTCTTGCCTTCATCATGATAAAGGCTAATTGGTGTGTGTGAAACACTGTGCAGTATAGATTTAAATAAAGGAGCCCCCACTCCCCTTTATCTGGTTTTGTATAATGTCATTGCAAATTTTGGTCTCTTTTTAAAAATACAAGATCATTGTAACAGCTTTGACGAGATGAAGTGTCATGGGAAGAACCTGAAACAAGAATAATAATTTAGGAACAATTTTCATTTGGACAGATGGTAGATTCTGCCATTTAGACCATTGCCAATGTCACTTTTTCTTTGTTTAAATAAGGGACAAAAATTCAAGTTATAAAAAATAATAATTCTGTTTCCTTGGGATTTTTTACCCCAGAGTATCTGAAAACTTTGTCAAAAAGGAACTTGAAGTAATTTATAAATCTTCAGTTGCTCCTTGGGACACATATTTTTAAAAAAATCTTTTTTTTATACAGAGACCTGTTCCAACCTCAAAGGCGGTACTATCACTCCCCGCTTCCCTTTTACATTGTATTGAATTAATATCTAGTTTCTCTAAAAGCATTTCCAAGGGTCAGTTCACATAACTCTATGGAATCTTCCATAGAAGAGTGTCATAGAAATTTTTATAATAAATAAATACTGCTTGCAAATGTGCTTGTACAAACACTAATTTGCCATTTCACTTCCGGTTTAATAGCAAGCCATAGTTTGGCATTCCATCCAAGCCAAGCAACCTATGCTTCATGTAAATCACAGTTCACCCACAAAGTAGGATCGTAAATCATAGTTTGAACTGAGTTTTTATTCCTGATATTTGACAAACTATAGGTTTATAGTATTCAAATGGGCCATTGCACAAACGAAAAGAGACATGATTTGCAGTAACAATAGTTTTCTAGTTTGGAAGTAAAGTCAAGAAGGACCAGAGTGTTTCTGCTCTTTCAGGTTCACTGTTAAGCTACTGGATCCTGTGAGCTGTGTACTGTGTGTTTACTGTGCTAAATGCACTTAACTGTGGATAATTAATTCACGTCACAAGCAGAAAAGCTGTGCCACAAACAAATGAACATATTGCTTGTTAGGCAAAGGCTGCTGTCTGAGTTATAATTAATAACTGGTGCTACAAAAATAGTTAACTGAAGTTTGAAATTAGTAAAAGAAAACTTACTCCTTAGCACTGGATAGGCTAGGATTAGAAGGCTGTTCTGAAGTAGGAGATCACATTCTAACTTGAAAGTGTGGGTCACTTTTTGAGAATTGGTGAATTTTGCTGTAAGGTGCTTTCCTGTAAAGTAGCATGTATACTTTCTTGCCAGTATGTATATCACTGCATGCAGTAAACATGGATGCTAGGATATCTCCGCTTTCCTTGCCTTTTTGAGCATTATGGATATTAGCTCTGAAAACCTATGCTTAGGTTTTCAGAGCTAATATCCATAATGCTCAAAAACCATAAGGTTGTATCCAGCAGAAAATAGAAGGAATTCATCAGCAGAACAGGGGCGGGAGGCAATTTTTGGCAAATTGTTGTTTCCTCTGAAGCCCCCTGTGCCTCCCCTACATCTGCTAGGGGCACGGGTCTGTAGAGAGGAGGGAATAACTGAAAAATTCCTCTTTGCCTGATTGCACTGACACATTCTGCAGTGGATGGAAGCCGTTGGACCCTACCCACAAAATGCAGAAGGGACTCTGGGTTCCCCATTTTGATTCTTTCTCCTGGAATGGATGTCTGCCTCTCTAGTCTCCCTGAAAACCACAAAATGCCACAGCTTTCTGTTAACTTTCTTCTATAGTTGGGAAACGTTTCCTAATTGTTTGATCTAAATCAGTTTTCCTGTCATTGCTTTTGCTTGTCGTCCCCTCTTAAACCTCCCCACCTCCGTGGTTCTGAGAAACAGTTTTTTGTTGCTTCCTTTCTTGCATCTTTTACAAAATGCTTGAAAATCTTGCTTTTCTCTAGGATAGACACACCAAGCTCCTTCAGTCCTTCCTCAGATGATGTTTCTTTCAGGCTTCTTATCAGCCGTTCTTCTCTTTGAATTCTTTCCTCTCTGGTACACTCTTTGAATTACAGTGCCAAGAACTGTCTGCAGTTCTTCATCAAAGAATGAAACAAATGTAATCTGGAATGTTTGTTTCTCTCTCATTAAATGCAGGGTGGCTGCTTGTAATCATTTTGTTTTTCTTTAAGGTAAAGGTAAAGGTACCCCTGCCCGTACGGGCCAGTCTTGCCAGACTCTAGGGTTGTGCGCTCATCTCACTCTATAGGCCGGGAGCCAGCGCTGTCCGCAGACACAGGTCACGTGGCCAGCGTGACAAGCTGCATCTGGCGAGCCAGCGCAGCACACGGAAACGCCGTTTACCTTCCCGCTAGTAAGCGGTCCCTATTTATCTACTTGCACCCGAGGGTGCTTTCGAACTGCTAGGTTGGCAGGCGCTGGGACCGAGCAACGGGAGCGCACCCCGCCGCGGGGATTCGAACCGCCGACCTTTCGATCGGCAAGTCCTAGGTGCTGAGGCTTTAACCCACAGCGCCACCTGCGTCCTCTTTTCTTTAGAGATTTCAAATTAAGCTGTATCCCAACCAATATCATTGCAATTTGACCTTAATTTTGTCCTTCATTGCCCCAATACGAAAGAGTGCACCACAGATTCTAACTTTCTTTTCTGTATGAGCTTTAGAAATAGGAAAAAGTCTCTGTGCCCCACATGCACCAACATGTGTGAGGGACGTGGCTGCTTTCTGGGCCTTGCATATGAATAGCAACATACGTTTTCTGTTACTCACAGGAGTGGTTGGAAGAATCTGTCCATTTGTTTCTCTTTGTTTCTAAACGATGTTGTGCTGCACCTGCGATGAGGAAAGAGTGCATTTGTTGAAATAATATTGCAATCTGAAATTGTTTCCTCAATTTTCTGTAATATCAGTAATTTAATTCTTGGCGCTGGATTAGATTCCTCCCCACCAAGATCTTTTAAGAAAAGTAGCAGGAAAATTAAATTAAATGGAAGGATGCCAAAATATACAAAGGCAGATTTTGTTGAATGTGACGTCTCCAATTAGAGTAGGTTTGAGTGGTGACAAGTATGCACTTAACACTTCTCATTCTTCTTATAAAGAATCTATTCTTAGAGTTGGGATAATTAGGGAAATAAACTTGACCCTTCAAATCTAGCATTCCACTTCCCATTTGGCATCCAGAACCAGATAAGTCATAAAAAAAAACAGAACAACCTTTCAACATGCACTCAGCTGGTTGCCTAATTCTTGCATTTTGCATAGAATAAAAGTATTTCCTATTCCCAGTTGTTAATCAGAAGGTGCATTAAACTTGTAGGATTAATAGCCATTGCTGTTTTTATATATTGCGTCTAATTTAAACAGTTTGTTTCTGTGTCCACAAGCATCTAATGTTTTTATTGCCAAACTCCCACAGCGTTTCATTAAATATCACCAAAATTTTGCTTTGCCAGTATTTTTTCTCTGAGGCAGTGAGTTTTGGAAGCACATTGTATGAATGAGAACCAAGCACTTTGTGTGTGTGCGTGCGCAGGCGCTTGCTTAAATTTTAGACTCTCTACTGCAACAGTGCCTCTCCAAAGCATCATCTGTGCACAGAAGGCCATTCTGAGCTGATATGGAGAGTTTGTGATGGGGCAGAGAATCCTCATAAGTATGTAAGAATTTTAAAGGTATTAAAAGTAGGTGTCATCTAGTGATTTATAGGTGGGACTACATCATTTTAGGAAATAAATAAATATCTTCTTCTTCTTCTTCTTCTTCTTCTTCTTCTTCTTCTTCTTCTTGTTATGTAATCTAGACTTCTATGAATGGCATAGAGTAGGACAAGCAAGCCCAGGTCCACATCCCCAAATATTCCCTTCTCCTAGCTTGTGCTGTGCTTTATTGTCTTATCATGGATGTTCAAAGGGGAAAGTATGGTGAGCAGTGGACATGGCCCCTAAACTTCATGTTGATTACCCTGAATGCAGAATCTGCAAACCTTGTGCATTAATATAGAAAAGGGATATTGGGGCTACAATATGATTGCTGTGGCTTTTATTTAGGATCTGAGCAGCACCACGGCAGCTAAGCAGAACCTCGAGAGGGAGATCAGAACCCTCCAAGAGAGACTGGCTGCAAGTCAAAGGGCTTGGGAAGTCTCACAGGAAGAAGTGAGCCACCTAAAGAAATGTTGCCATGAGAAAGAAGAGAACCTGAAAGCAAGCATGGAAGAGGTCAGGGCTGAAAAGCGTCTGCACGATGCATTTAAAGAGCAAATCACCACCCTGCTTGGAAGCAGCTGCATTACAGCCAGTCGATCTGAGGAGGACATTGTAGAAAAAAATCGAGAAATGGTCCGCATGGAGGAGAGCAAAAAAACAGTATGTGGATGTCTATTGTGACTGCTTGAGAAGCTTTATTTTCTGTAGCTTATTTTCTGTGTGAATTGAAACCTTGCACATGTTAGCTGCCTTGTTCTGCATAGAACCTTTGCAAAACAACAAGAAACAAACAAATCTAAGCCTTTCAGCTTTGGAGTTTAAGCACCACAGCATCTGCCTCATCATCCCGGAAAGTAAGCATGGGTACTTTGCAGACAATCCCAGAGCCCCATAGCAGAAACATGTCCAATTAAATCAAAGCTGATCCAATCCTTTCCCTGACCACAGGTCCACAGAGAATGCATTTTTTGGCAGTAGTGCTGCTGCCCTAAACATTTCAATTTGGCCAGCCTGAGCATATTTGGCCAGCCTGGGTGTATGGCGCAGAGCCTACTTTCCCTGACAATAGAGAGCCTTCCTCTTTTCCATTGCAGGGGAAGTGATCTAAATACGAACAATCTAACTAGGGAGAGGCATAGCTGCAAACAGGCACTCATAGTAGTGGCATGGATGGAGGCTGCCTTCAAAAATAGTAGTAGTAGAATGAAGAAAAGTCCTCTGGTGGAAAACAATCTATGCACATAAAATTATTTATGCCCTGTGGCTTTTCTGTTGCATGAGAATTTTGATATGTAAACTCATGATGAAAGTATGTGCATGCATGAATTACAGCATTAGATGTTCAGAGCTTTGCCAGATCACAAGGCTTTTGCAGAATATATGAACCCTGTCAGATTTCAAGTTGCAACAGCATATCCCACCACAATACTCAATCATTCTCTTTTTTCATCATTATCTTTTTGTATGGTCTCTTAAATTCCCGTTCATTACTGATAAGAATTGGTTCCATAACTGTTGACAAAACTTCCAGAGCCCACTCTTCCCTGTCTTTGAAGACTTCATGTGCGGCATTTTAAAATGAAACAGGCAAATTATGGGCAAAATTTTAAGTCTGTCAGGTGAGTTATTAGGAATAAAAATGATCAGTTTCACTTTTGGGAGGCCTGTCCATCTGTATATTGTGCAAGGCTGCTTTTCATTGTTAAAATTTCGCTGAACTGGAACTCAGTGACTGAGCAGAACTGTGTATATTGATGGTATAATTTCCTTTCCTTTCAATTTATTGCTAGTGGGAGATCTCAGAGTGAAATCACAAATCAAGTAATAACAGCAATATTGAATTTTATCAACTTTTGCTCCTCCTGTGACTTATTTTTTAATTTATTATGGGTCTCCATATTAATTAATCTTTATAGCTGTCACAGCAGAATCCTACTCAGAAGTAAATCGCATTGATTTCAGCCTTGCACTGCAGTGTATACCCACTTACTTGAGAGAAAGAGTCACTGAAATTAATGAAACTTACATCTGAGTAGTATATCATGTGGTGCAGCACCCAAAGTGAATATTTGCTTATTGTAAGACTTTCAGAGTGGTTTCCAGTTGAAAATGCATTGAGTTAAAATAACAGTATCAGCACTAGTTGTGACTGGTGTTTTATTCAGTTAATCCAGGAAACAATTTAGCTTCCATGTTTTTGCACTAAGGGTGGAGAAGCTTTTCGACTCTTCAGGGGTGCTGTATATTGGGATATCTGTTGGACACTGCATGTCCACAGTGGCCAGGAGCCAAAAATTGGTGTCGTCCACATCTACCACAACCCTAATACATGCACACACATCCATCAATTCATTCTCTCTCTCTGTGGCTTGAAAACCACTTCTGTTGACACTGCAGAGGGAGGTGCAAGCTGTACGGGGAGGCCCTGCAGCCCACACCCTTGCTTTATACTAACTGAAGTTTCTGAGTAGCCTTATACATTGTGTTAGTCTTAGGTGGAGGTTACCACTGCATGGCCAAGAAAAGTGCCAGTGGTAAGTTGATTGTGAAAAGCACCAGTGGGGAGTTCACTGAGGAATCTGGCAAATTAGCTGAAGTACCTAGGTGTCTTGAAGGTTGGCTGGCTTGAACAGGCTGCTCCATCGTACCCCTCTACCTCCACCTGCCATCATTGTGTGACTGGTGGGCCTTAGTACTTTCAACTGTCTCAAGTGGGTCCTGGGGCTAGAAAGTTCAAGAACCCTTTATATTTTAAATTGGAAAATGAGCAGGTGAATGAACCCCTTGAGGCAGGAGCGATGATGATTGGAGTAGAGCATGTTACTCTTCCAGTGGTGGTGCTATTCCTACTCCATGTCTTGGAGGCTGCTGGTGAGGTGGGGATAACTCTCCATGTAGTAATAGCTTATAAATGTTACCCTTGAGTGGAAAGATCTTTTAGAATTTCAGTGATATCCTCATGGCAAGAATAGCTTTGATAAAAGAGATAAAACTTTGGGACTTGTGGTAGCAGGTGGCTGGGAAGTTAGAGCACCCTTTTGTTTGGAATGGAGATGAGATTGTGGGGTTTGGTTTTCCAGAAGGATTCTGAGCCATGGCTCATGAAATGCTGTACAAGTGGGCTTGGCAGAAACATTTGGGGCTACCACAGAAAGTAGGGTGCATACTTGTCCATATAGAAATGGCCACTCTCAGTGAAAGCAAAGATGGAAAAGTACTGAGTGGATTTACTGAAGAAAAGTTAGCCTTAGACAAGCACATAGTACAGATTTGCCCTGCTTACACGGCCCCAGAATGATGTCTGTCAATAAGGAAGAGTGCACTTCAGCCTCTGGAGAGTTCCTATTTGAAGGTCAGGAACTGAGATAACAGTGTCAGAAAAGACTTGAGCATACTCCAAACTTGTTTTTCCAAGGGAAGTGCTATCAGGTTTTTTGGCTGGAGTGCAGATACACTTATACTTGATCGATCATCTGCTGGCCTCTTCAAAAAAAAAAAGAAAAAAGAAAAAGAGTGTAAAATCAAATCTAGCATGTAGTGTTTAGGTGCAAGGCTCAAACAATATATATTTTTAAACCCACAGAAATTCTAGGGTTTGCTGTTAAATAAGTTATATAAAATTTTTGCCTATATTCCAACAACTCATTGAGACAGGTGAGGTGGTAGAAGTGAGGCTTTGAGGCCCACATTTTAAAATAGCTAGTGTAGGATGGTGGTAAAGTCATCTAGCATGTGGAAGCTTTGGAAACTTGTGGTCCTATATTTTTGAGAAGGTTAAAATGATATAATAATCTTCTTGTGGTATCTCATAATGCCTGCACCCTGGGCGGGTTGTATTATTGTGCTGGAAGTAGAGAACAAATAACACCCCACTGCTGCTGTCACTTTGTTTAGATGAGCCTCAAAGCTTCGATTCTTTCATCATTCCTCACCAAAAAAATTCAATAACCAAATCCATTTTCCTACATTAGGCTACAGTCAGAGAGCCAATGGGAAGCTGCAAGGATCTTACCCTGCCTGATCTCTGGCCTTCACTAAGTCTCACAGGAAGCTGGCATATGACTTTTTTCCTACTGTCCTGTTGACCAAAACTAAAAAGTTGCAGCATTAATTTTTAATTGCTTTGACTAAATTTGCTAAAAGACTTTTGTCATTTACTTTGTGCCCTTGTTTAGGCTGTTATTTGAAGGAGATTCCTCCATTGCCCTATCTCTTTACATAATGGCCCTAAAGAGGGAGGGGGACGACCCACATTCCCTGGTTGGGTGGTGGATTGCCAGGTTTTTCCATCTTTCCATTAGGAACAGCTGGCTTGGTTTGTGCCTTATTATTGCTTGGCTTGATGTTTTCAATTGTGCGGCTCACTTGTTTGCATCTCTTTGTTGCTGTTTGCGTTTCATAGCATTTATATACAACCTTTACCCTGTGTGCCTCAGTCTCGGGTAACACAACTCGTTTGTATTTGAAATGTTGCAATCTTTAAGTGCTGAAGCGGGCAGTGGAAAAGTTGTGCACATAAATGCTTGCAAAATCAGGCCAGCTTGCAAACACGAGGTTTACATCTGCTAATCAGGAACACAATTTAACAATATTTTGAGAATGGAGCTAAAACTGTACAAATAAATACCTAAGCCACTACAGAGAAGTACAATTAAATTTAAAGCATCTTATTAATGTGGTGAATGGAATCTAATACTCTTAATTATAAGAGTCTAATGGAAGATTTGTAAAGTTAACAGTTAAAACACATTTTAATCATTTATACAGGCTTGCATAATAGGGTTCAGTCTGTTTTTTTGGCTTTGGCTACCCTGGTTTTAGGTTTTTTGTTTTAAGTCGGCGTAAAATGCATGTCTTAAAAGCATTCCTGTTTTAATGTCAAATATGTTTTAAAAATATATTAAGTAGTTCATTCCAAAAGTCAATCTATTGCTTGCCTCATGCCTCAGCTGCTTTCAAGTTCTACAATTTAATAGATCCCACCCTTGTTCCTGGGTATTTTGCCAGAGCATGGTCTTACTGGCTTCTCACACCACAGCCTGTCATATTTTATTGGTATGTGGTCTATCTGTCCAACTTGAAACCTAGTTCATTGTCCAGCTTGCCTGCCACAAACTGTGGTCCAAAGCCTGTTACTCTTCTATCTGTCTCTCATCCCCCATCCCACCCAGCCTTTTGTTTCTGAGAAGGACTTCTGACTTGGAGAAGTCCATGTAGACAGCTCCCCATTAGTTAAGTTTTGTACGTTCTTGGCACACTGAATCAGCCTGGCACAATCTATAACAGACTTCCTCAAAATCGGCCCTCCAGATGTTTTGAGACTACAATTCCCATCCCTGACCACTGGGCCTGCTAGCTAGGGATCATGGGAGTTGTAGGCCAAAAACATCTGGAGGGCCAAGTCTGAGGAAGCCTGATCTATAAGCCTCACATGGACTGCAAATTCCAGTGATGGTTCAGTGATGGTTGACTGGTAATATAAGATGTCATCTACCTGTATTACAATCAAGTAATCAAATACATAATTAAGAGCTGGTTGGCAAACAATCTCAGGCTTGAAATAGTTATTTGTTATTTATTCAAATACAGTGTTAAAATGCTAGTTGTCATATGCTTATTTGTTGTGTAATCTATTTCTGAAAGTTTGGCAATGCCTCTCTTGCACCACAGTTTAGTTTCAAGCTCAGCCTCTGACTTTAGTTTGCTTTCTCCTCCTGCCCCCCTTAGATGGTATCCCAGCTTGAAAGCCAAATAGCTAAACTGACTGAGGCACTGGAGACTCAGGCTGTATCACACCAGGAAGTTTTGCAGAGGACCAGAAAAGCAGAAAACAAATCTGAGACACTTCGCGATCAATTGATGTGTCTGGAAGCGGAGCTGGTATCTGGGGACGTGATACGAGATGCTTTGAAGCTCGAGAAACAAAAAGTAATAGCTTCTATTCATAGTATGTGCACAAGGGTAGCTAGAGAGAGAGCCCCAAATGCAACAGAATTCATGTTCCAATATGCTGGTTCGATCATATTATTATAAACATCTTCTGATGAATGAGTAATTCTTTCAGTAAGCTTGACCATTTCCAGTCATCAGAATAACTCATGTAACTGACCACTGCTGCTCAAGGTTCTTCGACTGTATTATACTGTAGTTGCAGAGTACTGCCAGGAACCCCAAAGGATAACTTTTACATTTGCCCAGAGAAAAAGGAGTTAGTTTTGAGTTTCAAAGCTAGCTGAGAAAAGTGGCTGACGCTTCATGGGGTGCTTGGGAGTTTAGATTAGCACTGCTTGCTGCATGACTGTTTCCGTACCTACAACCTGCAGTATCCTAGTAATGTAAAAGTTGTACACATTACTAAACCAAGAATCTTAAGGAGTTGGGCCTCTAAATTAGGGATGGGGAACCTGTGGCCCTCCAGATGTTGCTGGACCACAACGTTCACCATCCCTCACCGCTGGTGATGCTGGCTGTGGAGCATCTGGAGAGGTTCCCCATTCCTACTCTAAAGGAAACTGACTATGTAAAGCTCTCCAGGAACTGCCCAGAAATTGGGAAATGGGAAAATGAAACAATATATTTAATATGAGATTGAAGCGTTACTGACAAACTACCTAAGCTAATTTTAGGAGCAAAGCTTGAAAAGAAATCCAGTGCATTTCTTAGGATCTGCAAGATGATGCAGTTTCCCATCTTGGTTAATTTGGCTCCCTAGTCATAGTAGTCTGTTACAGCAAATACACAAAAGAGCTTTGTAGTGCCTTAAAAGACTTACATTTATTTGGAGGGGGGTTGCTTTTGGTACACACCAATGACCAGCATTATTCTGAACAGCCCTTGTTGTTTGCTTTCTGATTTGCACACATTAAAAATGTGCTATATACATGATTGGTGTGATAGCATAAATGGGAATAACGGGAAAATAAATTCAACTTCTGTGTTTAATAATTCTGATACGGTAGCTTAATCTAATATGTATCCCTGCAAGCTGTTCTTTCTTTCCTTTTCTTTTTCTTTGCAGAACTGATCTTTCCTGCACATATTGCCTCTTAGCTAATTTGCTTTATAGGTCATGTTATGCAGCCTCCTTCCAGCTAACCTTGGCCCCAGTTTCAAAACCACCTACTGTGAGAAACACATATTTAGGACATGTTGCTTTTTAAATGACTTTCCTGGTGTTGAGAGAGAACTGTCTGCAGGAGGTCATTTTCTCATATGAATCGGGAGTGACAGCTTGGTCAAAATCCAACATTTTTTTCCACCTGCTAGATGATTCTGTGACTGTGGCTCTGGGAGGGAATGGGTCATTCAACAGGATGTTTGCTGAAGTAATATGACCCTGGTGTCTGAGTGTTTGGGGGAAGGCATGCTGATAAAAATCAATATGGAATTCAGGGGAAGTTAGTGCTAGATCATCCGGCACACTTATTAAAGAAAAGTGGCTATGTTTATGTGACTGCTAACTAGCTTAAAATGCCAATTATGGCAAGTCCAATGAAATGTAAGAAACATTATTGAACCTACCCTGTGGTGTGAAGATGGGAAAGAAGCAGTTTTTCTCCACCACCATTGCATGTCCATGATGTCATCCAGCATAGCCTATCTGAGTGGTTCAGGGCCTTTTGCTGCCTGGCCCAGTGGGAAGATATGGAAGAACTGTAGCTCAGTGGCACGACATCTGCTTTCCATGCAGAAGGTCCCTGGTTCAATGCCGAACATCTCCAAATAGGACTGGGAACATCCCCCAGGTGAAACCCTGGAGAACTGCTGCCAGCTCAGAACTGCTGAGCTAGATAGACCAATAGTCTGTCTTGATATAAAGTCTTCCTATACCCAAGCAGACCCTGTTTTGTGCACACGAACCTTGCCTGAATTCCACCAGTTATGTTTAGAAATAATTACATTATCAAAGCACCTACTAGGGAAAAAGAAAGCACTTTTCCTTTTTGAATGTACTTTTGCTCCCTCTTTTCATTTATTTCTGCATTTCTTCCCACTCTCTGAAGTATCTTAAATTTCTGGATCAACTTTCTGAAAAGATGAATCTTGACAGAATGGCAGCGGATATTGGATTTGATATGAGGTTGGATGCAGTATTGGCTCGTGCAGACCAATTGATCAAACTGGAAGGAGACACGTTAACTGAGAATAAGATCCTGGCTCGCAATCTACAAAGAAAGGTAGGGAAAGTGGAGCAAGATTTGAGAATACCACCTTTCAAAACATAATAAAGTGCAGCGCCTGATTATTTAGACCCGCATGGGGTAGTCACTCTAGCAGTTAGTGTCAGATCAGTATCAGAGAGATTTGTTGTGAGTATAAAAATGGGGAAGAGTGGCAACCATGTATGCTGCCTTGAGCTTTTTGGCAAAATCCTCCCCATCACTTTTGACAGACCTTTGAGCAGAAGCAAAAGAGAGAAATTTGGGATAGGAGGTTACAGTTCTTAGAGATTCCGGGGTAGTGGGAACATCATTACTAGGACCATGTTTGAGAAAAAATATGGTTTCCTCTATGAGTAGTCTATGGGGTCAGTCATCTCTTTTGTAGTGTCCAGGTAAGAATTCTTCATCACTACATAGTGTCATTCCCAATTGCTTTAGTGGCCCCATTTCTCAACCATACAACAGCCATTCTGTTGAGTGATTTGCTGCCTAAATGCAGCTTAGTTTTAAAAGCAATCTCCGCCTCCCGAGAAGAACAGAAAGACGCAAACCCTCAGACAACATCCTAAAACAGTAACACATTCCACTCAGTCACCCAAATCTCCACTGCCCCCAAGTCAGTGTCCACCTCCTGATCTGCCCTTCAAAGATCCCACTAACATTTGCAAAAAATGTTAACATTCATGTTTTCTGCGGGCGGCAAATAAATAAATATTCACCATTACATTTCACGGTGAAGTGTGATTTTATGGCGTGTGTATGTGTGTTCACTGCTTTTTAACTTTTCAATGTAGTTGAGAACTCAGAAAGAGCAGCTTGACAGCAAAGAGCTACACATGAAACTTTTGCGTCAGAAGATAGCACAGCTAGAAGAAGAGAAGCAAGTGCGCACAGCCCTGGCTGTGGAAAGAGATGATGCCAACCTGATGGTCAGAAAACTACAAAAAAAGGTGGACAGATTACAGAATGAACTTGCCTTAGCAAGAGAAACAAATACAGACCTGAAAGCTAAACTGGCTGACACCAACGAACTGAAGGTGGGGGAATATGATACCTATCTCTTTTAAGCCATGCTCAAAAGGTGTACAAATGCCAGTGGATAGTTTAAATTTTACATATGTCTATCCAAAACTGTTCAGCTCATGCTGAGTACTGGGCAAAATAGAGCAATTTAGAAATGCTGAGAAATGTGTGTTCTTCAGAATCTTGGACTTCTGCTTAATATCTTAGTAGCTAATAACACAAGCCTATGCAAGTCTACTCAGCACCACTTGTTTCTGGGTAAATGTAGGCAAGGGCCTTGGCGGTAGAGCACACACCCTGTGTAAAAATTCCCCGGATTAATTGCTGGCTTCTCCCCCTCTCCAGATCTGATTACTCCAAAGCATGCATTTTCAGCCCCACATTAAGGGGAGTGGAGTTTAACTTTCCCTTCACACCATTTTCTAATCGAACCACCCCCACCCAGCCAAAGCTGCAATTTATTCCGGGGGGGGGGGGGGGAGAGATATACAATGTCTTATTCAACAAGGCAAATAGCCATCTGGGGTAGCAGGATTTAGATCAATAAAACAGCACGAGGGCATGCAGAAGGTTAACCACACCGTCCTCTGCACCCCAGCAATCAAAACTGGCTGCTTTTACATAAAAAATGTAAACCTCAAGAGATCTCAGCAGGGATCTCTCACATCTTATGTAGTTTAGCTTTATACCCCCTTGCGCTAGATAGCCTACTGTTTACACCCCTCCTGAGGCAACTCTGGAATTTGTTCACAGATCAGGACACTGGAGCAGGACAGAACCATAGAAGATCTAAGCAAGTCCCAAGAGAAACTGGAAAAGATGAAGGCAAAGGCTGAGAAGCAGCTGACCTCTGTCAAATCAGAGTTGCATGATGTAGAGCGTGAAGCAAAGGAAGATAAAGAGAAGGCCAAAAGCAGACTGGAATCTGTTACCAGTGAACTGGGAACACTTAAATCTACTCTACAGGCAGTGATGAAAAGAGAGAAACAGGTATGTAACAATATGACTGATAAGCAGCTCTTGGCATTTAGCAACTTGGTATCTGAAGCAATTTTGGGTGTGTGCTTTAAATGTCATATTCCTTTTTGTTGGTGTGAGTTTAAAAAATACTCTTTAGTTTACAAAAAGTTAAACTCCATAAGTGAAAGAAGACTTCTTTTTTTACTAGTGTATTATTTATGCCATTTCAAGGTTGTTGTTGTTGTTGTTGTTTAGTTGTTTAGTCGTGTCCGACTCTTCGTGACCCCATGGTCAGGCACTCCTGTCTTCCACCACCTCCCGCAGTTTGGTCAAACTCATGTTGGTAGCTTCGTGAACACTGTCCAACCATCTCGTCCTCTGTCATCCCCTTCTCCTCGTGCCCTCCATCTTTCCCAACATCAGGGTCTTTTCCAGGGAGTCTACTCTTCTCATGAGGTGGCCAAAGTATTGGAGTCTCAGCTTCAGGATCTATCCTTTCCAGTGAGCACTCAGGGCTGATTTCCTTAAGTATGGATAGGTTCTTGCAGTCCATGGGATTCTCAAGAGTCTCCTCCAGCACTATAATTCAAAAGCATCAATTCTTCGGTGACCAGCTCTCACTTCAATACATCACTACATTTCAAGGTAAAGGTAAAGGGACCCCTGACCGTTAGGTCCAGTTCAAGTCCGTTAAGGTAGCCAGTGCCAAAAAGAATTTGCCAGTCCAACTCTTTTTACACGAATTCTCACACTCAAAAGCCCCCTGAGCTGTGGAAATCACAAATTTGTGGGGTGGATGCTGTATAATGTCTTAAAGGCTTCTGTATATAAAATACATAATTGCTATCCTACTTCCAAACTTCATTGAGTCAGTATATTGGTAATTATACTGATGGCACTGGCTACAAATATAAAAGCACTGACTACTCTTTAGGGGTTTACGTGTAAAAAGGATTTTTCAATAGACCTCTCAGGGGACTAGTTGGCAATCAGGCATCATAGTGATCAGTGTACTGGCTGTGTTGGTTCCATGTGAAACAAATAAGCATTCACTTCTTCCTGTTCTTCAGCCGGAGCTATTTATTTCCCCAGCTAATGTTGCTCTCTCACAATCATTCCACCTCAAATGGCCTCAGAGTAGATGTAAGCACCTCACCTTTCTTCCCTCCAAGCTCTCCACAGCTTGTTGGACTACAGCTCCCTTCAGTCCTGACCATTGGCCACATTGGGTGGTGCTGATGGGAGTTGGAGTCCAATGATAATTGAAGGGGTTCCAGGGTAGCCTCTTTTGTTTTGCTCTGAAGAAGCCTCTTCCCAGGGCCCACAAAATATTGGACAGACCTTCCTTACACCTTCATAGCCAGAGTGGCTTCTGCATTTTATACAAAAGCTTTGAGATTAAACTGCTCACACAGTATAGCACAGCACTCATAGAAGTAGTTGCCCTTTTCCATGAATAAAAGTAGTTGATTTATAGAAAGCACTTCATTTGATAATAGCACTGCTCTTGGGCAGATTTCTGACAGCTTGTCTTTATTCTCAAAACAAGGATAATGCAATCTGTTGCATCAAATGCCACCTATTCTAATAACACCAGATTAAAGAGCACAAACAATTGTAAGCATTTGGAAAAAGACCTTTTTGGACACAATGAACCACAAAGATCTGAATATATTTTGACATTGATTCAAGTCATGCAATGAAGTGTGTAATATTTAACGTGTGGTTGCAGTATAAAATAAACAGAACTTCAGATTCCTCCTCAACTGCTTTGACTAAAAGTTATTGAATTTTCAAGTTGGATATTTTGCAGAAGAAAATCGCTTCCAGCTTTTTTCCTGGAACTGAGCAGGAAAGGAAACCTAAGCTGAATATTTATCGATGCATCCTTCTTTCTTTCTGACTACTCAATACTTTTTGTGGAGGTGGTAAACCTTGAAGCTGGGTTTTATCATTTCAGATAAAATCCAAGGACTCATATAACTGACTGTTCTTTCATACAAAAAAAAAAAAATCCTTTCTGCACAGAAAGCTAGAGGTCAAGGATATAGCCTTACTGAGTCATGCTAGATTTCCACATTATTATTTTTTTTCTGTGGAGATGTGCATTTCTGCTGAGGTGAGCTCTCCCACACTGGACATCTTCAGGCAGAGGCTAGACAGCCACCTGTTGGGTATACTCTAGTTCTGGGTTTCCTGCATCATTTAGGCACTTAGACTAGATGGGTTTTACAAGTCCCTCTCCAACTTTGTATTGTTTTATGTGAGTACCTACATGCATGAAGTGGCATAGACCAAGCCCATAAATTCAACATGTACAGTGGTACCTTGGGTTACATTTGCTTCAGGTTACAGACTCCGCTAACCCAGAAATAGTACCTCGGGTTAAGAACTTTGCTTCAGGATGAGAACAGAAATCACGCAGCGGCAGCAGCGGGGGGGCCCCATTAGCTAAAGTGGTACCTCAGGTTAAGAACAGTTTCAGGTTAAGAACGGACCTCCAGAATGCATTAAGTTCTTAACCAGAGGTATCACTGTATGTGAAAGTCAGGTCAATAATGCCTCATTATAATTTATTTTAATTTATAATCTTTATTCAGTATTATGTAACAAAGAAAGAGAGCCACTGCATCACACCCAACAGACAGACATGCATATACACCACCCATCCACACACACATGTCCCATCCAGAGAGAGAGAGAGAGACAGAGAGACAGCAAAGGTAGGGCGAGGGTGGAAAGTCAAGGGCCATTGCTGTAGCCTCCAAGTCTGGCAAACCACATTGGACAGTGATACTCAAGTACATTGCTAAATGCCATTGGCTCTGTCTCCATCCACTTCTGGCTTTCATTCACCATCCGCATGAAGCATCTTCCAATAAATACTCTCACCCAAAGGAGTACAACCACCAACAGAGAAAAGATTCCCCATCCTTGCAAAGAGTCCCTGCCAGATTTTAACACCCCACTTTGGTGTTTTTTTTAAAGGACATGAAAAGCTTTTTAGTGACCTTGAGTTCATTTCTTGGTGTGATTTTATAGTAGAAAGGCAATTATTTTCTGTTTCATAGTTTACATTCTATGCATTTTATAAATTATTGTAAGCTCTCTTTTTTATGACAATAATCATTGTTTTCATTAAAATTTCTATGGCTACCCATCTATAAAATTCTCTGCAAAAGTAAGCATTATACAACATTAGAAATGCAAAATATAATAACGAAAACAACCCCCCAACAAAAATGGCAATATAAAACCTTTCTCCTAGCACAGACAGAACAAAACAATTTGGAGCTCAGCATAAAGCCACAGGAAGAGAACAACTTCTTTATAGTAGCACTCTTGTTGCAGAGATATTGCATGTTCTCAGGATAGAATCATAGAATTATGCAGCTGGTTATTCCTGCCTAAGTGCAGAAGCTTATATTTGTCCCTGTTAAAATTGGTTTTGATAGTTTTGGCCCAGTTCTCCAATTTGTTAAGGTCATCTTGAATCCCAATTCTGTCTTCTGCAACTTTAGTTACCTTTCCAGCTTGGTGTCATGTGTAAATTTGATGAACCTCTGCTCAATTCCTTCACCCAAGGCATTTATAAAGACGTTGAACAACAATGGGCCTAGGATAGAACCCTGTGGCACTTTCTAGGATATACTGTGGCGACAAGTGCTGGAGATGTAATGGTCAATGTGCAAATTGTATACACACACACTGTCCAGTAATTCAGACATGTTGGTTTACCATTCAAAATCATTATTTTAGAAAAGAATGGATATTTGTTATTAAATTACTCAAAAATATTGTTACTGAATTATCTACAAGATACAGTCCCAGAGTTAGACCTGGAAATAGATTTAAATCATTTTAAAAATGACCAAAGACAAAGTGTGGAAAGCATCATCATTTTTAGCTTGGCTTGAGAGGATTTGGAACATAATAATAGTAATCAATTTTACATGTTATATAAGAGAAAAAAGACAACAAACAACTAAATTTATAGAACTTTGTCCAGCACTTACCTATTACGTTTTGCAATTATAAGGCTGAGGACAATATATAATGCATAGAATTTATTTACATTCTTATAATTTTGTAATATGATCTTGGTTATATTCATTTGCGTTCATTTACATTTTCGTTATGCAATGTGTTATTTTTTGTTAGGATTAATATTGAAAACAAAAGCCTTTTCAGACAAACAAAGCAATAGCAATAGCAATAGCAATAAAACAGCAGCATAAAACATTCAAACTTAAATTGGTATAAAACCCCAAGCATCTTAAAAGGGCAGCAAACAAGCAAAACCATCTTCCTCTGGCCCCAAAATAACAACAGACACCAGGAACACTCCCTGCATTCCTTGGCAGGGTGCCTCGCCCCAAAGGCTCTCTGCCTTCCCACCACCCACCTTAACATAAATGGCGTGAGAATTTAAGAAGATCTTCAGATGCTTATGGTATGGACAGATTGGTATGGGAGGAGGAGACATGAGATATAATTTAATCTCTCCCCCCCCCCCCTTTTCTTTTTACAGCTGGCGGACTTCAGAGAAGTCGTCTCCCGAATGCTGGGTCTCAATATTGCCACCATTGCTCTTCCCGACTATGAAATAATTACTCGTCTAGAGGGGCTGATCCATTCCCATCCACATCACTTTGTTCCCTGTGTCTGCTTCAAAGATATGTCGGTGAGGCAAGATGGATCATTGCAGCTTCTCCACTGAACACGTTCCCTTTGCAACAGTAACGAGGACTGAGTAGAATTCCTGGCCTGGTGGTCCTCTTCTCTGCTAGTATAAATGTTCCAGGATTTGACACCCAATGTTGGTGATAAAATTATAGAGGGCCTACAGTGAGAGTGCTTTTTAAAAAAATGTAAATGTCTGTAATACGTTTCAGAAGATCGATCAATACCCATGAAGTTCAATAGCCATGAAGTATCTTAATAAACAGCATTCTGTTACAGCTGAGCATCTTATGCACTGGATATAAAAAATGGAAAGAACATTATTACTGTTGTCATCCATTAGTGAGACTTTGCTCATGGATGCTGCCTGAGCCCAATTTTGAACAGTTCATCTGCCGCAGGTCACCCCACCACAGAGGGTCCCCTTATTTTAGGGGCCATATAAGTTCCTTTCTACCAACCCTGTTCCATGAGTCCTTCTTGGGATCCAAGTTTATGTGTCAATGCACTTGTTTTGCAGAACGAAAGATAAGAGTATTCCACAAGTCATTAATGTTCTTTTGCCTGGGCACAATAATCAGTTCAGCACTTTCACACCAAGGCATCCCAGTTTGCATTCTTTCCAGTCTTTCTTTTTATAGCTGTTCTCCACTACAGTACTTTTGTTTTTTTCTACTGCCACATTACAACTGTCTTTAGTTAACAGATGAAGAACATCCTAAAAACTGTGCCAAAGATTTTTTTAAAAAATTTAAGAGAGCTCTTCAACAGGATTTTTTATTCCCCTCTTACGTATCACTCATTTATATTTCTTATGACAGGTTACCAGTTTTAAAAATTGAGAGCAAATAGGAATAACATGACAGATTAGTTGCAGCTGCGGAATTCCTTGGACAAAAAATAGAACAAAAAACGATGAATCCAAGAGCTCCACCTCATTCAACTATTAATGCTTACAAGAAATTCTGCAAAAGAACACTCTGTTGCACTGTTCACAGATGGACAGATGTGCAAGTTACAATCCCAGCCACACTTTATGCAACCCCTGCTGCTTTCTGAAGCTGCCCAATTCTGCCTTCCTGTTAGAATTTCTCTCTTCCCATTTCTGCTTTTCCCTTTCTTACCCCTCCAGTTTGTGTGCATACAGTAAAGTCAGAAGGGAGTTGCTTTCACTTGCTTTCCAGAACAGCAGCTATATTGGTCTACAGTACTGAAAATGAATAAATCTGTACTTGACAATAACCCCATCATATCTAGTGGGACTTTTGTCTGAGTAGACCTGCATAAAATTTGGGAGTTAAAAATTTGAGGTAGTCATGGTTAAAATTGAAACGGGGCATTATTCGTTCTGGATTAGTTAATCTGGAACACTTTTCTGTCTGGCGCCACCCATAAATAGTTCTAGTTTTGCTACCACAGACAGATGATGCCAGGTTTTTTTTGTCCAGCTCTGTTACAGAACTTTGATGATGATGCTCCATATTCTTAAGATTTACCACCTCTTCCATAATGCATATAGTTGAAAAAGCAAAAAAGAAATAGAACAAATAGAACCATTTAAGTACTCTATAATGAATCTGTTTTGCATTAAGTAATACCTAATTAACACCATGTGGTTCTAATTTGTTTTCAGTAATTGACCTAGCAATTTTAAGTTTCGGTGCCACTTAGATGTTGGTGCAGCAGTTTAGACATTTACCAAGTCAGCTGTTCTATTATGGTTTCTTGGCGTTCATGTATTCAGATGTGACTGGCTGTGAAACTGGGAAAGAGAACAGAGGGGGATGCAGCTTTTTTGAGTCCTGGAGGACCTGTTTCCTGCTTTACAGGCCTTTCTCACCTGGCCTGGCAGGTTCTGCTGCTGTTTTTATTGCCCTGTTTAAAGTGTTTTGAATTGTTTTTAACTGCTTTTAACGTGTGTGCTTTAAAATTTTGGGGTTTTGTTGTTTTTAAATGAAGGGACGTAGGATGTACCTGGGAGAGAGGAGCTAGGGAGAGCAGGGGCCACCCTAATTTCAGTGGTTCTCGACAAGGAGAGGTATGGAAGCACAAACCAGGGAAGGGGCATATGGCAATATGGCAAAAACAATTAGTGACTGTGCCATATGCTAGCCCTTCCTCCAACCTGGGGTATTGTGGTTGTCTATCAGCCAGCCCTTGAGTCTGTGGCTGTTGCATGCCAGGTTGGTTCTGAGTAAAGCCTCCCTCATCCATGATCCGATTATGAATGTGGGGGCCAAACTGGTCTGTATCACTGAGACCTGGGTGGGTGCGCAGGGTGGAGTTGGTCTCACCCAGCTGTGCCCACCTCGGTACTCATAGAATCATAGAATCATAGAATCATAGAATCATAGAGTTGGAAGAGACCACAGGGGCCATCGAGTCCAACCCCCTGCCAAGCAGGAAACACCATCAGAGCACTCCTGACATATGGTTGTCAAGCCTCTGCTTAAAGACCTCCAAAGAAGGAGACTCCACCACACTCCTTGGCAGCAAATTCCACTGTCGAACAGCTCTTACTGTCAGGAAGTTCTTCCTAATGTTTAGGTGGAATCTTCTTTCTTGTAGTTTGGATCCATTGCTCCGTGTCCGCTTCTCTGGAGCAGCAGAAAACAGCCTTTCTCCCTCCTCTATGTGACATCCTTTTATATATTTGTACATGGCTATCATATCACCCCGTAACCTCCTCTTCTCCAGGCTAAACATGCCCAGCTCCCTTAGCCGTTCCTCATAAGGCATCGTTTCCAGGCCTTTGACCATTTTGGTTGCCCTCCTCTGGACATGTTCGAGTTTGTCAGTGTCCTTCTTGAACTGTGGTGCCCAGAACTGGACACAGTACTCCAGGTGAGGTCTGACCAGAGCAGAATACAGTGGCACTATTACTTCCCTTGATCTAGATGCTATACTCCTATTGATGAGGCCCAGAATTGCATTGGCTTTTTTAGCTGCCGCGTCACATTGTTGGCTCATGTCAAGTTTGTGGTCAACCAAGACTCCTAGATCCTTTTCACATGTACTGCTCTCAAGCCAGGTGTCCCCCATCTTGTATTTGTGCCTCTCATTTTTTTTGCCCAAGTGCAATACTTTACATTTCTCCCTGTTAAAATTCATCTTGTTTGTTTTGGCCCAGTTCTCTAATCTGTCAAGGTCGTTTTGAAGTGTGATCCTGTCCTCTGGGGTGTTAGTCACCCCTCCCAGTTTGGTGTCATCTGCAAATTTGATCAGGATGCCCTTGAGTCCATCATCCAAGTCGTTGATAAAGATGTTGAATAAGACCGGGCCCAAGACAGAACCCTGTGGCACCCCACTAGTCACTCTTCTCCAGGATGAAGAGGAACCATTGATGAGCACCCTTTGGGTTCGGTCAGTCAGCCAGTTACAAATCCACTGAGTGGTAGCATAGTCAAGACCGCATTTTACCAGCTTCTTTACAAGAATATCATGGGGCACCTTGTCAAATGCCTTGCTGAAATCAAGGTAGACTACATCCACTGTGTTCCCTTCATCTACCAGGCTTGTAATTCTGTCAAAAAACGAGATCAGGTTAGTCTGACATGACTTATTTTTCAGAAATCCATGCTGACTATTGGTGATCACAGCATTCCTTTCTAGGTGCTCACAGACTGTTTGCTTAATGATCTGCTCCAGAATCTTCCCTGGTATTGATGTCAGACTGACTGGGCGGTAATTATTTGGGTCCTCTCTTTTCCCCTTTTTGAAAATAGGGACAACATTTGCCCTCCTCCAGTCTGCGGGGACTTCGCCTGTTCTCCAGGAATTCTCAAAGATGACTGCCAGTGGTTCTGAAATCACATCTGCCAGTTCTTTTAATACTCTTGGATGCAGTTCATCTGGCCCTGGAGACTTGAATACATCTAGACTAGCCAAGTATTCTTGTACTATCTCCTTAGTTATTCTGGGTTGTGTTTCCTCTGCTGAATCATTTGCTCCAAATTCTTCAGGTCGGGCATTGTTTTCTTTATCGGAGAAGACTGAGGCAAAGAAAGCATTGAGGAGTTCAGCCCTTTCTGTGTCCCCTGTTTGCATTTCACCATCTTCTCCTCTGAGTGACCCCACGGTTTCTTTGTTCTTCCTTTTGCTACGAACATACCCATAAAAGCCTTTTTTGTTGCTTTTAACCTCTCTAGCAAGCCTGAGTTCATTTTGTGCTTTAGCTTTTCTGACTTTGTGTCTACACGTGCTGGCTATTTGTTTGAATTCCTCTTTGGTGGTTTCCCCCCTTTTCCATTTTTTGTACACATCCTTTTTTAATCTTAACTCAGTTAAAAGTTCTTTAGATAGCCACCCTGGCTTCTTTAGGCACCTTCCATGTTTCCGTCTCATTGGTATTGCCTGAAGTTGTGCTTTTACTATCTCCCTCTTAACAAACTCCCAGCCATCTTGAACTCCCTTTCCTTTTAGTATTACTGTCCATGGGATCTCACCCAGCACTTCCCTAAGCTTTATGAAGTCGGCTTTCTTAAAGTCGAGAAATTGAGTCCTAGTATGCTTGGCTGCTCCTTTCCGCTGTATAGTAAACTTCAGAAGAGCATGATCACTCGCGCCTAATGATCCTTCCACTTCTACCCCACTAACCAGGTCATCAACATTGGTTAGGACCAGATCTAAAATGGCTGTTCCTCTTGTTGCTTCTCCCACTTTCTGGACAATGAAGTTGTCTGCAAGGGCAGTGAGGAATCTGTTTGACCTTATGCTCTTGGCTGAGTTTGACATCCAACAAATATCCGGGTAATTGAAGTCCCCCATTACTACTATCTCCCTTCCTTTTGCATGCTTGGCCATCTGTTCCAGGAAGGCATCATCTATGTCCTCCGTTTGGCTTGGGGATCTATAGTAAACTCCCACAATGAGGTCACTGTTATTCTTCTCTCCCTTAATTTTCACCCAAATGCTCTCACTTTGGCTTTGAGGTTCTAAATCTTGGATCTCTTCACAGGTATACACATCCCTGACATATAACGCCACTCCTCCTCCTTTCTTGTCTGGTCTGTTTCTTTGAAATAGATTGTATCCCTCCATTATTACATTCCAATCGTGGGATTTATCCCACCAGGTTTCAGTGATTCCTATTATGTCATATTTAGTTTGCTGTACCAGGAGCTCAAGCTCATCTTGTTTATTTCCCATGCTTTGCGCATTAGTGTACAGACATTGAAGTCCATTAATCATTCCCCCGTGTCTCTTATTTAAGGATTTTCTCCTCCCACCGCTAGGTCTGCATGCTCTTTGCTCCATTCGGTCTATGACATTTGGATGATCATCTTCATCAATTGATAGACTCCTACCTTCAGGAGCACTGTCTCCCTCCCCCACATTAGTCAGTTTAAAGCCCTCCTGATGAGGTTTCTGAGATTTTTTGCAAAAACATTCCTCCCAACCGTTGTGAGGTGCAGCCCATCGCTTGCCAGAAGTCCATCTTCAAGAAACTGCAGTCCGTGATCTAAGAATCCAAACCGTTCCTGTTTGCACCATTTGCGAAGCCAGTTGTTCACTTCCACTATTTTTCCCTCTCTCCCTGGGCCACGTCGTTCAACTGGGAGGACAGATGAGATGACAATCTGTGCATTTAATTGCTTCAATTTCCTGCCCAGAGCCTCGTAATCTCTTTTGATCTTCTGGAGGCTATTGCTTGCAGTGTCATTGGTTCCCACATGAACCAAGAGGAAGGGGTATTTGTCAGTGGGTTTTATGATTCTTTGCAGTCGTTCAGTTACATCTTGGATCTTAGCCCCGGGGAGACAGCACACTTCCCGAGACATCTTGTCAGGCCCACAGATCACTGCTTCTGTTCCCCTCAGTAGGGAATCCCCTATCACCACCACACGCCTCCTCTTAGGTCTGGTCGGGGTTCTTCTGTGAGCTGTCCGTTCCAAGGTCGCCTGGACATTCCCTGAGGACTGCCTTTGCTGCTCATCTTCATATACCTGATCGACTGTAATGAGGGAGAGATCCTCAAATGGAGTCTGCTCTTCGTCTTCCATGGTAGGGGAAAGGACCTCAAAGCGATTGCGTATTTCTAAACAATCAGAGCGAACCCTGGGCCTCCTACTTCTTTGAGTCACGTTTCTCCATATATCTGGCTCCTGTGTTGGTGAACTAGCCACCTTCTCAGGGGAGTCCCCTGTCTCTTCCTTGGTGGAAACGGTGTGCTCTGTTGCTTCCAAGAAGAGTTCCAGGTCTCTAATTCTTTGGAGCGTAGCTACACGTTCCTCCAGTTGCTGGACTTTGTCTTTTAAGAGGGCAATCAACATGCAATTGCTGCAGGTAAAGCTGCCTGCAACCTTTGGCAAGATGGCAAACATTGCGCAGGAACCACAGGCGACTGCAGCTGTTCCCTCACCCTCCATCTTGAGAACGTGTCGTTGGGGGTGACTACAGTGGTCCTCTATCATAAAAAGTGTGGAGACAGGACAAATAAATCCCCCCCAAAAAACCTAGGTCTCCCCCAACAAATGTTTGAGACTAGCTCCCCTAAATCTAAAATATGGATCAAACTGCGCGCGCCGCTAGGCGCGCGCCGCTGCCCTAAAACTCTAATAAGCTCCTCCCACAGCTAATCACCTACCTCAACAGAAGCCCTGCCCCCTCTGACCTTTGCCCAGAGAGAGCAGCTAATCAGCCACAAGAAACTCACACAAGAAAACCCTTTTTGTTCCTTCTTCAGCTGCTGCCCTAAAGCTCTGATAAGCTCCTCCCACAGCTAATCACCTACCTCAACAGAAGCCCTGCCCCCTCTGACCTTTGCCCAGAGAGAGCAGCTAATCAGCCACAAGAAACTCACACAAGAAAGTCGGTGCAGCATCAGGGCAGAGGTGGGTCGGAGTTGCTGTGGTCTGTAGAAATTCCATTTCTTTGTCCAGTTGGGAAGTGATCCAGAGTGTGCGTCCCTAGCAATGGGCAATTGCATCAGATTAGAGATTCTGCTGGTTTACCACCCACCTCCCTGCCCAACGGTCTCCCTGCTTGAGCTGGCAGAACTGGTCTCAGAAGCGGTGTTGAGGACTCCCAGACTGCTGGCTTTGGGAGGCTTTAACATCCATATTGAGGTGACTGACTCTGGGGTGACTCATGGCTGCCATGACAACAGTGGAGCTGTCTCAACATGTCACTGGCCCAACGCATATGTCAGACCACACTCTGGATCTTGTTTTCTCAACTGGGAAGGAAGAGGGTGGTCTGAAAGTGGGGGATATTGACATCAGTCCCTTGTCATGATCAGATCACTTCATGTTGAGATTTAGGCTTTCAGCACATTTCCCCCTCTACAGAGGTGGGGGACCCATGAGGATGGTCCACCCTCAGAGGCTGATGGATCCAATGAGATTCCAGATAGCTCTGGGGTTTTTCCAGCTGATATGACTTGCACTGCTGTTGAAACCTTGTCTGACCTCTGGAACATCTGAATTGTTCAGGCCGTTGACATGATTGCCCCATAGTGCCCTCTCCTGTTTCATGGAACCTCCTTGGCTCCCTGGTGTACTCCAGAGCTTAGAGTGAGGAAACAATCGAACGCTGGTGAGGCATCATCACCATGCCTGCCTAGTGGGAGTGAATTGAATCCTCATTGTGCCAACTGGCAGAGCTTCTCCAGGTAGTGCAAGACTTCTTCTTTTTTTTTTAAAAAATATTTATTTATACAACAACAAAAACACACACACAAAGAAACACAAATACAAAATTACACACAAATTACAAAAATAACCATAGACACATAATTTTCTTGGCAAACAATAAAACATCTATTGGTCTTAACACTAAAGACCCAACTTCCCGTCTATTCCATATTTCAAATTCATATTACTTATTGCCAATGCACATTTTCATAATTAAACTTATTCTCAATAAATCTAATTTATTCTATCTACCTAGCAACTATTACTGAAGTTCCTCGAATTTAAACTACTATATTTATTTTTCAGATATTCTTTAAAAACCTCCCATTTAGAAACAAATTCCTGTTTTGATTTATTCTTTATCTTTTCTGATAAACCATCTAATTCGGCATATTCTGTCAGCTTTTGGTAGTGCAAGACTTCTTAAGAGTCTAGCCAGAAGGAAGCGGCAGAACCGCTATGACTTATATGCAAAGCAGTTTGAGGATAAAATCGCTTGAATCCACTGGGATCTTGACTGCTGGTACAGCAGATGAATATCAAAGAGTGTCCAGAGCACTTTCTGGTCTGGTTGTGTTGGATGAGTTTCAGTTAGTAAGGCTCAAGGATGTGGACAAACGTGCTTGGATCTGTCAGGGTCCACTTGTGCTCAGGAACCTTGCCCTTTTAGGACCTGAACCAATGGATTCAAGTCAGAAGAGATGAGATTCTGTTTAAACATCAGTAAGAGCTTTCTGACAAGGAAGAGTTGTTTGACAGTGGAACAGACTCTCCTTCCTTGGAGCAGAGGTTCATAGACTAACAGAACTGAATCACAGAAACTTTATTGGGCAAGGTTCTTGAGCAGGTGGTCGTGGACCATATCTAGGAGCTCTTGAAGGAAACTAATTTTCTAGATGCATTTCAATCTGGGGTTAGGGCCAGTTTTGGCACAAAAACTGCTGTGGTCACTCTGTATGATAATAATTTTGTGACTCCTCTCATCTTCAATGCAGTTCCTCATGTCCCTTCTGAATCTACCCTAGAGGGTTGGGCAGTTTGTGGAGAGTGGGTACTGTAGGGAGAGGGATTGTCAGAAATTGCCTTTTCTGTTCTGCTGTCTGTGAGTAGATCATATACCAGCTACTAAGTATATATTTAATAGCTTTTCAAAACTTTCATAACTCAAGCTCCCAGTTCTTTCTTTCTTTTTCATAAAAACACACAGAGACACCTGGCTGTAATTTAATCAATGGAAACTGAAAGTGCACTCTGAGTTGTATTGGAGAACATTTGTAGAAAGGTGATCTATAAACCTTTTAAATAAATACCCTTCCAGCTGTGTAGCAGACACTCTTGACTATACTCAGAAGTAAATCTGTTGATTTCATTGAACCTGCTTCCTAGCTAATGTGCCTTTGGCTTCAATCCTATGCAGTACACAATTACCTAGGAGTAAGTCCACTGAGATACCTGCTTTTTCCAATTAAATGTTCATAGGATTGCACATGCTTGAAATGCTTGAAAATACAAACCTGCAGAGGGCAGAAGGGAAGCAGGGGGTGGGGGGTTGAGCCCAATTATTTAGTAATGATAATTAGGGGGATTGAGCCCAATTATTTGGTAATGATAAAAAGAACAATTCTGTGTGTATGGATCCATAAACACAGGCAGTTGGGAAAGATTTTGTAGTCATGCACTGTAACTCAAAGACATAATAATTTGTGGCTACAACTTGGGAATAAAGAAGTTTTAATATTGACAGTGGGACGCGGGTGGCGCTGTGGGTAAAACCTCAGCGCCTAGGACTTGCTGATCACGGTTCGGCGGTTCGAATCCCCATGGCGGGGTGTGTTCCCGTCGTTCGGTCCCAGCGCCTGCCAACCTAGCAGTTCGAAAGCACCTCCGGGTGCAAGTAGATAAATAGGGACCGCTTACCAGCGGGAAGGTAAATGGCGCTCCGTGTGCTGCGCTGGCTCGCCAGATGCAGCTTGTCACGCCGGCCACGTGACCCGGAAGTGTCTGCGGACAGCGCTGGCTCCCGGCCTATAGAGTGAGATGAGCGCACAACCCTAGAGTCTGGCAAGACTGGCCCGTATGGCCAGGGGTACCTTTGTTGTTGTTTAGTCGTGTCCGACTCTTCGTGACCCCATGGACCAGAGCACGCCAGGCACTTCTGTCCTCCACTGCCTCCCGCAGTTTGATCAAACTCATGCTGGAAGCTTCAAGAACACCATCCAACCATCTCATCCTCTATCGTCCCCTTCTCCTTGTGCCCTCCATCTTTCCCAACATCAGGGTCTTTTCCAGGGAGTCTTCTCTTCTCATGAGGTGGCCAAAGTATTGGAGCCTCAGCTTCACGATCTGTCCTTCCAGTGAGCACTCAGGGCTGATTTCCTTCAGAATGGAGAGGTTTGATCTTTTTGCAGTCCATGGGACTCTCAAGAGTCTCCTCCAGCACCATAATTCAAAAGCACCAATTCTTCGGCGATTAGCCTTCTTTATGGTCCAGCTCTCACTTCCCTACATCACTACTGGGAAAACCATAGCTTTTACTATACGGACCTTTGTTGGCAAGGTGATGTCTCTACCTTTACTTTAATATTGACAGTATTTGCTTTGCTTCTGTGCTCGTTTAGTCAAAGCAAATAAAAATAAGTCCAATGTGAACAAAGTTCAGAGGGGTTATTGAACTATGCAATTAGCGTCTGCTGAAAGCAAAACTTAATCCTCTTCTGAATTTTTAATGAGGAAATTTTACAGGGCAAATTTATATTATTTAATTCTAAATTTTTGTTTTTGATAATATCACACACAGCTGTCTTAATCTGGATATACTAAGAGCTTCCACAAAAATAGAAACTGTATATTTAGAAAGTAAAGCACCATAAAAGTAAATCTTATACAATAATTTGTGGGTTTGGAAGAGAGAATACAGAATGAACCAACTCGTCTTTGTCAGAATTAAGACCTAAAAAATTCATGCTACAGCTATGACATATATTGTTTATCATCATAAATGTATAGCAATTAGTTTCCAGCTATTGAGGATGCTTCTAGGTGGTGGGTTAATATGACATATGGATTGTTGAAGTATCACAAATGGTGTGGTGATGTAGAGAAATTCAGGTTTCCTAGAAAGAGATTTTCAGGATTGTAGATCACCCAACAAAGGAGGGTGACCCCCCACCCCATGACCTTTCTGTCAACTTGTTGAGTGAGAGGTTAAGGATTTGTGTCATAAAAATCTTATCATGTACCTGTTGACAGCAGCCCATATGACAGTGTCTAGGAACTGGAGGAATAGATTGAAGAATAGTTCAACAGAATACGGCAAATTGTCCTAACAGAAAAGCTGAAAGCAGAAATGACAGTTCAGAGAATAAAAAAATCAAGGGACACATTTCATGAGGCTTCATTTGGCATGTGCAAATAGGCGAGGACCTGGAATGACTCTGCCAGACAGTGCAGAGAGCATTTATGGGTTAAAGTACATGGTGATTGTTTGCAAACTATTCCTATAAATACTTGCTTCATGCTCTTGGGGGAGGAGGAGGGAAAGGGGCATGTTGTATTTGCTTAGGTTGTTTCAGAAAATATATATGAAACATCATAACAGCTAATTGGTTTGTTTTTTTAACGTACTGGATTTTCCCTTAAAAGAATAAATTCAAATTAAAATACAAAAGAAATAGATTGCCATTTGATGACAATGTCATGTGACTGCTGCAAGAAAACTTCCATGAATGAGGAACATTGATCACCACAATAAGCACCATCTGCAAATACCGTGAATCTATTTTAATTTGGTTAAGCTTTGGACTGTAGTCTCTAGTGATCCCTATTTGAATTGACAGAAATGTCATTGCTATAGATTTACAGTAGAAACTTTCTGTTTTACTGTTTGCTTTTAAACAACTGTTCTGATCAGTATGTTAAAATAAATCTTTGGAGGTTTACTGCTGCCTCTGCTTGTCTTTTATTTAACCTCATTTCAATTGGCTGGCATTACAATATGCTACAAATATTCCGCTAGTAAAAATTATAGTAGCCATGTACACGGTTTGTGTGCATATAAAATAGATCTGTTTTGAGTCTACTTCATGCTGAGAAACATTTGTCAGTTTTATGTTTGTAGAAATATAAGGAATCCTATAAAATCACAAGCAACATTTAAATGATTCCCACAGTCCCAAGGAGGGCATTATATTGGAGCATGCAATATTTAGACCTATTGGGGCTGGGGAGGACAGCTTGGCATCAACTTGAAATTAATTAGATAAATTAATAGTGCAAGCCTAACCATGTCTACTCAGAAGTAAGCCCTAATTCGGTGGTGCTTACTTACACCCTGGGAAGTTGGTTTAAGATTGCAGTCTAAATGCATTGTAACTCAGTTCTTTGCCTGTTTACTCAAAAGTAAGTTCCATTATATTAAGTGGTCCTATGTTAAATGTGCATACAATTGCAGTCTTAGCTTCCAGCATTAACAAAGACTTAATCAGATCAGAAAATTTAGAACCAATTCTTCACACATCACCAATCCTTCACACATCACCCCCTGCCCCATAGCTCAGTAGGTGAGCACATACTTTTCTTGAAAAGGGTCCCGCATTCAATCTGCTGCATCTCTTTTGGAAGCAGAGCTGAAAGGACCAGTGTATATTTGTTTTCAAAATAAATATTAAATGAAACAAATGAGCTCCATTTTATTCATAAAAACAAATGGGGATCAAATGAATTAGTTCCAAATGAAAATTACATTTGCTCTTTTTAAAACTTGTTTCATCCATTTCAATTGAAGCAGCCTTACAGGGGGAGAGGAAGAGAACAGGCTCTGCCTGTGCACCTTTTGAAATGGAAAAAGCCCACACCCATTTTATAGGCAATCTAACAGAGATGTGGCAGATCTGATGCCTTGAATGAGTAGTTGGGTGTCTAAACATTAGAATAGAGACTGCTAAAGTTGCAGGCAGCTGAAGACTGGATCACACACTGAAATAAATGGAAGCCAACGCAAATGGAAGTTGAAGAAAAGAATAAGCTAGTTCTGCATCAGTCATGAAACAAATGTAATTGTAGCAAATGAGTAAGAAATTAAGTGAAACTTTATTAAATAAACACTTGGAATTAATAACTAAACAACAAAAAAGAGTTCACACCTAGATGTCACTGTGCTATATGGACAAATGATCTGGCTCAATTTAAGATAGGAGCCCTATTCCAACAATCTTGCCCTAAGAGACAACAAGGGGGCTATAGGGGTATACATTTAGCCAAGCCCACTATGGCTACGTGATGACCCTTGGCTTCTAGCATGTTCCAAGTGAACTTCTGAAGGAGGAAGTACACTGGTTTAATAGGCTCAATATTGGTATCAGTGTTCCGGATTGGTATAAAACAGTTTTCAGGTGTTCAATCCTGGCCTGGGAGGGTTGTGGACATTACTGGGCTTCACAGGTTACAAGCTTTAAAGTGTGCACCTTAAAAAGTGAAGTGAATGCAACACGTTGCCGCTTGAAAGGAGGGACATTCTCCTGTAGGAGAAAGGGGGGGGGAGAGAGAGACAGAGCCTCTTTGGGTTGCCTCTGGCCATCTCCCCACTGGCAGGCAGTAAAATCTTTTTATAGAATACACGTGGGGCTGAGACAACCCCATTTCCAGTTCCACTTCCTAACAGCCCCACCGCAGGTGGCTTTGCCGGCTGTTCTAGGCAAAAGAGAAAAGGCGGGAACGCCATCTTGGAATGGACTTTCTTCTTCCTTTGTCTCTTTCTTGCTGGCTCCTCTTTCTGCTCCCTTCCGGAACTCCTGCCAGGTTTCCACTCTCTCCTTTCCCTTCTCCTGGCGTCCATTTCATGGCCTTCCCACCCCACACCGGGCCTATAACCTTGGAAGGCCTTCTGTGTGGGGTGGGGTGGGCAGCCTCGGGAAAGGGCTTCAGTGCAGCGGAAGGGGCTTTCCTCAGAGCCGTTTGAGAGATGGATCTCTCTGCAGGGGGACCCGGAGTCTTCCTGAATCCAGCAGCAGCAGAGAGTCCCCCAGCCACGGAGGTTGTGAGGGACCAGCAGCTCCTGTTTGCCTGGCCTGGCACAGGCTCTGGGCCTACCTGCAGGCCCCAGGCCCACTCCACTTGCCACAGGCCTATCAGGGCCCCCTCACCTGGAGAAGGAACTTATCACGGTAAGTACCCATGTTTGCTTCTCCCTGGTTTGGTTGCGTCTCCCTGTCAAGAGTACTTGAATTTGTTGGCACAAGTTGTATGAAATGTGCAAATCCTATACAGAAGTCGTTTTTTTCTTATGCAAAACATTAATTATTGGGTTTTATCAGCACAAACAATGTTCAGCAAAGGCTTTCAAACTGCAGAAAACAAACAGCAGGCAAAAGAAAAAATGTCAGATTTCGTTGTCAGCTTTAAAGGTCACTGGATGATTCATAGGACAAGGGAAGACCACTGCTGCATATTGCCTTTCAAAAAATGTCAGGCATACATATCTCCAAACTATTTGCCTGTCACAGTTGACCAAGGAGGAGTAGTCAGGTCCCAAAAAACCAATTACCAATGATGGACCTGGACAGCAGTTCCATTCTTCACGCCCACAATGCAGTGATGTTTCTTTTGATGAAGGGCTTCTGGATGGGAAGTAGCAAAAGAATTATCTCACCTGCTTCATGGTAGAATGGTAGCATTCAACCATGTTATCATCTCTACAGTGTGAGCAGGGACTACTATATGTTGCTATCTGGTAACTTTGCAGGCACTGTCTGGTAGAACGTCATGGGCAGTGATGGATTCCTAAGGCACCATGACTGAATCAGCCTTTTGGCCCTTGGCCCATTTGGATATGAGAGAAAAAGTAGGGTATTCATGGCAAATTTTCCTAAGGGTCTAATAGCATGTTCTTGCTAAAAAATGTCTACCCAAAAATAAGTCCCTGTGAATCAAAGCACATGTATCTCACAGAGATATATTTTCTTAATAGGACCTGAACCAAAGCTCTGGTGGAGCTTCACACATCCAGGACTCCCCTGTTGCATGTGGGAACTCCCACATGTGAAGTGGAATTCCTCATAGGATATATATAGCATTACCTGAGTCAGTGAAAAGAACAAAGCAGCCTATGTGTAGGTGGAGTTTTAGGTGCACCTAAAACCCACACGTGTTCATTGGGACCCCTGGATCATAGTACTGTAGTCAATAACCGTTACGTCTTCTATCACCTTATTGTCTATAAGGAGGGGGGAAATGCAGCCACTGATGTTCCAGGTTGAAGTATTCATGATTCTGCCTTTGTTTAGTTAAAAAAGGACAATATATGAAGAATATGGGTAGATTTAAATTTCAGAAGTAATTCTTTATAAATTGTGCATGCCTCATGTGCTTTACCCAAGCAACAGAGGTTATTTTGAGTTTGCCCAGTGAACTTGCTTTACTGTTCCCATGTGAAATTCTTGCTAAATTAATTTTATTTCAGCTCATTTGGAAATATATTTGAATATTCAACATTTTAGGGAATAATGATGACAGAAGAGTCTGTCTATCTGTTTATCTATCTATCTATCTATCTATCTATTTATTGTGTGTGTGTGTGTGTGTAAGAGAGAGAATCTAGACACACACAAATACACTGTGTGTCTGAGACTACCTATATGTTTAATTCATTTCCACTGACTTTTCTAGAAGTACAAACAGCACACAAGGTATAATTATATATGGATCAGTTAATTTCCACAGAGTTAATGTAGCATGAAATGCATTGTTCATGGCTGATACAATTCCAGCAATGGATATAGATTGTATCTTTTGTAAGTGATTATAGGGATATTTCAATTTATGTCCTGCCCTGTTGGTGTGGGTAAGAAATTGAACATACAGTGCTTTACTTTCTTTCTGTCTCCACCACCAATGGCTATGGGTGAGAGCTGGGTAAAGGGTGGAGCATGGGAACAGATGGGAAATAGGAAACTCTGAAAGGGTGGCAGGTGCAAGAGTGGGGCAAAGGGCTTTTCTTCACCATTTGTACCCCATTTCTTTCACTCCACCCTGTATGTTTGTGCAGCTCCCACTTGCTGATCTGTACTTCCGTTTCTCTGAACTGTGTCCAGTGTCTTTGAAATAAAATATTCCTAGTCAGCTTTGCAAAATGGTATGACTTGAATCTAAACTGCTCTTCCATAAGTGGCAGGCATTTCTCAAATTCTGTTGATTCTGCCTTCAACTGCAGGTCCCACAACAACATTGCATGCCACTCCAGGTATGGCTTTTTTGGGGTGGAAGACAAGTGACTATTGGCTGTAGTGAGAAGGGGTGGGCAGGAAGCACAAGGAGACTTCTATTTGCACTTCTTTGTATTCTTCTGTATAATCCTTAAAGGCTTTGGAATGACTTTGCTGACAGAGTAAAAGGAAAGCTAATTATCTCTAGAGCACTTCAGAATCTAATTTTTCAGAAGTACCAGCTTGGGATTTTTAATTTTAAACCTATGATTTATGAGCTGGTGGCTGTTACACTGAAGTGCTTACACTTGATTAAAAGTGTCTTTATCGAAAATGATCAATCTGTTTCTTATGCACTTCAAAAAGAATTTCTCCCAAATGGCATTATATTCATTCTAGTTTATCTAAAAAAGGCTTTCCCAACCTTGGGATCCCAGATATTATTGGGCTACAGCTCCCATCATCCCTGACCATTGGCCACGGTTGCTAGGGGTGATAGTGGTCAAGGTGCGTGTGTTTCATATGCATCCTTTGTAATGCTGTAATGTATTTATGTTTCTGTTTTTAAATGTGTTGTAAGACCTTTGGGCAACATGCAACTAATAAGTCAAATAAATAAATTATCCAACAATAACTCAGGACCCCAGGCTGATCTTTCCTGTTTTAGAGATTAGAAGAATGAGAAATTTAATTCTTTTCAGAGGGGCATACAAACCATTGTTCTATATAGCCCAGAACTTGTTCCAGTGTATGAACTAAAAGCGCATTAGGCCCCCACCTTGCCTGAAGTTAAACAATACTTACAAGGGCATTAATAAACTACCAATCTGTAAAAATAAATATATATAAAAAGGCAGTCTACACCAAAATACAATCAAATCAGTACATCAAAATTGTGGGTGCCTGCCGGACATCTGTAGGAACAGTGTTCCAAAATGCAGATGCCAATGCACTGAAACTTTGGTTTGAATGCAAGTGAAATGACTGCAAGGCAGCTGCAGGACAGTCAGGATGATGACCAGCAATCTGGTTGGTGTGTAAGGGTCTTTCAGGTGACCTGGTCCTAGGCCAGCTAGGAGGTTGTTGCTGTTGTTACTGTTCAATTTGGTTGTGTAGCTTTTGATGTTTTGTTTATTGTTTATGACTACTTTTGTTATGTTTGTTATATATATTTGTAAGCCACCTTGAGCATGATTGATCGATTCACAGCCTTTAAGAAGCCCTTTGAAGTTTTAAAAAAACTTTTACAGCACTCAGATCAGCTGTACTTAATTTGTTATTAATGAACTATCTTTTTTCTTTCTTCTTCTTTGGCAATCACTTTTAGCTAAGTAAGATTGTCTTCCATGAATATGCTCTTAACAGTGAGTCAGTCCGTAAGTGACTGGAGGCCAATTCTAGATCCACACATCCTTCCATAGTGGGGACATAGGTTTCTGGGTGGGAGTTGATCACGGTGAGGGTTTGCCAAACGTGCCTTCCTCTTAGCTTGTTTCTTCCTTTTGTCCTGAGTTTGTGCTTTTCAAAGTTCATGACGCCTTTGGTAGAGGCTATTCTCCAATTGGAGTGCTCGCAGGCCAGTGATTCCCAGTTGTTGGTGTTTACATTTTATTTTTAAAGATTTGCCTTGAGAGTGTCTTTAGACCGCTTTTGCTGTCCATTGGCATTGCACTTTGTTGTTGTTTAGTCGTTTAGTCGTGTCCGACTCTTCGTGACCCCATGGACCAGAGCACACCAGGCACTCCTGTCTTCCACCGCCTCCCGCAGTTTGGTCAGGCTCATGTTTGTAGCTTCGAGAACACTGTCCAACCATCTCGTCCTCTACCGTCCCCTTCTCTACCGTGCCCTCAATCTTTCCCAACATCAGGGTCTTTTCCTGGGAGGTGGCCAAAGTATTGGAGCCTCAGCTTCAGGATCTGTCCTTCCAGTGAGCACTCAGGGCTGATTTCCTTTAGTATGGATAGGTTTGATCTTCTTGCACTCCATGGGAGTCTCCTCCAGCACCATAATTCAAAAGCATCAATTCTTCGGCGATCAGCCTTCTTGATGGTCCAGCTCTCACTTCCATACATCACTACTAGGAAAACCATGGTTTTTGCTATACGGACCTTTGTTGGCAAGGTGATGTCTCTGCTTTTTAAGATGCTGTCTAGGTTTGCCATCGCCTTTCTCCCAAGGAGCAGGCGTCTTTTAATTTTGTGACTGCTGTCACCATCTGCAGTGATCATGGAGGCCAAAAAAGTAAAATCTCTCACTGCCTCCATTTCTTCCCCTTCTATTTGCCAGTAGGTGATGGGACCAGTGGCCATGATCTTCGTTTTTTTGATGTTGAGTTTCAGACCATATTTTGCGCTCTCCTCTTTCACCCTTATTAAAAGGTTCTTTAATTCCTCCTCACTTTCTGCCATCAAGGTTGTGTCATCTGCATATCTGAGGTTGTTGATATTTCTTCCGGCGATCTTAATTCCGGCTTGGGATTCATCCAGTCCAGCCTTTCGCATGATGAATTCTGCATATAAGTTAAATAAGCAGGGAGACAATATACAGCCTTGCCGTACTCCTTTCCCAATTTTGAACCAATCAGTTGTTCCATATCCAGTTCTAACTGTAGCTTCTTGTCCCACATAGAGATTTCTCAGGAGACAGATGAGGTGATCAGGCACTCCCATTTCTTTAAGAACTTGTCATAGTTTGCTGTGGTCGACACGGTCAAAGACTTTTGCATAGTCAATGAAGCAGAAGTAGATGTCTTTCTGGAACTCTCTAGCTTTCTCCTTCGAAATCCAGCTTGCACTTCTGGGAGTTCTCGGTCCACATATTGCTTAAGCCTGCCTTGTAGAATTTTAAGCATAACCTTGCTAGTGTGTGAAATGAGTGCAATTGTGCAGTAGTTGGAGCATTCTTTGGCACTGCCCTTCTTTGGGATTGGGATGTAGACTGATCTTCTCCAATCCTCTGGCCACTGCTGAGTTTTCCAAATTTGCTGGCATATTGAGTGTAGCACCGTGACAGCATCATCGTTTAAAATTTTAAATAGTTCAGCTGGAATATAGAATAGAATCATAGAATCATAGAGTTGGAATAGACCACAAGGGCCATCGAGTCCAACCCCCTGCCAAGCAGGAAACACCATCAGAGCACTCCTGACATATGGTTGTCAAGCCTCTGCTTAAAGACCTCCAAAGAAGGAGACTCCACCACACTCCTTGGCAGCAAATTCCACTGTCGAACAGCTCTTACTGTCAGGAAGTTCTTCCTAATGTTTAGGTGGAATCTTCTTTCTTGTAGTTTGGATCCATTGCTCCGTGTCCGCTTCTCTGGAGCAGCAGAAAACAACCTTTCTCCCTCCTCTATATTACATCCTTTTATATCATCACTTCCACTGGCCTTGTTATTAGCAGTGCTTTCTAAGGCCCATTTGACTTCACTCTCCAGGATGTCTGGCTCAAGGTCAGGAACCACACTACCTGGGGATTACGAGACATCAATTTCTTTCTGGTATAATTCCTCTGTGTATTCTTGCCACCTCTTCTTGATGTCTTCTGCTTCTGTTAGGTCCTTTCCACTTTTGTCTTTTATTATGGTAATCTTTGTACGAAATGTTCCTTTCATATCTCCAATTTTCTTGAACAGATCTCTGGTTTTCCCCATTCTATTGTTTTCCTCTATTTCTTTGCATTGCTCGTTTAAGAAGGCCTTCTTGTCTCTCCTTGCTATTCTTTGGAAATCTGCATTCAATTTCCTGTATCTTTCACTATCTCCCTCGCATTTTGCTTGCCTTCTCTCCCCCGCTATTTGTAAGGCCTCATTGGACAGCCACTTTGCTTTCTTGCATTTCCTTTTCATTGGGATGGTTTTAGTTGCTGCCTCCTGTATAATATTACGAGCCTCCATTCATAGTTCTTCAGGCACTCTGTCCACCAAATCTAAATCCTTAAACCTGTTCCTCACTTCCACTGTGTATTCATAAGGGATTTGACTTAGATTGTATCTTCCCGGCCCAGTGGTTTTTCCTACTTTCTTCAGTTTAAGCTTGAATTTTGCTATAAGAAGCTGATGATCTGAGCCACAGTCCGCTCCAGGTCTTGTTTTTGCTGACTGTATAGAGCTTCTCCATCTTTGGCTGCAGAGAATATAATCAATCTGATTTCGATGCTGCCCATCTGGTGATGTCCATGTGTAGAGTCGTCTCTTGTGTTGTTGGAAAAGAGTGTTTGTGATGACCAGCTTGTTCTCTTGGCAGAACTCTATTAGCCTTTGCCCTGCTTCGTTTTGAATTCCAAGGCCAAACTTGCCAGTTGTTCCTTTTATCTCTTGACTCCCTACTTTAGCATTCCAATCCCCTATAATGAGAAGAACATCCTTCTTTGGTGTCATTTCTATAAGGTGTTGTAAGTCTTCATAGAATTGGTCAATTTCAGTTTCTTCAGCACCAGTGGTTGGTGCATAAACTTGGATTACTGTGATGTTAAAAGGTCTGCCTTGGATTCGTATCGAGATCATTCTATCATTTTTGAGATTGCATCCCAGTACAGCTTTTGCCACTCTTTTGTTGACTATGAGGGCCACTCCATTTCTTTTACGGGATTCGTGCCCACAGTAGTAGATATGATGGTCATCCGAACTGAATTTGCCCATTCCCGTCCATTTTAGTTCACTGATGCCCAGGATGTCAATATTTATTCTTGCCATCTCATTTTTTGACCACATCCAACTTACCAAGGTTCATGGTTCTTACATTCCAGGTTCCTATGCAATATTTTTCTTTACAGCATTGGACTTTCCTTTCGCTTCCAGCCATATCCGCAACTGAGCATCCTTTCGGCTTTGGCCCAGCCGCTTCATCAGCTCTGAATCTACTTGTACTTGTCCTCCGCTCTTCCTCAGTAGCATGTTGGACGCCTTCCGACCTGAGGGGCTCATCTTCCAGCGTCATAACTTTTATATGCTTGTTGCCTTTGTCCATGGAGTTTTCTTGGCAGGGATACTGGAGTGGCTTGCCGGTTCCTGCTCCAGGTGGATCACGTTTGGTCAAAACTCTCCACTATGACCTGTCCATCTTGGGTGGCCCTGCACGGCATAGCTCATAACTTCTCTGAGTTATTCAAGCCCCTTCACCACGGCAAGGCAGTGATCCATGAAGTGGGGCATTGCACTTACCATTCTTAAATTGGGAATAGAGTAGCTGCTTTGGAAAATGACAATCAGGCATCTGAACAACATGACCAGTTGGTCATGTAATGAACTATATACTCTGTAAAATGTACAGCATTAAGACTAGACTGGGAAAACAGATAATGATTCTAAACCAGAGATACAGAAAAAGGAAGAGCAATTTTACTGGGTCATTCTTTTTTGGGGGAATGATCTGCTACACTAACTAGTTGCTGGTACTGTACAAATAAAACAAATAGTTCAGATTGGGCCAACTTAATGCTTGGAGATCTCTGTGCCTGATTTTAAAACATCAGGTTGAGTCTGGTACAAGTGGCTCTGTAGGAGGTTTTCTTCAAAGGTTTGTGATATTTCTAAGAACAAATAGAGTTAGCACTCGTGTGTGTGTGTCTGATTTTAGCATCCTATGTCTAAAAAAAATACCAGCTGTTAGAAATAAGTTATTTTATTTCCCCCCCTTTGCGCTTTAATATTGTATCTGTTAGATATGCAACTCTTAACAATGCACAATAGCAACAGGATAGAAAAGGAAAGTGGGCTTTTCATTGAGATGCAGCAATATTTTGTCTGTGTTTCCATATTTTGAGTATAATACAGTTAATATATAGTAACATTTTTCATTTATATACAGTAGTTTGTTACAAGAAACTAACATGAAAAACAAATGTGATATTATGTAGCATTCTTACAGTTCTTACAACATTTTAAGTTGCAGTTGCATTTGATCCATTTGATCAGTCTTAAAGGGTGAATAGTTTATCTGGGTTTAGGAAATCATGATGTGTCAGTTGAAAATACTCAACATGCATATCTAATGCTGGTGGACACATCAGAAGTCACAGTGGAAAGTACTGGAATTATACACTGAATTAACAATTTGGGTTTTTCTCTTGTAAATGTTTTAAGTAAGATTATTCTATCAGAATGCTTCTTTTATTGATTCAAATGGCTGGAATATAATGCAGATTTAGAAATGGATGCTAGGATAATAGCATGTTTTTATTCCTGGCTGTAGTCTGCTTTTGATGTTTGTAATTCTGTGAATTATTGTTGATCTTCTTAAGTTGAAAGTATAAGAGATCCAAGTATGATCAAAAGCTGATATGATAGAATACATATATAGGATTTGATGTACTAGTTACCTGGAGATCTAAACGGAGGTGGTATGTCTGCTGATGTGTTGATGTACTTAAGGGTAACATGCCTCTTTGTACCAGGGCATTCTCAGTCTAAACAATAAAGCAGGCAAGAAGTTAAATCACTTCTTAATATTTTATTTGTCCATCTCAGAGGGGAGAAATGAGGCTGTATTGTCATATTGTGATAGTTACAATCATTGTCTACGTGCCATTAAAAACAGTAATCATAACTTTTGCGTTTTGTATGCCATGTTTGAAAGAATAAGAAAACAAACAAGCATAACGAGTAGCAATGATAATTCCTAGAATATTGTCCATCCACTCCCCACTCCAGGGCAACAGAGTGCATATATTTTTCTTAAACAGAATGACATACCAGTGCTCTATCAGATGCCAATCAGATAAAGGTCAGCTATTGCACACCCAAATAAGCCAGAACATGAAGGGAATAAGTCATTTTGGCACATCTGTGACTTAAAAAGAAAGGAATGTGGTAGGAAAATGCCTAACATCAGCTATAATGCCTAATTCATTATATATTTAATAAGTGTAAATTTGCATCAAACAGAATCAGGGACATTTGAGAGTTTTCTCACCACTGTTCCACCCCCCCCCCCTTTGTAAAAACAGGTAAAAGCAAAGGGACATAAAACAAAAAAGAGTTAGAGACTATCATAACGGCAGAACACAATCTTTTTCATTTCAATGGGTTTGTGTTGGATAATATTAATAATCAGAACAATCTATGGCATTTTAAACTTTGTGGAGGAGTGTTTTTGTTTGTTATTATAGTATTGTATATCAGATGAGGTATAGAAATTTAATTAATGATCATGTAATTGATGATGATGACCATGATAATAAAGTTGCAATCCCTACAAGCCTCTAGGGAGAAAATGAGATGTTGCCCCAGCAGGCCTTGGGTGGACTGTAAATATTTAACCAAATGCATAAAAGTTCTGCAATGTGACTGGCAAAAAGCACATGGATATCAGCATCTCTGTCTTGATGAAGAAATATTTGATTATTTCTGGATATCTGTCTACATTTATTTCACAATTATTTGGGAAATGATATTTATGCAGATTGGCAATATCTTTCCTAATTATTTTATCATTACAAAATACTTTTATAAGCTTGTTTCAGCTGCAATGCTATGTCATGCACTTCTGTTGAGTACCCTTTTGCCTAGTTAACTGGCAAAGATCTGATTTATGAAGAGAATAAACCTCTAGATCACAAACACTTCCCTTTTATATGTCTTATATCCCAGTTTTTATGTTGGAGTATAAAAGAACTTTATTTTGCCACTTTAGTATGATGCATATGATCAGTTTTCTCACAGTATGATAATATTTATGGAATAACTTCATACTGGGATAATCGCAGAATCCAGATCGCAAGGATAGGTCTACAGTTCCTTTCTCATGCACCAGAAACCAGGTTTCAGTTGCTCTTGCTGATGCCATGGTGGGAAGCAAGGTTAGTTCGTTGTAGCAAAAAAACCACCCACCACCAAAGAATCTCATGGATCAAGTTTCTAATGTTTACTGACACTGGATGATAATTGCTAAAATTCAAAATGCGTACATGAGTCAATGCAAATCAGATATGCAAATATCTGATTTATGCATATAAGACATGAGGACCAAATTAGGTGTACAAAAAGATAAAACGCAAACATACTTCAAAGCATGCAAAAGTTGCAATACTTGTCTAAACATGAATGCTTTTAGCAGGTGCCGAAGAGTGCAGTGAAGACGCCTGCTTAATCTCAAGAGGCAGGGAGTTCCAAAGTGCATGTGCTGCCACACTAAATGATCACATTCTTACAAATGCAGATCTTTTTTCTGGTCCATTGGCTGTAATAAATTGAAGTGATGATTAGCTGAGAGACACAAGAGCCTGCCAGTTTGATTGGGGGAACAGGAGATGAGCTGTGGAAGCAGCTGCTTAACACTTTTTCTTTCTACTGTTCCTAGACTCCAATCACCCTCCTCTAGCTGCTGAAAATACCTTTCTCTTTTAAAGTGGTGACAATGTGTGCCTCCCGACACACAGTGATTCAGGAGTGATTCAGTCACATACCAGAATGTTAGGTTTGTGCATTTAAAGAGGATTAAGGCACTCTCTATCATCCTAGACCAACAAGCGCAATGAACTCCCCCCCCCACCCCATTTGGAAAGCGACGAGGAAATACAATGAAAATGTAAGGCAGTTATACAACTAAAAGGAAGATCTGTCCAGATCAATCTTGCCCTAGATTACTTCAAAGTACATTATGCCACCCTGCAGCAAAAGGGGTGAGTGTCACGACCTCAGGGCCCAGCTGCAAACAAGATTCAGAGCTGGAGGCTATAGAGTCTTCAACAGAGGACTCAGACAAGTAGCCATGTTAGGTTCAGGGCTTGGAGCCTGGTGCTGGAGAACCACTGAGTCCACAGAGCATGAGGCTGACCATCAGGAACCCCCAGAAAAACCTCCCTTATAGCATCAAAGGCATGAGGCTCCCCAGCCACCTTCCCCTGAGAAATCAAAGGTCTCCCACAGTACGTCCAGCAGCCTTGGAAGTACACTAGGTGAGAAACTATAAATGGAGGAGTACCCATCTTCAGGCCAGAAGACTGGCATTTTAAGAATCTGAAAATTATCCACAACAGAGTGGAGCCTGGAAGAGGTGGAGGTGGGAGGCTTAAAAAGCTTAGTCTGCACTCAACCTTTGCTGGGGTGAGTTGTTCACTCAGAGCAATCAAGGGTCCAACAATACCTGCCTTCTCTGTGGGATCTGGCATCAGACCACAACCTGACAGTGGGTAAAGATGGGCAATGGAAGACAGTGGTTGTGTCTTTGTGGGAAGGACCCGTTTCAGTCTTTCCAATGCAACCAGAGGCATTAAGTTTACTCTTAGGTCTGCCCGGGTGCCCCTCTGCCCTCTCCTTCCCAGCCATCTCCTACTTGGCTGGGAGGGGAGCAGAGATGCCAGGATGCTTTCCTCCACCACCATCACAATGGGCACAAAGAGGAGAATCCTGTGTAATCAGAAGCTCATGTTCTTGTCCAGCTTCCCAGTTGGTGTGCACTTTAAGACTGCCATGACGCTTGGTATGCTCACATGCCATTGCTCTCGTCTATCCCTTTAACTTTGGATTCTATAAACATGTGAGTTGAATTGGTGTGAAATCTATGGGAGTGTCTGATTTGGTCAAGGTGTGGCCTGGTCAGTGTGACTGTAGGGCATAACATTTTAACACATAATTACTTCTCTGCTTGGTGATCCTGTTTTAGTTTCAGGTCTTGCCATGTGATGCTCATGTGTTTGATTTAAGACTGGCAATGCCACAACTCTTGATGCAACACTGGCACATCTTTTCCTCTGAGATATGGCTGTCGCTGGCTCTTCTTTTCTTTTGGCGCCAGCTTAAAACATGCCTGTTTGTTCAAACATTTGGAAATGGTTAGCTTGGGAATTTTATAGATGATTCTCTGTAGTTTTGTGATTGATGTTAACTGATTTTTATCTGCTTTTATGTTTTGTTTAGTAGATTTGTTGTTTTAAATAATTCTTTATTGCTTCACCCTGAGATCCCATGACAAAGGGTAGGTTATAAATATGTTAAATATTTATAATATAAATATACATATTTTAAATCATACTCACTTTTGCTGAATCCCACTCATAATGTTTGGGGTTTGCTAAGCAGACTTCAGAATCATCCTGCAAGAGTGGACCAGTTGATCTAGAACTGCAGAACTGGATTCATTTCTGCTTTCAATTCTGGACACCAAAATCTATGACAGTTATCAAGGGTTTGGTGGAATACTGCTCTTTTGAGCCTGCTCAGGACAGTTGGTACTCTGCTCTTGTACTAACTTATAGAGCAGAGTGGTCCAACACATGGCCTGAAGGCCGCATGTGGCCCTTGAGGCCTTTTTTGGCAGTCCTCAGCAACATTTGACACCAACCCTCCCCTCCCAGCCCTTGTACTGCTCTCCCAAAGCCAAGTAATGAGGTGCTGGGCTTTTGAAGGCAGTGTGAGGGCTCTGAAAGGGTCCCAGAGTCCTCCTTCCTCCTTCCCAAAGCCTAGTTAGCACATTACCATCTTTGGGAAGAAGATGGGAGGGCTCTAAGACCCTTGCAGAGCCTTGTACCTCCTTCCCAAAGCCCAACACTTCACTAAGCTGGCTTTGGGAAGGCAGCATGAGGGCTGCAAGAAAGTGTCAAATTTTGGCCTTGCTCTCCTGTGCGACAAGTCAGTGTACAGCCTGCTGGTTCCATGTTGAAGTACTCTTGTGGTCCACTTGGTATGAAAAGTTGGACTGCCCTGCTATAGGGTGTCCAACAGCTAGTACAGTTTCTATTCAATATATGCTCCTGATTTGATCATTGTGTCAAGTACTTGATTGTTGTAAAGTGAATAATCTCACTCTGATGTAGCCCAGCTTTTTTATTGTTTCCAAAATATTTACCACAATATGCTCAGTGATTGTGGAAATATTTTCAACAACCCAACTAGGGTATCTCATGATTAATACGTTAGTACTTCTGCTGAAGTTCACTTGTTGGACAGCAGCAGTGCTATTATCTCTCTTCACTCAGAGCTGATTACAGCAGCGTAGTCAATATTGTGCTCTCTATATGGTGTTAGGCTACAACTCCCATTAACTCTGTCGGTCATGCTGGGTGGGGCTAATGGTTGTAGTCAGACAACATCTGGAGAGCTCCATGTTGGGTATCTGATATGGGTATGTAAATACTCAGGTGGTTTGACTGCTGGTGCTGACTGTGATGCCTAGAACTAGAATAGGAAGTATGAGTATGGATGCAATCCAGGAACAAAATGCTCAGTTCCGGTGTAGGTTGCTCAGTCAGATCTCTTACAGCTTAATAGTACTTTTACGTATATTTCTGTTTTGACTACAACTGGAATACATTACCTTGAGTTCTAGACAGAGATTAAATGGAGATATAGCAGATTAAATAAACAGTAGACAGGGAGATGAATTCTTTATAGGCATATCACAATGCTTTAAAAATAAAATGCAGGCTTTATATTGCGGGACTGATCCAGTGTTATGAAATAGGGATAGAGATACCTCTATTAAGTGCTTTTTTATGGGGGGACGCAGGGGTACACATACCCCTAAATATTTTGTGAATCATTGTACTTTTGTCCATTTACTGTATTTATTTCCCCCGATTTGAACTATTAAATGGTGATTTTTCTGGAGTCAAAATGAGAGTACCCCTAAACATTTTTTAAGAAAAAAAGCATTGCCTCTATGCATAATATAGCAGGAAGCAGTCTTTCCGTAGCAGGAAGACAGCAAGATGGACTGTATCAAGCAATTCTACGAAACTATAAAAGCTGGAATGAACACAAGAAATGTCAGGGACAGGACACAGCTAAGCCCTGAATAAGCTGGTTTCAGCTTTCAGCTCTGGAGTTGGGTAGAAATTTAAAGGGGAAGCTATAAATCAAACTCCTGGGATGTAGCCTATTTAGTCATTATTAGAATAAGCCACCATTGTGTATATTTGGCATGTAGCAATAGAAAGACATTAAAATTATGTATGTCGATAATCAAAATTTCATGTCAAGAAAGATGGATTCTATGATCCCCTGTATGAATTAATCATTTATGCTGCTTCAGTTAGTCACAGGGAGAGGCAGAGGGCTGTGGCTGCTGGTAATGAATAGGCTCCCCCCCCCCCCCCAGCTTTAAAAAACTGATTAGATTTTATTCACACACTTTGCAGCCCATCTTTGCAACTTTAAGTGTCAGAAATTTTATTTTAAATGTAAACAACATTATTCAGGGCTGACTTCTGTACCCAGTACAATCTTCTTGTGCTTGAGTGGCGATGCTGTGCAGAATACAAGCATCTCTCCCATCCGTAGAAACCATCCTTTGGCTCAGCATGCAAAAAGAGAGCAGGAAATAATAGTGGCATTCTAAGCCACATCAAAGGAGTATCCCCTCCCCACACCAGAATCCTGTGATAATGACTGATTCAAGGATGCTAAACATCAGTTGTCATCTAGGATATGTGGCAAAACAGTAGCTGTTAGGATTAACCAGAGCAAACCTGAATTAGGAATTGAAACTGATCAGATGATTAGCAATGGCGATTAGGGAATTAGCGGATTAGGGAAAGATACAAAGTGGATTAGAAAAAAACATCTGAGGATATCAGTGTAATCTGCAGTCTGATCCTAGGCTGAGAGTGCCTCAGATGAGGCAGATGAGGTACATCCTCTTGATTTAATTTAAATACTTTTATTATTTAATTTGGGGGTTGAAAAAAACTTCAAACCTTAGAAGTCTGCAAGCATGTGAAAAAACTTTTTTTGAGGCAATTGTTCTTGCATGGTGGGGAATCTTGGGAGCCGTAGTTTGTTCAGTGTGTTGAGTGTTGTTAGGAGACCTGTTTTCCCCCTCAGGGAGCATACAGGTTAACATTTACAGACATCCTTTCTCCTGCAGCCACCTGCACCCATCAAGAAGCTTCTCTGGACGGTAAGGGGCTCTCCTGAATAAGGTAGGTTGGGGCATTGTGGACTGCTGCCAAAATCAGAATTGGATCCTAACATAAATTGAAATATGGAAGTTCACAGAAAGTGGGTTTCTCCTCCCCCACAGCCTCTACCTGTGTTGTTCAGGAAGGGCCTTTGAACACCTGGAGAAGCTTGCAGAGGGAAGGAGGGGACAGGGTACTTTAAGTTTTTTTATTTAAAGGCAGTTATAAACTGCTTAATATTTTGAAATCTTAGCGACTTGGAATTCAAGCCATTACTTTTAGAAATTGTATCTAAAGTGTTTTTGTTTTGTTTTTTTGTATTTTATGGTTTTACAGTATAGATTTATGGATAGCTTGTTCAGTTCTTTCTTGGCATAGAATCATAAGGGACAACACAGATCATCTAGTCCAACTCTCTGCAATGCAGGATTTCTTTTGCCCAAGGTGGGGCTCGAACCCATGACCCCTGGGATTAAGAGTCTCATGCTCTGCCGACTGAGCTATCCCAGAGCTGTAATAATTTATTTTTAAAAATAATGACACACCAAAATTTTTTTTTTTAAAGAAAACATTGCCCACTGAAGACAGCTATAAATTAAGTACACTGAAATACAGATTTCTTATGAAAAGCAGTTTCCTATTAAGGCACTGCAAACTGGCTGTTAAAATGGAAATGTGTGAAGAAATTGCAAGCTGTTTTTTTTAAAGTCCTCCTTTTTAACTCCTCCTAAATAACATTTATTTATATTATATTTATTACTATAATATGCATTTATATTTTATGAAATTATTATTTTATTATTTTATTTTATTACTCCTGAATGACTTACACCTGTAGTGTATTACTCAAGAGCTTTCACATAAGTACCGGTAGTCCATGAGCGGGAAAGAAGCTATGGTGTATACAAATCTATTAGTATTAACATATGTAAATGAAACCCATCAATTAAATAAAAGTATATGAAATGAATTGGGAGACTTGTCTAATGAATTCATAAAAGCCCTGGAGTCTAATACGCATGCTCCCTGGTGATAGTAGGTTAAGTCAGATCCATTATTTATTTCATAAAATTTATACACCACTTGATTGTAGAAAACCTGAAGATGGTTTACAATAAAATTACAACCATACTTTAAAACACACAGAAGTCAAAATACTAAAACAGATTAAAATTATCTCATGATGGGGTCACCAACCTGGTGCCCCCAAAGGCCTCTGAACAGAGGCACCAGACTCAGCTGTCTTATTTTAAAGCAATTTCTGTTAAAGGAGCTAGCCTGACTGCTCCTACCTGTCGCTTTTAGCCAAAAGTGAAGTCAGAGCTGTAAATCATTAAGTAGGTTGTGTGGACACCAGGCAATAGTAATCTTTAGGATCTAAATAGGGCTGAATTCATATAGGTGTAATTGGAGTAATTGCACCAGAGCCCATGCTAGGATATGCCGCAGACTCTGAGCTTTCATTTTAAAAAACCAAATCTCTAGTACTTTTAGATAAGAAGGTATGTCAGACAACCTTTTAAGCTGGGATCACTAACCCAGAGCAGGTGGAGAGACAATAGCAATGCTTCCTCCAGCTGTGCAGCACAGACCACTTGGTGGAGTTGGAAGGGCCCACCCCCTTGCCACTCTGGTTGGCTGTATTAACTCCACCTCTCCTTTCCAGAGGGAAGGACTTCCCCAGGCAGTTGTGGGACAAAGATGGAAAGAAAAGGGTAGGATAAGTCAACCTCTTTAGGTTTTTGGAGGGTGCATGGACTGAGGGAAAGGTTAAGGCTGTTTCACCTCCTTTGCTTTGCCTTCCCATAGAAATACTTTTTGAGAAGGTGGGGGAGAGATTGTTCCCAAGTGGTTTTAATGTGGGACAGTGCAGAGACTTTATCATAATCAAAACATTTTCCCCAAGTGTTCCCAATTTTTTTTGGGGGGGCACCCACTTTTGGGGGCACCCATTTCAGAGACATTCGTATTATCATTACTTATTCCTCCTGTCTGGCCCACAGCAGGGATTGTTCCCAACTTTTTTTAGGAGCACAGTGTGAAGGCAGAAACATGATTATTGTCTCATACATTCCCAATTTTGACCATAGTCACATTTATTTAGGTGAAAAAATAGGGTCCCCACAAAGGATTGCACACAGGACCCCTCAGAACATTAATCCACCACCAACAGTCTTGTATAATCTTATCTGGAAGTCACGCAGCAGACAGTATTACGTATAGCACGTAACAATTCAAACATTTGCAGACGACTAAAAGTGTCTATCACTGTGCAATTAGACCACAGGGTTTAATCCATTTAATTTACATTTATTAACCCACCTCAGCATTTTTCATATAGGGAAGCTAATGTTTTGTCTTGTTTTAAAATTCATTTTTCACCATATATCTCCTTTAAATTAGGTAAGCAACTTGTTAGTTTGTTTTCTGTCTCACAGGATCTGTTTGTGCCCAAGGCAAACTTAAACAGCTGTGTTCCAGGCAGAAATGGGAAGATCATGTGACAGATGGGAAGGGCTTAGGAACCAGTAGGAAACTAATCCCTTTCAGGGCCACTTCAGGCAAATATCATACTACTCAGCAGTAGGTGAGTGGAGGGAAATGACGGGCCAATAAACTATCTTTTGCTTCCAAGGACTAGGTGAAAATGCATACAGCTTTAACGTACCTTTGCCAACGTTTTGAGCTTGTGGCCCCATTCTAATGAATATCTAGCAGCATGCATTTCCTGCCTACTCCTTAACTAATGCATTTTTAAGAAGCCCAACTTTTTTTTGTTGTAGAGGGGGGAATTTCTACCTTCTCCACAATTTATAACATAGGAAAAGAAATTCATTTGGACCATCTTAGCATTTTCCTGGCAAATTAATAGCACTATATCCTGTCATATATCTCTCAGCCTTGATGGTAAGTTAAAAAACAAAACTATAAAGTGCAGAGAGAGAAGCGGAGAAAACAGGATTCACAGGGCTCTTTGGGTATTTGATAGATTTCCCAACCTCTAGCATATGGTGGTGCTAGTACTTTATTTTTCAGCCAGCCAGCCAGCCAGCCAGCATGATTATTCATTTTACAGTTCTATCAGCCTCATAGTTACTGCCAGAAAGAGAATCTCATCATAGCTGAAAATACAAGCACACATGCAGCAGAAACCACTCAATGGGAAAGACATTTTAATGTCTCTTGCTCCAGCTTTTGTCTCAGAATGAGAAGATTGGCTGCAACTCAGATGATCCTGTCAAAGTAGGTGACTATCTTACTTTCTTGAATGTTTGTGGTATTGGCTTTTTTTTAAAGACGGCTATAAGTTAAGTACACACCTAGGAGTTATGTGTATGATGTGGGATATAGTTACTCATGTTCCCGTAGCAGTGAATGCATCCAATGATTGCATTCCCACCCCCCCCGAATAGTGGCTGAGGACGGTGTTGCTATCTGGAATCTGTGTCTCTGGCTGTGGAAAACTGACATCTGGAGCAGTAATTACTGGGGATGTAGGGGGAAAAAAATAAGTGCTTCCTTTTTCACAGAGCAGGAATAATAGTCTGTCTTCAGCACTCTGGGTGAAAAAATGTTTTTAGAACTCACTTGGTTGAAGTGTCATATTGTAAGGATACCTGCAGGGAACCACATGGATCTTTCCATTCAGTTATTTATGAATGAAGCCAGAAGCAATTATGCGACTTCGGGCTTCAAAGGCTGTTTTAACTTTGTGTGTGTGGCATGTGTATGTGTAAAGGTAACGTTAAGAACATCACCCTCTACGCAGTTCTGCAGCAAGACGAACTTTCAGCTGCAAAGCAAATTAATTCACCTTTCTGGCATTAAATACAGCAGATGTTTTAGAGTGAAAAATGTACCATGTAAGCAGACCACTGTCTAGGCAGACAGGACAATTCAAGCTTCTTTCACCTGCAAGCTCTAAATTCAGGCTGAGCATGATCAGTGCAACGCTGTGGGATTGGCTCTTAGTTGCTTGGCTGCCAAAATTGAAATGACTCCCAGAGCGAGAGCTTCAGGGTCTACAGGTCAAGTTGGGAGTGAAGTTCTTTGTGCAATATCACTTGGAAGAACGGTGTGTTCTCAACTGTACAGAAAGCATTGAAATGTCGGAGTGGATGCCCTATCCCCACTCCCCAATTTATCTTAATTCATGAAAGAATTATGTCTAATATTAAATATAAAAGAGAATGTGTAGGCATATACACATGGGGCACATGTAAAATACTAACAGTGTAATTCTAACTATCCCCTATCAGAAATCCTATTGCAGTCAGTAGGGCACAGATAAGTGGAGTGCAGGGGTCGGGAGAGAATTAAAGCCAAAAATTAATTCAGTCAATTCATATCATAACACAAGCAGAGTTTACAACAGAGGAAAAACAGTCAGAAACAAAAGGGGAAGAGAGGTTGCTTCTTTACATGCTTTTTGGAGGTAGGATTGAAGTGGCAGTCCTGTGCCCTTACCGGGGAGTAATGCCCATGGAATTCAATAGGACTTCCTTCTGATTTACTGTGGTTAGGATTGTGCTGCAAGTCAGGCAAGAAAGAGAAGGCGAGGGTTTAAGCAAATAGATCAGTACTACCTGTATTTTAAAATCCCCCTTTGTAAGTTTGTGGGGGGAAATACAGAACTGATATTTCTGTTTACCTAATGGAGCATTTTATCCCTCTTTTGTATCCTTTTCTCAAATGGCACCAGGGTGAGTTCTCTCATCTTGAGTTAACTTGGCCACCCATATCATCCTGCAAAGTGATAAAGGTGATTTTACCATGATGTTTGGTAGACAAACTGTAAACCTGTGGGCTCAGCATCTTCTTAGAACGCAGAGGAAAAGGTAGTGGTCAACTTGGACAGGACGCTTCCTGAAAACCTTTGGTCACACTTTTAAGACTAACATGTAACAGAATAATTACACTCACTCTGTGTTAAGACTTATGCGTTAGCTTTTTGATAAATGGGGGTGGGGAGACATTTTTTCAACAACATAGGAATTCCTATTTTTCAACATCTCCATGAAATGGATTATGTATCCTTGCTGCAGCCTTACACCAGGTGACACCACTTGTCTACTTAATCCAGTGTTGTCTACTCCAGCAGGAGTTTCCCAGGGTCTCAGATATTTCCCATCATCTGATTCTTTTAACTGAATATGCCGGAAACTGAAACTGAGATCATCTGCATGCAAAGCAAGTGGTCTGCCAGTACCACTGAGATATGGGCCCTCCCCACCAAGGAACTTTGCTTTAACATTGTATACTTGCACTGCTAGATGGCTCTAATTTGAGAATTTAGATGTGTTGCTTCAGCACCTGGGATCCCTGTGGTCCAAATGTACCCAGTACAACAGCTTACATTGATTTTCCCTCCAAGCTACACACCTAACTGGGGCTTACGTGGAAGCAGCACAAGCTTGTGCAGCCAACATGACTAGGTTTGTGTGTGTGTGTGTGTGTGTGTGGTTCTTCTCTTTTTCCTGGTTGGTTACTAGACCTGCCAAGGCTTCATTACCCTGTTGCTGGTGTTCTGTGTTGAATTAATTGCATTTTGTTTTAATTGGCTGTAGTGATACAGTTACCACTACTAATTCTCATTTGCTATTACTCCATGGTGTGGGTGCATCTCTGCTAGCTACTCTTAAAGTGGTGCCAATCTGCCACATATATACATTATTTCTTGCCAAAGAAATAAAACAAGACAAATGCCTAAATGAGGCATAACACAAGTAGGAGTCCATTCTACTATCCTGTCAGGAAATATGCAAATACCACCTAGCCAGGAATACCATTTTATGTAACATAGGTTGCAATCCTACACCCACTTAGCTGGGACAAACCGCACTGGACACAATCTGAATAGACATGCATATGACCTATCTAATTGAAATGGGATTCTGTTTTAGCCATGCCAAGTTGTTTATTTTCCTCTCACTGATCTTTGAATTGAATATCCATACAAGTTACATACATTCATACATTTCAGGCCATCTCTGCATTCTGAGTTTTTGAAAACAAGAATTGAGATGTTGCTTCATCCCCGACCAGCCCATGACCTGGAGACGCAGCTGAGCAGCTTTTATTGAGAAGCTGCCTACATGTCCAGCAGAAATGCACGGAGCTGTACTCCTTTAGATTGCTGGCGGAAGATCATGTGTTTAAATGCTTCCTGGATTTCATTTCTTGCATAAAGAAATCTAGTTTGTGGGTAAAGACTGTAGCACCATTTCTTCTATCTAAAGGACATTTTTAAATGACTCCTATTAAAAACATAGGGACGCGGGTGGCGCTGTGGGTTAAACCACAGAGCCTAGGACTTGCCGATCAGAAGGTCGGTGGTTCGAATCCCCATGACGGGGTGAGCTCCCGTTGCTGGGTCCCTGCTCCTGCCAACCTAGCAGTTCAAAAGCACGTCAGAGTGCAAGTAGATAAACAGCGTTTCCGCGCGCTGCTCTGGTTTGCCAGAAGCGGCTTAGTCATGCTGGCCACATGACCCGGAAGCTTCCTTGACCAATAAAGCAAGATGAGCGCCGCAACCACAGAGTCGGTCACAACTGGACCTAATGATCAGGGGTCCCTTTACCTTATTAAAAAACATACTTTACCCCAGTATAATCTGAAGTGATGTAGTTCCACAAAAAACACAAGAGCTTACCTGTAGTTTGAAGGTTAGCAAATTTCTCTCAGTCTGATTTAGAAACAGTGCCTTTATAAACTTTTTGGATCTGAATTGGTATTTCAGGCTTTCCCAAATAGTATTCTGGACATATGATTCAGAGATGACTTCACACTGTGAACTGAAGCCTCTGATGACCTTGAACTATTAATCCTCCCCACTCTTCCTACTGAATGCAGCTTTATGCTCCTTATTTAAAGCAAGAGGTCATGGCCACAAGACTCAACCCATAGCAGGAAGGCTGCATTTGTTGCAGAAGTTCTCTGCAGCATCCATGTCCATATCACATGTGTTCATTGGAGCTAGTCAAGTCTGGTATTTTTTGGGTATATTACCATATTTTTCCGTGTATAAGACGCCCCCATGTATAAGACGACCCCTATTTTTTTAAAACCCAAAATTAAGAAATTAAGTTGTTTAGCTTTTGGGGGGTGGGCTGGGGGAGGTCACTTCCGCCAATCGCTCACTCGCCTGCCTGTCACTGCTGATCGTTTGGCACAGCCACTGCCGATTGCACACCTCGCCACAGCCGCCAATTGTCTGCCCACTCACCGCCACCAACAGCCCACCTGCCCACTTGCTGCAGCCACCAATCGCCTGCCCATCACCTGCCCGTCTTGCCAAAGCCACCAATCACCCGCCCAATTGCCGCTGCCAATCTCCTGCTTACTGCTGCCATTAATCGCACATCCCGCTCTGTATTCACTATCCATGTACTGTATAAGATGGCACCCAATTTTTGCCTAATTTTTTTAAAGCAAAAAGCATTGTCTTATACACGGATTTTACTAGACATAGAAATCTAGATGAAAATCCAAGCTGGCATCTCTAGTATCAAAACAGCATGTTTCTATCTGCATACCTTATAGCCAGTGTGGGGAACCTTTGGCTCTCCAAATGTTGCTTTACTACAATTCCCACTGGCCATGCTTTTTGGGGATGATGGGAGTTGTGTGTCAGCAACATCTGCAGAGCCATACCTGCCTTATAGCAAGGTAGAGCAGAAGGAATTATATGCATTTTACACAAACTTGCTACCTCCCACATCGTTTTGCATACTTTAATTGTTTTCCTCGTTTTTGCAATTTGTGCCAACATTTTATAAATCACAAGTTTATTTAGGTTCTAATGAGGCATTTCTCCTAAAGTCTTGAAAACAAAGAATACCAAATAGGAAGAATACCAAATAGTAAAGAGATGCCTTCGTACTGATGATATAATATTAAAGCCCTATTGCATGCTCTAACACCTGTTTTTTTCCTGCGGTTTGTGTTTGGTTAGAGGTACTGCTTGTGGTTCTGCTGATCTGAAAGACCTGTAGGAAATGAAAACTACTGTAGCTTCATTGGCTATTAAGGACAGCTGCAGTGAAATATATGCATTCCTGATGTTATTTAAAGTACTGTGTGTGTGTGAGAGAGAGCGAGTGTGTGTTCTAATGCCCAACTACAGAAATGTCAGCCATGGCCTGCATTCAGCTCACCTTGTATGCCAGTGGAAGCCAGCACAAAGGCTCTTGCTAACACAATGGAGCTTTCCCCCCAGGCACCCCCATGTCTCCCATTCCACTCCGGAGGGTCAGGCGAATCTACAAAACCCAGTTGGAGGAGAGGGGAGATTTGGCAAGCAGAAATGCTTGTGATGATGGAGTGATCAGAAGACTGACATTTCATTTCTCCCCATACTATTAACAAGTTAACCATATTGTTACAGTATAAGCAGATATACTGGGTTGTAGGAACTAATGAAGTTTAGGAAGCTGCACTCGATTTATAGCTCTCCTATCAAATTGAGATGAAATAAGGCAGTCCAGGTGATGTAGAATTTCTTGTAAGAAAAGGGCATGTTTGTTTAGGAATGTTTGAACAATTGGTGCAACTATCAATACAGTTTGGAGAAGGCATGGAAACCTAATCCCTGGTATTGGTGAACAGACTATTGTGGGTGACTAGTTTATAGCTGCAGATGCTGTGGACTTTCTGACTTAGGGTCACAATGGGTCCTTAACTTTGTGTCTTGCCCCTCAGTGTAAGAAAACAAACCAAGGTATTTGAGAATGTTAAAAGCATGAAAGAGAGGCTCATGCCATGAGCCCCACAGTATTGTTAGGATCAGGCTTAGGCTGGCAGACTGACGCAGGAGATGAAGAAGAAAGAGAAGAGGGGGCTGAATGGTGGGAACCTACTTTGAAAGAGGGGATCTCCTTTTTCAACCCTGATGTCAGGTGGTTTGGAAAGGGGAGAAGGGATACCAGCTCTTTCCTCTTACCTTTTTGCAACATGGAGATCCTCAGTGGAGGCTGAAGAGGGCTTTGATCAGCTGAGGGGGACGTCTGAACAGGAGGTGGTAGTGATTGAACAGGAGGGTGCGGTCTTGGTACATAGAACCAGGCATGGTCTTTGCAGATGGGAGCAGACCCACCAGCTCTGACAGAGCACATGTTTGCAAGCTTAGCATTCCTGTGAGGCAAGAGTCTCATGAGCAAGCATGCTGTGCCTTATCCCCAAAAGCTGGTGGGAAGGGTGGGGAAGCTGTTGGATCATCTTTGTCACTTCTGTACAGTTCTGTATTTATTGTCTTGCTCTTGAAGTTCTGAAGTGACTCCAGAGTACAGTATCTGTTGTTGAGCCTGTACCATTACTTGTCTGAATAAAGATCTCTTCCTTATTTACAAGTAAGTGTGTGTGTGTGTGTGTGTGTGTGTGTGTGTGTTGGGTGGGAGCCAGGATAGGCCTGCTGTATCTTTGTGGTTTGCCCTTTGCTGATGTGGTGTTGCTGTTGCTTCTGAACTTGTGGGAAGTCCATTACACTGTCAGCATTGCCAATTTTCCTGTTTAATACAAAAGGAATTTGGGTGCATTTTCTCTTGCTGCTGGGCACAGTTCTGATTCAGTGCCACAGAAATATGGAGTTGTTGGCATCTGTTTCTCACTCAAGAGACAATGGAGTGTGGCTCCAGTGGTGAAGTCAAACCATTGAAGAATCACAGCGCCTGCTATGGGGGGAAGCCTTCTTAACTGTGGCCGTTAACTGAAATCTGACATGAGCAAAGACCTCTCTGGTCAAGTTTAAATTACAGCAGATGATCAGGGCAAATTGGTGGGCATGGAGAGATGAGCAAGAGCACAGGTTTCAGTGAGGAAGATGCTAGGCTTCACAAGCTGCTCAAGAAACATGACTTCCCACACTCAGCGCCTGCTCCAAACAGCTGTGAGCCTGCCTTGCATGCTAAGGGCAAAATCATCCCCATAGTAAATGGTTTTCCCAGTTCATAAAAATGACTTAACAACCACTAATGTATAAATATAAGCTACAATTCTGATGTTGGCTACATGTGGTTCAGTGGAACTAAAGCAGTGGTAGGGGAACCCTTTTTGGAGCAGGGGCCACATTCCATTCTAGGCAGTCTCCTAGAAGTCACATGCCAGTGGTGGGCAGGGCCAGAGGTACAAGGAGGTGGAGCAACAAAGTCACACAAAATATCTGCATAATAAGCTAGTTTTATACACACACCTCTATTCCCTTCTAGGCAAGCAAGTTCAACATTCCAACCAGGCAACACTCAAGCAAGATGTAAAGCAGGAACAGTGAGAGTTGTGGGCTGGAGAGAGGAGATGTGGCTGAGGAGGGTGTGTGACTTGAGGACAGTCCTGAAGACCAGACAGAGAGCATGGAAGGTCACAGGTTCTCTACCACTGGACTAAACATTTATGACCAAAGCAATTTTTGATTAGTAAATGTTCTGAATTCCTTTTCCTGACTCAAAACCACCAGTATTGAAGGTTTTCTTGGTAATAAATTAAACATGTACACTTTTAGTCTGTAGTTACAAGCATTCAGTGAAATGGCATAACAGAAAATGAGAAAACTTTATGGAAAAGGATACAGAAAAGTTAATTATAATATAAATCATATATAGAAACCTCATTTGGCAAATAACATTCCATTTTATATTTTCTTAATCTGGCAGGAGAGGGAAGCTCTGTTTTCTTAATAAGGGCAAATCTCAAAGATTTTCAAGCCAGCAATGAGCAAATCATTCTTGGCAAATATATTCTTGGGTGGTGTATACAATGGATGAACCCTGATCCTCAGGACACTGAGATTCAGTATGTCTCCTCCAGAAGGAGAAATCTGTGATTTAAGCCCTGGAAAGTTCAGACCCAGTTGGAATATACATCTTCTTTAGCTGAGTCAACACAGAGGTAGTAAAGAGTTCAAGAGCTTCTTAAAATGCAATTGCAGATGATAAAAATACAGACTTCATTTTCAAACTATAAATGGAAGAGTTTGGGACATTTTAATGAAGATCTCCTTTTATCCCACCAGATATATCAAAATCTACTACTGTGAGCAACTTACTCATAGGAAGATTCAGCATAAATCTTTGAGAGAGAATTTTCAGTCAAGGTTTGGGGAGTAAGACATAAGGAAGATAAGGATGAAAAAGACCCATAACTCAGTGGCAGAGCATGTGATCTGAATGCAAGTGAGCACTAATTTGTCTCCTAAAGGTCATCTAAGGGACCTTGAGATCCAGGAAAGTTATTTTCCCACCACACTCCCAGTACTGGGCTGTAGATGGATTGCTGGTTTGGCTCCAGATAAGGCATGTACTCGTATTTTAAATCAGTAGTCTCTTAATAACAACCTAGACAGGAGGAACTCTTATTAGAGATATATACCACCAATGAAGGTACTAGTGCAGCTTGTTCAGGTACAGCCTAATTTCTCTCTTCAGCAATGTACCTTTCATATTTAGATGGTTGAACTCAATCCTAAAGCTATACTGAGATGTTTATTAATAACCCTCTGCCATGTGAGATGAATCCATAATGAAGGAAAATGTGATTTAAGTGACTTTATACCATCCCATTCCTTTCTGGAAGCAAGGACAAACTATTCCAAAATATTCTTATGATGTGCTTTGCAGATGTGGAATTTTGTGGTTACAAAGAGCATTAAGAAATTATTTGTGAATTAGCACTCTAACTAGTCTTCTAAAAAGACAGGCTGGTGGGCTTATCCAGGAGTAGATGTGCTAGTGGTTGAAGGACTCTGCCCAGACTCTTGGAAAAGACTTGTTTCTGATCAGCAGATCTTATGCAGCCCTTCATCAGGAACAGACCCACACATTGCACAAAACACCACTGAGGAATATCCCTTTAATAAAATACTTAGTTTCCTACAATGAAACCCAGTGTTCGAACACTAATAAGCATTGGGTTTTGTGCAAACGGAACTAGCAGTTCCCAGAACTATATCCTTATGGGGCAGATGATGCAGAACAGACACAATTTTACACCATCTAAGCTACAACATAATGAGGCTAGAGTCATTGAATTGAAACTGAATAAGTGCCTTTGACTTCAGTCAGTGTTCATCAGTTTCTTCACCCTAACTGATTCAGGGCTGAAGACCTAATTCAGTTTTGACTGGTACTGGTAACACAAAAGCCTGAAGGGTACAATTTTTAAAGAAAAAAAATCAATGTTGCATGGTAAATAGAATCAGGTGGACCAACAACTATGAAATTACACAGTTCATTTCCAGGTAAATGGTGGATTGCTTTTCCAACTTAATATTTAGTTCTTTTTAATTGGGCATTTGAAACATGCCACAGAGTGCGTGCAGAGTAGACCACACAGATGGAAACACTGAAGAGACGCAAAAATATATTTGCATGGTTTAATAACAAAACTCCTCTAACATACATCTTACATAGTGTTTATAATCATCACCCATCCATTCACCAGGGAGGCAGAGTAAGGTACATACAGCACATTATATACCATTCACAATTGCTGACACAATTGCTGACACAGCTAATTACAGCAACTTATCAGCTCCCGTTGCTTGGTCCCTTCTCCTGCCAACCTAGCAGCTTGAAAGCACATCAAAGTGCAAGTAGATAAATAGGTACAGCTCTGGCGGGAAGGTAAACGGCGTTTCCGTTGTTGGCTGTTTTGCAGATTAGTTGTGCTGCAGAAGCCGTGCTGAGGAGACCACACATTACAAGGAATGCAGAAGTAACTTTTGCTAGGTTTTAATAACAAAAACAAAAACTTATTTTACATTAATTATAATATATCAATGACCCATCCAACAGGGTACTGAGAGAGCTAGGTGCTGCTCTTTATATACTATACCCAACAGCTTAATCACCACAACTTAACAGCACCTGCTATACTGCTTCACAGCTGTAAAACTAGGTCACGTTATTTGCTCTGGCCCTTTAAGAAATACACATCTTGTGGAACAATAATGAACCTTCAAATTTAAAGAGACCATTCAACATCCGTGTGCTGCTCTGGTTTGCCAGAAGCGGCTTAGTCATGTTGGCCACATGACTTGGAAGCTGTACGCTGGCTCCCTCGGCCAATAAAGCAAGATGAGCACCACAACCCCAGAGTCGTCCAGGACTGGACCTAATGGTCAGGGGTCCCTTTACCTTTATCAGCTAATTACAGTGACTTATCAGACCTGCTACACAGCTGTAAAAATTAGGTCAGGATATGCCTCCTGGCTTTTAAAGTGGTACACACAATAATGAACAATAACAATAATGAACCCTAACATTTAAACAAACTATTCAACACTTTTTTGTCCATTGCCTTATCAAAGGTCTTAAGCAACTGGAAACTTTCCTTTATGCCCAGTACATTATCGTACTATTGTTCCTAGATAACATTGACTGATTCATTTTAACATTGACTAACTCATCTTATTCTTTGCAGCAATCTTCGTTTTTGTGATTTGTAGATTGTGAGTTGACTATTAGTCACCTCTTAATCAGACTGTGCTTCTGTGGCTCCTTTTACTCTTATTCCATAGGTCAACTCACTTGTTGTTTTTGTGTTTATTGTTTTTGAACTTCATCCAGCGTGTCAATATCTTTCTGGCAGTGTTGAGCCTGGAATGTCATGTGAAAGTACAAAGGCAACAACCAGTTCATTTATTACCTTGTTTGCCTCTTTCCCTTGGCCAACTCTTGGTTCCCTTCCTTTCACTAGAGATGCTGTTGCTGCCACAAACCATCCCAGTCCATATCCCTAAAACTACATATTTGAAAAGCAGACAACCAAGAAAATGTGTCTCTTCCCAAATAGACCTGTGAGATCACTACAGTCATCAGATGATGCTTTGCTGACAGTGTTGTGATCTGCAGAAATCCATCCAGCAAGAACATGGTCGCATGCACTTTGTGGAATGAACTTCCCTGTGCAATGTGATAGGCACACATGGTGGCTTGTTTCAATAACCTATCTTTTTGCACAGGCATTCTCAGATCATTGATGTCAACTTTTAACTGACCTCCAAGCTCTCATGTGGATGTTCTAGAGTGATGGAGTTCTAGAGTGTGGGGAACATCACTGAAAAGGAATTCTCTTTTGGTATTGTACCATGACCTCCCTCCAGAGGCAACACACACGATAATAAAATACATCAGAATGATCTTTGCAAATGTAACTGATATCGGAGGGAGAATGCACCAAATTTTTTAAAAAGAAAGATGCAGATGACGATGACCACACTTGGTCTTGAACTTACTATTGGAGAGATTAAATCAAGAGAGAAATTATTCCATATCATTTCCGTTTCAGCTGTTGCCCGGTATAATGTGTGTGAAGCACTGAATTTTAAAAAAAGCACTATATGAATGCTAAAAACTATTATGATCATAAAGAGGTGTAGTTCTAGGTACCCTTTTGTGATCCTTACCACAAAATCATGATTCCATTGCAGTGATGATTTCATAATAAATACGCAGGTAATTGGTTCTGCCTACATGATTGCAAACTTTTAAAAAGCAACACTGTAACCAACATAAAAGCTGCTTCCATGGTGTTCTGTCATACTTAAAGCACCATTGAACTAAGCCTGTGTGATACTGATGATAGTACATCGTATTCATATAGCCCTTCATTTATTATTTTTATTTATAATACAGAGTGCTTAAAGCACATTATGGGAAGTGCTTCCCATAATCTCAGCAATTGCTTGCAACCCTGTTGCACAGCAGGCCACCACTATCTCCATAATGCAAATAGGTGGTGGCTAAGGCTGTGAGGCAGTCACCTACCTATAGCTATCTAGTAAGTTGACAGGGGACGTGTCTCAGCAAGCCTCCTTGGTAGACGGGTGTTTCACATACAAATGTTCTAGTCTCATGGATTTTTGGAAATGGCATGTTTTAAAATGTTGTTGTTGTTGTTGTTTTTTTTACTGAATATACTCATGATCAAAATATACACATGTAATACTGCAATAGCTCAGCAAAATATGCACTTATAACATGGCGATGTGGAAAATATGAGATACACACACATACAGACACACTTTTCTTCCGTTTCGGTTAATTAGTTAATAATTCTAACCATGACCAAACTAGCACACATATAACATAAACTCAAGAAGCAAACAAAGAAGAGGAGGAGAAAGTATGGAGTTTTGGAGGAAAGACATGCTCAGCACTCTAGTCTGATCTTGCTCTCTGGCCTCGCATTGTAAACTTGGCCTCAGTAACATACAGCTGGTATGAACTTAGTGAAAGGCTAAGTTAGGGCAGAGCTAAAATACAGTACATGTCTAAGCACAGTCACATGCAAACACAGAGATGGGAAGAGGGAGCAGATTTCTAGGGAAAAGGACCTCTAGAAGGTAGGATTGAGAGTAAAAGTTGCCTTTCCCAGCCCCGATTGAAAATAAAATAGCAAGCAATGAAAAACACTGTGGAATTTCAAAAGGCGTGCATCAGGAGGCTGGGTTTTTTACTGCAGCTTTCTTATACTGTCTTCAGAAATTATTCCATTAAACTGTTATGGGTGGAATTTAACTCAAAGGTCCAGCTCACCTGTGAAAATTGCATGAGACTGAAATAGTGACTTTTCAGACTCATCAATCCTAAGAAATTTTGCATGGAAAAATAGCCATGGATTAAGCAATTGAATAGTGTTTTGGGTTTTTTTGGTGTGTGTGTGGTTTTTTTTTTTGTTGTTTTTTTTTGGTATAGAAAACTGCTGTTAACAAGTAGACCTCTTAGTGTATACAGTCTTTCAAGCTTCACAACTTAAAAGCATTTAACTGCAGAAAGATTATTGTTGCCAGCAGAGGAGAGATAAAATCAAGGAGATTTTGTTGTACATGCTTTCTCTTGAGAGTTTTGTCCTAGCAAAGCTTTAATTATGAGAGCTGCAGATGTACTTTATACTTAATTAAATGTTCTTTTTTGTGCTATGTTATACATGTATAAGTTGGGTAAATTAGGGTGAAATCTTACCTAAGAATTTCTCCGTGACTGCATATAGAATCAAGCTATCATTCAACAAAGCCCACAATTTGCAAGTAAAATAATTATGACCTATTCTTACAGGGGCAAATATAAATAAGTCTTCTCTCGGACAAGTATTGATTTACATCTAATAAGACTATTATTCTGGCCTGCCACTGCTCAGCCAAAATGGAGCTCTTCTTCATGCCTTGGTACGCCATTTGAATAACAAGATGGTGGGTTAGATAAGCCTTTGGTCTGATCCCGTATGGCTTTTAATATCCTTTTAAAACATACATTTGCAACAAAAATAGAAAGTGTGGGAAATCATAATAAAGTAAAGGTGAGAATGAGGAACCGTGGTCCATCCTCCATCCTGCATAGCAATGAAACAGTTTATTAAAGAGGCTGACATAGCTTGTGGCGATGGGGTTCTCTAAAACTACATTTGAGACTAATTCCACCAGCTTGGTTAGAGAGACTGTATCACAGTAAGGTAATTGTACACTAATAGCATCCCTGTTCTGTCTCTTTGGCCCAATACCACAAAAATCCCTCAAACCCAGTCTCAGTATGATTTCTTTACGGATGACAACCACCCCCTCACTCTGTCCCTCTGAACTTGGCTAGTGCTTTTATCAAGTACCCAAGTGGACACAGCTGGCTTTGCTCAGGCCATCTACCCATGTTTCAGTTGTACGTGCCAAATTGCCCCCCCCCAGCCACTGTCAAATGATTGGTGGAAGTTTTCTTCTTTGCAGACCTCACATTTAGCAACACCACCACCTGACCAGAGGATCAGCTGGCCAGCACCCTCTGATTCTGAAATATCCTGGAGGGAGGCTACAGGCAAGGGTAATTCTCCCAACCTACCCCACCCCCACCATTGCATATCCACTACTTGTGAATATTCAGAGTAGCCCTACCTTCTTAAACTTTGGCTGAATTGTGCCCATTGTATCTACAGTCGTATCTCGGCTTCTTAACGCCTTGGGAATCAAATGTTCCGGCTCCCAAATGATCAAAAACCGGGAGTGTGTGTTCTGGTTTTCGAACAATTTTTGGGAAGCCAAACATCTGGCACAGCTTTCGCTATTGTTTCTGTGGTGCCTGCGCAATCAAAAACCAATCGGAAGCCGCGCCTTGGTTTCCGAACGTTTTGGAAGTCGAACTGACTTCTGGAACAAATTCCGTTCAACTTCTGAGGTATGACTGTATAGTGTAGATCAATGTTCAGATAACTAATATGCAAAATTAAACTAGATAATGCCCCAGATCTGTATTTAATGCCCATTCTGTTTCACAACACACTTGTCTTTGAATCCATTGCTATTGATAGTATCTAATAGGTTGAGGATATTGCTCTTGGCTACTGTCATAGTAAAAAATAAAGAATGATCAGCAGAAAATTTGTTGTGTTACCAAGAGATTTTACTGCCTTTTAAACAAAAATACTCAGTAATAGGGATTTGCTATTCACAACAATGTGGAAATAATTATATCCTATCACTAAAGGGAGCTGATATGTTTCAATATGTATATGTGGTAATTGAACATGGAACAGCTAGTCAATCTTGTTCTACTGTTTGGGGATAGATTTAGAATTCCCTATTCTCATCCTAAATGAAAATAAAAGTAATATCTTTAATGAAATTGAAGAAAGCTTCCCTTTGAATTGAGTGTGGCCAGTTATCTAGCTTAAGTGTGACAAGATCCTATTGTGAATGGTTCCTTGGCAGACAAGTAACATTGCATATCACAAGGAGGAAATGCCAAAGCATTTTTGGCTGGTACAAGCAGAAAATGGGGCCAAATAGATGCTTCAGTGAGAATAACACTAAGGCCAGTTCACACAACCTTTTTAATGTCGTGAGGTATGTGTGAAATGATAATTCTCTGAGAGTGGCATGGGACTGGACTATGTTAATGCAGCCCTCATGTTACTGCAGTAACATAATAATCTGGCTTGAATTCATGCAACATAGTGCCTGAGTGGTAAAGGCACCTGGAGTAATTTTGCATATTTTAATTCTGTCCATCGGTTACGAAATCAAATGGAAAGCTCCATTGCACAAGAGCACCTCCTTCCCTCTGCATATATCCCACTGAGTGCTATCCTCCTGAAACTGAAACTCCTTTGCACTGTGTCCAATGGGACTTACTAATAAGTATGTTTTGGACTGCATTTAAGAGAGTGAAAGGCAATTATTGATGGTACTGGGCATACCATTTTTACAGGATCTATGGATCACAAAAATAAGCTCAATGTGATACAGGTTGAGATTATGAACATCCTTCCAAAAACTTCTGTTATGGTGTTAGCTTGCCATTTAACTTGTATCAAAGGACATTAAAAAAAACCCTTTAATTATGTTTCATAAATGTGAGGATGCAGCAGGTTTGTTCAGCAAGAAACTTGAATAATCACTGGGGTAAAATATAAATTAGGATGCCCAAACCTTTTATTGAGAAAAGTGCATTAATCTACCTTCATGATGTTAATATATTTTGCAGAATCTCCAAAAGTTCACTGGGAAGAAGATGATTTTTCTGAGTTCTATGATTCAGAAATAACCTTGAAATTAATGGTGTCTCTAACTTGGTAGCTACCTGAATTTAACTTGATTGAATGTCAGAGTAATGTGTAGGTTGGGATCCTTTCAGTTTTACCTCATGTCTGTTCTCATGTTTTAATCTGCAGCAATCCTTTGAATTAAACAATACAAAGGCAAGACAGGCATGTGCAATAGCTTTGTAAATGATCTCAATATAAAACAATTAACTATTAAAAGAATAGGCAAAGATACAGCTGTCTTGTCATTTATTAAAAAAAACCCCATTGACTGAGCCATGAAAGCTTTTAACCAAGAAATAAATATTTTTTTTTCAATGAAGGACCTAATGATTGACATAAAATTGTCAAAGCAAAGTTTTAGTAATGGCCGCTTATCCAGTCCTAGGGTAGGTGGCGGTTGTGGCCTGTTGCGACCTGACCCCTGGGAGCAATGCTGGGCTGGACAACTAGCAGTTGGGAAATCCCCATGCTGGCCACGGAGTAGGGCGGGAGTTCCTGCCAGTCCCAGTTTTGAATTCCAGCCAATCATGCCAGTCCATGGTGGGGCAGGGCTCAGGAGCGAACCAGAGTGGAGCAGGCTTCACTACAGTACGTCCTCTGGATTTAAAAGACTGGCTACCCTGACTTTGGGACTGCGGTCAGCCGAAGAGCACATCTCCCCATCCCTCCCTCCCTTTCATGCTTTGGGACTTGTTGTATATTAATGTTTCTTCCTCTAGGTTATGTGATTGACAGCCTTGCTCTGGTTCTTTAATGGTTGCCGTATCCAGAGCTGGGAAGGAATTTGCCTGCAAATAGATACGCCCCGTTTGCAGGCTTTGCCCTCCACATAGCAATGGTCACAACTTTAGTTGACGTAGGCACTGGGGTGGAATTCTTCCTTCAGCAGCGTGGGAGGGCCATCCATGTAGACCTGCATCTTGTGATGGACCCATTAATCCCATGATCAACCTTTCATGCCTCAGCTTTCCACCAGGATGCTGGGAGGGATACATACCCAATGCCTAAACCAAATCCTACATATATCTGGAATATCTGGAATTGTGCCCAATTTCAAATCCCAGAACATTGTTCTTGTCTCATTTGTTCACCTTCCTAGACTAGGACTAGCTCCTGGGAAAGGGGTCACTGCAAGTGGGACTGCAACAGGTACTCTTGGAAACGGTGAAGCATTTGTTGTTGTTTAGTTGTTTAGTCATGTCCGACTCTACATAATTCTGAAATGAGTTTGCTTCTAGGCTATTCTTGTTTTGGAGCCCCAGTTTGGCTCAGTAGGCCTTGTAAATATTCCTAATACACAAACAACAATGTGCAGAGGAGAGGGGAAAAAACCTCAACTCAAATTTAACAGGACTTTAAAAAACAAATTGCCCAAGGTTGATGGTTGAGAGGTTTTAACACTGGATGCCCTTACTTCAGTGGAAGAAAACTGAACTTTTCTCTACAAACTTTACAGGCCAATATAGCTCATGTGTATTATATGTTTTAAAGTTCATTTCTCTCCTCGGCATTCTGCTGCTTCAGTCTCCCTCTGCTGAGGCTTTTCTATTTTAGTTCACAAGGTCCCGTGACCCTGTCAGCCAATAACAGAACAACAGAAGCAATGGAAACTTCTTTCTGAAATAAAAGTAAGTCAAAATAACTCGGCTTTTTCACGTTCTGCTCTTCCTCAGAATCACTTTTGTTTACTGCTGTTTTTATTTTCAGCATGTTAAACACAACTCATGGTGCCCAGGGGAGTAATTAAAAAGTTTCTTCAAACTGTGTTTTCATAACGTCACTTTTATTTATGGTGTGTCTTCGGTATATTGCAGTGTGACTGATCCTTCAAAAGAGCAACCAAATTGAAGGAATGCCTGTCAGAAGCTGAATAACTTGCACATAAATGCAGATTTCATCCTTTTTTCTTTCTTCTAAAACTGGTCCAGTAATTCAACAGTTACTATTCAGTGAGGATTTGTGTGCCAGGTCTCTCCCCAGTTTTCTCTCTGACCCATTCTGGAGCAAGGAACGAAAGTATTATTAAAAAGGTCACATGTTCTAGCCATGACAAATTGCACATAAAACAGCAGTTTTTAAGCTGTTATCATGGATTGCAGTACTATTAATCTTAAGTGGTTTCAAGATTTTAACCTGAATTAAATAGTTAGCATACTTAAGAGAATATTAAATAAGTAAAATGAAAATTAATCCAGCAGGATTGGGATGACATAACTTTTATGTTCATGAGATTCATTTGTATCCAGGATGAGCATAAAATGTGCATACTGTACAGGAAACAGTGGATGCACACAACATATCTGGAATTAGGGCTACATCTTCAGATTAGAGTTGTTGTCTTTTACTAAAATATTCTATAAATATTTTAGTGACAAATACCCCAGTGTATTAAGAACGAGCCTTTGTGAAGTGCTATGTTTGTTTCCCTGAGTAATATGTGGTAGTTAACTCCCCCCACCCCCTGTAATAGGACAGAAACTGATATTGGATTGGCATCTCTGTGTGAAAACAGAAAGCTTTCCAAGTTACACAGATTTCTACTCTTAGATAGTAATAAGGTATGGTCCAGTTTTAGCCATATAAAGAGAGTGACTTTTAAAAAAAGAACTATGCGGCAATTTAATAATTTAAGGTCAATGCCATCTTAATCACGTAACATTTAGCAGATGTTACTAGTAATTAACTGAATCATTGTGTATTTAAAGTAACACATAAAATATTGTTTTTCAGTTGACCTGTTTCTTTTATTAAAAATAGCACTATAGTTTAAACCCATAGACCATAATTATCTTACAGATTTAAACTGTAGTAATTCCCTCCTCCCTGGGAATTGCAGTTCTACCAGAAGTGATTACAATGAAAGTGGTGTGTGTGTGTGTGTGTGTGTGTGTGTGTGTGTGTGTACAATCTGTGCATCAATACAGGATCACAACTTCAGAAGAACCTAAGAAGTTGCCTTGTACCGAGTTAGACCATTGATACATCTGGCTAAGTACCGTGTACAAATTAGACGTAATGTTAATTGTATGGATGCAGTTAATGTGCATATATTAAAAAATGTAAATAGCAGCCATGGGAAATCAGAGCAGCCTATCTGGGGATTGGGTGGGGACAGGGGGAGCTTCTCAGTGGTCAGAGGATTTAGTGCATTATGCACCAAGAACCACTCTTTCCCTGTCAATGCCTTTAGAAATGTCAAGCAGAACACAGAGACAGAGCTTCATGAAAAATTAGATAGGGAATAACAAACTTTGATATAATATAATATAGAATATTATAATCTCAAGTTTTAAAATATTTTCATTATTCTACCTAAACGTAGCATCTAGAGCATTGTGCAAAACAACCTAACAGCCAATATGTGCATCCATGATACGGGAAATGATCTCCAGAACCCCAAATCACATTTTGTTTTAGCGTATAGCTTATTGTGTTTTTTTTTTTTTAATGAACTTGACTAAGTCTGCTGGTAACCATATTCCCAGATATTTTGATATTTTTTATAACCAAGGAATTTTTTAAAAAAGCTTTTGGAATATGTTTTATTCTCATTGAAATGCTGTGTTGAGGAGCCCTAGACTTCAAATTGGTAGCCAGTATAGTTCAGCTAGGACAGGAGTAGGGAATGGGTGACTATCGATTTCAGTTTCTCTCAGTTTCTAATTTTCCCAATCTTAAAGTTCATTTCATCATTGTGCACTAACCACAGTTTTTGAACCATCTTCATAGGCTGCCCAGCATAGAAGGAGATTACTAGATGGATGACTCTGCCCAAATACCAACCAAATTCCAAACCCAGCTCTGTTCTCTTTTGGTGGAGAACTGTTTGGCTGTCCCCTCATATAATAAAATAAGAACAAAATAAGTGAAAGAATAATGAGAAGGAGTGATACTTTCCTCATTAGCAGACTTTCAGTGCATGAAAGGTGGTCATAAGAATAAGGACTTAGTTTGCAAATCTGTAGGCAGAAGGAACAGAGTTAGCAGTAATGTGTCAGAACCATAATATTGATATCCTAGAATACAAATAGGAGGGTTGTTTTTTTAAATGTTAATAAGTTCGATCAATAAAGCCTCTGACTTTTTAATCCACTTTCTAGCTCCCTCTGAAGTGATGAAAGGCAGTCAGGTAGCAAGATATGTGCTGTAAGAATAGCTTGATTTTAACTATTCCCCCATGCAGTGCCTGTAACCCAGACCCAGCAGGCATGTAACGTGAAAACCAAAAACTGAATCTGTTCTGAAACAGATAATTATTTTCATTATTCAATCTGAGTGAAATTCATGCATGAAGTAAGTTAGGCTTTTGAGCCTTTTTTTATTCTCAAGTAAAGACAAAGGGGCCTTTATAGTTTCATATTTGTGTGCTTTGAAAGAAGAAAGAACATATTCATATAGGAAATAATCAGACGTGATTGCTGAGAAAAGCAGATATAAACTTTAAATTTTTAATCTTACTAAAACTAATTTTATGTTGAAGTACCATGCAAGTTCCAAACAAGCAATTTACCTTCCTTTCTTTCTATCACCTGCCTTTTCCAATGCTGACAGCAGTATACAACATAAAAACAACTACAAAGTCACCCAGTAAATTAACAATAATACAAAGTTAACAAGTAGGGTTTTACTGTACTGTCCAACTAAGTAGCCAAAAATCTTCAAACAGAGGGCCTTACACAACAGCCTGAAGCTCAGGTAGATGGGAGGAGCCTCCCTAGCTCAAATGTTCTTCCATAACACCAGGGCAACCTGATGCACCACTCACATGTAGGGCATGGATTGAAGTAGGACCATGCTTTTAGCTCCACCCCTGACCTGGGTTGGGGAGTTGATTTTCAAACAACTGCACATTGAGCACAGTTGTCTGCATGAGAATCATTTAACTCATTGTCTTGTTAGCTTAATTTAAAATAGATTTTGCTGGGATGAAAAGCAGAAGAACACTGAGTGAGACTAATAAAACTTTGAAGGGAAATAATATGTTCCTAGGGATCTGTAACAAAACCGCTACATTCTGACAGAATCATAAATCATCTAGAAAGCAGGAAGATAATGAGGGAATGTGTAAATCTTCAGATGAAACCTGTTATTGAAGTATGTTATAAGTGAGAGTAAAAGTTGAAGACTTAGTAGCATAGCTGCCAGCTGTCAGTGATACCTCAGCGTTGTAAATGGAGATGCTAGGAAAAATGCTTAGTGGTGTAGTTGCCAGTGTGGTTGCACATGAAACTGTAAGTAAGGCGCACTGTAAAAGGAATCATATCCGTTTTTGTCTGTGGAATTTGTGTACAATTTATTTTTGGCGGATAAATGAGTTCATTTCCTCACTTAACTGTACAGTAACACTAGCTTCAGTCTATGTCTGGTTATGAAAAGCTATACAGATTCTATATAATAAAGGAGAAAGAAGAGCCTTGCTTCAGACCTGAGTAAATTGCTTCAGAAGAAAACCCTCTTTGCCCCTTAAAAAAGCATAGAGCCCCAGGAGAGCTTAGCTTTAGTGCTGAAGAGAAGGCACATTCGCTGACTGCTTCAGATGAGTGACTCACAACACTGTCCAATATAGTTTGGACAGTACACTTTGACTATAGCTCTTTTATGACCCACATTTTGTGACCACATCTTAAGCATTGCTAAAATACTTTGCTGAAATAGAGTTATGCCACTACCAACACCACCATACTTTAATGTTACTTTCTGTATTATGGTGCTATAGTGCTAGAATGCTCATTTTAAAAGAAAATTAAGTTTCCAGTTACCACCATTTTAGCAGCATGGTTAATGATGGTTAAAAAGATTTCTATTAAACATTTTTCTGTAAAAATGATGTTATAGCATGTATGCATGCATGGATGCAAACATATATTTATTTGTATGCCACCTTTCCATGGTTAAAACCATGTTCAAGGAGGCTGACGACATATAAAAAAACCCACATAATTACAAACAACAAAAATAGTCATAAACCATCAATAAAACATCAAAAGTAAACAAATGGAACAATTTCCACATAAATCATAAGAAGATATAAAATAAAGATACAAAAAGTTAATATCAATAACAGCAACAACCCACCTTCAGCGAAACCCTCTAAACAATACCCCAGCCCAAGGGTCTGTTCTGTAAACACCCCCCCCCCCCAGGGCCAGGTGAAGAAAGGACTGCCAGGCAGGTAACAGCTCTTCAAGGACTCACAGCCAAGATGGTCTTGACTTCTAGCCAGCATGGTTGTGTTATAGCACTATATCTCCCTTTCATTAAAATGTAAATAGCTGGAAAAGCATTTTAAGGTAAAGGTAAAGGTACCCCTGCCCATACGGGCCAGTCTTGACAGACTCTAGGGTTGTGCGCCCATCTCACTCAAGAGGTCGGGGGCCAGCGCTGTCCAGAGACACTTCCGGGTTACGTGGCCAGCGTGACATCGCTGCTCTGGTGAGCCAGAGCCGCAAACGGAAACGCCGTTTACCTTCTCGCTAGTAAGTGGTCCCTATTTATCTACTTGCACCCGGGGGTGCTTTCGAACTGCTAGGTTGGCAGGTGCTGGGACCGAGCAACAGGAGCGCACCCCGCCGCGGGGATTCGAACCGCCGACCTTTCGATCGGCAAGCCCTAGGCGCTGAGGCTTTTACCCACAGCACCACCCGCTTCCCGGAAAAGCATTTTAGCAATAACTAAAAGATCACTTGATTAAAAAGGGGGTTGTCTTAAAATGGTACCTGCCCCAGAGTACCAAAGTCAGACTTCTGCCGCCTGAGGGGGAATTTTTTTAAAAGAACCACAAGGAAAAAACCAAGATGACAATGACTGCATGATGACATTGTGTGGATGCCATGTAAAAAGTGAGTGAAAAGCACCTAATATGGAGCAGTCTCTGTTCTTGTAAATAGGGTTTTTAAGCAGGGAATTGCTTGTGGGAAGCAAGTTGTTGTTTAGTCGTATAGTCGTGTCCGACTCTTCGTGACCCCATGGACCAGAGCACGCCAGGCACTCCTGTCTTCCACTGCCTCCCGCAGTGGGAAGCAAGTATCTTTGTAATAATTGCCTATATATATCAGCAGCACCTTTATGATTATATTTTGCCTTTTTTCACTTTACGTTAACAAACAAATCTTCTAAAAATGTTGCAGAACTGTTCTAGTTTCCTTGTATGACTCACTGAAGCTCACAACAAATATGTATACCGCCTTTGAATTCCTTCTGGAGTAGTTTTATAGGTTTGGCCAGAGATTAAAGAGAGTTAGAAAAAGGTACAAGTTATGCCGCAGGCAATGATGGCTGACGCTATCACCTTTCTCTATCTCTATCATTCTGCCCCAAGTCTTTGTGTCAGTCTATTTAGTTTATTTCTTTACTACATCTGGTACATTGTCTTAAGACAGGTCCAGTTGGAAGTCTATTTATTTCTCAATCCATTTCCCCAGAATCTGGGGTACAGTACTGGCTTCTCTCATGGGTTTTTGAGGACGAATGAAATAACAGTGCTACAGTATGCTGTAAATAACGTTGCAGAAGTTTGGATAATGATGAGACATTTAGATGAGAGTTATGCTAACTCTCATGGTAATTAGCACTTAATAGGAATCAATTGCTGGAAGTAAGAACTGGAATGCAAAATTTTGAATTTGCTCACATAACATAGTAACAGAATATCACAATTGTTGCTGTGGCTGTGACTATGAACTGTTGACATGTATGTTGCCTTGCCTGTTTACCTAGCTCTGAGATGGTATTGAGTTTACTTTTTATGTTGTTGCAATTCTGTGGTTTTTTGTGCTGGGACGGCAGAAAACCCCTTTATGCGCTGCTTGGATCTGTTTTCTTCAGTCTGGAACCTCCTCTCAGACCTCTTCAGGGTTTGCGTCGCCCTCGCTTCCCCGTCTTTTTATCCCGTAACCGTGATTAGGAGCGCTCTTACTGCAGCAGAGCGCTTTCCCTGACCCGACGCTGAGCGCACCACGCCAGGAAGTCCGGTTGCAATTCTGTGGTTTTTAAAGTCTAATTTGTAGGGGCAACTTTCAGTTGCTGAGGTCCAGGTTTGTAAGCAAATCTGGCCAACCATCTGTATGCTTGACCTTGTCCATCATTGTTCATCACATTCTAACAAACAGATTGTCTGGTTGGATCCGGGAGATGAGAGTGGGACCAGTTTCTTTTGAAGCAGACAGTGATTTGGCCTCTGATGAAAAACCTAACCTGGATCCAGAAGAAGTTAGCAATAGAATGGTACCTAACCTTCCTTGATAGTAGTTGCTGAAGGGTGGTTGTTGGGCAACTCTATATACTTTTGGACAAAGCTGATTTCTAGATTACTTTTTAATTTGGAGTAGGTTTTGGAACTGAAACTGCCTTGAACAACCAGCAGAATGGCATGTATTGAGGGAAAGGCAGGGAGAGTGTGACCTTGTTAATTTTCTTAGACTTCTTAGTAGCCTTTGATACTGCTGACCATGTTGGGCAGGCTTTCTGAGTTGTGGATTGGCGGCACTGCTTTGTAGTGGTTCACTTTTAATTGGAGACTAACCCCTTGAAGATTCTATTTCTGGGTCTTTCCCCCCATGATGTTTAACATCTATATGAAACAAATGGGTGGCATCATCTGAACATACGAGACTCAATCTGTACCAGTGTTTCTCAAACAGTGGGCTCAGACCCATCACTAGGCCTTGGGCCACGTTCTGGGAGAGCTCAGTGCCACAGCCTCTCCAGCGCTTCCTAACTTGCCTGCCCCCCACGCTATGTGTGTTGGGCAAAGGTGGTCAGTTTACAAATGAGTTCAGTAGAGTAGGCATTACATTCCTCCTCTGAGGTAAAAGGGCCAGAAAAGATAAAAGATGAATAGGTATCATCATTATCATCAACAAATAAATTGGAAATAGAATAGATGAGTGTAAGAGAAGAAAATTATTATAGGAGGAAGCAGTAGTGGCTGGTGGGGCTGCATTGCTCCTGGCTTACTGGGAGGGAACTATTCTAGCTTCCAGTTGAGCTCACAATAAGATGAGGTAATATGAATAACCAATAGCATCCCTTATATTCCTAAAGTTGTTTGGCTCTGGCTACAAATAGCCAATGAAGTCTCATCTGTTTACTCTAGCTTGGCGCCTCAGTCTGAGTAACTTGTTGGTTATGAACACGATGGTTAACTCCTACACTGACTGGTTAGTCAGTCACTACCAATGATATTGTGTTGAACAAGAGGTCTGACAAAATGATTTTTCAGTAGCTTGTCACTTTCAACTCAGTAGATCCATGACTAGACAGACATAAGAGAAAATTTTAGAAAGAGGGATGTTAAAGGGTTTGTATGCATTGTATCAACCAAGCAATGCCCTTGGCCAAATATGACAGGTTTTGACACAGTTTTCCTTCTTAGATCAGATCTGCTGCATAAGTTGATATTGTGATCCACCATGGGAGGGGTGTTTCTTTAAATGGAGCTTATAAATGCTTTTAAACAAACAAACAAACAAACAAACAAACAAACAAACAAACAAATAAAAATGGATGGATGGATGGATAGATAGATTAATACAAAAAACAGTGAGCTCATGTTCTATTTGGGGGATATAATTAACAAAGAAACATAGAGGTAATAGCAGCTTTCTTTCTTGTAATGGTAGCTGTGTTGTTTAGGTAGCAATAAAATTTACAATAGACTTTAACTTCCATTTAACTGCATAATATAGGCTTGAGAATTCCTGGCACCACCTGGGCTGGTTCCCCTCCCTGATAGGGGCCTATCCCCCTTGCTACTCTCAGAAATAGCCAGTCACCAGCCCTCTGCTTCTGGGCAGAAGGAGAAAGCTATGCAAGTGGAGGCTATTGGTCTGTTCCCTTGCTTTTGTCACTCTTAATAAGCTAGACATGAGCGGGTGAACAGGCAAGGGAAGAATAAGAAGAGGGCTAGACGTCTGACAGTTGGAGTATGAGCCTCAGTCTTGTGATGTCAACGCCATACACTCCAACCATTATAACAGGACATTCCTGGAATTACAGAAGCCATCCCAGCTTCTGATTTGATCCTGGAGTGTCCCAGGGATGCGCTGGCCCTTGCAGTGGTGCCGTGCTCTTGCAAGAGTCAGCTAACTCGTGTAAGCCACACTCTGGTGTAAGCCAGCTGACTCGCCTCCTGATTTTCATCAAGGGAATGTTGGAGGGTATTCAACTCCTGATACTGGGTCTACATCTACATACAGTGGTATCTATGGTTACAAACTTAATCCGTTCCAGAGGTCCGTTCGCAACCAGAAACCACTCGTAACATGAGGCACACTTCTGCTAATGGCACCTCCTTCTGTTGCTGCGCCACTGGAGTGCAATCTCCGCTCGCATCCCGGGGCAAAGTTTGCAACAAGGGGCATCTACTTCTGGGTTAGCAGAGCACGTAACCCGAAGAATTCGTAAGAGGGACAGCTCGCAACACGAGATACCACTGTATTTTGCCAAGTGATGTGCAACCTATGCAGTCCTATGCATGTTTTCTCAGAAGTGCCTCTTCATCCAATGGGGATTACTCTCAAGTAATTAAGAATGGGTTTTCCTCCCATTCCTCCTTTGCCTCCCTCCCCCAGCTGTTCTGGATGATCAAGGGACCCATTGGTGCAGCAATAAAGTGCTGCTGAGGTCTCTCTCTCTCTCTCTCTCTCTCTCTCTCCTCCAGTGGAACAGTCTCCAGTGGATCTCAGTTGCTCTCCTTCATGGAAGGGTAAGTCTGGCTCTACCCCATATAATTGATAACTATTTCTCTACACTGCCATACGGCTTACAAATATTGCTTAAGAAACAGCAACTGATAAAACATACTAAAAGAAAAGCATCAAAATGACAGTTGTAAAGCAATAGCTAATGGAGCTGTTCTCAGCATTTTTCCACAAATGAAAAAGCAAGGCCTTTCCACAATTTGGGTGTCCCAGCTCACAAGGCCTTATTTCTCATACCCACCTCCCCAACCCCCAGGTCTGTGGCCAGAAAGAATGCTCTCAAAGGGAAAACAATGTTTTTGGGCATGTTCACATTGAAAGTATTTGCACAAAATGCCCCCCTCCTGCCAGTTTTGCTGTTTTAATCAATCAATTTCGTTTCCTATCGGAGGTTGTCAGGTCATTGTATGTTCTTTCTAATAACTGTTTGCCTGAATAGTCATACTGTATGTAATTGATCCTTGTAAATTGGCAATAGTTTTGTCAATGTGAGCCAGAAATGACTTTCAGACTGTTGTCTGAGCTCAACGTTTTCTAGGGGTTTGGGCAGAATAGTTCACACTTTGTCCTGTTGCGCTTTCAAATATAGTGGTACCTCGGTTTAAGAACAGCCCTGTTTATGAACTATTTGGTTTATGAACTCTGCAAAACCAGAAGTAGTGTCCCGGTTTGTGAACTTTACCTCAGTCTATGAATGATATCTAAACAGTGGAATGGCACTGGTGGCGAGAGACCTCATTAGGGAAAGTGCGCCTCGGTTTAAGAACAGTTTCGCTTTAAGAACGCACTTCCGGAATGGATTAAGTTTGTAAACCGAGGTACCACTGTATGAAACGTGAAAAACTGGGAATGGAAACAAAGTAGGCAGCTGTGATGTTATTGTTGCAAAGCTCAGAAAGGCTTATATGCAAGTCTCTTTCTATTTTAATCTGAATGCTTGTGGTTGGGAGTGGTTGAGATAAATGACTTGGGGCTCATCTTGAGGCTTAGGGCAGTGTTTCTGAAGTAATTATTTATTATATTAATTTGGCTTTCCCAAACGTATAATAAATCCCAGAAAGTACTTTGCAGTATGTTTATCTTTACGCAGTGCCAAGCCATGTCCTTATCCTCATAAGAAACAGTTCTATTTGTGTTTGAGTTTGCAAATTCTGACCTGAAGCAAAATTACCCTTTTCAATAGGAAATGAAGACATGCTCCCTCTACTTCAGGATGAGAAGTAAAATACAGTTTCATGGCCTGGGCAAGAACATTAAAAGCAATATCCTGGCCAACAGTTTGCTTACTCAGTATATTGCTCTTTTCCTAATTCACCAAACTGGATTGTTTTTCGTTCAGAACTGCTGTGTCACGTTGCTATGTTCTATGCCAGTCATACTGAATTTCAAGGAGGTGTCTGTGCATACAGTAATACACCTATATATAGATTTTAAAACATCAGGAAATTACCAACACTACGATCCATTTTTATTATTTTGTTAACACCCCATTTTCTTAAGCAGCCTTCCTGTCAACAATGAATTCCTTGTGGAACTGTTCATGGTCATTCTCACTACAGCAGGGAAGACACTTCTAAAGGGAAAGCTCTACTTCTAATTAACAACGCTTGAAGGATTTGATTTCTGCAAATTCCTGTGTAAGCTATCCTGATTTGCAGCTCCTTGACTAAGGTGTGGATTAGAACATAATTATCTTTATGATTTCACCCTTCTCCAGATATTGTGATATGGTTCTTGGCTCAGAAAACACAAAAATGTGTTAAACTGAGTAGTTTAGGAAATTGTTCAGAAATGCATACGTTGAGATAAAAATACATATTCAAATACTATTTTGTGATAAAGTTGGATTTATATGTAGATGTTTTTAAAGAATCCAGAACAAACTTAGGAGTGATCACGTGAAAAATTTACAGACTGGAGATGGATCTTTTCATTTCTTCAAATACACATTTTCAATTCCTTTCGCAATGATGCTAGGTGCAATTAAAAATAATACTTCTAGATATAATATTTTTTGAGCTTTTTTTCTTTATAACATGAAGGACATACTTATGTACGATGCCTTTTAAAAAAGTGGCTTTTACAAGTTTTAAGAAATGACAAAATGTTTAAGGTTTTGTTAAAAATAGCATATAAACGATTATTCTAGCTACAATGGGCTTCCTTTTCTTCAACTAAGAGTTATAAAACCAGGGGATATTAAAGAAGATTCTAGCTATCATTTTAAAAAGTGGAACTACATATTATGGGAGACACAAAGCTGCAGACAAAAATGATGAGCTTGTGCCAAGTTATTCTCTTCCGTAATGTGGGAAACATGTGAATATTTGCAGGGAGAGAATTTGGGCCAAAAGTGAAATGAAATGAAATGAAATGTGGCAGGACTCAGTGTTGGCCTGGACACATCCAATAACCAAAATAACAAAAACTAGACAAAACAAATGGCCAAGGCAGTGTTTTTTGTCTTGGAATACAAATTACAGCATGCCATTGGTCAGTTCACAGTTGACTGTGCACCTTAAGTGATAGTTTTTGCAAAGTAATCAAGGGTTCAAGCATTCCAACAAGACAGTGGGCAAATTCTAGGCATCTTGAGTAAAAAAAATATGTTGGATATTGGACAAGCTGAAATGATTATGATATAAGGAACCTCTAATGACCCGTATGAAATATGTTTGTGGAATCAGTCCAGTTTGAAGTTCAGAGGATGAAATCTTGCCAAATGTCCCATTATTGTAAAAATAGCCCTAATAGTATGAAGGTCTCCTCCTTCAATAGCAAGGGTTATTACGATGATTTGCTGGCTCTTATGGAACAGTGCAGTTACATTTTTAAATGTTTTCCCTATAGCTACAAGTTTGGAGCATTTGTTTTTAATGCGAGTTGAAATGAATACAGTAGATAACACAAGATCACTCTTACTGTTTTTAAAATGGGGTCATCATCCATTTCAAATAGACGAGGCAAATCAGGTTTTATCCTTCAGGAAACACAAAAATCTCAAGGGTCTGATGACTGCACCCATTTAAAATTGTACTTGAGAGCTGTGAATGAGGGACATTGTTAAGTAAATGTAACCACTGCTTTCTGTATGACATGCTTTTAAATATTTTTAAATACAACCATTGTATTTTCCCTAGTAAAATATTTTAATAGTGTAATAGCTAGAGACATGTGAACCTAAGTCCTGTGAGAAATTTCACCATGATTTGTCTATTATTTTTTTTAAAAGATCATCAGAAATACTAGTGGCTTCAGTGATTTCTGCCTTATTCCTTCAGTTATTGTTAAGGAGATTATTAGCTTGATTCTGCCTCTCAAAATACAAGATTTTCACACAAACTCTTACATGCACTGTAATAAAATTAAGCATATTTGGATACTTTCATTTATTATTTGAGGGAACAATCAGTAACATATAGTTTATAAAATTTCAAGCAGTTTTGTGAAACAACATAAAAATGGGGTGAGGAAATACCCACCTTGTTACAATTTATGTATTTTTTTACCTTGCCCTTCTCATGTGCTTAATTTACAGCAAATAAAGAACACAGTGAAATAATATTGAAATAAAATGCAGCAAAATATAATACAATGGAAGCAAACGTAACAGATTTTTCAAAAGCACCTAGGCTTAATGGGATAAGATAGTCTACAATTTTGGTGCAGCCACAGTGAACTCCTTATCTCTTTTAACAGCCATCCTTGCTTCAGTCATAATAAAGAGAAGACTGAAACAACCAACTTAGCAGGTTGGTATGAGATTCAGTGATTAGGGCTGGCCCAAAATATTTTGTCGCCTGAGACAAATACAATGTCAGTGCCCATTCTGCTGGTGGACTGGCAGCTGAATCTTATCTCAGCTCTAATGACACCTCCCCCTGTAGGTTAGTTTAAAGGGTCACATGATGGGCCATGTGACATAACACCTCTGTCATTCACCACAGACAGCTGGGGAGCTCTCCAACGTCTGCTTGAGGCAGCTGCTTCACTCTGCCTAATAATGATAGAGCCAGCCCCCAGAAGTGCTCCTTAGGTAACAAGTTAACTTTAAATTAATTTTAAAGATAATTACCATCAGTTTGAATTGTGCCTAATACTTAAAGGTGTTCTGTGTATGTTTCTATTCCAGCCCATTTTAATGATTGAGGCTATGTCACATTAGTGGCTTTAAACCCAGTGGCGTTGTGTTCTCCCGCTGCATTTTAAGTCACTTTTTCATGTTGCTGTTCATACCAGAGAGTAGTTGGAAGGAATGTTTTGATCCATTACCATTACTTAGTTTGTTTTTTCATACTGAACTCCAATTCACTGACGCTCTTGTGTGTGCATGCACTTCTACAAGTAGCCTGGAGGGCAACAACATGAGAAAAGACCTTTTCTGTGGTGACTCCCCGTTTGTGGAATGCTCTTCCCAGGGAGGCTTGCCTGCCACCTTCATTACATATATTTAGGCACAGTGGTGTAGCCTCAATTGCTGGTGCACAGAACCAACCCAACCCTTGGTGATGGAGCAAAGTGGGGCTGCCTGCCGACCCATGCAGGGGGGAACCCAGCCAGCTGATTCGGCATTTGGGCAGGCACAGAGAAGCACTGAGCCATGCTGGGGGTGACTGGTTCATGCCTCCACAAAAAATTGTGTGCCTAGGGCTGCAGCCCCATCCCCAGCACCCCCTCGCTATGCCCCCGTTTAGGGACCAGGCAAAAGTGTTTATAACCAGGCCTTTGGATGATTGAATGTTCTATGTCCTTTTAAATGTGTTGGTTGGAGGAAGGTTATTGGTTTGCTTTTGTTTTATTTTGCATTTTGTGTTCTTATTTTGTATTTTCATATTGTGAACTATTGTGTGATCTTTGGATGAAGGGCAGTATGCACATTGTATTATTCTTATTTTTAATCAGCTGGAAGCTGGGTTGAGGGAAAGTGAAGCAAACAGAAGTATTTTTCAAGAAGCTATAGGATACTTATGGATTGGGTACTTGGCTTCAAACACTTTCAAAGAGTCTGAGCTGGAGCCAGAATAAGCAGCACTGTGTACGTACATAGCCTGTGTCTATGACTGGAGATCCATGGCCATATTAGAAATGTGAATATTTTAACATTTCAAATTCTAAGAACCAGATATAAATTAGAAACCATCCTGTCTGTGCTTTGTGTGCCACAGAAATGTCAAATACAAGCCAAGAAGATATGGGTCGAAAAGGGAAATGTGCCATTCAGAATTGTGACCCAGCAACCCTGTTTTTGCCTCACATCTGCTATATAAAAAGAAGTGAGAATTTGAAGCTGAAATGGCTTTAGGAAGCATAACATATGCTGATTTGATATGATCTTTATAATTTTACCTGTAAATCTGTTAATCTAGGGCAGAGGTGGGGACTCAGGGACCAAATGTGGCCTTTCTGTCGTCTGTGTGGCCCTCAGAACTCTTTCCAGTCCACCCATCATCTCCTCAGGCCACACCCCTTCTTGATCCTGCATTATGCTTTTTGCCCACCTGGAATGTCTCCTTTAACTCTGATCATGCCTCTTGCTTATCTGGATGGAAGATAGACAGAGGTGGAAACTAGTGAACTGTACAAAGGTAAATTTTACATTCACTGCTCTGCCCATCGCTGGTATGTGGCCCTCAGAAGGTTGTGCAGAAAGGAATGAGGCTGTCAGACTGAAAAAGGTTCACCACCCCTCTTCTAGGGTATAATGAATATCAATTATATATGAGGGTAGTACATTAAAGTTGAAATGTTAAAAATTATAACATAGTCTTAATGTATCCCAGGGTGAAGCTTTGGTTGGATGCATAATAAGACGCAGCACTAGATCTTTGACGATGCTCGTTTCCTGACTTTCCACTATGACATGAACCATGGAACAAACCATAAAACAGGCAGACAGCACAATCCCTTCCTGAGCCAACCAGCGGGGTTTAATTTGGTCTCACATCTCACTCCAACACCTTTCTATCTCCATGCCTTAGTAAGGTGGCTGGCATTGCCTTTCACACAAACACTGCTAGGACACTTTAAAAATTAAGTTTTAAATAACTGAACTGAAACAACCGTGAATTTTGTCTCCAAATGGTTGTGATAATGACAAAAGAGTGTTTGTCCTTCTGAGCCAAGAAAAGTTTGGCAATTTACAGTAAGTTATCTCATCTGCATTCTAGCCTTTAATTTGATCACGTGGTTTGTCACCATGAGAAGAATTTTCCAGACTAGATATTTTCTTCAGAAGCAGTACTGCAAAATGACATGTTATTTCTTACCGATTGAGTGGATTGCACCTCTTATGTGGTAGATCAACAGTGCCACTCCAAGGATAATGGCAGTTGACAGGGACTATAACACTGATTTAGAATTAGTGCACAAATAAAGGGATTCTTGCTTTGGGCAATATTACTAAGTAAACTGAATAGAAGGAAAACCTGATGCTTGGAAAGGGCAAATGGGAGTTACACAGCTTGTAGTTTACTATTTTCTATTACTGTGATCTGTCATTAGGGTATTATATTGCAAAGTTTTTATTTCTGGGAACAAAAACAGTGCCACAGGCAACAAAGAGGCTGCTATGTATCCAAGCATCCAAATAGCCCTTGAAGGGAAAATGGGAATTTCAAATAGCCAACCAATTACCGTAGTTTTTTTCTTGCTTGGTAATCTAAATCTCCTGAAATAACCAAATGTGTTTCTTTTTCACATAAGTATCCTTTACAAACTACAGTCATACATCTAGTTGCGTTCAGGTTGTGGATTTTCGGGTTGTGAACGCGGCAAGCATTCTGCGTGCTTCGTACATGCACAGGAGCGCTCTGTTGCATCATGCGCAGAAGCGGCGCTCTACTTACGGACTTTTCGGGGTCCGAACGGCACCCTGGAACGGATCACGTCCATAAGTCGAGGTACCACTGTATAGTATTAGAAGTTTCTTCTAAATTGTCCGACCTTGCCGGAATTTTTTCCGGAGATTAACCTTACAATAAAGTTTCTCAATACACTTGAGATGCCAGCCTTACATTCCCAGGGAAATTCCCAGGTAAAACTTGTGCACTTGTCATCCTATGTTGATCTTCTAAGAGAGCCCTATTGATTTCAGGAAAGTATGCATAGGATCGCAACCTTGATGTGTTTAATTTTGGAGACATTCAACCACAAGGCAATTATTACTGCCATATGTATGTGTTATACATTTGATTACACCTAAGCTGACTGGATGGCAATAAGAGTAATTTTCCATTAGCTAAATTTAGAAGACTGAACACTCATAAAGTTAAGCAACTGGTGTATGTGTTACTATGAGACTGTAGCCTTGATAACGTCAGAAAGAAAAGGTAACACTGAAAATTGCTTTCCATTGCTATAAATACTCCTGGAAACGGACCTTGAGCAGTGATGATTCTGCAAGGTTGATTTCCTGTGCCTGTGTCTTTAGGGCAAGGAGGTTTTGTTTACAATTACAAATCTTTTTAAAAGTTATTTAAATAGATTGAATATCAATGTTCTTTTGTGCCCATCAAATACGTGCTTTTCCCACTTTGCTAGTTTCTGAGTCCCACAAAATATATTTGGGTTAACTCACCAGAAAATTGAGCCAGGAGAGGTGACCTTTTGGGCTCCAGGGTTAGCAAAGAATTAATATCCCTCTGTGGATTGCTACAGAGTGTGATCTGCAGCCACAGGCTGTGTAGTGGTATGTAAGGTAAAGGTAAAGGACCCCTGGACGGTTAAGTCCAGTCAAAGGCAACTGTGGGGTTGTGGTACTCATCTCGCTTTCAGGCCGAGGGCTTACCCTCACTTTCAGGCTGTGTTTGTCCACAGACAACTTTCCGGATCATGTGGCCAGCATGACTAAACTGCTTCTGTCACAGCAGAACACCGTGACAGAAACTAGAGCACACAGAAACGCCATTTACCTTCCCACCGCAGCGGTACCTATTTAATTTATCTACTTACACAGGCATGCTTTTGAACTGCTAGGTTGGCAGGAGCTGGGACAGAGCAATTGGAGATCACTCCGTCACAGGGATTTGAACTGCCAACCTTCTGATCAGCAAGCCCAAGAGTCTCAGTGGTTTAGACCACAGCGCCATCCGTCTCCCATACACACTGCGTGGTGGTATGTATGAGTTAGTAAGACCTTTGGTAATGGATGAGATCAAGTGTGCTCCATTGGGTAGTGTTTAGAATTTAGGTGTTGAGTAGTCGAATTCAGATGACCTCCTAAATGCTTCACCACAGCTTCATTTCTTCATTTCTAAAATGACATAATTGGCCTCGCTCTCAAGAGATGTGGCAGAGAATGATAAGCATTGCAAATCATTTTGCACATGAGGAAAATGTTAGGAAAATGATTAATATCAACTCCTCCTCTTTAGCAGATTTTGGGCAACTAGGAAATGAAAAGTACAGACCGAATGTAAGAAAAGTAGGAAAATGCTGTTCTGCGTTGTCAGGATTTTCCTTGCCTCTTGCTCAGTCACTGTCTCATATACTTGAAGTGATGAACAGTTCTCCTTTCTTTCTTCACCAGATCATTGATGCTAACTCCTACTTTATAACAGCTGCAAGCATTCTGTGCCTGCTTTTATAATATAAAAAGTAGAGAAGGTATCTAAAAAGCCCAGCTAGCTCCAACATGCTGTTCAAGGCTTTTTGTGAGGGACTAAAAGAAATAATCTTTCTTTCCTCCTGAAAAAGATGTTATATTTCACTTCCAAAACAAAACCCACTCCTGTAAATTGCCAGCTGAGTTCATGGGGTATTACTTCTAGGGGAAAAAACATCCAAGAGGAAAGGAAGTGTGTGCAACTGTTGGTTTGAGCAGCTAGGAAAAGCAAAATGGGTTTTCTTTCTTTTCTTTTAACAACAGAAATTTTTAATTAAACTGCCAATGCTTTAAACAAATGGCTCAGTGATAAAACTACTTACTCCTTTTCCATTACTTGTTTAATTTACATGGTGCTCTGTGGATTTTTGCTTCACAGAATGAAATGGACATATACAGGCTAAATCAATATTTCATGTGGCATTCTGGCACCAGCTACTTCTTAAGCAAAACATAAAGTAGTCCCTGGCCAAAGATGCTGTTTTACTGTGTGGCAAACATCAGCTGGAAAATTACAGAATTTGGCCTCCAGCAGGGATATCCAGTACATCCTGAATCCTGCTAATCCCAAACTTACTTTAGAAAGAAAGTTTATAGTCCTCTTACTTGGGTAAAGGCAACACAAGCTGACAAATGCGTATTTCTACTGAATTTTAGGTTTGCAGGGTGGTCCTGGAAGTCTCTTTATAGAGGCAATTCAGTATGTAAAAAGTGGGTGTTTTTAAGAGGTGAAATAAATGAAATGATACGTGTTGTGCACATGTGATAAAGAGACTTCAAGCAGGGACATTGCTAGGTATGTAAAGGACTGAGGCAGAGGCGCATGACACAGTAAGAAGTTAGGGATTATAGATCAAGCGTTGCTTACCTCTCAACCATTTTTAGTTCAAAACATAACCCTAGCCTTTGATCAGATTGTTAGGCTCTCAATATGTCGCAGACTTGGGGAAGACTGTTGCTTTGTGATATCACAGAGCTAATAAGCACAAGAGACAGGTCTGCTTACCCCCTTTGGGGGCGTGGCAGCGTTGCAGGAGCCATTGCCTCACCCCCCCGATGTTGGAGAGTTGGGATGCAAGGGGCTATCCTGGTCTGGAGATCCGGCTCCGCTCTCTTCTCTTTGGCGGTCACTCGTAGCCAAGTAAGATTGTCTTCCATGAACACGGTCTTAACAGTGAATCCGTAAGTGACTGTGGAGGCCAGGTCTGGATCCACACGTCCTTCCACAGTGGGGACAAAGATTTCTGGGTAGGAGTTGATCATAGTGAGGGTTTGCTAAACGTGCCTTCCTCTTAGCACGTTTCTCCCTTTTGTCCTGAGTTCTAGCATCTTCAAAGTCAATGACACCTTTGGTAAAGACTGGTCTCCAACTGGAGCATTCTCAGGCCAGTGTTTCCCAGTTGTTAGTGTTTATATTACATTTTTTAAAGATTTGCCTTGAAGAGAGTCTTTAAATCTCTTTTGTTGACCACCGACATTGCACTTTCCATTTTTAAGTTTGGAGTAGAGTAGTTGCTTTGGAAGGCAATCATCAGGCATCCGCACAACATGACCAGTCCTAAGAAGTACCTGAAGGATTCATTGGCAATAAAAGTTGGGGTCCTGGCTAGATCCAGTTGGCGCTCTGTGCCTGCCACAGAGCTTTTATGAGAGCTTTGGCCTGTTCGTATCCCATGCTGAGTAGAAAACCTGGAGAGATGTTAGTTGTCACAGCCGTTTTCTATGTGGTTTGAAAATCATCATTCATAGTTAGTGGGGGAAGGCCAAGGGGAAAATAAAGATAGTCTGTTGGCATTCCTAAAGTCTGCTGGGATCTCCTCTCTTTCCCAGAATATTTCAATGAGCTTGTGTTGTGTAAGTTCAATTCCTCCCACTTTGAAGACTTCGGCAGGTATCCCACCAGGTCTGCTGGCTTTGTTGTTTTTCATTTGGTTAATAGTTGTACACAACTCTCCCAGATTTGGAGATACTGCAAGCTCATCTCAAATTTGTTTTTGTGGAATTTGTGAGAGGAGCTCAGCAGCTACAGGGGAGTTGTGGTTAAGGAGATGCTGGTAATGTTCTTTCCAGTGCAATGCAATAGCTTCTTTGTCTTTTAGAAGTTTGGTACCGTCTGTTGAGTGTAGGGGGCATATGTCATGATTTATTGGCCCATAGAGCCAGCTCCACATCAGCCTGCTGAATTGGCCAATGACAGGCTGGCTCAGAGGCCAGGGCACACTCTGGGGATGGGCTTGATGGAACAATCAGGCTTCCCTCAGGTCTGCTCCCAGGGGATGTAAAACTATCCATGCTGACCCCAGACACCCAGCTCTCCTTTCTTGGATCAATCCACCCACCCACTCTATTATTATTGCATTTCACATATTGATTTGGCTTTGCTATGGTAACAGTGGTCACCATATTAGCAGGGCCAGGTAGGGATTTGCCTATCAGGCAAATTGGTTATGGCCTAAAGTTTTTGCCTACCTCATAGCAATCATTACAACTTGTGCAGTTTAGGCATTGGATAACCTTAGTCTTGGATGGGGGGGGGGGGTTGTATCCTCTTCTTCCCCTCCATAAATAGGGTATCCTGATAAAGGGATCCAGGAAGGAGTTGCTTCTGTCCATATGCCAAGATGGGGGCTTGGACCTCAGCATTCCTCTAGGTGGCGATCCCTGTAGGGATCCCCCTATTTGATGTAAGACATAGGAATCACCACTGCCGGGTTGACCCTTGATGTCATTTCTGGCAGGCATTTCCATTTCTTAATATTTAATGGAGGTATCTGTTTAAAATCCTTCAATCTTAAACCAGAACACACCAACGTTTCACAGCTTAACCGCCTTTAATGGTATTAATGTTTGTACCTGAACATGTTCTACCCTGACTTTTCTGTAATGCTGTTTATTTAGTCTATGAGGCAACAGATAAAAATGAAATTCCACTGTCAGCCAATTTATGGGGTTGTTGATTTGAGAATTTCTATTAGTCCACAGTAGGATTGTGTATGTGTGTAAAAAAAAAAAAAAATACTCACCAGGCGTGGGTTGATTGTGCAAAGCTCTAATTCTCTTGAGTCTGTATTTCCCTCTGAATATTTTTTCTTTCCAGGATATTCTTTTTTAATTTGAGAATAAAGAATAAACATTTTCGGGAGAAAACTATTCATACTATGATATGACAAATATTAGTCTCCTGCTGTGATCAGCACTCCATATAATCTGGGCTGAAATACAACATTTTGAACAATATGAAAGAAAATCAATGTGTCATTCATTCTGAAAAATAATATAACTTCTGCAATGCCTCACAATATTTTATTTTCCCTTAAGCATAAGCATATTTGTTATAGTAAAACAGTGAAGAAACAGGAGCATCAACAAACAACAGAAATGATTTGGGGTTTTTTTCATTGGAGGCAATTGCACAGGCCACCTGTTGAATTTAAACTGGTCCCCGTCTCACTTCTGGTGCCTAAATGATTTAGCGGTTTAATTTGCTTGTTTTGTGAAAAATTCCCTTTTTGGCAGGCAAATATGCCACCATAGATTTGTGAAAGTGGCTGAAATTATAATGAAAGTGTTCTTCAACCTTGGCTCCCAAGTAGTTGTTGGCATCCTCAGGCAACTCATCCAATAATCAGGAATAATGGGAGTTGTAGTATAAAATATGGGGAACCAGCCTAAATCACTACAGGTCACAAACTGATGTTCCCTGTGACTAAAGGAAAACTGCTTACAGGATGTCATTAATCCCCCCCCCCCACAAAATTATTTGTAGAATTGTTTTTTTGGGGGGTTATTAATCAAATTCATAAACTATGCTGCTTTTCACAATCCAGTCAAATCACGCATCCATTTATCTCGGGGGACAGTAGAGGCATGCACCTTGCGGTGAGGTCAAACTGTTGGAAGATTGCATCATCTGCTGTGGCTGTAGAGAAGAACTTTATTGACCAGGGGTTGCCCTGCTTAAGGTGGGCAGTAGCTGACCAATGAGGCATGATGGCTTTTTAAAAACAGTAGCTAAGGAATCTTTCACAAAACGGGGCCCAGCACCCCCTAATTCAAGTACCGCAATCAAAACATGTCTCTTAAAACTACAGAGCCATGCTACTTAGTGTTTCAGTGGGATGGCACAAGGCCAATGAGCATGTTACATAAAATCAAAATCAGAACTTGTGGCCCTTCAGATATGGTTGGACTCCAAATCCCATCATCCCTGATCATAGGCCATGCTAACTGGGGCTGATGTGAGTTGGAATCCAACAACTTTTGGAGGTTTATGGGTTCACCATCCCTGTATTAATCTAGCTGCTGTGCTGTGCCTACGTATTCCTGGTCAAATGTTCTGATTTTATGGTTAATTTTAACATATATGATCTTTTTAGTAGCTTCACTGCATACTACTTAGAAACCATGGTTTTAAGCAGTATATAAATTGCTGAAATAAATACATATAATAATTGTTGAAATAAATACATTAAAAATAGCAGTAGGGAAGGAAGATTTTAGGTGAAGGAAACAGTTCAGCACCCAATCCAGATGGTTTTTTCTTCATAACAGAAGTGGCTATCTTAATCACACTTTTAAAAAAGTGTGTTTAATGTAATGTGTGATTCATTAGATTAGGGTTGTATCCACCAGAGTTCTCATTATTGCAAGGACTTCCACTTCACAATAGGATGAGTTTTCCTGCATGCACCCTGCACCCCCATCTGCTCCAGGGGGTTGGGGGAACCAACGCTGCAGATAGCAGCCTGCCGCCCGGCGGGCGGGGCGCCCTGAAGCAGGGCGCCCCTTGCGCCGGGCAGACATCGGCCAGCCCCACAAGCTCGGGGGACAGCAGGGAGTCGCAGCGCCGCCATCCCGCTGTTCCTCGACCTGGTTCGGTTTCCCCAACCTGCTTTTGGGGGGGAAATAAAGGGGGGGGAAATTTCCTTTATTTCCCCCCAAAAAAACTAGGTGCGTCCTATGGGACGGAGCGTCCTATGGGACGAAAAATACGGTAAATAAACTCTCCCATTGACTTTGAATTGGGAGAAAAGAAAGAGAAGAAATGAGTCCCTATGACTCAGGCAACTGGTTGATGTTGACTTGCTGTGCTACTGGTTTCATTTTCTGCCCATACTATCGTCCTAAGATTCATTTCTTTTTTACCTGTTTACTTGCACCCTTGCACTTTTGTACCCCTTCATAAAGGTGATCAGTTGAGCATCCCAAAAAAATAAACATGTTTTATGGGAATTACAAAGCATGGAGTCATTTAAGTTAAGCACAAGTAATTATTAGCAACCTTTTCTGTTACACATTTTGATCCAAGTTGTGGCTACTGGCAGTAGAGCCATTTCCTCTTTCTCTCCTTTGGGAGGAGCAAGAGTGTAACTGCAGATAAATAGTAACATCCATAATAATTCATCAGTGCACTTACAGCTTTTAAAACCTAGGAAGAATGCTACCAAGACAAATGGAGTAGAGCTGTCAGACATCATAAAACAGCATTGTAGGCAACTTTTTCTAGACTTCTTTTTTATGTTTTTACTAGCCCTGCCCGCCTGCCTCTTCATATGTATTTTAGTCATTTGTGGTCTGTGAGAAAAAAAGGGAATGGAAAAGAGCTAATTTTGTGCAGCTTCTCTCCATGGTTGCCTCCAGATGATTCTGAATCCTTAGAAGCATCCATGGGAAAAAACTCTAAAAAGCCTGAATTTAAAGTAATACCTATTTTTAAAGGCAAAAGGTACTACATAATCAAAGAAATACTGATTTATTCCTCTGTGTTGAACTTGGATGATAAGGAAAAAACCCCTCTGATTTCTTTAAAACAAAGTCTCAGCCATATTTATTTACATAGGAAGAGCCTACTGGATCAGACTAAAGACCCATCTAGTTCCACAGTGAGAAGTGCCTCACAAGGAGGACATGAGAGCAATAGCAAGCTCTTGTTAGCAACAACAACAACAATAGAAACAACAACAACAGAAACAACAACAGCAACTTATTCCTTATACCCCACCCACCTTGCCGGGCCTCCCCAGCCACTCTGGGCGGCTCCCAACAGATTATTAAAAACACGAGAACATTAAAACATCAAAAACTTCCCTAAACAGGGCTGCCTTCAGATGTCTTCTAAAAGTCAGATAGTTGTTTATCTCTTTCACATCTGATGGGAGGGCATTCCACAGGGCGGGAGCCACTACCAAGAAGGCCCTCTGCCTGGTTTCCTGTAACCTCACTTCTCTCAGTGAGAGAATCGCCAGAAGGCCCTCGGTGCTGGTCCACAGGAACTTCTTTTATACCACATCTGCCTTCATAAGCCCTTAAACATGGCTACCTGCTGGACCCTTAGACTCTTCTTAGACAAATCAGTCTTCTTTACAATATCATTGTCATTCCCATGGCAAAGGTGTTATAAAGGATGTTTTTATTTTGTTTTCTTTTGGTTAATTCTGAGTGCTATTGTAACTTTTTCTGTAAAAGTTGCAATCTAGCACTCAGTGAACTGTTTTTCAGCGTTCAGGAAGATGAAGCTAGTTACTCCTAAAAACATAAAACATGCCACATATATTTATATCAAATACTTTAGTCCTGACAAAACCAAATTTAGCAACGAAGAACAAAATTACAGTAACAGAACACAAAAAAAGAAAGGAGGGGGGAGATTATGAAAAGATGATTTATAAATAAACTTTTCCTCAGTACATTTAGTAGGTGCGCATCTTTAACTCTTTTCTTAATAAGTGATCTTCATAAAAAAAAGGTCTCCCAAAATTGCCCATACCATTGTAAATTCAATACAGTTTTAGAAGATACTGTGTTTACTGCAATTTGCTTCTCTTAACAAGGATGCTGCAACTTACTGATTTCCTTTGTGAACAATTGCTTTAAAATAACCAAGGAGGATACTTTTGAGTGTTGAGGGTGGGTATGTGGCTGGTTATAGCTTTAGTCTGAGCAAGTATTTCTTATCAGAATAGTTGTACTTGGCAGCAAAGATCAAAATATATATAACATACCTGCTCCAAAAGTGTGGCACCGCCAGCACCTGTCCCTCAAAAAGTTATAAATTCTCCCTAGATTTATTGGCGTTAATTACCATCTGAACTGAATTTTGTGGAAACTTTCCTTACGATTATATGAGATAATGTGTTAAACATTTTTATATGTTATTAAATAGTTCAAATATTTTCTAGTAATTGGTCTCCTGTAACACCTTCGGAACCTCACAATATAGAGAACCTAGAACCTGCTGATACCACCCTAGTCTCTCACTTGAGGCATGCTTTTATGGAGCTTCCTCAGCCTTCTCACACCATTGTACCCAAAAGCACTCAGTCCGTTGGACTGCACATACCTAGGTCAAGGTTGCAGTAGGTTTAGTTTGGTGAGTTTCTCAGGGATCAAAAGGATGACAAAGGGGACACCCTTCCACTCACTCTTCTTTCTCTGGCCTATACACCTCTCCTCTTCCAGCTGCTTTACCACTTGATTCTGCTGATTGAATAAACTGCCCTTTTGAAGGCATTCGGAGTTGGAATTTTCAAATGACTTTGTGGCTTGCTTTTCACAAGTCGTTCAGATGCTTCATTTATGTCAATTTGCCATCATTGCCAATAACAGCATTGTAGCTTTTACAGCAAGAGGCTGGATGTTAGTCATAGGACTGTCTGTATTCCATGCGAAGATGCTTCAAAACAGAGTTTACAGAAAATATAACATTCCAGATTAGGTTGAAGATGTAATGAATCCGCTGCTGTCACAGTTCAGGAATATGTACCCCCTTCCCTCCAAAAGAAAAAGAAAAAAGCTACAAGAAAGCATTCAGGAGTATTCATCTCAGGTAGGAATCATAAATCTTTTCTTGCTTCACTGATTCTTTCAACGGCTTATGATCTTCACAAATTCTACCCTCATTTATTTTGTTTGCTTTTCAGCCTGTGGAATTGTTGGCAGGTATTCTGGTACGTTGGCTTGCCCCCATGAAGGGGATTGGTAAGCCATAATTTTCGTTTTCATTAAAGTTTCCTTTCACATAGGGGACAAGGTTGGGCAAAGGACATCTTGTGCACAGTGAAGCAGCATTCGCTTTCTTTATGATTTAAGCTTCTTCATACTTAAGGGCAAAGTCCTTCCAAGTACATCAGATGTATTTTCTCCACTTCAAGTGGAAAATGGATTTTATAGCAGTTACTCCTGCTAACTTATTGCTTGATGATATTTCAGAAAATGTTAAAATTATGAGCCAAATCTATCTTTTCCTATTGCATACTACACAGCAGCACCCCTCCACCAGTAGTTTCTGACTGGAAAAACTTAAGAGGGTTTTTGTTTGCAGTCAAGTCAATGGAGCAACCAATGGCATGGGTCATGTGTGGCATTCCCATCACTGATTCCCCCGCTCTTCCTCATACCTCTTACCTAAATTTACTGAAACTGTGCTTCTTGATTCTTCATGGTCCCCATCTTGTTTTCTACTGTCTCTTACACCCTCTTCTGTGCCTCAGTGGCTGCTTCAAAATTGCTGCATTCCACATTTGGGGGACTATGCAGCATAGTGGGTCTTTGTAATAATAATAATAATAATAATAATAATAATAATAATAATAATAATAATAATAATTTATACCCCACCCATCCAGCTGGGCTTCCCCAGCCTCTCTGGCCACAGGCACACAAATTTACTTATTTTACATTTCTATCCCACCTTTCCTCCAAGGAGCTCAAGAGAGCATACATAGTTCTCTCCCTCCCCATTTTATCTCCACAAGAGCCCTGTGATGTGTAGACTAGTCTGAGCAGCAATGACAGACCAAATATTATCTAGTGAGCTTCATGGCAGAGTGAGGATTTGAATGTTGGTCTTGCAGGCCCTAGTCCAACACTTTAACCACTATACAGTACTGCACTGTGATACAAAGTGGAAGGTCTCTACAAGTTGTGACTTGTCAGTATGAATGCAACATGCCAGCTATATCTTGCACGCTTCTGGATGCATAACAATCAATGCTGGTTTTTTGCTGCTGGCCTGAGATAAGAAGTAGTATATGTGCGCGCGCACACACACACACTTTTTCCCCCTTGGAAAAAATGAAATTTAGCAGAAGGAAGAATAAGCATTTTTCAAACATCAGACATGAGAGTTACTGGGTAGCAAAATCTTATTACTTTCTAGAATCTTAGAAATTGAGAGATAAGAAGAAATATTTAAGTTTTATTGAAGATGCATGCCTTTTAAAATTCAGAAATATCTTTCTTTTCAGAGCTGCAGAACATACATTATCCTCAGAATGGTATCCAATTTCTTACTGAATGACATTCTAGGAAAGGAACATGTATATTATCAAGAGAAGGACGGTGGGCACTCTGATAGCTTTAAAAAATTGATTACTCTAAGTCAGAATTTCATTCCTGGTTATTATCCTTGGTAGCATCACTGTCTGTAAGACTGCAAATCCAGCGACTAAGCAAGCTCAGCACGGTCTACCAGACATACCGTATATTGTGATTTACCAGGTGCTCACCACTTTTTTACATCCCTGTCTGAAATGAGGATTGTTCCCACACAACCTTTTACCTTTGCTCTCCATCCCTCCCCATGCATCTCAAAGAGAGGTTGTCTATGAGAAACTATTGTAGCTCCACTGCTTGAGCAAGAAAGTGGCTCACACAGAAGGTGCTGGCCACTTAAAGATGCTGCTGGACTTCTTACCCATATGGGAAACTAAGTGGCATTTTTCAAGGATGGGAAATTGGCCCCAGCATTTCCAGAATCTCATTTCATCTTGATTTTAGCTGCCAAACAGCCCCAACCCCTAAGGGATGTGCCTGTTACCCATGCCCTTAATCTCTCAAATAACTCAGGTCACTTCCAAACTATTGCCGTTTTAGAGTGGTTTTCAGTTACATTCTGGCCAAATCCAGGTATCACAGTAAAAATGCTGCATTAGTATTTCACAGTCTTAGGAATGTTGTAGTGCAGTTAAATAAATAAGGTTGGGCCTAGTTAACCCAACAACATGCATTGGCTCATTATTCTAGATTTGGTTGCAAATATAGCCTACTGGGGTCTTCATGAATCTATTTCACAGATTTAAATAAATGGTAATGTCACAGCGCTGTTAGACTGGATGTTGAAGTCAAAGAGTTGTTAGACTAGTTGAGACTATTTTGGAAATTACCTTGAGGCAAAAGGTGCTGTAGTTGTATAAAGTGGTATTACTTCTTATTTAATGAAAACTGGGTGGAGATTTCATAGAGCTTGAAGGGAGAGTGTGGGATTCCTAGTGAGAAAGGATAGTCCAACATGAATGATGAGCTGACTTGCAAAGGAAAAACCAGTGACTAATGCTTGACTGTGTTTGGGCAGAATAGCCCATTAATAGCAGGTACCATAGCAAATAACATGTAGCTATCTTTTGTACCAGATGTGTAAATAAATTATGTGTGGCATTGTTGGCTATCTTCTGGAGAAACCATTCCATCAGTCTATTTTCTAAAAACCAATGTCCGTTAAAGTAATTTCTTTTCAATCAGTGCTCTGAAAACACTGTCCTTATTCATTGCATAGCTGGAAACATCAGCTAAGTTAGTCGTTTCTATTTTGCTGATGCATTTATTTCTATGCACACAGCTTATGCTAAAGTAGGACATCCAGCACTTTCCAGGCTGGATGCTTTCCTTCCCATCTGCTCTATATCTGCCTTCCAGTGGCTCTCCCCCACCTCACTCTCATGACTTTAAATATAGCCAGTGCTTTTTTCTGGGGGTATTCAAGGGTACGCAGTACAGACACCCAAAGGTTCAAAGTGGGACACTTACTGTAGCAACATTGTGAGTGCTGGCACCTTTTTCTTTTAAAAAAGCACTGAATGTAGTCAACATGCATTACAAACTCCACTGGAGAAAACTGTGGTGGGGGAGGGGATTTTAGAGCAGGGAAGGTTTGATAGGAAAAGTGTTTTGCAACTCCACCCCAACTGCATTGCCATTTCCTTTCACCCTGACTGGGTGACTGTGACATGGTGTGTGTAATAAGTTTGGTAGCCCAGGCATGCCATTTGCCCTTGAGTCTCAGCCTTTAGATTACTAGTGGTCTTTTTCATTCAAATAATTCTTTAAAGAAATATAAAACACAATTCATTATTGGTAATCATATCTTGTTTTGAAACTGCCTAGAAAACACACAAGGAATTTTGATAATCTGGGGGTATTAGAACATCTGTGTTACTGTTAATTACGATTCTGTTTCATACTGATTCAACAAACTGTGCATTGGTCATACGTCAGTGGCAAATTAAGTCTCTTATGAAATTACGTGAAGAAATCCTTAATGTAGAATCCACTTGCTTACAAAGATTTATGTCTCACATTAGTATTAAAGCTAAACAACTAGTTTGTAATTTATGCAGTAGTTTGAGTGTTTTTTCCATTTCTTCAAAAAGGAGGGGAAAGTTTGGCCAAAAAAAAGCATGCAGAATAGAAGAATTTGGCTCTTTGGTGGAAAAAAACCCAATGGTTTTGGTTTGGGATAAATTAAGTGGATTTAAACCTTTTAGTTTTTGCATACATATAGTGGTTTTAAAATAATCTATAGCACAACATTTGCAATTATGGCTAACCTCATATTAACTTTTTTGTGGCTGAACTGTTACAAAATCAGTGTGGTTTCTAGAATATCCTCCCAAATCCAGCTGTTTCAAAGTAGTAATGTTGATAACCATGAATTGCTTCCCCAGCCATGGGCTCTTATTTACAAAATTATAGCATCTGGATGTCTCCTAGGATTTCCTATTTTCATTATTTTGCTGGTGGATATTGGTTTATACCAAGAATAGGAATCATGCATCCCTTGCACATACCAAATAACATTATAGTTTCAGTTCTTTGACTAGTTTCGGGCATGAACTGCAAGTGTGCTCTGCCGCTCTAAGACAGCCTTGCTGAGCTCTGGCAAAGCCCATACATACCTGGGTGCTAGAGACCATGCAGTACGCAAGCTGTGCAAAAGCCCTGATCTGCAGCTGTCCTAGCGGCTCTGACAAGTCCATTTGGAATCTTCCCTTTCAGATTTCTTTAAAATGTGTCATATGGCTCACAGTGTCTTGTGAAGAAGACTGTAAGATTTATTTTGAAAGGTGACCTTTTAAAAAGAAATGGCTAAAATAATCAGTACAATACTAAGTGCTGATTGAAAAACAACTACAAACCCTACAGGGAAATGCTAGTCATTTATTACTTTGCCCCCAAAGATTACTGTTGTATTTCACCAAGCATGTGTTCTACTACTCCATCACCCTAATCATGTGGCAACCCTATGATTATCATTATGAAGAAGTGCATTTGTTATTGTGAATATGCCACATGACACAGTGGAAACTAAGGAAAACAGAAGGGCAGATGAGGCAGGGATAGTGAGCCTGTGGTCCCCCAGAAGTTGGAGAAGTACATGCCATGCTGGCAGGGGATAGAAGGAATTACGACAGTACAGTGGTACCTCTGGTTACGTACTTAATTTGTTCCAGAGGTCCGTTCTTAACCTGAAACTGTTCTTAACCTGAAGCACCACTTGAGCTAATGGGGCCTCCCGCTGCCGCCGCGCCACTGCAGCACAATTTCTGTTCTCAATCTGAAGCAGAGTTCTTAACCTGAGGTACTATTTCTGGGTTAGTGGAGTCTAACCTGAAGCGTATGTAACCCAAGGTACCACAGTATGCCTCTGAATGCAAGCTGCAGGGAATCACAAATAGGGAGAGTGCTAATGTGCCCATGCCTTCCTTACAGGCTTCCCATAGAGATCTGGATGGCCACTGTGAGAATAGGATGCTGGACTAGTTTGGCCTTTGGACTGATCCTGCAGGGCTCTTATTATGTACTTATTATGCACTACCAGGCCAAGATAGCACAGATTGCAGGATAGCACAATTAGCACAGATGTTTGATTTGAGAAGTGTCAGTTTCTACTTCAGCTCTCATGCAAACGTAGTTTAATATTTAGGATAGTACAGTCTTAATTGATGGGTAGAATCTTGAAAAGGAGTGCTGCATAGCAGTAATTTCACTGGCTTTTTCTGCATTCTCAGAAACTGAATTGAATATAGTATCTATGACAGCATTGATGATTTGGAACTTCGCCTTTGAGAAATAATTATTTGAACTGAAATAGGCAAGGCTATAAATCAGCAGAAAAGAGATAAGACACCTGGCCTTGACAGATAACTTCAAAACTGTTCAAAACCCTGGAAGATTATAGCAAGCTGTATTTACATAATGGTCTGATTTTGAGGCATGGCTAGGTAAAAGGGTGTGTATGATACGAAATAAAAGGGAACCTTATTGTCTCTGGCTGAAGGAAGAGAACAATACTCATCCCTCCTCCAACACGTCTTTTATACTATCATTATGGCATTAGATGAAAAATATACGGATGGGGGTTGCTCCAAATTCAGGTGGTACATGATCTGATGGCCAAGCCACACATTACAGGATGTGGCAAAAAGGAGTGCAAGAGCATGCACATTTCTGCTCATCAGCAACTAATAATAATGATTACAATCTCACAATATGTGAGGGAGCCTGATTAATTGATTGAAAAGCTTGGGGATGTTATCACTGAAGAATCATTTTGACTTGTAAAAATGCTAATTGTGACTAGAAAATTGGTGTCTTGTCTAGATGGCCAATTCAATAATGTACTACTTTAATTGTGTAGACTTGCAACAGAGGTCGCCAACATGCAGCTGTGTTTGCTAGTAGCTCCTATGGTGCTTGCAAAAATCTCAGTAAATTTCCCGTAAAAAAAATCAGAGTGTACAAAAAGACTGTCTAGCTCAGCATCTCCTACATTGAATGCAGCCCCGTAAATATTCCCACATTTCATTGGGTTCCCAGATAGGACACCCACCTTCGCATCTATTCTGAACAGAGGGAAGGCGTAAGGAACTGCTGTAGGTGCTTTTTTCCATTGACAAGGCAGCCATGAGGAAGCATGCCTGCACTATTTTGTGGCCTTGTGTTTTCCTTGTCTTTGAAGTGTGGCAACCATTTTGTGGTATATCTCATCCTTTTGTGGTATATCTCATCCCCATGACAGTCATTTTGTAACATTTTGCACAACCCTTTTTTCAAAATTCCAAACATGCCCATTGGTCCCTAAAGCTTGATGGCCCCTTATTTACAGCAATGCTTGCTGTGTCATATAAATGAAATAAAGTTTTCTATGATTTTGGAGTTATACACTAACTTGTAGATCAAGAATATGAAACAACCATGGTGAATCCACAATTTTAACCAACCCTTCATTTATATGCTGAGGTCTGGGCAGAAATCTCTAAAATTCCGTTTGCTTTGTGAGGGAATCATCAATTAGTGTCAATGGAAATCTATCTACTAATGCAGACAGCAGATCTTTTGGTGGTGGATGGAGAGGGAATTTTATTTGGCCATAGCAGGGGCAAAAGCATTAAAATCTCCCTTCCCTCCATGCATAAGCTCTGACTACTAGGAGCCTAGACAATTTCAGCCTCCAATTATTTTTTAGGGGGTTGGAGCCCTTCAATGTTCAGAGGAAGTCTTGTGTTGTTGCATTGGGCTCTCCTGATTGTCTGGCGCATCTGCCTCCATAGTCCCAATCTTATTCAAGTCCAGGCAATGGCTGTTTACTGTTAAAATAGAAATATGTGATGTTAAATAAATTTGTCTAATGTGGCATGTTGTGTGCTCATCTGCTTGGAATAGTAAAGGCAGACAGTGAAGTATTCTAAAAATATTTACCCCTGAAAAATCTCTCCACAACTCATTCTGGAAAATGACAGAATGAAGTATATAGCTGAGGAAGTACAGTATAAGCTTGAACTGTAGTACTTCATATTGCAGGTGTGGGAGTGGAGTGTAATCTTTTTGAATACTCTGCCATGTAAAAATATATCAATCCTAATTTTTTTGCACAAAGATTGTGGGATGGTTAAATAAGCTTAGTTCTTTATTGGATATGAGTTATGATTTGTTTTTGAAGAGGTTGTATGATGTGTCAAGTAATTGTTAACCCATATTTCCCCATCATTTTATTTATTGCATAAAGTTAATTTTTAAAGTTGTTTTAAGAGTATGCGGCCTACTTTAATTGCACAGCCTGAATTTGCTGGTGTATGATTGAATCATACCCACAAAACAGTGGCAGTCTGGAAGTGCCTTAATATATCAGAGAGACTGTAGCCCTCTCCCTGACCTGCTGCCTAACATTGAAGAGATTTTGATTTGAGGGAACATTTAAAAACTGTAGTTTCAGTTCAGTTTGGTGTGGTGCAGTCCAGAATGCTACCAGATCAGTCTGTGCACCTTCTTTTGCAGAACTTGTATAAAGCAGAAGTTTTAAAATAATGAATCTCGCTTACAGTTGTGCTTTGTTAGATTTCTAGAGAGAACTTTTACCAGCCTTTTAATTGTATATTTACACCAATTCTGGTGGGCCTGTTAGTTTAATTATTAAGATTATTGCATGGCTACTTTTAACAAAGCATCATCACTAAGCTGGTTGGCTCTTTTTGAGTGTATATATAGCAAAGGAATGGATCCAGGCTTGGTCATGCTTAGAATAGACTCATTGAAATCAATGGGACTTAAGTTAGTCGTGGTTAACAAGACTTGTCTATTTCAATGGGTCTGTTACAATCATGAATAGGCTTGGCTCCAACCCAAAAATATTACAGGGAACATTGGCCTGTTTTTGTTTTTTATATCAGCTATCTCTTTTCAAAATGATTGTATTAAAAATGACTGCATCTAAGGAGCAGAGAGTTTATTTTTGAGATGTTAACACAGAACATTGAAATGTAGGATTGGAAAAATGTTCTAAGCTTACAGAAGCATATTCACCATAGGATGGACTTTATAGTGCATGACTGTAATTCATCCTTCATACATTGAAATCTCGCCCCCCACCCCTGAAATTTCATTAGAGATAATGGAATCTGTTGGTCTTGTATCTTTATATGGCTAGTTACAGATAGCTAGAAACATAATAGAGTGAATTGAGTGCATTTTTAAAAATTGGAATATACTTTAGAAGTCATGATGATGGAGTTCCAGGGCCTGGTATCTCCTATATGAAATTAACATTTCTAGGAAAAACTGCATCAAGAGATAGCATTTGAGAGGTGGGCCACTTTGAAAGATGAAGGATCTTATGTAACCTTCAAAATACAGTGTATATAATATTTTGGGCAATTATCCTTTCACTGCTGTTATTAATGGGTTTTCTCCTTGTGTTAATGTTTGTTTGTGTGTGTGTGTGTGTATCCCCCAGCCTGCTTCTTATTTGCATCCCACTGTCGTCGTCGTCCCCCCCCCCCCCATGGTTATATTTACGGCATATTTAATATAATCTATAAAGATACAGGTTTGAAAGCTGGCTTTATTAACAGGCAGCAGCTGCCATTTAATTCATATCTGTCTTTTTTTCTATGCACCTTTTTTAGCGGGTTAAGTTACTTACAGATTTCAGTTGAAAAAGACTGCATACATCAAACTCCTAGATATTCTCAGATTTTTTACTATAGGTTTGATTAACCATGTCTCAGATTAGAACTAGTATGTGATCAGAGGCTAGTAGAGTAGAGATGTAGGACCTGTGGTGTCCAGATGTTACTGGATTTCCAGCTCCTATCATCTCTAACCATTTGCCATGCTGGCTGGGTGATAGGAGTCCTAGATCTTCTGAAGGGTTATGAACACAAAGCATTTCCTATTATGTGTGATACCTGATGGTTTTCATAGTCAGAACTGACCTACTGAAATGGACTTAAATCTTTTGATTTCACTGGATATGGTTACTCCGAGTATGATTGAGTTAGATATCACCCTGAATTTATAAATTGCTTCATCACTGAAAAAAAGCAGTGCATAAGGCAATGACAATAAACCCCATTAAGAATACAGATACATACTGTTGCCCCAAGCATTGTATGTCTAGTTGCATATATTTTCCATTAAATTATGAACACTTATATAACCTTCAAAAGAAATATATACATATGGGATAGAAATGGCTCCTACAAGAAACATCTGGAACAAGGGCTCAGATCCCAGATGTGGCAATAGAGTTATGAGCAGGCCATCCAGCTGACTTGTGCTGGCCTGAGGACTAGAAATTCAATATGCCGGTGCATCTAAATTTTAAGATACAGTCTATTAGGAACCAACCAAACTGTAAGTCATCCCAAATGCTTCAAATAAAACATGTCAAAAGTCCTAAAAGAAATAATGTCTTGTCATGAATACATTATATATATTTATTATTTGCATTAAATATGAAAGTATATTAGGCATATAAATCCCCATAGACAGAGTTTACTATAACCTCAAACTGCTTTCCAAAACAAATAAAACTGATTCAAGTGTTGAGCTTTAGCCTACCTGTTCTTGAATATCTGCCCAAAATAGCCAATAGTGCAATCCTACACACAACTACTTGGCAGTAGAGTCAATGGGGTTTATACTCCTGGGTAGGAGTATATAGGATTGCAGCCTGAGCCTATGAATACCTTAGAAACAACAGATACAAAACTGTCAAACATACAGGCAGTCTTAAATGCTCCAAAGCAAGTTAGATAGTAAAAACATGCTGTCTTATCCTTAGACATGAGATTGATTCATCTGCTTACACTACATCAAAGTTATTCTGACGGTCAACATAATAGCTGAGCAGTGCAACACAGCAGTAAGTCCTACCGCTGCAGAGTTGCAGACAACTTGCAACTATATATATTCTATGCCAAGACCATACTGAAATAGAACAGAGCTTTTTAATACTATTTTCTATTTCACTACATTGTTTTCTTTTAAAATGTGGGATCATATCACTAGAAAATGATGCCAGTGCCAAACTCTGTCACCATTTTGTGTTTGGTGGTTCTCAGTAGTTTTCAGCCATGTCAAGTGGGCCCTGGGGCAGAAGATTTTAGGAGACTTTTTTTTGGGGGGGGGGCCCTTGCTCATCCATAAAAGGTAAAGGGTAAAGGTACCCCTGTCCGTACAGGCCAGTCTTGACAGACTCTAGGGTTGTGCGCTCATCTCACTCTAGAGGCCGGGAGCCAGCGCTGTCCGCAGACACTTCCGGGTCACATGGCCAGCGTGACGAAGCTGCTCTGGCGAACCGGCACCAGTGCAGCACACGGAAACGCTGTTTACCTTCCCACTATAAAGCGGTACCTATTTATCTACTTGCACTTAAGGGTGCTTTTGAACTGCTAGGTGGGCAGGAGCTGGGACCGAATGACGGGAGCTCACCCCGCCGCGGGGATTCAAACCGCCGACCATGCGATCGGCAAGTCCTAGGCGCTGAGGTTTTACCCACAGCGCCACCCGCGTCCCATATACATATGTATGTATGCTCATCCATACAATGACTATTATATGTGTCCAAAACAAGGTTTCTGGTCTAAATTTCTCTAGCCTCAGTTTCAAGCCACTTCAATGTATTGTGCCTTTTTTACTTCAAGAGAGGCATAATGCATCAATAGTGCACCTTGCATAATATCTGTTACGCCATAGAAAATCGTGCCTTTGGACAAGTTGATGTATTTTGAATCGTTGTGTTTGTCAAGGAAAGAATAAATACATAGCTATCTTTAATGTTAGCTTCATTAACACTTAGTACTACCATAGAGAGTTTACTGCCCAAGAACAATCCAGACTATTGACCACTCCAGTGTATTTCTGGAGTGACACCATTTGGTTTACCAGAAAACAATGCAAACAAGAGAACAAGCAAAGAAACCAAGATTGTTGAAATAATGAATAACCCTGATTTCCTACCCCGCCCCGCCCCCGGCACTGAACTGTGTTCTTTGATCTTTTCTGTTCTGAGTGTTGAAACATCTGCCAAGAAAAAACAACTGTTGCTGAAACACCAAAGTCCCGTTTGTTCCACTCCAGAGATGAAAATGCATTTCTCTCTTTACACAGCAGCTGAGATGCAACATTAAAGCATTAAGGCTCAACGAACCAGTGGCTTTTCCTGCTGTTGATTTTACTAGCCCCTTTGTTGGTGTGAATATTGGATGGAGTTTTACTTCTGCTTTGATTTGTGCTTGCAGAAGCTATTGTTCCATAACTATAAAGCTGATTCAAAGTGTTCGTATTTTGCAGTGCTTAATACCTGAGCGCAGTATGCATGCAACCTTTGCAACATTGATATTTGGCGTTCATTCTTCAGTCTCCTAATGGTGGAACGAGCTTGAAGCCGCCACTCTCTAGCAATTCCAATGCAGCCAAAATTGCTGTCTCTGCACTACTATTAGCCATGTGGGGGACAGTGATTTTGAGCATATGCAGAGGTGTGGTGGAGGGGCAGGTTAAAGCCTTCATTCCCCAGGTATCAATATCATTGTCCCTGGCACCCAGTGATCTTTTCCATGTTGTCCACTTGATGGCTGATCAGCCTGGCAGTCAGGAAAAGTGCACAGGGGTCTCTGAATCTTGGAGCGCTGAATGAAGAGCAGCTGAGGGACGCATGTAACCTATGGACTGACGATTATCCACACCTATCCTAGGGTACAAGCCTGATTCCACATTAGTCAAGCCACACTTTGTCTAGACAAAGAACAAACCCTGTTGTGTATATTGTTGGGAGAGGGCCCTTATTTGCTCATTTCTACTGTAGGGCATACTGACCTTGGCACTGTATTTTTTTGGCAAACAAAATCCTGCAGTAGTGAAGCTTGCTTGACAAGGGCACATGAAATTCTTCTTTTCTTGTATCAAAATCACATTTGTGGTGAAGCACTCCCTACTCAGTAATTAAAGCAAGCAGTATGGTGAATAATGCTCAATATTCTCCTCAACATAACAGTACAAATGAGTTCAAATAACTAAATGCTTCTCAGCAATAATTCAGTCTTCCAAACACTAATTCTTGGCAATTTCTGCAAATTAAACAACTGTGAACGTCTGCAATGCAAATGCTACTGGAGCCGTTATTGCTCTGGAGAAGGCTTAATGTCTTCCTGGATTTCTACAATGCTAATGCATTAATGTAAAACGTTCCCCTAGACTCACTGCATAGGGTGCTTTTGCAGGCTACGAGGATAAGCCTCAGGTCAGAATGCCTGTCTTCCCATAACAAAATAAGTTCTCAGGTCAATTCAGCCCTTCTTCTATTGATCTTTGCCAGGGGTTTATCTATCAGACACAAATCTCCTTGGGTTTCCTAAATTATGGAGGACCAGACTCATGCCTGAAACTGATAGAGAGATGTGCAACTATTCTAAAGCCACTTCCATATGCTTTGGGATTATTCTCTAATCCTTTCCTTCTGTTCTTAAATTAACCATATAATTTGTACCATATTGGATAAATCCTTTAAGCTATCTCCTCAGATTCACCAGCTGTATTTTGTACATAAGACAAAGAAAAGCTCAGTTGCAAAAAAATACTAGTTTCATATAGCAGGTTGCTGTTCATACAAGCTAGACTTTGAAATGTGAATGCCAACAAATCCAGATGCATGTTGTGAATGTCTGAAAGTAGGCATTTAACCATCAGTGTTGGAAATCACATTTAAGTGACTGTAAACTTTCACATGGGAACATATTCACAGCATTTGTGTTTAACATCAAACAGGACTTTGGGCAGGAAACTTACATTGAGTATGGTATGAGTTCCTTTGCTTGCTTCCGCGAGAATCTACTTATGGGATCAAGCTATTTTTGAATGGATGTCATTTCTGCTTGGGTAGTCTCATTGGGTGGGCTATGCCCCCAAAGGAGATCTATGTATGTGTGTTTATCAGTTACAGTTTGTGGTGTAGGCATGACTTGATAAGAATACATTTATGGACAACTTTGGTGGGGTGGTTCTCCAAGCTTCAGCTTTAGTTAATATTAGGTACTCCATAGTTCACTGTGAGGTAGATGGGGAGTAGCTTTATCAGAGCAAGTGGCAGTGCAAAATTGCAGACGCAGGAGCCTGACCCAGAATGGGACCACTGGAGAAAGCAAAGGGATTTTCAGAAAATTCCACCCCTAATGTAGAGTTGTGATTTATGGTCATGCTAACCAATTTGTTACAATTGTATTTGATTGGAGCTGTCATCTCGATGCAGGATGAATGAGAAAAGCTGTCATTCGTTCACCAGTGACAATTTCCTATAAGTGGAAACTTTTTTTCTACTTTGAAATACTGGCAGCAGAGATTACAACAGTGTCTGTACTAAAAAAAGAAGTTGAGGCCTATTAGACTAAGACAGTAGGATGTAAGAGACTCAATCTTTACTAGTTTTAACACATGCAGTGGGGCCAATTTTATTCCAGTGGGCCATTGGCTCTCCTTAGTCATGTAATGGTGTTTTAATGCTTGACTGTACTGTTTCTGTTGTGTTGGTAATTTGTTATTTTCTATTATATTAGTGCATTGATTATATCGTTCACATGTTGCAAGCTGCTCTGTGTAGCTTTTGAAAGAAGCGCCGGGTATAAAATACAACTAACTAAATATGAGGTGGTTACTTTAATGCTTATGCCATCATATTCCACATACACAGTTACAAAAAGCAAGGAAGAAGAAGAAGAAGAGTTTGGATTTGATATCCCGCCTTTCACTGCCTTTGAGGAGTCTCAAAGCGGCTAACATTCTCCTTTCCCTTCCTCCCCCACAACAAACACACTGTGAGGTGAGTGAGGCTGAGAGACTTCAAAGAAGTGTGACTGGCCCATGGACACCCAGCAGCTGCATGTGGAGGAGCGGAGACGCGAACCCAGTTCCCCAGATTACGAGACTACCGCTCTTAACCACTACACCACACTGGCTCTGCATCCTCTGTGGCAAGAGCTGTGGTCACCTGTCTATTACCTTTCAGGCATGGGACAGGTAAAACCCTGGGACCAGCCTGAAAGGGAAGAACTGGGGGCTCACTGATCCTTCCTTTTTAGTTGCTGGTTCCATGCTTTTTTGAATGTGGCCCCCTTTTTCTGTCACCTTACAGTATGTAGAATTGCAGCTAACAAGGAAACAATGGGGGCCCATATGGAATGCACTCTCATTCCTTCCTTAGCAGGTGCAGCCAGCAACCTTCCTTTGCAGCCATAGCTTGAATTCAAGCTATGGCTGCAGAGGGAAGAAAGGACAAATTGGGAACACATTTCTAATTCTTGCTTTGAAGTGGAATCATCTGATGCCATATGATTGACAGGTGGGCCACAGCTCTTGCCACAGAGGATGCAGTCTGCCTGTCAAAATGGCCCACAAGAGTGTGTGTGTTTTGGATCCATCCCACCAGCCAGATCCAGTTTCCAATCCCTGATCTATGTGATTGCATGACTGAAGGACATACTGCTTATTATGCGAGAAAGTCGCCCCACTTCCAAGTGGGATGGTGTTGCAGTCAGATCACGTGTCCTCCACACACAGCGGCGGCTGGCAAAGCCCCATGTCATGGCCCCTGGCCCGCCAATCCAGTCGGCCGGGGAGGGGGGGGTGGCTTATCTCTTTTAAATCGCAGCACAGGAAGGGGATCTCCCTCTTGTTAGATTGGATGTAGCAATATATTTATCTGGAAGGCTAGAAAAATGGGGCGAGGTTAGTGAATAATGTTTCTCTCCCATTTAATTTCCCAGTGTAAATCCTTCTCCCTCCAGCTGTTGTTTGACTTGCTAGGTAGACAAAGAAATACAGATACTGTCTTGTGTCTGTATTGTTCTCCAGCACAGAAAATAGCAAACAATTTAGCAAACAACAATAGCAAACGACAATCTAGTTCAATTCCTCTCCCTCTATCTGATCTATTTGGGAGCCCCTGATTTTTAAAAAAAGTCAAAACAATAACAAATGTTAGCAAGCCAGAAGTTCCAGTCATGGATCTTTTGCATAATTTGAACTTTGGCCCTAAAACGATAGTTGGATTAGGGACTGTCCTCCCAACGGTGGCAGATTTCAAAAAGCACCCAAAATATGAAAAGTAGGCAATATAATATACTTAGTGCTTATAATAATAACATGAGTTTTTGGTGGCATTTCTTTCCACATATCTGTTTCTTGAGCTACTGTAGTTTATATATATTTTTTAACACCATTCATGTTGTGAATGTTCATGTTGTGTTTCTTGTGGTGGTTGTCTTGTACCTTCCAGCTCTTTTAAAAGACAATGTCTACAGTATGGAATGCAGACGCAATCTGGAACCACTCAAACTTGATTTCAAATTACTATGGTGGAGTTTCTTCTAGAGTTCTGGCTCTCTGCTTGTGGTTTTGCCTCCCAGCAATGCTTGAATGTGGACAAACTGCTGGCCCAGTTTCTGTCTTGTCTTTGCCTGAAAGCTTATTTCCTCTTTCTGATGGAATAGGTTCTACAGTTTTCCATTGTAAAGTTGTTAATCCTCTCATCCTGCTGTGGTTTCACATGAAGTTTTACCCAACAAATATAGTGATAGCTAAAGCTCAGTGTGGATTTCAGCTCTATGATGGCCAACTTTTTGTGATCATGTTCTCATACAAAAGTTTTTGAAAACCCAAGACTAAAACTGACAGCAAACTGGCAAATAGATATTGCTCTTCTGTCATTTTTAGTTAAAGAAAAACAAACCTTGTACAGTCTTAAGCTTCATATATGTGTGTAAGAGAAAGAGAAGTCCTGCTCACTTGATCAAAGAGCTATAGATCTGTCAGTTTTCATTTGTTTGTTAGTACTTCAATTTCAAATTTTCAGATCCTTTTCTACCAACATAGGCTGCCTCCTGTGATGGAGAATACTGTGCAGGGATCATAGGGAAGAGACTGTGTAAACAGAGCATGCTGCTTGAGACAAAAGAAGGTATCGCAGTACATAGTAGGACTATGGGCATCTAGTAAGATTGCTCACCTAGCTTAGCAGCCCCAAAGAACAAATCACCAAAAGGCTTTGAGAGGTCCAGAAATACAACCAGTGTTACCATCTTCATACACCTGAACCCTGAATGCACCATTTCTCCATTTCTCTTGACTTGGGAACTTGGAATGACAGAGATAAATGAAAGGGAAATAAACAGACCATGTATTCCAGAAATATGATCATGTTCCTCAAGATTTATGAATTATGTAGAAAACAAAGAAACCTTTGGTTGGATCCAGACATAGAGTAGACCCACGGAAATAATTGAGACTTGAGCTAGTCTTTTTGAAACCTTACCCCTCCAAAGCTTTTTTTTTTGGGGGGGGGGCTGTATATTGCAATGGCAGTGGCTTACGCACCTGTTTTACAACCCCTTGTCTGAGACAGCCTTTTATTATTTAAAATTGTCAACAATCGTCTCTTCACTGAGTTCAAGTGCATAGATCCTTAATGTTTACTCACATGATTTATGTTCTGGATCTTTATCATCCTCATGGCTGTAGGGTGAATAGAGTCAAATGAGGACAGGACTCCAATATATTTAGTAGTGTAGAGGTTGGAAATTATAAATTGAAGCTGGAATATTACAACAAGCTGGCAAAAGGAATAGCCTCTTTGCCATTTTACTGGAAAAAAGAAGGCTTTATACAATCAGTTGTAGTAATTGTTCAGTTTTCTGGTTTAGCACTGCTTTGTTTCAGGTGTTAATGTAGCAGAAAGATAATGTATAAACTATACTTAGGAAAATTAAGAAAACATCAAAACAGAGAAATGTTAATTGTATAATTTATTTTCCCAAGCGATTATGATCTTTGAGTTTAAAGGCCCAAATAATCTAAAAAGTCAAACACACACGTAAGATAATGAACTTAGATGAACTAGACACTGTTCATCGTTCAGCCCCCAAAAGAACTTAATTCAAACTGAGTGAATGGGCAATAAAATTGCAAATGCAATTCAGTGTAAACAAATATTAAAGTGCAGGAGCAAAAAAATCTCATTTCCACATATACACTCATGGAGTTTGAACTGGTGGTGACTGACCAGGAATGGGACCTATGGGTTGTAGCGCGTAGCTCAGTGAATTGCCAATATTCCCAGAACCATACAACAGGTATGAACTCCTACCTAACACTGTTCTCCACTCCATTCTAGTTTGTCAACAACTTTCTTGGAATACCGGTGCTCAGAAGTGGTTCAAATGTGGCTTTGGTTACAGTTTTAGTACAGTACACAGTGCCTTCAGGAAAGGACATAGGTTGCCATGGCTGGCCCAGTCTGGCTTGTGTTAAAACACAGCAAGTATAAAATGCTCAATAATGCTTCTAGGCTTCCTCTATCATAGACTGGCATTTGGATGTTCTGCCTTCTCCCACAAGTTCTCTACCTGCATTCTCTGCCTTGTTCAATAGATTCTGGATTCCACATTCTCTACCAGAGGCTCTTATGTATAATTTTCAGAAAACACCACTTGAGGAGAGAATGAACCCTTGGAAGCACTACAATTCTGAAAATAATAGCCACATAATCAAATACATCTTCTGCAGAGTATAAACTTAAAGCCATTACTCAGCAAGATGGCTTTGAAAATAATTGCTGTAACTCTGATGACAAGGAAACTAGACCAGCACAGGGGGATCAGTTTACTCTGCTAGCCTTATAGGGCTCAGCTACCAGGCTTGGTTTACAACCCAGTAGTTGTGCTACTATTTGATGACACATTTTGGGCAAGTGCTAGTTGGAAAGGAATACTTGCTGGCTTGGTGTATCCTCACATTTGGTCAGGCCTGCCCGGCTCATTTTGGGTACCATCTAATCACCCTCCCAGCAGTGCAGTTCATTACACATCTGCCTGCTTTGCCTCTCCCTGCTTTGCCTTGGGTAGCAACATTCAGTTTTTGAGCAGAATCTGAATGAGGTATTGGGGGCTTTCTTATGATGGTCATAGGTCCTACATTACAGAGTGCAACTTTCTATTTAAAGAGCTTTCAGTGGAGAATCCTCTACTGAAGGAGGCTCTTATGTGGTACAAGTCTAATTTCAAAGTAATTATATGAAGGGAGAGCAGAGACCTTGAAGTTGTCCATCAACAGCAGCTGGTAGATGACTGAGAAGACACAGAAGTCACTTGGTCGCAGTCTTCCCCACTATGATGAGATGTATTTTGTTTCTATTTAGATTATAGACATTATTTATAAATTTGTATTTATACCCATAAATTAGCATATGCAAATGCCATAGAAGCTTGTGCCATTTTGGGTGGTGGGGGGTGGGTGGGTGGGTGGATGGATGGATGCCTAAGCAGCCACACGAGACCCTCTGTCATTGTTACTCTCCATGGAGTTTTTTCTGTATCCCAGGATGGAGGGAACAGTGACCATTCATTAGTAGCCAGCTGCCCTAAGCCAGCCACTGCTGGACTTAAAATTGTCTTCCTGAATTATACACTGTCCTAGTTGCGCCTGCACAGTACAAACCACAATCCTCTTTGCCTAGGGAGTCAGATGACCCCAAAGAACTAATCTACTTGTGTAATCAGTAATTATAGATTTAATATTGTCTCCAGTTATGATAGTTAGAGCTAAGACTCCACTGTTTAGCTTATTCTTGTGGTTACTTTCCTTTTCCTATGTAGTGTGTATGCTTCTTATTCTGGGCCTATATATTAAATAAACAAGAATTTAACAGTGGCAATGAGAAAAAAACCCAGGTATGCCATCCTGTGGAAAAACTGAGGAATTTAATTCAGAAACAGAAGAATGGCAGCAATATGTTGACATACTGGGCCACTATTTCCTTGCTAATGTAATCACTGAGATGACAAACAAAAGGCAGCATTTCTCAGCGCTTGTGGATGTTCAACTTACTCCCTTTTAAGAAGCTTGTTAAAACCACAAAAGCCAGAGGATAAAAGTTTGGCAGAGTTGCAAAAGATCTTGTCTGACCACTATATTCCAAGGCCAAGTATAATTGTGAAACGTTTCAAATTCCATAATAGGAGGTTGAAGGAAGGTGAATCTGTATCAGAGTATATAGCTCATCTCTAAAAACTTACTGAACCCTGTTCTTCTGGAAATCTGGAGGGAACGTTGAGAGACAGATATGTGTGTGGAATTAGTCATGGAAAAAAATAAAAAGAGCAATTACTGGATGATAGGGATCAGACCTATGAGAAAGGTGGCAACTACCATGGAAGCAACGGTGACAAATGTACAGGATTTGCATCTTGACAACAGAGAAACTCAAAATAAGTCTATAAGTCAAGTCTGCAGCCCACAGCAGATGTTTAGAGATCTGGAAAGGTGCTATTGTTGAGGAGGAATGCTGTCAGCCTATGTTGGTAAACACTGAATGTCCCAATGCTATAAATTCATAAAACCTAGGCATTTAGGAAGAAATCGTGAAGGAGGTTCTCTGGTTCCACAACCAAGTCAGTCCAAGAGAGAGGCAAGAAAACAAAAAGCTTATTATTTACAGATGGAAAGGGGAGAGGAGGCAGATTAGAAGATCCGCTTGGTTTACTGTGTAATAGAAAAAAAGGAGACTTATACTGTAACTGTGCAGTTCAGTAATCAACCAGTAGGCATGGAAATACTGTAGAGTCAGGGGCTTCTGTTACAGTTGTCAATGAAGAGAGTTACCAACAATGTAAAGGAGACCTGAGTCCATTGGCCAAGAGAATAGTGAAATTAAGGACTTACACTGGCAGAAATCTCCTAGTCCTAGGATCAATAAGAGTTCAGTCACATACAAAGGTCAACATAAAGTCTTAAAGGCTTTAATAGAAAAGGAAGAAAGGCCAAACTTTGCTTGGTTCAACATGGCTGAAGTAAAATAGAGGCATAGAAATTGTCAGACCTCTCGAGAGCCACCCTAAAATATTTCAAGAAGGAGTAGGTACAGTAAGAGGAATAAAAGCCAGTATTTATACCAGGAGGGCAGCCAGCCAAAGTACTGTAAAACCAGAGCAGTGCCCTGTGCTCTCACAGGGAGAACTGAAACAGAACCGGGTAGATTGGAATAAGAAGTCATAATCAATCAAATTTATAAATTAGACATTTACCCCATTCCAAGAACTTAGTACTTGCTCGCATTGCTTGGAGAAGGCCTCCATTTTAAAAGTAGGACATGCCCCAGGCTTACCAGCAGATGGAACTTGAGGACTGCAAGAAATTCAAGTGTAACAGGTTGCCCTATGGAGTTTCATCAGCCAGAGATATATTCCGAAGGGCCATGAAAAAGCTCCCAAAGGACATCCTGGAAGTTGTGGTGATGATTGATTACATTCTCCTCATCACATGCAAAAGATCAGGACCATCTTCCAAATCCTAAGATAGTATTTGCTAAAACCATCCTCTTTTGAAGATTGCCCTATGGAAATCACTGGGCTTTTAGAACATCTGGATCTGTCCCCTGTAGAGGCATTCCAGATCAGAATGTGGACTCAGCAGACTCCTGTACTATCTGGGGTAATCCATTACATTTTACATGGGCCGCAACAGAATCCAGGAATGAATTCCGGGCAATGAATATAGAACCGAGCTATATTATCCCTGCATCTTGTGGGTCATGCAGGTGGTGTTACCATGACAAAAACAGCAAAGGGTTCTGCAACGTTTATATGAGGTGCCTGCCAAGAATTTTCTGGATGAAAGCTGTAGCTCGTAGTGATGTCTAGTGGTTGGAAATAGTTGTTAAGCACTGTTCCCAATGTCAGCTGCATCAAGAAACTCCAGCACAGACCCCCTTGCACCAGAAGAACCTACATTTTGGAACTTCCTGCCTATTGAGATCAAGTAGGTGTCCACATGGTATTCTTTTGGAACCTGCTAAGAACATTCTTGTTTAGACAAGCCTACCCAGATGCTTGGACGTGGGTGGCGCTGTGGGTTAAACCACAGAGCCTAGGACTTGCCGATCAGAAGGTTGGCGGTTCGAATCCCCGTGATGGGGTGAGCTCCCTTTGCTCGGTCCCTGCTCCTGCCAACCTAGCAGTTCGAAAGCATGTCAAAGTGCAAGTAGGTACCGCTCCGGCGGGAAGGTAAACGGCGTTTTCGTGCACTGCTCTGGTTCTCCAGAGGTGGCTTAGTCATGCTGGCCACATGACCATGAGCTGTACGCTGGCTCCCTTGGCCAATAAAGCGAGATGAGCGCCGCAACCCCAGAGTCGGCCATGACTGTACCTAATGGTCATGATTCCCTTTACCTTTACCTTTACCCAGATGCTTAGGAAGTTGAAGTAATTCCAGTCTGCTTTAGTATTTTAACTTTTGAATGATTTAATGTATTGTTGTGATTTTTTCCTTGATTTTATTGTTTTATCATTTTGTAAACCGCTTTGAGGTTTTCTACAATCAAGCGGTGTATAGATTTTATGAAATAAATAACATAAATAATTTTGCATTTAGACTATGCTGGGCCCCTATTTTAGGGAAGAAGATTTTTTCACAGAGGCTCATTCAAAATGTGGAGAACGTTTTGGCCGTCCAGATGTTGCTGAACTACAGTTCCCATCATCCTTCACCATTGGACATTCAAACATCATCCTATCACCCAGCTTCAAATGACCTTGTTGAAGGAGCAGTGAGGAATTTTAAAGAAGTACAGGACCATACCACAAATTATCATAGGCATAAGTTCTGGCCAACTGCTGATAGGAAGGGGACTTAGGACTCATCTGGATTTACTGTATCCTGACATGAAAGGAGAAGTATTGGGGGGGGGGACAAACTACTTAAAAATCCCTACATTACTACCATGTCAAAGATTTAAAGGTTCAGAATTCATTCTTCCCACACAGTCTCAGTACCCACCAACTTACATGGATTCCAGGGATGACCTGATAACAAACGGGGCCTTTAGCATTCAAAGTTGCAATCTTCTAATAGTGAGTAGTCTGTAAATATTAATGTGACATCTCCATGTGGATAGATGCATCTGAAGTACTTGAGTGGTCACCCAAGAAGAACCAGAGCCCTGGAGAGTAATTGAGAATTCTGAACCTGGTTGTTCAGGGCTGTCCATAAAAACTGTTTGTTACAAAGTCAGAGACACCCGTGACGGACAGATGAATCTAGAGGAGATGCCCACTCCTGAGGAGAAGTGTGAGCCAGTGAGAGAGCAAAGAGCTCTTATGTTACTTGAAGGACTATGTCTGAGTTGTAAAGTAAGGGTGGAGCAGTGTTGTAATTGGTTATAATAGAGTTAAATATTGTCTCTTAGTTATTATGCCTTGGAGCTGAGACTCCACCCTTTTACTTCTTCTGAAATTACTTTCCCTTTCCTATGTAGTTGTATATTAGCTGCTTGTTCCGTGCCTACTATGTGATTAACCTTGATTTCTGTTAAATAAATAACTGTTGTACTGCTGAATGATGAGACCACCAGAGCTGGTCCCCCCCCCCCTCCATCTGGGTCATTCACTAAGTGAGGTTACCAGGGCCTTCAGCATGACTTCACCGTCAGTCTTCAGCCTGCCTGACTACAGCTTCCCTCCATCCTGACTGCTTGTAGTCCAAAACTTCTAATTCCCTGTAGGTGAGTTGGCAAGAGGAGGAGAAGAGATGGCGAGGTCCTTTGCATTGGGCTGGGTTGTACCCCACACATAGTGCAAACATAATGGACTCTTTGTTGGATTCAGGTGCCAATCACAGAGACTGGCTTTTAAAAATACTTGTCATCCAATGGATTTCTGATGGTGTACAACAGCCATAAAATTATTCAAAGTGCAAATACAATAAAATTACTTCCTAGTAATTTATAGATTGAGAGGAAACAAAAGACGATAGAAACCAAAAGCAGACTGAGGTGATATAATCGTTTAAAATTCCATGCCAAATAAAAATGTCTTAAGTAGGGATACAAAATAATTTATAAACATGCTGAATTTTTTTTAAAAAGTGTTTTCCTGATTAATATGCAAATTGGAGTATAGGGACTCATTGGATTTCACACTTCTCTGAATTTTGCAATGCAGTTCTCAGCTTTAAAAGTGTGTAGAGGTAGAGGATGCATACCAAAATGAGTATTTTTGGACAAAATGCTTACAAAAATACAATTTAAGGAAGTGTATACAGTTTAAACACAGTTTCTGTGTGGTTTAGAAGAACAATTTGCAGAAAACAAAACAGAATGGAAACAGAACAAAACAAAACTGAACAGATGTGAAACTGACAACAAACACATCAGGCAAGCTTTAACTATAATGATACCTGGTGGCTGACAGGTGGATTTATTTATTTATTCATTTTATTTTATATTTCTACAATTTATATACCACTTAATTACAATTGTCTCTAAGTGTACAAATGGTGTACAAGGAATACAAGCCAATGAAAATAAATATAAGTTAAAGCAATTAAATCAGAGTCTGACGGATTGAGCGGATGAGATCAATAGTGGGTCCAACGGTCAACAAGACGGTTTCTGCATGTGCTGTAGAGGAAATTGAAAGGCAGATGGGATTAACAACCTGGGAAGGTATCCCATCTAGGAGAAAGAAAGCTCTGATCCAAAGCCCCTGCTGTCTTGCAGGATATATCTGGGAGAAGAGAAGGCTAAGAAGAAACCCTACACAAATCCCAAGTGGGAGTCCCTAAGATGGTTGGATGGCACCTTGTACGCCTCCTTCCAGCAACTCCCCGAGCCAAGCACGTGCCAAACGTATGACTCTGCTTTCTTTTGGACCACATTAGTGAGGCTGAGGGGAGGGTGTCATTCTCTGGGCAGCCTAGGACCTCCATACACTTCCTAGGCTTGTACACTATGGAAGGTCACTTCAGTACTGCTAACACAGATGTTTGACACTCCCCCCCCCCCACTGCCTGGAGGCGCACTCCATTGTTTCTTGAGACAGAAAGATACCATCAGAAGTTGCCAGAAATTCAACAGGGACCTCAACTGAAAAGGAGTTACATAAAATTGGACCTAAAACACTGAACACACTGCTCCTGGTGAATATGAGCCGTGTATCTGAGCCATGGGGGACTACTAACTGACTCCCCCAATGACCTCAAATAAATACAAGAAGCCTGGAGCTGGCCCAGTAGCACATGAGCAGCTGGTGAAAACTTTTCATCAGAGAAGTGGGGTGCTGGCAGCAGTCTGCCCCCACCAACAGTTTAGCCTATGATGTTTACACTAGCTGTAGTGTCTGAACCAGACATAAGAGCATATTGCAATCATTGAGTCTTGAGGTTGCCAATACATGAATCGCCATGGCCAAACTATCCTTGTCCCACCCGCCTGTCAAAATTGGCCCCTTGGGGGATGGAGTGAAAGAGTGTCCAAACAGGATTGAACTCCCCAGAGGAGCACTCCTAGGGGATTCAGAGGAACTCACTAGTGCACCCAAACTAGGTAGGATTGTACTCCGTATGCATCAGCGTGGGGAGTTCACTCTTGCTTTCTACAGGTTGGCCAATCCAGCTGCATCTTTACCTTTCCACACCTGGTGTGACAAGTGAGAGGCAGGTGGCTGTGGTATGGAAAATGCCCTCATGGGCCAAATGGAAAAGCCTAGTTGGCTTGTGGTAATCCCAATGTAATCTAGCTACAACGTTTCCAGAATAAGGGTAAATGTTGCCAGGCTATCTCTGCCCTGAAACAGCCAAAGCTGACCAATTGGTCAAAGCTAGAAGGTGGGATGCGGCTGGCGCTGTGGGTTAAACCACAGAGCCTAGGGCTTGCTGATCAGAAGGTCGGCAGTTTGAATCCCCGCGATGGGGTGAGCTCCCGTTGCTCAGTCCCTGCTCCTGTCAACCTAGCAGTTCGAAAGCACATCACAGTGCAAGTATATAAATAGGTACCGCTCCAGCGGGAAGGTAAACGACATTTCTGTGCGCTGCTTTGGTTCGCCAGAAGTGGCTTAGTCATGCTGGCCACATGACCCGGAAGCTGTACGCCGGCTCCCTCGGCCAATAAAGTGAGATGAGCACCGCAACCCCAGAGTCGGTCACGACTGGACCTAATGGTCAGGGGCCCCTTTACCTTTAGTAGAAGGCACTCTGTTGCACCAAAGCTACCTGATCCTCATGTGACATTGTCAAACCAAGGAGCACCTCCATGCTACATACCTGCTACTTCTAGGAGACTGCTTATCCAGAAGCAGAAGAATTCTAATCCGCCAGACGTGAGAGCCACCTTCCCATATATTTAGAATTCAGTTTTGGTTTATTGACCCTCATCCTGTCAAGGTAGATCTTTAGAGGTCTTCTCCTTCTGTTGAATGTGCTTTGGATCACTTCCTTGAGTTTTCTGGAACTCATGTTCTGCAGACGCCATAATGTGCTGCACCCTATTTGCATACTTTAGTTTGGATTATGTGGCATAATTTGTGAGAGGTTGAACTTGTGGGTTCCTGTCTCGGGAATGGGATCCTGGTTTGGATGTCTAGTTTAGATTCCGCCTTTCCCCTTAAACTCAGCAAGTTCAGTTTAATGTTGAAATTATGATTCAGGTATGTTAACATTGTCAGGGAATTGTGTACAGTAATTACATTTGTCTGCAATCTCTAATCTACCCTCTGCTGTAGCATTTTTTTCCAACCTCAAAATAATGTGGTATAAATTCCATTTAAACATGTTCATTACCCTTTGTGTTTGTAGCTCTTATTTCATTGGACCCCTGGTTTGGAAAATATAATAATGCTAGATTAAATGTATGGCTGCACAAATAAACTTCGTGTATGCATTAGCCAGCTTTAAACTTACAACCCAACACTACTGCATTCACATATTTCAGTAGATATACGAATGGAGTTACATTGGTGTCTTATGAAAATTGCAAACACATGTGTGTTCAGAGAGAGAGATTCACACACACACACACACACACACACTTTCACTTGTGCTCTGGGGCATATATGCATGCATGTTTGTAGAGTTTTTGTAGGATCTGTCTGTATCCTCAGGTATGTGCATCTTTCTTTCCTTCTTGTGCATATCAGGCATATTTACAACAACCATAATTCCTCACCAGATTTCTGCCATCTATTAAAGCTAGTAGGGGCAAGTATGAATGTGAATATCTATTAAAACTAGCAGATTTAGATCCAAAGAGATTCAAGATATCTTTAATCGTCTTCAGATATGATTGCTGTAAATGGTACCTGTATATTACAAGGTAGCATTCTGTAAAATGTACAATTTTGTTATTCACTGCAAACACAACTTATGTAATTATGCACCTTGTTACTCATTTGTAACAAAGTCCTTTTTCATAATTTGTGATAAAATTGTTTCAAAACTATTTTTTTGGTTATAGAGGCAAATTCGTGTATTCATTCATATTTCTGCATGTTATTTGTTGTATATGCTAAAAATGTTTAAAACAATCTATCATTTGTATAAGGGTTTGAATCTGAATAACAAATAAGCATTTAAGTATGGAATTGCATTCATACATTCACTTGGCTATCTATGTTTCAGTTTCACAAAAGGTTTTGTTTGTTTTTTAACCAGTGGAGCATAGATAGATGTGAAGCTATCTGTTTGAATAATTTAATGGCTTCTTTGTTTCTACAAAGTTAAAAATCATGAGATGGCAAAATAAATTATTCTGAAGTCTGTTTTGTCTTAAATTTATTTTTATTTGAATATGTTAAAATGATCCCTTTAGATATTTGCAAAGCTCTGCTTTTTATAGATTGGTCTCAATGTTAAATTGAAGATAAAAAAAACCTAGACTTTTGGTTGTTGTTGCTAGATTTATTAGCTCTTTGTTTTCCATGCAGCTAACATGTGGTTAAATGTCAAGAGGCTACATGTTTAAGCAATGACTGATTTCACTATATATTTTTATTTGATTTCGCAATTCAAAGGAAAGAAGCATGCTGATAAGCACAATGGCAGCATAACTGCAGGTTTAACTTTTCTTTCTTTTCTTTCTTAAAAAAAAAAAAAATGCTTTCTGCTACTAAATACCAGGAATCATGATAATTGCACTAGGCATGTTTGTGTGCCTTTTCTCTGACTTAGATACAGAACACTCTTTGATTTCTGGAATTTGACAGTCTGTGGCTGGCTGCACACGAGCAAGCAAGTGTGCCTTCACAAAAACACACTTTACCGTGCCACTTCTCAACTGCACTGTAGTCCTACCCAGGGTCATTACAGTATACACTTTCCATATTTCTAACAAACATGAAAATGAACAGGATAGGAAGTAGACAAAGAAAGAATAACTGAAGCCTGGTAGGGGTATACAACATGAACAGACGAGGCTCCGTGCTAGCCTTCGGAATACTTAAAAGCCCCAACCCATTTGCTCCTCAATGCCTGCCTTTGATTATCAGAGCCACATAAAGAGAAAACTTAAACAACTAGTACATTGAAACAATGATTTGGTATAAATCCAGAGTTAATTGTTTTTCAAGTGATGTTTAAACCAATGCCAGTGCAAGGCAAAAGTATCTGGCCTATTGCCAGCACTGTTGTAAAGCATATTAGCTCAGATGAGAAGTACTTCAAGTTAGAGTCAGAGAGTGAGAGAGAGCAGGAGCGACACGGTTCCCTGTGCTTAGACTCTGCTCAGTTATATCTTCCTCCTTGCTGGGACTAGCTGGATACATGCATACTCAGATCTGTTAGCCAGAAAACATGGGTTTTGCCCTATTTCAAGCTGATTTCTGCTCTTTTTTCAGGTGGATTGCCAGCTGCTGATTCTTCTTCTAACACCCTACCAAGATATAGCACCCTCTCTGCCACTAACAATGACCATGACCCTTCACACAAAAACCTCCAGTGTCGCTTTACTGCACCAGATACAAGGCAATGAACTAGAGCCTCTCAGCAGACCTCAGCTGAAGATTCCTCTGGAGCGGCCGATTAGTGAAATGTATGTGGACAGCAGCAAAACTGGAGTTTTCAACTACCCAGAAGGTGCCGCTTATGATTTTTCCACTACTGCTCCGGTGTACAGCTCACCCAGCCTCAGTTATGCCCCTACGACAGAGTCATTTGGGTCCAGCAACTTGGGAGGATTTCATTCTTTGAATAATGTTCCTCCGAGCCCGGTTGTGTTCTTACAGACGGCACCTCAGCTTTCACCTTTCATTCATCACCCCAGCCAGCAGGTACCTTACTACCTTGAGAACGAACCGAACAGCTTTGCGATGAGAGAAGCGGCCCCAACAGCCTTCTACAGGTAAGTCATGCCACTGATTTATTTGAAACAGAGCAGGTGTATAAAACAGTGTTTAAAGCAGGGAGAGAGAGAGAGAGAGAGAGAGAGAGAGAGAGAGAGAGAGAAGCGTGATTTCTTTCTTTCTGGGGAGTTATGCCATCAGAATTGTTGAGTCACCACTGAATTATTCGACTCAGCGATAGTGTGGTGTAAATCAAAATGTCTGTTGTGACGGTTGGGTAATTGTTGCTGTGTACGCTAGAAGCGAAATGCATATGAAAAACAAGTTGGGCTGCCTTGGGGAGGGAAAACAACCCTGAAGCCCAAAATAGTGAGCTAGGACAGGACATAACGAAACACTAGCAAATTCAAATGGAAGAGCAGCTATAATGCAAGAGTTTTTTGAATTATACCAATCTGCTCCTTCTATACGTTTACATGTTTGAACATTAAGTCCGTGGACAGAAAGATTTTTCCACGTCTGCCCTTACACTGCATCAATTGACTTTTATATGAAGTGTTCAGAAAATTAGAGGGTTGCCCTTCCAAATAGTTGTGATTAACTTAAAGATGGTTCTTCAGTCATAAAAAAGCTTTTAGAAAGTGCACCTAAGGCCACGGAGGGGAAATAAGGTAGTCCTAACAATACTTGTGTGCGCACACTCAGTCAATGGTGTGTTTTAAAAGATCGGCTTCTCAGATGTTTTTCTCTGTAACTTGTAGTACACTAAGAGAAGTCTCAGAGCTGATAAGATTTTTTTTAAAAAAAAATCCTTCCCTTTCGGAGAATGAGGGGGAGTAGCATGCATTGGCGCTTTAATAGGCCTGCATCTATAAAGAGATTTTAGGGCTCTTTGAACTTGCTGGGGGAATGTGGCTGGTACAATGGTGACAGAAATCATAAAAGCATGAAACAGAAAGTATTGCTTTAACTCTCCCACCAACTATATAATTTATTGTGTTGACTTTCGTCAAATCAAGTACAACTTGCACACACATGCGTCATGAGTAATGAAACTAAGTGGAGGATCCAGAGAGGGATTGAAACACCACTTATTATTATTATTGCAAATAATACTCTAAGATGCACCTCTTCTGCATTTGTGATCACATTTGGGGATCTGTTCCAAGAATATTGGGAGGATAATTCTGCAAAATAGTTTGCTGCATTGACGTGAATCTATGTTAATCAATGTGCTTTCTGCTCTACTTGAGATTTCCTTGCTGGTTCCTAGAAATCCAAGGATGCCTGAGCAGCAAACAGACTGTAAAACCAGAAGTAATAATTCCTGCAATATTTATAATTTGTTATCTGCCATACTTACACCTTCAAACACAGAACCTATTGCTGGATTTTAGCCATGGCATGTGTTTTGGTTATGTATTGCCACAGAAGCTCAAAGTCACTCGCCAAAGTCTTGCTGAGCCTGTTTTAAAACACACAAACAAACATGTTCTATGAGACATAAAAACAGATAACTTTGAACTGTTGGGGGAAAGTGCTGTTAAGTTACAACAGTGCCAAAGAGATTAGAACAAGTGTACAACCAACATGGAACCACTGTGGGCTCCTTTAGAAGAAGGCGCAGGATGGAAATTTAATGATAGATAAATAGAAGGAAATGGAACATAAACTGACCTAGCAGCTTCCTAATACATTCCTCTAGTGGAGATTACAAGAAGATTAAAAAGGCCACCCACTAGGCTGACTAGGGCATGAGATGCTGTTGAGTATGCAACCTGCCACATATCAGAATGAAGAATGTACTGTCTGGAAGATGTTGATTGCCTGAACTGGAAAATAACAGCTTTATATTAAATTCAGGTAGGTAGCCGTGTTGGTCCGACGCAATCGAAATACATAAAAAATTGTCCAGTAGCACCTTAGAGACCAACTAAGTTTGTTCTGGGTATAAGCTTTCATGTGCATGCACACTTCTTCAGATATACACTTCTTCAGGTATACACTTCTTAAGGTATACACTTCTTCAGATACACATTTCTGAAGAAGTGTGCATGCACATGAAAGCTTATACCCAGAACAAACTTAGCTAGTCTCTAAGGTGCTACTGGACAATTTTTTATTTATTTTGAGCTTTATACAAAACCACAGAATAGTGACAACAAAAGTAGTTCTTGAGGAATAGCCATGTATTACCAACTTTTGTGACTATATACAAAGTTATTTGCAATTGATTTCTCTTGGTGTTTTGTGAAAGCTCCAATGATGATCATTCCATTTAGACAAAATCATTTTAATAGTACTTTATATATACATAGAGAGAAAGAGAGATAGTGCTAAAAACTCAGACATAAAGACCACAGGGTTTTTTTCAGTCATGGAGTGAACGGAACTGCCACACAGCTCCTGCTTTCTGTGTTTACTATATTGCTTAACATGACTTCAGTAGAATTAGATAATGGTTCACTAAGCCTAGTATGGTTTGGCTTCTTTAGACTTGAGAGGAAATAAAAACTAAAATATTTAGTTTTCAACTGTGTTATCTTGTAGAGTTCATAGTGGAATATAATTTTTCATTGTGGCCTTAAGGTGGCATTTAAGTTACGATGGAGCATTTAATTTTTCTATGGATTGCCCAAATGAGGTGATATCAGCATTCAAAAAAGAATTGGAGGTATATTTTGGCTAGTGTTATTCTTCTTTCTCTTTAGACTTTTCGGAGGAGCTGTATTCTGGAAAATACAATGTGTTTGGTAGTATGCCTTTCTTTTTGTCCAAAAACCTTTCAAGCATTTTACACTCTTTTTTTCACTGTGTTTTAAAAATAAAATGTTACTTCTACTTTTAAAATATTGCTCTATTGCAAAAATTTATTACTGTGCTTTAACAGACACTGTAATAGTAGAAATACTCTTCACTTGATATTATAAAAATAGCATTCTAAAAGATTAGTAGCCGCATCTATATACACTTTAAATTAATGCATGTTGAAATTCTACATGTGCTTACTCAGAATTTGGTCCCGTTGAGTTGCGTAAACATTACTGATAAGGAAGAATGCATAGGCTTGCAGCCTCTTCATATTTTAAACACACTGTTTAAAAACTCCCTATAATTTTTTCAGCTATAAATGATCAAAAATATTGAATTAAATAGTTTAGGTTTCTTAAAAGAATTGCTTATGACATTTAAGTTTGTGGTTAGGTCTCTTACAAGTTAACAAACTGTCAGTGGTCTGGGCTCTTTTCGTATATTTTTCTAACACTACGATGTAGATTTATTTCCATTTGTGATTCAGCCTGCAAGTAAGTCTTACTGAAACACTTAGTTTATAAATGGCTGTAAATATGTAAACAACTGAGTGAGACTTCTGAGTAGGCATGCATAGGTTTGTACTGCTACTCTCTGGTGTTTAAGATGTTATAATGTTCAATACGTTAACTATGCTTACTTGGAAGTAAGTTCCATTAGTTTTAATGGAAGAATTCTTTAGATTGCAGCGTTATATGCTAAATTCTCATACAGTTTCAATCTCCTTACTAAAAGCATCCCCCTAGGATATATATTTTTTTTAAAAAACATTTTGTACACAGGTAGTTGAAGCTAAGACACTGTAACTTTTAGCTAGTTAAGGACTGAGTTGGCACTTGAACTTGTTGTTTGACTGAGCCCTGCATGGCAGGCATTGAGTAACAAAGCAGGCAGTTTAGCATTCAGTTGGGCAGGACTGGGATATAGCCTTGTGAAAAATGAGGGTACAGTTCTTACAAATATGATTTTATGAAAAATGAGGGTACAGTTCTTACAAATATGATTTTACAACATGTCCCAGCTGTAGATATATAATAGTCTGATTTACATATTTGCCTGATGTGTGTGCCATGTGCAAAGGTAACATCTGATGTTTTGCCATCCTCCTGAAATTTTTCTGTGAGCAGAAATTGCTTCTTTGAAGCCTGCAATTGCATCTTCGCTCTGATAATTGGCAAGGATAGTGTTGATCAATATAGTTGAATGTTGCCTTTAAAGTTTCCCTGTGTTTAGAGTACTAGAAACGGTTCTGCTGAAGTTTGTTCTTGGCTTCAGCAAAGCAAAGAGTAGTCTGGCTTCCACGAGGGCATGGCTTTCCTCCCCTGCTTGCACAATCTGAATGAAAGCAATAAGAAGAAGCAATAAGAATAAACTATTTTCAGTTCAGATAATGGGCGCTTTCATTGGCATGCTTCATTTTATTTCCAATTAGAATCCCCCTTCTCTCCTCATTCTTGTCAGTGCCGTTATAGCTCATTGTTATTGTAAAGACTGAGGACTGGTGGTACTCCTTGAACTTTACATTCAAGAGAGCAGGCACAGAAATACAGAGCATTCATGGCCAATAGCTTTCCTCTGCTAGGGTCCTCAACTCATCTCTGCTACTCGGTAGCTTTCCATTGCTCCCTGATCCCTGGAACTCATGGGTGCTATTGTATGTCACCCCAATGTTCGAGCAGTACGAGATTCCAGGGGTTCTAGGTCCTTTCCCTGGGTTCGTGTTTCCTTTTGGACAATGAGGCAGAGTGGAGACTGTGGTGTCTTTATGATATATGGTTTATTTACACACCTATACAACCTGACCCTACAGTGGAGGGGTTCACAGCATTAACACACCAAAAGGGTCTTGTTTCTCCCATAGCCACAGCCTTGGATTCAAACAGACATCAGACATTGCTCTGTCTCTCTCTACCCCCAGCTTGCTTCTTTACATCTGGCCCACGTCACTACAACTTTCAACTCTTATATTTGTCTTTTTCTAACTACCAGCCCCACCCATTTGTTGCCTCACACAGATCCGCTTCCTTTGTTTCCCCATCACCCAGGCAATCACCTCACCAGGAAGCTAGTCTGGCTTATATTCTAACACTTGCAGGATCCAGGGGTTAGATGGGTCTCTGCATACAGCCTACTTCCTCTACCCAACACAAACAAGTGCCTGCTCCACATCTCCCCACGTTTGGACTGGCAGACTACTTGTCTGCCCTATACTGCTGCCAGTGGTATTTTTAGCTGATTGCCCAAACCTTTCTTTACATCCAGTGTCTATCCTTTCAACAATGCGCTTGCAACTCTCTCTGAGCAGCATGAGGAGCATGTTACAGATGGGGTCAAGGTAGAGAAGACCTTCTTTTGTAATCCAGCAGAATTGCGACTAGAAAGCTCAGCGTGGCTGAATGTGCTCATGCTGTTAAAGCAGCCCAAATGCTTCTGTATCCGGCTGAGCTAAATAGCCACTTATAAAAACCCTTCAGTGCTCACAGTAACAGGTTAGAATAACTTCTCTACCTATTTATGCATTGCCAGATTGAGAGTCTGATATAGGAGTTACATCTTCTGGCCTTGATGTTGACCTTGATCTCAGCTGGCAATTATTAAAATCCTTGTTGCCTTGCGCTCTAATGTCACCTTTAAGCCTTTGCTAGCCATCTGTCAAACAATACGCAAGTTTTTCACACTACCCTGTGGAGTCCTTGCACACTGATTGAGTCTACTGGTATAGGCAGTCTGTAGCTGATACCCTAGCTGAAAAAAGTAACAGAAGATATTATTACTAATTAATTATCATTGCTCAGGGGAAGAAGAAAGCTATTGTTATGGATCCGCTTTACCAGAAGCAGTGAAAAGAGTGGGTACACTGTGTGCTCTCTGGTGGCTCTCTTACAGTTGTAATGTAGTGTGTCAACACTGGTTAAACTGCTAGTGAAATAATGAAAAAATGAAGCATGCTATTTATGTGTTTTAGAATATATTCGGTTCTGTTTTGGAAATTATTTGCTTTGGGCACTATAAACTGGTAAAAGATTCATAGTTGACTAATCATCTGTTTTTAAAAGCATTTTTTTTTATTCTTATGAACATGATCCAGTTTCTTCCGGTGAAACTAATTAGACTGAAGTGTGCTTAACCTTAGCAAGATTGTGGTCTACTTGTTTAAATTCCAACTGTTTTGCATAAACAGATCTCAATATATATGCTTTTTTTGAGGATATGGGATTATTTTGTTAAGTTACATTTTATGAAATATACTACAAAACATGGATACCACCCATTACTAATAAAAAGATAAAAGTATGCCAGTTTGTGAGACACATATAGGCTAACAAGGCTGGCCCTAGTATTTGGCAGAGAGAGGTGGGCACCTCCGGTGGCAGAACTGGTGGTGTAGGACAGAGCTGTTTGCCATACAGCATGTCTTGCACCCCCTAAGCCTGCCAGCTATCTGCAGGAATGGTGGAGAGAGTGGTCCCATCGCCAGTATTGAAATAAGGTTTATGTGCTAGTTTGTCTACGTTCTGCACATAGAAGACGGGCGCCATCTTCCTCAGGCAGTAGGACTGTGTTGGTGGTGTACACCAGAGGCGGGACCAGAGGGGGGGAAGGGGGCAAGTGGCCCCCCAAATAAGGAGCTGACCTCTCAGTTGCCCCCCTTTCTACATTTCTTTCATTATCATATGATGTAGAAATATATTTTGCCGCTTCTACTTTGTCGACCACTCCTGGTGCCGCCTCTGGTGTGCACTGCCATTAATAGCATCCATTTGGCTGAAGCAGTGCAGCCTGTTTTACTTGGAATGTGATTTTTCACAGCTCTTATACAATGAATTTTAAGTATGATGGGCAAAATTTATATAGCTAGCTGGAATATTTTTTGCTCTCTCTGTCTCAAAATAGAGTTAAGGTAGCATAATAGCTGTGACTGAGCTGTACATCTGTGAACCAAATCAGTGGTTCAACTCTCACTTCTTGCACATTTCAAAGGGAAACTCCAGTGTGAAACTGATGAAGTGCAACTTATCAGAAAGCTAAATGGTTTCTTGTACCACTTTAGGTGTTGATTTAATCCTCAATGTTAGTTGATTGTGTGATCACCAGTTACTGCTGTTGTGAACCTACTGGAAATTGAGAAAGGTGCTGCCTCTTAGCCTCACGCCTCCTTCCTGCATTGGCAATATGCAAATAACAGCATTGACCGATTTTAAAGAATTGTTGTAGGAATTACTGAATGATGTCTGTAAAACACTACACAGATGCTTATTGTTCATAATAACACATTTTGCAAAGGCTGACCTATAGAAGGGCTGCACATGCTCAGTATTAGCACTGGAACCATTTTTAAAAAAATATTTAATGGACGTCTCTGTGTTCTTTTCCTTTGCAAGTTGTCAACGGGACATGCAAATGACATTAGTGTAGACAGAGTGTGGCCATTCATGCACTGTAAGAAAGGCGGAAATGCCAAAAGCAAGGACAAAAGAGGACACAGGGTTGCATTAAATTTGTAGAGTATATGATAATGTGTATGTAATTAGAAATAATTACTGGAATTTAAAGACAAATATCATACCTCTCACTATAGTTGGGAAGACTGTGGCAAGGTGACCTTGTGTGCCTGTTCAGTTTTTTGTCTAGATGCTAACTCCTGATAATCTACTTCAAGGCCCTTCTTACATTCTTTTTCTTTAAACTAGGCACAGACAAGACAAAGAGAACTATCCTTTGTAAAGTGAGACATGTGGTCACCCTACATTACTGTTCAGTCCAAGCAGTGTGGTTTGGTCATGGATATGAATCCATTGTTCAACTATGCTTTCTGATATAGGCCATCTTCCTAGTTTATCACATGCTGGGAATACAATAAACTCTCAAATTATGCACACTTAACTTGTGCACATTCAGCTTTACTCGCTTTCAAAAATTAAATTAAATTAAAAAGGGGTCTGACAGGAGGCGAGGAGTGTGCAGGGAAAAATACTTTGGCAATCCCACCTGCCATTGAACCCAATGTATTTTGACTATATGCAATTTTGGCTTTAGGCACGATCCCTGGAACGTAACCCCCATGTTAGTTGCGGGCTTACTGTATAAAGTTCTGCTTCATTCCAGGAAGGACACATACTAATTGGTAGTTAAACACATCCAACAATCACAGTGCATAGGCCCTGAAGGGAAGTGGAAAGAGTCACCACTTAATGATAAGTGAATCCTGTGACAGACTCACAGGAATAAAACAGCAGATTTCTTTCCTGAATGTCTCTAGAAAATCCAAAAGGGAAAACCTCTGAGCTTTCCAGACTGAGCAAGGTTTTTTTGCAGGTTGCCTTGATATCATGCTTAGAACTTTTTAGAGTCCAAATCTATTCTGATTGTGTGTTTGCACTTTATGTGTTTTAGTTAAGACCTATAAACACCAATTACTTCCTATTATAGTAAAGACTAAAGTAGCAGACTTCAAAGTAAGTAACTACTACATTTATTATTGTTGTCGTTCTTGTTTCAATTTGTATGCCGCTTTTCCACAAATCAAATCAATGCAGTAACCGTCAACATGCCAATTCAGCTCAAAACATAACACAGCAATCCAAATAAATAATTCATTTTGATAGTCTGGATATTATAACATTTTAGATTTATTATAAAATGAACTATCAATCGTACCAATTGATACCAGTTAGTTTTAAAAAATCAGAATCAGATACGACAAATATTTACAGTGCAATCAGATATTAAGAGTGAAATAACCAGCAACCAAGTACATTGTGGTACTAACAAATAAAGCACACATTTTTATAGGGGTTAAGAACTGAAGTGCACACAGCTCCTAGCAGCTTTATAATTTACTACAAAGTGCACAAAAATCACCTTTCATTAATCCTCACAGGAAGCCACTCTTCTGTCGACAATTGATGGCTTCAATGACCTCTTTCAGTCTGGCCTCTCATCCAGACTCCCATTAAAGCCATCAGATAACCACAGAAACTAAGAGTATATTTACTTAATGTCAGCACTGAATTAGGTTACTGAGTGTCCATACAGCGGTGCACAGAAATCCGTTAAGAACAGTTATTCAGCAATACACACACTTTACCAAACGTGACTAATGGAGAAGTCAGAAAAGATTATTTAGACACAGACATGTTCCTGTATCTCTTCCCCTATCTTATGTCTGAGTGTTGCCACTGTCCCCTTTTTTTCTAGACTAGGGAAACCAATATGGCCAGTGATCAGGCATTATGGGAATTATAGTTCAACAATCTCTGGATGGCACAGTGTTGGCATAGGTTTTTTTCGTAGTAGCGCAGTAAAGAGGTTTGGGTTGAAGTTTCTGTCCTGAAGCCAAGTGGTGGGCAGACAGGTCATAGAATGTCCAAAAGCAGCCTAGAGAGGGCCAGCTTAGTTGACCTGTGTCTTGAAGTGGCTCATAACCCAGGCCACGACCCTGTCCAAACTTCTCCCTGGAGACTGATGGAGGATACACACCCAGTGTCTGAGCCAAAGCTTACCCACATCTGTAATCAATAAAGTTGTGGCCATTTTTTAATCCCAAAGTTGTGTCCCACCTATGCTCATGTTTCTGCCCTCAGAGGGTGGATCTGCAGTTAGCCTACTATACAAAGATAAAATTTACATTCATTGCTCCCCCACTGAAATGTGGCCCCTGAACTGTTGCCCAGAATGGAATGTGGCCCTCGCCTTAAAAAATGGCCCCTCTGTCCCTGACCTAATAGACCAACACAGTACAACACAGTACTTGTTTCACCCAAGTTCAAAGAAGCCACAGAGGCTATTTATTTTTGCCGTTTTGATTTTGCAATATTAAGGGTAGCTGCACTTGCCAGGATGTGATATGGATAGTCTACTGTCCACATGTATGTTATTAGAATTTATATTTTACAAGCACTGATACGTTTACGGGACACTTGCAGCTCTCTTTCTAGGGCCTCTTCGCACCATAGCAAGTTCTTTGGTGCAGTGACTTAACACTAGGCAGATTGGCAGCAGTATATTTGTTTCTTCTTCTGTCTCGGCAACAAGATGCCCACCTGCTGTCTGTAATTTGCTTTCTTATTATGGACTGTTTTATAATATCCATAAAACTTAATAGTATGACTAGCAGCATTCGTATAGTTATGAAAGAGAACATTCCTATATCTGACTCAGCAGGAAATCATTAAATTACAGGGTGGGGGGAGAATCAAATTGGCTTATTTTTAAAATGAAGAATGGGCAGAATTTGCTTTTCATTAATGCTGCGATCCTTTTTAATAGCATGTTGAAAGACATTATATGTTACTCATTCATAAAGATACTTAAGCAAACTGAAAACTGTTCTAGGTTGGCTACATTAGACCAGTTATCTGCTATAAAAGAATTATGAAATTTATTAGACAGAAGAATCAGAAAAAATACTACTGCATCAATGGGAAACTGTCTATAAATCTAGATTTTCCTAAATGTCAGGTTTTGTTGCAGTTACTTAAATGGACATGCCATTCAAGCTTATTTGAATAATTCTGCATATTATGAACTTGATATATTTGTAGGTATATGAAATACCTATAAAATACAGTAAGAAGCCTATGGAAAAACAATGGCAGCAGTTATCTTAAACTTGAAGTTAAAGGCAAAATATCCAGCAACTTTCATAACACTAGCTTGGACCTAGTGTGTATAAGTTTGTATATTTTTTTAGGTATATGCCATCCTACTAACTTCTTGACTGCTATATCCAGTAACAGCTGAAAAGTGGCAGTTGCAGAGAATTATATACACGGAATTATGATCATGTACCAAATGTTGTTTACTGGTTTCCATTAGTCTTCTTCATAAATGTCCAATCAGAGTAGTTCATGCTTGTGGTCTTCTCAGAGACATGTAATGTGGTACAGACAACTTCATGTGGTCCTCATTCACAAACTGAAAAACCATAATGTGATTTTTCCAAGTTAAGGAAGGGAAGGTTGGGCCAAAATGAATGAAATCAATGTCAAAAGGTAGAAATGTAAGGTTTTATACTTAGGCAGGTACAGTATAACCAGCTGCACCAATATAATACGGGGAACTGACACATCACTGTTCCATTTATTTATATACATACATACATACATACATACATACATACATACATACATACATACATATTGCCCTTCACCTGAAGATCACAGGGCGGTTCACAAAATGGAAACATAAAATGCATAATAAAGCAAAAGCAAACCAATAATGCTCACCTCCCCAGCCAAATGCCTATCTGAAGAGAAACATTTTCACCTGGTGCCTAAAGATATGTAATGCAGGTTCCATGCAAGCCTTCTTGAGGAGAGCAATCCACAAACAGGGAGCTACCTCAGAAAAGGCCCGTTCCTATGTTGCCACCTTCTGGACCTCTTGTGGGGGAGGCACAAAGAAGGGCATCAGATATGAGCGCAGGGTCCAGGTCGGTTCATATGAGGAGAGGGCGATCATTGAGGTATTGTGGTCCTGAGCCATTTAAGACTTTATGGGTCACAACCAACACTTTGAACTGAGCATGGAAACTAATCGGCAGCCAGTGCAGTCGGGCCAGGATTGGTGTAATATGCCCAAATCATCATGTGCTAGTGAGCAATCTGGCCATTAACAGTGCTTCAGTCTTATCTGGGTCGAACTTCAGTTTGTTGGCTCTCATCCAATCCATTACTGAGGCAAAACATTGGTTCAGCACATCACTGCCACACATGCAAGTGTAAAGAGCTGTGTGTCTTCAGCATATTGCTGACCACTTACTCAGAACCTCTGAATAACCCCACACAGTGGTTTCATTTACTTCTGTTTCATCATTTTTAGTGATGGCATCCTACTAACATTACCAGTGCTCATCATTCACCGGTGAGACAAGAACAGTCTGCAGATGGGACAAGTTTGGCTATGATGGCTATTCTCACTGTCTTACTTCCTGTGGTGTTTTCCAACTGCGGCCTCCTCATTTTCTGTTTTCTGGGCACACTTCTGGTGAGCATGAAGGAGGCATCTTTTAATTTCTCACCACACACTCCTCCACCAGCAATTTAAGAGCAGTATAGTTTGGTGATGATGGTGATGATAATTATTATATAAAATGATAATAGTTGAAAAAGAGGCAGAAATAGAAATATCGAGACTGCTCATATAAGCAAAGAGAGAGTAGTAGAGATAGCAGTATGGCAACAGAAATGGTGTGGTTTTATTTTTTTGGCAGTTCTGCAAGTAATAAGCCATTATGTAAGCCACCTAGAAGAATGAAAGTATAATTGAGTACACTATATGTGGAATTCTGAGGAAATGAGATTCTGACAGACTGACAAAATGCAACTCATACACTAGCTTTTCAGTTCAAGTTGTACTGGTTTCACATAGAATGGGAAAGTAATATATCAATATTGGAGCTGCAGGAAATGCCTAGCCCTAGTTTTTCCTGCATTTATGAGCCAGCAGGAGTTCATTCAACATTTCTGTGGCATTCAACAGACCACAGAAGCATTTCAACAACTGTCTGTTTCAGGGCCAAACTAGATGTGACATACAGTCCTATCTCTCTGCCAACAGGCTGTTTGTTTATTTGAAAAGAAGCCTCAGAGGCTGAGACTGGGAGTGGAACGAGTAGCAGGCTTCATTAGCCCTTTGCCCTGTGCCCGTTTGTCCTGGGGAGAAAAGATGTAAAGTCCAAAACCAAATTCATGCAGTGTTTTGTTTGGGTTTTGCATTGATTCCTTCTTGTTTCACTTCACTCTGTTTTTGTTTGATGTACTTTGTAAATTCATAGGACGTGAATCCTTGCTGAACAGGACTACTATTAGTTAAAGTGTCGTTAGGAGTTTGTAGCGGGTATATACTCTGGGTTCCTTCTAGGCCTGCGTAGAATCTAGTAGAAGAGCTGCTGAACTGGTCAGGCAAGTTTCTTTGGAAGATAATGGCTTTAGTGGCCAGTTAGGTACAGTGATTTAACAGACCCAAAGAGTCTGTCCTTCCTTTTGTGTGATTACTGTTTCGCAATTCTACAGTAATTCTACCACAGCCATCTAAATCATACAGGGGGTCTCCATGGGTGGAAATGGCTCCCTGCTTCAGACTTTTGCCCTGGAATTCGTGGTGGGCTCTAGTGATGCTCCTGAGAGGACAGGACTTGGCAGCCGTCGCCTGTGCATGTTTGAATGTGTCTACAAATAGAGACGTTGGGGAGAATGCACCAACCTTGCCTCAGTTTTCTAGTCAGTTAGCTGCAGCCCAGTTATTTTATCTTCAGTCAACCCACATCTCTCTCTCCCCAATACAAACTGCAGCCAATTCCAGACTGTATCTCTGCCCTTTTCTGTTAGCTGGAAGGTATCAATTTCCTAAGCTCTGGTGGGAATTATGATCCTAAAATTGGAAGTTTCCCAGCAATCAGAGGAACATTAGTTAGCAATAAAACATCAACTGAACATCCTAGACTATTATAAAACCATCAACCTACCAAAGCATGGTACATGATGTTTCTATATTTAATTCTTTAAAGATAGAGGTAAAAAGCAACATTGGAAAACTGAGTTCAGTCAGTCAGTTTTATTGCACATAGCCAAAGGCTTGCTGCAATGTACTCAGGATCATTCAACAATTAAAAGAAAATACGCTGGATTAATACAAAAGACTTAAAACATTTATATTATCAAGACATTACCTTGTTTAGAGTTTAGAGCTATAAAAGTACCTTAATATACAGGTTAAGACATTAAACAATGAAATTTATAGGCTAAAATTGGAAAACTGAGTTAACAACCAACCTTCTACATGTATAGTTGGGAACTATCATTAGCTGAGTTCCTTAATAACTGTGAGCTCCTCCGGACTGGTGGTTTTGTGTATGTGTGTTCTGCAACATGTCTTTGATTTATAAGGACTTAAACAATTCAGGACCACAGTACCCCAAGGACTGCCTCTCTCCATATAAACCAACCCAGACTCTGTGATCATCATCTGAAACCCTTCTTAATGTGCCTCCTCCATGTGATGTTCAGAAGATGGCAACATGGAAATGGGCCTTTTCAGTAGTGGTTCACTTTCTGTGGAATGTTCTCCCCAGGGAGGTTTGTTTGGTGCCTTCATTATACATATTTAGATGCCAGGCAAAAATGTTCCTCTTCAATCAGGCCTTATTAACAGTCTATGTCCTTTTAAATCTGTGTACAGGAGGAGGGGTTCTTGTTCTTGTTCTTGTTTTTATTATATACTTAATGGTTTTAGTCTGTATTTTATGCTGTGATCTGCCCTGAGATGTTAGATAATAATATTAAATAATAAATTTTTATTTACCGTATTTTTCGCCCCATAGGGCGCACCGCCCCATAGGACGCACTTAGGGGTTTTTTTTTGGGGGGGGATAAAGGGGAAAAAATTTATTTCCCCCCCAGGCACGGGGCTGGTGCGGGGGAAGCCCGAGCTTCCCCTGACCCCAGCCCCCAGAACAGCCTGCTATCCGCAAGCCTAGGGAGCTGCGCCGGTCTCCCCAGGCTTGCGGAGAGCTGTGCGAAGCCCGGGCGCGCTCTTCAGCGCACCCCAGGCTTCGGAATGCAGGCAGCTCTGCGCAACCCTTGGGAGACCGGAGCGAAGTCGCGCCGGTCTCCCTAGGGTTGCGCAGAGCTTCCTGAAGCCTAGAGAGCGAGAGGGGTCGGTGCACACCGACCCCTCTCACTCTCCAGGCTTCAGCGAAAGCCTGCACTCGCCCCATAGGACACACACACATTTCCCCTTCATTTTTGGAGGGGGGAAAGTGCGTCCTATAGGGCAAAAAATACAGTATATCCCGCCCTCCCCAGATGAAGGAAGGTATACAAAATTAATTGATTGATTGATTGATTGATTGATTGATTGTGTTAGTGGTGGATTTATACTGAACTGTCCACACATCATTTTTCTCTATTAGTTCTTTAATGCTTCCCTATATATTGTGATTTTAAAATGGATAGTGTAATTTGTAGATTTGGGGGCTATGCATGTATGCACAAACATACCAACCCCGGGTTCTGATGTGATCCAGGAAGCACATGACCCAGCCCCAATCTCTTTTTTTCTTTTTCTTTTTTGGGAGCGGGGAGCTAATGTTCAATTAGGGTAAAGATGACTCGCACCTTATGAACCCTCATGCTTAGTTTGGCAGTGATAAGAGGCACCCAAACCTATACCACCACACTTTCCCCGGTGTCTGGGCATTTACTGCATTTCAAAAGGAGTTGTGTGCACATATAGATGTTTTCCAGTAGAGTTGAAGTTATGCCCCTGCCCATATAGTGTTCCTCTTCATGTTGAAGAACTCTGCCTGTGTGCATGTATAGAACACCTTCCAATGTCCGCCGAATGTGGAGGCAACAGGGGAATGTGGCGATGGCAGGCAGAGCAATAATGTGCAATACTGTGACTTCCTGTGCACATTCTTTCAATGTGCAGAGGGGTTCATGTGAGCCCTCCTAAGAGCAGAGGCATAAGATGGTGGGAAGGCCATTATGGGCTTTGAAAGTAAGGATAAATACTTTCGTGACATAGATATATCAATTGTTCCTCAGTCCACGTTACTAAGTCCTACACATACAATTAGAAAGCTGGACAATTCAAAGAGATTAACTGGCTTTCCCAAGGTCCATATTAATTTGATGTCTCTTAGTCCTTGTAAAGACAATATCAGTGATTTGAGCTCCAAACTTTCTGAGTGAATACTTTCAAAGTCTTTTCTATTATTTTCTCCTAAAGGTTTGGCCAAATCTTGCATTATCGTTCTATGCATTTAACTTATTTGCCAGTTTCCACTTTTACATAATCACTGTGTCTTTTGTTGCAAAAGCACTTCGTAAAGATGTCTCTTTGCTTTATGAAACATTTGATTGTGTCCAAATTGTCTATTAGAAACCTTTTTTGTGTCAGCACGGAATCTGCATCCTATATTGTATTAATTCACTTCAGATGACAGGCCAATCCCACAGTAAATGATTAATTCAACTCTGTAAATGTCAGCCCTGGTCATTTGGTTTAAGGTTTCAGTGATTTGTGAGCCTCAGTCCAGGCTTCAAAAATTTTGGCAAGTTTGCAGCACTTTGGAAAGGGCAGAGGTTGCTTGTAAAAGTGTGAGGTCAGTGGTTTTACACCCCCCCCCCCCGGATAAGTGTTCTTGATATAAGTCTTTAATATCATTTTCTTGATATAAGTCTTTAATAAGATTATGATGTATGAATGCTTTAGGCCGGGCATAGGCAAACTCGGCCCTCCAGATGTTTTGGGACTACAACTCCCATCATCCCTAGCTAATAGGACCAGTGGTCGGGGATGATGGGAGTTGTAATCCCAAAACATCTGGAAGGCCAAGTTTGCCTATTCCTGCTTTAGGCTGCAATCATGCATACTGACCTGAGCTTGCAGAGCACAGTGCGACTTATTTATGAGTAAACATGAATCAATTATGTTGCTAGTTAATGAATGCTAATTCTGACTCTGTTGCAGAAGGCGAATACTTTGGTTTAGAGTCCACTCAGTTCACTTCAGGTAGTTGTTCTACTACGTTGTGCAACTGACTGTTTCCCAGGACTCAGAATTAACTTTCTTCCTGCAGTTTGTTGATCTTCATAGGGATAACTCTATCTTCCAGGGTAAATAATAAGTTACATCTATTCAAACATATCAAGTCTGCAAACTCACTCTGTGTCCTGGGTGTCAGAATGGAATCCTGCAGCAGACCTTGAATCGGTGATTTGAAGGTTGTCAGGCAGGGATTCCACCAGCTCTTCAGGGTACTTCAGGGACAGTTTGTTCACTGGTGGAAGGAACTAGGAGGCTGGCTCTTTCTAGCTATGGGTTGTTTTCATCTTGCTGCATCTCTCATTTTCGCTTGCCCCATCCTCAAGTGTACAGGTAAAGGGGCAGATGGACTGTCAGTTTTATCAATTAGAATTTTGGCAGTGAATTGGCAATTCTCTCAGTTTCTCATTCCTAGTGTTCAGTTCACCATATCAATTTGTTGTTGTTATTGTTATTGTTGTTGTTTAGACTTGTCAGCATTTTAAGTGTACATTTCTCCTCCTGTTCATGTATGGGTATGCACTTTTTCCTAATATACACATTGCTTTGCAAACAGTTTCCCCTAATTGAGTGTCAGTTCATTTTCAGGTCCGCACATTAGTGTTCAAAGCTATAAACAACTTAGACTATAAATATCTGAAAGGAGAGCTCCACCCCCCTCTACTTGCAGAATGATGCTGCCAATTTGGGCCAAACTGCTATGCTATGCCATGCCATGCCAAGCAGAGTTTTGTTTGTCCCAGATGCAGCTATGACTATGCTGCTCCATCATACCTGCTGCTGCCTAGCCAGTCAGAATTCCTCTACTCACTGTATGAAATCCTTTTGGAATGTTACACTGTAAATAAGATAAGGTAATAGAAAGCACAAATTGTTTCACTTCCTCTTCCTGCTTTTCAGTAATGCATGGAAGTATAATAGAATCATAGAACTGTAGAGTTGGAAGGGATCCCGAGGGTCATCTAGTCCAAGCTCCTGCAGTGAAGGAATCATTCCATTATCAGCCGGGATTCTAGAATTATAATTGGCCTTTAAAGGAGATGCCCTCACCTGATTCAAACCACACTACTCTGATATCTGCCTTCCATTCGGTATCATGGGCTGTGCTGAATGGATGATTAAAACAGAACCTGCACAGTTGCAGCTCCCATGTCCTCCCTACCCTCTTAAATTCACTACATCAGTAAGCATCTTGACTGCAGTTGCATCTTTCGTGTCCCTTGGAAGCAACAGGTGGTCCTGGGGCCCCAGAAGCTTCTCAGTCTGAAGCTGGAGGGCACGCTACATTTTATTGTCCCTCATCCTCAACAGGTAGTTCTTGTTGCTTTGAAGTCATCCTTTGCCTTACACCATCTCCTCATTTTATTTTGTTATTAGAAGAACCCTCTCCCACTCCCTGCTAAACTTGACTAAAATGAATTTGGGAAAAACACCGACATATTTCTACTTTTTGACATCTGGGACCCACAGCCTTCAGTTGCTTTCCAGTGCCTTGTTTGGTCACAATAACTGTAGGCAAAGGAACTTGCTAGACCACTGAACGCTTCAAGGGATACAGGGAGCTACTGAAGCTTAAGTCAAAAGGGAATACGGTACTGAATACATCTGAACCAGAGATTGTAAGCTTTGTTTGGTTTTGGTCTTCTGATTCATGCGCAGACCTTTTTGGTACGTGTCTGCAACAATTAAGTCTAGGAATGGTGTTTGGTTTTATTGCTTGTCAAGAGTACAAAAAACATTAATGTTTCTTAACAGGGAAGCCTGCGGCTCAAACTAGCAGCTGTCTGCTAGTTGGAGCCACAGGCAAACTAGCAGCTGTCACTTGTTTTTGCGAAAATTATCTGTAATTTTGTCACCCCAGTGTTAGATTACTACAGTACACTCCACAAGTGGCTTAAGGCTTGAAACTATACCAAAGAATGCCTTTGGTGGCAAATAAATTTGTTCATTATTAAATGGTGTTCTGTGCTAGTAAACCAGAAACAAATTGCATCTATTTTTCATTTTCTGCACCAGCTGGAAACCAGTTACTGGATGACATTCAAGCTGTTGGTTAGACTGATAAAACTGTTTATGGTGTCCTTGCTGGTTATTAAAGCAACTGGTGCCCATCTTTTTAGTAACACAAGGCAAAGGTTACCCAAAAAGCCTCAAGTTACAAGCATAGGATGTTTTTGCACTTATAAATGGGCTATTGTGTCTACACATGGAAGTATGTAATTGGGAATAGTCAGCTTATCAAATACCAGTCCTGTGAACTGCAAGTGTTTTTTTTGTTAAATGTTTTTGGAGCTTCTATTATAAAAGAGAAATAATACTATATCACCCTTTGAAAAGTTGTATGGTTGATCATTCTGACAAAATATTCACATTTATGCATTGGCAGGAATCATTCTGAAGCCTGTACTTCAAATGACCTTTTGTGGGTGACCGACACAAGAAAAGGCACTGCAATGATAGTTATTTTAGAGATGGATTTCATGAGCATTGTTTGTGCCTAGGATTTCAAATGTGCTGATCTTGTAACCATTTATGTGCTGTTTTTGCAAAGAGAAAGATTTGCTATGCAAATAAAGTGAAAGTAAGGGAATAGAGAAAGTGTAGAAAGACTGAAAATGGGAAGAAAAATCAATGGAAAATGAAGGAAACCGATTGAAGGGCTGGTTTGAGGTTAATGAGTAAACAGTACAGGAAGTGAAAGTGAATGCTACAGATGGATAGGAGAATGCTAAGGGCATTTATCTCACTGGATGAACATTGTGTCTACTTCTGATTATTTCAGATTCCCTAAGCCTCCAGGCTAGCTGCTCTCTGAGGGTTATCTGTTCTTGGCAGACTTAAAAGAAGAGTTTTAGCACCTGAAAAAAATGGATTGGCGGTTTTCTTTAGACAAAGAGATGATATTTGTGGTACACCCAGTTCTCACTTGCTGTTCCACATGCTTGGAACTACCTCATGTGTGATGGCACCTCTTTTATTTCATTGCAGTCCCTCCTCAAAACTCGTTTTCCCTGAAGCCTTCAGCATAACCCCACTAGGTCCCATGCCCTACTTCATGGAGAGCCTTTTTCCAGATCAAGTGCCGTATTCCCTTTGGGCTAACCTTCTAGGATGGGAGGGCACGTGCCAGGGGCAAAAGTGGGTGATGCAACAGAAGCAAGTTTTATCTTTGTACAGTAGGCTAGTTTCTTTACCCTTACACTTCACTCTTTCATCCATCTAGGCAACCAAGAAGCATTACGAGGGTTAAACCGGGCAAGAACGCTCAAGGAGAGTGCAAAGCAGAGCTGATGAGGTGTGTGGCTCAGGAAGGGGTGCGGCCGTGGGAGAGTCCTGAGAGTTGCATCCCCACTGCCTCAGTCTCACGCCACATTCTGTCCCAAATAAAAACGAATGCTTAAAGTGGCAACAATAAACAAACAAAAATCTGAATGAAAGGGAATTCCCCCACCCCCTTTAAATGTAATCTTTAAAGGTAATTTCCAGAGGGGCATTTTTGACCCACTGTTGAAATGTCAAAGAAAGGTCTAGGCCAAGTGTTTCTGTCTAGCACTATTTTATAGTCCTACATTGAAACAAAGTCACTTAAAGGTGCATCTTTTATTCACATAAATGGGAAAATTTACTTTTAATAGAGTGACTTTGTAAACTCATAATTTGTAGCAGGTGTGGGGAACCTCTGGTCCATGCTTGCTGGGGCTGAGTTGTTGTTTAACATTTTGAAGGCCAAAGGTTCCCCACCCCTGCATTGTAGGTGCGCTCTCTCTCCCCCCCCCCCCCCCATGTGTAATATCCACCCTGCACGAAACCTGGAACTGTCCTATAGCATTCTTGTGGTACTGGGCGTAGCTTCTTTCAACAAGATTGCATTGTGCTTGCATGGGAAGTTCTCTTTAATAATCAGCATCAACAAAATCTAGAAAAGAAATCAAGGTCCATTCATATTTTACCAAAACAGCACTTGATTCTAAGATCTACATTCTAAGAAATGTAATTGCTGCCGGGGTGTGACCTACTAGACAAGTTAAATAATAACTTTTCAAAACAAATGATTGTGGGTGCATGGATTAAATCGAGGCTTTGCTCTAATTAACCTATTGCTCTTCTCAGCTATTTACTCAATCTTTAAATGGATGAATACATTTATGCATTTTTTTCTGGGATGAAAAATGAAGTGGGTGCAAATAAGCAAATCCACCAAAATGCTAATGCAAATTACAGACTTTAAATAATTAAATAGAATAGTTGTTGTTACATATTCAAGAGCATGGTGCATAGTCTGGCATCTTTTGCTTTTGATTTGGTGCAGACTGCTCCATGATGGAGCAGTGGGGGAAGATAGCTGCCCCACTGGCATCTATCTGTCTCGAGAGACAGAGGGCTCAACAGAATAATTTGGTAAAATAGTACCGAAATATAGAGGCATATCCCAGAGCTATTAGGCATCATAGTTCCAGGTCTCATTACACTTTCTTACTTGTAACATTTAGGGCTTATCCACACTTACCTTTCTTCTGTGCATTAAAGCTCCATGTTGGAGCACCAATTTTTTTGCTCCAGAGCTTTCCCCTTGAAAATCCGCTCTTTAAAGCTGAATTGGGAGCAAATGACAATCCACAAAAAACCTGAATAGTAGGAAACTGGAGGCACTGAAGCGTTTCCATTAAGCTCCAATATCATGGGCTAGAAAACTCAATTGAAATATGTTTCCCACATTTATGCACAAAATATCAGCTTTAAAGAGTTCAGGAATCACAGTTCAAATGTTCAGGAACCAAACAAGACATTCAGGACTAGGCAGAAGCAACTAAGATGTTCCAACAGTTTCCATGACCTACCAACCAAGCTATTAAAGGCAAGGTGTGGTGTGCTCACTTTTAGGACCCACTTCTTTGTGAGAATGTCAGGATTGCAAAGGAGCACTCTCCTGGGGCATATGAGTCTGCTCCTATCTGCAGAGGAAGCTCCTAGTTTTGTTCAGGCTGTTGAACAGATCCCGCCACCTCCTGCAGCTGCCCACAGACCTCCCCAGCTGCCACTGCTCTGCTGGGAGATCAGGGTGGGAGCAACTAGCATCCTTACTCCCTCTTCTGAAGTGGCTGAAGTTAAGAGACACTGGAGACATCCCTCCCCCCCCCCCTGATTCCCACCTATCAGCCCGCCCCTGCCACTTTCTTCCTCCAGCATTGGAGCCTGCCAACCCAATCCCAACAGAGTTATGAGGCTCATGACACATTTGTTGCATTAGCCTTTCTTACACTCAGGCGGTGTTGGTTATCGCCAAATACTCTGTCACACAATACATCATTAATTTGTGGAATTGATGGCCACTGGGTGGATTGATGATGATAGGTCTCTCCCACTTCTTAGCCATGATTTAAAAAAAGATGGGATTGCATTGTCTAGAGGAAGTATGACACTTGAGTGTCAGTTGCTGGGAGACAAGAGCGGGGGGAGCTATTGTGATCATGCGTCTCTTGTGGCAGGGGCAGATTATGGTACTATGACACCTTGAGCTAGGCCAAACTTTGGTATTCCCAGTCCAGCCCTCATGACATGCCACCCTTTGGGAAGGACATATGAGTGCTCTGGCAGGGTCCTAGAGCCCTCTCATCTCCTTCCCAGAGCTGGAAAGCACTAACTAGCCTTTCGGAAGGAAGCAAGAAGACTCCAAGACCCTGTCAGAGTTCTCATGCTTCCTTCCTGTAGTCAGGCAAGTGCTTGCTGAGCACCCTCTCTGCTTGATGCCCAGTGTGGGGAAACTGCCCTAAACCTCCCTCTGCTTGTGGGTAGAGAAAGCATCATATTTTGAATGGGGAAAGCTTAAAATGCAAATTATCACCACAACAAACAAACAAACAAACACCTGGGCCAATATTAATTGTGTATGGGACTTGCATGCTGCCCAGCTTTTCTTGAAAACTTCAATCTTTCTTACTCAAAGCAAGTAAAAACTCTCTCTGCGTGTTGTTGGTTGAATGTTACCAACTTTGGGCTTCCCAGAAGCATCTGTTTGGCAACTAGGAAATGGGATCTTGGACTAGATGGATGCTTGGCTAGGATGAAGATCCTGGTGGCCCTTCAACTTGTCACAATGGCTAGTGGTCAGAGATGATGGGAGCTGTAGTCAAACAGCATCAAGAGACTCACTAGTTCTCCACTCCTTCACTCTGATCCAGCAGAGCTGCTATTGTCCCCCAAGCATTCTAGTTTAGCTTGGAGCATCACATAATGCTTAATCCTGGGAAGAATTGCTTTAAAATTTTGGAGAACAGTCAGTACATTTAGCCATCACAGTTCAATCTGAGTCCACTGCTTTCTTTTAGGTTAATATTCTTCTACAGCTAAAACAGTTGCTGTAGAAAATCAACATATCAGTAAAAATATATTTTGGTGCAAAATGGCAGAAGTTGATAAAGTGCAATCCTTCTTGCTCTTTTTAGGAAACACAAGTTTTTAGGAAACACAAGCACAAAAAGTGGCTCTATGAAATAGCTGAGCCACCACTACCTGAGTGCCTAGCAGTGGTCCTACTTCTCGTAAACACTAGGATGCTGCCATAACATTTGCATCTGGGAAAGTCTTCCCATACCACATGTTGAAGCAGTCAGGCTACTTACTGCACTATTGCACATGTTATATCCAGCAAATAAAGAAGTAGTGCAGTGGGTAGAAGCAGGCTGCGAGTACAGAAAGCTTTCCTTGAAGCAGCCAATTTGGCTGCAATGCTGTGACTCTGTAGGGAAGCAACAGCTAGATATTTCTGCAGCATCCTGGGGGGAGGGAAAGTTGCTCCATACAGTTACCAAAGAGTTGCTCTTTCCCTTTTCTCAGGACAAGGTGCTGGCCTAATTTTTGAATTGGATGTCAACACCTAATGAATTTGATATATTATCTTAAATAATTGCCAAACATTATTATCTTGGTAAATCAAACAGGTAATTATGAGATGTGTGGCAACATCATCAAGGTCAATGAGCTCTTTCAATGTTCGTTTTACAGGCCAGGCTCAGATAACAGGCGTCATGGTGGCAGAGAGCGAATGGTCGGCGGCAACGAAAAGGGAAGCTTGTCCATGGAATCCACCAAGGAGACCCGCTACTGTGCAGTGTGCAATGACTATGCTTCAGGTTACCATTATGGCGTATGGTCCTGTGAGGGATGCAAAGCCTTCTTCAAGAGGAGTATTCAAGGTAATAACATTGTGGCTACTTAGCAAATACATGACTTGTTGTAATCAAATAATTATGCAACGTATCAGAGAAAAGACTGTATAGTGGACGCTTGAGTTGCGAACGTGATCCGTGTGGGAGGCACATTTGCAACTCGCAGCGCTGCATCTGTGCACGTATGGGTTGTAATTCAGTGCTTCTGTGCATGCGCAAAGCGCGATTTAGCGCTTCTGTGCATGTGCGACCACCGAAACCCGGAAGTAGCCCATTCTGGTACTTCCAGGTTTCGGCGCATCCGTAACCCAAAAAAACCGCAACCTGAAGCATCTGTAACCCGAGGTATGACTGTACCTGTAAAATTGTGAAAATAAGCTTTGTAAAGTATAAGCTTGATAATGCTAAGCTACATTTCAGGAGCTAAATTGCATTTGAAGCCCAGAACAAAAATAAAGAAAAAAGTGGGGGCAGGGGTGGACACTCCCAGCATGTATGCCATCAGACGATTTTGATTTGTTTGGTACACATATGACATGCCTGCTGGATCAGGCCAATGGCCCATCTAGTCCAGAATCCAGTTCTCACAGTGGGCAATTAGATGCCTATGGGCCGCCCATTTGGAGAGATCTCTTTTTGTTTTAGCCACCTTGAACAATTTAGTATCATCAGCAAATTTGGTTACCTCACTTCTTACTCCCAAATCTACATGATTTAAAAGCAAGTTAAAAAGCACAGATTCCCATATTGAGCAGGGAATATCACTTTCTGCACCCATCCATTGGGAGAACTGCCCATTTGTTGCTACTGTCTGCTAAGCTTATTCAGGAGTCTTTGGTGAGGTACTTGGTCAGAATCTTTTTGAAAGCCTAATTACAAAATGTCAAATGGATCACCTTTATCTATATGTTATCTTGCTGAAACTTTCAAATAGATTACTGAGATAGGGCTTCCCCTTGCAGAAGACATGCTGGTTCTGCTTCAGGAAGACTTGTAGTTGATAATTTTATTTTACAATGCTTTCCAACAGTTTTCCTGGAACAGATGTTAAGCTGAGTGGCCTGTAGTTTCCAGGACCTCCCCACCCCCCACCCCAATTCCCATGTATTCAGTAGTGCTCCTTCATCACACTCTGCTTGGTTCAAGAACATTTTTCTGGCTGTTGTGATAAAAACACACTTTTGTGATAAAAAACAACAACAGGCACATACAAACAAGGAAAATTGAATGGAACCAAGACCCTGCTATAGTACTTTACAGTTCTGGAACCCACCCCTCTCAAATAAATAAATGCATACGCCTGGAAAACTACCTCTCATAAGATCTTACTACGTCTGTAGTAGAACTGTGCGTGTTTATAATTTATGCAGCATTCTTTAGGGTATGGAGTGCAATGTAGTTCTTAACGTCATTTGTTCACACAACTATGTGATTCCGGGGAGCGCGGGGGAAGGACTGCCAAAATGAAGGACTAGTTGTAGGAGGCCTAGAGAATGATTGCAGAGTATATGGTTCATTTTCAATGGGCTTATTATCTACAAAGTCTTAAACAGCTTGAACCTTGAGAATTATCCCAACTGAAAGTCACTATGACAAAGGCAGGGGCATAGAGAGACAGAGAGAGAGCCTTGGTGGTTGCTGAACAAATGTTAAGCTTTTTTCCACCAAACACTTACAATAATTGGGGTTAGGGACAAGTGAAATGTTATATTGTAAGCCACATTTTATCATTTCTGTATTTATTCAAAAGCGTCTTCTGAGATTTCAGTGAAAGTATAGCAGGCATGGGAGAGAGGCTCCTTAACTGTTTCTGTCTTCTTCATCAAGCTGCTTTTCAACCTGCAAATGGAAGATGTGTCAGAAAAATAGCCAGAAGGCAAGGAACAGAGCTAAAAACTTGCAGTCTCATTTAAGAGAATAAAATGTTGGAGGAAGAAATACATACATGTGTCTGCATGCAATATACAGACTGGCCCTTAAGGTCTGAACACAGTTCTGTGGTGGTATATGTTAAGGAAGGAAAACCCTGTAATGGCATGATTTTAAATGATTTCAAATCATTCTGCTGGCATTGTGTTAGCAAGTTAGTTGAAGTGATGGCTCAATCAATGAGCAGGGGAGGGGGAAACATGCACATGCAAATCCAACTGGAAAATAGGTTCACCTGAGTGGGTCCATTCCCTTTTTAAATAAGGAGAGATGAACATGTGGGGGTGGAAGTCGACGGTAGAGAAAAGGTAAAGGCCCAAGGGCATAACAAGCTGCACCCACTCCTGACTCAACATCTGCAGGGGCTGCTGCCAAATCCTGGAGATAATGTAACATTTGACAGAACATATTTGTGCTGTAAAGAGAAGCGGCATAATTTAATTCTACTTTAGCCTGGGCAGCTCTTAGCATTATTACACGGGGGTTCTACATTGAGTCAAGTAAAAAACCAAAACTAGCTTACACTGGTGCAACTCAGAGCACACACAGAACATACAAAAGCCAATCAACCTTTTTCGGATCCCTTCAGTCAACTTTAAAGAGCACAGCTAAAAATACCACAAAAGAGCTTAAAGCATTTAATATTTAATAATCGGTGTTATAAAATACAGTTGCTTTTTGGTACAGTTTAGAAACTGCAAGGTATGAGCTCACTGCAACAGGTTCTCACATGTGTTAGCCTCAAGAATCCTGCTTTCTTGATATTGAAAAATCTTCTTGTGGATAAGCCCTATGATGTGGATATAAAATTGTTGATATCCGTCGGTCTTGGGCGACAATGGAAGAGTGCGTTTTTGGGGTGAAGTCAGACTGCTGAAGAGTTACAGCACCTGCTATGGCTGTAGAGACCAATACGGGAGAGACATGTTTTGTTGCAGTTGAGCAGATGAAGGCATCTGGTTGTGCTGTTGCAGATGCACCATGGCGTTTCTGCTGTCTGTGCTCCTCCCAGCTGTCATTCCTCCTCTGGTCACAGCCTTCAGTATGCTACATTATATCTACACATGTAAGTTGGGCCTGCAATAAAATATTTTAGAGTATTATCTCCCTAAGAGGAGTGGTCATTGTAAGTGCTGCTCAGATGTCTTTAGGGGCAGGTTCAATGAGTGCACCACTACTCTTGGCTCTCATTGAAATTACGTGAGGGGAAACACCTGAGTAGGGCTTGTTTTACTATTTTCAGCAGACATGCTACAATTTTGCATCTTAGACTGCTCTCAACCATAGATTTGGAGTCGTGTGTTTGCCTCTGTGTGGAGAACTGAGCAAGGCTGCACATCATGGCCTCACTCCTTATATTGCATATCACACCACTCCCAAAGAAGCTGCAATAATCAGGACAGTTGATCACATTGTGACCCTGACCATATGGAGTTCCTATTCGTGAGTAGTTGCTGACTTGCAGCTACCTCTTTGTAGATGGCCACATTCAGTGTGTGGATGTTGGGTAGAGCAGGCATGTGCAAATAATGCAAATGTCTGCCTGATTTATTTATGTTTTTAAATCTCCATGTACCTCTCTCTGTGAGCTTAACCATCAGTATTTTGTAAATTTACAGGTTCCTGTCAGATAGTTTTATGGTTTTTGCGTGTGTATGTTTTATAGCCTAACATTTAAGTACGCCTGAGTACCTAATATATGTAGAAAGCGCTATATTATTTTTGGATGATCCCATTTCACTTAGAAATTGATAGGCATTCGACCACTGAAGGTCACTAACAGAAGGAATTCTTGACTTTTTCTGCTAGAAACCAAACCTCCTCTTATTCTAAGTTTGAAGGTTGGAATAAAGTGCATGTTTTATTGCTCTCTCTCTTTCTCTCCCCTCTCTGTGTGTTGTTTGTACAGTAGTTCACATGCTGTCTATTTGCAATGGCTTTTAAGTACACCTTGTTACTTACATTACTTCAGAATGCTTGAGATTAGTTGGTGTAGCAAACATAGCTGTCAACATTTCCCTTTTTTAAAGGGGGAAAACCTGCTGCTGACTTCTATTGGCAGAGCTTGAGATGCAAGATTGATCTGCTCCTACCCAGCCTCACTTTGGATTGTTCTGCCCATCATGTTGATTTACTTTAGCCTCTAGTTCTACCAGACCAACACAAAACTCACACTCCTCCTTCCTATCTTTTTGTGAGGCTGCCATTTGGTCTTAGGTGCTGAAGTGGCTTCAGCTAGCCTTGCTGCTAGCCTCTCACAGACACAAAGGAATTACTAAACTTTCATAATCTTCCCCTGCCAGCAAATCTCCATGCTCTGCCGAGAAGCATCCTTATCCACGATCAGTGCTTAACTTGAGAATAAGATTATTTGTCTATTTTTTCACCCTTTTTGCTAATTATTGCTCTGGATAGCTAACAAACAACTTTTTTCTTAGTCTAAGAGCACCATTTCTGTTTCTCCTTACTCCACTGCATTTCACTGAAGTGTGTTTGGCAGTGGCTTCCGTTGCTATCTCCATGGAGGAGCCTAGAACACAAAAGCACTCAAGTACTAGTTTATCACTCAGTTTAATCTCCTCTCCATAAAAGTTACTCGAGAGGGGAGAGGGGAAATATCATAAATATCATTCAGACAATGGCTCTTGACTACTGCTGATGTTGTTGTAGTATAAATAGTTATGTAGCTGAAGTTTCTCTCACTCTGAGCCACATGGAAAAATAACATCGCATTTGCGGTTGGAGTGCACTGAGGAAAAAATACTTTCAAAACCTTACAGGATTTTGCAGCATAAAACTATCTATCTATCTATTGCATTTTTTTGTCTCATGACATAAAAAAACATTCACGTTGTCAAAACAAAAAGCTTTCTATTCTGTAATGACAATGTAGGAGCCCATTTTATAGTAAATTTTATATCCTGACTGGAACAGTAGACTTCAGCCATCTGCTGAAAAGGGGTACTATTTCAGCATGTTCTGTCTCAGAATGTATTTTTGTTGCCATTTTGTACATTAGATCCCAAAGATACTTAAACACATTTACCCTTCTTTTTGGATTGGATACAGATGTCCCAGTTCAGTGAACATAAAAATATTACGTACTTGGATCTGATTATAGAGCAGGAGATACAATAAGCCAACGCTTAGGAAGCCTAGGTTTGTCAGCTTTCTTGCATAACCAGCACAGCTGTCCAGCGTGCTAGAAAGCCAGCCTGGATCCACGCAACACCAACCACACCCTTTCCTCATTCAGCTTCTCCCCAGAGCCCTTGGGCAAGGAGAAGCCAATCTGTAGTTTTCCAGTTGTTGGACTACAACTCCTATCATCATTAACCATTGCCATGCGGCGGATGAGAGTTGCAGTCCAACATTGGTTGCCCATCCCTGCTGTTTTCTTACCTTGTCAGTCTGTGTTGCATGGGTGGGTGGGTGTAGTGCCTCAGTTAGGATCCAGTAGATGTGAGACCACTTCCTCATGCAGCTCTTTTCCCAGCCAGTCTTCTCTGATTAGCTAATGAAGCCACACACAGTTTTCCAACTCCTGCTGTACCTAATGGTTGAACAAAGAACATCTTCAGCCCTGTCTTTCTGTGCTTGTTCATAATAGCAGATACACAGGATGAAACTTTGCAGCTAACCCAATAAATTCTTCCAGTATATTTTCTCATGCATCTGATAAACCTTTCTCATGCATCACAAATTCACTTGTCAGCCTGAATTTGTGTTGCCCATTCTACAAATCTTAACATTTTAAAAATCAAACAAATTAGAGAATAGCATATAGGATCAGTCACAGGTGACTCTAATAAGGGCTCATCCTTGCTGTCACTCAATTGGTATTTTTATAGTTTTAATTCCCCTGGATCTGAGAGCTTTTCTTGTTGTTCTGCAGCTGTGCCTTATGAAAACCCAATCTTCCCACTGAATTGGATCTTCTTAGATGTGTGAAGGATTTGAAGAGAGCCATTTTTAAATAGTATACATTCTTGTCAATATAGGTTTTACTGATGCTAAATGTAAAGATCAATTTGTCATTTATGAACTAGGAACATTTAAAGTTGGCTTTTTGGCTCCATACTGCACTATTAAACAGAAGAAGTATATTTTCACCAGCCAATTTCTTTGTCATCTCATGAATATAAGAGGATATATATATTTATTAGAAATCCCCCTGTAGAATATTCTCCCAAGTATGTGTTCATAGGAGTGCAGTCATAGATCCCATTGTAAATAAAATAGTCAAATTTAACTCCTTTTTTAATCAATGGAACATAAGCTAGCCCTGATTAACTTGCCCCATTGATTTCAATGGGGTCCAGCAGGAGTTAACTTTTTACTTAACACAATTTGTATACTAATTCTCAAAACCTCTAAGTGGTTTACATAAACATCTTCATCTCATCTCCTTTTCTTTAATCTTCACCTGCTTTTCTTTTGAGCCCCATATCTTAATGGGATGATAATCTTTTTTGCCTGTCATTGACAACAGATGTATTTTTTAAAAGTATTCTGAAACTTAAGGAGAGAATTGCATACAATATTTGGGTTACTAATGGATTGCCATCTTGAATCCATTTTGATGAAAAGCTGACCTTTCGATATTAAAAAAACCCCCATTTGTATGTTGGTGTCTGATAAGTTATTTGGCATATTTGGCATTCTCCCAAATTTTGTTTAAGATTCCTTTTGTTTGCCACATGGAATATGTAGCAGTTAATAGAAGCTCAGTTTCCAGTGCATGTAGGTCATCAGTATTTTTTCAGTGTTATGGCCAAATCAGCCTCTTACAGAGAGATGAAAGAACCCTACGTGCAGCCACAACTTTGTTTGGCCAAGACCTGTTCAGCTTCACCTGAGAATCAGTTGCTTCACCTGAGATTGAGCTGTGTGTACTGCTTATGACATTCCCATTTCTTGACCCAAGCCAAGAGTTCAGAATGCTCTGACCTAAGCAGAGGCCCACCCCAGAACTTATTGTAGGCAGGCAGGGGTGGGGGGAATTCTAGAAGGAAGGAACATATGTCTGCATGTAGCTATAAGAAGGAAGGAACTCTGAAGTAAGCCTACCAAGCATAGGCTGAGCCCAAATTCTTATTTTTAAGGGTCTCAGATCTCTGAACCCAGCATAGCCTACCTTCATACATTTTTGAGTTTGAATCGTTACAATTCTTATCTTTAGTTATCTTTATCTTTAGTTAATTTATGTTATCTTTAAGGCTTTTGCTACCAAGTTTGCTTACTGGGGTCATGTTTATATCTTGAAAACTGCTTGCGACATTTCAAGTCTTTCGATTGACGCAGATTAAATGATATTGCAACTTCTGAAAATGTAGTATAAATAACTGAAACAACTACATTTTTGTGGAAATAATTACACTGATATGTCTCATAAGCCCTTCCATTAGAATAATCCCTTTCACTCAGAAGACACAGAAGCTTTGACAGTTTCACACCAGACGTTCCATGAGACATTTTAATTAACAAATATATCATTGACAATTGCTGACTATGTTTGCATTTAATTTACAAGAGCTGATTGATATGCATGTCTGTTCACTCCCCTCCAATATTCAGTGGAAATAAGAAAATAGCTGATTTTGTTCTGAGAAGCACACTCAGTTACTTCTTATACCATCCGTAATTTAACTTTTCACCACGCTTTCTAATACTGAACTAGGTTTTCCTGAGGCATTAGCTTCATATCCAAAACAGGGGAAACAAGTTAGCTATGGGGAAACCCTGAGTCTTGCAGGAGTGTGTGTGTGTGTGTGTGTGTGTGTGTGTGTGTGTGTGTATCTTATTGATGCTTGTGACAGAACCTCAAGGATAGCTACACCCTCCTCAGGACCAGCTCTGTCTGGAAATCTCCTCCTGCTCTTCCAGGCTTGGAAGAACCCAGTGCTTTTTTCAGGGGGTGCTTAAGGGTACGCAGGACTGACACCTTATTTGTTTTTTGTTAAAGAGTTAAAGACTTACTGTAACCACTTCATGGTGAGTACCATCACCTGTTTTTCTAGAAACGTCCCTCAATAGCACCAAGCTTAAAGGCAAGGTAGAGTCCGCTCCTCCAGCAGCACTCAGACTCCAAGAACTTTTCAAATCATGAATCTATTCCCTTGCAATGCTGCCAGAAGATGGGCAGGCCAGGGAGCACACATACTATTGGCTCCCAGTAGGCCTGAGAGGACTCTGGCACTTGCCATGTTATATAATGTGTTTGCCTTGGGTGACTTGGCAGAAAGGCAGTATAGAAGCTCCAGAAATAAATGAATACATAAAAAGGAAAACAAGTTCCTATAGTGAAGGCTCCAACCTATAATAAAATAAGATCCCTGCTGGAAGAGGCCAAAGACCCATGCAGCCCAGCATCCTGACCTCACAAGCAAAACATGAGCACAGCAGCATGCTCCCCAAGGCAACACCCCCCAAAACCCCCAGAAAATAAATGCCCATGCTTCTTTTATCTCTTTACTAATACATCTGCTACAAACATAATTCAAAATCCTCTGCAACATTTGGTTGCAGGCCCCTACTTGTATTAGTCGAAACCTAAATACCAGGCTAATAAGTGCAATGTAAAATTTAAAGGGGAAAGTTTCAAAGGGCAATTATAGTGGGAGACAGGAATTCATTAACAAGTTTGATTGCATTTCCTATAGTTTATTTAAGAACTGTGTGTGTGTTCCCCATATTTTAAAGAGTAAATTTCCTTCCATTTGGTTGTATATTGCAGTGTTTCCCAACCGGTGTTCTTCGGCACACTAGTGTGCCGCGAGACGTTGCCTGGTGTGCCGCGAGATGTTGCCTGGAGGGAGGCGGGCGAGTCGGGCGGCGAGAGGCGGGGCGGCGGCGGCGAGGAGAGGCCGCCCAGTGCGGGGCTCTCGCCGTCTGCCTGCCTGGCTGCCTGCGTGGCGCTGACGTCACGGGGCTGTAACGTGCCCCACATAGGCACACGCGGGGCGGCGAGTGAGCTCCCTCCCACATCCCATCGCCGCTCGCTTCGGCCGGCCTACTGGGCTGTCGCAGGCGGAAGGCCTGCGCATGCGCGAGGTTTTCGCGCCTTCGGGATTCCCTTCACGCCTTCCTCCTCCCGGGTCCTTGAGAGCGCGGGAAGCGGCAGCGCGAGACCGGCGTTGAGCCTGGTAGGTATTGCGCTTGCCAAGGCAGTCATTTGGGAAATGAAAACTTGCAAAGCAAGCAACCAGTTCAATCTGAAGTACGTGTATGCTTAATATCCTGTATCTGAAACCTGTTCTGCCCCCTCCCCCACACTTGGTGCCATTTTCATCTACACATGCAGCAGAGTAAGTTGACCCAGAATAGTACCAATTCAGATGGCAGATGGGAGAATGACAGTGCTGAATGCTTTCCCATGTAGAACAGTCCCTGCAAATAAAAACCTAGCATATTTGGAAGAGGGATGCTAGCCTAACCATTACCTTCTATGCTGTTACTATTTTTTTATTTTTTTTTACATAAGTAAAAAGTGACCTTTCCCCATCTGGCATGGTGGTGTGCCTCGAGATTTTTTTCATGAAACAAGTGTGCCTTTGCCCAAAAAAGGTTGGGAAACACTGGTATATTGTATTAAGATGTGTTTAGTTCTCCAGCAGTAAAGATGTTGTTGCTTACTTTTCATCTTTGGTGCTCATATTGTTAAATGCCTTGTTTCCTTGGGCGGGGCTGATTAAAATATACTCATCTTTCTTTCTGCTAAGCAAGCATTTCTGGACAAATGCCTTAATCCAGCTGTTGTGGTTGTGCACATAAAGCCTCTAAAGAAAAGCCATTAGCACTCCCAGAAACTATTTGGAAGAAGTAAGGGTATTGGATTTTATCTCTAGCCATGCCCTCTTCCTTGCAAAACACCTGATGTGTGTGATTACTGAAAGCATCCATAGCAGCTTTTTACATATTACTATTATTATTTACTTTATTAAATTTTGAATCATCTTCCACATACGTCTCAAGCCAATTTACAGGAAAACAACTAGAAGTTGCTTTGAAAACAATGAAGATGGGTGTATAAACAATATAAAATAAACACCTAAGGCAAATACATTTTTAAGCTAACTGAAAAAGGTTGTTGAAACAAATATGTTTTCAGTTGTTTTGGGAAAGTACAAATAGAATCCCAACAGAGATTCTGTTCCGAAAACAGGGCCTGCCACACTGGAAGTCTGTAAAATGCAACTGAGCATGCTCAAAAATGCAAGGTAGCATGGTCAGCTGCAGCAATGGAAGCAAGTGACCTTTAACTGCCCACAGTTGAAATCATATTTCACAGCGCTAGAATACAAGGGAGATCTAAATCATAAAACTGTGAATGTGTGATTTAACACCCAAAAGAGTTAGAAAGCCTGTGTCTAGAAATTGCACATTTTTGTATGATTTGAAAAATCTACATTGGAACTGAACTGAAGATACCCAGAGCTCCAAAGCAGAGAACATGCTCAGTTTCTCGCCCTGTAGTCAACACCACGACCCTGTCCATACTTGCTGTCAAAAGAAACATGAGCAGAAGTTATGGGGTCCCACTTCACTGATAAAATGTAGGTGCTTATAATGTGGCAGAAATATAAAAGGAAACTCCCAAACTAAGGCCCTCCAAGATGGCCAAAGGAAGGGTGAGATGTGTCCTTATATTTCTACTTTTATTTGGGAAATATCTTTAGATATATCTGCAATCTAAAAACAGTGCATTCAATTTATTAGCAATTCTGACCCCTACATCAAAGACAGATAACTAAATGTTATGCATATAGATATGGGATTAATTTACTACATTATTGTCCTCTGTATATCAACAATTACAACAGTTGCCACAGTAAGTTTGAAACCTCCCAGAAGTCAATCATTTGGACTCCAGTTTTGCAATACTATTCATGTTTCCTTAAAAATGAAATAATTCTGTTTCCCAGTTTGTTTATATTTAGAATGTTACAGCAATATCTAACACATGTTGAAATTATGATTATTACAAATGAATTATGCTGAGTCAAATGAAGTAAAACCAGGTTCTAGCATATCTAGCATAGTATTGGCATATATTTCATTTAATGATATATTTGTTCAGCAAAAAGCCAACTTGAGTGTTTATTTGGAGGATGTAAAAATTTTTGTGAGTTTGTAAGTGGGATGAGGTCAGTTCTAAAGCTTCCATAATTTATTATTTGGTGTATGTAAAAGAATTTGGGTGTAAAGGTTGTTGTGAGTTTGAAAGCATGATGAAGTCGGTTATAAAGGTTCCATTATAATAAGTGCAAGTTATAATTATGCTTGTAGAGGCACAAGGTGAGAGAGAGCAATATAAAAGATTGGTTTGATGAAAAGAATTTAGTGAAGTGAGTGAATGAGCGAAAGCTCTATTAGTTTATTTCAGCATAGCTGGAAGCTTTAAATTTGTTAATTTTGCGTCGCTGTTATATTAAGGTTTGTTTTGGTTACATTCCTATCCAAATCTGTTATAAAGCAGTATGGCTGGAGTAAAGCAGTATGCTCAGTTGGGACAGAGCGCACAGAAGCTATGCATCATTGCCACCATTTGCTATAATCTGTTATGTTACTGTAAGAAGGGAATTAAAATGTTTCTTTTATCTTCTATCTTATAAAGCAGTGAGTCATTGAGAGGTGTTCCCCTGCCTTTTGCCGCTCCTGCAATGGAGAAGGGCATGAGGTTCTACAAGAAACGTTTTTCAAAGTTCCCTTCCCACCTGGTGGCAAAGCTGGACAAGGGAATGCCTCTCACTGACCCAGTGAGAGGGGAGGCATTCCACAGAGCTTTGCTGCTGGTCCCTTTCTGCCACTGGGGTGGGGGAGACCAGCGGAAAACCTGGGCAGTAGAACGTTGTGGCTCCCTGCTGCTGCTGAAGCCTCCCTTACCTGAATTGCTTCTGTGGTGGTAGGGCAGTGGGGACACTCGTGGGAGTGCCACCTCCTCAATTTCCACCACCTGAGGCAGTTGTCTCACCCTGCATCATGGATGGGCTGACTCTGCTCTGAGAGAAGGAGGGGAAAACAGTCACACTTGTAGTCAGAAGCCCCAGCTGAGATTCTTCCACCAAAACACAGCTCAGCTGATGGACAGTTGCATAGCTGCGGGCAATTCATATTTCCTCCCACCCTCCAATGCAAGTAGTTGAAAAGAAAATGTGATGTTATTGTGTTAGTATTTACACACACACACACACACACACACACACACACACACACACACTTCATTTGTTGCTGTTTGCATAGGATTTCACATGAGGAGATGTTGTTCAACAGCGTTCACATATCTCTCCACAATATGTTGCCTGGGCCTGAGGCCTAAGAGGTTTGCCTTTCAGAACAGAGTGACAAAGTCGTGCCCTCCAGTTGTTGTGGACTCCAGCCTCAGCCCGGATGGCAAATGGCAGAAGTGATGGGGGTTGTAGCCCAAAAACATATGGAGTTGGTCACCATGGCTTAGATCTAAAAAGAGAAAGTTGTTCACACAACAGATCACTCTCATGTTCAACACCCCCTCCCTGCAACCTTACACTCACAAAGCAACATCACCACTCTGGTTGGTCAAGAGGCACTCCTTGATGTGTTATGTTGCGAGAGGCTGCAGTGCAAGAACGGAATTGTCAAGAATTGGGTGGCAGTGCACATGATGTTCCTGCTCACACAAGTTGCCTCTACCCAGTTGTTCATGATTCTCTCTCCTACTGACATGGCTCATATTATATGGGGAGACTTTTGGGGGGCAGAGAGGCTTCAGGTAGAAGGAAGGGGTAAGCAGCCCTCTCCTTGTGCAACCTTTCTTAGTGCAGATGTTTTGCCCTCCAGTCTATCATAAGTTGAAAGCTGCCCTATGTTACTGGTTGACTTTATATAATAAATATAGTAAGTTAGTAAGAAAGCAAATAAGTGCACAGTGCAAAGTTCTGCAGAGTTCCATTGCACAATGATACCTCATGTAACCTTTGCCATTAATTACATTTCTGCAAGCTTCTTTATTCATGATGCTTACATTGTTTTAATTAAAACTCTAATGCAGGGGAGCCTAATCCCCAGTTTGGGGGCCTTATCTCTCACCACCTCGGCAGCAATATTTTTGGGTTGTATAAAACACCACCAATTCTGGTGGCAGTGACAAAAAGAAACGAAAAAAGCTGATAGAATGCTAGGGTGATTTGAGGGCAACACGCTGATGGGGATGCAAATGAGCACCAGAATGATAATTTGATGAGAGGAGAGGGGGGTGGTAATGATGAAAAGGGAGAAGGGTATAACTCCCTTCCACAGCTGATCTGCACAAATCAGCTGAGGAGAGCAGACTGTGACTTTGTTTATGTCTGTCCGCAAGTCTTCCTGTGTGTATGTGTATGCAAGAGTGTGGGGCGGCCACATCTACTTTTGGCCACATCCACCACTGGTCAAGCCCCTGGACGCTCCTAGAAGGGTTGGCCAAGGGTGAATCTTACCCTCAAGCCAAAACAGTCTAGCCAGTGTCAGTACAGTACATGCAAATCTCCATTAATTTCATTCTTGGGGTACCAGCTATTTTTCTGAGAACCTTTTATAGATGATGCTATATTTTAGGCATTTCTGCCCATTTTTTTTTTGCATGCAGGATATTTGATAGTGGTGGTATCAAATGTATCACTTGCAGTTTTTAGAAAAAGCAGACTAATACTTTTTCCATATGGCTCTGCAGCTACGTAACTTATTTTTTCATCCTGAAAGATGTGTTCCCCAAAATGCTCATTGTCTCATGGGTGATAACAGGGAGATGGTGGTGAGTGATTGATTTTGTTTTTTATTCTAGTACAGCTGTTGGTTTGATCACATGCCAAGCACTAAAAAACAATTGTGATTTATCAGATGGAGAGAGTAAGGGAAGATAGCATAGCTCTGTGCCACACTTTTCATAGATTGGAATCTGCACAGTTGATCGGTTCAGCCATTTGGCGGGGGTGTAGGAATAGGATGTCATGTGTAAGTGTCATCTGGAAAAGGAATACTCCCTTTTTATTATCTGTCTGAAATGGGAAAAGATATACAATGAGGGAACAAAAGAATCATAAGACTCTTAATGGATCTCTCTGGAAAGATTATATACCTAAATCTAAATATCTACATTTTAAAAAAAAAACGAATTGGGGTTATTGCTGATACCACAAAACAGGCTGCCTCAACCTCGGCCCTCCAGATGGGACTACAATTCCCATCATCCCTGACCACTGGTCCTGCTAGCTAGGGATCATGGGCGTTGTAGGCCAAAAACATATGGAGGGCCAAGGTTGAGGAAGCCTGCCACAGAACATAAAGTTGATGAAATCAAAGCAGATTGTGAAGAATTCAGAAATACCTCTCCAAGCTGAAAGGGCAACAAATGGCAAATGATATTCAGTGAAAGTAAATGTAAATTGGTACACATCTCATATGTGGTGTGAAATAGTGATTATAATCTAGAAAAGTGATATTGGGGCAATGACTCGACAAAAATACTGTTGCACACCCCCTCAGTCTCCAAGTGGTATGAGATTCCGGGAGTTCCAGGCACTTACCCAGGGTTCATATTTCTTTTTGGAAATGAGGCATAGTGGAGACTGTGATGTCTTTATGATAATATGGTGTATTTACATATATACCTATGCACATATATACACATATCTACAACCTGAACCTGTGATGGAGAGGTTCACAGCATCATACCCCAACTAGGGTCTTGTTTCTCCCTTAGCCGTGCCCTTGGATGCAAACAAAACTAAAACTTTGCTGTGATATTTTCTCCAGCTTGTTGCTTTACTTCTAGGTCACTTCACTGCAAACTCTCAACTCTAACCTCAGTCTTTGTTGTTCTAACTATCTCTGAGTTGAGAGAGGGACTCTATGCATTCGTCTTGCACAAAGCCCCCTTTCCTTTGTTCTCTTAATGGCCCATCACCCAGGCTATCACCTCAACACAGGAAGCTCGACTAGCTTATATTTCAACACTTGCTGGATCCAGGGGTTAGAAGGATCTTGCTTCCTTCCTTCCCACCCCTCCAAGCTCATAACACCACAGTCAAAATAACTGGAGACTCATGAGTGTTAGGAGACAGTGGATTCTATTGATGGAACTAGGAATACAATATGTCATAACAGATGAAAACATATGTGAAATAAATTACAATAAAAACACATGTGAGATGGACTCATTGTAGCAAAAACAAAAAACCCTCAGAATGAACTGAAAATGTAGAATTCCCTTTTGAAACTGAATCTTAGATGGTGTATTGTTGATGAGATCCCCGGATTATATCTTGTTTCATTACTTCAAGAAATCCACTTAGAAATGAGGACTTTCTAATGGTTGGCAGATGAAAATAACCCTCTGGCTTCCTATGTATCTCTTCCAAAATGTGTTGTCTTGCGAGAGGCATGAATACATATGGTGTATTTCATATACATGGAATGAAATGCTTTCTACTTCCTTCCAGCCACCCCTGGCATCAGAAATGACAAATTTCATATGGATAGGACAGCCCCCACCCTCATTTTAGAGACAATGTAGTAGCAAGAACTACTAGTTTTAGTGCCTTTAAACAGGTAATAGACACACATTCATGAAAGATAGTCCAATCAGTCAATATTATCTGTGATACTTGCACTGAAACTCCATTGCAGGAGGCAATATACATTTGACTACTTCGTCTGATCCAGCAAGGCAATTGTTAAATTGTTGTGACCATGTGATAATAGACTTGCCCAGCCTCCAGATAGGATGTAAATGGAGAGTAAGGCTTAGAAGAGTGATTGAAGTCAGCTTTGTCAAAATTGCCAAGACTTATCTACTGAGATACAAATGCACTAGGTCTGTAATTCTAAACACACACTTACTGCACAGTAAGTCCCCTTGAGCTCAGTGGGACTTACTTCTGAGTAAATATGCTTGGTATGTCTACTTTAGGCACACCAAATTATTTAAAATTAGCTCTGGTCAATATAATTTGCTTGTCAATTTTGGCTGGTGTACAACCTTCACTCATACAATGTTAACCCTAACATGTTCTGCTTTTCATAATATAAGATAAAATACTTACAGAATTGCTCTTTATTGCGACTTTGTTCCATATTTATTTTGATAGAAACTTTTTTGTTTTGCTTTGGATTTCAGGGAGGGGGTGTCCCCACTCAGCTCCATAAACAGTAAATGCTTACTATTAGTATTTTATTATTTTGAGTTTTAAGTAAACTACCCAAAGCTAGTTGTTAATGAGTATTCACTTAATCTTTAATCCTAACCCACTTCACTGGAAGTAAGCCCCATTGAATTCAGAAGAGCTTACTTCTGAGTGGATGTTTGGTTGTACATTTTGTCTACTGTGTCTCTTATTTAGCAATGGCAATTAAGTTTAGCAACTTAATACTTAAAGAAAAAACTTTATACAACAAAGCCATGTACAGTGGTACCTCAGGTTACAGATGCTTCAGGTTACAGACACTTCAGGTTACAGACTTCGCTAAACCAGAAATAGTACCTCAGGTTAAGAACTTTGCTTCAGGATGAGAACAGAAATTGCGCGGCGGCAGCGTGGCAGCAGCGGGCGGCCCCATTAGCTAAAGTGGAGCTTCAGGTTAAGAATGGACCTCCAGAACGAATTCAGTTCTTAACCCAAGGTACCACTGTAATAGCTTTTGGCCAGTATGAGCAGCAGAATATATTTACTGGTCACATAGAATAAAGCTTTAGCTTAAAGTCAGGAGCTTTCCTTTCATTTGTAGCTGTGCTTTGATTACTACGACTTCTCATCTCAAATCAATCTGTCTCAGCTATCCTGTTCTGTTCAATCACATTTAAGGTCATGTATTTGTGTCTTTGACATCCTGCAGAATTGTATAACAAATCTGATGCTGGACATAAGACTAGACATATGATAGCTCTAAGTCCTTTATGTGGAAATGAGGTTTTATTGTGACCAGTGGGATTTATTTCTGTAATCTAGAGTTTCATGTACACAGGACATTCTGATTATGAGAAAAAGTGCTTCAGACATACTCTGACATTTCCTAATCTATACAGTGGTTGTTACCTTATGAAAGAGAATAGAAGCATGTGTGTTGCAGAGGATGTGACTCCAATCCCTGGGTTTTAGGTGTTTTATGATTAAAGTTAAAGGTAAAGGGACCCCTGACCATTAGGTCCAGTTGTGGATGACTCTGGGGTTGCGGCGCTCATCTCACTTTATTGGCCGAGGGAGCCGGCGTACAGCTTTCGGGTCATGTGGCCAGCATGACTAAGCCACTTCTGGTGAACCAGAGCAGCGCATGGAAACGCCTTTTACCTTCCCGCCAGAGCGGTACCTATTTATCTACTTGCACTTCATGCTTTCGAACTGCTAGGTTGGCAGGAGCAGGGACCGAGCAACGGGAGCTCACCCCATTGCGGAGATTCGATCCGCTGACCTTCTGATCAGCAAGCTCTGTGGTTTAACCCACAGCGCCACCCGCGTCCCTGTTTTATGATTAGTAATTATTTTAAAAATGTAAAACTGCCTTGGGTGCCTTGGCAAAAAGTTGGCATGTAAATCCAATAAATAAATATATCTATTAGGAAGAATAATTATTATATAATAACTGAAGTAGTAAACTGTGACATTCTTACTGTAAACAATTATATAGGTATAAGTACCAGAGATCAGGGCCAAGTGAGATGAGGCAGTTGCCTCCGGTAGCAGATTTAAACCTGAGGAGCGTGCCTCGTGCCACCCCCCTCCACTGCATCCCACCCCGATTGCAGTGGCAGTGGTGGCAGTAGGGCAGAGCAGGAGGCGGCTGTGGTGTGCTCCTTGAGCCTGGATCTGCTGCCTGAAGCAACCGCCCCTCTCTGGCCTCCTTTTCACCTTTCTTTTCCTGGGCTGTCTCCATGTGGTAAGCAGGGTAGCGAGTGGAGGGGCCGGCAGTGGTTTGGGCCAGGGCGGGGGGTTTGCCTCAAGCGACAAGTGTATTATTTCGCTGCCTGATTTAGCCCATTGTTCCTCTGATGCTTCTGTAGTGTGTTTAACCTGTGTGGCTACAAGAGGAAAAACCCACAAATTCCTCCGTGCGGGGAATACAGAATTGCTCCCCAAACTTTGATTATGATAGTATGTGGCTTATGAACTGGTAGTGAAATTTAGTGACTGCTGCAATTTTAAATTAATGATACCACATAAAGTCATGCTCAGAGTAGACCCACTGAAATTAATGGATTTAAGTTGCAGCAAAGTCATAGGATATCATCCAGTGTAACTAAAACAGTAAGTGATATCCAACTAAGTCACTCAAAATAGACCCAATGGTTTCAGCTGTCTTCTGTAAGTATGACTAACACAGAATACTAGTGTACATAGTCTTTATTTTCTATGGACTCTGATGTAGTAAATATATTTTGATATAGTACAGACTGAAGAATTAAAATGTCAAGACATTTCTAATTCCTTAGGTGACTAGTTTATAAATAAAATAAATTATAAGTCTGAACAATACTTTTTTTAGGTGTTACGTGGTCTGTCACTAAATCACATAGTGTCTTCTTCTTAAGAGGAGGAATTTTATTTATTTTGTTTATTTAGTACAAGTCAACAGACTTGTTCTTGGTATAATCTGATAGTAGCTTCTTAAAAAAACACACAACTTACCTTTGCTAACATATAATGAATGATAGAGGACTGGGTCTGATGAGACCAAGGCCTCCAACAAGCTCACTTTCAGATCCCTGACCTGAATGAAGAACAAACAGTTCTGTCATAAAATTGTTTCATTGTGTGCTGTACCTTGTCCTGTTTAGCTGTGTGTAGAAGGAGGACTGGCTAGGATCAGCTCTGTATTTTCAATCCACATCAAGGCTTCAGTACCATGGGATTTTTGTTTTTATTTCAAATAGGAAATACAAAATTCTCAAGGGAACACTAGTACACATCCAGTATACACATGATGAAAGCTATACTCCTTTGTCAGATCAAGAAGTAGGTCAAGAGCAAGTGACAGGAGTTTATTTTATGTATTTATCTGATGCATATCTACCTTGCCTTTCAGGACACGCCACCTTACAGAAAAATATAAAAACTCAAAAGACAGCACTACTGTAAAATAAGATTTCAAATATAAAAATCAGCAGCAGTTTCATTTTCCCCCAGCACAATTTGATACAAAATACTGTCTGTCAGTTTAATTAATTTGTCATGCTGGAAAAACATTTAACATAGACTGAGTTGTTGTTGTTTTTAAATAGAAATGTTTTCAATTTCAAAGCAATGATAAGGTCTTCTGTGGGGCCACCATTGAAAAGGCAATGTCCCTCATGCCAACCAACCAGCAAGAAATGTAAAGTAAAACATTATAGAAGCTTATGAAAGCATTGTGTTTTAGGGGTACCTGTGAAAATTGTCACTTTAATGTCATTTCCCTATGATTTTTACAGGTCACAATGATTACATGTGTCCTGCTACTAACCAGTGCACTATTGACAAGAACAGGAGGAAAAGTTGCCAGGCTTGCAGGCTCCGAAAATGTTATGAAGTTGGAATGATGAAAGGTGGTATGTATCCAACCATGTACAAATGTTTCTTAATTAATTCATCTCCATTGTATAATACACAGTTCTTAAGGAGAGTGGCAATTAATTTTATGAAGTTGAAGTTTTAAAGAGAAAACAAAGGACTAGGATTTTAGAATTCATTTAGTTCTATAAATCATGGTCAAGACTACTAATGAATATCCTAGACAGGAACTGAAGTGCAAGAAGCAGAGATGAACAAATCTTAGTTTCTCAATTTTAAGTTTGCACTTTAAAAAAGTAATCACAACAATTAATTAGCTTGTTAGTGTACATTTCTTCTAGTATACACATTCTTATGCAATCTTACCTAATGTACTTATTTTTCAATGAATATTCCTAATAGCAATGCATATTTTTGTGTTATTTTTACCAAGATATGAATTAATATGCATTTACCCCCTTAAAATCCACATGGGGGGCAGGGCGGATCTGTATCGCAAAATTTAGAGAGGTGCAAATTTCAAAGGATTTCCAAAGCTGCATTTCAGTTTGTGCATTGTTTCAGGAAGAGCAAAATAGGAAGTTTTATATTGAAATGTGATCAGAACTAAATTTATTCTGCAATTCTGTGCTGAAGGCTGCAATCTACTTTTAGATGGACAAGTGTTCTTGATCAAAAGCAGTTTCAAAAGAATAGTCATGAATGAAATGGAAATTAGTATGGACTCCTGGCCAGTTCATACAATCCTTTGAATTTTAGTTGAACTGTGGCAGATAGCAGCTGGCTATTTGTATTGAATGGAAATTTGTTTGTGTGCAGAAACAATTGAGTTGACTGAGTAAAATACTAAGCACATTATTTTACAGTACATAATGAGGTGATTACAGTAAACCAGTTCACTGAATTTTTCAATCAATCAACTTGGAAAACACAGGAATGAGCTAATGAGTAGTACCTGCTTATCTGCACCATATTGCTCATCTATATGTTGTTTCATTTCCATATTTAATAAAATATCACACAGTGTAAAAATTATATATTTTTGCAACAACTTTTCCATTATGGCTGGTTGCCAGACTATATCATACGAGTGATCAATATTCATTAATTGCAAGGTTTTCCAGGTTCTAGCTAGTACCATTCTAGGTACTAGGTACATAAATAGGTTAGTACTTAATTGGACAATATATAAACTACATAAATTAAGTAAGCCTTACTTAGCCTTAGCCTTTCCTTGCTTCTGTTTCACAGTATTATATTTTTTGTATTTTTGTGACATTTCCCCCTAAAAGGATGCAGCTAATAGCAAAACATCACACAGAGCCATCCTAACTGGGCGTGTGAGGAGTACAGTAGAGGGTGACTCACTATTTCTAAAGCTCTACCACCTTACACCAGCCAGGGCAGGAGGTGGGAGGGAAACTTTGTTAGAAAATAAAATAAATTTCTAAGACATTACTTTTAGAGAGTTTGGCTAGTCTTCATTGATTAGCTGTTGCTTCATAATGATTATATTGATGCAAATGTGAAGAATTTTACTCCCCTCTGTTCTAATTCAGAACAGTTTACTGACATATCGGACCTCCTCTTGATCTTGCCGCTTGTTTTCAATTATACTCTGATGACAATTTATTATATGCCAAAGGAAAAGCAGATGATTATTAAAGGAATTCTCAGAACCAAAGAGGAAATAATTTTTTAATGCATCATCTGGAATCATTCCAAGAATTCTAATTTGCCTTGCAATTATCTTGAATGCAACGTTATACTATACTAAAAATAGTACTTGGTGAATGAGGAAGAAAAATACTCAAGCTGTAGGAAACTATTTGTTTTGTATCTGAAGTGAATGTCTATAATATTTTCAAAACATACTGTCCTGTACCAACGTAAAAATGTACAGTTATTAGTACTTGTGTATTTAAAGAACCAATTAACTAAAAGGACACTGCCAAAATACTTATAGTTCAGAAGTCTTTTCATGCTCTGTAAATACAAAGAGTGTGCTGGTTGTTTAAACATACATCATAATACTGCCTGTATCCTATTACTACATCAGAAGTGCTATTTACACCTAACACACACCAAATATGATAAATCACACCTATCCTTTCTGCTCCTAATTATGTCATTGCTGTCCTCACCCTGCTTGACTCAAGCTACTCTTTTCAAATCAGAAGAGCAGACTATCTCAACATTTGTTAGGTATTAAAAGAGCTTTGGAAGGGCCATACCTCAGTGCTATGATAAAGATTGCCCAGATGGATAGTCCAGTTCTTCTGTTCATCTTATAACATTGCAGAGAGACCATGCTTCTTGGATATGAAGGGTCCCTTGGGATTTGTGAATGTAGTATGGCCTACTGATAAGTGCAAAGCAGCGATATAACAAGGACAACCATGTTCAACAATATGTATTGGGCAGCAAGAGGCAAGCAGATACTGGCATGTAATGGATTATTCTTTCGTCACAGACTTTTTACACCTTAACTTCCAAAATAAATTGAGCACCCTTATGTCTTGTACATGAAGAGCATACTTGTGCATGAAGGAGACACTGAAGTTGCTCACCTGCTGATGTCCATTGGGTGACATTGTGCAGTCAAATAGCCAACCCATCTTCAAAGTGGTTGTTCAACAGGAGTTAATTTCTTCCCCCCCCCCAACACATATATCCCACCTTTCTATAGAGGGTGGCTTACAAATAAAAATATAAATCACAAAATTCAAATAAGCAGCAATAAGGTGCTCTAAGGGAAGCCGATGAGGAACCTAGTGGTAGATTGGAATAGTTGCTTCTGCACTTCTTGCATTGTTCCAAGAAAAAAAGATAGGTCAAGGGATGTTCCTCCCGGTTAGCCAAGAAAAAACAGATCTGTGGAGGCAAAAAATATACCATATTTTTTGCTCTATAAGGCTCACTTTTTCCCTCCTAAAAAGTAAGGGGAAATGTATGTGCATCTTATAGAGCGACTGCAGGCTGCGTAGCTATCCCAGAAGCCAGAAGAGCAAGAGGGATTGCTGCTTTCACTGCGCAGCGATCCCTCTTGCTGTTCTGGCTGCTGAGATTCAGAATATTTTTTTTCTTGTTTTCCTCCTCCAAAAACTAGGTGCGTCTTGTGGTCTGGTGCATCTTATAGAGCGAAAAATACGGTATTTTTGCTTGTGTGCTACTCCCCCCTCCAACCCATTACAGTTTCTGGCAAACAATGTATTCTTATATTTTTCCACACAAATGGAACATATCCATTTATGTTCCATTATTGAACAAAGCATCACAAATAGAAAATCCTTTTTCAAATCCTGTTGGGATCTCATAATTTTTGGCAATATGTAAATTTCAAATACAGTGGTACCTTGGTTTGCATACATTGGATTACAAATACATCAAACCCGGAAGTGCGTGTCCCGGTTTGCAACCTTTTTTTGGATAACCCTTTTTTTTTTATTACGAACCAAAAATTTTTGGAGGCCCCATTGGCGAAAGCATGCCTTGGGTTACAACCTGTTTTGGTTTACAAACGGACCTCCAGAACGGATTATGGTTGTAAACCAAGGTACCACTCTATAGTACTGCTTGTAGTAAGATGATGCCATATGGGCAATTCCAGTTAACATTGCCAGGAACAAATAGTGACATTTAATCTCTAGTACAAGGAAGTAAAGAGAAAGTGCTGTTTTCATTTGTTAAAGTATGTGATGAGTCATATAGTGTGTGTGTGTTGTTTCACAGCCTTTAGCAGAGCCTTGTAAAGTGATCTCTAAAAGATTAGTTTTCTCTAGTCTTGATAAGCAGCTGATTCTTGTCCAAGAATTCTGCAACTCAGCATCAGTATTGTTTTGTGCATTCACTTCTGAATGAGGACGATAGTTCATAAATTATGAATTAATTTCTTACTATTTTTCTGCCTTTTCTTTCTGAGGAATAGAAACATGAAAAAGTTTTCACCTGTGATACTTTGGTCTCTGAATTGTTATCCTTTGTCCCTGCACTCACAATGCCTAAGTTATGCACCTCCCCTATTTACATTTTCATCAGTTTTATCATTATCATCCCAAGGGTGTTGCTCAGTGTGTGTGTGGCAAAAAAACTTGCGACTTTTAAGAAGTTTGTTGCAACCACAAATACCAGAGCATAAAAGTTTGGCAGGGTTACCTTGATTGACCGCTGCATTCCAAGGCCAAGAATAACAGAAACATTTCAAATTATGTAATAGGAGGGAGAGAGAGAGCTGAATCTTATCAATATAGAGCTAATCTCAAAAAGTTTACAGAACCCTATTCTTTTGGAAATGTTCTGGAGGATATATTGAGAGACAGATTTGTGTGTGGAGTTGGTGATGTTGTAATTCAAGAGCAATTACTAGCTGATTGGGAGCTGAAATGGGATCAAGCTGTAAATGTGGCAACTACCATGGAAGCAGCAGGGATAAATTTACATGAGTTGCATCTTAATTTTTAAGAAGCCACCCAATATTTGGTTGCATCACCAAATCAGGCAAAAAAAAAAAGATTCTTCTTTACAGGAGGAAATAGGACAGGAGGCAGCTGAGGAGATCCATGTTTACTGTGTAATAGGAGAAAAATGTACAGTTCAGTAATCATCCAGTAGGCATGGAAATAGATAGAGGGGCTTCTGTCAATGAAGAGAGTTACAAACAATGAAAAGAAGGCGTGCATCTGTTGGGCAAGACAAGAGTGAAAATAAGGACTTTGACTATTGAAAAGGCACCAACCCCACAAAATACTTAAACAAAACCTTGTGCTACTGAGCAGACAGACAAAGAGAGGGTTTCCAGTCACTCCATTTTGACCCCCGTTAGTTTTGTCCTGTGATGCTTTATCTTGTAAACCAGGGACAATTCTGTCCCATAAAATAGATCCAGCAGCAGAAGAATGGCCAATTGGTTATGCCTCCAGGGTACATTGGAAAAGGAAAGTCTACCAATCGTATTTGGCTTAAAGAAGTTTTACCACAGCCTGCATGGGAAGCCTTTCGCCATCAAAGCAGGCCACAAACCATTGGTGGGGCTGTTTGCAGAGAAGATTGATAACAGTGTTGGGCATTGACCTAAGCAGCTTATGAATTCAAGATCCTCTACAAGGCAGGCAGGCAACATGGCAACACCAATGCACTCAGAAGATTGATGCTTCCAGAATCAGCCCCTTCCATCTGTGAGACATCTGTGAAGACATTCTTGATCAGAATGTGGAATTAACAGTATGCTATATTATTATGGCGGGCCAAGACAGTATCCAGAAGCAGAATGTTGGCTGTTCTGGACAAAGGGTATAGACATGAGCCTAGATGGTGGCTGCATCTTGTAGGGCATGGGAGTGGCGGTTTCCCCCACAAGGGCAGGAAAATGTGCCATGGGAATTACATAATGCACACCCTGGATTTTTCTGGATGAAAGCTGCAGCTCATAGCTATGTCTGGACCTGGTGGCCACACTTGGAAAGAGTGGTTGAGCCTTGTCACCTACCTCAACAGTCTCTAGACAAGGCCCCCTTGCACCAATGGGAATGGTCAGGGCAGTCTTGGTTTCATTTGCATCAACTATGCTGACCACTGTTTAAGGGAAATTTCTTTTTTTGGGGGGGGGGATCCTCACAGATGCTTGTTTAAAGTGGTTGGAAGTGCACTCTATGAGTGTCCTGAAGCTACGTGGCAGCCAGTCAGTATGTCAAGTCCAAAGTCTGAGGGTCAAGCCACACAAGGAAAGTCCAAAGGTCAGGAAACATAGTACAGGGTCAATCCAAGTCCAAGTCCAGCAGTCAGATAACAATCCAGAGTCAAGCACTGTCTTGTAGAGGTCCAGGAGCATCCAAGCCATGGGCCGTTGAGCAGACACAGCACCTCAGCTCTGCTTCCCTTTTATATTTTGCAATCTAATCGCAACATCTGGGCTTGATGAGGCATGTGACCCTCACCTGTTCCAAGCCCACTCCAGCAGAGGAATCACACCCTTCCTCCCAGAGCTAGCAAGCCCCACCTGGGATCAGGAGCTGGGCTGTGGGCCCTTGCCTGCCTCAGCCTCCTAGAGTGCCACTCCTGCTGCTCCCTACACCTCAGGGCCCACCATGTTCACGGAGACAGGGGCCTCTCTGGCACTGGTGGTGGGTCTTGCTGCTCTGGTTCCTGTGCATTGACCTTTGTCCCCTCGCCATCCTCCATCACTCTGTGAGTACTTCCTTCCCCATCCCCTGCTCACCTCAGTGTGTCCCAATCCTAGTTACCCTTCGCCAGGATCCTCTTCCTCTTCCCCACCATTCTACTACCAGTTCATGACAATGAGCTCCACAGCTTTAGAAGCAAACTGTAACAAATTTTGACTGATTTTTGTTGTCCTGGATGGTCTGCTATTAGTAGTGAGGGCACAGTAAAATGGAGATGCTAAGCAATAAGCAATAATGCAGCTCTGCAGCAGTAACTGGAATCTGCCTTCAGGCATACATTTCAGAGCACATAATGTAGGAGGTCCCTAGATAGATGCTGGGCGGTTTGTAAGAGTGGCTAGTAGCATAGAAGGGTTGTGTTTATTCACTCAGGTTGAGTCTAGATAGGTGAATTAGTCTTACAATGCAGGCTCCCGGGAGACAGCGGATCTCATAACTGTTGCCACTCACTCTGCTTAATCTCTTTCCTCCTTCAGGAGGCTGCTAGGTTCCGGAGAAATGTTTGTATGCTGATTAAACAATTATCTTTTATCTCGCCAATTTAGAAAGTGGTGCAAGCCTCAGCAGGTAAATAGCTTAAAACGCTACACCAAGCTATGTGATGTGACAATAAGAATAAAATAAAATGTTCTCTTGAAAATAAATAAATTAAATAATTGTATTAGTGTTGTGTAAACTTTTAGACTTAGAGCCCACCATATGCATTGCCTGTTACATTGTCACCTGCTTCTTTGTATGCCACTTGCACAGAAGATTATGCTCAAAAGGGCCTATGAGTTAATCAAATGTGCAATATTGGCCCAGGCCTTCCAAAATTATTAATAATGACAATAATAACGACAATTTAGATTAGGAAAGGCAGGCTTTAGAATGAGATAAATCAGTTTCTAAACCAGGAGATAAATGAAGAAAAAAATGTCTCTTCATCTCAGGGTTGTGGGTTTGAGCACCATCTTGGGCAAAAAGATTCCTGTATTGCAGGGGGTTGGACTGAATGACCTTCCGGTACTGCGATTATATGATTCTAACATGTTGCTATAATTTTGCCCAAAAAGATACAGTGGTACCTCTGGTTACATACTTAATTTGTTCCAGAGTTCCGTTCTTAACCTGAAACACCACTTTAGCTAATGGGGCCTCCTGCTGCTGCCGCACGATTTCTGTTCTTATCCTGAAGCAAAGTTCTTAACCCGAGGTACTATTTCTGGGTTAGCAGAGTCTGTAAGCTGAAGTGTATTTAACCTGAAGCGTATGTAACCCGAGGTGCCACTGTATAAACCCATAGCAAGGATTTTTATGTATTCTATATTTTAAAAGTATATTTGAACTACAACAGAAAGAAAATATGCATAAATTAAATAATTAAATAATTGTTCTAATTATTTTAAAATCCCAGCAGTTTAAAGTGGCAGCAGAAATTAACTCCCAAAAAAAGAAAAGAAAAGAAATAGACATGCTAGAAGGCAAGCATAAAATTCATGAAAACATCATCGCATATTAAATAAAACTAGTAAAATAAGCTCATCTAAATTAATTAAGGATGACTTTGTTAAAGTTATTAATTGGACTCAGTTTTTCCAAATTTATATTATATTGACAGTGTGGTCCTGTATATCCATTGAGATAAATGAGGCTGTATCCCAGGGTTTATATTATATTGGAACCTGGTTATAGGAATGGTACCTGTACTGAGTAGACATATACATAGGGTTGTACTGGTAGATGTGAGTTTTAGGACACAGTTTCACAAAGGCTGGAATCCTAAACACACACTGACAATTGTGTAAGTACCATTGAACCCAATGTGACTTGTGCCAGAGTAGACATGATAGAATTGCACTGCAAAGGAAGAAGTAGTAGTTGCAGCTGAAATACTGCATTAATAACTTCAGTATTAGTTTTCTCAAAATGTACTGCTATAGCATATTGCATTGCATGGGTATAAAACTGGCATTGGAGCTTGACAGTGCCAACACTTTCCTGCCCCATAACTGTAATATAAAAGATTGAACGCTGACATTTATTATCTCTTGGGCCAAATCCCTCACAATAACTTTCACATAAAGTGCACTGTGGGCAGCTACTGAAAAAACCCCAAACACATTTATTCCATTGTGTTGGCATGTTTGCTTGCTGCCTTCCACCTCCCACTGGGAATCCCAGCCAGATGGGTACAGTATTAATAAAAGTATTACTACTACCACCACTACTACTACTACTACTACTATCATCATTATCATCATCATTATCACTACTACTACTACTACTACTACTACTACCACTACTACTTTGACTGACCTAGCATAGACACTTGTGGATTGGCTCTTGTTTTAATCCTGCAGCTGGCTTCTACAGAGGATTACATGTGCAGAACAAAGGTAGCATATTTCCAGTGTCCTTCAGAACACAGAATAGCAAAATTTATCAATTTGTAAAGTGTGAGTGACAGGTAGTCATCCCATTTAGCATACACAGGAAACAGTACTGTGCATGCTGCCTTCTGTAACCTAATATTGTCTTCAGTCCCATCCATGTCAAACATGAACAAAAATGAAAATACATACTGTGCTACCTGATATTTTAGGTAGTATAGAGGACATGGTAGTTTGGGGAAATAGTTTAAGAGGAAAACAAAGATATATCCCATGGTGCCTCAGCCAAAATATTCTGCTTCAGGCACAAACACACATAGAGTAGCAATATTTGGATCAATGCACAAACACAGCTGGAGGGAGGGAAATTTAAGATTGAGGCTTCTTAAAAATGGTTTCCTTGTGTGCTTTATGCTCTAAACAGCACAATGGAAAGTTGATTTATAAGCCTGTGTCACATTGACTGGCTTGTGCCAGACCAGACAATTTGAGATCAAATTGATGGCTGAAAGTTTTTTTTAGAAGGCTGCAGTTGGTAATTTTTATATTCCCCTCCCCCATGACTTATATATTTGTCCACTTGACATATATAGAGGATAGGAAGAAAATATCTTGCATTTTTGCAAGAAAGTACTTGTGTTCTACACCACCTAGAATCCAGACAAGTGCATGCGTAACAGATTGTGAATCTCACTTTGGATTTCCCCATTAGGTTTGTTACTAGATGTTTGGGGAGTAGGGCTACAGGTACATGGTTGTTTTTGTGCCAGCCAACCTGGCTTGCTCCCCCACAAGTATTTATTTTGAAACAAATATTAGATTACTCTATGCAGGCAATAATTGAAACGTGTAATTTGAGGTGTCGGTAATACATTATGTTGCCTTATTCTACAATATAAGATTTGTCGAGACCAGATCTTTATGTGGATATAGTAAATATGGAAGGGACTATAACTCAGAACATCTGCAAGAACAATACAGCCAATGGAAATTCCAGATTCCACTTAGAGCCAAGTAAGTTTTGTGCCACCTAGTGACTAAACTGTATAAGAACACTGTCCACAAACACTGGGTTCCTCTTAAGTTTTATTGTTAGTAGATCCATTGAAATCAATCAACATGTCTATGTTAGGTCCATTACTTTTAGTAGGTCTCAGTAAAACCCATTCTTTGCTTGGCCCCTCTTCAGCTGGGGGGGAGGGGAGGGGCTTCCATTAGTCAAGGGCAGATGCTATGATGCAGGAGGGTCTGGGACTATATCCTATTCTCCAAGAGAATAAAAGGGTGCCTATTGGAAGCAGAAGGGACGCAGGTGGCGCTGTGGGTTAAAGCCTCAGCACCTAGGACTTGCCGATCGAAAGGTCGGCGGTTCGAATCCCCGTGGCGGGGTGCGCTCCCGTCGCTCGGTCCCAGCGCCTGCCAACCTAGCAGTTCGAAAGCACCCTTAAGTGCAAGTAGATAAATAGGGACCGCTTTCTAGCGGGAAGGTAAACGGCGTTCCGTGTGCTGCACTGGCTTGCCAGATGCAGCTTTGTCACGCTGGCCACGTGACCCGGAAGTGTCTGCGGACAGCGCTGGCTCCCGGCCTATAGAGTGAGATGAGCGCACAACCCTAGAGTCTGGCAAGACTGGCCCGTACGGGCAGGGGTACCTTTACCTTTATTGGAAGCAGAACTCAATGCTGTCACATTGTAAGCTGCTTTCAGAACTAAAAAGCCATTTCCCTTCCCCGGGGAAATGGAGTTGCGGGCTGGACACGATCCTGCCCCATGCATGGAGGTGTAGCTAGCCCCTGCGTCTTAGGGAGTCCCCCTCCCCCCCCCCGGCACCCTAGGCTGACCAGTCCGATTGGCCAGGGGGCGTGGCACACAGCATTTAAACTGCCTGCATGTGGGAACTCGCCCCTTTTTTCTGGTTTCTGCTCACACAGTTCTCCCTCCCTCCCTCCCTCCCTCCCTCCCTCCCTCCCTCCCTCCCTCCTTAAGATTAGGCTCTTAATCCTTTGACCTTGCTATGGACCTTGGTTGGCTGTTGAAGAAGCTGGTAGGATTTTTTTCCACTTGACAAATTGGCACCAGCCATTTGGTTTTTTCGCCTACCTTGTAACAAATTGTCACAACTTTGTAAGGTTTGGCGGTTAGGCATTGGAGTATTCGTTTGGAGGTGAGGGGAGGTAGTGGCCATCACCTACTCCTCCTATTTCAAGGGTATTCTGTTAAAGGAATCTGGGGGACGTGGCCCCGTCCGAAGCCCAGGCGGGGGCTAGGGTCATGGCACGACCCCTATTGGTGACCCAGGGGGAGTTCCTAGTCGATGTGCATCACAGGGCTCCCCCTACTGGTGGTTAACCCTTCTGAGACTTCCTGCAGGTGGGCAGGAGTCAGATATAGTTGGTTCGGTTCCAATGCCTAAGCCAGTACCACTCACATTCTGTAACCAATAAAGTTGTGACCTTTTCAGCTCAGCCCATTAACCAAAATTTTGGTGTCAAGTGTCCTTATTCCAACCAAGGGGGAGGGTTCGGGGCCTTGCCATGCAATGAGTTTTTCAGAGTTCTTGCCCACTGCTTCCAGGCATCCCTGCATAATATCACCTCAGAGGGCTTTCCTGATCTGAGGGGTACCTTGATAATAGAACTGAGCATGATTCTCCTACTCCTCTTGTTCCTTTTAACCTTGCCAATGCCAACAACTTCAAATGAATCTGAGGGAATTGTTTTTGTATTGCTGCCAGGCGCAGGCACTCAGTTGAGATTCCTGCATTGCAGGGAGTTGGACTAGATTTCCCCTCAGGGTCCTTTCCAACTCTATATAAAAAAAAGTGAGCATAGAAATAAGGAAGATTATTTATTGCCTCTACACTGACTGGCAGGAGCTCTTCCGGGGTTTCATACAAGAGTGTATTACAGCCCTGCCAGAAGATGCCAAGGACAGAACCTGGGACTGGCTGCATGCCTTTGCTACACATTGTGTGGCAGTGAAGAAGATATAGCACCACCGCACTGTAAGTAATACAGATGACTGAGCAACTCTATGAATTTCCACGTGAATTTATTTCCACTTGCTGCCTATATTAGACCTCTGTCATTTATCAAAGCCCTCACAGGTCTATAAGATAAAGTGACCCACTAAAATAATGTCATTCATTCATTCAGTAATTCAATTATTGAGTGACTACCTGTTCTTCACCAAAAAGTCTCCTATTTTAGCCATATTTTGCTTGTATTTGTTTTTAAATTGTGTACCGTATTTTTCGCACGATTGGACGCACCGGACCATAGGACGCACCTAGTTTTTTTGGGGGGAAATAAAGGAAAAAATTTTGGGGGGGGGGAAATAAAGGAAAAAACTCCTGCAAGGCTCCCCACTCTGCGGATGTCTGCCTGGCGCGAGGGGCGCTCTGCTTCAGGGCGCCCCACCCGCCAGGCAGCAGGCTGCTATCCACAGCGTGGGGAGCCCTGTGGGGAACTCCTGCAAGCCTCCCCACTCTGCGGATGTCTGCCTGGCGCGAGGGGCGCTCTGCTTCAGGGCGCCCCACCCGCCAGGCAGCAGGCTGCTATCCGCAGCGTGGGGAGCCCTGTGGGGAACTCCTGCAAGCCTCCCCACTCTGCGGATGTCTGCCTGGCGCGAGGGGCGCTCTGCTTCAGGGCGCCCCACCCGCCAGGCAGCAGGCTGCTATCCGCAGCGTGGGGAGCCCTGTGGGGAACTCCTGCAAGCCTCCCCACTCTGCGGATGTCTGCCTGGCGCGAGGGGCGCTCTGCTTCAGGGCGCCCCACCCGCCAGGCAGCAGGCTGCTATCCACAGCGTGGGGAGCCCTGTGGGGAACTCCTGCAAGCCTCCCCACTCTGCGGATGTCTGCCTGGCGCGAGGGGCGCTCTGCTTCAGGGCGCCCCACCCGCCAGGCAGCAGGCTGCTATCCACAGCGTGGGGAGCCCTGTGGGGAACTCCTGCAAGCCTCCCCACTCTGCGGATGTCTGCCTGGCGCGAGGGGCGCTCTGCTTCAGGGCGCCCCACCCGCCAGGCAGCAGGCTGCTATCCGCAGCGTGGGGAGCCCTGTGGGGAACTCCTGCAAGCCTCCCCACGCTGCGGATGTGTTCCCGAAGCGCCTGGAGCTCTGCTTTCAGGGCGCCCGGCGCTCCGGGAAGCAGGCTGCTATCCGCAGCCTAGACACGGCTAGCGGAGCGCTAATCCCGAAGCCCCAAGCTTCGGGATTAGCGCGGCGCTTCGCTAGCCCTGGGAGAGCCACGCAACGTCGCGGGGCTCTCCCAGGGCTAGCGAGACCTTGCCGGCACCCAGAAGCTTGGGGCGCGCTGAGCTCCGCGCGCCCCAAGCTTCGGGATTAGCGCGGCGCTTCGCTAGCCCTGGGAGAGCCACGCAATGTCGCGGGGCTCTCCCAGGGCTAGCGAGACCTTGCCGGCACCCAGAAGCTTGGGGCGCGCTGAGCTCCGCGCGCCCCAAGCTTCGGGATTAGCGCGGCGCTTCGCTAGCCCTGGGAGAGCCACGCAACGTCGCGGGGCTCTCCCAGGGCTAGCGAGACCTTGCCGGCACCCAGAAGCTTGGGGCGCGCTGAGCTCCGCGCGCCCCAAGCTTCGGGATTAGCGCGGCGCTTCGCTAGCCCTGGGAGAGCCACGCAACGTCGCGGGGCTCTCCCAGGGCTAGCGAGACCTTGCCGGCACCCAGAAGCTTGGGGTGCGCTGAGCTCCGCGCGCCCCAAGCTTCGGGATTAATGCAGCGCTCCGCTAGCCGCGGCTAGCGGATAGCTTCCTGAAGCCTGGAGAGCGAGAGGGGTCGGTGCGCACCGACCCCTCTCACTCTCCAGGCTTCAGCGAAAGCCTGCATTCGCTCCATAGGACGCACACACATTTTCCCTTGCTTTTTAGGAGGGAAAAAGTGCGTCCTATGGTGCGAAAAATACGGTATGTGTTTCCCACCCTGGGCTCCATCAGGAGGAAAGGCAGGGTGTAAATTCAATAAATAATAGTAATAATAACAGTGCAAACATTCAACTAAAATAGCAATACATAGCTGGACAATTATATTGATTGAATGAAGTTCTGAAGCAGGAATTAAATAATTTTAATTTTTCAGCATGTGGTAAATGCCTGTCACTTGAAAAATCTATCAAGTGAAAAATTTCACTTGAACAATCTATCACCAAGATAGCTGTCTGAAAGGATCTTTTCTTTGAGTCCTGCAGCTGTCTCCTAAATGTTAGACAGAAACCTGTAATAGAAGATGTCTTCCCCACACCTATCTCTGCTCTTAGTATAAGAGAAAAAGTGGCAGCTGGTCACATCTCCGTTCACCCTTGTCTTCTCATGGCTTTATACAGATGTTATTTTCTTCAAATGGCCCTTTTCTTTTTTGGCACCATCATTTATATAATAAATATACTTGGAAAGTTTCTGATAAATACAGATGTATAGTCTTCAGAAACTTTTATTATTTATTTATGTAGCATGGCCAGTACGCAGGTTGCCTTACACAGCATAAAAGGGCAGATTCCCTGCCTTGTTATCATTCATTTCTACATATTCAAAATTTGGCTGCTCTTGCATCCACTACATATGATTTTTCACGGGCTAATGGTGCTAAGAATATGATGTATACACAAAAAGTATCAGGTGTAATGACAATTATTATACAACAAACCAACACCACCAAAAACTGGCTTATGAATATAAAGGTCAATTTTACTAGAATAGGTATATAACCTCATTAACCTACTAAACAATAAGCAAACTAAAGTGCAGTCTGCATAACCAAGTCTGGAGATACTCATAAACATAGAATGAACTAATGTCTCTCTCTTTACTGTACTGGTTGTGTATGCAGTAAGTATTACATTATGCAGCTGGAGCAAACAAATTGTTCTTCAAATAGTTGTTCACTGGACGCACAAAGCCACATATATAGGAGCGGTAGCGAGAAAGCGTTCTTCAAATAGTCATTTGCTGGAAGCGCTAAGCGATATATGTATGCGCGGTTGCAGGAAAACAACTCCTCACTACTCCATTGGTGAAAATGGTACAAATAGTCAAATGGAACCAAATAGAGACCTGTTCTCTGGATATTATCCAGGTTTCGCAGCAAGCTTCATTAGTCAATAGTGCTAAATAATACAAAATGGCATTCAAGTTACAATAAATAAAAGACCATAAAATATATGCAATACCATCTTATGTTGTGTCTTAATCACTCAACACGGTTTGCTCAAGACAAAAGATCATACAAAATGCTCACAGTCACAGTGAATATGGTAACAAACATGTAAATACATTACAGGTGCATGGAATCAATCATCGCATTTGTACATTGTTAAAGGTACAGTAACTGCTAAACAAACAAAGGCACAAAAATTAATTTATATATAACATGCAAGGTCAAATACGGTATTCAAACCTTTTGGAAACAAGATTCCTAATTGAAATATTAATTTGTACTCTTTTTGTAACAAGGCTCTTCGTACATCAACAGATCTAAAGGGTAGCTTTTTAAAAGTCCACAGAATGAACAAAACTCAGGTCATTTTCAGTGTGAGCCTCTTGCTGGAAATGCTGGACTAATGGGGCGTCTAGACAAGCATTGCGTATTTTGGTCCTGTGCTCAGAAATTCTGGTCCTGGTTGCACGAGTAGTGCTACCTACATGTAGAATACGATCCCTGGAGGCATCTTTTCTATCTGTTCAGAAAGAACTCACTTTTTTTTTGTTATTGTCCCTGTCTCCATTCCCGTATTTATTTTTTCATTTCAGTGAGGCAATTTTCTCTTTTATGGCCCATCTTCAATTGAGAGCATTTTAGTGGGCACTTAAGTGTTTTTTTGTTTGTTTGTTTTTTGTTTTTGCTTGAGAGCAGGTGATTTAACTTTAAATGTGAATGGTTTTGGCTAGGTATGGCTTCTGCTGTAACACAGAACGCTGTTGGCTTGAATGGAAAGTAAAATGGAACAAACCCAATGAGCAACGGATATGATTGGAGGAAGGGGGTAGCACAAATGGCATGCTGTTGTTGTTTTTGTAGATGAATAATCAGGGGTGATGGGAATTGTAGTCCCACAACATCTGGAGTGTGACTTCTTTCCCAACTCTAGCCAAGCTTTTAAAGCAAAGCATTTGTTTTACACTGGGCAAATAGTTGCTTCTGTGCCATTCATCCAATAGCTTTAATCACAGAAGATGAAGATTTAAATAATTTAAGAGTAGCAAAATTACCATCTATAACATTTATTTATTTTCATTTTGGACTTTTTATTTTCTGTGATGAGCTTTGGTAACATTTTTATTGTAGTAGTTATAATTTGTATCTACTTACAGGAAACAAATAATGTATTGTTTGTGAGTTTTGAGTAATTCTGAATCGATTCAGTTCATATTCTGGTTTTTGTTTTTTATTGTATTTTGAATTCCAGTGCTGTGTTTTTGTATAGGAGTCATATATGAACCTTCTAGCTTCATAGTCAGCTAAGTCTAATATAGCTTTTAGGCTTTGGTTAACACTTAGCTCCAAAAGTGAATCATTCAAATGGTAGCCTAGTAGACCCCCCCCCCCTTTTAGGAATTTGTGTCTTGTCTGCTGCTCATGTTATATTCCTTTTTTTTTTGTACCGGGTACTCATGATAAAATTTGATAAGCAGAAAAAAGTGGAGGCATTCAAGGTTTTTCCCCCACAAAGAGAAAAGTGCACTTACTCCCTTTTTGTTCAAGAGAATTAATAATGATCTCTCCTTGTTTCTTCTCCTTCTATGGGATAAGAGCTAGTAAGAAAAAAACCTATAAATCTCTTATGAGCAGTGATGCATCTACAGATTTAAAAAAACCTTTGTCTCTGTAGGTCAGAACATTTCTAGCTGCTGATGTAAGAAAGACGGAATGCATAAAATTAATCTTTTTAAAATTCTCAGTTCTAGTGCCCAAAGCTGTCTTGAGGAAATTTCTATCAAGTGGATAAGTATTTGCAACTTGTTGTTTGGAAGAATATACTGGGAGATAAATGAGCCAAAGACATTTATACTGTAAGGAATAGTTGGTTTTCTTGTCAGAGATAAGTAATTAGATGCTGGTTCCCAAAATACAGGCTGATACATGTACATGGAGTTTCACACCAAGTTTCAAGGATGCTGTGGCAGTCAAGAGCCAGCCTTGATGGACCTTGCCATGCCCATCCCACCCAGGTGCTGACACTAGGCTTGTTGTCACTGCCACCACCATCTGCCTCTTTCTGCCTGTGGCTCCATTGACTCTAGCTGCTCCACTGATTAGATGAATAAATTGGCATTGGAGAGAATTGGCCCCAGAGTTCAGAACCTCATAATAACATCATGTTCTGCATATGGAGGCTTTCTAACTCACTTCAAAAGAGAAGATTGCCCATATGTCCATCCTTTTGTGTGCAGAACAGCTTCGCCCATTTAAATGTTAAATCATGGTTTAATGCTCTATTGATGTGATTCCACGAGCCTTAGCAAAGTGTCAGGCTCACACGTTCCCTTCTCTCTCTCCCAGTCTACTACTTGGCCAGCTTTTCATCAAGCAATTATTAGTTTTAAAAGACACCTTCATAATCCATGGTTTGAAGTTGGTTTGTTTAGAAACTAACCAGTGTTCGTTGTAAACCAGGATCTCTGGTTCATACATAATGTTAAGATGAGATCCTTTGAAAGTGAAAGTAAAACACAACAGCAGTTATCCTGACCGTGCAAGAAGAGGGGACGGGGAGCTAGGGAACCTTCAAACCTGACTTTTTGCTCTGGCTCATGGAGCTCGTTCATACAAGAAATAGCTTAGCATTTCTTGTAAACTAGGCCAATAGCCATGACAAATCTGTAAAGGTTGTATTTTAGTTGCTTGGAGTTCTAAGATAGCCCACACATGTTTAAACACATAAACAAGAAGTCAGACATGCACATCTGCACTTTGTTTTTAAACAATCACATGATTCTTCATAGTAAAGAAACATGCAATTAGTAACTGACATAATGCAGGATACAGTCAATTTACAAGGCAAATAACTATGTGAAAATTATTTCCCTTCGTTCATATGCTTGCCTATTCTGTTTTCATAGACCAAACTAGTATCATATTAATTGTGAGCCATGTGGCAGAATTCAAGAAGCTTCTGATTGAGTTGTCCCTATTAGTTTGCTAGTTAGATTTGTCGGATGGTAAAGTTTTGCCACAAGTTTTGCTGTTTCTGATGATAGGCATGTTGTCTTTAAAATATAGGATCAGGTGGCAAGTGTGGATTTGCAGAACCTCTTTACCTGGAAACAATTATTTAAAGAGTTGGAAAGTTGACAACGTGCATAAATTGCAGTTAAATAATCCAACCTTCTTAGGTATTTCTTTCTTTTTAAATTCATTCAATTACATGTCACTCAATACATAGAGATATTCACAATGTAGAACAGTTCTTTCCAAACTTAGAAGACATTTTTTTCAGAAGAGATATAGGTGGAAGCAGCACCACAAACTTCAAGCCTCATTGTCAGATTTAAACTGAAGCCTTTAAGTCAAGATTTATTGGCTTGGGATTGATTAAATTATTAGAGTGTTTTGTACAGAGTGAAGTCAATGCTTAAACAGAGACGTCCACCCACACCTTGCCTTTTATGTGGTAATTACAGTTTCCCAAGTAGCAGACCGTTTGTTTGAAACTTCCATCAAGCAGTGGCTCTTTTTATCCTGTTCTTTTTCATCTCATTGGTACATTGCTAGTAGTATGCCAAACATTTCTTCTGCAGTTTTCCTTGGCTATTCTCCATCAATTAATGTGAAAACAAATTACATTCAAGAATGATGAAAGGCAAAGGAATCTTTTGGTGAATTTTTGGTGTTTTTTTTGTTTTGTTTTGTTTTTTGGTTGCATTTCTCTTCATTTGTTAGATTTTCAAGTAAAAATAAATAAATAAAAAGGAAAGAAAAGGGGGGAAGGAAAAAATAAAAGACAATAAAATAAAGAAAATAATGATGATGATGTATAAACAATACTACTACTATTAAAAAATATTTCCCATTAATTCACAGTGTAGCTTAGTGCATAGCATGGCTTACGCTAGAGCAGAAAATTGGATTCATTGGCATTTGCATAATTCCCAGCCTGGCTATTGAATAGTGCTTCAAAGAAGAGGGAATTATATTAACTGAATTTTTATGTTCTCTCTAGGAATTCGGAAAGACCGCAGAGGAGGCCGTATATTGAAGCACAAACGCCAAAAAGAGGAACAAGACAACAAGAATTCGGGGATTGTTGCTGAGAGAAGGAGCCCAAATCTCTGGCCAAGTCCTTTGATGATCAAGCATAACAAAAAGAACAGTCCAGCCCTGTCCCTGACTGCAGATCAGATGGTCAGTGCCTTGCTAGAGGCTGAACCACCTGTTGTCTATTCAGAATATGACCCTGGCAGACCTTTCAATGAAGCTTCTATGATGACACTGTTGACCAACCTGGCTGACAGAGAACTGGTGCATATGATCAACTGGGCCAAAAGAGTTCCAGGTAAGAATATTAGTAAAGGATGTTTGAACAGCTGTTCATACCTCATGACAAACTCTTAACTAGATTCTGCTTATGCAAATGTGTCTGAAAGTTTGGAGAAACATTACTTCTTTTCTCCGTTCACCCACACAATTATCTCACTATATTCAGTGGCATTAACTTGTTCTTTTCCAGAATTGCTATAGCTGGTATAAGCAGAAAGGTTTGACAACGAAATAGTTGCCAGTTTCTGTTTGATGATCTCATGGATGACATAAGGTGTAATCATGGCAGTTCATAGTAGCATGAAATGTTTGTTCCCACATCTTCAGGCTAAATTTGGGCTATTCTTTCTTAACTAAAAGTGATTTAAGGTCTATAAAAAGGTACCATATTGCAAAGCCCGAAGTATTGATCTATACAACTGATGTGCAGCAGAATGTGCAAAACTAAGGAATGGCTGGAACTGAAGAACACTTGGTTTATCACTGTAGGCCAACACTGTCCTTGTATAATCAAATAACACCTGAGCTTTCAGCCACTAGCCAAGAACTAGATATGATCTACCCCTGTGCACAATTTCATTTTTTTATTTTTTCCAGCTTTTTCCAGCCTTGTACTCTCAAGATGTTTTCGACCACAGTTTCCATCACCTGTGCTTACTAGAAATAATGGGAGTTGGAATTCATACAACTCCCTTATGGCTTATAGAACAATAAAACAATGATAAAACCACAATTAACATGATATCAAACAATTAAGAACACATCTGCATAAAATGTAAAAACAGACTATTCTGTTCAAACACTGTCAGTAGATGCATGCTTCTGAAGAAAGTCTGGATCATTAACAAAAATACGAAAAGTACGTAGAGATTTAGCTGAAATTGTAATTGTATCTATCATGAGGTTTTGTGGGTCACCAAGGGCCAAACTAGATGTGATTTTGATGTTGCATGGTGAATTCATTTATTTAAAATCTAAATAGCTGACATGCTGCCCCCCCTCCCCCAAAGCCAGACTGGGGCTGAGGTGTGGGAAAGGGAGCTTTAACCCTTTGCCCCCACTTTGGTCCTGATTGGAATATCCACCCCAATTTACCTGCTTTGCAAATTGGGAAGGAAGCTCTTGCAAGGCACCAAGGAGAACATGCCTCTGATTGTGCATGACTGGTGCAGGAAGGGACCCAATTTGAATCTGCAGTGCAGCAGGTTCTCCCGTTCCACATTGACTATGTAAGCTTTTTCCTTAATCTGCTCTGTAACTCCAAACTGCGTGAAGCAAAAAACATCATGTCAAGTTTAGACCTGTGTGCATGTTCGCACAAAAGAAAGTTCTGTTGAACTCCTAAATAATAATTGCAAGCATAGAGACTGGCTTGTGAGTAAACAGGGATGAAATTGTACAGTTAGTGATAATTATATTTTTACTGTCCTGAATCAATCATAACCTATAAAATGGAATGCTACTGTAGGCCACATCCATTATCCTGGTGATACTATAACCATTAACTGTGCAAAATGTCATCCCTCACTTAATATGTAAGGTAGGCAGGCATGCTTAATGTGATGGTTAGTTAGCTGGCAATTGTGGTTAGACACTGAGGTAACAGAACTAGTAGCTAATAGTACACTTACTGGGAAGGGCAGGGTTGATATTTTTTTCTTTTTTAATAAGAAGGTTGAAGTGGTTGGCATTGCTTTTAGTGGACTTAGTTAATGATTTACACCCAGTACAGTAGCTGCATTATTTAATGATCCTAAAATGGTACATTGGACATGCAGGCTTTGAAGTTTCAAGATGATTCATGGTGCTATGGTTATTTTGTGGTTTCCTGAAGCTTAAAAGATAAATACTTGGCACTGCATTTTTGTTTTAATGCCACTGAAGTTGCTGGCTTTCTTAAGGCATTGTTTTCTCATTTGACCTTAAAAGACTGTTCATGAAATTAGGAACACTCTGTGAAGGACCAACAATAGCCACGTTTCTTCTTCTTCTTCTTCTTCTTCTTCTTCTTCTTCTTCTTCTCTCTCTCTCTCTCTCTCCCTCTCTCTCCCTCTCCCTTACACCAAAATTCTTGGTTAATTTTGTGAAAATTATTTTACAAATAATCCACACCATTCAAGTGTAATTATCTTCCATATACTGCTGAAAATATTTTTGTTTGAAATTTAATCAGTCTCCCAGGTTCTGACCCAAGTGTGTAATTGCTTCCGCGCATGTCCAGACGCCGGAAGTTGCGCCTGTGCAGAAGTGATTTTGGGCGTCTGGACATGCGCAGACGTGATTTCCAGTATTTGCGCGTGCGCAGACACAATTTCCGGCACCGCTCGATGAGTCCCTGTGCCGCGCTGCGCTGGACTCGCCAAGCGGGCAGCTCGGTTCAGGGGTGGCTTGTGGGCCAGTAAAACGGTCTTCATGGGACCCCAGGTCTAAACCACCTACAGAGGGAGATGGCAAAGCATGTATTGCAGCTACAGTTTTAAGACTTCTCTTATTTCAGCTTGTCCGCTCTCTCTTAGCCTTCCTTCTGTGCTGGGATGCTCTTAAACCTGCAACTCTCCAGGGCAAATCATGGTCTCTAAAGAACGGACAGATAAACATTGGGGTAGTTTAGTTATTTCAGGGTGCAACACTGAATAAACACGTTTTTGTGTATGAAGGTGTTTCCCCTTCTCCAATTCATGTTTAACCTTTATTCTCATGTTCTCTATTTTTCTTTCTCATATTCCAATGCTTATGTATCTCTCTCCATTATGACAATTTCATTTGTGGTCTACATTTTACATTTCTTCTCAGTACTGTTCCCCGCCGCCCCCTGTATTGAAAATCTTGAGTCTAGGTTTCATTCACATTGGGGTGGCTGAGCGTCCTCCTTTTCTTCCAGCAATGGCAGTTTTAATCTGAAATCTCAGGTTTAGTACTGCGCCCAGAGCTCAGAAACTGCTCATATTAATGAAATTCCCTGTCACAAAACGCATCTGGAACAATGGGAGTTTCGGACGCTGGTAACCATATATTGTTTAAACACTGAATTGTATCTGTATTTACCAATGAGACTGGTGAGAAATAAAACCATTTGAAGGGTGTAGAAGAAAGAGAGAACAGGAAACATCAGCCACTGTAGGCAGAGTCCATTTATAATGTAAAGTAAGACAAGGTGGAATTGCTGATGCATTTAATGAGACCATAGTGAAAGGAACATTTGGGCACAGTGAGAGGCTATGTACCTGAGAAGTATTTATGTTTGTACAAATACACTGAATTTATTTCTGGCCAAAATAAGCAGTGAAAGTGTAAGCAGAATTACTGCTTTCTGTCAACATCCTCCAATTGTACAGGCTGGGGCTGTGAAATACTGAGTTAATATCTAACTTGCAGAAGCTGTTTCAGCACACATGAAGATAAATTTACTGTCTTTTCAGTCAAAGTTGCATACTCACTCTAGCTTTCCCACTGTCTAGGAAGCTGTAGTCTACGTTTACATCTACTTGGGTTTTCAAAGACTTGTTTTGAGGCATTTCACTCCACCATGGTGCTATTTAAAATAAATTCAAAATAGGTAACAGTACTACTACTAGGACCAACATCTCTGAGTATAAATATGTGCAGTGTTTTGTGTTATACAGAATTCCTCTACCCAATAAATCCCCTATCAACTGAATGCTTGCACAACTACAAGTGATCCTAATAAGAGATAGCAAATTATCTATGTTTTACCCAGGCAACATACTCCAAGACCAGCTCCTTCAGGGCCAAATGGTTTAACAAAGGTGTGACCTAGAACGGCTAAGGATACTTCTTACTGATGGGAGTCATGCCTACCCTGGTTAGCTTACCCTTGTATGAAACGGATGATGAATGCATGAAGCAAACTCCTCCTGTCCTTGTGGGATCTCCCTGTGTTGTCCTGTGGGGGGGGGGGGGGGAGAATCCAAATCATTCCAAAATCCTCCACAAGTAGAGTAGGGCTCCCCCACTTCAGACCTTTCCTCTCAAATTCATGGAGAGGGACTGGAAAAGGGACAGCGGACGAGGGTGGGGAGCAGTTAGGCAGCTCCTTTACCCTCACAGATTGTTTCACCCTATATGAAAGCCTGAAGTGTGCGAGTGTGTTTGTAACTTTGGATGCTCCTGAGGAGTATAATGGCACTCACCAATTTAGAATGGGAAATAGAATACCTCTTCTAAAGTGGTTGTGAATTTATTGGAAACACATTATTAATAATTTGGAAGGTCATTTATGAATTTGATTTGAAGATAAAATATAATAGCATTCCTAGTTATCTGTTACCACAACTCTTCACTGTTATTTGTACAACTGCGCACTGGGTGGACAATAATTACTGCCATATGGAAGTGGGAGGGAAGGTGCAGGATATCATGAGGTTACCTAGGCAGATGTAACAGTGAGGAGAAGGAGGAAATAGAGTGCCATTTCAGTGGAAAACAAGCTTTTAAGATTTGAACCTTATCCTGCAATATGCCAATGTTTAGTGCTTCAGTTCCTGTATATTTTTCATGCAAAACATCGTATCTCATTAAAGAGATACAGATCATCTTACAGTAGGACAGAAGGCAATGTAATGAACTTTAATGAGAGACGTTAATGTTTTGCTTCTCTTAAATAAGATAATGCATTTGTTTGGGTGACAAAATATGCAAATTATTTGTAGAGCTTTCTGGAGGAATAAGGATTTTCTCTCTCTCTGAATGTTTCACTAAAAAGCTAATTATCTGGAAGTCTTTCTTTAAAAACAACAGAAGCTATGAAATATCTTCAAACACAGCAGGATGGAAAGTCTGACACTATGTAGATTTAAGTGTTTGTTTCCTTGAAAGTAAGTCATGCTGTGTCCAGTTGGATATGCTTCCAGTTAATTTCACATAGAATTGCATCTTTCATTTTAGCTTTCTGTTGGCTCAATTTTATAAGACACGCACAACAGCTCATTAGATTGGGCAGTAGACTCATAAAGACTGACTGTTGGGAAGAGATGCTCTGCTGCTATTTTCCTTTTTCTCCGACACTCCTGTCGGAGGCATTTAATGAGGCATTGGCTTAAGTAAGAATGAGGAAGGCCTTTTTCCATTCCTCTCAAGCACCTGGTTGTTTAATGTCCAATAGACATCTCCGAACTATAGGAATCAAAGGCTATGGATCCTCAGGACATAGACTTAGAGAGTGTAGCCTTAATGTATGTACACATGGACATTAATGAGCATTATGTACCACTGCACCAGGTCTCCTTTGCTATTTTGCATATTAGTTGCAATCACATTAAAACAGCTTCCTACCATATCTCAGCCATATAATTGATTTTCCTATTTGAAGACACCATAAAAGATGCATTTAGGTTAGCACATTTCCAAACCTGGGTCTGTTAGAGCTCAGCCTAACACTCAGTTTGACAGATGACCATCAGTTACTGTGGTATGTGTCCTTCAGGGAACTGCCACCACAACACTAGCCAGCAGTGAGGGGTCCTTCCCATAGAAATATGACACCTTTGAGGGACAGGCCGTTGCTCACTGAATGGACACCTGCAGCATTTCTACTTACCAATTCCAGGCCTTGTATTCAAAATGCCTGCCTCCTGCCTTTAGTCCGCTTCCTTCTCTAGCTTGAACCTGCTCTAGCTTGCTGTAGCCCCAAGTTACTCCACTCCCATCCCCACTTCCTGCAGTCTCCCTGCGGCATGGAATTTGCTGCTGGAATGGATTTTTAACCCCTGATTGCTTGCTTACTAATTATCTTTCTCAGATCTCTACATTACCCTGGTACCAAGGGTATCTTTTACTGGAAGCTCTATTGCTTCACTGAGGAGTCACTGTCAACCAATTTCCTTGCATTGCCAATCTGTTCCCTTCTTTACTTTGTGTGACAGTGCTGCACCACAGTTGATAAAGATGGTGCTTTAGGTATGGTGCAGGCCCATTCTACTGCACCAGAGCAACATTGCAGGATGGCACTGTACACTACAGAGTTTGACACTTGGATGTTGCAGCAATACTTAATTTCCATACAAAAGACTTACTGACTGGCACAGAGAACTATGCTGCTCTTGGTTTAGATGTAGATTTACAAAATTGTTTTTTGGTTTTTTTTAAAAGAAATAAGTGATCTTATGGCCTCATATGAGAACATTTCATTGAATTTTTAAAGAAATTATCTGTTTCCTGGTGGATTAATTTTGTCTCTTAACCATTTACATTCTCTAAATTTCAGGTCACTTGTTGCATTTTTTTTAATTTTAGAACATTCTATTACTCTTTTTCTCAGAAATCTTCTTTTTGCCCCTACATTCCAGCCACAGAGTAAACCACTTGTTTGTTTGCTTCTTTCTGGATTTGTCCATAAATGAACTTGAAAGCCTCATGCCATCTCCTTTCCATTTGGAGTTTGTACTCTGCATGCAGGTGAACTCAGGTTAAGTACAGAAATTAGAAGAAGGGTTTTTTCTCTCTTAAACTCCTGACACTGATCCCAGCCAGATTGCCCTGAAAGGCTCAACACCTACAATAGTTAAGGCCAAAGTAGATGCATGGATGTTAGTGCATATCTTTAATATTTTAATTCACTTATTATCAATTGCTTTTTCAGGTAAATTACTTGTTGAGAAAAGTAGAAAACAAATTAGGCTGCAATTCTAGCCCCTTTACTGGAAAGTTAGCCCCATTGCATTCAATAAGACTTACTTCCAAGTAGATATGGCTAGAATTCCGTATTATGTTTTGTGGGTTGCATCCAACTAAGTTATACTCAGAGTAGATCCATTAATGTGATGTCTATTCACTTCAATGGGTCTACTCTGAGTATGACTAATGTTGAATATAACCCTTTGTGGACATTGGGGGGGGGGGGCAGATGATCATCTCCCCCCATCCCCACCCTTAAACTTTGACAAGTAGGAGGGAAAACCCACCTGCAAAGTCCCTTTCGGCCAAGGCCCACTTTTACCTGCACGACATCTGATGTCATATATGACTTCAAGTGTGGGGCAGGTGGGCATGGCTTGCCAGAAACACCCTCATAGGCCAAATTGGGAGGCCTGATAGACTGGACTAGGCCCTCAGGCTATAGGTTCTCCACCCCTGGTGTGCATTGCGTAGAATATGTTGACAGTGCCTATCATTTCAGTATGTATGTTCTTATGTTATATATGTTTAATAGTTTGATTAACTTTGCATTTGAGGCAAAAATATTAGTTAATAGTACAGTCGTACCTTTGTTTTTGAACAGCTTAGTTTCCGAATGTTTTGGCTCCCAAACGCCACAAACCCAGAAGTGACTGTTCTCGTTTGCAAACTATTTTCGGAAGCCGAACATCTGGGGCTTCCATAGCTTCTGATTGACTGCAGGAGCTGCGCTTTGGTTTTCAAAAGTTTTGGAAGTCGAACAGACTTCCAGAACGGATTCTGTTTGACTTCCAAGGTACAACTGTACTGGTATTAACTGTGACAAATGTGAATCAGGCAACTGTGATCAGGCATAGGCCAACTCGGCCCTCCAGATGTTTTGGGACTACAACTCCCATGATCCCTAGCTAACAGGACCAGTGGTCAGGGAAGTTGGGAATTGTAGTCCCAAAACATATGGAGGGCCGAGTTGGCCTACAGTTGGTAGATGATAGATAGATAGACATATAGATAGATGGATGGATAGATATCAATATATTATCCAACCAGAGGAACTGTTTCATGCACATAATTCAATGATCATTTAGCCTGCCATAATTTCTTTGAGAAATTTGGCTGCTTGAGATTTGGCGGGCACATGTACTTTCAGTGTATCTCATTATTTAACAAAGAAGCAGTTCTCAGTTGAAAGAACTCAAACTTGTTAGGTGAGTGATGTGTTTTCTGGGAACATGCTGCTCATTAACTGGTTATGATTCTCCAGAAAGCCAAGTGAATACAAATGGTCAGCTGCATTCCAACTTCAAAATCTCCCCATAATATATTCCTTTGAGCTCTCAGATTGTGACACTCCCACACAGCAGTTAAAAGTATTCATGCTATTGCAGTTGTTAAGGGAAATTGCTATAATTTATTTTGCTGCCCCCTTTCTCCTTTCCTTGCACATAGCCCTAGAGGGGACAGATGGGAGAAGCAGGACTCTGTTTAGCTTTATGATAAATTTATGATAAATTTGCTTTCCCAAGCAAAACCAGGCACATCATCCAAATAATGGGTGGGAGATTTGATATTTTAATAAAGATTGCAATGAGATTCTCTTGAAAAAATAGTTTTCTGCAGACAAAATATTATGTAAATCTTACCCTTACATACTAATGCTTTAGAGGCTTATATTCACCTAAGTGGATTCTGCTTTCAGTGCTGCAGGCAAGACAGCGAAATTAGTTCTAGAATGTAGAAATGGAAGGAAGTACATCTATGTCTGTGAGTACACTCACCTGCCCATTTCCCCATGAACAAGCTGTTGGAATTCTTCAAACCTGAGCTATATGGAGACATCAAAATGGGTGCAGGTGCCTCTGCCAAAGACCAATTCTGTTTTCTAATGACTTAAAAGAATTACCAGTATCTGAAGAAGTGTGCATGCACATGAAAGCTCATACCAATAACAAACTTAGTTGGTCTCTAAGGTGCTACTGGAAGGATTTTTTTTATTATTTAGTTCTGAAGATATAGTTCATTTATTTGGTACAGCACAGTATGTTCTCAGCAGCTTCTATTTGTAGATGAAGCACTGTCAGATTCAAGTTCATTTTAGATTTAGCAGATTCTGTTCTCCGTAGCCTTTTCTTGAAGGAATCCATTTCTGTGTTTGTTTAATATGTTGGCATGCCTGATATGATTGCTGATCATCTCAAAGATAAGAACATTCCCTATTTTAAAAAGAGAGAAACTCACTGAAATGCTGTCTTCAGTTTGTTTCCCCCATTATTTTAGGCTGGGTTTGAATTTCACATTAAAGCTTAGTTAAAAAGAAACTATGGTTTCATGTGAACAAGTACTGTAGTGTGCTCATGCACACTGCTCATCAATCTCTACTTTAATCCTCCCCTGCTCCAACTGTTGTCTCAACAGGGAGGACATAAATCTGAGGCTGACTTTATATCATATGTGAACCAGCGCTTGTTTTGCTTCAAGCAAAACCCGAGCAGAAGCTGAGCTTTGTTTCTGGCTTACTCCTTATAGTTTGTTTGAAGAAACAAATCACAATTTGTTCCTAGTGTGGCAACATCTGTTCATTCTTGTTAAACCTTTGTTCATTTTACACTATGGGTTAACGTGTTGGATGAACCAGTGCTTACTCAAACCATTGTCACTGGCTTAAACTAGGAATCAAAATTTTAAATTCCTAATATGAGCAAATGTTACTGATTTTCTACTTTCCTTTTCTTAATGCCCATTAAAGTGAAGGATTCCTCCATCTTTCAGAGCCTTAACCATAGAGGAATACAGGAATGAGAGCATAAACTGTCAGGAGCCCTATTCGGACATGGAGCATCACATTCGTGTGTGTGTGTGTGTGTGTGTGTGTGTGTGTGTGTGTGTGTATTAGTATGTCCATTTAGTTAGTAGTGAGGACTGGGATTGGCTACCTCTAGTATAAATACAGCAACCAGATACTTGGCCCTTGCCTGGGAAACAATGTGCTTCCATATACTGTATGCAGGCCAAAGTACAGTGGTGCCTCACAAGACGAAATTAATTCGTTCCGCGAGTTTTGTCGTCTTGCGATTTTTTTCATCTTGCGAAGCACAGTGTCGGGAAAGTTTTGGAAAAGCTTCAAAAATCACCAAAGTCTTTAAAAACCTCAAAAAAGGCTACCACACCGCGTTCTATGAGTTGCTCCTCGAAGTCAAGTCGCAACTGTATTAACGGTGTTAAGAAAAAGGAAACAAACTTGCAAGACGTTTCCGTCTTGCGAAGCAAGTCCATAGGGAAAATCGTCTTGCGAAGCAGCTCAAAAAACAAAAAACCCTTTCGTCTAGCGAGTTTTTTGTCTTGCGAGGCATTCGTCTTGCGAGGTACCACTGTAGCTAGGATAGCAGCCGATCTTGTGTGAAGCATTAACTCCAACACCAAATCTCAGTAAAGCAGTAAGAGGGAGGGTACCACATGAGTATGAGGAAATGAATTAAATCCCCCTCCTACCATGTTTCCCCTTCAAAACCATTTCTTAAATCTGTTTTGCTCTTAGTATTATTGCAAACATGGAACCCCCACTATCTGGTTTATGAAGCAGTAGTTTAAAAACAGCAGGGCTAAAAGAAGCCCTCACTGGATCCTACTACCTTAGGATATTTTCAGCCAAGTTCCATTATTCCATCCCTGATAACACGTGCAACAGTACACAGAAATGCAAACATGTTACCAAAACAGGTGAAGTTTTCAAGATGTTGGGGCAGAAGTCACAGTTTGTCACAGGGGTACTGCTTTGTACACCAAGTATAGGGGGAGGGGAGCAATCAAACATGCACCTGGGTTAAAAATAAAGGTTTGCATTTATTGCAAAATAAGGTAATAATACTAATACTAATAATTTATTATTTATACCCTGCCCATCTGGCTGAGTTTTCCCAGCCTGGTGCCCAGCAGTGCTCCAGTGCCTGTGAAGCTATGTGTGGCACCCCTGAGCAAGTGTCTCAAGACTCTGAACTAACTGTCTGTCTGTCTGTCTGTCTGTCTGTCTGTTTGTATCTAGCCCTCCTAGAAAGGTATGGAGCAAAAAGTTTAGATACCTTCTTAGTGATTTCTGTGGTGTGCATTTGGCTACTGGCATGCATTCAGTTGTGACCACTTTGTTGTTTTTAGCAGCAATAGCATCTGAGGGTGGGGGAGTGTTCTCCATAACGAGGACCAGCAAGATATAGCTGACTTCCCACAGTAAGCATAAGATTGTTAGGGCTGGTTGTCTCTCTCATTTTATGTTGTGCCATACTCCTTGTGGTAGCCATTTTGTCTTATGCTGTGCCCTTCCATGGCAACTGTTTTGTGACTGGTGCCCCCAGCACTCCCAAAATTCGAAATGTGCCTACTGCTGGGTTAGTATATGCCAAAGTTTCACAGAGACCACCTGGCCTGGCCCCCAACGACTTAATCACTTAATTCAGTGGTGGAGGAGAGCAAGAGAAGAAGATTGATGGAGGTGGGGAAATTTGTTCTTGCCATATAAAGAGAAGAGAGGGTGGCAGAGATTGAGCAGGCTGCAGTGTAAGCTTAAGCACAATGGGGAAGCTAGAAATGTACAGACAATGAGTTTGGGCCACTTATGGGTGAGTGTACTTTCAGACAGACTTTCAGACAGACTATGCAAAGGTATTTGGTGGGAAGAAAGATATGGGGTGAGGGCTGTCATGCATGGCGCTGCTGCCCTCACACATTCAAACTGAACACCTGAAAAGCACTTAAGGTGCTAAGTATTGCATTCATTACTATTTTGCTATGGGCAAAATAGCTATTTTGAAGCAATGAAAGAAAATGGGTCATTCATGAATCATGCTTCTTTTTAATCTTCTGATGTGTTATGTAGGGGGGGGGGGTACTAACAGATCTCTCCTGTGGCATGGTATCTGAACTCCAGAAGCCATCTGGAATCTCCATTTTCATATTACATCAGAAACAGAAGTTACTGTCAGGCTTCTTCTATCAGAATGCTCCAGTTTAGTCTTAAGACGCAGTAGGTATAACATAATTTTTATCCCTCTAATTTGTTTCTTTAATATAGTAGCTATGCCCAGAAAAGCCTTATCTTGGTTAATCGACACTTCAGCCTTTAAGTGCTATCAACATTCAAGGAGGATGAAGCCCAGTTACAGGCTTCGCTCACCTGAATCCCATGAGCTACACCTGCTGCATCTCACTTCCTCTTCAGAGCCAAAAAACTTACCTCAGGACAGGTGGTGGTAGAAGTCAGGGGTGGCAAAAGCAGCTGCTCCCAGGGGTCTAGGAGAAGTGCCCCCCCCAATCAGGAACTGGTGGTAGGACAAGTGGGGGGAACGCTTGACTACAGTTCCCACCATCCTGCTCCACTGGCCATACTCACTAGGGCTGATGGGAGTTGAGGTTCAGCAACATCCAGAGGGCCAAGGGTTCCCCACTCCTGTATGCAGTGTGAAGCATGGGGCAGTCTTAACTGCACCATGACTGAATTCCTAAGTCTCTGAATCATGGCCCTCCATGAATAGAGGTTAACAACATCTAAAGAGGACTTAGGTCTATCTGATATGTGTTGTTGTTGTTTTAATGCCACTGCTAAGTTTACAGTTGTGCTCCCTTTACTTATACTGACGGGACATTTGATGAATGTTCTGGGAAAAGAGGATTCTCTTTTTGGTCTGTGTGTCTTGTTTCAGCTTCCAAAATATCACAGAACCAAAAGTACTCCCTTGAGAGCCAACACAGCCAGTTCTCATGAAGTAGCAGGCAGCCATTATTTAGCTGTCTCCTGCCAGTGAGGGAGTTCAGTAGCTGCTGTTTTTATGGTTGGTATACACACTCGATAAGATAATGGTAATGGGATGGAAGACTTTGCTCAAATATTGTTTTATTACTATCTACAAAAATAAACACTTCATAGGTCTTGTAACATTTCTCTGGCAGGGAACTGCACATAGCCTTGTCTTCTAGTAATTGTATCACTTAATTATGTGATAAGACATTGTGTTCTTCAAAGAAGCACCTGAAAACTCTTATAGTTAAAACAATACACCCACTCCATAAAGACAACAGAGGAGAGTGAGATCTGGAGTTTAAGCTGTTTAATACAGAAAGCTGAGAGCAACAATACGTTTAGATTACAGGGGTGTCCAAACTTTTTTAAAAGAGGGCCAGATTTGATGAAGTGAAGGGCCGTGAGGGCTGACCAAAGTTGTTGACTTTTTTTGGATTGAAGGAAGTTGTAGTAAATACAGGGAACAAAGCAGAAAACACTATCCTATCAGGCTCTAAGGACTGCCACTCTTCCAATATAAAGCACGAAATCTCAGTAACCCCTAATGGATAGGGAACCTATTGGAAATGCACGATTGTTTGCACATCAACAGTGAAAATGACCATTATTTCATCTCCATCTGCTTGGAAACACTGGACAAGCAGACTGGTTCCTGTATGAGCTGATTCCCATTTATGATCATCTCTGGGATATGTGAGGCTGCTGCTGGGATCATGACCAGGCTCAGATGGAAGCAGCTTCTGAGCTAGCACTTGTATAGCTACTTGAATGCTACCTCAAATTTAAACTGGGACAGCTGCCACAGGACCTACATAAGCTGACTAGAAAACATTATGCCTACACCAAGAAGCCTTGGGGCTGGCTGGCATTGCCTCTAGTGCATGCTGGGTCTAGTGCATACTTACTACAAGTAAGAAGAAGAAAAATAATAAATCAAGTTGTACAACTAAAAATTGTCCAAAGCAACTGGATAATATTTTTATTCAGTTTATTTCCCTGTAGAAAGTTATGTTGCTTTTGTTCCTTGACTTTAAATGAACTGATTGAACTACCAACCATTTAATAATTTTAAGTGATTGCATAACTCAAACAGAGCATGCGTGCGTGCGTGTGTGTGTGTGTGTGTGTCATGTATCCCCTACAGATGGAATATTGCAAGTGCTAGCTGAAGGCACAAGTTTGACCAGTTTAGATAAAACATTAGACATGTCCTTTAAAGTAAAAGGCATAATGCAACATTGACATTTTTATGGCCATCTCTATAATTATAATTGTAAATATTAACTGCAATTTCCCTTTAAAAGGTTTTTTCTGACTTGTATATAGTAAAGCCCATAACAGCAAATATAAATCAACCTTTTAAAATAATTTACACCAGATGCTAGTTTCTCTGATCACATCTCTCCTAATGCATGCTACCAACTAATTGGGCTTAAAGGGGTAAATTTACAAATTATGGTTCAGTTTTAGGTGGGATGCAACATCTATGCAGAAAGGACCACTTTGGAGCAATTGGCTAAAGGGGAATATAGTCCTTTACATCCATTTACTATATGAGATAAGGACTATGCCTCAAAAGGCAGTTTACAGTATTTAATGTCTGGTCTATTTTTACAGAAGGAGGAACTGGCTTGTTTTTTTGTTTTGTTTTGCCATCTTTAATCAAGATCTGGTTGGAAATATTTAAAAAATATTTGCAGTTCTATGCAATGCAAAGCACAATCCAGCCCAAGTTGAGCACTTTTTAAGCCCCATTGGTTTTAGTGGGAGATTTTAATATATGCTTACATCGGCACTATTGAAATTAACAATGTTTTTTTAAAAAAATGAAATTAATTGATTTTGGCAGGATTCTAGGCATACATTTTGGCATCTTGCTTGTGTTGTGCTTTATGTTTTAGGGCACCAACATCATACTTCAGCCTATTCACTCAAAGTGGAAAGGTCTTTGGAACGCTTTGTAATCACTCTTTGTTTCAATGACCCTGAACATTTCAGCAAACTTGGCCACCTCACTGCTCACTCCTAACTCTACATGGTTCATGAACAGGTTCCAATACCAATCTTTGTGAGACTCTACTTTCTACGTCATTTGGATAACTTTCCACTTATTCCTTCTCTCTGCTTCCTGCTACTTAACCAATTCCTGATCCACAAGAAGACTTCTCTTATTCTATGACTACTCCTATTATTCCATGACTCTCAAGCTTAATGAAGTTAGTTTAGCAACATAAGAATAGCCTGCTGGATCAGACAAATGGCCCATCTAGTCCAGCATCCTAGTCTCACAGTGGCCAACTAGATGCCAGAACATGAGCACAAGAGCACTTTCCCCTCTTGTTTCTAGCAGCTGGTATTCTGAAGCATTGCAGCTTCCAAATTTGGAGGTAGTGCCTAGGTATAATGACTAGCAGCCATTTGTCTTACCCTCTTTTAAAGCCATTCAAATTGGTGGCCATCACTCCCTCCGGGGGACAGGGGGCGAGTTCCATAGTTTGACTGTATGCTCCATAAAGAAGTACTTTTATTTTATCTGTTCTAAATTTTCCATTATTCAGCTTCATTGGATCTCCACAAGCAAGCTGCTAATAAGCTCTGGGCATACATACTGCTTCCTCTCCATCTCCATTGACCCATCCAGTAGGGAGAATCATAACCAGGACCTTCATCAATATTTTGAATGATGGTTTAGCAAGCTGGAAAGGGCTGCCTGATACAGGCCAATGTGGATGAATCAAGTTCATATGCATAAAGTTGATAGCACATAGGTGTATTCTGTTCTTATACTTCTGTTTCTGATTTGCTGCCAACTCTTTGCAACGTATAGCCCATCTGAATTAACACCCATGTTATTCTTCTTTTCCACATTTGACAGGTGAAAGCACTTGTAGTGTAGGCAGCAGATGAACACAAGCTGGGATTTGCCAAATGGTAACTTACTGTGGTAGGAGTGTAAGCATGTAGGGCAGCCACTTGTCTATAACTGTTGCTCATAGACAAAAGGTTCCCTCCACCCACTCACTCTTCTGCTTCCCTGGATTTCTGGTAAAGAAGTAAACTTTCCCTTCCTCCTTAGGCAGGTGCCACATATGACCCAAAGAGTATTTACTTTTCTTTCATTATGAAACAGCAAGTCATAAAGCTGTACGCTCTTTTTCTTCCTATAAAGGGAGAATAAAATACCATGGGGATGAAAAGCTTTCAATATGCAGATAACATCAAGCTATATTTCTCCTTTTCCCTGCTTGTGCTATTCACTAAATAACATACACATAGTAAAACTGTCAACAGCACTTTTATCTCTTAAACAACCAACAGCTGGCTTAAACTTCATGCATGCAAAAACTAAAGTGATGTTGCTCAGATGGAGGAAGGTTTAGCCAAGAAACCCTTTTGCCTCCTCATCCTTTACTGCTGTTTTTCAAAAAAAAGGTTTTTCTAAGTCTCCATGAGAGGGTTGGGGTTTTTCATTCCCCCATGGAAAATCATTTGGGGACTACATTCCAGTGGTGGCAGGTTGAGAGGTAAAAAGTGGGAGCAATGGATGCAACTCCATTGATTTACAAGGAGCAATATGCAATATTCATTAAAAATACGTTTGTACAGAAGGCTTTTACACTCTCCCCTGTCTCCATTATTCATCCAGCCACGCAAGAGACATTATCATAGTTAGCTTTCCCCTCATTAACCGCAGGCTGTAACCAAGATTTGTTCTCATCCAAGCTGGTTAAGCTCTCTCTTCACTAACCTAGCTTTTGGTTAGTGAGGAGAGAGCTTAACCAGGAATCCCAGTTCAAATGATATACTAAGGCAAACCTTGACTCATTGTGGCACAGCAGTGGAAAGCACCAAGGACCAGCAATGTGGCTGCAAGCTCCTCTTGGTGAGCTTGAATGTTCACCCAGTCTCTGTAAGCCATAGTTTGGCTTACGGTGTAGTGCAAACCCGGTCAATGTATTGGAAACTTGGATCCAGAGAAGTGATGCATGTGTATGTACTGAGTAATTTGCAGACAGAGAATACAAAACACAACTCTAATTAAAGGCAGGCAGCTGTAACTGAAACAGGTAAGCTATCAGCTTGAGATCAGTGCATGGGTGGTTGTACATACACACAAAACTCTTGTTTGTTGTTTTTAAAACAGTGATTTCCACTACCAAAGTGTCAAGCTGTTTTTGAGACTGAACATTGGCTTGTCACTTCGGCAGCGGGAAATACTGCACCAAAAACAATGGATGAAATGCTGGCTGTGCATGTACCTGAGCTATGTGTGTGACTATTACAGTTCTTTGTATCGTGGCCAAAATCAGTAGAGGCAAAGCATATTTTGTGAAAAGAAAGTCTTACCAAGCAACACACAGGTAGACATTGGCTATAATCCACAATAGCAGCACTTGCATTTTGACAGGGAACATTTATGCGTCATTTATGAAGTTGCTTATGAACCATTTGGACTAAAGTGAATAAGCAATAGGGGGAAAGGCTGTTGTTATATAATCTGGTGTTTTCCCTATATAAATGTGGTCTTGATTATGTTCCTGTTGACTAGACCGAAGCTTGAAATGTAGCCATGATTCTGGAGAGCCAAAAGTTTGGCATTTCAATATGAAATAAACACAATTTTAAAGAAAAAGTTGCTTGCTTGACTGAGCTGTCAGTGCCACTGCAATGCCGTGCTGAGATGCAAAGTATAGTTTGTTGCAGAGGCTGTATATTCATGGCCTTGAGGCCCTAAGGATACTCTAGGTTCCCTTTCTGAATTTTCAGTTTTCATTTAAAAAATGCAAATCTCTGGTCCTTTACTTCTGGAGCTATAAAAAAGTGTAGAGGTAGAGCTTTATCAATTTGCTCAATGAATAAAGCAAATTTGCTCCTGGCAGACTCACAGATAAGTTATTTTGTTTAAGTTTCTGCAGAGTAACTTATCCCACCCTCTGAGTTCCCACATAAAATTAGGAAGCATTTTTTGCCATGATTTCAAACTCTGTACTAGAATTAATGTGGAAGCAGGAACAGAACTCTGGATCGTATTATATTTATCTTCATGTTTGCAAAGCTGTATTGAGGCATTTCCAATTGGGATGATTTCAGAAGACGACCTGTTTTAATTTTAGTTAAAAATCTAATATAGTTGTTCAGAAAGAGATCACTCAATCAACATCTAGCTACTATACTGGATTTAAAGATTACCTTGTGCTGGGGGGGAGGGGGCAAAGGTTGCATGCTCCTGCGTTCCCCTAAACTTTATTATGAGCTCTTCTATCCTTATAGCAAATGATAAAGCAGATAGTTTCAATGTAAAACACACTTGTTTGATTCCTGTCTGTAAATCTTTAACTTAATTTGTAGTGTTCTACAGTGGCTTTAATGCATTCAAAGAAAACATCAGTTTATATTTAAACACTAAAAAGTTTAAAAGACAACACTCTACTCCACTCCACTGTGTCAAATGCTTTCTTGATGTCAGCTCCTTCCTTCTTTGTAATGATGCCTTTATGTTGAGAGCTTCATGCCTCTGCATTACAATCAAAACCAAGAACAGCTAGGCCAGAAATTCCACAGCATCACTAATATGGGGGTGGCACCAGCCTGACCATAGCCTCAACCATTCTTAAGCTGCTGCAACTGCAAGAAAGGAATGGGGTGCAAGCAGTGGAATAGAAATACAGTAAAGGCACCTGGCTAATATTAATGGGCAGGGAGTTCTAAAGAGTAGGTGCAGCCACACTAAATGATCTATTCCTGCATTTAGTTACATCTATCTATTTCTATTAACTGGGATAGCCTTAAAGATCTCAGATTCTATCATGTTTGGGGAATAAGATTGATACAGTTTTTAAATAAAATAAAATAAAATAAAATAATACAAATTAATTCATCATACCTTAAATCGAAACTGGAAGGAATTCCCTTCCTTTTCCAATAATTTATTGGTCTTTTTTTTAAAGAGAGAGAGAGAATGGTTGTTTTACAAAAGTAAGAATGTTAGCAGTTTCTCATCAGTATTGATTTGCTCTTACTTTTTCCTGAATGAATCTAATTCTGCCTAAATATTTGGCTCTGAATTTTCTTAGTGCAGGGTGTGGAATCTTTTTCAATGTGAGGTCCATATTCCCTGCTGGGCAGTCTTCTCAATGTGTGGTGGGTGTTGCAAAGTGGGTGTGGCCAGACACACACTACTGCCTATCCTCCATCCTGGCAAGCAGGAGGCATTATCACAGGACGCATTCCAGTGGGTCCAATCACTAGAGGGCACAGAGCAGGTGGTGGCTTAGGGGGCATGGGGTGAGCAGAGTCCTAAGGGAGGGTGCATGGAGGTTGTATTTGGTCCCCAGGCTTGTGGTTTCCCACCTTTGTTTTAGTGCAACATTTTTACTTTTGTAGTAATTTATTTGATTTGACCTGGAAAAAGTCTATTTCCTATTTTGAGAATTCTAAGACCACCAGAATACACAACAGAAGTTTCCATTTGCTGTTTCAAGGTTTTTGATAAGCAATCTAAAAATGAAACAGAGGACTCATGCATTCTCTTTGTCAGTACACCACATTACTCACACCAGCAGAACTAACACACCTGGGGTTTTTCCTGCTTCCCAGTATATTGGGGAACCTCCAACTACATTAGTTTTGCTCTGACAACAGGTTTCTTTCTTTGCTGATGAAGTGGAATGCACTCCGTATCATATGGCCCTTCAGCCAGCCTTCTGCTAGTAAGATTGCTACATTAATTTCATTTTTTTTCTATTTTGGTAATTTATGGTTAAAATTATTTTATTATTTAATTTCTAAAATCACTACAAAATAACTTCACTGATCATATTACTTTATTTCAAAATTTAAGGAGAGGCAAAGTTCTCCTAGGCATTCAATTACCGTAAGTTGTTGCCTCTGCTTTTTCTTTTAAACATATTGGTTTAATATTATTACTGCTACTTCTGTTGTCACATTCTCTGACATGATCTTCCATAGGTTAAACTTTACTTTCAGTGCTTAATTGGGACGCCAGTAAATACTTTAACAAATATATGTATTTCTTCAAGGTTTTTTCTGTTTTTACTGATAATTTTTTGTTTTCTTTTTGTAAACTGCTTTGAAGTGTAACTGCAACATAAATCTTGTGAAATAAATAAATAAAATAAATGTATCTCAAACAATGAAAGAGCAAAAAGAATATATCAAAATTGATATATAAGTTAAAACAATAGATTGCATAGTTTCAAGCTCCAAGCAACCAACTGTGCAATACTTCCCCCACTTCCAACAGAAGAACACACAGTTCCCAGGTGCAAGAGAACATAGAGTTCCCGCCTCTAATCAGAACACACAGTTCCTAAATCAAAGCAATCTGTTGCAGAATTTTGGGCTTAGGCAATCAATTGCAAATTTCCCAATAAACAGTCAGGTAAGAAAAAAAAGCTCTCCTTAATTGTACAAATCCACATTAAACAGGTGTAGCAAATACTTGGTTGACTTGGTTATCTTCTAATTCAGACACATCAGACACAGCCTAAGTTTATGTCTAATTATCAAATCATTTAACAAACAGAATAGCTAAGTTATTCTAGACAAGAGTATACCTCCCGACACAAAACCTTAGTCATTAATTGCTGCTTTTGATGCAAATATTATTCCTCTGTTATCCAAATCCTAAAAACCTTGGTAGGATTATTCTTTTAAGCAAAAGACACCACTTCTCAAAACAATTCAACCTGTGATCAGGGACCAAGAAGTAAAATAATCTGTCTTCTCAATACATATCCCATGCTAGTTATTGTTACTGAGATAACATAGTTCCTAAAATAGACTAATTACACAGCTTCACCAGACAAAAGTAACTCAAGCAGCACACATAATTCCTTTTAAGAATTCATAGACAGTTCTCCACATCCTCTCCTGTGAGCAATCTCCAGAGTATATTCTGGCGATTGTCAAGCTGTGGTCTCGGCCACTAAAATTCAAGATGCCAGAAATGACTTGGCAGGCAGTAGGCATTCCATCAACAGTCTCAGTTACTCTTTTAGCACCCAAAGGTGATAGGACAGACCAAGGTTGCAGTCAGGGGGGCAGATGTTCAGAGTTGGATCTATATTTTTGTGTGGAGGGAGGGGTGGCTGGAGGATTAGCCAGCTTCTCACCCATTATCTAGATTAAATTCATTCTGATTGGAAGAGTAATATCATAACATAAAAAGTCTGAGGTGCCTTTGTTTGTTTGTATTTATCCTGGGTGGTATGAACAAGAATTCCAGGTGAAGCAATCAATGTACTCACCCTGGCTATGGGCCAGGGGGCAAAACAGACTGGAAATACACGTTTTAGTATGCTGGTTTCAAAGATGTGGTTTAAAAATGTAGCCAGAAGGTTCTACATCGCAAAAGGAGTGTAAATTCATTGCAGAATATTGAGGTCTGAAATGTGAAAGGACTTAGAATTAAAATAGTCAAGGATTCCATATAATATTTTCTTTATCATCTGTTGATGGACTATCTATGCTCCAAGTGTCAACACCCTTGCTTAAGTTGAGGGAAGATTGGGAGTACCATGTAGCATAATCATGCCACGATACATGCATGGAGCCTTGGTATGGAAGGTTAGCAGTGTGTGATTTATAGTGCATGAAGATTCCAAATGCGTAGCTTAAGAAGGAAAGCCAAAGATTTTACACCACAGAAGTAGCGATTTTTATATTCTTAATTTTCAAGACCACAGAAAATCAACAACTTGTCAAATTACTATTATGCATTTTAAACAACTGTATTAATATTCCAATAGCAAACACAAGGGGGAAGGAAAAAAAATTATTATTAAAAAAGTTAGCTATGATTCAGTCTTTCTGATCTGAACTAGTCCAGGGAGCTCTAATATTCCCCCCCCCCAAAAAAAAAAATTCCAATATGTGTACTTGCATTTAAAGAAAGGTTTTATTGTCATGTTTGTCTTCCACCCTTCATTTGAGCTTGTAAGGGCAGCATGCCTGAGGCGATCTTGTTTTTCTATCACAACAATTCTGTGAAACAGATTAAGGTAAGCGCTAGTAGTAGTATTTTCTAGGGAACTCTGTGCCAAGCAGGGTTAGGTTTCTTACACCCAGCCCCCCCCCCCCCCACCACTGTATTACACCAGCTACTGTTTTCACATTGCCACATACTGGTCTTCATTTTCTTCTTTAGGGTTTGTGGATTTATCACTCCATGATCAGGTCCATCTCCTGGAATGTGCCTGGCTTGAGATACTGATGATTGGCTTAGTGTGGCGGTCCATGGAGCATCCAGGAAAGCTACTGTTTGCCCCTAACCTGCTGTTGGACAGGTCAGTCCACGTGTTCTTTGTTTGTTTATTTCTGTTATTTACTGTTGTAACTGTCATGCTATGCAATATTATTAGTATCAGCCTGACCTGCTACCATGCCATTCATACCAAATGCCAGTCGCAGAGAAGAACAAGCCTAAAACTGGAACACTAACAAGTATTGTATCTATACATTTACACAATGAAGCCTGGAGTCAGGATGCAGATCAATACCAGCAACAAATGCCACCTAACCGATTTCATGCTATGTGTGTATTTGCTCAACCATATTTCAAGAGTATTACAACGAGAGAGATGAGCTTAGTAGTTTCTCCAGAATGATATTTATTTGTTTATTGCATTTACAGTGGTGCCTCGCAAGACGAAATTAATTCGTTCCGCAAGTTTTTTCTTCTTGCGAGTTTTTCGTCTTGCGATGCACGGTTTCCCATAGGAATGCATTGAAAATCAATTAATGCGTTCCTAGGGAAACCGACTTCAGACCAGGTCCGGGGAAAGTCTGTCCCCCGACCTCTTCTGAAGGCTGGGGGGGGGGGACAAGGGCTTTTCTTCCCACCCCCAGCATTTTAAAAAACCCCGGGACAGCGGAGGGCTTCTCCGCTGTCCGGGGCGATCTTAAAATGCTGGCGGGCGGCATTTTAAAATCGCCCCGGACAGCGGAGGACTTCTCCGCTGTCCAGGGCGATTTAAAAGCCCCTGGGAAGGCAGGCAGGGAGGACAAAGACATTTGCCCCCCGCCCTCCTTCAGAAGAGGTCCAGGACCTCTTCTGAAGGCTGGCGGGGGCGAAAGTCTTTGCTCCCCCCCGCCTGCCTTCAAAAGCTGTCCGGCCAAGGCTTCGCGGACCTCTCCGCAAGCAGCGGCAGCGCTGCCGCTGCTTGCGGTGAGTTGCCGGCATGCCGAAGCCTGCGCGCGCTGAGATCAGCGCGCCCAAGCTTCGTGGACCTCTCCGCAAGCAGCGGCAGCGCTGCCGCTGCTTGCTGAGTGTTGCCGGCATGCCGAAGCCTGCGTGCGCTGAGATCCGCGCGCCCAGGCTTCGCGGACCTCTCCGCAAGCAGCGGCAGCGCTGCCGCTGCTTGCGGTGAGTTGCCGGCATGCCGAAGCCTGCGCGCGCTGAGATCAGCGCGCCCAAGCTTCGCGGACCTCTCCGCAAGCAGCGGCAGCGCTGCCGCTGCTTGCGGTGAGTTGCCGGCATGCCGAAGCCTGCACGCGCTGAGATCCGCGCGCCCAGGCTTCGCGGACCTCTCCTGCCTTCAAAAGCCGTCCGTGATAGCGGGAAGCGCTTCCCTGCTATCCCGGACTGCTTTTAAAATGCTGGCGGTGGGGAGCAAAGCCTTTCGGCCCCCGCCAGCCTTCCTGGACCTCTTCTGAAGGCCGGAGGGGGGGGGAAAGGCTTTGCTCCCCACCGCTAGCATTTAAAAGAGGTCCCCGGAGATTTCCCTATGGGCTTTCGTCTTGCGAAGCAAGCCCATAGGGAAATTCGTTTTGCGAAGCGCCTCCAAAACGGAAAACCCTTTCGTCTAGCGGGTTTTCCGTCTTGCGAGGCGTTCGTCTTGCGGGGTACCACTGTATATCCCATCCTTTCCCCAGTATAGAACTCAGGGCAGCATACATGTTGTTTCCCTGTCTCTTCTAAACAAAGTTAGCCACTTAAATATAGGACTTGCTTCTAGTTAAGCAAACATCTGGCAGGTTCTGAGATTTTCCTGCGATTTTGGCAAATACTTTCAAACAAATAACTGTGTGAAAAGTGCTGAGAGAGAAGTGACCGTTTGGGGATCAATATTTCTTTTATCTATGAATTTGAGAAAAGCAGCAACAGTAGAAATGAACCAATAGTCAAAATAGCCTGTTTTTCTTTTTAAAATAGGCCGAGGATTGCTATTCCATTATTAGAGGCTGAGGGTGGTTCTTTGCAGCACACAAATATTTCCTTTAGAATTGAGCCAGGTACCTGGTTTCTGGTGGCTGCCATTATCGCAGCAGCCAGAGAAACAGGATGGGAAAATATTGTTGTCAATCAAGTGCTGTTGTTGGTATTTATGTTGGTGTTTGAAATATTCCCCTGACCTTTTATTAAATCACAGCTAAAACTGTTTTAGCTTTACCATTTGATATTTCATAGCTATTCCTCAATTGACCTTGGAATTTGAAATGGTAAGCTGGAATGGAGACAGCTTGGACAGCAGACATCCTACATATTCATTCTTGAGTAATGCAAGGGTTAGCAAAATCAAACCACTGCTTTCTTTATTGGTGTTCAATAAATTGGTGTTCAATAAATTTATTGGTGGTATTAGTAAGATTTAAATGAAAAAATAATAATCCCTCATTCTTGCAGAGAAAACGTTTCATTAGTTTTTGCAGTGCCACTGCATACAGTAAGAACGCATACTCCAGTGGAAAGTTAGGTAGAACTGGACCTTTTTTAAAAAACGATAACTATTTCAGTTTTTCCTGTCTCTTTTTGGGATTAGGTACTGTCAGGGGCTCAGGGGCAGAGCCACGGGGGAAAGAGGGGTTGGAGAGCGAAGGGGAGGAATCTGAGGGGAGCTTAGGAGGATATGACAGTGACTCGAGAGATTCCATGAGTCTCTCCAGCGAATCAGAAGACTCTCAGAAAGAGGCGCCCAGGGTCAGGGCAAGGGGGGCCAGCGGTGAGTCCCCAAGCGGCAGCTGGAGATCAGGGCCAGCTTCCCTGCCAGAGCGTAGCGGGGGGGAAGAAGCCCACAGAGCAGAACCGGTGTCCACTCCAGCAGGGAGGGAGAGAGAGTCAGAACTGACCACGCCTCCGTCGGAGAGTGGAGGGGCAGAGCGGAGGTCAGTTTCAGCCAGCCCCTCCGAAGGAGGAAGCAGTGACAGGAGCAGTGTAGCCGTTAGGAGGAAAGTGGCCGGCTGGGTGCGCGCGCCAAGTTCAAATGTGCAGGCGCGGGTCAGCAGAAAGTCCGGATTGGGAGCCAGGTCCCAAAGCCCGCCGGAGAAAGGGGGAGGAGTCAGAGGAATCCGCCTCCGAAGAGTCCAGGAGGGGTGGAACCCCAGGGGGCAGGAGGACCCAGAGGAGAAAAGGGCATAGGAAGAGGTGGAGCAAAGCTCGGGTGTTAAGCTGGTGTAGGGGAGGGGAAGAATCAGGCGGAACTTCAACGGTCTAAGGTTACAGACGTAGGGATGCGCGCCACGGATGTAAAACCGACAATGAACTTCAATAAAGACTTTTGTATATAAAGAGACACTGGCGTTGGTCCTTTGTGAGCTGGGACCTGAGGCACCCCTGACAGGTACCATTTCTATTATCAAGCAATGTTCAAAAGAATGAGGAATTCAATACTAGCAGTTTACAGACAGTGCAGTTTCAAAACATCCCTTAAAGGGGATTCTATTCACAGTACATTGCAAAAATCCAAATGAAATGTTACCATTGAATGGATAACTGTGGCCAGGAGGAGCTGAAGTGGTGCAGGAGCCTACGCTGATGAATGGAACTTTACAGAGTAAATATAAAATAACAACAAAAATAGCAAATAAAATAAGAACAGCAGCAGAGAAAACAAGACAAAAGATAAAAGGTTAAGGAACAGGGTGGCTAGATGCAAAAGAGGGCAGGGCTTCTTGCATAGTAGAGGGAATTTCAACAGGTGTAGTTTGTCATGCAAAAGAACAGGCATGCTTTTCTTTTTCACCTGCCTACCCTGTTGAACCCTTTTCAGCTGCTTTCAAAACTTATGATAAAGGTCCTTGCAAATGATTTTTCAATGGCTATAGTCATGAAGTGCAGAAGCATTTTCACCAGGCTAGTTCAGATAAAATTTTAGATGCTGAGAATTCAGTGTTTTAAACACATCAAATAATTGCCAACTGAAGCCAGGAAGAAATTCCCTTGTTTCATAAAACGGCAGTAAATGAGCAGAAAGCTCCCCCCTCCCCCTTTCCTTTTAAGTCACTGCATAAAGACATTTTCAGATGCCGGATATGAGACTTAACAGACTGTTAGCCACTATTTTTATTATAATTTCTGGGTTGGAACTACTAGCACAAATTCCACCGAACAGCAGAATAATGTGTGGTCTTTAAGAGCACAATCCTGTTTATGTTTATTCTGAAGTTCATTTTATTAAGTTCAATGGGATTTATTAAGTCACTTCTGTTGCACAATTTTACTGCTTAAATTGTCAAAGGAACTTTTCTGGGAGATATTTATTAAATAGATAGCTTTACTGATTTTCAATCCTGCAGTACACAATAAATATCAATAGTTATCAGGATAAAAAACTCAGTAACTAAGGGCACCAGGGACTGGTACTAAAGTTCAGGGAAATCCTGGGTAAACAGAACATAGGATGACCCTGCTGGGTCTTGCCATTGGCTCATCTAGTCCAGCATCCTGACCTCATAGTGGCCAACCAGATGCCTGTGGATAGCCTGCAGCACTTGAGTGTAACAGTACCTGAGTGCAGCTGTGCTCTGCCCACTTGAAATTCCCAGCAGCTGGTATTCAGAAGCACACCCACTCTGACAGTGAAGGTGGAACATGTCCATCATGGCTTGTATTGTTGATAGCCTTTATCCTCCATGATAAATCCAACATTCAGCTTCATTGGATGCCAACGTGTTGTGGTGTTACGAGAGAAGGTGCAAATGTTTGCCCTACCCTTTTCTCCATATCTACCATGCATAGTTTTATAAATTTCTGTTACTTCACCTCTTACTCTCCTTTTCTCTAAACTAAAAAAATCCCAAATGGCTTCCTCAAAGGAAAGGTGCTCCATCCCCTTGATTATGTTAGTTGCCCTTTTCTGAAGCTTTGCCAACTCTGCTATATCCTTTTTGAGGTGAGGCGACCAGAACCGTACACACTATTCCAAATGCATAAAATCACCATGTCCAGCAAGTCATTAAAATATAGAAATGAGTATTTCCGTTTCCAAGAATGAATAATGCTTTTAAGGCTGCAATCCAACACACATTTAGCCCCATTAAACTTAAGGGACATCTGAATAGGCATGTACATGATTGTGTTGTGAAATAATTAGCTTCACTTCTACATACCTGTTTCTTTCCATTCCATCAAATAGTTTTCTGTTGAATGCTCTTCGTGGATATTGTTGTACTTCACTCTCCAAATAGCTTAAACTACTGAGACCTAATTCACACTGCTAAATTCCACTATTCAAAAGTATATGCAGGTATATGAGGACATAGACAAATTGCAACATGGAACAGGCTACACATACAGTAACCTAGCAGTCATTTTTGTGATTGCAGCTGCTGGGGAAAGTGGAAGCAGTTATAGAGATGGCTGCTAGATCATCATATTTGTGCCAGCCTTTCTTTAGAGTGGATATGCACCCTATATTACAGAGGCCAGTCATTTGATGGAAGGGCTGTCAGAGGATAGTAATCTATTGGAAGGCATCAGCTATTGTGGTGGAGCAGCTGCAAATGTTCCTGAATGACATATATCTGCTTTAATTGGGGACTGAATCAGCCTTGGTGGCCCTGAACAATGGCCTTTATCAAGAGGTGGATGGGGGAATGTGCCCTCTTACTTGTAGTTTTCAGTGGCTTTTGATACCATTGACCACAGTATTCAGAGAGCAGAATTGAGAGAGTGTACCTCACCCTTTGGCACTTGTAATAGTTCCCACAGGACACTATTTTGTCTCCAGTACTATCTGGGAGCAGTCATTAGGAGTTTTGGGGCATGGTGTTATCAGTATGCTGAAGACACACAGCTCTATTTCTCCATAACACCTGAATCAGGAGAGGTTGAGTATTCTGGATGAAGGCCAGTGGACTTAGGCTATTATCTTGGGAAGACAGAAGCTTTGAGGGTATGTCAACGAGAGCCAGGGCTTTTTCGGCTGTAGCTCCGATCTGGTGGAACACTCTGTCACAAGAGACCAGGGCCCTGCGGGACTTGACATCTTTCCGCAGGGCCTGCAAGCAGTGGCGTAGCGTGGGGGGTGCCAGGGGTGCCGGCCGCACCGGGCGCAACATTTTGGGGGGCGCGTTTGGTCGGCCCCCCTCGAGGAAGCGGGAACCTCTCCAAGGCACAGCGTGCCGTCGGTAGAGGAAAAAAGCCGCGCAGCAGCAGCAGCAGCAAAGTCGGGAGGAGGAGGAGGTGGAGCGAGCCTGCTAATTCCTTGCTGGGAATTAAGCGGCTCAAGACTCTCTCCACTGGCCGCCTGGGTAGTGAGCCGAGCCGAGCAGGGAGTCTGGCGAGGGGGCGGGAAGAGACTTTCCCCCCTTTTTTCCACCTCGCCTGGTCAAAAAGGAGAGCGGAGTCTCCTCAGGGCGCCCTCAGGCAGGGCAGGGAAAGGCAAGCAGAGCGAGGAGGAGAGAGGGGGGGGGGGAGCAGCCAGGAAACGCCGCGGTGTGGAGGAGGAATCAACTTAGGAGAGAAAGCGAAAAGCCTTGGAGAAAGGGAAAAAAGGAAAGAAAAGAGGCAGCTCCAGGAGAGCGCGGGGGAAAGAGAAGCCTCGCTGCTGCTGCTTGGGAGAGTAAATTACTGTACTTGCCTTGCCCCGGGTTAGGGGGCGCAAATTACTTGCCTTGCCCCGGGTTAGGGGGCGCAAATTACTTGCCTTGCCCCGGGTGCTGATAACCCACGCTACGCCGCTGCCTGCAAGACAGAGCTGTTCCACCAGGCCTTTGGCAAGGGCACAGCCTGACTCCCTCCTTCGGCAATCTTCGCGGAGCTCTGGCCCAATGGCTGCCAGTGGCTTTAATTAATTAATTAATTAATTTTAGAATGAATGGTTTTAGAGTGTTGTTTATGCTGTACTTTTGTACTGTTTTATTGTTGTTAGCCGCCCTGAGCCCGGCTAAGGCTGGGGAGGGCGGGATATAAATAAAATTTATTATTATTATTATGTGGCTCCATATCTGGAAGATAGACCAATTGCTTGTTCTGGACGGGGCTGCACTCCATAAGAAGGAGCAGGTACGTAACTTGGGAGTATTCCTTGATATATAATTGTCATTAGAGGCCAAAATGATCTCTGTGGCTAGAAGTGTCTTTTGCCATTTTCAGCTCAGATGCCATCTACTGTGTATTTGGATTGGAATAGCTTGGCCACTGTACTGGTGACCTTGAGAGTGGATTATTACATTGTGTTCTGTGTATATTTACTAATGAGGCTTTATAGAATCATAGAATCATAGAGTTGGAATGAGACCACAAGGGCCATCGAGTCCAACCCCCTGCCAAGCAGGAAACACCATCAGAGCACTCCTGACATATGGTTGTCAAGCCTCTGCTTAAAGACCTCCAAAGAAGGAGACTCCACCACACTCCTTGGCAGCAAATTCCACTGTCGAACAGCTCTTACTTTATGTATGGGATGGAATTGTGGTATATGTGTGAGAGTCATATTGTGTTACCTGTCCATGTGTGAGTTTGTGCTAATGTGTGTGAAAAAGAGGATGGTGATAAAGTGAGGTGTATTAGCAAGGCCAGAACAGTATAAGATATGACATTGAGGTCCACCAGATCTGGGCTGAGATATGAGCTCCAGAGTCTCAAACTGTTCAACTCAAAGAAAACCTAGTAGCCTTTACGAACTATTGTTTTCCCAAAGGCTGCTGGCAATTAGCGTAGACCTTGGTAAAGCCATTAAGACATTATGTTCTGGAATGCTTCTATTCAGCCTTCCTGCTGGGAGTAAAGCAAGACGCTTACAATAAGCTACCTGAAACTCCAGCTCTGACCGTGGTTGGAGAGGCTAGTAGTTCCAAAACCAAACCCTCTTGGGAAAGGTACCTTCAATGGGCAATGGTGTCTTCTGCATCCCCTTCTCACCACCACCATTAGTTAGTGGCAAATGAATGGTGCAGAGGAAGAGCTGGTTGCGGGCTTCCAGGTGATACTGACCATTGACACTGGCCTTGGGACACACTTTCATCCTTCCCATGCCTTCTGACTAGTGCACCACTGCCATCACTAGCCAGATCAGAAGTGTTTATAAGGAAGGGGTTACTCGGAGATCAAGGATGGGTAGGTGGGAGAGAGTGTAAAGGAATGCAGAGGGCTTAAGTTTCGTTTTTATACTGAATTCAGGCAGTCTCAGAAATAAATCAAGCTATCTCCCATTTCTTGTGAGTCCAGATAAAATCCTATAATGCAAAAGACCTCACAATTTACTCTCCCCCACACACTTCTGATCCAGTGATAGATTATGCAGCTAGAGGATAAACTGCCATCTAGACTCCTTTAACCATTTGATAAGACTGCCTTTCCTGCCAACTGGGTCTCTTATGTATGAAACTAAATAGTAGGCATTTTGTTGTTCTATAATCACAGACAAAATAGAGCAGTTAGTTAAACCTGGTGCTATGGATTTATATTCACATCCACTATGAAAGCAAAGGTGGCACATGGATAGAGTTTTAGCTTTGAATTTGGGAGATCAGTAACAAATGATAGTTTAGTTGTTAGCTTTTGCTACACCATTAATTTCTCCTAGCACAAGCTGAAGCATATTTGCTCATATGTAAGTTTGCCAGATGCTGGTGGACGTTCTTGATAAGGATGCGGCTCCATTTGAATGATTGTTTAGGGGCCAGGGAATTGTCTGCTCTGCCGGTTGGTCTGGAGAGAGGGTTGACTCCTCCCTCTGGAAAGGAGGCAAGAGGCTTCAGTGAACCCTGCTTGGTCCTTCCAGTAGGAGGTGTCATCCCCATCAGGAATGTTCTCCAGCAGCATATTCAAACAGAAATTTATGGTAAGACAAATTTCTGTTTTCTACTGATTTCAATGGCAATTATACTCTAGTAAAGGTTACATATAGGGATGCGGGTGGCACTGTGGTCTAGACCACTGAGCCTCTTGGGCTTGCCGATCAGAAGGTCGCGGTTCGAATCCCCGCAATGGGGTGAGCTCCTGTTGCTTGGTCCCAGCACCTGCCAACCTAGCAGTTCGAAAGCACTCCAAAATTGCAAGTAGATAAATAGGTACCGCTCTAGCGGGAAGGTAAACAGCGTTTCCATGCGTTGCTCTGGTTTCGGTGTTCTGTTGCGCCAGAAGCCGCTTAGTCATGCTGGCCACATGACCCAGAAAAACTGTCTCTGGACAAACACAAGCTCCCTCGGGCTGTAAAGCGAGATGAGCGCTGCAACCCTAGAGTTGTCTGCAACTGGACTTAACTGTCAGGAGTCCTTTACCTTTTTAAAGGTTGCATAGGATTTTAGTGTCAGACTCTGTTTCCTTTTTGTGATGCTGAAAACTCTATGGCACATTGTTAATGTGGGAGATAGAGTTATTATATGCATTAATGAAGCTCCTCATATCTGAACAACAACAATAATCCAGGCTATTACTTCTTAATGCGCGAATCAAGATAAAACCACAAACTACTATGTAGAGATGAGTGAATATCAATTTGTTGCTCAGTTTTTTAATCTTTGTTCTCCACATTTTCTCACCAGTTTGGTATTTTTAAATAAGTCCTTCTGAAAATTCACCAGCATTTTAATGCAGTTTTTTTCTATGTTTTTGTATGCATTTTTGCTTAAAATGCTCATTTTTGCAAAACAGTTTCTTCTAATGTGATGCATTTTGGTGTGTTATTTTCACTAATATATGCATTTGTGTGCATGGTTCACCCTGGTGTGTACATTTTTATAAACATTACTTTGCTGGAAAACTGCACCACAAAATTCAGAGAAGTATGAAATTCAAAAGGTGACTTATGTTTTGGTTTGCATATTAGAAAGTGCAAATTAGGTAGATTCGTTTTTAAATGCAAACTCAATCAATCTTCTTCCCTATCTCTACAGCTAGAGTCATTCTAATATTACTTCATAGCTGAGTCTTAGTCTATGGTAGAGAAAAAATAAGCATAAAACATTAGAACTGATTTTAGAGGAGGAGGGATTTTGGTACTTCTCACATTAACACAGAGATGAAACAGGATCTCTATCCTTCGAATAATATTGTGCAGCTATTTCTTTGCTATTTCTAGAACAAGCTACAACCAGAGAACTCAAATAGAAACCTTTTACCAGTGCCTCAGCAGAGGAAACCACTTCCAAAAGGATGATTTACTTTACAGACTGGCCTCAGTCTTTGAAAAATGTTCTTTGCTGAAGTGCTGACTGCATATTTGGATATTCGCTTAGAAGGCTAAGCAGCAGTCGTAAATAATTGCTTTTAATCATCCCTTCTTGGAAGCAGACTCTTGGTAAAACCTTTCCAACCACACACTTAAAATACTTCCATTTACTTTTATATAACAAAACATCTCAGGGCACCAAACTGGGCAAAATTTCCACCTCTCTGAGCATGTGACAAAGGGATTTGCTATCCCACAGTGGTTACTTGGTTTGCATTCACTTTGCTTGACAAGTTTGGTAGGCATGTATGCATATATATGAGAGGCCAGGAACCTCAAGCCTGGGTTCAAAAGTGACCCTCTATGCCTTTCCATCTGATCAATGGGACTCTTCCCAGGCCCCACTGCTCACTGGCCCCACTGGGCACCCCAAGTATTTTTGCTAGGTGAATGAATGGAGAATGGGGTGCATGAGTGTGTGTGTTAAAAGTAGCCACTGATCAAAAGTAAAATTTACCTTCGTGCTCTGCACACTTTTACCTCTGTCCTCCTACACTGCTGGCATGTGGCCCTTGAAAAATTGCCCAGAAGGGAATGTGACCCTCAGGCTAAGCATGTTTACCCCAATCTTGTAGATCAGGGGTGTCCAAACTTTTTTCAAAGAGGATTGAAGTTGTTGAGCTTCTTTTAGGATTTTACCCCACGAAATAAACTGCCACATGGGCCGGATTAAACCCCCCACCAGTGGGCTGGATTAGGCCCCTGGGCCGGATTTTGGATATGCCTGCTGTAGATACTCAGAAGGCACGAGGTCCCATTGAGCCATTGTGCAAGCCCTGTCATTGTGCTGTCCATGTGCAGGGAGGAAGGGCTCAAGAGAGAAGCCTGCTGTAGGTTTGCAGATAGAGCTCCACATGTGTGTGTTGAGCAGGCTCTCCTTGTCAGTTCTCCTCCCCACAAGGCATGGTGTGTGTGAGGGGGAGTCATCCATAAATTTCATCCAATCTAATTCATCATAATTGCACCCATGACCTTGTGTCCATGACCAAATGGCACTGATGAAGGAATATCTTCAGAAATGTATCGATTCCAGTCATATGAAGCAATGCTATCAATAGAATTTGCTGGGGTTTGTGGTTGGATATATTACTCCAGTGTACTCAACCAGTTTTATACTTCTGTTCTTAGCTCATTTTTCTTATTAAGATTTTATTGGGGAATAAGATTTTCTTATTAAGATTTTATGGCTTAGATCATAGGGCAGTGTCGGAAGATACTTCAGGTGGGTGGGACCCATAGCTGTCTGTTTATATAATGATTGTTGCCAAGCCAAAATCCACACAGGTGTTTCTGAAGCAGGATTGAACAGTCAACAGCTGGCAATTAAAACAAAACGACTGAATTGTATTGGAACATGTAAATCCCTCTGTCTCCCCTTCTTCCCACCCCATTACACTGGTAGCTGAAGCAATGTTCTTTTTTAACACTTTATCCCAGCTAATCAGTCAATATGACAATTTCAGTCTTTTTGCAAGCCAAATGCAACCTTCTGCCCTGTGCAGTACATTCACTAGCTCGCCTCTAACATATATGTTCTTAGCTATCAGTTAACTCAAGTCATGTACTGCAAGAATAGTATTTATGTGCAGAATGGAAGGAATCTCTAACTGATCATAAAAATGTAGTCACTATTTGTATAGATGGAGGCTTCATTTATGTTGTTATTAGTGGCTTTTCTGCTGGTACATATACAATTGCAATATATTTATGGAACTGTCAGCTCCTATCTATCCTCTATCTATCATCTATCTATCAATCATTTAACTCAATTTAGCAGATACCCTATAGCAACTGCTCTTGGTTGCATGCAGAAATAATTGCAGCTCAAAATCACAATTCCTCATATATCAAAAAATCAATACAGCAGCACTTAGAAAACAATTAGAGAAAGATCACATTATTGCAAGCTTGAATTAATACAAATCCTGGAAATATTTGAGAATGCAGTATTGGATCCTGCTCTTTGGCATGGACTGAACTTCATTGCCATTTTGCCTAACCCATATTACAGTTTTATGAGTTAGAACAAAAATGAAATTTCCAGCCTAGCGGCAGCAATTCTGACTCAATTAACTCAGTGGGTGTGAAGGAATTCAGGTAGAAAGACTTCTCTCAGATTTTCAGGTCACACAATTTCCCTCCTGTATATACTACCCTTTTGGCAACGAATATAATTATTATAAAACATACAGCCTCCTAGAGATGTTTAAATAAAACAGGTATTTTCTGTAGTTTTCAGGTAGTATTGAATTTAAAACCAGTTTTTAAAAGATGCAGTGCCTTATGGATGCTCATTACTTATACTAAACACCATATTAAAAACATGCAAAAAGATTCCTATTTTCCCAGGCCTTTGACTAATTAAACAATCTATGGCTTTTTAAACTGAGTTACTGTTTTAGTTTGTTATTATGTTGTGTATGTTTGTGTTTTTATACTGTAAACTACCCTGTGATCTTCAGATGAAGGACAGTACAGAAATTTAATAAATAATAACTCAAAAGATAATTCAGGCTGCAATTCTATACCCAATGAACTCAGTTCATGAGAAAATCTGTATAGGAACCCACTGTTAAAAGATTTTTTAAAAAATTATATACTTGTATGACTTACTAGAATAAAAGCTTATTGGCATCCTGTTTATGATCTCTTTCCCAAGAATTAAATGTTTGAAAGAAAATCACGCATTTAGGTCAGGCTGTGTTATTTGATATGGGTAACAACCCATATTTTATTTGACAACTAGATTATAGCATCTGGATAATGTCTGATGAAGAAATAAGCTGCTTTCCAAGTGATGAGAGGAAAGAATGATTCTGAAGTTTGTGTATATAGCGTGTATTACTTTCTTTAGTTTCTGTGGATTGTATTTAGTACTTTACCCTTAAAAGTAAGTGATTGCATGCAATTGAAGTGGTTTAGGATTTAGTGCTCCTTCAGTTTTATGCAGCTATAATAGTAGCACTTCCTGCACTTCCAGGACTCCAGCCACTACAAATATAAAGTCTTTGAATTCTTCATCTGTTAGGGCCTCATCACTGGTTGCCTGTGGGTTGTTGATTCCCTTCACTTGTACAGATCTATTGTCTTTCTTGGGCCAATTTTCATCTCTGACCCTTGGGCCCCAATTGGTTTTCTCTCCAGCTCACATGTTCTACACTCAGATTCAGTTGATGTCTCAGCTCTCCCTTTTGAGTGCTAATCACACAGAAACACACGTGCATCACTCAGATTCTGATCTTTTCTTGCAGGAATCAAGGAAAATGTGTTGAAGGTTTTTTGGAAATATTTGACATGCTGCTGGCCACATCTTCCCGCTTTCGAATGATGAACGTCCAAGGGGAAGAATTTGTGTGCCTTAAATCCATTGTCCTACTCAATTCTGGTAAGTGAGATATGCTTGTTAAGGGGTCAGCTCTAATTTCAAATTCCACGTTGCTACTTTTTCCTGTTCTTGTTGCCATACAGTTATAAGTAAAAAGTAAAAATGAAACAGTGTGTGTGTGTTTAAATTGTGGGGCATCATAGTTCTCCTAATTGTAGGGAGTCATAGTATTAATCTAACCATGTGTTATAATCTCAGTACTGCTTGCCAATCCATGCCTGCTCTTTAAACTGGACATGCTAATTACATTCACATAGTTAGCATCTATATTTGGCTGACAGACACCAGCACCACAATACCTGATATATACCCTGGGAAAGGGCAAAATGAATAGGAAAATTAGGTGGATGGGAAGGTAAAAGGAGAGTGGGTTGGAAGGGAGAGAGAGAAGAAAAGAGTGATGGGTATGTGCATGTGCTGTATGAGAGAGAGGAAAAGATGGGCATAGGGAAGGTGTCTTCCATTTGCCACATACCCTCCTCTGTGTTTAATTGAATAGGTTGGGCAAGGGAGGTAAAGTTTGTTCCTTCTCCATTCAGTCATATTTGTGTAATGCGTGGCATGGGGGGGGGGGAACGTATGTGCCCATGTGTATGTATGTGTGTGAGAGGTGTGTGTCTGTGTATGTACAGGTTTGTGCCCAGTGGAGTTGGTGAGGGTGCATCCGTCTCCCACCAACACTACAAATTTTAATGGATCCACATTTGTGCTAAAGTTGTTCAGGCAGTAACAAGGAGCTTAATGCTAGTATGCAGCACAATAATTGAATTTCAGAGCTGCAAGCAAACCCTACCCACATCTTCCACTCATGGACATGTGCTTGCTCCTTTTTTTTGGCGGGGGGGGGGGTACATATGCAATTGGAAGCTTGTTCCAACGTTAAGCAGCATGTACAGTAAGATAAAGTTTGTTAACAACGATAAAATTTCATAAACTTTTTGATATCTAAACTTCCTTCCAGATATTCCCCAGTAGATGTGGTAATAATCCATTTTTTCTGTTGCATCTTCTTATAAGATACTATTCGGGCAGCTGCCCAGGTTCAATAGATATTTGAAAGGCTCTGGACAGTGTGAGATTGCTAATCCACCCTTCCACAGGGAAGCCAAAGAAATAAGCAAGTAGTGCAGAAAAGTATTTCCTAGGGTTCACGAAAGCTTGAGGCAAGGCCCCAATGACATGCATCAGATACATGCATACCTTGAACTGTTGCATGACCTACAGGTAAAATCACTGCTTTGGGCATTGCACCAGAAAATGGGACACAAGGCTGCTTTGCAAAGCTTCTGTGATTTCAATAGTGTTGGCTTTACTTGCCTTTGATACAAAGACTTGAATGGACAAGTGAATGTGAAGTTTCATATCCCCTACATCTGCCAGCATTCCCCAAAAGTTTTGTCAGAGGGTTTGGGGGGAGCTCCACAGGGACGCGGACTTATAAAAAATATTGGGGGGGGGGGGCGCCGGGAAAGCTCATGAATAATAAATAAGCTCATGAATATGCAAATAAAGTGGCGCCGCCTCCTCGTGAGCGAATAGGGGAGAGCGTGCTGCGCCTATTAATCAGCTCCAAAGGAAATTGGGTGGAGCTTTTGCTCGGGAGGGAGGACAGGAGGCATGCAGCCCGCCCCTCCCTGTGCATTTTGGGCTGGGGGAGGGGCGGCGATGGCGCTCTGCTGGAGGGGCGCCGGAGATTATTGGGGGGGCGGAGCCCCCCCAAACGAATTTTTGAGGGGGCTCGGGCCCCCTCAAGCCCCATGGCGTCGGCGCCTATGGAGCTCCAGAACAATGTGAGATGATGAAGGTGGAATAGCTTCAAATCAGGGAAGAGACCAGATCCTCTATAGAGGCTTTTGAGGGTGTGAGTGCAAATGGCTTGTGGGGGGGGGGGGGAGCTTCCCTTCTGTAAACTTACTTCTGTTTCCTTATCTTTGAATGCAAGCCAGTATTTCTGTAAATGTAGTTTTGGTATTTGCCATTTGTTCCACAATATCGCATTCCTGACTCGTGTTCAATTTGTTGCCCATTTTGATTACCAGCTCCTCCTCAGTTCGGACAGATAACAGGCCACACATCCCTCATATTATTTGAGGCTTTGATTCTAGTTTCTTATGATGCTGTAGCTTGTTACATATTTTTTCTTGAATCTCATGTTATTCCTATTAGCTATTCTCTGAGGGTTGAATTGCAGGACAAGCTGCTGTAGTCAAAGCAACAGACAGCACAAATTATTGTGGCATCAGCATTCTGAACAGAATATGCAGGAGCTTCGTTTTGATGTAAAAAAAGCCACAATTAATATACACAAGGTATTATAGCAATTCTAGTTGTAGCTGAGGACAACAGAGCAATGCTGTTGGGCAACAGAGCAAAAACCAGTTGGGTTTTCTGAGGATTGCTGTTTGCTCCAATTGAGTGCGTTTTTGCGGGGAAAACTCCAGGGCAAAAAAGGGTGCTTGGGCTCATGGGCATAGCCCATGGGCGTAGGTCAGGGGTCAACTGCCTCCCTAAGTAAATAAAAATCAATAAAAATATAAATCTGAGGTTCTTCCCCCCTAACAAAAGCCTACCCCCCCAAAAAAAAAATCTTGGCTACACCCATGCTTGGACACAGAGCTTCAAAGTGTGGACAATGCCTGGAGAGAGTAGATGAAAGGTAAGTGTATAAGCCCCATCACTGGGAAGGAGAGGAGATGGGTGTCATTTGGTGGGTCACAAGTTATGCTTGCTTTATTTTTTTATGAGCATTCAGCTGCATGCAGGCGGAATTAACATTGGCCTAAAGTGAAAGTAGTGTTTTCAGCCTCCCCTTCTGTTTGTGTTTGCAGTTGCAAAATATAGGACATTGACACCAATTTGTGAAATTTTATCCAGATATTTGGACAGCAGCATGTCTCTTGTTGCAAGGACAGAAGCAGTATTTCATCAGCTTAGTAACAAAATGGAATCTGCCCCTAGATTCTATGTGGAAGAAATGAAATTAACCCTTCAACTTACAAAACAAAGTTGTATTTTTGGGAAACAAACAAGCAAGCAAAAAAGTATTACAACCATGCACTCTATGGAGTGCAGTAGTGTAGCACTGTATTCTGGGGCCCCAATCCAAAGAAAATTAGTCACACTTTCTTGAATGCCCTGGAAACATTGACTGTTACACTTCAACCCTTGGCTCTTACAATGAGTACATATTTTTACTCAGAAGTTTTCTCACTGAATATAATGAACTTAAAATCCAGTTCATTAAACTTAGCGCATGAATGTAAAACTGCAGTCTCAGATTTGTTGCAGCTAACCTGTCCTGTGGGTTTTCATGTGATTTTAGCATAATGAACTTCCTAAGGATTTGAGAGTTTGACACCAAACTTTGAGAGCCATAACCAGTTTTCCTGAGTTTAACTGAAGACCATGGGTTATATATATAGTCTATTTAATTGGATGGGGAAACAAGTATAAACTCAGCACTTAGGCATTGTCAGTTTGCCTACAAAACTACTCATATATTGTGAAATAGTGCAAATGACTTTAATAGGAAACTTCTGGAATTAATGTGTTGTGGCTTGCAGTCCAAGCAGCCCAGCTGCAAAGTTTGAAGCAGACTGCCAGAATGCTGATGATATGATAAAGGGATGAGGAGCATGTGGCAATGTGACTGTCTGTCTTATATCTAGCAATCAAAGTTTACATTCACTTTTCTTTCCCCTTTTTTGGTGTGTATGGTGAGGGTGAAAGGCTTGTTTCCATAATTACCATCTCAGAGGGAAGGTTAAGACCAAAGGTTAGCTCCAGTCTTCCTTCTGAGATAAGCTTTAATATGAGACCCTCTTTCATAGGAGCTGGGGTGTGTGGAGGCCGGATCTTCACACAGAATACTGAATTCATGTGTGAAGACTTTGTGTCACCTTTATTGAATATTACTGAATATTTGAATCTTCCCTAAAGGTTATGATTTCTAATGGAAGTTCCACACCTATTTTTCTTTTTGATTGACCGGCTATTCATGCTTCAGTCAGAGAAAATCAGATAGAGATAATCAGTTGATGCCTCAGTTGGAGCCAAAGTGCAACAGTACTGTAAATTTACATTGGTTCTATGCCATTTTGTGGATTTAATTTCAGGCTGCTGTGGTGTTGAGCTTCAATTATTTGTTAAAAGTGCTTAATATGTTCTCTTTATTCATAGAACACAACTTGAGTCTGTTGTGGTTTCTTCTCGGTCCTGTGTCTGTTTAGTTCATTACTTTGCCTTGCCTTATCTGTGCTTTAACAAAATACAATAAATTTAATCTTTTAAAAGGAAAAAAGGACTAAAAATCCTAGGTAAGAGTGTTTACCACCTACATTTGTAGTGTGGATATATATGTTGTCATTGAACAAAGTTCACATATTAGAATCCTGCTGCCACTTCACTTTTTTCTCTCTCTTGCCTTCTTCCATAGGTATCTACACATTTCTTTCCAGCAGCTTAAAATCACTGGAGGAAAAAGACCATATCCATCGCGTTCTTGATAAAATCACAGACACCTTGATACATCTGATGGCCAAATCAGGCCTCTCTCTGCAGCAGCAGCATAGGCGACTGGCTCAGCTCCTCCTCATCCTTTCCCACATTAGGCATATGAGGTGAGTTGCACTAGTGAATGCTAACTTGTAAACAAAGCAGACATCATAATATAATATGCTACAGGGAGTGTCAAAAATGTTCTTTTCCCTTCACCATAAGGAGATATACGGACAAGTACTTCTGCAGACAAGGTTGTCCGCTCTGAAATTATTTAATTAACCTCCATCACCTCTAAACTTGAGAGGTCTGGAGGGTGGCAACACGAGAACGGGCCTTTTCTGCAGTGACTCCCCATCTGTGGAATGCTCTCCCCAGGAAAGTTCACCTGGCGCCTTCATGATACACCTTTAGGCGCCAGGCAAAAACATTCCTTTTTAACCAGGCCTTAGGATGTCAATCAAATCAACCCAATGTGCTTTTAAAATGGTGTGTGTGTGTGTGTGTAAGGGAGTTATTGGGTTGTTGTTGCTTTTTTTGTAGTTTTATATTTTGATTTTATTCTGTGAACCACCCTGAGACCTGCAGTTATAGGGTGGTATATAAATTCAATAAATAAATGTCACATTTGTGAAAAACAGTTACAATAGACTCTTTCATGTGGTTCATAGTCTAATAGAACCACCTTCACCATTGGGGTCTGGTAAGGACCCCAAGATCTCCTGCAACAATTTTGCAGATAAAATCAATCAAATTTGGAAAGAGGTAGAGCCCACCGTGGTAGCAGGGCCGGAGCGGGGGAGTGCCAGTGCCCTGTCTAGATGAGTTGTATGGGATCAGTTTCAACCTGCTACCTCCAAGGATGTGGACAGGCTGCTTGGACAAGTAAAACCGACCACCTGTCTCCTTGATCCTTGCCCATTCTGGCTCATAAAAATGAGCCAGACAGGGCTGGGCAATGGGCTCTGTGGTGAATGCTTCCCTCTGTGAGGGAGTCTTCCTGGACCCCCTTAAAGAAGTGGTTATTAAACCGCTTCTTAAAAAACCATTTTTCAACCTGGTCACCTCGGCCAATTATCATCCAGTCTCAAATATTCCAATCCTGGGTAAGATGATTGAGTGGGTGGTCACTGAACAACTTCAAGCATCTCTAGAGGATGTGGAACATTTGGACTGAAACCACCTTGGTCATGCTGGTCAATAATCTCCAGCAGGCTAGGGACAGAGGGGAAAACTGTTCCCTAGTTTTGCTGGATCTCTCAGCAGCTTTTGATACCATCATAGTATCCATCTGGACCATCTAGGATGTTTGGGAGCTGGAGGCACTGTTATGTAGTGGTTCTGCTCCCTCCTAGTCTGTGTACAGAAAATGGTGTGGGGATGAGTGTTTGGACCCGTGGGTGCTCACTTGTGGGGTGCTTCAAGGTTCCATCCTCTCCCCCATCCTTTTTAACTTCTATATGAAGCCGCTGGGAGAGATCATCAGGGGGATTTGGCTGAGTGTCCACCAGTATGTGGACAATACCCAGCTCTACCTCTCATTTAAATTGAAACCAGTGAAGGTGGTGAATGTCCTTTGTGAGTTTCTTGGAGACGGTTGGAGGATAGGTGACGGTTAACTGATTGAGGTTGAATCCTGACAAAACAGAAATACTGTTTGTGGGGGACAGGGAGCGGGCAGGTGTGGGGGACTCCTTGGTCCTGAATGGGGTAACTGTGACCCTAAAAGACCAGGTACACAGCCCCAAGATCATTTTGGACTCAGGTACAGGTCAACTCTGTGTCCAGGGCAGCTGTCTACCAGCTCCATCTGGTACACAGGCTGAGACCCTAACTGCCTGTACACTGTCTTCCCAGAGTGATACATGCTATTGTTATCTCCCACTTGGACTATTGCAATGTGCTCTATGTGGGGCTACATTTGAAAGTGACTTGGAACTACCATTAACCCAGAATGCAGCTGCTAGACTGGTGACTGGGAACAGCTGCCAGGGCCATATAACACAAGTCCTAAAAGATCTACATTGATTTATGCTCGGAAACGTACTGGGAGCCAAAGTGTTGGTGTTGACTTTTAATTCCCTAAATGGCTTTGGTCCTGTATACCTGAAGGAGTGTCTCCATTCCCATCATTCAGCTTGGACACTGAGGTCAAGCTCTGAGGGCCTTCTGGAGGTTCCCTCATTGCAAGAAGTGAGCATATAGGAAACCAGGCAGAGGGCCTTCTCAGTAGTGGCACCCGCCTATGGAACTCCATCCCATTAGATGTCAAAGAGATAAATTATTATATAACTTTTAAGGCAGCGCTGCATCAGGAAGCTTTTAATGTGTGATGTTCTGTTGCAGTTTTGTATATTTTGTTGGAAGCTGCCCAGAGTGGCTGGGGCAACCCAGTCAGATGGGAGGGGTACAAGTACCATGTTTTTTGCTCTATAAGACTCACTTTTTCCCTCCTAAAAAGTAAGGGGAAATGTGTGCGCGTCTTATGGGGCGAATGCAGGCTGCGCAGCTATCCCAGAAGCCAGAACAGCAAGAGGGATTGCTGCTTTCACTGTGCAGCGATCCTACTTGCTGTTCTGGCTTCTGAGATTCAGAATATTTTTTATCTTCTTTTCCTTCTCCAAAAACTAGTTGCGTCTTGTGGTCTGCTGCGTCTTATAGAGCGAAAAATATGGTAAATAACAATAATAACAACAATTCATTAAAACAATGGAAAGTCAGATAACCTAATGTTTCTACACACATGACAAGCACATACTGGTATGCCTTTTAGGTTTAGGTTTTTTTAAGGAAGAAGCAAATTGTGACTCTTATTAGTAAAAGATATATAGTAAATTTCCAGGACAGGAATGAGAAGAGAGAACCTCTAATGGTGCACTAAAGTATAATTTATTCAGGCCACTGTGTTTAGATCGCACTCTTCATCAGAGGCAGTATAAAACAATCTTTGTTATTTCCAGCGTCAATCGTACTCCAAGGAGGCCAGTTAAAATTATTGGACATTATTAACTTAGGTCCCATATCAATAGCCCTTGGCTACAGACCTCTGTATTTTGGACATGTTCTGTTACAAAGCGATTCATGTCATTAAGATAAAGCGCATTGGACTGAATGCATTAAATTTTAGTACACCTCAGACATTCTCTTTTCTCATTCCTGTCTTCCATCCTTTTTTCCACTTTCCCTGACAGGTCACAATACATGGCTGGAAGGCTGTGTTTGGGGCCTTATGGTGAAGGGCTGGTAAGAAATCTTATAAAGAAATAAAATAAATAATAAGTTATGTGTGGGGTATATAAGCAATTGTACATCTCTACTGAAACATGACACTGTAGTGGTGTTTTAAAATGAGGGCAGGGAAGGAAAGGGGCCTATGAGGGAAGAGTCAGGATCTGTGGACAGGCCCAGAGCCACTAGCACCACCAAATTCTTATCATAATATGGAGTGCTTTTAAAGAGTAGTTCAGAATTCATAAACATTTAAGGAATATGTCAAGTTGCACTATTGTTCCTTCTTTCTTAGAGGGTGTAACCTAACTGGTAGCAGCTCTCCAGAGTTTCAGACAAGTCACAGTCAAAAGTTCTACTGGAAAACACAGAGGGATTGAACCAAGGCCCCTATGCACATAAAGCAGGGTAGCCAATGTGGTTCCCTCTCTTGAGACTACAACTCCCATCATGCCAGATCCTTGGTTACGCTGGCTGGGACTGATGGTTGTAGTCCAACAATAACTGGAGGCCACCATATTGGCTATCCCTGGGGTAAAGCATGCACTTTTTCACTGAACTCGAGTCCTTTTTCAATGTTACTGAGTTTTCACCACTGTGCAACATGACAGCAGTAGAACAATCTTAGAATGTCAGTCACAATAGCATTACTATGAGGACAAATGTATTGCCTATCTCTCTAGGGAATTGCAACATTTCTGAGACAAAGATCTGCAGCATCTGGATATGCCCTAAAAATGTTGCAGAGTCTCGTGAAGAGACTTAAGACATGTTGGTCTCGGAAGCAAAAAGAAAAAGAAATGAATTCAACCCCTGAATAGTATCATCACCACCACCACCACCATCGTGTCAATTGGTGGCACTTCTCAGGGTATTCCAAAGTTGGATTCCCCTACTTTGTCCTGTGGTAGATCCATGCCTGAAAGTATGATTTCTCTGCATGATAACATCTTGTTTTATTTCTATGTGAATCTGCAGCAATAAAGGAATGGAGCACCTCTACAACATGAAGTGCAAGAATGTGGTCCCTCTTTATGATTTGTTGCTGGAAATGCTAGATGCCCACCGTTTGCATGCCCCTGCAGCAAAAAAACCACCGCCACGTGAAGATGAGGCCATGAACCAGTTAGCAACCACATCCACTGCAATGCATTCCTTACCACCTTGCCGTGTGAACAAAAAGGAAGATGCAAAGGAGCCAGAAACCAAATGAGAGCCTACATTTCAAATAGCCTACAGCTTTCTGATAATCCTATTAAAAAACTACCTACTTCAGGCTTAGCTGAACTGGTACCATGTGTAAGCACTCCAATACTCAACAATCACCAGTGATTCCCAAAGCATTGCTTGATGATATTGTTAGTGGAATGTATAATTTTGGACATAATATGGGGAGTCAGAAACAATTATCTCTGTTTAATATAAACATAACACAATCATGAGGATTCCTGAGGTCTTTTTGCTGGTATCAGACTGAAAATTTGGGTGACCTTTCTCTTTGAAATCAACTGAGCAAAGATCCCAGCTGAGTTTGAGTAGGTGATGTTTACATTTGATGTTCATTGGCTCTTTGATAAATGTAAGAACCCTATTCCCCCGCAGCACACCCACGTAATTATGGCGAACTACTCAGATTTTGTTAGACTCCAGTCTCATTCATATTTCAAGAAAAACCAACAGGATTTAGAATATCACCATTCAGGCTTTTTAATTGTTATTTCAGGGAAGTAATCTATATACAGCTAAACAAAAACTTTAGACCACGTGAACAGATGACTTCAGCAACAAATCCTTCAATTAACTTGTTATGAGTGACAAAGAAGTGCTAGGTTGCAGTGGCACCCATAATGGGCTTGGTACAGCATTACAGAGCTTATGCTGGTAGAGATGGAACAGGTAGTTTTATGCAGAGCTATTTTTCTAGAAAAAGAAGTGCTGGAACTCACCACGAATACAGTGGTGCCCCGCAAGACGAATGCCTCGCAAGACGAAAAACTCGCTAGACGAAAGGGTTTTCCGTTTTTTGAGTCGTTCCGCAAGACGAATTTCCCTATGGGCTTGCTTCGCAAGACGAAACATCTTGCGAGTTCTTGCGAGTTTGTTTCCTTTTTCTTAAAGCCGCTAAGCCGTTAATAGCCGCTAAGCTGTTAATAGCCGCTAAGCCGCTAATAGCCGTGCTTCGCAAGACGAAAAAACCGCAAGACGAAGAGACTCGCGAAACGGATTAATTTCGTCTTGCGAGGCACCACTGTACCTCCCTCACTCTTTTAGAATGGCAATGGCGCCCACCTGAAAGGTGCCAGAACCAAGTTCCAGTGAGTTCCAGCTGGGAAAAGAAGCCCTGGTTTTATGATCACATAAAGAATTCTTAGATGGGTAGCTACAGGCAGAATCCAACACATGGGCCTACTAATTTCTGCAATGTGGTTGGAATGAAAGGATTGAACAAAAGTACTGTGCAGAAGTACATCCTTCCCACAGTTGTCTGGGAGTCAACCCTGTATTAACAATTATAGCAGAATTTTTTTATATATTGCCTTTGAGAAGAAAGGCAATTAATGCATTTTATAAATAAGCAGAAGAATCAAAATAGTGCAGTTTAGACACTACCTGATACATTATAGTATGAGATAGCAAAATCTGACTGATCATGTGGGAAGTTTTGTTGGTGCTGCCAGGAAGATACCACACTAGAATGGGAGCTTCCCTTTGTATGTTGCCATTTTGTACTGCAACTGAACAGCTTGCTGCTGCATACTTAGGGGTAGCAGCACTCTCACTTGTATGAATGGCATTGAATTTGGTCTCAAAGAAGAAGCTTGTATCCTTACAATTGCTGGGAAACAGAACAATTGTATCTATTGCATACTATCAATACTGCACAAGAGGACAATAATGTGGGGTCTTTGGGTTCTACATAGGTACAGAAGTGAGTTCATGTTTGTGACTGGATGCTCCCCAGTGTACAAAATAGCTCTGTGTTGAGTAACTACTGGCAAAGAGGAGGGAGGTGATGTGAGTAAAGACAATTTGTGTGGCATTGCAGCCGAGGTCACTTTCTGCCATTGGCCCATGCACATAATGGCCCCAACTAATGATGATGAGCACACACACCTGGGGGCAGAACGGAACCAAATCTGCAGGTGATCATCATGAGCTGCTTTTGTGGTATATATTGTTGCGCTCTTGCCTCTACCCAAAATCTATAAAAAGCAGTACAAGCACTAATGTTGTGAATAGTTTTCATCTCGTCTTAATTTTGCAAAACGCGCTCACCAATGCCTAGATATTGAGCTTTATTTCTGGTGGCCTTGCTTTTTATTAACGTAATGAAGTATTTGTTTTTCTGCATTCAAAATGTACAACAAAACAACAAAAATGGTTCTGCTTTGAAACTTCCCCAAAGCTGTTGGGGACTACAAAGTGCCTTGTCAGAAATTGACACATTTTCAAGTGATAACTTCTTTCTTGTGTATTGCATAGCATGAAGTATAAGCAAGAAGTCAAAATGTGTGTAGGACAACATTTAAAATAATCTGCAAAGTTTATCCATTTGTATCCCAGTGCTTATAACACCCAATACATATAATTTGTACCTTTTTTTCTAGGGGGTATTTTTAGCTATTTCCCCAATCCTCTGTTTCTTTGTGGGCACAGAGCTTTATGTGTGTACAGAACTCCTGTGCTTGCAAGGACTTATCCATTAACATCAGTGAAAATGGCACAAAGGACAGCCAGGGGCTTTCCCTCCATTATAATGAATAGGGAACAATTGTCAGGCACAAGAACTCTGTGGTTGCATTGGATAACAGAGATGTTGAACTCTGGATGGAAGGTAATGTGTACAACACAAATTAACCATCATTGATCTAAATACACAGCTGCTTTCTTGGTTCTCCTACTTAATAGCCACTTGTGTAAATTACTTAAGTAGATCTGAACTAATTTTTGTAATTTATAGACATCAGTTTTGATAAAGACCATGGAAATAATTGCTTTGGCTTCAGAAAGAAGCAAACAAAAACAAGACAAGCTACAAAGAAGTTGTGGGTGAGGGAGGGGAAATGTCAGTTTGCAACCAGAATTTGTGGTTTTAAATCTCTAGTTTTAATGCCAACATACCTGTGGCAGGTTTAGCTTGGGAGTCCAAGGGGGGAATGTGTTACTTTCTATTAAATCTGTTTAACTTTGCAGGGGTGGGGTGGTTAGTTGTTACTATTGTTAGATTGTTGAAAGCATTGTTTTATCATTATTATTGAAAGCACCTTAAATGATGTAATGTGTGTGTTTGTATGCATATTATATACACACATGCAGAGCTCACCTAACAGACAACTGAATGTAACTGTTGTATTAACCCAGTCAACCGACTAAAATACAAAAATCACCATATGTTGTTTTTATACTTTTCAGCTATCCTCTCATATGCAATCATTTGTGCCTAAGGCTTAGCGATTGTTAGAAATCACTATTTCATATCAATTTTTATATTTACATTAGCCAAGACAGCACTAATTTAGCCTTGTAACTGAACACGATGAGGAACTATCCTTTAATGAAGGAAGGACATTCAAGGCAGCTAATTACGTTTCTTACCAAAATACTACTAATGATGGATATGAAAGATACCAAATATGGCAAGGATTGGTTCTTCTTTTTAAACCGAACGGTTGATACTGCACTTAAATTTAAAGACCAAAACATAAAACGCCCTGGAGATATAGAAAATGTAATCTTGCTACATGCCAAATCATTGTAATATGTTGGATTAACTTGCCTTATCTAATGTCAATTAACAGGCTCACTGGAAATACACAGGAGTGGAAAAGCCTTGAGTGGTGATATTTGTCTCTCTTCATTATTTCTTTTTTTGGTAAGGGCAATTTTTATAGCCAAGTATGAAAGCCATTCTTGTATTTAATGGTATTGTGGACTCTTGCTCAGGCAAACCTCCTCCTGCAGATAATCAGCCTTACCCAGTCATCGTTTTCTGTGTGGCAGGGTTATGCTTTTCTGTATGCTCATGCCATCTGAAATGCCCCTACTACACACAGAAAACAATGAGAGACTTATTGTTCTGTCTCCTGCATGGAAAAAAATTAAATCTGTAAGAGATAGTGCTGCGCAACAGTAATTGTCTTTTTAAAAAATCCTTCCAGTAGCAACTTAGAGACCAACTAAGTTTGTTATTGGTATGAGCTTTCGTGTGCATGCATACTTCTTCAGAAGTGTGCATGCACACGAAAGCTCATACCAATAACAAATAACAAACTTAGTTGGTCTCTAAGGTGCTACTGGAAGGATTTTTTTTATTTTGTTTCAACTACGGCAGACCAGAACGGCTACCTACCTGTAACGAGTAATTATCTTATCTGTTTGGATGGCTTGCCACCAGAACAGGCACAATTTAGTGAACTTGAACTGTGAACAACCAATCTGATCTGCCAGACTGTCTAGCCACATCCTAACAAAGGTGAATCTCTACCTGCATCTTAATGCAAGAGTGAGTGCATAACAACATCACAGTATTGTGTTCAGTACTAATTATTGATGTGCCGCACAGGTAACTTGCAGCATACTCACATTTAACTTGTATTCATCCAGCTTTATGAGATTGGCAAATTTAAAAAATTAAATTAAAATGGGGACAAAAATATTGGGGGGGGGGCATCTGGGGAAAAGAACTTTGGCAATCCCACCACTGCACCCAATGTGTTTTGAATATACATGATTTTGGCTGTAAGTGCTATAAGTTGAGAGTTGCCTGTATTAGTTACATTCCTGGTTATTGCTGGGGCAAGCCAACAGAGGGAGAGCAAGAATTACAGTGGAAACTCCTGGATGTTTGTGTATGTTGACTTTTGCCACTGCACAATTGATTAAGGAATTTTCATCTTAATGTAGTCTCAAAACACTTGGGGCAAAAATTGCCCGTTTTTTTGTGTAATCTCTCACATTACTTACTATCCTGTTAGTCTCATGATAATATTCTGTGACAGAAAACAATGCAAGTGGCCGAATTTTTCCTTGATGGTTTTCCATTAGCCTATTGCCATTTAAAAAGTTGTCCTTCTGTACATAATTATCAACCTAAACTTGCCCATTGGAAAATTAGCTATGCCCTGATCCGGCTTTCATCGTGTCTTACAACTAAGTCCTAAGTGGGGAAGCACATTCCCATCCACCTCAAAAAAACACATCTAGTTAGTTTTAAGGAGCCTAGATAAGCATCTTCATTAGCATTTGCTGTACACATGGAATCCTGCTTACACAGCTTTTATTTGCTGGATTGTGGTGCTAGTACTTGCCATACAATTTGGTATGGACTTGAGCCTTCATTTTACAGACATGTTCTCAGTGCTACTGCTTTTAAAATGCAAAGCTAAAAGCCAACTTTTAAGTACACAAACTTTTGAAGATGCAAATGCTCTGCAGGGTAAGTCAAATTAATTGTTTGCTCTACATTACACCAATTTCTGAAAGCTTTTTTTCTAATGTATCTTACTGTGGCTTTGTGAAGTGAGTCTTCAGAACTGAAGTGACTGCTGAGTCAAGACTTGATCTTAATGCAGTGTTTTAAGCTATCTGTCCTAGTATATAAAACATTGTTGGAGTGGAATTGTGACATAAATCTTGGGGTACCAAAAATTTTCTTTTACATGAAAAGCCTTCTCTTTATAGATGCATTCTCTAGTTTTAATTCAAATATGGATGTGTTACTGTCTGGAATATTGTTCTGTATGTGATCATTGCCTTTTGACGGGCACTTCAACTTTGCACTGTTCTAAAGAGATTTTTGTAAAGAATCTACTTTTTTTGCATTCAAATGTGCCTAAACTTATATGCTGCCATGCTGCAAGCCTGTATTTTAGTAGGAATGTTGTCCTGCTGTGCACCTTTTTCTAAAAAAACAAACAAAAACAAAAAAACAAGCAGTGTACTCAATCTTGAAGTGCCCATCTAAGAATGGCAGAAGGATGCTAGTCAGAGAATAAACTCAACAAGCCACTTTATGCCACCTTATTGTATATATTTTTAAAAATGAAGCTTTTTGTGCACTACAATATCCTTTCATTGTAAAGCTTTCCCTTTATTATGAGGCTCATGGGCCATAATGTATTTGTTGAATTATTCTGCTCTTTTGCTGATGCATGTAATGGTATAATTGATGTCCCTGTTTTGTTAGAATATTGCTTTGTTAAATGAAAGAAAAGTTTAAAAAGGGTAAACTTCCTTTTTTTGCACTTTCAAAAAATGTTACAAGCAGCTTCAGAAAAAAAATCAGCAGGATATCTGATCTGTCAAGATTTTCTCAGCTTTGATGTCAAAATAAAACAATGAACCACAGCACATTCTAGTTTGTGTATTACTAAAATATATTACCTTGGGTACAGTTCTCAATAATGACTGGTTACATTTCCCTCTCATTTAGCTTTAGTAAAAAAAAAAAAAACACAATTCTTTGGTTTTGAAAATAAGTGAAGGTTAAAACTTCTGTACAATACAAAAGTAAACACACAAACAACAAAAACTGAAAATTTTACATTAGTTTTAACCTTCACATGAGGATCTGAAAAACAGATTCATCCATTTAAAAACAAATCATGCAACCTTGGGCTTGTCCCCCCACCCTGCAAAATGATTTGATTCTACATAATAAAAATCCTCCTTCCACTTTTATGCTAAACTCCCAGAATACAACTGTTAAATAGATGAAATGGTACTGTGCGAGAATAATCAATTTCAAGTTTAAGGGACCTTGAAAAGATTTTTTTTTTACAAGAACCCTGATGTCCATTAACCAGAGCTTACTTCAAAATACTAATCCCCGTGTATGTGTAGCAGCTGTATTCTGTGAACTAAAAATGGGGGAAACCTGCATATGCAGGTACATATACAGTATATTGCAGATCAAAGATCTAATACAAAACACTATCTAGTCAGCAGAGCTTCCCAAATAAATAGTGAATGGCATCCAATAAATACTCCTATTTTACAGATAAGAAATGAGTACAAGGCCAGGCATGGCAAATGATTTAATTTTTTATTTTGCAAGTTTACTTATTATCATTAAGCTATTGCGTGCCATAAACTTTTGCCAATTTACTTGCAAATCTCTCACATAGCAATCAGTAGATCTTTATATTGTTCTCCACTCCCATTTTAAAGAAATCCTTGTGTGATAGTGAATTGGGACCCACTTGAACAATATTAGGTGTTTCATAAGGGCTGGATCATACAAGCACTTGATTAACCAACATTTGATGAAATGCCGTTGAATGTATGAACTGACACTGTTGAACAACATTTGGTGTATTAAAAAACTTAAAAAGGAAAATCCCTAAATGGGCAGAGGGACCTTGAATACCAGTGAGCATGCTTGGTGGCTACAGGAAGTGGGATGGGGAGTGGGGGTGTTTGAAAACACTCTGAAAACCTTGAGCAGGGAATGAAATTGTGTAACCTGTATCAGGACATAGCTGGGTGGCTGGGACCCTAAACAAGAGCACTCCACAATGCAGCATATTGTTGTAGAAAGCACATCAAAGTACAAGTAGATAAACAGGTATCGCTCCGGAAGGAAGTTAAATGGCGTTTCTGTGCGTGGCTCTGGTTTGCCAGAAGCAGCTTAGTCCTGCTGGCCACATGACCCGGAAGCTGTACGCCGGCTCCCTTGGCCAATAAAGCGAGATGAGTGCTGCAACCCCAGAGTCGTCCGTGACTGGACCTAATGGTCAGGGGTCCCTTTTACCTTTACACTTGATGAACCTGCAAGGACCCAAGGTAAATTATTCCCAAGTCAATGAATGGGTATGGGGTGAAGACTGGTTCATAGGTTGGTTTTTAAAAGTTCAAGAATCATTATCCATAGCAGTTGCCTGCTATACTATGAGTGATAATTACTGTTTTCATCAAGAGAGGTTTCTTCCTCTCTGGGGAAAAAGGACGTGATGGAGATTCTGCTAAATTGTTGGTATATGTTATCATAGTGCTGCTGTAACATCACTACAAATTGAATAATATATTGCACCAGTATCGGTGGTGGTCCAAGACAGATTGGGGAGCCCTCTGCAAGAGAGTCATGGGGCGCCCCTTAAAGGTATGAAAGCAAGTCAGGCATAAAATATCACTTAGTTATATATATGAAGCTGTAATGAAAATATGGAACTATGTATCATAATACATTCATTGTGGTCACTTTTTATTACAACAGGAGTGGAGAATATTACTTTATATGTTGTAACAAAACTACACTGAAAACAAAGCAACAATAAGCAAGCCATTACTTCCATATGTGATGCTCTTAAATACCATAAACAGAAAGAGCAAACACACACACAAAGCATACTGTGTGATATCCACATAGGCAGGTCATGTGGTGAACTGGTGATATCCAGTACACTGATAAAGAACAGTATTATGATTTAAGGTTTAATTCTCTAGTGCCCTATTAAATGAAATTAACGTTTCCAAACCTTCTGGGATGATAAGTCCTAAATGAAAACACTGTAATCCAAGCCTCACCCAATTTTATGTTCAACTGAAATAAGTGTTGAAACTTACTAGTTATTCTTGCAACACAGATGAGCACAGATTGATTGGCTTATTTTTCTGCAGAGGGGCAGGGAGCAATTTCAACATTTTGAGTTCTAGTGAGTATCAACAACCACCTCTTTAACCCAACCGACAACTCTGTTGAATCCACGTCTCCCTCAAAGTGCAAAGATACACTTTTCAAGGTCATCGTCTCCCATTTTAGTCAAAGATTTAGCATCAAATATGAATCCATTATTCGTCCTTAAACTGCACCATTTTGTTCGATCTGTGATCTACATGAACAAGATGGCTGCTGCCTCCTTGTGATGTCCTGGTCAACTGGGTATGAGCGTGAGGACATCTCTCAGCCAAGGAACTACTACTGATGTGGATGGCTTTGGGCTTAGGGAGAAAAGGTCATCTGCCTGTGCTTTTGTAGGGAAACACTTGCATGCTTGCCATGCTGCTGAACTCAACACAAGGTAGCCTGAGACTGACTGACTGACTATAAAGGAGGCAGACAGGCTTTTCTACTTGATTAGAGTGTGGGGCCCGCAGGTGGTTGTCCCAGCCAACACTTGCAGTAAGCTGTTGCTGCACCTTGTCATAGCTGCCAACTTCTCCCTTTTCTTGCGAGGAATCCTATTTGGAATAAGGGAATTTCCCTTAAAAAAAGGAAAATGTTGACAGCTATGCACCTTGTATTCCACAAAGATACAGGGGAAAGACTTCCTCAGTGCCTGCGTGTGAAGATCTGAAGGGAGAGCCTAACCAGATTCAGCTGCTACACCCCACAATACATTAAAAACTCTCTGATAACACTCTTAACAGTCTTGGCTTCCCCTAAAGTATCCTCCTGGGAACTGCAGCTTGTCTTGGATACAAAAATGAATTGACAGTTCAATGAGGCCAATCTGGTTGACAGCCCAGCTGTGCCCCTATATGGACAGGAATAGCCTAACTTCTGCTGTCTATGCTCTGGTAACCTCTAGATTAGATTACCTAGCTGGTGCAGAATTTAACGCCCAGGTTGCAAAACGATTTGAGCATGTAACACCAGTCCTGGCCCGACTGCCCTGACTGCCAGGTCCACCTGGCACCTTGGTTACATATCTTCAGCCGCCAAGCAGAAACATTCCTCTTCTCCCAGGCCTTTTGCTAATTAAACAATTTATGGCCTTTTAAACTGTGTGTTTGAGAGAGAGGGGGTTTTTCTGTTTGTTACTATGGTATGTATTTTTGCGTTTTTATGTTGCAAACTGCCCTGTGAGCCTTGGGTGAAGGGTGGTATAGAAATTTAAGAACTAAATATACAAATAACAAATAAATGAAAAAGAGCCTAAACCCTATACCTTTTACAGTCACACTCCAGGATAAGATAAACAGGACTAAAGAACGTAGAAGGTGGAAATAAAGTAAACTGAAGAGGTTTTTCCATAGCAACAGATAATCTATAAACATACTGTGGCTGCCTCAATAGTTTTTAATAATAATATTGCCAATACAAAAATTTATCTTTATAATATGTGCTGGTTCCATCACATCATCCTCTGAAAGTCTTCTTTGGAGATTTCTGTTTGACTTCAGTGCCTCATGCCTTTCCACTCATTTACAAGTTCACTACTTTCAAAATTAACTTCCTGACCAGCGTCATAAAGGTTTCTGCCTTTCTGGAAGTGTAGAGACAGCTTGCTGAAAGTGTAAAATTACTTGCTAACTACAGCCCACTCACATTGCTTTTTCTATGGGCCTTTAGACCCCCATCGACTCCACTTTAGAGCGGTGTCTTGCTGACATGTCAACAGATGATTGTTCAGCTGTCAGAGATTAGGGGCTTGAGAAATTTGCAGGCAGTCCATATATTACATTAGTTCAAGGCAGGTACTGTATATATCTTCTGGCACTGAACACCCACTCTTCACTAAAGCTCTCCTTCATTCTATTCCAAAGTCTCCATCAGGAGGCAACTTAATTTACACTTTCTCCATTCCCTTTGCCAGATTTTGTGGCCTTCATGAAATTTCTTTTTGCAAAGCTGAATTCAAGCACCACTGAAAATGCAGCACATCTCAGCTTCTGTCTTAGTCAATGTTCTTTTCTCTTTTCAACACGTAAAGTCATACAAGTTGGTGGCCACTACTACTACACCTTGGGCGGCAAACCACACAGGTCATCTACGTGCTGTGTTTAGAAGTATTTCTACCTATTAAACGATTCAAAAGAGCCTATTTATATAAACTATTTTAGCAGCAGTCTGTTAAGCCACCTTCAAAGTCTGATGGGTTAAGCAAGTAATTTGACAAATGGAATGGGTCTTTGTCCAAGAAAGAATGTGCACAATTAATGATTTTCCCCAGAACAATAACCCTTGCTTATTAATTGCAGCAATAATGTAGTCTTACACTTATTGTGAGCATCTGGTTTTCTCTATTTTGTAGTTCTTTAAAAATATACTTGAAAGACACTCTCTCTCTCTCTCTCTCTGTGTGTGTGTGTGTGCGTGCGCACGCATGTGCAGAGACAAAGGTTGACCACAGTTTAGTGTAGAATTCATTTACACAGACACAACTACTGCAGCTCATTAAACACTCTACAAAACACCTGGAGAGTTGGACTCACAGCAAAGGCAGCATTCACTCAGATACACTGCCCCCCCATACACTATACAGACTTTTACATAGGTGTGGCCAGCACAACAGGGCTGTAGAACCAGCCTCCTGGAAGCAGCGTTGTTGCTGATGACTGGGGCAGGGTGGCAGCAATTATGGAGATGTGTGGCTATCTTGGTGGGAGGGCCAGATTGGTTATATTGGTGGGTTGGCACCACCCTGACTTTGCCACCACCCTGGCCCACACTTCCCAGGATGTGGAAGCTGTTACGCTGGCAACTGACACCTGTGAGTTATTATTGTGGTTGTTATGGTTATACGTACTTCTTATTACTATGTATTACCTGTCCTTCACCCCAGGGTTCCAGGGCAGGTTACAACATTAAAGTACAATATTGAAAACAGTTCTAAACAATTTACAATCGCAAAAATAAGGTGGGTCCTAAAGAGGTGCGTCTTCAACGTTCATTGGAAGCTGCATAATGAAGATGCCAGTTGCACCTCTGTGGGGAGGGAGCCCTCAAAACTTAAATACTTCTACAGAGAATGCCTTTTGACAGGCCACCACCACTTCCAAGGGTCAAGGTGCGACCAAGGCACTACTAAGAGAGTCCCCTGCCAATCTTAGTACCCACACTTGTTTTCTCCTGCTCTGGAGGGTAGGACTCAGACCAATGGTCTCAAGCAACAAGAAAAGGGGTTCTGATGAAACATCAGAAAAAACTTTCTGGCTGTAAGAGCTGTTTTACAGTGGAATGGTTTCCCTCAGGAGGTTGTGGACTCTCCTTCCTTGGAGGCTTGTAAGCAGAGGTTGGGTGACCATCTGTCATGGATGCTCTAGCTGAGATTCCTTCATTGCAGGGGGTTGGACTAGATGACCCTTCAGGTCTCTCCCAACTCTACAATTCTATTATTCTAAGAGGATCCATAGGGACGAAGCCAGTCTTTCAGATATCTGGGGCCTAAATTGTTTGTGACTTTTAACGCTAACATGAGCACCTTGAAATAGCAACCAAATAATTATATTTCCAGGACCTACCCTACTTTCTATGAGGGCCGCTCCATTTCTTTTACGGGATTCTTGCCCACAGTAGTAGATATGATGGTCATCCAAACTGAATTCGACAGAGGACGAGATGGTTGGACAGTGTTCTTGAAGCTACGAACATGAGTTTGACCAAACTGCGGGAGGCAGTGGAAGACAGGAGTGCCTGGCGTGCTCTGGTCCATGGGGTCACGAAGAGTCAGACACGACTAAACGACTAAACAACAACAACAACAACACCCTACTTTCTTGACTGTAGTTAGTTTTAAACTGATTTTGATGTTGCATTTTTAAATTGCTGTAACCCGCACTGGGACCTTAAAGGTGAAGGGTAGGTACAAAAAAGAAAATCAAATAAGTACTAGGGCACTATTCAACTAAGTTTTACTTAAAGTAGACCCGTTAAGAACATAAGAACAGCCCTGCTGCAACAGACACACTAGTTGTGCACCTAGTCCAGTATCCTGTTCTCATGATAGCCAACTAGATGTGAACAGGAAGGGCTTAACGTAGACCTGTTCATGCATTTCACTGGGTAAAACTTAGTGGACTACTACCCCTAATAAATAATAAGTTGTGCCATGACCAAGAGGCTGGTTTTGTAGCACACCCCATGGAACTGTCCCAGTAAGCAGCAGTGATGCTCTTGCCAGGAGACCAGCTTCACAATGCAACCTAGCCAGCTGTTTCTGCTTCAACACCACAGAAAGCTGCTGGGGTGTCCCGCTTTACTAAGGGCACTCTTCTATTTGAAGTAGTTGTCCAATTGGAAGTCTGTCCACTTGAAGTCCAGCTTAAAGATAAAGAATCCTAAGGAGAGAACAGGGATCTTTGAAGTTGCTGACCAACAGTCTGCACCTGGACAGCAGACAGAGAATGAGCACAGGTCACTTGGTTGCACTCTTCTGAACGCAGTGCTAAGTGGGCTATGCATGTGACAAAAAAGGTCAATTCATGCAATAGAACCTCCCCCCATCTCTTCTCCCTGTGTGCCCCCAAACCCATTCTAGGGTTTCCTTCAGCCCTGTGGAGCATATTTTGGAGGTGCAGGGTGTTGAGGTTGGGAGGGGTGAGGTCTCATTGTGTGAGCGGACCTCATTTTGTGCATGCAAGAACTTAGTTGGATCCCACCCTAAGTCTATTTAAATTATAGTAATTATATTTAAATACATATCTATACATATAAATTATCTTAAGCAAATTAAAATGTGTGAGTGACCCCTTGAAGTTGCAAATGTATGGGCATTGCTTCATTGTCTATTTTATTTTACTTATGATTAGAGACATATTTCAGTGCTCTGTGCTGCTTATTCTTCTTTCCTGACATTCTTACTAACCAAACAAAAAGATAATACATGCTCTCCATCTCCTCTAGGTATTTTATCTACCTGTAAATCTCCAGTGCCTTTAAGATGACTCTCATGGTCAACAGTACGTGCTCTTTTCTTTTCAAAACAAGCACATTGTTAAGAAATGGGTTTGGTTTCCTATATTCTAGGCCACTTCTAACAGAAAAAAAATCATTGTTGTGAGTGCTACCCAAATGTGAATTGATCAGCATTTTATGCCTCACAAGCTGTTGTTGTATGTGAGCCTGTCTACATGGCAACTGCAAACACTACCAGTTTAGCCCCATAGCAAGCAGCCAGATGGATGTCTGGAAAAAGGCTAGCACATTAACCCACAGAGTGGGATAGCAGTAAAGGGACACTGCTTGTCCTATACAGTAGATGCTTCCTACCTATCTCTCGCTCCCCTGCACTTCAGGGAGCTAAGAACAGGCTGCGGCCTTCTTGCACACAACACCAGCTGGGCTTCATGCATGCATCCAGTTCTACAAGCAAGCACCATTCAGATGAGTTCTAGGACACACCAGCATTAGTTTAACAACGCAGTTTCCTACCACGTTAAATCCCACCCATCTTTTGTGCTGCACTTCTCTGACCCCAGAGTTGTGACTCATCACTCATCCCATCTGGTATCTATCACATTCTTCATTGGTGTTCATAAGCGAAACATAGTGGTGTTTACATCTCTTTGCTTCAAATAAAATAACATATTAAAACAACACAGAACACTCTTAATCATTCTCTTTAACATTTCTTTTTACTCTGAAGAACAGTCATTTCATATAATTCAGATTTTATCTGCTATTTTTAAGTCATGACGGAGCTTTTCCTCTAACCATGTGGTTATTTATTTATTTATTGGATCTCTCTGAAACAAGTTTATACAGAAATGCTTCTTAGCAATTCAAGCAGATTGTATTCACTGAGCTATTTTCATTTTTAAGATTAAGGTTAAGGGACCCTTGACCATTAGGTCCAGTTGTGGCCAACTCTGGGGTTGCGGCGCTCATCTCGCTTTATTGGCCGAGGGAGCTGGCGTACAGCTTCCGGGTCATGTAACCAGCATGACTAAGCCGCTTCTGGCGAACCAGAGCAGCACACGGAAACGGTGTTTACCTTCCCGCCAGATCTATTTAGTAGATCTATTTATCTACTTGCACTTTGACCTGCTTTCGAACTGCTAGGTTGGCAGGAGCAGGGACCAAACAACGGGAGCTCACCCCATTGCGGGGATTCGAACCGCCAATCTTCTGATCGGCAAGTCCTAGGCTCTGTGGTAAAATTAATATAATGTAAGTATGAGAAGAGGACTTTTTTTTAAGTACTTAAAAATATTATTATTGCAGTCTTTAATTTTTTCAGACCCAGATCCTACTAACAGCCAGTGATTTTTTTCTGGAGAGACGAAGGGGAATGCATACACCTAAACATTTTGTTTAGCCTCACTGAGGGGCAGTATTTCAATATGAGTAGGAAAATGAGAGTACCCCTAAACATTTTTTTAGGGAAAAAGCACTGCTTACAGCAGACTACAAAATAACTACAACTTTTATTTTCTTTAAACATATTTTTAAATCTTTGCCTTGGACTGAAAAGATGAGAGCAATGGCAAGAAATCTGTACTTCTAATTGTTGCATAGAAATGATAATTTATTTGGGGGCATTTCCTGCTATTCAATGAGAATCTCAGAGGGGCTAGATAGCTTCATTTCCCCTCAAACGCACAATGTACATGACATACTGAATGCAAACAAACCATGAAAAAGAATCTCTGAATTGAAAGTGGAGACACTATTTGTACTTTTTGTTTGTTTTGTTTATTTATTACACAAGAAAATCTTTAATAAAAACTAATTTTTAAAAATAAATAAACTACTGAAACCTTTCGTTGTTGTTGCTGCTGCTGCTGCTGCTTTTGCAGCTGGTCATCCCCACTGTGGGCGAATCTACACTCATATTTCATAACATTAGGAAAGGGTTAAGAAAACGTTTAAAAATGTAAGGGTCATATTACGCTTAGTTTAGGACTTTAATAATGTGTTATTAAAATGTGACAGCAGAGGGCGTTGCAAAGGTACTAGCCATCTTAAACGGGGTAGACTTTGTGGAAACGTAATGAAAGGGGCAGAGGAACCAGAGACCAAATTGCAAACATGCGCTGGATTATGGAGAAAGCTAGAGAGTTCCAGAAAAACATCTACTTCTGCTTCATCGACTATGCAAAAGCCTTTGACTGTGTCGGCCACAACAAACTATGGCAAGTTATTAAATAAATGGGAGTGCCTGATCACCTCATCTGTCTCCTGAGAAATCTCTATGTGGGACAAGAAGCTTCAGTTAGAACTGAATATGGAACAACTGATTGGTTCAAAATTGGGAAAGAAGTACGACAAGGCTGTATATTGTCTCCCTGTTTATTTAACTTATATGCAGAATTCATCATGTGAAAGGCTGGGCTGGATGAATCCCTAGCCGGAATTAAGATTACCGGAAGAAATATCAACAACCTCAGATATGCAGATGACACAACCTTGATGGCAGAAAGTGAGGAGGAATTAAAGAACCTTTTAATGAGGGTGAAAGGAGAGTGCAAAATATGGTCTGAAGTTCAACATCAAAAAAACGAAGATCATGGCCACTGGGCCCATCACCTCCTGGCAAATAGAAGGGGAAGAAATGGAAGCAGTGAGAGATTTTACTTTCTTGGGTTCCATGATCACTGCAGATGGTGACAGCAGTCACAAAATTAAAAGACGTCTGCTTCTTGGGAGAAAAGCAATGACAAACCTAGACAGCTTCTTAAAAAGAAGAGACATCACCTTCTCGACAGAGGTCCGTATAGTAAAAGCTATGGTTTTCCCAGTAGTGATGTATGGAAGTGAAAGCTGGACCGTAAAGAAGGCTGATCGCCGAAGAATTGATGCTTTTGAATTATGGTGCTAGAGGAGACTCTTGAGAGTCCCATGGACTGCAAGAAGATCAAACCTCTCCATTCTTAAGGAAATCAGCCCTGAGTGCTCACTGGAAGGACAGATCGTGAAGCTGAGGCTCCAATACTTTGGCCACCTCATGAGAAGAGAAGACTCCCTGGAAAAGACCCTGATGTTGGGAAAGATGGAGAGCACAAGGAGAAGGGGACAACAGAGGTCGAGATAGTTGGACAGTGTTCTCGAAGCTACAAACATGAGTTTGACCAAGCTGCGGGAGGCAGTGGAGGACAGGAGTGCCTGACGTGCTCTGGTCCATGGGGTCACGAAGAGTCAGACACAACTTAACTAAACAACAACAACGATGAAAGAGAAACTAAATGGGACTGACATTTTAGAACGATATTTCTAATATCGTTCTAATAAAGTTTTAAAGGTGTGTGTGTAGATCCAGCCTCTCTCTCTTTTGTTCTGTTAAAAGAACAGCCCTTAAGCATAAAAAGGAGGCCATTAAAAAGGAAAAAGGGGTGGCCCATCCAATGAAGCTGGATTCAGGGCAAACAAAAGTGCACACACTGCACATTTTAACTGTGGAATTAGCTCCCACAAGAAATAGTGACCACAGGCTAGGATGGATTTAAGAGGATTAGACAAATAAGGCTATCAACACCTACTAGCCACAACGACTTTGTTTCACTTCCACTGTAAGAGGCAGTATGACGTATGACTCTGAATACAATTTGCTGGGAATCACAAGTGGGGAGTGTTCTGGGGCACTCAGATCCAACTTTTGGGCCTACTATTTCTTATGTTAAAACCTACACTTATGCACTCTACATAAGTAATGTTATGAGTTGCCGGGGGGGGGGGGGGGAAGGAGGGTAATATTCTTTGAATATCCAGGCTAGTTTCCTGGTGAGGACGATTGCCTGGTGGGCCATTAAGGAGAACACAGGACGGGGCTCTGTGAGAGATAGCCAATGGGTGGGGTAGTTAGAAGGACAAAGGCAGAGTTGAGAGCAGAGAGTTGGATATGAGCTAGAAGCAAAGCAGCAATATGGGAAGAGAGAGATGTTTGATTTCTGTTTGAATCCAAGGCTGTGGCTATGGAGGAAGGAAGGAAGGCCCTCTTGGGGCATTAATGTTGTGAAGTCCTCCATCATAGGCTCAGACTGAGTATATACCGGTAAGTTGTTTAGACTGGAGCCCCTGGAATCTTGCACCAGAGATTGAGGTGGCATGCAACAGTAATATTAACTAAAACTATGACTATTCTTGTTAATATTTTTGTCTCCATTAATCAGTGTGTATTACCAGGATTTGCTGGTGGAAAATTCTGTATGTTTACATCTTGCTCCTGTACATTCCTACTGACAAATAAGTCTCCCCTTGTCCAATCAGACTTGCTTCTAAATTAGAATAAATCTATCTTAATGATTTAAGTTTCCTTGCTTTAACTCAGCTCACCCTGAAACAAAATCAGGCATGTGTAATGCATACTCATTTAGAGGTATAATTAATTTTGTTTTATAGCATTAGTATCTGTTGCCAGTGTTGAAAGATAATGACAAAAATACCAGACGTTGTGGAGCTATAAGATGGGAGATTGAGCCCTTTGGCTGCTATCTCTGGCCTATCATGATCCCAGGGACAACCCTGGTTAGTTCACACATTTCACAATGTGCAGACACTCTCTGAGGTTATTTTTAACACTCCTGAACAATAATTTTCAGACTAGCACTTAACTCAGGATAGCTGCCACCACATAGTAGCTGTCTCCAGTGGCGTAGCGTGGGTTGCCAGCACCCGGGGCAAGGTAAGTAATTTGCGCCCCCTAACCCGGGGCAAGGCAAGTAATTTGCGCCCCCTAACCTGCCGCCGCTGCCAGCTTCTTCTTGCTGCTGCCTGGGCTGGGGTATTTACGGTAAGGTAGCCACGGCGGCGGCGGGTCCGTGTCAGGTGATCTGAGGCGAGTTGCCGCTGGCGCTGCCGCCCAAACGACGCCGCTTGCCCAGAGGAGGAGGGCAGAGAGGCGAGGAAAATGCAACATGGCCCAGCAGCTGCAGAAGCAGCAGTGGCGGCAGGGCTGTGAGGAGGGGCTGCCTGGCGCGCCCTCCGCGCCCCTGACGCGCGGGGACTGCGGTGAGCGCTGAGAGCCGCTGCCAGCTAGTCGGTTCCGCGAGACATGGGGCTCTGCTACAGCCTGCGCCCGAGGCTCTTCGGCGACTCCGGAGGCAGCGAGCGCGCCCCCCCCCAGATGTTGCGCCCGGTGCGGCCGGCCCCCCCTGCACCCCCCATGCTACGCCACTGGCTGTCTCTGGAACAAAGATTACTGTGGAACCAGGGAAGAAGAACTGATTTAAGACTATGGGCTCTTTTCATACTTACTCCAACAAGACAGTTCCACCATACTCTAATTACCAAAAAATTAGGCATTGGAATTGTGTGTTCAAACAGTGCCAATTCTCTTTTTACTTGTTGTTTTGTGATATATTTTAGCATAAAGGAACTACCTACATTACCCATAATGGGCTTCATGTTTCCTGGCTTGGAGTAACACACACATTTATCATTGTTGTTGACTGCTCTTTTGTTCAAAAGTTGCTGTTGAGAAACTTGTACTTAAAAAAAATTTTTTTTTTAAAGTGTGCATGCCCATGCAAATACCCGCATACATGCCCCCTGGGGATCTCAGGTTTCTGTGGCTTAGGGAGGGGCAGGGAAATACTAATCGAGGGGAAAGGCAAGAACACACAGCACAAATACAACCTGCCAAGCACCACCCACCGGTGTGGCCAGGAAACACTGAAAACGATTTCAGAAGCATTAAACTGAAAGCGCTCATTTGCACCTGAAGGTGCACACAATTGCGCACCTGGAAACAATGACCGGCATACACATTAATGCCCCAGAGTGGACACAGCCCAGGTAAGTTAAGTATCTGGCCTGATCACACACAGTACTCAGACCAGAGCTGCAATTCTAGCTGGCAGCAAGCCCCATCAAAGCCAGTGGGATTTACTTCTAAGTAAACATATACAGAATTGTGCTGCACATTCAGGTTCTTTCTTGATCAGGGCTTAGGGAAGCTTCTGGTCCCCAATCCTGGATAACACTTGGGCCATTGCAACAGCAGTGGTGAGCATGCATGGCATGTTGTGGCACTTGTGTAGTACTGATATACAACACTGAATGGTGCCCATCATATATTCTCACTGCCTTTCAATTTCATAAGCTCAGTAAATCATTTTTATAAGACACAGAGTCAATATCAAATGAAATTCAGGCATACCAACCTAGATACACAACCCATGAGATCAGCATCCAACTTCTCAGAGAATGAAGTGGCATTCTGCCACCAGAGATTGAGCAATAACTGCCTGTGACTTCCTTAGTATATGACGGTGTGGTTTGGTTAATTCGGAGAGTGAACAAGATTCTGGCATGAGCATATGGTATTCAGTTTCATAGAGGAACAGGCTCTGAGTGCCACTTGAGATTGTACATATGACTGATACCAAGCAGAAGACAGACATGACATTTATGAGCATCATAATTCTCCTGTTTTAATAGGTCAAAAACAAGTTCTTTCAAGACAGAGTCAACAGTTTACCAACATCCAGGTAAATTAAATTAATTGCTCCAACTTTTAATAATGAAATAATCTGATAAGACAACCATGGTCTGAACAGAGTTGCTTTTGATGGATTTGAGTAGTTCCTACTTGTCCTTCTTTCAAAATATTTCAGACTATGTCTACATTGTTGTTTTTTTTAAAAGTATATATTCCATATAAGTAATTTCCAGGGTATTTTCTTATATATATATTTCAAATATTGAAGCTGACATAAATTTTCACCTGGGTGATTATTACTCTTTTATTGCAGGAATTAAAAATTATGTGGGTATGTGTCTTATTACAGATGGGTGAGCTATTTACTTTCAGACATTCATGCTGAATTATACTACTAGTGGGTACACTGACAGTGGTAGATCTCTGCTCAATGAATTTTCTGCAGCATAGTGAGAACCTCCCCAGAATGTAAGGCCCCTCTCTAGTGTTACAATTAAAATGCATCCTGTATCTTCAGATATTATTTCAGTAAACTGTCAACCACAATAAGCCCAAAGCATGTTTATTATAGAAATTTAAGCTTATGATATTCACATATTATGCTTTATAAAACATGTATCAAATCTCTTTACTGTATTCTATTCTTTCATTATTATTGAAGCTGTGTTTGCGATCCAGTTAGACGTTTAACTTTTGCATGAAGCAGCCTTGAAGGAAGTTTTAGCAACTTCTCAAGAACAACAGATAAGCTTTAGTAGTTGCTTGGAAACAACATTCCAGAGGCGTTTGTTTGTGTGTGAATAGATTTTGCTTACAGGAGTAGATAAGAAATAGGTTTGGCCTAGCAGATGAGCAGTGTCACCAATATGCGCTTTTGCTCTTTACTATGCTCTTTGCTACAAACTTTGGACCTACACAAAACTGAGGCTATTCCCATGCATGTGAAGAGAACAATGGTGAGACAAACTTGGTTTTTGGCTATGCTGTATTCACAACCAATTGCATTCTAGATCTTGTAGGATAGGACTATGCTTCACCATTCCATGTGTATATAACGGCAGTTCTGCCCCAGTGCCAACTGGGAAAAGGCAATTTGGATGTAGAAGCCAAGGCAGAGAAACCAATTGCAGAGAAGGTCTAGAGAAGGCATGGCCAAACTCGGCCCTCCAGATGTTTTGGGACTACAATTCCCATCATCCCTGACCACTGGTCCTGTTAGCTAGGGATGGTGGGAGTTGTAGTCCCAAAACATCTGGAGGGCCAAGTTTGGCCATGCCTGATCTAGAGTAACTAAGAAGACTAAGAAGACCAATTGGGAAAAGGATTACAATTCACAAAAAAGGATTACAATTCAGGGAAGACTTAAACAACAGAAATCCAAGGACATGTGTCTGCAGCATTCATATCTCTCCCCCCCCCCCATTTTTACTTGTCACAGACCCAGTCTTTGGCAGGGGAGTAGGTGTGTGTGTCTGTGTGTGTGTGTGTGTGTGTGTGTGTGTACCCCATCCTTTGTACCCCATGAAATATGGTTAGTGTGCTAAGGAAAGTTATACATTCACTACACTCTCCAGCCACCTGTTTCTAGGACTTTTCAGAAGGAAAAGTCCCAACTGTGTAATATTGATTTTAAAGAATAAAGCTTTGAACCTTCATTTTTTGTCTTACCTGGAAGTGCCAAGGATTGAACATATGTCCTGCATAGAAAGCAGATGCTTTAACACTGAGCTGGTTCTGCCTAGAAGTAGCTAACACTGACTAGCATGAGCTTTTCAAGATCTCTGGTTTTTCCCCTAGTCCTGCTGTGCTGACCCTTTTTAAACGGAGATAGCCAACAGTAAATCCGAACCATTTTCCATGCAAAGCATATACTCAACCACTAAGCTGTGGGCTCTCTCATCGGTTTCTTTCCTTTCTCCTTATTTAAATTCAACACACGGCAAGCATTATCTACTGCAGCATTAAATGCTACTAAAATGTTGACATTTTGGATGCAACTCTCAGGAAATTTAGTAAAATATAAATTAAGCGAAACACACAATCACAACAATGCTGGAAATTAAGTGGATACTATAAAGATAAATTTACTGAGTACAATTGAAGGGCTGGGATGAATTAGCATATTCTAATTATCTTCCCTGTGCTCCTGTAGACTCTGCAACTATTCAGCTTATATCCACCAGCCTTGCAAAAAATTAACAAGGGATAACCCCACCACCACCACCTGCCCCAATACACTTACACAGACCTACTTCACCCACAATTTCCTTTTCTCCTTTCCTCTGTTACTGGCCCTGCCCCCAAAACTGAAGTTTAGGACTCAAAGCTCCAATGTATTTCCCAAGTTTATCCCCAAATGTCAAGCAGGAGACAATGGCAAAATGGTGCTTTTGTCAATTGCCTGTTTGACTGACCTCAGCTGGGACTTGTTCCATATCCTCATGCACACTGTAAATTCAGCCTGCACTCTGCAAGCATAGATAGCACATTTCTAGCTGCTGACACGCAGGTGTGTGATAGGGCAATGGAACTACCACAACCCAACATTATACAGCCCACCTGTGGCTATTCTGCCCTGTAAATGTTAACTATTTGGTTAAGAATGACTCCCCCCTCAGACTTCGAGTAATTGAGGGGGGGGGCTGTATGTACAGTTTTCTAACTATTAGCTGACTCCTGTTGAAGTTTCACTTCATGTGCCATTTTTTGAGGCAGGTATATAGACACATTTTTTTGTTCAGGCTTTTTTTAAAAAAAAGTAATCCCAGGGGTCTTGGCCTACAGGTGCTTCAAATTTCAGCTTCCTGGGCTGTGAGGAAATTCCCTCACCTTTTGAAGAAACATGTTTGGCAACATACAAGCAGAAACATACAAGGCTCCCTTTTTCATAATCGTTCTGGTCACCAGGGTAACTTGAGGAACTTGTGAGCTAAATTTCAGCTTGTTGAATTAATTGGAAGTATTATTCACCATTATGAGTGAGGCCTAAGAATCCTTAGTATAATATCAAATTATGTTAATCAACCACATTTTCAAATACTGTAAGTATCTGCTCATTCCAAGCAGGAAAATGACGCTTAACTCTGACCACAGGGCTCTAAAACAACTGAAAAGCAGAAATTACGTACCTCAGGGAGAAGCACTTCTTCAAAAATCACTGCCCAGTTTCTTCCACCTTTGTTTCCTTGCAGGCTGTTTATTTGTGTGCTCACCTTCTAGCATCTTCTATGCTTTGCTGGGCTCCTGAACTCCACAGTGAATATTGCAAGCTACACAGAGGAGGAAAACCATGGCAGGTGGCAATGAAGGGGAGCAATTGAGCTTGCCCTCCAGCTGTAGCTCCACTCCACCACCTCAAAACAACACTGAGAGAGGAAGTGATCACATACAAGCAGGAAGCTGAGGGAGAAGCACATGTTTTTGCTTGGTGAGAGGGCAGAATTTGGTGGTGAGGGACTTAAGGAAGTTGAAAACTTGCAGGGATATTTTGGGATAAACTAAACAGAAACCAGCCTATCCTTTCAGCCTTTTTCTGTTTGTGACTTTGCTATAACCACAGCTGCCTCCCCCCCCCCCCCAATTGGGTTATTGCTATCACAGCTGTGCCGTTACCATTTCCCTGGTTTACCTGTAGTTTTGGAAATAACCTGTATGCTCAATGTGTGTGTAAAATCACAGGCCGCACATTTCAGTAGAACAGTTGTTTACACTACCAGTAAAGCATTTTAGGAGAGAAATATGAATTTATATGGTGCTGGTTTTCTTTTAGCCTCTTCCCCCAAACACCTTTGTATCTTGATAGATTTAGATATGTTAACAAGCCTATTCTGGCATTTTCTCCCACAAGGTTTTAATTGCAGGAAGGGGGGAGACTGGGCTCATGCTCCCTGGCTCCAACCCTTTTCTCACATCTGTGTTTGCCAGGCCACACGCCTCTCATGCATTACTAGGATAATCCAGCACCTATAATGTGAGGAGTCTATACCCTTACAGCAGACTGCCTGCAGAAAAAGTTACCCTTACAATATATGCAAAGACTAGATGATGAAAATGCAACTGTGATCACCACTCTGCTATGCAAGGGAGCTAGCACACATGCAAGGAAGTGTTGCTGGCCCACCCTCAAGATTTATGGTTGGAGATTGCAAAATCTTCATTAAATTACTTGTTATAATCTCCTTGTTGCCAGATCCACAGATCTATACTCTGTCATCTCCTGCTGCCTTGATCCTGGGCATCCTTGAGAGCAGTACATGTGAAAAGGATCTAGGAGTCTTGGTTGACCACAAACTTGACATGAGCCAACAGTGTGGCGCGGCAGCTAAAAAGGCCAATGCAATTCTGGGCCTCATCAATAGGAGTATAGCATCTAGATCAAGGGAAGTAATAGTGCCACTGTATTCTGCTCTGGTCAGACCTCACCTGGAGTACTGTGTCCAGTTCTGGGCACCACAGTTCAAGAAGGACACTGACAAACTGGAACGTGTCCAGAGGAGGGCAACCAAAATGGTCAAAGGCCTGGAAATGATGCCTTATGAGGAACGGCTAAGGGAGCTGGGCATGTTTAGCCTGGAGAAGAGGAGGTTAAGGGGTGATATGATAGCCATGTTCAAATATATAAAAGGATGTCACATAGAGGAGGGAGAAAGGCTGTTTTCTGCTGCTCCAGAGAAGCGGACACGGAGCAATGGATCCAAACTACAAGAAAGAAGATTCCACCTAAACATTAGGAAGAACTTCCTGTCAGTAAGAGCTGTTCGACAGTGGAATTTGCTGCCAAGGAGTGTGGTGGAGTCTCCTTCTTTGGAGGTCTTTAAGCAGAGGCTTGACAACCAGATGTCAGGAGTGCTCTGATGGTGTTTCCTGCTTGGCAGGGGGTTGGACTCGATGGCCCTTGTGGTCTATCCCAACTCTATGATTCTATGTCCCATGCTGCCAATTAGTTTTCATGTTAAAGGCCTTGTGGTTAACATATAAAGCCCAGAACAACTTGGGACCAGGATACCTGAAAGACTGTCTGCCCTTATATAGATCAGGACGGCTACATTAGGCAGAGATGTGAAAACAGGTATTTCACCTTCCGCCTAGTGGACACACATCCCACCCCTAGTCATATTTGGGGCCCCACAAGGCTTCATGTTGCTTTGTTACTGTGTTGTTTATGTACTTTCCTGATCTTATACTTCCCCCCTACCTCTATGTTTCTTTAGGGCTCTTCCATAGGAGGAGAGACACTGATTAGGTCAATTCCCCCCCCCCCCCTTGAGTGGAGGAGTGCTACACAAATACATTGGTAAGTGCACACTGCTTCTTGACATTATGGGTAAAAGGGTGGCTAAGCCACACAGCCCTATGACTCTGCTTCATGCACTTCATGCACTCTTTTAATGTATGTGTGGGGAGGAACTGGTGCCCATCTTTTAACATTCCTCAAAAGTCTACAAAGAACAAAAATGCCTTACATGAACTATGTGTCATGAAAACAGAGGTGTTTTTGTCAACAGTTTAACCAGCTGTGCATACGATTTCCCTTTTGTTGAAAGGAGAGAATGATGATGCTCTGCAGAGCTATAAATTAGTGTGTAAGCCTATGCCTTGGCTCTACTAGAGAGCAATATCTGAATAAATATACAACTGCATATTCATCTACCTATTTCCCTTTGCCTCCCACAACAACTTCCCATGAAAGATTAAGTTCTCCTCATATAATCTGAATTCCAGTTTTGGCTGATTAATGCCAATAGACGTGTACAAGTGTATGCAAATTGTGGCTTGTGGCCGACTGGAGAGCCATGGGCCAGGAACAGCAGAAGATGAATGTAATTCTATTGCCATGAGTGTGAAAGAAGCTATAGAGAAAACTGAACAGAAGCTGAAATAGAGTTTGCCTTAAACTTTACCAAGTGCACTGCAGACTTCCTTCTAGTATGAAGTCTTAATATTGTCTGGCTGTAGAAAGTTCAGGTCTAATCACACTCTGAGGGATAGATCAGTTTTATTCCTTCATGGCTTCCCACACAGCACTGATAATTGTTTGGTGAAGAGCAAAGAAATATGTTGGAGATTTCTAGCTTTGTTGAGCACAACAATTCAAGGGAATGACTGTCAAGCCCATCTTCAGCATAGACCAGTCTTGAAAGCAGTGGTGGTGCAATCTCCTCCTGAAGAGCCCACCCCTGTAAACTGAGGTATTATCAACCATTACCGTGTTGCTAATGTCCCTTTCTTGGGCAAGTTGGAAAAGTGATGGCTAAGGAAATGCAAATGTTATTGGGTGGGATGTTTTATCTAGATCTATCTATGTCTGACTTCAGGTCTGGGTAAGGCATCAAAACAGCCTTGTAGGAACAGGAACATAGCTTGGGAGTTCTCCTAGACGCAAAGTTGCCACAAGAGGCTCAGGGGGCCTCAGTGAAAAGGAGTGCCTATGCCTAGCTCTGGCTAGGTCATTCAGTATGACTGTAATCCTTGCTGTAATAGCCTGAATTGCTGCAATGCAGTCTATATGGGGCTAACCTTGACGACAGTCTGCCAATGAGCTACTATGTCCAGTTCAAGACATTGATACTGATATACAAAGCCTTAAATGACCTACTTAAAGGACCACATCCTTTGGTACTTACTGATATGCTCTGAGGTCAGCAGGGGAGACCCTGCTCTATATCCTGTCAATGATGGTATTCTGAGGCAGGGCTGTCTCAATGACAGCACCCTGAATGTAGAACTTTCTCTCCAAGAAAGTTGGGTCTACCCTGAAGCCTCAACAACGCTCCCCGCCCCCGCCAACCTGTGTTTGACGGGCCATTAGAAGCAGACACCATTGGGGAAGGAAATTAGCCCCCCCCCTTCAGCCGCACGGAAATGGGCGCCCAATCCCCTGCCCCCACCCACTGGGAGGAGAGGCAAGTAGTTCTTGCCAGGAAATTTAGGCCACAAATTGGCTCTGCAATTTAACAGTCCATTTTAGATGCTTAAATTATATAGATATATATTGAGCATCACACAGTTGTGAAAGTATTTCCTCATGTAGATAGCCCTTATGAATTAGACCATTCTTTTAATTCAACACTTTTCCTATAGACCAGAATATCTGGAAAACTATTCATAACCGTGCTTGCCCTGTATATTTCTAAATAGATTCCCATGGCCTTGATAATGTATTTGGGGTGTGTGTGTGTGTGTGAGAGAGAGAGAGAGAGAGAGAGAAAGAGACTGAGAAATTTGGCCTTGACATTTTGCTTATATATTGCTCCAAAATAATTTTTAAAAAGCACATAGACAAAAATTTCATGGTTTTCTATAACAAGAAATCAATACAACAAAACTAGTTTTAGCAAACTGTACATACATAAATATGTTTCTTTTTTAATACTTAACATTCATGATTTTTGTTCATAAAGCCTTCCATGATTTATTTATTACATCCATTACTTTTTTTAACTATAAAAAGTGCTGTTCTGATTTACAGCTTGTGCATCCAAAGCGAAGGTTAGAACATCATGCTCCACCCAAAACCCCACAAAAAATGGGGAAATAATACATGGCCTTGCAATCTCCTTAAAATTTATGTTACAATAGTCTCTAGAATCTCTTTAGCACAGTTTGGTTTTTAATGATTCTATGAGTGTGTGTATACTTGTAAAATACCAATAATGCAGATAATGAAAGTTTGAGTAATAGATCTTTATGAGCTGCACATGGGAAATATCTTCTTTCAGACTGAAGTCCTTGTCTATGCATAGTACAGGGCACTGGCCCAAATTATAAAAGTGACTGAGAAGTCCAGAATATTGGCAAAAAAGGAAAAATATTCTATCACTTATTTCATAGCCTTTTCAGTGCCAGAGATGTGAGTTTTAAACAATGCTACTCACATAGTGCATGACTCATTTTGGTACTGATACATATTTAACTTAGTGCCAAGTTGACTTATTTATGTGTCCAAGGAGAACTACTCTGCAGTGAATGTACCTGCGTTTGATACAAGCTTCTCTGTCGTCTTTCCAGCTGCTTCATAAAGGTGGCGGGCCATTAGTATACCTTAGCATGGGGTGAAAGGAGCGTGCAAAGTTATTGGAGAGGGCGCAGCTATAGTCTTCCTCCGTCATTGGCACCAGGCAGGCAAGACCAATTAAGAACAGCAAGAGGAGCTGAAGTGGGAGAGCGGCTCGGAGGACCCTGAGGAAGAAGCATTGCTGCTGCCGCCGCCGCCGAACTGGCTGAACCTCAGAATGGGAGGAATCTAACCCATCTCTTGTGCACCTAAAGAGACAATCCAATACAGAAATAAACCAATGCATTACTGTGAAATGACACCCAGGCCAAGATGCTGCCTGAAATATCCATGAGACTTTCATGATTTAGAGATTCCAAATGCATTTTACATTAGACGTTTTCTAGTTACTCGAAAAGACTACTTGGGTATTAGAAATCCCATACATAACTATTTAAAGTAGTATGCTACCCTCTCTCCCAAATATAACACCACTACATCAGTCACCCATCAGGTATATCAGTCACGATCCATGCTACTGATCAACAATATTTCTTAAGGAGTGTAGCCCAGGTATTTCCCCCCCCCCCAATGTCAGGATCACAGTAAGTATGCCAATATCCAATTAGAAGGATTTTAGATTGCACAGTACAGTGTAGCTCATTTTGCACTGAATCAGCAATTAAAACCAAATGTGGAACTTCAGATGTACCATTCCTCTTTGAGTATAATTTACTACCCTGGAAAAAAGAATGCAGTAGAAATTAACAGAAAGACTGTTGCTTGTCCTAACAAGGATTCTTTTTATTTCAGCCAGGAAATAATATCCACCCTTCTGCCTTGTGATTAATCAAAGCAACTGCATCTCCAGTTGCTATCATTGCAAGGATGATGAGGGTAGGGGTGGGGAGAAAGTCTTTTGTTGCCACTGGACAAATTATGGGCACATATCTTCCCACCCTTCAAAATCCTCAAGTAAACCAGGAAGTTCTGTTGGCTACTCTTAGTTGACTAATGTTCAAAGCTAATAAATGATTAACTGTTTGAGATGAGAGAGCTGACAAGAGGTCCAAGATCAAAAACAAAAGGTGGCAGATTATTTACAGGCACATCACTGAAACTAGGATGGAAAGCTGCTTAGTCTGTTATTAAGTATGCAGCCTTCTATTATGAATGCATCAAAACGATATGGCACATTTAACAGCATCAGAGCATTCTATATTAAAGTTCAATTAGACCCAGCCTTCAAGCATCTGACAATGCCAGTTTGAGGAGTTAATGGGCTTAGGTATAGACAAAGGGAACAGGTAGTGCTGCCCAACTGCCATCTTAGGCTGCACAGCCTTTAACTGTGACTATTTTCTCACATGGCTTTTACTTAGTCCACAGCCTTATGTACACTGTATGTGTCCAGAATTGTGCCTGCTGGCCCAGTGTCTACATACTGGAGGTGGCATTTGGGACAGGCATGCACATATAACCTATCATAGCTCTGATTGTGCAATAATAGAACAGACCCCATGTACAGACATCACCTCCAAACAGTATTAAGGTACAGTGAGGAATTGAGATCAGGAAGCACAATCCTGATTCTCCCACTAGCAAAAAAACTGCACTGTATGTGGAATTACCATCTGCATTCTATCCTTCCCCCAAGCATTGAACAATAACACCATCTTCCAAAATGCTTAAGTTCTAGAACCACTTGGCATTCTGCTGCCCTTAAGCCTTGTCTATAAAAGAAGGCAATAGGAAATATTTCTTGGGGGGGGGGGGAGAGTAAGTCCATTCCAAAACAATTTGTGCTTCTACCTCTCTGTGGTTGTGATAAGGCTGGTATATCCTGTTGATGTGGCCCCTGCATTTGTTCAGGATGCAGAGTGGAGAGAACTGGGTTCAGATTCTGCTGTAGTGATGAGACTCATAGAATTGTAGAGTTGGAAGGGACCCAGAGGGTCATCTAGTCCAACCCTTGCAATGCAGGAATTTTGGGTCTGACCTGATCTCTTAGCCTAATGTATCTCAAAGGGTTAAAATTGCATAAATTTGAGAGGACAAAACAGTAGAACCCATGTTTGCCAACCCAAGACACTTGGGGAAAGGGCAAAATAAAAAGGTTATTAAAAATGCAAGCCATTTTTACATAGGCTGAAAATCCTGTTGACACTTTTTAGATAAAACTTAATTTAAGTTGGGACTGCATTTTGGAACTTATAAAGCTTGTTTCTCCCTTGAGGCAGGTTTTATAAATGTTCAAAGTTCCTTTCTGAGTCCTAATTCAACAAACTTCATAAGCCTACCCAAAAATAAGCATGGCATATTATTAAAACACTGATCTTTCTTCAGCTACTGGCCTTTTTTCATCTGAATTTAAATTTGTATCACCTTTTCCAGATTTTTTTTTTAAATAGACCTCTCCAATTCATCTAGTTCAGCTAATTATTATTTTGTTTCTCTTTTTACATTTATTTCTAAATTGCTTGATGGTGTGCTCTTAGATTTTTAGAAATTATCTGACTCTATTTTTCCCCTTTTTCTTATTTTAACTTTTGTTTCCTGATCTATCATGCAATAGAAACTACTTTGCTTTCCTTAATCTTCTTTTTCTTTCTTACTCTTAATTTGTATCCAGCTTTTGATATTGCTTTATTTAAAGCACTGTCCGTTTCTCTCTTTTGCATATAATATTGGTTTTCAGGGTTTTGCTTTTCTTCCTTGTCTTTATAGACACAATTTCATGTTCCTGTTCTAGGTACAGTGGTTGAAATCCAATGTTTTAATCCCCGAGTTAACTTCCATGCTGTTCTGAAGGGTCCCTACCTGTCTGGAACACATTTTGTGGGTGCAGGGTCTGGCAAGATACTTAAAAGCATCTGAAAGCCTTTGATCTTATTTATGGGATTCATAGCCAGATTACACTTGGTTAACTCTCTCCTTTTTTAAATGACTGTCACCAACTTGTTTAAGCTAGCCTTTTTGGGAAAGGCACTATGGCTTTAATTTCTTCTTTGCTTTGTTCAATCATTTTATAGTTTTTTGTTGTTGTGTATATTAGATTCTAAAACCTGGGCAGGGCATGTTTGCTTTTTTGTTCTGTACACAGCCTAGATATTTAGACACTATTAATTATTTATGTTGTTTCTTTATTTCATGTGGTCAGAGATTTACAAAGCCCTTGACAAACTGTCTGGCGTTTATGTTTTTCATAGACTTATTAATAGAGCTGTAAAGCTCCAAGCCACTTGAGAACACTTCTGGGTTGTTGCACTTTTCCATGGAACTCTCAAACAATGGGTAGATGTCAGTATGTGACCTCGGGGCCATATGGGTGGCACCTTCATAACCCATTGTGAAGTGGGCACTTTGTGATAAATACCAATGGCTAATTGGTGCTCTTGCCCAACAAATGTTGCTTTCAGCAACAACAAACACGCACGCCTGGACTTCTTGCAGCAAGAAAAGTGTTGGGAAATTACACTGGAAAGTGCACCAGTGGTGATGCCATATACCTTCCACATAAATTTTGAGAAAACAAATCAGGATGATTGCTCGTTATACACTTCATCTGGAAGTGGACCCCGTCATATAGCTCAAATCCCAACACCACAAACAAATCGGCTCATGCCAGATTCTAATGCACCACAAAAAGACTGGTGGAAGGAGCAAGGAACACTGTTGCTAAAGCTGCCTTTACGATAATAGTTACTTTACTACACACATGTTAGTTCAAAAGGGGGGCGGGGGCAGGGAGACCCTCCACCCCATACTACCCCATGCATATTTCTATAAGAGAAGCATACACATCCATTATAACAATGTACAATTTACATCCATATACAAAGGACAAGGAATTATATGTCTGAAATACTGTAATTACTAAGAGTGCTCCAGAATTATCAGGAAGAGAGCACCATTATGCACATCCTAGGTTTTTTAATGCTGTAAGAGAGGCATCAAAATGATGGTCATATATTTCCAGTTTCTAGGGAACCAATTTTGAAAGGCCAATTTTTAGCATATTTTTATATGTAACCAGAAGAATTTATACACTAATGGGTTCATTAATAATTATTGAGCTGTGGTTACTGAAATCATAGGGCTGGCAGAGGTGAGTCTATTGAGATCAAAACAAGCCTTTGGGGATAAGTCAGACTCCGTATGAGGCAGTTTCATATGCAGATGCTGGGCTGGGCAGCATCTACCCTGGAACACCTTTGTTAATTGCATGTATTTGTAATCTACCAAAGCTGTGTATTAAATTTCTTATTTCTTTTTTTTTTCTTTTGCGAAATGTTGCATTCACTCAGTAGATATGCACTATTATTGTGCAGTTCAGTAGGAGTAACACTTGATCTGACACTTTGTAAAGGTTTTTTAAGTCAATCATCACTTGTAATAGCTGTGCTGATTTTGCCTATCACTAAGGTCTCATTCGTAGTTTCTTCATCTGAAGTAGATTGAGACACATGTTGCACATGGCTGAACGAGGGCATTTGGAGTCGTGGACAAAGCTACAACTAACAATTGTGCATAAAAATGATTTCTGATCACAAAATGTTTGTTCTGCTCATATACCCACTGCCTTGCTTCCTGTGAAAGCCAAGATGAATCTTCAAGTCTGGATTATTATTGGGAATGAAAAGTGAGGTAGAAGAATGTAGCACTTGATTAATGGGTTCTGAGACTACAGACTGAATCACTGGCGCCAAGACCTTTTAGGGATCCTATAGGGTAAACACTTCGGAGAAAAGGACACAATTACTCTAATCTCTAACATTTTTATCTCATAAAATATCTATATTGACTCAAGCCTATGGCTGCAATCCAGTGATACAGCTCTGCTTGAAAAGGTCTCTCAACTGTTGGCTACGGCTGGAAAAATCTCTGAATATGTGTGCAGCTCCATCTGCCACTGCTGGCAATACCAAGTCTCATGAATAGTTTTGGATATTGATATACATCATTGGGGTATTTTTGTGCTAATTACTGATGGCATGGGGGAGAATATCCATTCCTTTATGCAACATTTCATTTGTTTATTTTGATTTTATCCTGACAAAACCCAATGTCCTGGAGTAGATAACTCTATCTATCCCTATCTATCTATCTATCTATCTATCTATCTATGGCATAAAGCAGCATCTAAGTGCTGCTTAACCTGAAGTTCTAGTAAGCTATATCGGACCCTGCTGAGCTATGCAAATGTGCTAGCAATTTTATTGCTGCACCACATACAATGGTACCTTGGGTTACAGACGCTTTAGGTTACAGACTCCGCTAACCCAGAAATAGTACCTCGGGTTAAGAACTTTGCTTCAGGATGAGAACAGAAACCGCACGGCGGCAGCAGGGGGCAACATTAGCTAAAGTGGTACCTCAAGGTTAAGAACTGTTTCAGGTTAAGAATGGACCTCCAGAACAAATTAAGTTCTTAACCTGAGGTACCATGGTATATGCATTGTTCCCTGCCAACATAGGTGTTTTGCACCACCCAAAACACACCAATGTGAGAAAGCCAGGGTCCATAGGAAGGGCTGAACTGTAGGCAATGCGTAGTTTGACAGTACCTGTCCTTTGGTCTGATGCAGCTTCTTCCAGACGAGTTTGCATTTAAAACCACTGCCCTTTTAAATTTGCAACAGCAAAATTCCACGGGTTAAATACCTTGGTCTCCTTTTATGTGTCTAGTCTCCCAAGGATTGCTGATCCAGTGCAAGATCAAACACAAGGTACTCAGATCAGAGGCAGGCCAGATTATTAAAAGAACACAGTGACAGCTTGTACTTCTTTATCAGTCAAAACCACATTACACATCAACTGCAACCTGTCTGGCTCCCATGCTTGATTAACTTCCTTATTCAGTAGAAAACCCATTTGTATTCCGTGCTTGACTGAATGACAAATTGTCTATTGTGTTGTTCTGCTAAGAGATGTGTTAATAAACAGTGCTGGAGAAAGATGCATAGATGCCACAGTTAGAACATAGGCAGGCTCTAAAGCTGCAAAGTGGTGGCGAAGCGCATGCTGAGCCAGTGGCCGGCTCTTTCAATGCCAGAACGTTCTAAAAAGGAGGCGTGTGTGTGTGTGGAGGAAGAGGGAAGAGGAAAGTTGTTGTACACAGCAAGCCCTACTGGTACCATCTTCCCAAATGCAACTTCATTTCACAGACTGGTCAGAAAAAGCAATGCTTTGTTTTTGTTCAGTAAGCAGTCTTTCCCCCCTTTGTGTGAAAAATAAGGTCCTGCCTCATACAGATTGGAAACAAATAGTTTTTCCTTAAGTTTCTTTCTTGACAAAAAACAACAACAGGCAACTAAGAGGTAGTCCCATATATTTTATGCATTTAAGCAAAATTTTGGAAAACTTTGAAATGTGTTCTACTTCATGTGTCACATGACCTCTGGGATTTGAATTCATTTTTGTTTATGAGGGCAAGACTGAGATATGAGGGTGGGTAAAACTGGAATAGCCAAAAAGCCCAGAAACATATTTTTGTTTTGTTTTAATCGAAGCTACCAACACATTTTTGTTTTAATTATGAGTCTTTTAAAATTTATTTTACTTTTATATAGCTGAAATTTAGAGTTATTTGGTATTATTCTGAGCTCCATAAAGCAACCAAGTAGTTTTCCAGAATACCTTCCTCTAATATATTTTTGAGTTCCAACCAATTGATTTTGACACTGCAAAGTGGATGGGCACTTTTTGTGGAGCACTGAATACATTTCCTCTTTCAGTCACTTGATGCTTGTCACAATTCAAAAGGCACAAGCTGTGCATGGGTGTAAAACTTTAAGGGACCATAAATGACATGTGGCAAGAAGCGGATAGTGGATTAGCATTAGCATTCCTTCTCCCCTCCTATTCATTTCACAATGGTGTTTTGCTGAGAAAAATGTGGTTTGCAAAGGAATGAGCGCCCTTGATTTATCTTGTGATTGATTTATTCTATGCTTGTTTGACTGGCTGATTTATTGTATAAAATGTATTTCTGTCGCACTTCCCATACTTTTAGATTCAAGGGGTCCAAATAAAATAAGGTACAATCCAGGAAATGCTAGGCATGCCATCCCCACTGAAATGAATTGGAACACGACATTTAGGTGCACATTTTAGCTCCATTGATATCAATGGAACCCAAGCCTTTCTAACTTTTAGTGGGCTTCACTGCAAGGGATGGCAGACAGTAGTACTGTTGTTGGTGTGAGCTACATTTTCAGAGTATGTTCATTTCTGTATCTCTCTCTCCCTCAATCTCTATCTGCATTGTCAGGTTCCTGTTATTAAAAACAACAACAGATGTCAACATTGGACAGGGACGTAGAATATAAATGTGCATTTTCTGGAGCTCTATTTCAGGCCAGACAAAGAAGGAAGGGGCAAGAAGGTAGAGTGAATTGTTGATTGGTAAAAAGGTCACACACAGACACACAGACATGTATATATCTATAGATACATAAATATATCACACTGACAATGACGGAATGCAGAAGCACTGTTAGCTGCAGAGAAGACAGGTTGCTGGTCACAAGGTGAAAGCTGGAAGCTACAGCTGTTAACTCTACTCTCAAGTGCTGGCACAAAGAGGGGGTGTGCTGCTCTCATCATGCCCTGTGTCTGCAAGCACCTTACTAAGGTTAGTATATTGCATCTGCAAGGAAGTTGTCTCACAGTGGAGAAAAAAAGATGTGCTGCTGCCAAATCTTCATTTTCAGCGTTATCTCAGGTTTTGGACTGTGCCTGGAGTCATTAAATATGAAAACCCGCAAACTGAACAAAACTTTACAAACTTGAAAATAAAGGAGGCAAATCTTAAGAGGATTTTTTTCATTTTCAGATTTGCGGGTTTTGTGAATTCTGATATACTGTATTGGTCTATTACCTGCCATAACTTAACATCTAGAAACAAAGAGGATGATAAAAGTCTTTGCCATGGACCTAAGCAGAGATCTGCCAGTAGTTTCTTAGTGGCAAAATGATGGATGCAATGCATACATCCATTTAATCAAAGGCATCTAAATAATTTAAATGTAGGTTGAAGTTCATTGGAAGCAAAAGCAGAATACTATTGAGGGCTTGTAGTGCAATATTTTGTCTTAGTGTAATTTGATACTTGTAGGAGAAAGCCTACACTTAAACTGCTTGATGTCTTTTTTCATCAGATTAAATGTGCACAGTTACATATCATGGACAGTTTCCATCATCCTCTTGAAGTTCTAGATCAGAGTGCAGAAACCAGGAGAATAAGGTACCTGCTGTGTGGACTGCTGACAGAGGGTCCAGGCTGTGAGACATTACATTTGCCTCGTGGCTGTTTGCAATGAACAGGGGTAAAGAAAGAAGAATGTTCAGTCCAGGCAAATAAAGGCAAGCTACTGATGAAAAACAAATTAAAAAGTGCAGCAAAGGAAACACAAAATCAAATGAAGTTACTAATTTCCATGAATCAAGGAAACTGGCTTTTCTTTTCTGCTCCTAGTTGAATATGAAACTGAACGTACAACATGAACTTAAAATGACACTGTAGTCAATAAAACAATACAAAGAAAGTGCGGTGTATTTAAAAAAGAAACTTACGGTTAAATGCCTCAAGCAATTTGCTGTATTAATTCATATCTATTCAAAAGTTACACTTTTGTTTGCTGATGCTTCAAAAATATATTCTGTTTTTAATAATAGTAATTATTATTTTAAGAAAATGTTTCCTTGTTTGCATCAGTTATCTTTAGAGTCATTCTTTGTGTAAATGGAAGTGGAGGCCCCTCAGCTCTCTGTGACAACTTTACAGGGGACAGTGGAGACTGTGAAGGGAGGAAGAACTGGAGAAAATCACTGCACCGTCCACTTCCTCCAGTGCTAGTGGAATTCCACTGAATGCAGCTCTGGATCCAACCCTATTATATTAGTTCAAATTTGTTTTGGTGAACATTATATATTTTGTACAATTTTTTTTTCAGATTTTCATTTCTATTTGAAAAAGTTAAAGCTAAAGAGAAACCATCTGTATCATACTGTACCCCAGAGAAGGTGATGATAAAAAGAAAAAAAGTCTGTCAATCAACCAAACAGTGCTCTGTTTGAAGTGACAAATACAGATTTAAGGCATTGAAATTGTGCATGTTGCATTTCTAACCATTGTTTAGTGAATGTCTACTTGCTACGATAAGCTGCTATTTCTACTCATATCCATAAGCTATCCATGATATATATAACTTATATTTTAGAAATGTTGAAAGATAAAAATGAAAGTAATGACCCAGGAAACAAAACTGCCCTGATTTTTGTGTATCTTCCCCTTGAAAAGCCAGTATTCCTTTACATTCTCAAACTAGGATCTAAACGAAACTAGTGAATGTATTGAAATCAATTTTAAGAGGCCGTAAGGTTCATAAAGACAGAACTCAGATTTTTTTTATAAGAGAGCAAATGAAAATTGATAGTTTTCTAAAAGCTAAGGAAAGCTGAATAATACTTAAATTAAAACGAACAAAAAGAATGAAAACCAAGTTCCCTACAGGACTCAAAGTGAAGAGTAGTACATTATGTGGCTCACAGACTGTCTTTGTACTATATTCCAGTGGCACAAAAGGAAAATGCAAGTAGGTGGAAGGGCGTGTGTGGTGGGTAGTATCAGGAATAAAAGAAAACAAATTATTATTCACACAAAACTTGGAAGGCATTGGAAAAAACAACTTGCTTTCTCTGTTTGCTAAGAAATCAGCAGCATACCGAAGAAACAAGTTTTCATTGCCAACACCACCACAAAACAAAGAGCAACAGTTGGAATAATTTTGGTCGGGCTTTTGGGTGACACCCAGTGGTATCTGCCCACTGGCATAAAATCCACTTGCACAATGTAAATTCTGGTTTCTACCTTCTCCTCCAGCCCCCTGTGTGCCCCCCAAAATCTGCTCTAAAGTGTTCCTGACCCTCTTACTCGAGCAGATTTTGGGGGTCTTCAGGGAGATTCAGGGAGGAAGAGAGCAAGGAGAAATCCTGGTTCATGAACTGATTATCAATTGAACTATGATGGATCTCACCCTTTGACCTTCATTGCAAAGGACAAGGAAGACAAAGCTGCTCATTTTCCACACTCAAGAAGAGCAATTCCACCCTGAACATGTGTATGGTGAATTTTATGAATATAAAATTGTTTTCTTGAATCCCTGGGACTTCGCTACAATATTATCTTATCACTAATAGTGATAGCTTAGCAGCTTCTGTGTTGTGTTTTGTAAGTGGTCCTACAATGTTACAGTATTCATCGGGTGACCTTAGAAATGGGATTTTTGATCAGGATGCCAACCAAGACAAAGCATCCACCATTGCAGCTCGCTACTCTACCTAGTACCCCCCAAATTAAGGCAAATCACTCAAGGCCCCATTACCTTGAGACTCTGACCTTGCCACAACTACGCAGGGCCTTTGTAGAACTAAGATTTCAACAGATGCCCTCAGCATTTTTAGAGGGGAAATACAGTGATACCTCATGTTGCGTAACCTTCAGGTTATGGAATCTTTGGGTTACGGCTGCGGCAAACCCCTAAGTGGGCTTGCTGCTCACACATGCACAGAAGCACTGCGGCGGCGTGTGTGCGCGCAGAAGCAGTCCTCCGGTTATGGAGTTTTCGGGATACGGCCAGGCCTCTGGAACAGATCCCGTTCAGAACTGGAGGTACCACTGTACTGGGGAATTTCCCATACGGATTGCAAATGTATACATGGATGCAATCAGGTAGAGGACATCACACACTACCTGCTGACTTGACCCCTGTATACAACACCCAGGGGAAAATTTATATTGCCAATTCTTAATTGGCTTCCAGGTTGATCCACACAGGAAGTGACAGTTGAACTCCTAGCAGATAAACATTTATATATTACACACCAGGTAGCCAAATTTGCACTGGCAGCCAAGAAGCTTTGTTCTAGCTATGTGAATGTACTCCAATCTTAAGTCTTAATGTTGTAAATTTCTTTTTATGTTGTAAACTACTACAGGTTACGTGTATAATTTTAGACGAAAGTTTCCTTTTATTCTCTGTTGTCCATTGTAAACGCCTTTGACTATATACAATACAAATATTTGATTGATTCACTAACATGTCGTGAGGCACCTACCACACTTTGAGTCCTGGTTTTACTATATATAGCATTTTATAATCCTGATTTCATGCAGGGAAGGAGATGCAGCAAAGTTTAGGGAGGCAGTGTTTTGTTGGAGGGAAAGCTCTTCTGGGTTGGTGCCTTTTTCTTGCCTATGAGGAGGAGGAAGGTGGTGTGGACCTGTCACCTGGCTACAGCTACCTGGAGCTTCTACCCAAGAGCTAGCAGAAGGTATCTGGTGGGACATTACCGTTCTCTGTCTGCTTGGAGTACTCCTTCCCGATACTGGACTGAGGGATCCTGAAGTGTCCAGCTCATCAGCAGATGACCAGGAGGACAGATCCTAAGGTTCAGAATCAGTGGAGATTAGAAGGGAGAAAACACTATATATAAACTTGGTTCACAAAAAAGGACAAAAAATGCAGACCAACTGCTCGCAATTTGAAACAAAGTTGCTACAGGTTATGCAACACAGTTTGTGAAGACAAGCATACAAATATTCTACCTTGCCTTGGGCAGAGAACTGTTATTTCTGGCCAAGTCAAGCCCGAGAAAACAGTTGCTCTTTAATGTGTGTGGTGGTTTTTTTTTAAGGAATAGGTGGTGTGTACACAATAAAAATTCCCACTTGAATTGCAGATTTTTTCCCCTACACAGAGATATACACTAGATAGACTGAAAACTCATCGTATTATTTGTACACTGTGGTATATTTTATTAGTAACGGGGAATAACAGAGGGACTACTTGCAATGGAAAGTATTCAAATCACCCTTTCAGTACTGAGACAGGTGTATAGTGTTTTTATTCATTTGTCAGCTACAGGCTGGAAGTGTTGTGGCTATATTTTTTAAAAATATGCAGTATTTTGCAAAAGATTGTCAGATTTGGAGGGATCGTAGCAGAGCAGCAAAATATACTTTTAACGAATATGTATTTGAGATGGAAAATACATTCTGTCCCCTATCAAAAAACAAAGGGCTGGTGTAATTTGCAGGTGGACCACTAATATATTGCATTGGCAACAAGGTTTTTGCTTTTGCTTTTTAACTAACTGGATTCCTACCAGAAACAGTAACTTCAGATTAAAGGGGGGGGGGTGATCTAAGCATTTTGATGCCAACAAAGCCATGTGTGCACTGCAAAAAACTTGCATGAATGATGTCACAATAAACATCTATCTGGAAGCAACCTAGCAGTGAACAGCCACAATGACTAGTAGATTTGCCGTGGCAGAATGACTTACCAGCTGACTGCTTGAAACATCTAGGATTTTCTCCAGCTCCTTAATGTGATGTGAAACTTCTTTAAGGAGCATTTTGAGTCTGTTTCCAATCACATGGACCTTCTCTTTGGCTTCTAGACAATCCTTGCCTTCAGCATTGACTAGCAGTTGGCAGGACATGTCTTGAAGAGATGCCACCTTCAGCTGAGATTCTAGCAGTTCGCGCCTTATTTGCTGTCAGGAAGGGGGGAAATCAGATGCATTTTGTTGCTTTGAATGAGTCAAAATGTAATTCAAGTATTTTTTCTGATCTTAAAACTCAGGAACAGGGACCAATAAAGCTAAACTACCATACACTTGCTGTTGCAAATAAAAAAGAGATATCCAAATTCAAAAGAGAGGATTAATGATTGGCATTTTATTCTAAAAGCATGTCTGAACTGCACACTATTTTGTAAGTTCTGCATTTGCTATAAATATGTCATTATTTCAGGGTTCCCACGGCAAAGACAATGTTTTAAAAACAGATTGATGGCTTTCTATACCAAATCAAGAAGATCTTAGCATTCCTGGTAGTCAATACCAGGAATATGCATTCTCGATTGGCACCAAAGGGTCACAATATGTGTTTCAGATACGAGTTTCTATGTTCTTTTTCAATCTCTGAATTATTGTTCCTTTAGAGAAAGGTACTGTACCATTAGTAGCCTGTGATGATCCTGCAGAGTGTCTGAATCCAGATTTGGATTGATAGGGACAATCTCATTTTTCCTCCTGTCAATGTTCTCCAGCCACAGCAACAAACCGTGGCTCATCTCATGGAAATCCTAGAAGTGATAGATGGAAGTTTAATGCCAAATGTGTTTTTTTGTGTTGCCCAGAACTCCAAAGATGCATTCAAATTTTACATTATCTGATCCTCCAAAAAATGAGTTGTGAGCATACATCCTTCTCCCCGCTCTCTTGCCCCACTTGACTTAACAGAACACTTTTAGGTTTGTCAAATCACAATTTTTTGTGATGTCAGAACTGGCAAACTGGTTTGAGCGATCCCTGTAAACTTGAATTGAACCAGTTTGCAGTTCTGCTTTGGAGTGATTGCTCTGGTTCAGTAGTCACAACAAATGAGAGAGCATTGTATTAAGCAGGCATATGAGAGGGAAACCAAGCAATTCTGCACAGCTTGATCTTCCAAACCACATTTGGATTGGCGAAAATTATGTATGAACAACATGTTAAGTGCAGTATGAAACATATGTAATGCTGTTCTGTGTAACAAGGCCTTGATGGCCTTGAGTATTTAATACGCCAAACAGGAAGTAGCTACTAATATTACATCCATGTTTGAATCACTTTTCACAGGAACAAAATCCTACATATGGTATAAGGCCTGTCACCTTAACAATATGCCAAAAACATCAATATAGAAAATGTGCAAGGCAGTTTTCAGGAAGCAATTTAGGAAATGTGCAACAGATTTTACCTAATGCACCAAAATCTTTTAATAATTAGGCTTCTGGGCTTCAAAAATACTTGCTTTTTATGCTCTTGTCTAAAATGTCTCTGTGATATATTCAAGGCAGGATATGATGGTGTGCACACATTAAAGTAACTCATTTAAGAAAATGAATGTAATTGGTGCAACATCTAATCCAAGAGTCGAAGGGGAATGATTTTGCATAGACCAGAACAGACCTGACATTGCATTAGAGCGTTCTGCAGTGAACAGCGCCATTCTTCTAGCATACTACAGACATGATCCCAGCGCATGTTCATCTGAGACAACCGTTCCTGCAGTTTCTTGTTTTCCTCACTGTCAGACTGCATGAATTCTGAGCTGCAAAGGTTGATGGACAAAATGATGGCTTTGCGGTTATCAACGGCCTTCTGTAGCTCCTTGGGGAATGAAGAGAGACGGGAGTAAGCTTTTTTACAGGAAACATGCTCAAGAATTCAAGAAGAAACAAGTTCCACTATCTCTCTTAAAGTTTCATAACTTAAAAGACAGTTACTGTGTCTTTATTTTTAAGTGATACGTCTGGCTTCTGACTAGTAAGAACCCATTTTTATAAATGTCTCCGATTTTATGTTTGCAGTAGAATTCAGAACAAACTAATAAAATATTTAAAGACGTAAAGCCTTATGGCATGGTTGAATTTGATGGGGGTGAAACCACAGGAGCTGGCTCTTTTTTCATACTCCAGACTGCACACACAACCTACTTTCAGACTGTTGCTATTTTTGGAGTGTGGGGGATTCAATTACACACTGGCAAATCCAGATCTCAAAATTATAGTGGATTCGGAGGTCTTGTGCAGGAAATCTGCTTCCCCCAAAAAATGACTTTGAGGGAAGTGAATGGAAATTGCACTGGAAAGTGTGGGATAGTAGTAGTTTTGATGCAATGTCATCTAGTCTCTCATCAAACAAGTGAGGATGAATGCTCATTAAATAGACATCATCTAGCTTTCCCTTAAACAAGTTAGGATCAATACTCAATAAGCATGTCATCTAGAAGCAAGTATTTAAATACTTTGGGAAGAATTCAATGTTGTGCTATGGCAATTGATCCACCAGCATAAACATTTCTGTTTACTATGTGGAATGATTCCCCTCCCCACACTGTTCTGGAGGCTCTCCTGATTTCCCCAAACGAGTTTGGGGTGTGGGGATTGAGAAGGGGGAAAGCCCAACTGTAGTAGTGGACGTCATTGTGGGCTAGCTAGTGCGAGTTGTTAGCTGAATCTGCCCCATACAGACACAAACTTCAAAAAAGGGGGGAAAAAGCGTGAATATTGTACCTCACAATGTCAAAAAGCTGAGACAGATAGTGGGCTGTGTCTTGGACTAGTCTAATTTAGAACAAGCCTCTGAATTTCGCATCAAAGAGGGAATTACCTTTCTCTAGAGCAAATGAATTGATGTCATCGTTTGGTTTAGCTGAAGTACTGCAGCCTTAGTTTATGAGGCTTTAATTCAGGCCCAAAGGAAATATTAATTCATGTAAAGAAATTGTCCTCTGGATCTTCTGGAAACAGCCATGGGCCCACCCGGATGAAGTATCCCACACACACATCAAGATACACTGTTAAACCCATTAATGACTAGAGTGTAGACATTAGTCCCTGTCTGACTATAGGACAAATTCCAAAAGAAAAAAAGAATATTAACCAAAAGGAAGTCTGATGTTGACCATACTGTGCACTGGTAAATAAGCAGAGTTCTTTGCTTGGTTCTCTCAAAATGCCACAGATTTAGCTGATCTGAGTTGGCAGCCTGATGCCTTCACTACATTATAGTGCTCTTTGTAAAGAATGTGTGGTTGCCCTCCCCTTGGCTTGCCTCTTAAGAGCAAAATCTTCTGCCAACCATCTTAACCATCTGCCACCGTGAGTGTCTTTGGAGGAAGATGTAGGATATGAAGAGAAGGAATGAATAAATAATAAAATGAATATAAACACTGGCATACTATGTAACTTAAAGAAGAAGAAGAAAACTCCAATGAAATTGACTATCATAGTCTTTCATTTCCAGTCCTTTAGTATATGAAGAAATGCAGGGTCCAGAAATTGGCAGTGCTTTTTCAATAGGAGCTGAAATGACACCTCACAAAAATAAAGCATATTAGAAAATCAACAGAAAATAAGACCAGGAATTAGAACCTACTTTCAGTTTTTTAATCCGTAGCTCAATGGTTTGTATATCTGTGCTGAGATCAAGGCAACACAGTTGTTCCAACTCTTCTTCAGTTTCTCCAAGCCAAACCCAGATGCTGTTTAGGTCAGAACTAAATTGCTGCCATTGCTGAAGATTCTGTTTCATCCTCAGTTCTTTACTTAAGGCCTGGGCCTGGATTAACTCCCACCGATCAATCACACCTAAAGGGAAAAAGATCTCTCTGTAAGAGCAACTTCCTTCCTGACCCCCCCCCCCCAATATTCCATCACACGTTAGCATGATCAAGAAACAGAATCTAGGGTGAAGCTGTGCAGACAAAGGCAAGTTAAATTCTGGGCTGACCAGGAACCCTTAGGTTCCATGCCAATAGTAACACCTGAGGACACTCTTATAAGTGAATGCCTGCCATCCAGTCTTAGAATGAAAAGTAATGCACTGAACTTGGGGACTGCCTGGACCAGATACCACTGACAGGGTACTGATGGTGCAGAAGTTTTTTGAAAGCCTAACTTTGCCCTAACTTAGTTGCTGTGTGTTTTGAAATCCTCATGGCTATTTATTTTCTCCCTATATTTAATAATCTGAGGGCAGGAAGCAGGAATGCCAGCTTGGCCCCACAACCCTAGGTGCCTGGGGCCGTGGGTTCCATGTAGTGCAATTTGTGAGTGCCCGGCCCCTTCATGAGAAATTTTGTGGGTGCTCGGGCACCCGGTGAGTTGGCACCTATGGCAGGAAGCATTTTCCTCACTCTGAAATTGCTTCAGAAATATGGCACACATCGATACATACTGCACCCATTATAGTGGACATTTTGCTGGGAAACATATAGATTCTGTATTTACTCTGTACTCTGATAATTGGTAAAGTAATAGCCCAAACAAGACAATTCTCACAGAAGGAGTTGTGCTGATTAATTTACCACAGCATCCAAAAACTGCACTAATCATTATCATGACATGCTAAATTAACTAATGAAAGGGATGAATACTATGCTGTTTTCATTAAGGGCTATAACAAAGCTTCACACAAGCAAATCAGTCTGAGAATTTCCCACCAGAATCAATTAACTGTGACACTCACTCCCCTGGCTCCATCATTACATAAAGTTCCAGATTCCAAGGCAAAATCTTAAAACAAAAACAAAAACCCATTTCTAATTTCAGTTTGAGATGCATGCTCATTTTTAATTGCATGATTGCTGTGACAGAAATGGATACAGCCTTCCTCTCATCTTGGTGACTGCTACTTACACCTAGACCTCCAGTAGCACTTCAAGCCTTATATTGGATCAGTCTATGTCAATTTGTATTAAATATGGAGCTTTGCTCTCTTCATCCATAACCTAAAAACCACATCCCCAATAAGCATTACAGTAAGCCTGCAACTTATGTGGGGGTTATATTCATGCCTAAAGTGAAAATCATGTATAGTGAAAACCAGTGCTTTTTTTCTCTGGCGGTACTCACGGGCACACAGTACCTTTTCTTCTAGAAGAAAGGCATTTACTGTAATAACTTCGTGCTGAGTAGCAGGACCTATTTTTCTAGAAGAAAAGCACTGGGATTCAAAACCCATTGGAGTTGAATGGCTGGTGGGATTGCCAAAGTCATTGTCCTCAGAACCCTGCCTCCTTTCTGCCCATTACTTGTTTGTTTATTTTGCCATGCACATGAAGCTGCCCAAGTAAAATGTGTGTAAGTTGCAGGCTTACTGTATTCCAGTTTGTTCACAAATTCAGTTAGCTCACTTCCATCCACTGCCTCAACATAAGCCAAGACGGAAGCAGCACCAAGATTCTGAGATATACTATTAAAAAATAATAATCTATAACAACATTTAACATTTGTTGGGAACATATATTAACTAGACACCACACAGGAAAAACAGCAGTGCAAGCTCATGTACGTTACTCACAGAAAGCCTCACTGACCTCAGTGGGACTTACTCCCTAGCTAAGTGTGCATAGAGGAGTCTATCCTAAGAGCTTCAAGGAAAATACTTGATTAAAACTAGAGCTAAGAAAACTCAGGCACTTCCAAATTCTTATAAAGACCCATAAAGTCATTTCGTACAATTCATTAAATTTAAAATAGTGTGTCACCCTGATACAAGTCTTAAAATAAAATCATTAGGAAATTATTCGCATCAGCCTCTTGAATCTCTCTCGCTCAGAATGAGTGGAACAACTTAAGCCAACTTCCATAAATACTCTCTCAAGAATGGACTTAGAATTGGATAAGAGCCCCAGAAAACTGTTGTCATCCTGATGTACCAATGATAATGTGTGTCCCATGATCAAACAGTGAACAAAAGATTCCAAAAGGTTGTGCAATCCCCTGCTAATCTCTTGGTAAAGACCATTAACCAAAGCTGCCACTGCAGTCTCAGTGCTGCTCCAAAATCAGATTGTAAAGAATAAAAAAAACAGCTGTCACCCAGATGTGCAAGCAGTATGATGTGCTTCCATGGTTCAATGCTGCATGTCATTACCACTTGTTTTCCTCACATTGCAAGTTCAGTTCTGAATATTACTTACCGGCTGTTTGTGTCTCCGTGCTGTTCAGGTTAATAAATCCAGACAGCTTTTCCTCTTCCTCTTTCAGTTTGTGCTCAAGTCTTCTTACTGAATCTATGCTCCCACTGCATTCGCCCAGAAGCTTCATCTGTTCGAAAAAGAGAGAAACCACTTCTCATTATTCATGACCATGCTGGAGAAACAACAGAACTAAGAGCAAAATCCTAGGAAGTAAGTCCCATTGAGTTCAATGGGGCTTACAGTCAGGTAAGTATATATAGGATTACATCTTAAGATTCTAACTACAAAACAATTTGCATCCTAGTTCTTAATACAAGTCATTCCATGATGTGATAGATAGAACTCCACTGTCTTAATGGTTTGAAAACTTTGTATGGCTATCCCCTTGTTTTTAATGGCAATTAAACACAAGAAAGAGAGAGATTATGTGTTAACAGAAATGTTTTTGCTATTGCTGAAATTTCAGATATTTAACTAAGAAACTAATGCAGAGTATAAAGCTAAAACTGATATCACAGTTTGCTTTTAACAGGCACTTCAGGAATCACTGTGAATGTTTTCTTTAGTGAGATGTGAGTTGTTGCTGGGCAAGCACTAAATCTATAGTAATTCACCAGATTGGGATCTAAAAACCCTTGGACAAAACCCCACTTAAGATGTACATCCAGTGCAATTTTTAAAAAAAGTTTTTCCACTTAACAGCATTGCAAAGGGTTGGACTAGATGGCTCTCATGGTCTCTTCCAACACCACAATTCTAGGATTCTATGCATCACAAACTGCTTTTGAGAGATCAGTTTCAAAACAGGTTTTCTGTTGTGACATGGTGGTGGTGGCGGCAGCTGTCCAAGAGTCCCCTGCACAAGCAGAACTAGTTGCATGGCTCACTGTATCCTTGCCCACCTGTCCAGATCACAGTTCACCATGTCACACAAATCTTCAAAATGTTGGTGGGTGTGATTTATTAGGTTGTTGCTTTTTTCATAAGTTACCAGTTCTATTATTCCCTGCCTGTGTCTGCTTTCCATTGCAGCTCTTGACCGCTGGAATGCTCTTCCTCCTGTCATTTTGGCGTTCAAGAAATCTGAGGATGAATCTCTTCACTCCCAGCTCCTTTCCCTTCCTTTCCCCTCCTCCCTAGTATTGTCCTGTTTTTAATTATTTTTCAAGCCTTTCTTGTCTTTGTATGGATTTAGCTTTAGGTGCTGTATGAATAATAATAAATTTAGAAAACACTTAAAATGTGTGGCACACATGTACACCCCCCCAAAAAAAAAACCAGAAGGAAAAAAGCTTCAGAAGGAGAACTCCACAAACAGCCCCATCATAGCACAGAATGCTGAGAGACTGAGAGGGTGTGAGGGGAAATCCTGAGATGGATAAATAGAACAGAGTGGTTGAACAGGAGGAAAGAGGAAATGTATATGGAAAAAACAACACCATCATTGTCTGGGTAGATCACTTCCTGGTTTACACTAAGAAGTTATTTTTCAGTGTCTCTAGGGAGGGAAGAAAAAGTTGCCCAATGATATCAGTGTAGAACCGAAAACATTTAATGCACCTAAACCAGGTGCGAGTGAGTTCAAACTCTAAAGGCAGGAAATAACTCCTGCCAGTTCTCAGTTTTTATTCAGTGTGAGACATTTAAGAAACAACCCCGGTAAGAAAAATTCCAAAACAAAGCAGTTCACTGTCCCTAAATTGTTAGCTTAAAGTAGCTATTCCTGGAAAAGAGAAAAGAGTGACGTATAACAGCCCAGAAGTGTATCTCTCACGCTGTGAGCCAGACTCTAGGTGATTTACTGTGTTGTCCAGAGGTATTAGATCCATATTGCAAGCTGGGCTGAAGCTGAGAGTAGCTTACAACAATTCTGCAGTGTTTTCTATTGCTTTCTCTGCCCCCCCCAAAAAAAATTCAGATTGGGCTGACAAAAATCCCACAGTACAATTCATTTTTATATCTATTACAAATAGAAGTGATAGGCTGGCGGAGTGGTTTTCCTGTGGTGTAGCACATTGCTAATATTGCATTCCAGAGGTGGGATTACTTAAATTTACTCAGTCCAAATCAACCACTTAATTGCTGGGTAAAACCTCATGCTCCATTGACTTGCATGCACAGTGGCTGCTGTTAAGTGTAGTGTAGTGTAGTGTAGTGTAGTGTAGTGTAGTGTAGTGTAGTGTAGTGTAGTGTAGTGTAGTGTAGTGTAGTGTAGTGTAGTGTGTGGTGTAGTGGTTAAGAGCGGTAGACTCGTAATCTGGTGAACTGGGTTCGTGTCTCTACTCCTCCACATGCAGCTGCTGGGTGACCTTGGGCTAGTCACACTTCTCTGAAGTCTCTTTGCCCCACTCACCTCACAGAGTGTTTGTTGTGGGGGAGGAAGGGAAAGAAGAATGTTAGCCACTTTGAGACTCCTTCGGGTAGTGATAAAGCGGGATATCAAATCCAAACTCTCTCTAATGTGCAACAACTAAAAGGAATAATAAATTTTGCATTTGACGGAAGGAACTCTATACCTGATGCTAACTTTACCCCCCCCCCCAAACCCTCTCAGCAACTGGCTCAGGTAAGACACACACACTGCGAATAGCAACAATACAAATAGCAACGAATAGCAATTTTATGTCCAGCCACGAGGGGGGCTAAGCTCACAGTACTTACATAGCCTTTGTAGCTAGAATCTAGTTCCGGCCCTGTTGGTGTTTTACTGCGGATTATGTTCTCCGTTTGCTGTATTTGGAAACGGCTGGTGTCTAAGGCCTTGTCAAGCTGTCTGATGTGTGTTTCTAAGGAACATGGTTCTCCTGTAGAAAATATAGACAGATAGATGTTACCAAAGTGAAATGTCTCAGTGAGTAGGAAAAAATACTGAAGGTGGTGCTGCTAGCTTTGAAAGCATGACAAAGAGTTAATTACAATAGCATGCAGGTGACAAATAGATTTGTAACTATTATACAAACATATCTGCAACTATGTTGGTTAGTGTGTGTACTGAGAAATGAATAATTTTTAAGCAGGACATATCAGGAAAATTCAATTCCCCAAAACAATTCTAGAAGACTAAGCACTCTGCACTCGTTTCATTGTATCTTCAGGCATTTTGCAGTACTGTACAGTGGAACTTCATGTTGCATAACCTCCAGGTTACGGAATCTTCGGGTTATGGCCGCACCGCTCGTGTATGCGCAGAAGCGCTCTATCATGCCGCGTGGATTTTTTGGGGTGCGCATGGCACCCCGAAACAAATTAAATCCTTAACGAGAGGTACCACTGTATTTATGCTAAGCAGGCAACTGGTAAGAGCCTAGAAACTGATGCACTCCCCACACACCCTGTATAAATGCTGGGGAATTTTATAGTCTCAGCATGCACATACACATTTACTTGAAAGTATGTCCCTCTGATGCGGGTGGCGCTGTGGGTTAAACCACAGAGCCTAGGGCTTGCCGATCGGCAGGTCAGTGGTTCGAATCCCCACGACGGGGTGAGCTCCCATTGCTCGGTCCCTGCTCCTGCCAAACTAGCAGTTTGAAAGCACATCAAAGTGCAAGTAGATAAATAGGTACCATGTTTCCGTGCGCTGCTCTGGTTTTGCCAGAAGCGGCTTAGTCATGCTGGCCACATGGCTGTACGCCATCTCCCTTGGCCAATAAAGCAAGATGAGCACCGCAACCCCAGAGTCGTCCGTGACTGGACCTAAGGGTCAGGGGTCCCTTTACCTAAGTCCCTCTGAATTCAAAAAAGCTAACCTTTGAGGAGATGTGTATAGCGTTGTACAAATAAATATCGTTTTCCTAGATTTTCCTGAAAACTTGAAAATATTTGTAATGCTCTGAGCATTACTGCTAATTTTCTGGTATGGCAAGAAGGCATTATGCTAAAACTCATGGATATCTGTAAGCACATGGCCTTGAACAATAAATTAAACCGTAAAGCAGTGAAGTGACCATAGGACAAATCTTTTGCTACGGAAAATGACTTAAAGACCCTTCCATTAAAGCCATTTCAGGGTGCCTTATTTCTTCTTCAGAAATATTGGGCAATAGCCTGTATCTTACTAATATTGTGATATTTCAAACTGTGCAAGAGGGTTAGAGAATATAGAATCAGAAAGGGAGATGTTATCCTATTTTCACATCCTCTTCTCCCAACCCTCCCAAGCTGATTCATTCTGGGGTGGGTGTGTGTGTGGAATGTTAGTGATATATTATTACTTCAGATTTGTTTAAGGAAGATGTAAGACAGAGGCTCTGGCTTTTGTGCAGTGTGTTATCCTAAATATCCTTTTACTCTCTTAAAACACTGTGATTCTATGATTTCTATCTCCCACCTCTCCCCAGAAAGCACAAAGTTACATAGATGACCTATTTCCCCCTCAATTCATAGGCTATGCAACAGGAATATTAATACTATTATTTTAAGCAGAATACTAAATATATAAGCAAATATCCTTATTTTCTATCAACATGCTGGCACTGATGTGTGAAGAAGAGTGGCTGGGATAAGTAGTGACTAAGAAAGCAGATATGCCAAGAAAGAAGGCAGTGTTATTGGTGGTTTAGGTCTGGCAATCTTTATGATTTCTGTTGCCTACCATAGACATTTCTAAGAGCATTTTCAGTAAGTTTTATATAGGCCTCAGGGCTCCCAGGGATCACTATATCTGGAAAAATAAAACACAACCCAAAATGACTGCTTATCAACAATTATTTCAGTTTCCTTTGCGTCAGGCACTGAATCTCCCAAAAGGAGAGAAAACCACCAGTTCTCTACTGCTTTTGAGACATTAACTGAAATTAATCTTTGTGTATTCTCCAAAAATGGTTCAAGGATCCAAGTGAAACAGGCAACAAGGAGAAACCCTAATGTGCAATTACATGATGAGAGACCAGAACTGTGTATTTCAGTACAGTGGTGCCTCGCAAGACGAAATTAATTCGTTCCGCAAGTTTTTTCTTCTTGCGAGTTTTCCGTCTTGCGAAGCACGGTTTCCCATAGGAATGCACTGAAAATCAATCAATGCGTTCCTATGGAGACCATCCGGGGACAGAGGGGAAGCGCCGCGCGCCTTCCCCTCTGTCCCCGGACCTGTTTTAAAGCAAGGGGCAGCGGGGAGAAGATCACTTCTCCCCGTTGCCTGCCCCGCAATCTCTGGAGATTGCTGGGCCGGCAACGGGGAGAAGCGATCTTCTCCCCGCCGCCCCTTGCTTCAAAAGAGGTCCGGGGACAGCGGAGCAAGCTTCGTTTTGCGAAGCAAGCCCATAGGGAAATGCGTCTTGCGAAGTGGCTAAGAAAACGAAAAACTCCTTCGTCTAGCGAGTTTTTCGTCTTCCGAGGCGTTCGTCTTGCGGGGTACCACTGTAGGACCAAACATGCAACCCCCATCTTGTTGTGCTTCTGATAATGAAGCCTCATGAACAGAAGCCTATTCTGTGACTTTAATCTGTTTTTATTTATTTATTTTAACCCTGGGACCTACTGGTGAACAGCATCCGGGAACAGTGTGTTTGCTGGGTAAGCTAGGCTTTTAGTCTGTCCTTGCAGGGATGTTCTTGTAATTCCCAGCTAAATCTTAGTTTTTGTATTGTTAGGCGTATATATTTCAAAGAAACAAGCATAACTGAATACACATGCTTCCTGTTTGACATGGAAACCAGTGTTTTGTAACTATGTATTGGACCAGGACACAAAAATATAAATCAGGCTTAGGTTTGTGGCAGATGTGCATGTTATGCTCACTTTTGGGAGTCTCATTAAATTCCATAGTTCTATGGAAACACTCACAGGATCAAGTTGAGGCCATCCTTTTACTTCTGCTGCACTGTCCCACAGAAACTGTCGTATTAAAATATTCTGCACGATTATTATTTTCTAGGACCAGCATGGTCACACAGCTAAGCATGCTTAACCCATGAGTCTTAAGAGTCAAAACGGCACTCCTAAATTGCCACTGATGTCAACTCCTGTCTTACCTAAACAAGGGGTGTGCCTGATCCTTTTTGAACATGGCACCCATGAATTTGACACCACAGACTTTTAGCTGTGTGCTAGGCAAGGCAATGTGAGGTGGTGTTTCACACATCATTGTGGTGGCTTGGAATACAGCAGCTGGCATTGCAGAAGCATTCCCTTTATTAGTTCAACACATGGGGGCTAATTAAAAACAAAATTCATCAAAGTTCATGAGACTAGGCCCTGAACCACAATGACTTCAAGCCCAGCTATTAACTGAACTCAACGTTTTCCAAGAAAATTTGCCTTCTGTGACTGCTATGACTAATAGGGTAGCGCCAGCTAATCTATTCTGTTTGAAAAAATCTCTTCCAGTTCCTTCTCTGACAGTCTATGAAAATTTCCTAAAAAGCAACCATATGTCAGAGCTGTTCATGTAACTGGCAACTTTACGCCAAGAACTAGGCCAATAAAGGTCAGCTGACTTAGAAATGTCCCTGCAGAGCTGTATGAAGGGATTAGAGATGGGTGAGTGATTATACCTGCTAGGCTTGCTGCTCCTCTGAGATAAAACTCTTTGTCTTCTTGCCCCTCCACTTCTTCAGAATGCAGCGCTCTTGAAACGGCCGTCTCCAGGTCCCGGCTCAGGTCATAGTCATGATCCCATTCCAAGGGGATGGAATCTACACTAGCAGGAGTGTCACGTCCTGACCTTTCACTTCGGAGAGGCTGGGGAAGAGACAGTGAGAGGTTGGAGGAAGGGTGTGGGGAGAGGACACTGTCTGCAGATTTGTCATGCCAATGTATGTCAGAAAGATCTCCCGATTCATCCAGATCCACTTCGTGATCAGAGAGGTCATGCTCATCATCTGTGAGCTAGAAGGAAACATTAAAGAGTCAATTAATAGTCTTCTCAATGGATCAGTGCTAGCTCTAGCTAGGTCAATAAGATAAAAGTGTCATTGTGTAACATTCAAACTCACAACATTCTCATTATGCTTCTTTCTTTTCTGGTTTTATGGGTGTGTTGTTGTTTTTAAAACTCCCATATAACACTAATAAAAAAAGCTAAAAATAAGCATGTCTTGTATGTTTAGTGCTCATCTCTATGGCTGCCTATCAGGTAATTGTCTGTTAGATAACATCTCCTTCCAGTCAGGAAATTTACTGCAGTATCTCAGAAATGAGCCAAAATAGTCATGCATTTGGACCAGTACTAGGTCCTTTTCTTTCATCTTCTGAAAACAGCAGTCTGATTTCCAGATACTTCTCTTTTGCATTTTCAGCCTGGAAACTTAAATGAATAATGATGCCTCTCTAGATTTAGAAGTGTACCTTTCTGCAAAGAAACAAAATAATGGTCCAGTGGGATCCACTGTGCAGTCCATTATGGATTGTGTAGCTCTGATCTTGCAAATTTCATGCTTATGCATTCACAAAGCTTTAAATTTGCCATACTGAATGTCCTACCTCTGTAAGGCTTTCAACAACTGCTTATGGTGGAAAAAAAACTTACCGGGAGGCGGATTAGTTTTTTATGATACCGTTCAACTCGGCCAAAGACCTCCTGGCAGTATCGCCGAAGCTCATCAAGCTCTTCTTCAATGACAGCTGCATCCAGAGGCTCACTTTTTTCTATCAGCTGCTCACCCTGGGCAATGATCTGTTCAATTTTGTTGTTGTTCAATGATATCTCCTGCTGAAAGGCCTGCATATAATAGTTATAATGAAATTTTAAGGGGTGTGTGTGAAATGTTTCCAGTAAACATATTAATTAAATGATCATTATACCACCTGCTATTTAAATACAGATATTTCAAGACAGTTCAGATAACCATTAAACTAGTACATTTACTGAAAATCTATAAAACATTTATATTATGGAGAGTATCTAGATCAGTCTTCTGTAACCTAGTGCTCTCCAGATCTCTCGGGACTTCAACTCCCATCAGTCCCCACCAGCACTGGCTAGGGATAATGGAAGTGGTAATTCCAAACATCTGGGGAGCACCAGGTTGCTGAAGCCTGGTATACAACAAGCACACAGATGACCAGGCAGTTGATTATCCCATAGGTAAACAAAATAGAAGGAAGAACACAAAGATTCTCAAGCCATGCTCTTGCATTGTCAAACCGCTTAAGAAGCCAATCAACAAAGATAATGTATATTGTATTCTATTTTATATTGTTATTATACACCACCTGGAAATGACACATAAAGATCCTGCATTCCTAATCTGTTATGTTAGTTAGTGACAATTTCACCTTATTTAAGTTCTTTCAGACTCAGGTGCATACCAAGGTTTTAAAATATTTAAACAGTTATCAGTATAAACAAAATATATGTGTTTTTTGATGCACCATCTACAACACAGTTGTTCAGTCATGGTGCCTTCAGCAATAGCCCAATGATATAATTAGTTGAGACAGAAGACTGATGTGATCCTATCTACTGTCGGGAGTCTATATTCAGTTCTATATTCACCACACAGACCTGATTCCTGGAACAAAAGTATCCTTAGTTGTTTTACACTGCAGAGCGAATGCAAAATAGGCACACAGGTGATAAGTCGACTTGACTTCAAAACAAAACAAAACAAAACAAAACAAAACAAAACAAAACAAAACATGCCACTAGTATCATAGGAACATAGACATTTGGCAGAAGACCTGAATCCAGGAACTCCTGAGTATGGGGAATCACAACTGCCACCAAGAGAAGCAATGATGATGGACCCTTAATCGTTGCTCCATCTACTGTTTCCCACTGTGATGTGGAAGGGAAGGGCTGTGGCTCAGTGGCAGAACACATACTTTACAAAAGGTCCAGGTTCAATCCCCAGAATCTCTGTGTAGGGATGGAAATATTCAGTGTGGAGAATACTGCACTAGATGGACCAATGGCCTGATTCAGTATAAGGCTGCATCCATCTGAGAATCTTTAGTTAGGACAAAGCTTGGGTGCTATACAACCGAAATGTCCCATCAACTCAAAAATTTTCATTTGTGCCAAGGGACCTTCTCCTCTCTATTCCCTTGTGTGCACCTTGTCCCCTCCCCATATCTGCTGTGGAGGGTTGAGGGTAAATCCAGTACAGATTTAGGCAGGACGCTGGGGAAGTAGTGGTCTTGGGCAAGTGGAAATCCTTGCACTGATGGAAGGCTTACTTGGTGCTATTTTAGATACAACCCAGTGACTTGTGCTGGGCATTTCTCCATCTCTTCTCTAAATATGGGTAAAGAAAAGCAACTCGTGAACAAACAATTAAACTTTCAGATGTCATCTGTTTGCTGTCGCTTGCCAGAACTGATTTACTTGGTGTGGGCCGAGAATCCCACTTAGTGCTTTCCTTTCCATTTTCATGTTTATGAAACTTGCTCCAAATAAACCTTTTAAATAATGTATAAAGTGCTTATTGAGTTTTTTGTTTTGTTTTGTTACTGTGTGCCTATAGGTTGCATTTCTATACCTTGAGCTGCTTTATCTTGGCCTGAACATCACACTCTGAGAAATGTTCAATGTTGGTTAACTGTAGATCCATCTCTGTAAGCCATACTAGAATGCTGTCGCGTGCCGTCTCAAACTCCTCACGCTGACCAATGAAATGCTAAAAAAAAGGAAATAAACCTAATTTAAATGTTTATAGCCTTCAACTTTATCAAACATAACTTAAATAGAACCACCACAACTACCACATCAATTAATAAAACTGCAATGTTCTCAACAGCAACTCCCCCCTTCCCCTGATCCAAAAATATACCACCATAAGGAGTGAGCTACGAATGGAGAAATACTTTAAGTCTGCGGAGGATGGAGGTCACTCGCTTTTGTAAATTGTCCCATCTCTGGTTTCCTTCATGGACCATCTGCTTGAGGCTGCAAGCAGAGTCAGTGCGGTTCTCTCGGGCCAAGCGGCGGTACTGCTTGTTAATCAGTTCCAGCTGAGTCAGGCTTTCATGAACTTGTCGCTGAAAAGCCTACAAGAATAGCAGCAACAAAAGAGCCTATTAGAGCACTGGCCTCTGTAAATCATGGTTTGTATTTCCCTTGTCCTTGACCTTGGCAACAGGACCACAGAAGAGAAGAGGTCTTTGTAGATGGAAATTACTATCAAGGATATTACATGCATGTATGAAGGGGTAATTTAAGAAGTGACTTTTGATTGGTGCTACAATATTCTACTAAGAATAAATCAATTCAGCTTTCCCTTAAGTGAATCCAGAGCTACACAACACATGTGATACTGGGATGTCACTGGATGAGACCAAAAGCACATCTAGAGCTGCATCCTGTTTTCAAAATGGCCAATAAGATGCCTATGGGAAGCCTGCAAGCAGGACCTAAGTACAACATCAGTCTCTCCATTTGTGAGTCTCATATGATCAAAACCATTTTTGTTATGGGAATTCAAGGACTAAGATAGGATGTTGGGCAGTAATCATTTGTGATTCTACAAAATATCCTCTTGGAAAACTAAGTAGATGGTGTGTGTGTGTGTGTGTGTGTGTGTGTGTGTGTGTGTGTACGCGCGTGCATGTGTGTGTTTGGGTGTGCTAAATCAACATTGGGAGTGGGAATGAATTTTCCATTACAACAAATTGGCTAAAGATCCTAGTCATAATTTTTCCGTTGTCCTGTAGCTTGGTGTTTTTCTTTGAGTTATTAAAAGTTTTGAAGCAGCAAAAATCCCCACAGGATTCTTCCCATAAATTAACAACTCAGGTTAAATGTCAATACGTGGAATGTAAAAACGTGGATAGGTAAGAAAGAATGAAGAGAAAAGAAGAGAAGAGAGTTTTCAAATGCAATGGAAATGGTAATCAGAGGAACAAAACATGTGTTAAGATCAGCAAAGTATCTCTCTTACAGAAACAAAATGCACCTGTCTCTAAATGTATCACAAATACATTTTATAACAGGCAGCCCTTATGTCTAGTGAATCACAGTTGCCATGTAATCTGTTAGTAACTTTTGTTCAAAGAATGGACAGCTGCACATGCTTTCAAGCTCTCAGTGCTGTATGAACAAGAACATGTTTCTAAACTGACTTTAGCAACATCGTTTACAGTGAAGTTCAAAAAATATCTTCTCAGAATTAAGTCACACAGTCACACAAATGAATTAAGTCATTTAGACTTGTTCCTAGGTGAGTGTGTTTAAGCCTGAAGCCCCAGTCGCTGGTTAATGGCAATGGCATGAGTGAGAACCATCACATCAGCTAAGCTAGAATTTTAGAATCCTCATCCTGATAATCAACCAAAATCACCATTAAGGACATAATCAGAGAAACTCAAGACCAATCCTGATAACCATTTAGGTTCTTGGTACATACAAACTCTACAGAAAAGACCAATGTATGGTTTTTAAAAACCTTGTGGTGTGACGATTCACAAACAAGGAGAGGCTCCTGTGCCTTTAAGAAACTGTATATAGAAAGTGGCATTTCAGAAAGTGATGCTGTTCCTCTTCTACACAATTGTTACAGGAATCTCACCCTCTTTTGCTTTAAATCCTTATTCTGTGACAGAATATAGAAATAGTGGATGAAAGAAAACTTCCAAAGCCAGCTAAAATTATTTTTGGAGCTTTTCAGTGAACAGTTGATTTTTTTTCTACAGTAATTATACAATTCAGCATGTAGGAAGGGGAAAGTGATTTGAAACAGTCGGAATAAAAGGAGATGAGACAAAAATTACAGGACACTAGCTTCAAGACGAAATCAAGCCAGTTTTAATAAGAAAGGCTAATAAAATATACTTGGTTGAGTTTCAGTGGAAATCATTAAATATATGACTCTTCAGTGAGTTAGGGGCAGAGGAAATGAGTAAGAAGAAAAGTTTGAAGAACGTTTTTCTTCAGAGAAATTGATTACTCATCCTGCAAACCTAATAATGCATACGAGTGTTTGCATGATGAAGTCCTACTTGGAAGAGCATGGCAATAGTTTGCAAATGAAATTAAAGAGAAAAGGAAGGATGGTGGGAAATTACCAAGTTTTTAAATATTAAAAACTTGCGTAAAATTGGATGGCAAGGAATGTTTTGAACAGGTCTCTACATTGCACAATCAGAAAACTCATAGTGTTCACATCAAATATTTTCAGTCCCCTAAATCATGCCAATTAGCCAATTAGAGCCAGTTAGCTGCTTCCTGGTTCAGGCAAAGCTTGCTTGCATTGAAATTGGCAAACTATGATTTGCATATGCTCGCCAAACCAGAATTAGAACCTGTATTTTGAAGCTGTTTTCCAATACTGGTATGAATGTTAAAGATTACCTATGGTTTGCCTGAATTAAGCAGTAACTAAAGACTCTTGAGGGCCTGAAGTAAAGACAAATTCCCATTCCTTCAAAGAATGATTTGGGAGATTTGGAAACAATGGCTGCATTCACACATATTGCTAACTCACTATTTATCATTCATGCATGAGCCTTGTGCCCACTCCTCTTGCCACTTTTCTCAAGGATGAGACTAGAAGGTTTTGCTTCCAATTTTCAACTGACCATGGATACTTGTTAGGCTGGAACCATCGACTGTGGTTGGTGTTGAAATGCAGTTTAGGAAAACAAGCCAGTATCAACCAAATTTGAAGCTAGCTTGTTTACTTAACCCAGAGTTAACACTAACTAGTTTGTCTGGTTTAGGACTTAAGAATTAACTACAGTGAGTTAAAAACAGAAGGGAAAACATCCTATTGCCTTCTTGTAGCCGTGCTACAGGAGAAGGGGTGGGTGGGCAGAAGAAACTGAGGCCTATAGCATTATGGAAAGAGTGAGCTTTCTTTGTCTCTAGCCAATTATTTCTCATGAGATAGCTGCAAAAGTATTAATCATTCTATATTAATAAAGAACTTCCCTATCAAGTAACATGCTCTCTGACAGGGCAAGAATATGCTCACTGCTGTAATAGGATCAAAAGGTAATATATTTCAAATGTAACAAGTCACCTCAAATTTCTTTAGTTCTTCCTTAGCAACCGTGTACAGTACGCCAGAAGAACTAGGGAAAGCAGCTGTTCTTTCAGAAATTTTTAGCCAATCTTCAAAGCGAGAATAATCATCCAGGAACTTTTGCCACAGTCTCCATGTCTCTTCAATCCTGAAGCAGAAAATGAAAAATGAGGATAGGCTGTGATTCACTTTAATGATTTTTCAACTTCTCATTTACTTCACCAGCTGCAACAGGGAAATCATACTGCAAACTTAAGCATGTCCAAGCAAACAACAGTTGTACTGAACAATTACTGGTTCTTAACCAAAGCTTGACAGTAAGTTTGATTAACAAGCAATGAAAATTGTTGGCTGAGCTGGAGCAAGACAGCTGTGGGCTGTTGATTTTTCTCTTTATACATGGCAAATTCTCATTTGGAATTCATATAAAAATTGTAAGATGTTTATAATAAGGGTACAGTAAACCATGTGCTGAGCGCAATAGGTCCAGAAATGCAATCTTGCTTTTACAAAGTACAGCTGCTCTCTGATGATTTCTGAGCACAAAAAGAAACTTTCTCTCTGTGTTAAATTCTCTGTAGTTGCCCAATGTTGAATTTAAGGGACAAAACATCCTGGAGGCTTCCTTTCACTAGCACATGAATTGGTATGTCCATCATGCAGTATAGCAAATTACTAATCATACAGGGACTCACAGCATTAAATTGTAAATCATCAAAGGAAATAAAATGGTCATCGAGATAAAATTATCAATGGGTTTATAAAACAATAACCAACACCCCAAAACATTCACTGTGATGTTGGAAACTACCTTATATAGAGATCAATCACCCATCCAGCTCAGCATTGTCTACGCTGCCTGGCAATGGCTCTCTTGGGTTTTAGAGAAGTGTCTTTCCCAGCCCTGAATGGATATGCTAGAGCAGTGTTTCCCAACCTTGGGCCTCCAGCTGTTTTTGGACTACAACTCCCATCATCCCTAGCTAGCAAGACCAGTGGTCAGGGATGATGGGAATTGTAGTTCAAAAACAGCTGGAGGCCCAAGGTTGGGAAACACTGTGCTAGAGATTGAACCTGAGATCTTTTGCATGCAAAACATATGTTTTTAGGATGTGCAGCAGTGACAGACTCCTTGAACTATATATATGCACAATCAGATTGCTTGAACTATATGCACACAACTCTATGTTTAGATCCAGCCCAAAGATTTGGGCCAAGATCCAGCAGTGGGTACTCTGTTGAATACAGAACTGACAAGGTTTTATCCATTCTAAGAAATACTGAGAATCATCTGAGGACTCTCTGGGTTGAGAGCTTACTTGAGTCTCCTTTCCATTGACATAGCACAGATGTTCCGCCACCTTCGGTCCAGGTTCCGTGTGGCCTGCTGGATGGAGTCACATTCTGTTTCAGTGGCACAGGCGTCACAGTCATGGAGCAGAACTTCACAAAGGTTGAGGACAGATGCAACTCCAGTGCTATGTTTCTCTATGTCCCTTTGCAGCTCCTATAGGTCAACAGATGAACTTGTAAACATCTTAGACAAAAGAGGAGGCAAGCTTTAAAAAAATATGCAGCAGAAGCAAGCAAGGCAAACTTGGAACAGAAATGGATGAAAGCAGCCTATTTGGCAATTGATTACAAAAAAGCCATTCTATGATGAGTGGTTATCAACTTGTCCAACAGTTTTTGACTCAGATTCTAAGTGCATGTACTGAAAAGTAAGGTCCACTGAAATAGTGACATTTAGGGAGGAGAGGGAAGCAGTCAGTCACCACATCTACCCACCTGTGTTCTTCTAAAGTAAAAGTAAAGCAAAGCCTTTTGTACTAGCTATATTAGCACAAATATTTTTGCTTAAAAAGAAGGAAAAAGTTATGCTGATAACATTGATATACATATTATGGATTACACAAAGTAAGCACTCCTTTCTTTCAATTTAATATTGAGTGTATCTAGGAGCAGTTCTTTGAACCCTGAAAATCCTCTTAAACCTCTCTGCTGAATTATGAAATAACAATCCTTATACAATCAAATGAATTGAATTTCTGAGTAACTTCTCTTTCAGGTGTCAGACAACTGAGTGGCACTTCAAAGCACCCAAAGTGCTTCCCTGCAACGACTTGATTTGAAAACTAAAATTGTCTTTGTTTAGCCTTTATCGTCACTTCTCTATCATTAACCAGCTGGGAACTTATTGTGGTAAGTAGTTAGCATAGTTTATACAAACCTTAAAGTCTGGAATTAAAGGGAGTTATGTTAAACTAAGTTTTACAATATTTAATATGCCAACAAAGGCAAGTAGCTTAATTTTAATAACTAGTGAACATTTTTGATTAACAAATATTGATTTTTGTTTATCAAATCAGAGCCTAATTGATCTAGAAAATTATCTAGTAACAATTCACAAAACAGTGCAAGTGTGCATCTTCTGTTAACTTCAACAGGAGTTGCCTCAGACAAGAATTACTGATGTGAACAATGGTGCCTTCTGGGTTGTATCTGCTATGTTGTGCCATATATACATCTTTCATGGTCCCATATGATCCCTGTTTGGAGGAATATGGATAAATATAGACTATATTATTTTAACATACAGGCTAATGTAAAATACAGGATGGTATGTGTTCCTCAAGGGCCAGCTTTGGCTGGAAGCAATTCCATAGATAAAAAGGTTAGTGTGAGATGCATGTGTGGTATACAGTACATGGTGATATCTGCAGTACAAAAGGAAATTACTAAATGGGTGGGTGGGTCATATGGCAATGGAATCATCCTCATAAAAGAAGTTAACCCTAAGCATGTGATTCAACGGTTTACAGTATCCCTTCTGGACTAAACTTGAGCAGTACAACAACAAATCTCAGATTACTGAAAATTTCTAAACCCTGGAATTATTCTTGTGAAGCAAGAATAGCTATAACTATGGGACAAGTTTCCAGTGAGAAGATGTCACTTGGTTTGAAGTTCCAGTAACATTTCACACTCCTTCATTGACAACATTTTGCCTTGTTTACATTTCTCCAAAACGTTTAGTTTCCTCCCATGTTTCAAACTATGCCCTTTCTTCTCTTCCATTCCTTGAATTGTGTGTGTGTGTGTGTGTGTGTGTGTGTGTCTAACAGGAAATAAAACACCAGGAGCAGTGCTCTAAGTAGTAATACAAACATGTTTTCATGGAAGGCAATCTTACTCGGCCATGAGTGATTGTCAAAGAAAGAAAAGCTCAGAGTAGGCCACTGAAATTGATGACTAAGTTAGGTCCATTAGTTTCAACTCTGTACCCTTTGACTGTGGGGTACAAATTCAACCCATTTTAGATACATTGCTATGCCAGAGTATAATTGTGAATAAATGGTACCTAGTTTTACTTTGAATATATTAGTACTAGTGTCTGGGCAAAGCTGCAGAGTCACTAGCTTGCAGGATTTGCAAGATATATGCCTCTGGGGTAAAGAATGACCCCCCACAGAAAATATATTAATGGTTCAATCCTTTTTCTGGGGCCTTCTCAGAAATAAGTCTCACTGAGTTCAGTGAAACTTAGTTCATAGCATTACAGAGTATTATATTTTTCCGTATTTAAAGTTTTTTTTCTTATTTTTTGTGCATGTGCACATACAGTATTCTTGTGATCTTTTCCAAATGAAAAACATCTGCATAGGTGACTAGATATTAACCAGGTACTGTAATTTTGTGCCCATATGTACCTGTATGCCCCAGGTAAAATCTACATCATACATTTCATTGTAGGCAGTCTCTGGCCTTTAAACCCCGAGGCTGCAATCCTATGTACACTTACCTGAAAGTGAGGCCCATTTAACTTTCTATGTAGGGTTTCACTATTAATCTTAGCCCTGTGGCATGTTTCCTGAAGACACATGCTTTGGAGAAGCAGACTGACTGGAAAAGTTCCAATATAGTGAGCTCTATCAGGAAGACACCAGGGGTGGAATTCAACATCATGCCAAGGCGATCATTCTATCAGCCCAAGCATTTCTGCTTGCCAGATAGAACGATCTGCCCTCTCCCCGCCAGCCCATGCTGGCTTTTTTTTGGGGGGGGGGGGTTAACTTTGCAAAATGCAACATCTCCTGGACTAATGTGTGAATCAAATTTTGCATTCCTCTGAATTTTGCAGTTCTTTCATTAAAGAAAATACCCAAAACACTGCATTTAACTTTAGGACAAAAGACATTTAGAAATTTTGTGATATAGCTATATCTATCTATCTAATCCAAATGCACATTTTTGTTTGGACACTTTCTTAAAGCTGCAGATTAATGTAGAAACACAGACTTATGAATGGTCATATGCAAAACTGATGTGGACCCAAAATAGACTAATCCATCCATCTCAGTGTAAAGGTAATGAGTAAATTTGTGCTCAGCCTTTTCACTTTAGACATTGTAAAAGCTACAGTTGGGTCTTGCCAAAAGTAGCTTTTCAGTTGTAGTGAGAAAGCTATGATTCTTTGACTCCTATATGGATTTTTTTCTAAGCAAGCACTTAGAATGGGGTATGCCGAAAATTATTTTAAAAACAAGAAGAAAACCTTATGATTAAGTAAATGTATGGAAAGAAAACAGCGAGTTGAGATCTCTAAAGGGCATTTTTAGGGCTACAGATTCATATAACCAAAAAACAATACAATGAATGCTCAACATCTTAACAATGGCTCAGGTCCCCCCCCCTTCATTCTTCTTGTTCTGTGTTCATGGCTCTGCAGGTTATGCACAAGCTTGAAAGTGAAACATTATTTCTGTATAGCTCATGCAACCCTGCATGCAAAGGAATTATAGCACAGGTTTAAAAACAGCCAACGATGAACATATCTTTTGGCATCCCCAAGTATGGAGAGTCTCAGGCATTTATAATGCTTGCAGTGTACAAACACAGAAGGCTTCCTCTAAGTCTATGGCAGTAAACAGTGCCCCGCAATCCACTCCAAAACTCCCACGCGATGAAAAGCTAATTACAGCAGAAGCTGACATTCTGGACATAACATCACAGTGCCTTACCTCATTTGGTAGGGTCAGTGAGCAGTTCCATGTTGACAGCAGAAGACTCTATCAGAGTAATGCTATAAGCATCACCTGCCATGAAATTTAAGGGCATCTTCCTCTCACTGCCCTCTTGCAATATTGAGCTGGATACAGCAGGCCCAAGCCTGTACCATACTTGGATCACTCTCACCTTTGTGCAATGGGGAGTGTGGGTGTTTCATGATTTTTTTTTTGTTCTTCTACCTCAGATTTTTGTTTTACCTGCTGCTCATTTAGTTTCCTTTGAATCTCCTCGGAATCACAGGTTTCATAGACAATGGGCTTGGACAATTCTGACTCAATGTGGGCAAGCCAAGATCTCAAGATGCTCATGTTCTTATCCAACTGCTGGACTGCCACCAGGGTCTCCTTCAGCTTCTTCATCCTGCATGATCACAGGCAAGATCATGAGTATGTTACTTAATAGTCTGCATTGTTAAACAGCATCTTTATTCTCGTAATTTTCTGTACAGAAGTAGTTGGGCTTTTACATCTGAGCACCACGCTCTTAGGTACAAATATTATAAACAAGGGCTTATACTTTTAACAAAATGTATCTTATTTCATGACCACATCTTGAGACAGAAGGCACTGCCAAGTAGGAAAACATTTTTGTGAGATTAATATACATAGAAAAATCTGAAACGTATCTCTACAAACCCTATTTCTGAAGTCTTGGACTCTACAGCTCAGTTTTCAGAACACACTGGGAGTACTAAACACAACAACAAAATGCTTTCAGATGTAAGAGTGAATTGTAGCATTATTTTTTACTGTAGCACTACTCTTTACAGTAGAAGTAGTTCTTTCAAAATGTAGTGCTGCTAAGAGAAAGAAAAGACTTCTTGGTACCCATTTTGGTCCAAGTAGTGTTTGCCATTGATAATAGCCACCTTAACTTTTATCTTGATTAGCAAAGAAATGAGCTATTATTCAGAATTTTTCAGGTTATTTTTTCTTAGTGCAACAACTGTGTAGTTGTTATGGGGAATCCAGACCTCTTTAACCAGTGCATAACTTTTCATGTGGGGCTATCGCATTTTCCCCCGACCCAAGATTGCACTATTTTTTGCCAACATTTTAATCTCTAACAACATAATTGATGCAGAACAGTGTATTGTCTTTTGTGGTTAAGCTATATCCACAACGAACCATTGGCACAGCTCAAAACAAAAGCTGAATGTAAAACAGAAAAAAAACTTGGCCCTAAAAATCTTTGGGCCAATTTATTTTGCTTATTTCTTCTTCCCTGTACAATTAAGTACTTCTTTACTCCCACATACAGGATTGCATAGAAAACAGGTGTGGGCTTTCAGCACTTATACTTCTCCACAGGACCTTCCACATGATGGAAAGGATCATGTGGAGAAAAGAAGTGGCTGGTTCACATATTCAAACAGCCATTTGTCAACTTCAGTAGGAACAGATTTACTAATCTGCAGGGGCCTTTACTGAAACCTTGTTAGAAGTACACTGGTGCGTAACAAGAAAATTAACAATTCTGTTTGGCTGCTTTTGGAACGTAACTTTCATAAGCAACTAAATACAAATTCACTTTGTTTTCCAAGGGCTATAGCATGTTATATTAAATTGTATTTTTTTCTCATTCAAATTTAAATTTAAAACAATATATTTCTTATAATATACACTCTAAAACACACACACAAATAAAATAAGTGCTTTATAAAATTTTCTCCAAAATCCCGGTAGTGGCTGAGTGTTATATAAACAAACTGCTATTCTCACAACATAAATGTCATAGTCATCTGAAGGCTAAATGATTTTGAAAGAAATGCTACCTAGAAGCAGAACATATCCAGTTACATTTAGAAAACCAAGTACTATTTGTCACAATGACACACAAAATGCGCCCAAAGTATTTACTTTGATTTTACAACTTTCATTTTCTTCATGACAGCAAATCTATCAAATATTTCTAAAGCAAAATATGTTACATACAATTTCACCCCTATTAGCCTTGAAAAAGGCTAGCAAGGAAAATTAGATGAAGCAATTCTTTTCAAAACAAGAAAAATAATGAACAAACTTATAGACGAATTACATCGATTTCCCCCCCCCCATGGGAAACAATTTTCCTTTAATTATCAGATTCCTGATAAAAGATATTCCAGAGTGTTTTTACAATGTTCAATTACAGGGTGCAGAAGGGACCGGTCCTGTTACCTTTTTTGATAGGTCCCTTAGGAGCTGTTTTAGAAGAAAGAGGTAGCCCCCCCCCCCCATAATTGATCACAAGGTGTGGTGCATGCACACCGTTTGAATGGGAATGCTCATTAACTTTGGGGGCAACCCCCTCAAATATTTTATTGGGGGGGGGCAAAGGGACCACAGCCCCTAGGAACTGGCTCCTGTGTTTAGATGGCTATAGCAGGCATAATTTGGTTTAAAATGGTTGTGGTGGGGAGAGTACCCAGAAGATAGGATTTCACTGAAGGCTCTTGCACCCCTGCAATGTGAGCCTTGGATATTGCACTCTGAATATAACATATTCCAAAAAGTATATGCAATACAGTGGATGCTTGGATTGCGAACGTGATCCGTGCGGGATGCACGTTCGCAACCCACATCTGCGCACGCACGGGTTGCGATTCGGCGCGTGCACGACCACCAAAATCCGGAAGTAACCCATTCCGGTACTTCCGGGTTTTGGTGGTCCACAACCCAAAAAAACGCAACCTGAAGTGGCTGTAACCCGAGGTATGACTGTAGTTGCCTTTTCAGACACAAAGTGCTGGAATAGGTGCCAGTCTGTCAGGAGAGAGCAGCCTAAACCAAAAGGTATACGTAGGTCCACTCTGTGCATGTGCAGCTTTTAGAATCTTTAGCTTGACAGGTCCCAATCTGATCTCCAAGCATTGTTTTCCCATCATGCCTGAAAACCCTAGGGCTGCTGCTGCGCAGTCGCATGGAAAGGGTGTGGCTTACCTACTATGCTCACAGATGGTCTTAATTAAAAAGCAAAGCGGCAAAAAAGTCGCAATCATGCATTCCCACCCTATAATTGTAAAGCATTCACAGTGCAAATTCGCACAATTGCAGGTGGAGCTAAAAGCAGTGCACCTTGAAATAAAAATAAAGCGATACCAGAAGAGAAAAAAACTCACTTAGATCTATAGAGGAATTGAAAAAAGGCACAATTCCCCTATTGCTGGTTGGTTAACATATGAAACAGCAATACCGAAAACAGATTAAAAGTAAAAATAAGATAATAAATGAAGGCATTGAGACTAATTGCAGCATTTTCCTTATGTCTATATTCGCGGGGGGGGGGGGGGCAGGGAAAGCAAACACTTGGGTTTCTAGGCATTTTTGCAGGTTTTTCTGGCAACATACCAGGCAGCTTTCCATCTCTGCCTGAAGGAAAGTGTGAATTAATAAACACTTTTAAGTTTTAAACACCAGCAACTGAACCAAAACCTCACGTTGTAAACCTGCTTTGACTTAGGTAAGCTTAGTATCAAAGCCTGAGGGATATATCCACACGCTTTGGGTTTGGAGAAGATTAAGTAGAAATCATGACAGAGCTATCAATAGCTTTTCATTCATCAAATGGCAAATCCCTTGACTAAACCTAGCAACATAATTTGTGCTTCAAACAACATGGAAAATAAACATGTGTCCATGGGCTTACTCCAGCCGTTTTGCTCTCTGGCTTGAATCAGGGCTTATGGGATTTGTTTGCATGCATGTTATCTAGGAAACACAGTTGTGTGGGAACAAGGACACATACTAACTCAAATAGATGTGCAGGAAAATGTCATGAAAGACAATGGAATGAATGTAGTTCTTGTTGTGTGTATGTGAGAGACAGACCACAGCACAGCTGCAGACAGAGTAGTGTTTATCTCCTTTGAGGTAAATATGCAGCAGTATCCTTGGGAGTCAGTGTTCTAGGAAAACCTGCAGCGATTCTGAAAATCCCTGGGCATGCTGCTTTAAGAAGCTTGGTCTAAGTCCTTTCTCTTGCTTCAGAGAGCTCATGTTCAAAATAGCAGCTTGAAATCATCACATGATAGGTTTAACCAAGGTTATATACATTTAGCAAGCCTGATACACAAGTACAGTAAGTCCCCTGTGACTTGCTGTACATTCCTTACAGCCCACATCTTAACTATTTGACCTTGCTCACTTTCTAATCTAATTGTCCAGGGTCATTATTCTTCATTAACAAATATCTGTAACTTTAAAAGTAACATTATATTTTCATTACAATAACTAGTTTAAATCCTAAGTAATCTGGCATTTTTATATCATTTTAAGAATGTATGTGTGGGGAATTTTTTTTGGTACCATTAAACACTATGATATTTCTTTTTAGACGAATACATGTCTTAAAGTATTTTTATACTGAACATGCATTTACTATTATTCAAGTGCACTACATTGTATCATGAAGTCATAGAATCATGATTAAGCCGGACAGCTGGCTTCTAATAATAACTTGTAATGGTTTTTTAATTTTTTTAAAAAAGAAGTGTAAGGTTCTTTCAGATTTCCCCCCAGCTTTATTTCAATTCTTCAAGGTATAACTATACAGATCTTAAGATCTTTAGAAAAAAAGCAAGTTGGATTCAGAAAATATAACTATATATCTAGAACTTAAAGCATTGAAGAAATAATACATCTATTTCCTAGTGACTGAGAAAGCTGTATTGCAGTTCTGATACAGGTTCACTTATAATGACATTCTCTTAGGAAATAAGTAACACATAAAATGCTATGCATAGCTTGCTGGTAATATTTAGAGTGTCTTTGGTGGTTTAAGATAAATTCAGAATGCTGATAGCAAGGATCAGCGTATATCCTGCTTGAAATACTTCTGTAAAACCAGTCTCCATGCCTGCCCTTTTCTGTGCCTTCTTTACAGCACATGGAAGACTGTGAAGTCAAATGCATTTTCTGCTATGGCTCATGTGTAGTTTGTGATCCTGCATTTAACTGGCAGTAAAACTAGGTGTACAGTTTCACTGAGCAAGTCACTCCGATGAGCAGGGTGGTTGTTTCCAGTTCATTTTGCTCATTCCAGAACTGCAAACATTTGTGCTTTATAAAATGTAAGGATCTGTTTATCAGCGCTTAGCTCCCATTTAGTCACCTACTCAACATGGAAAAGGTCTAAAATAGGAAAAGAAACACATAAAAGAAAAAAATAATAATGAATCAAAATGTTCACATGCCTTGTCACATCGCAATTGCAATCAGGGAGGTCTGAATCCACACTGCGGTCATCTGCCATCTTCACGGCCCATAAATCCACCAACACCAGCATTAAGCTTTCCAGCACAAAAATTAAGAACATTCAGTCCAAAATCTTCTCAAGAGTGTGCCACACAGAGCACCATGTGCACACACAAAACGCTCACACTCCCAACAAATGTTAGTAACTCACTGCCTGATAATATGAGCCCAAGCAGTGACAAGTGGTCATGTTTCTAAATAAAACTTACATTCATCAACATGTGCCAGGGTGATCTCCTGGAATGTAGGCCACGAATGGGGGAGGGAAGGGGGGGGGAGACTCCACTGCAGACTCTGAACAGTTGTAGACTCAACTGTCCAACAGTCCAGGAGAAAATGTGCCCGGTTACTGTAAACAAAGCAGAGGATTGTGTGTTTCTTTCCTTGTTTTAATGGGTAATATTGGGGTGATTTCTTTTTATAAGAGACAAAATTCCTACTGGACTATAAGAGGCAAGGGATTAAAAAAACGAAGAGAGTAAGGAAAAGAGAAAAAGTTTAAGTTCAGAATAAGTTTAAGATTACTACAGCTTGAGTAAAGATACAAAAGAAATTGGCACTGAGCACGTTCCTTGTTTAATGATTTTATGAGTATCAATAAACTTGGGCACAAACCAGCCATACTGAAGCAAGTCCCATTGGTATTAATGAGAGGCACACAAGCACATGTGTAACACTTATACTGACAGCAAGGGAATTTAAAATGTGTTTAAAAATGATAGACATGGACACTCTATTTTTTTTTGGGGGGTGGGGGAATCATAGTCAATTTATTTATTTTTACTGACTGTATTTTTATCTACCCAATCAACCAAATGGATTACAAGGTGGTTTTAGAAATACTATATTCCTTTGAATCGGGAAGTAAGTTTCAAATGTTAAAATAGCTGATTCTTATTGATTGATTCCTTTGATATAACGAAGGAAGTTTTAAAACAAAAAGTGAATGATTTATAGGGGTGCTGTGTGGAAGAACAGATCACCTGGTATGGTGGAGCCGAAGCAACAGCCTCCTGGCAGTGATGTTGCTGCTGTTTACCTGGAGGGCAGCAGTGTTGAGGTTAAGCCTATGCAGATTCACTAATGGGAGCACCTGAATGCAGCATTGAAGACAATTTTGGGCTAGATGGAATAGTGATCTGACTCCATATAAGGCAGGTTCCTATGTTCCATCCACTGCCTTCTTTGCTTTTCACTTTGCTTTGCCAAAGGTGAGCACTTCTGCATTCAGGGCAGGAGGGGAAAATGGGAGACAGGAATTGAATGGGTACTTCTCAAGTGCTTTTGGGGGGAAACCTTCCACCTCTTTTGGGATGGAAAGTTGTACATCCCCAGCCAGAATAGGTGCATGTGCAGACCATATTATTAATAAGGAAAAATTCAATGTTAGTAATTGCAACGAAAAGAATTGAAAATAAAATTTACTATGATGTATTGTTTATTTTTATACACCACCTTTCATCACCTAGAATCTCAATATTCAGAGTCAGTGAGCTGATCCAATTTCAGTAGCCAATATTGTATTGGGTTTTATCCTCCACAAATGGAAGTCTATTTGATCCAGCAATGGATTCAATCTTGGGACTGGGGAGGGAGGCACTTTTTGCTGACCTCTCCTCCCTCCTACAGCTCCCTGTGCCATCTCCCACCCTGTTCCAAAGGGGTTGCCAACCCTCTGAAACAGACTTCCTCAACCTTGGCCCTCCAGATGTTTTTGGCCTACAACTCCCATTAAAATCAAAGGATAAAGGTTGTTATTTACTTGGGAATATCCGTAAAGGGGCAGTATGATACTAATCTCCATAGGCAGGTGTACTGCTATATAAATACAGGTAATCAAGGAAAGAGGAGACAGGTAAAATAACCTAATGGGATTCAAAAACAGATATCGTAAACACAGGCATGGGAAAGCTTTCTGAGCCCAAGGACCACAACACCCTCATGCCAGCTGTGGGAACATTGGAGGCAAAAGTGAGTGGAGCAACAGATGTGACTTTCACCTTGTGCAGTAGACTACATTCAAGCCATGAGAAAGCAGAAGATGTATACACAGAAACACACTTCTCCACCCAGGCAAGCGAGAGGCCTTATCACAGTCCGAGGACACATTCCAGACCAGGCAAAAGAATTTGAGGGAGGCTGGTGAAGGGCCTGGGAAGAGTCTCAAAGGCCAGATAAAGAGGTCTGGGTGACCTTGTTCAGCCCCCCGAGTGTGAGGTTCCTTGCCCCTGCTCAAAGAGGTGAGGGGGAAGGGAATCAAAATAATCCACTTGTTGCACTGCAATAGGTTCCTTATAAGGACGGGTTAGATGGCAAGGATGAGCATAGAGAAAATATTATTGAACGGTTGCATGATAAAGGTTTGCAAAGTTGCATGGGATTTCAAGAACGTGTTCAAAGAGATACAATCCCTCTCTCATAGCGCTAGGAGTGGAGACCACATAAAGAAACTGGCAGCAGCTTCAAAATAAACAAAGGAAAGCATCTAATTACTGCCACAAGATCTGGCAACAGGACTCTAAAGCTTAGGGTCTTACTACATGTTGCAATGATTATGTGATTAGCAATTATGCCAAGGATTCTAAAAAGAAAATACAAGGCACCTCAGAGTGGCGGGGAGGATGGGTAATAGCCAGTGCTAGGTGGGGCTTAAGCCTTCTCTCCCCAGCTGCAATTCTCCACCACCACCACCACCACTAACTTGTCCTCTAGCACGTTAGAAGTGAAAAAGACCAATTGCCATGTATATTTGGAGAGACATACATGTTGCAGTGCCTCTAACCATCTCGTTCCTCCCCACCCCAGATGTTGAAGTTAGGCTCCTTATGAAATGGAATTTAAATATATATATACATGGTACAAAAAAACAGAACCTCTCTAGGTCCATAGATGGTTGCTTAGGGCAAACTGCCCAGTGAAGGAGCATGGCACAGAGATTTAGGCTGGCTTAGAGAGTTTCCTAAAAAGTTCCATGAGACAAAATAACCAGGTTTTAATGTGGGGCATAGCTGAGAAAGACAAGATATGCTTTATATACCTAAATAGGATTAGCTCCACTGCATTTTGTCTTTGCTTTTTCCTTCTAGGCATGAATGGCTATCATTCATTCTCATGAGGTGACATAAAGCCTGTACTTGGGGCAACAAAAAGAACAGTACCCTCCAGCAGTGTTCCCAAAGAGCCAAAGGATCCAGATACCCCTGCTCCAACCAGCCAGCAGGCACTTCAGAGCTACTCAGGAGGAGGGACAAGCACATGGAAACACCTGCTTCGGTCGCGGCCTGGCTGACAGCCAGGAAGCAGGGGAGCCTCCAGTGCCTGCATAAGCTCCCAGTCTGAGCTGCTTCACTGATGAGGCAACAGCTCCCATCTAAACTCCAGCCTCCTTGACCTGGGGAAATGGACAGTAAAGGTGCAATGAGGGAGAAGCTGCCTCCCTGGCCTGACAAAATGGTGCAGCCACCATTGAGGACTTCATGAAAGCAGATCAGTTTTCTATGAACTGCTGAACTGTGATGACACAGTTGAAATCGAGCAAAACATTTGGGAGGTTTGAGAGGAAGCAGCAGAACCCAAATAGAAGCAACTCATTTAGTTAAATTAGGAATGCAATAGAAAGCATTCTAAGCAGGATTGTGTGTGTGTGTGTGTGTGTGTGTGTGTGTAAAAATGGCCTTTGGACTTACTGAGTGGCCAGCTACTGCTCTTTATAGCAGTGTTTCCCAACCGGTGTTCCGCGGCACACTAGTGTGCCGCGAGACGTTGCCTGGTGTGCCGCGAGATGTTGCCTGGAGGGAGGCGGGCGAGTCGGGCGGCGAGAGGCGGGGCGGCGGCGGCGAGGAGAGGCCGCCCAGCGCGGGGCTCTCGCCGTCTGCCTGCCTGGCTGCCTGCGTGGCGCTGACGTCACGGGGCTGTAACGTGCCCCACATAGGCACACGCGGGGCGGCGAGCGAGCTCCCTCCCACATCCCATCACCGCTCGCTTTGGCCGGCCTACTGGGCTGTCGCAGGCGGAAGGCCTGCGCATGCGCGAGGTTTTCACGCCTTCGGGATTCCCTTCACGCCTTCCTCCTCCCGGGTCCTTGAGAGCGCGGGAAGCGGCAGCGCGAGACCGGCATTGAGCCTGGTAGGTATTGCGCTTGCCAAGGCAGTCATTTGGGAAATGAAAACTTGCAAAGCAAGCAACCAGTTCAATCTGAAGTACGTGTATGCTTAATATCCTGTATCTGAAACCTGTTCTGCCCCCTCCCCCACACTTGGTGCCATTTTCATCTACACATGCAGCAGAGTAAGTTGACCCAGAATAGTACCAATTCAGATGGCAGATGGGAGAATGACAGTGCTGAATGCTTTCCCATGTAGAACAGTCCCTGCAAATAAAAACCTAGCATATTTGGAAGAGGGATGCTAGCCTAACCATTACCTTCTATGCTGTTACTATTTTTTTATTTTTTTTTACATAAGTAAAAAGTGACCTTTCCCCATCTGGCATGGTGGTGTGCCTCGAGATTTTTTTCATGAAACAAGTGTGCCTTTGCCCAAAAGAGGTTGGGAAACACTGCTTTATAGGATTGATAAATTTGGAGACACTGTTCTGCAAACCATTTGTACAAAATAAACAAAAATGGTTTCAGAATGCATGTACAGCTCTAGGTCTACTGTTTTCTATAAAACCACATCCTGAGGAGCCAAACAGGTGTTGTAAGAAATACCACTTCCTGTTATAATGAGACTAATGTCTGTGTCTTGGCATCTGCTTTGAAAAATCCAAACCTTTACAGGAGAGTAAACGGTGTAAAAGTGGCCACAATGGCTAGAGTAGACTTTACCAACCAGTTGCCCTCTAAAAGTTTTGGACAAACTCCCATCATTACTGTCTGTTGGATAGCTCAGCTGGTTAGAGTGTGATACTGACAATGCCAAGGTTGCAGGTTTGATCCCCGTATGGGACAGCTCCATATTCCTGCATTGCAGGGGGTTGGACTAGATGATCCTCAGGGTCCCTTCCAACTCAACAATTCTATGATTCTATGATCCCTGCCTGTTGGGCCCTGCTGGCTGGGGCTGATGGGCATAGGATTCCAAAACATGTGGAGGGCACCAGTTTGAGAAAGGCTGGCTACACCTTACAGAGTTTTGCACAGCATAGGGCAAAGATTCAGAGCAATGACAGCCAGACTGCTGACTCTAGCTGCATACACACTTTTCATTATAGAACCAATGGAGACTGAGTACTTGTTTTTCCCCCCTATGCAGTCATACACACAATCTAAATCTAGTGTGAAGTAATGGTTAGAGTGTTGGAATAAGATCTGGGAGAGCTGGGTTCGAATCCCCACTCCGCCATGAAATTCCCTGGGTGACCTTGGGCCAGTCACTGTCACCATCTCTTAGCCTATCCTACCTCACAAGATTGTTGTGAGGATGAAATGGGGAAGAGAAGAACGGTGTACACCACCTTGAGATCCTTGGAATATAAAGGTGGTATAGAAATGCAATAAACAAATAAAAAATAGATGTGTTGTTTTGTCTCTAAAAGCACTTCCTGAGAAACTGGTTTCATTTTGTAAATAAACACTCGCTGCAGGTTAATTCTGCACTGTCTTGTCTTGTGTTCTTTTTTTTTTTTACCCACAAAAAAATAACTTTTTTGGGGGGGCAGGGGTTGTTACATAAGAGCCGCAGATGCACTTGAATTGTGTAACTTAAATTTGCAGGTATACAGTTGAATCATACCTGCAAAAAAGCCACAGCCTGAAAGCAGCCTAGATACCCTTACAACACACGCAGTTATAGGTTGAGCGCCAGTATTAAATTTCAAAACAAACACAGACATTATATGTCAGGTACTATGGATCATGAAGAATAAATGCCAAGAAAGAAGGACAGTAAGTAAGAAGGGTTATGGTTGGTTAAGGTAAAGCTTCAAATTCATGTTTAGCCTGCTGTGATGATCATCAACACAAGCACCATCTATTTTACCTGGCTGCAATGAGATCTAGAAGATGCTGCCATCTGTCATTGACCTTGCCAAGTTTGTACTCAATTTCCAAAGCTTTGCTTTCATGGCTCGCTTTAGCAAGTCGCTCTCCCATTTGCTGGAGCTGGACTTTATTCTCTTGAGCAACCGCAATTTCATCTTGATAATCCTGGATGACAGAGGGATTGAGAGAGATCATAAAGCTTATTCACAACACCCTCCAGCTGAAGACTATAACAAATACTTTGTAATGCTTGTTTCAACAAAGCCTTGCAGAACATTTAAATCATACAGTAGCTAAAAACAACGTTCCTTCCTATTGCTTACCTAGCAGCAATGACATAATGACATAATAAGAATGAAATACAAACACAAATTATTACACTAGATTATTTCCAAGTGCTTACTTAGCTTAATGCAACTGTCTAAACTGAGAACGTTTGAAGAAAGGTCTACAAAAGAAATTCAGAAGCACTGTACCTTTTTGAGTTTTTCTATCATTTCTTCAATGAGGATATCTCCATTCTGGGAGACTTTACTCTCCATTTGTGTCAACCATTCACAGAGCTCCTTGTTCTTCTCACTGAAGACTGCCCACTCATTCAGTCTCTCACTCACCTGCTGCCGTCTCAAGGAAACCTTTAAAAATTTGTAGAAGGAAATAAATAAATAAAACCACACTGTGACAAAAACAGAGTCCTTGAGCTGCCGTACAGGTGTTTCTGCACTGAAGAGAGAAGTGCAGACAAAACCTTTCACGACTCCTTTAACAGCTTAATGATGATGGTTAATCTCAGGATACTTCTGGATCAAATCCCATTTAAGTCGGGAAGGCATCTTCAAATACTGGAGGTCACACAAAGATGAACTGTAGTCTTCAGTATTATGCACAGGCTCTGTTCTACTGTCCTAGGTGTGCTGAGGTGAGGACATCCCCATATAAGCTGAAAGGGTGTCCTAGAACCTTCCTACAAGTCAATATTTCTGTGTGGCAGCAGCAAGGCCTTGGGTACTCCCTGCTTATTGACATTAGGCAGGCACCCTTGCTATACTGTTTTAAATGCCTGCTGAAATAAAATAAAATGATTTCATCAATCCAATCCAGATACATAATTTAGTTATGTATACATGGGTTTTATTTTACATTTGCTGATTTTATATTGTTTTATGTACACTGCTTGGAGATTGTTTTAATTAACTGGTATATATTTTTTCTTCATACACACACATATATACATAAAATAAATAAATAAATAAATATAGGAGGCCAGTCTAGCTTTGCCTTGAGTTAACATGAAACAGAGAGTTGCTATTTGAACTCATACTTTAAATTTGGGGGGGGGGGGGACAAAAATTATCCTAACATTTAGCATGTGAGGAAGACTTCATCATGAAATGAGACCTGAGGCAAACTTTAAGTCACTGCAGATCTAGACTGAAATACTTTTACTGCTCACACTAATAATTTAATCTGTATTTGCCCAACAGGCATTTTTAAAATGAAAGCCATGCAAGTAAATTGGCAACTCGATCCATAAATATGGCCACTATTGGCATCAGATTATATACAAGTAATACGCCCACAAGCCACAAGTCCCATGGATTTGCTTGTCCTTTTCTAGCCAACATACCTAAAGACATGAAGGATGACATCAAAAAAGCAATAAGCAGTAAGTCTTGGGGAGATAGTACAGCAGGAAAATAATAGGTGTCTGGTTTAACAAGATGACCCCTGCGTATGAAATCATAAGTACTCTGTTTTGATCTTAAAATGTAGACTAAAGGAAGATTAGGAAGATTCAAGAAGATCTTGAGAGAAAATGCCCTGCTATTTTTCAAGACAATTGTATGACTACAATCTAACGGCATCCTACTTACTGCAGCTGTTTCATCTTTTCTATAAGTGCAGCTCCTTCTGAGTTTACATAAGCTTCTCCACTGAGGAAGTGAACACTTCATAAAATGACTGCAGCAGGCCCCCGTTTTTGTGTATTTTAAGCTGAGATGAAATGATACCCCATTTCCTTTTGCGGTTCTCCACACACTAGCATTAGCAAAAGTGTGGTTCTAGCAACCTTGCTTGTAAATTCTCCTCTAGCGCACAGTATAACCATCAGATGGCAAAAGGCTGGTAAGTCTAAGTTTGTAGCATGTCAATCCTTACTTTTTCTAATTGAATGAATAAAGTTAGGGGCTTCCTGGGCTGGTGCAACTGTCCTTAACTTCTTACTGGTTCTCATATTGCACTGGAAGTTGCTTACTGCTTTAAGAGGGTTTGTTATTATTATTTTTAAATGATGCTGTTTTCTACTCAAAATTGAAACTAATCCTACAATTGTTATGCATGCTGTTCATGCATTCAGACCTTTCTACAACAAAAGCAGTATCATATGGAAGCCCCATTTGTATTCCCCGTCCCCAATTTATACATTTATTTTTGAACAATTTCAATAGACTATTATACAAAACAGAACTACAGATACACAAACACAAAGAAAGGGAACGGGTGGGGAGCAGGCACATGTAGCTGAGATTCAGTCTCAACGAAAGTCTACTGTCTATTCACAGAAGTCCATACAAAGAGTCCCAACAGAGCTCCATTTGTGACTAAGACAACCCCATAAGCTTTTCAGCCAATGGGACTATGTCTCTTTATTACACATATACATACCAACTTTCCTTCAAGCAGTTCCTGGAGCTGTATCAAGGCTGCTCAAGAGAGCTTCATTGTTGAGCAGGAAATTCTAACCCAAATTTCCCACATCTAAACTCAACACTCCAGATGTTACACCACACTGGTTCTCTGCTCTGACCTAAAGGTTTGGTGCAACCTAATGGTGAATGCCCCCCCCCCCACCCCCATGAATTATACTATTTTACCTGGTGACACAGTTCTTCCCATTGTCTGTGCAGTAGTTCAATGCGCTCATTGAGAACTGATATATCATCTGCACTGATAAAAGAGGACAGAGTCTCCTTCAGCAGAGCTAGGTGGGCAAGATCATCTGTCCACCCCTCAGCAGCACTCTCTAGCTCCTGGATTGGAAGAAGAAAGTCTATAAGGCATTGGAATATTTGAGAAATACACCTTTATTATTTGCTTTTGGTGATTCTGTGCAGTACTATAGAAGAGAAACTCTTTTCTAACATTAAATCATTATAATTAAATAAAAATAGTTATCAAAAGCTTCCTATCCTAAATAATAGCAGCAAAAAACAAGTATCTGGGTTCTGGTTCTTTGGCTCAATTCAAACATTCTGGCTTTGAAACATCCTTCCCCCAGCACAGTTGATCTGATCAAAACTGGAGCCCTTCTAAAGGCCTGATTTTAAGCAAAACTTGAGATGTTGGGACATCTGATCAAGGCCCCCCCCCCCCAATCTGGTTTGACTCTGTGGCCCAGCAGTATAGGCTAGTCTGCCTCATTTTCTGAACAATGGTTGCCGCAGCCACTTTTATGCCATTGCAGCTATATAGCATCTCCTTTGGGGCCAGAGTCCCTTATGCAGGAGTGTTTTTACCTTACAACGAATCTGTTCTGTGTGGAGTTCATCATGATGGTCTGGCAGTGGCTGGGAGAGCTTCTTCTTGAATGATTTTAACTTTTCCAGAGAATCTGCTATGCCTTTTTCACATTTCTCCCAGTCCTGAAGGGAGAGGGTGTGGGGAAAGACAATATGAATGTAATTTTCAGAATCCGGGCAAGGAAAGAATACAGAGAATATGCAAAAAAAGAAAAGAAACAGGTGATGCAATTGGCCAATGCTTCCTCAAAGTTACTCCGAGTGTTTTAACTAGTTTGCAAAGAATCATGAAAAGTAGAGATGAGATCTTGTTCTCATTATATAACGCAGGGCTGGGGGACATGGGTTTCTCTAGCTGTTGCTGGACTCCCAACTCTTATCCACCTCGGCCAACATGAGCAGGGATGATGAGTTGTAGTTCAGCAACACCTGGAAAGCCACAGGTCCCAAACCCCTGATATGAGAAGGCAGTTATGAAGAGAGACATGGACAGAGCTGGAGTCAGTGACTTTGTCTTTCTCACAGAGGCATAATAAAACAGCATTATTTGAAGTGGTGAATTCATTAAGTAAACTTACTTTTAACAAGAATGTAAGCTGTTTCTTCTGTTCCTCAAGTTTGAGGCTAGCCAATTTCCAGCACTCCTGGATTTCTGAAAGTTCAGACTGTAGGGATGTTTCTGTCTCACCATCAGCACAGAGTAACAGCTGCTTCCCTCCTTCCACTGTTAAGATGTAGCTTCCTTGCTGGCGAAGGAGAACTTTTTCTTTAAGCTGCGAAGACCAGTGACATTCTTCTAGCATCATTCTGTTTTTTTTTTACAATACTTTCTTTGATGGATCAGAACTACTGTAAATCCCAAACTATTATAAGTACTCTTATTCTTTTTTATCTAAAGAAGATTTTTTTTTTTTTGCAATAGTTACTTGCCTTATGTCAAAGAAAGAACTAGTAGTATCTACAATAAAGAGGCACCTACCAACAATTTCATTTGCTGTTCCTCAGGGCATGGGAGAAAGGGGGAAAATAACCTATTTTCTCTTTCCTCTCTCTTTCTTTTCTGCTCTCCCTTCTCTTTTTTTATGAATCCTTTTCATTTTTCTCTGTATCTTTCCCAAAATAACTCTCTTCCCCCTCTGTCTTTTATCCCTCTACACACATGCCTCCTACTGCTGGGAGGCCACCCCATATATTGAAAATGATAGTTAGAAAACGTGTTACCAAAATATGTGCAAAGCCTTTTAAAAAAAAAAATTACATTTCACTCTTCCTTAGAATGCTCAGCAATTTACATCGGTTTCCCAGTTTCTCTCATACAGCACTTACAAAATACAGCAGGCATCCCGAACCTGCGGCCCTCCAGATGTTTTGGCCTACAACTCCCATTATCCATAGCTAACAGGACCAGTGGACAGGGATGATGGGAATTGTAGTCCAAAACATCTGGAGGGCTGAAGGTTGGGGATGCCTGAAATATAGGAATGCTGTAGCATCAGCTACCCTTCAGAAATAGTGTCTGATGCCTCCCTTCCCTTTCCCCATATTCAGTTTCAGAACTTTAGCGCTATTATCCTTTTCTTTTACTGTTTATCAGCACAACTGCAGGAGAGACTCCTTTCATTGTCTTCTTTTATCCCAGTTACTACAAATTCCCAATACTTCATACTTATCTACACTATGAATCTGTATATAAGATTTGAATTTGGCTGGTAAGCATTAAGGTTCAAGGACTCCCTAAAGATGTACACCAAAGAAGTGCACCTGGGACAAGCCATTCACAGCAAATCTGGGGAATAAGCAGCAATTAGGTATGGCTAATGGGGAATCAGCCAGATGCTAGGCTGATATTTTTTATGATATCCTTTGTATGTATTTTATACCAATTGCGGCTACAACTGATGAATGTATTCACTTTTTACTTACAGCAAAAATTGCACTTAATTCCAGTTTTATAACTTTAAGGGCCTGCCAAGGTTTACCTGCATTTCATCCAGCAATGCTCTAGCCTGCTGCAGTGGTATAGGAACATTGCCCAGCCCACTTCCTGTCTGACCAGACACTTCCACCAGCCACTTGCGCAATTTCTCTGCCATCTCTCTGTAGCGTTGCCACTGGCGAATCTGACTGTCAATTATGCCCCGCCTCTGCTGGGCTCTGCGAATCACCCCTTGCCACTGATTACTGAGGAGGGCCAGTTTCAGATTAAACTCATCCCTATAAGAAGAAAGGGCACAAAATGAAGGATTCATTCAGCCAAACAGCACCAAGAGAGCTTCCAAAAACTGTAGTGTCTGTGAACATGATATGCTTTAATTTAACAAAAATTGGTTGGTGTCAGAGCTCCAATTCTAAGGTCTTATTATCATACTTCTGGTGTGATCAGAGGAGCTAAAGCTAAGGCAGCTGGAATAGCCAGTACCTTTGTCTCTAAGGTTTCGTTGTGATACTACAGAGTATCTGCAAATTTCTTTGAAAGAATCAATGAGGGCAGATGAGGAGCAAACAAAAACAAAGTTCAAGGGTAAGATTATAAAGACCGCAAAATTCCACCAGGCTTCTGGTATGTCCTGTATACATATATTCCATTTTATTGCTAGACATGGCAATTTAGTCATCTTGGCTTAAGTATTTATCAGCATATAAACACTTGTATGTTTTGTCTAGACCAGAGTATTTCTATGAGAAACATTTTTACTGAAGTGCATTTTCCTCAACACTCTAGGGATGAAAGCATCCCTGTGATTGTTCTTTAGGTTCACTCTGCTCCACCTTCCTTCTGAATGAAGGTTAAGAATGTCAAAAGTAATTTTTGAAATCAACACATGCAAAGTTTGCCGCAGCTAGCAGTTCCTCCTGGTCACTTCTGATTTTTCCATCTGAGTAACTGACACGAACAATCACCTAAGTACATTGATAAAGCACAAGCTGAAAAAGAGTGTTTTGATGAAATTTATTCCTTTTTGTGCTGCTTGGCAATGCACACAACTGCTTGTACATATCAGTAAGATGGAGGAAAAAGAGGGATAAACAAAAGTTGGTCAGACTGTGATCTCTTACAAAGTTCAGTTTTTAAAAAGCGCAATAATGAACTGAAGAAAAATAATGGCATAGCACTACTTCAGAAAGAAAAGCAGCATTCAAGAAGAACTTTTGTTGCCTAATATTTTTCCCCAGTGCCCAAGAAGCTTAAACCCAGCATTTACATCTCCCACATCTTCCAACTTCACCTTCATTAGAGAGTCAACTGGACTTTTGTAAAGGGAGTCCAAAAGGATGCTAAAGGAGGAAAAAAATTATTGGTAGCTGTCTTCACTGTAGAAGATTTATTTTGTTTTATTTCTTATTCACCCTTTACCATAAGGTTCCATGGAAGCTTACAACAATAAAATATACCATTTCAGATCACTGTGCCTGAACTAACTTTTTCCAGGAGAGGAACACAAGGAACTGTGGCCAACAGTGGCATGAAGAGAAAAAGCCCTAGGTGTTACTGACAGACTACTAGATCAACAATGGTAACACACAGGGCCCAGCTGACATCCTTAAGAAAGCAACTCCCCTATGAGGAAAGGTTTCACCAATGGGAGCTTTTCAGTTGAGTAAGAGGAATATAAAATAATTAAATTATGCATGGTGTGGAGAAAATGGACCCCCCCCAAAGCTTTTCTCCCTCTTTCACACCACTAGAACCTGGGATCACCCAATATAGCTCAATGCTGGAAGTCAGGACAGACAAAAGGAAGTACTTCTTCATGAATAATTAAACTTTTGGAATTTGCTACCAGAGAAGATAGTGATGGCCACAAAACTGGACAGTGTTAAAAGAGGATTAGACCATGTCATGAAGGATAAGACTGTCAATGGCTACTAGTTATCATGGGGATGTACTAACTCCAGTTGGAAGTACTATGTCTCTACAGACTAGCTGCTGGGAATCCCAAGTGCAAAGAGTGTTAATGTGCTCAGACTCTGCTTGGGGGCATTCTGCAGGCCATGGAGGCTGGATTCTGATCCAGAAGGCTCTTCTAGTATTCTAGTTGTAAAGGTTATAAGAAAGTTCTTCTAGGAAAAGGCAGGGGGGAGCCTATTTTTCCTGGCAATTTGTGTTAGCACAAATAAGGATACCATTAAACTGGAAGGAAAAATGAAATGCTATCAGTAGGTATAACTACTATCTGCTGCTGTGGACAATTTCCCAGGCTATTCTTCTGAATGAACTATCCAATTTAACTTTCATTTGAAGAAGAACACAGTTGGCAGCTGGATGTCCAAACGGTTGTACAAGAAAGCAGGGGGAACAAATCAACAACAAAACCCTTCAGCCCACCCACCAGCTGGCTGTGGAAGCTTCAGTGCAGCAAAACAGAATGGAAACTGTGGTGTAGCTGGAATTAGTGTGTACACATTTGTGTGTGCAAAATGCCAGCAGTCCTGTGCTCACCTACTGCTAACCAAGCAACTGCTTTTTCAGAGGAAAAAACACAGAGGCATGTGTTCAGAAAATCCAACAAATTTTGCACTTTATGTGGTTGACACTTTGAGTAGAACAGAGAAAAATTCTGCAGAATTATAAAGAGTCAAGTTCTGCACATTCTTACCTGTCATCCACCTGTCCTTGCTCAAGAAGGTGCTGACCATCCATGATGATGGAATGTAAAATCTGCTGCCGACTAAACATCTCTGCTTGGAATAGCTAGCATGTTAGAAGTTTAAAAAAGAAGAAAAATAAGGGGGGGGGGAATCAAATAAGCTTAAGGACACTGAAGCATTTGGCTCCAAAACAATTTTTCCACTTAGTCCGTATTCTTAGAATTCAGTTTTTTTAATAGACTGCTCTAAACAAACAAAGTAACTGGTTATTGGTACCAATTGACCTAAGTACAGTTTCCCAAAGCCTGGATGACTAGTTAAGTAATCAGGATCAAAGTGTCTGGGTGTTGTTGTTTTTTTGTGTGGTTTTCAGGTTATTTGGTCTATGCCATGAAAACTGAGAGCACCAAATTTTTAATCCTGTTTTTATATTAATGATAGTATGTTGCTTTCTATGGTGTATGAGTACTGTAACACATTTCAAGTAGTGTTTGCTAAAGATTTTCCTTTTGCTTGTTTAATCTTTTGTTACACAACAGGGGGAAGAAACTTCATTTTAAAGGGAAAAACCCTGGAAGCATACTGTATTCTAAACACAAACACATTGTTTTTTCAACTTTTAAGATAGCGTGGCTGAGCATTCCTCGTTATGTTTACAGCCTGTTCCCTAGAGACCTCTGGTGGCAATAAGCTCCACTGTTAGCTTCCCACAATGGAAGACTTTAAAAATGGAGACAGAAGAATCACATTACAGGTGAAGGAATATGCAATTATATATTAGCATGTTTAGCCTGATAGATTAAAAAAAAATGACCAAGGGCTTCAGTTACTGACCTACTGAAGCATTATTTCCCTCCCACCCACTTTAAAAATAAATATCCCAGGATCCTGCATATATGAATAACCACAGATCTGACAGTTCAGTCTATGACCTTTCAACAGTGAGGACAACAGGAGACAACAGCCCAACTCCCAATGTCACCCTGTGGAAAAAATAACACTCAGACAGAGCCATCTATTTAACTGAAGTTTTTATATATACTCAAAACCAGATCTCCTATAGATGATATAAGGATTTGAAGGAAGTAATGTACCCCATAATATATTTACCCTTAACAACTTGGGACCAGTTTATCTAGGAGATCGCCTTGCCCCACATGTGCCCACTCAACTGCTACAATGGGTAGAACTGGCTAACTACAGGTACCATATAATACCCATTTGCCTTTCTAAGTCCTCAATCATTTAGTGTGGCAGCTCCTGCACTTTGAAACTCCCTGTCTGCTGAGATCAAGCCAGCGCTTTCACTGTACTCTTTTTGGCACCTGCTAAAAACATTAATGTTTAGACAAGCCTAGTCAGATGTTTAAACACTTGAAGTAATTTGTAATATGTTTTAGCATTTTAACTTTTGTGTGTTTTAAAGTATGGTTGTGATTTTTTTCTTGATTTTATTGTTTTATCTTTTTGTACTCAGCTTTGAGTTTGTTTTTACAACCAAATAGTATATAAACTTTATGAAATATAGCTAGATGATAGATAGATAGATAGATAGATAGATAGATAGATAGATAGATGATAGTGGATGAGGAATGGACTGAGCAAATCAAACTATGAAAATCATTTGACAAAGTAAAACTTCAAATAAATTAACACCTGACTCAAGTACCCTCTTCTAGTTGTAGAACTCAGACTAAGCACTCTTTACAATCATCTTGCACAGTACATTGTGCAGAAATTCTTCATCTTCATCATCATTATTATTGATTAAATTTATATATACCACCCTTCATATCTATAGATCTTAGGGTGGTTCACACACAGCAGTTGCTAAGGCTGATACCAAGGCACTTCCAGCTCACATATAACACAGCTAATCGGAATGAGTGAAGAAGGTGTACGGAAGATGACAAAACTTAACACTTGAACAACAAACGCTTATGGTTGCAGTGGTTGCAATCTACAAGCCACTAATCAATCCAGCCACAGATTGGATTGTCAGTTTGCTCATTCTTTCATTACAACTTGCCTCGTGCGCCCTCTGCTGTTCCAAAAGAAGTTGGTAGTTTCCTGAAATCTCAGCAGCCAATTTCTGTTCCGTCTGAACCAAGAATTCCATCCAAGTCTCACATTTTTCTAGGAAGGTCTGCTGCTGCAGCATGAAGGATTGCAGCTTACTGCAAGGATAAAAGAGTGATTCAGTAACACCTCAGAGCTTGCTAAAACAAATTTACAGCAGTTCTTAAGGGAGCCATTTCACTTCACTTTGGCCTAAATGAGATTATTTATTTATTCATCCTGCGTATTTTTTAAAAAGAAAAAGTACCTACATAAAAATTAATTTAAAACAACTACCACAGTAAATAAACACACACATTTCTGCTTGCCTATTTCATTAGTTTGAATGTTAGAAAAATATGTTTTCCCCACTTAAAATGTACCTATAGTTCATAAACAAAACTCACAGCTACCTTCATTCTGGAAGAACTGATTTAGCAAAGCAACCTCTGTTTCCATAAATGAAGTGATTCGCTCATTGTTGCTATTTCAGAAAATTCACTAGTAAGTACAGGAGATTACTGTCAGGTAAGTGGGTACAGGAGGGCAATTTCAGGAATGAGTCTTCTCAGGCTTCCCACAGGTACTAACGCTGTGCATGCACACACATGGGGTTGTGCCCCTGCTCACTTCAAGCAGGGTCCCAAAGTTGGCAGGCAGAGGAACTGAGCTGGGGCAGGCGGAGGAGGGCTGCTGCAGCCTGCTGAGGCTACCCCCTCCAAAGCTTGCTTGGGCTGCCCATCTACAATCTTTCATTTGTGCTGAAATGTGTTGTCATGCTGTAGTTTGCAGCAGCACCTGTTGGCAGCCAAACTGAAGCACGACAACACTTTTTTATAGAAACAAGCAGAAGTAGCTTTCCCAACCTGGTACCCTCCAGATACTATGGATTATAAAAAGCCCCAGCCAGCACAGTTGTGGTCCAAAAATATCTGTAACGTACCAGGTTAGTGAAGACTAATGGAGATTATTCTGCTTTCAGGAACACAATTGAATCCATCAAACTTTTAATTTCTCCCAGTCTTATGAAACTATAGGATAAGTATAAAAACCAAGCCTGGAAGCATCAAATTTATTTAACCGTGCTACATTAAACCTCCATTCAATCCAGGTTAAAACTTTGGTCCTTTGTAAGTTGTCCCACCTGAATCTTTCTGTGGTTTGTGACGAAATAATGGACCAATGCCTATTTAGATTTTGCATCCTTTTGATTTCTTTATCATTCAGGGGTAGTCTATATCCCAGCTCATTCAGACGATCCATATCTGGTGCCATGCTGCTGAATTTTAACATCTGGCGCTGTATAGTGACAGGGAACAAAGAAGTAATCAGAGCATGTGGGCTAGGATGCTAGAGAACCAGAATGAACATACATATCAGTGCTTTTATGGATATTCATGTAAGATGCCTTTCATATTTTAGCACAATTTTAGATTTTAGACACATCCATTACAACAATAAAACATATTCAGTTTAAATCCTTATGTTCTGCTGGAAAACAACAACCCACAGTTTACTTTATTGGGGAAAAGGTTCCCTGAAGTGTTTGTTCTCATTAAACATACTTTAGTATCAAACAAAATTTGCAAGTAAAAAAAAATCCATGCTTCTGTCCTAACTTACTTTAAGCTCTTCCATTCTATTCCGTATTGTGGACAGATCAGATGAACTACTTGGGTCTTGTTCTTTTAGCACTTCTTCAGCTTGCTTTATCCAATCCTCTAGTCCTCCTAGGCTCTTGGAAAATGTCTGGTAATCTTGAACCCCAGCCTTGGATTAGAAAAAAAGGAAAGGAAAGGTCATAAATTATGAAATGTGAGTTTCTTTTGACTAATTGTCTACCAGTAACAGTGTATGTTAGCAAATCTTGCAGCTTGGGTGAATCAGAATGGAATAATCACAGTTTCTGGCGTTCAAAGGCATTATTCATGCAGGAACTATTTATAAGAAAAGTGGAGATGAGAGAGAGAGGGAGAGAGAGAATGAAACAGCAGATATCTTGTCTCAACAAGCTGGGAGAGAACAATAAACTAAATGGCTCAGCTTTTAGAGGTGGAGTTAACTTATACAGAGAGCTATAAGCAAGTACTGGCTAGATTGCTAGATAAATATGGACTTCTTATTGGCTCTTTTTTTACGTTTCTCCTCATGCACTCCTACCCTGATATTTTACCAACTGAGAGAATCTATATACTACCCTTTTCTTGTTTTTTTCTTCTTATTTGTTTTGTTTCCTATTTCATGCATAATTAATTAAAACCTTAAAATAATAATAATGCGGCAACTTATGAGCTCCATACATTGCACAAAGACTCTTCCTCCTTTTCCACAGACATCTGTCCTGTTGCCATGGGGCAACTCATCCATAATGTGACCATTTTAGTCACAATAAGAGCAAAATGCTAAATAAAGACTAAATATCATTGTTTTTGTGTCATTCATTGCAGACATGGTTGCTGATGAAAACTTTCAGACCAGTCATTCAATATGGTGACTACTGTTAAAACAATGTGACAATAATGCTATTCTGCAAAAGCTGGTTTCATTTGCAGAAGTGATAATTACTATTATCATGTCCTAAACAAGGCAGTATGACAATCCCAACTTAAAAATAATAATAGTAATAATTTTATGCCACCCATTTGACTGGGTTGCCCCAGCCATTCTGGGTGGCTGCCAAAGAAGTATTAAAACCACAGCAAAACATCAACTTAAAAACTTACATGAATTATGTGAGCAATGGAAGGTACTGGGAAAGAAGGAGCTGTAAGTGTGTGGTAAGGTCTTCCTACCTGTAGTATAGATTGCTGCCTGCTCAGAGCCTGTTCTAAGGATGATAAATTCTGGTTCAGAGAGACTTGACCATACTGGAGAGCTGCTGCTGCAGAAGAGTCCACCTGTTGCTTCAGCTGTTCCCCCAGTTCATGCAGAACAAACAGAGAATCCTGCACGGTCTTCATGCCTTTAAGCAAGTCCTGCAGAGATTGTGATACTTAAAAACAGCATACAAGTAGCTTCTGAGGGGTGATTTTTCATAGTGCAAAGTATTATCGAACTTAGAATATGTTGACATTGACCTCAACATAATAAAACAATAACATACATTAAACTGTTACAGCTTTGTTAGCTTTCCTGGAAGAAAATGGTATTGACTATCTTGGCTGTGAGTCCTAGGGACCTGCTCCTTGATTTGCAGGCAAGCATTCATGTATTCATACATACATACATACATACATACATACATACATAAAGGTAAAGGTAAAGGTACCCCTGCCCGTACGGGCCAGTCTTGCCAGACTCTAGGGTTGTGCACTCATCTCACTCTATAGGCCGGGAGCCAGCGCTGTCCGCAGACGCTTCCGGGTCACGTGGCCAGCGTGACAAGCTGCATCTGGCGAGCCAGCGCAGCACACAGAACACCGTTTACCTTCCCACCAGTAAGCGGTCCCTATTTATCTACTTGCACCCGGGGGGTGCTTTCGAACTGCTAGGTTGGCAGGAGCTGGGACCGAACGACGGGAGCGCACCCCACCGCGGGGATTCGAACCGCCGACCATGCGATCGGCAAGTCCTAGGCGCTGAGGTTTTACCCGCAGCGCCACCCGCGTCCCCTACATACATACATACATACATTTATATGCCACCTTTATCTTCCAAGGAGCTCAAGGTTCTCTTCCTCCCCATTTCACCACCACCACAACCCTGTGAAGTAGGTTATGCTATGGCTGGCCCAAGTTCACCCAGTGAGCTTCATGGCTGCATGGGGATTTGAAAACCTATTCACTGGATGGTGCAGCCATCATTAACAGGGAAGGCAATAACACAGTCCCAGGACTATGAAGATGTAGCAATCAAAAGAATCTGGGTTCAGGGGTAAGGTGGCAATAAGCAACCTTATCTCAACCTCCCAATTTGCTATTTGGGGGAATACCTTAGGGTCTCAGGGCAAATTTGGTGTGGGGAAATGTTTTGGAAAAGCTGATCTCCTTGGTCTATGAGTCGCAATGGTCTGAATGGAGGATCAGGGACTGGAGCCTGGGAGAAGAATGAGTATGGTAAAGGTGTATTGGAAGAGAAGGGAAACACTTCATCTGTTCCCTTGTCAGTATTCAGCTAGTTTTTAAGAATCCTTGCGTATTTAACATTAGGGACCTTGCTGCAGTTTAAAAGTGTGGACTAATGGCACAGCCTTCAGTTTACTGAACTTACGTTGCAATCATGAATCCAAGCAGTAATTTCATCATCAGCAATGTCCTTGCTAGTTGCAGCCTTCAGAAGTTCATTTGTTCGGTCCTCATACTGCTGAACTGTGGAACAGCACTGTGTGTAATAGTTTTTGTACTTTTGCCAGAGTTGAAGCAGGCCCTTACTGGAATGCAGATGCTCTGCAATTTCTTCTAGAAGGTTGTTCCACCTAGTGATTATAACCAATGTATTGTGAGATAGAGGAGCTCACTGAGGGAAAACAAAATAGACTATGGAAGAACTTTTGAGTACATCTTCATCTTGGGTTTCAAAACTTCTGCATGAATAAGATGGCAATTTGGCTATTTCTCACAAAAACAATTTGAAAAAGGAACACCAAATATGTTGACTAATGGACTTTGAAGCCAGACTTCATAACCCTATGATGACCTTTGTTTGTTCCATAAAAAAGTAATTAAAAAAGAGACATGTAGGGGTGTGGGTGTTAAAGAAACCCTTCATTTGAAAACTACATGTGGAGAAAAGAGCCAAAAACATTACGTAGAATGAAGTGGTAGGCTAAGGAGGTACAATTCTGGACACCATATTGTAGATAGAAGAACCTGTGAATGTTTACTCACATTAAAAAGCCAAACATGTAGTAAACTAGCAGATCAGAATTAAAATCTGATCACAATGTTCTCGCATGGGGTACTCTAACTCACACAACTTCCAAGGGGGCTTATTAGAAACGTGTGTGTGTTTGAGACCATAATTTAACTGGATTTGGGTGTCTACTTTGCTTTGAAGCTTCTGGTTTATACTGGAACTATTTAATGTTTCAAATGGTATCAGAAAATTATTTGTTTTGCCTGTTTTATACAGATGACTTGAACAGCCTAGAGTTATACTGGCTCAGAGAGAAATGGATTTTCATTACAGAGCTGGGAGGATTAAGGTAAAACTACTTGAGGAACCTGCAAGCTTGTTTTGCCCCTCCCACCCTTCAGGTACCTATTTGGGATTACGTTTAAAAAATACGTTTGGTTTCTTACCTCAAGTTCATTTCTTTCAAAGTGTTGTTAAGTACTTCTGTGACAGGTGGGTGGCATTCTTTCAATAACTGATTGGTCACTGATCCAAATTTCTGTAAGCTATGGTCTTGCTTTTCCAATTCATCCTGCAAGTTCTTTAAAAAGGGGGAGAGAGATTAAAGTGGAAAGAAATGTGCAATTGCAACCAGGAAGGAAGACATGGAATAATAAATCACTATGTTATTTATTCACAGGCAGGAGTTACCCATTCGAATTCCAGTTGAGGTGACTCCAGAGAGACTACGTCGGAAGAAGAGGAGTGGGCCTCTGTAGAGACCTCCAGTGCCACTGCTGTCAGACAGTTGAACAGCCTGAAACACATTGCCTGCCCACAACAGCCTCACACACTCCACCTCAATCCTAGACTTTCCCACTTCTCCCCAGGAGCAAAGGTGGCATTGGGCCTAGCAACAAGTCCAGAGCCAATGATGATGCTGTTCCCAAGCAGTCAGAGGAATTCACCACAAGGTCTACTCAGGAGGAGAAGCACAGGAGCATATGTACAGTGGGACCCAGCAGATAACCAGAAAGGGGTAGGAGCCACATAAGAGGATATAAACCTCCCAGTGTCTTGTGGGTTGCCTATCAAGTCCACAGCTGCATAACCAAGCCCAGCTTGCTCCAGCTCTGAGTTCACAGGTCGTCTTTCTCCAACCTGGTTTGCCCTCCTCCCAGGTATGGGGAGCTGATGATGGATTCCCCTATGCATCTGATTATAGGTATGTCTGACTTCACCTTTTATGGATCCCCCTTTTTTTTACTTTTTACCTACTGAACTTCCAGCACCAACTGAAGATTTTTTTTTTTTTATTCCAGCAAGCATTTTAATTGCAGTTTGATTTTAAAGTTTTACATTTTCTTTTCAGAGTCACATCTGGCAACCTGTTAGCAGGAACTAAAATGGTGCTAAGAGGTGTTGAAATCCTAAAGCACCACTGAATGAAGAACACTGTAGAACAAGTTTGCCATGTTTTAAGCGCAGTTTTAAAAGGCTTCAATTGGCAATAATTTGCTTCCCTGCAAAGTTTGGAAATTTTCCCGACTTTCCTAAATACACTAAAGGCTTGGATGCTCATGTCCTTACCTGGATGTTATCAACTTGAACCTTCACTGCTTCCAGGGAACCTGTAAGGAGATGAAAGCGAGATAGCGAGTATCTTGCTTCCATCAGGTAACTATTCAGTTCTTCATAAGCTGCTTTATAAGAGTTCCACTGATCAAGGACAGACTGCAGCAATATTTTCAGCTGGCCAACCTGACAGAAAAAGAAACAGAACCAAACAATAAATAAAAAAGGAAAGTATAAATGCCATTTGCTGCTGGTTTAAATCATTCTGAAGACAAGGTTACTATTTCAGATTTTATTATTTTCTCTGGTCTAATATTGACACACACACACACCCGTCCCCTGCAGCCTCCAGCACCACCTATCATGCTGATATGGAGCAGATTTTCAGGAGGCAGAGGGGTCTGCAGTGGGGAGGAAGAATTGCCAAGGGTAACCTCTTCCTCATCATGGAAAATCTGGATCCAGCCAATAGCCTATGTATTCTTTAGTGTTGTAAGATGAGTTGCAATCCAAACAGAGTAAAATGTTTAAAAAGCTCTACATAAATTCTGCACAAGTGAATCAAATTCCTTGGCTAAACTGCAGCAACACATGCACAAATTCCCACTGGCTGCTCTTTGAGCTAAAATTCCCCTCTTCATAAATGCAGCCATACTTGCTTACCATGTGGTCCAAATTTGCCCAAGAATGGTTTAGTTGCTGAAGTGTGTTCATGACAACAACAGAAACTTCTTCTTTTTTATTCTGTATCAAGGAAAGGCCACACTGTTCCACTTTCTCAACTTCCTTTTCCTTAGCTTTTATTTGCTGTTCGAGTTCCTGAAAGAAATACAAATGACCATGGTTTTGTTTTAGGTTTCCAACTTTCTCAAATGTCGAAAGCATTAACAGTTCCCGATAAACAGTGAAAGATCTGGTGGAGAATTTGCACAGCTCTCTAATGCAACGGATTCGCCATAAATAATGATTCACATATTGCCATTTCAATTGTTTTTAATTAAAACAATAGGCTGTATCAAATGCTGTATGGACTTACCTTTCCACTCCTCCTCCCCACACCTCCCAAATCCACTCCAGAGAGTCTCCCAACCCACTAGAGTTACAGGGAAGAGGAAAGAAACAGGAAGTTCCATCACACAAATGGAACAGTAGCATTGGATACCACCCTGTGTTTATTCAGAATCACTACATTCTGAATATGATTCTGAATGTCACTTAGATTGCTCATGGCCCATAACTAGAAATCACAAGAAGACTTGTGCATAGTCTTTCGTAAGGTTGTATATTACCTATATTTGCTGTTAAAATATAAAGTTACAATTAAATAAAATTATGATTGCAACATTTTTGACAAGTTGTTCCAGTTCTGTTTTCTCAGTATAAAACACATTTTTTTCTATTTCCTGGCAGATCAATGCTTCACTCTTCATTTTGGAATGGTTTAATGGTTAACATATTCTCTTTTAGATTTACACTGAGGTCTACAACAAAATGTTCAAATAAATAAATAAAATTTAAACTGGCCTGAGATCAAAGGAAAGAAAAATGCACCAAATGCCAAAAATACTGGAAGAGAAATACTTTCATCTTTCCAATCTCATAACTCAATTAAAGTGTCATGCTTGCTTCTGATTTACTGCAGAGATTTTCCTAAACTATTTGAGGAAAATTTGAATGCTATCTATCAGCAGTTAATATAGGAATTGCAACATTTGCATTACATTGCTCTAATGGGTGATGTTAAGTGTAGACCCATTAAAATCAGAAGTCAAGTTAAGGCTAACTTATGCTGATTGATTTCAATGAATTTACTCTGAGTATAATTAAGTTGAATATCACCCATGTCTAAAGACTTAGAAAAATGATTTCTTTGGGTTTTTAGCAGACAAATTCCTGCCAAAATATGCCCTGGTTTGTGTGACACACTAAGCCAAGCTGTGGCTTAGGAAGCTTGCAGCTACTTTGTCCTCTTGCCCCTTTTTGCTACCATGCCACATTAAGCCAACTTAAAGTTTGGCTTAGTATGCTATCTGGATCATGACTCATGGTTAAGCTCTCTCCTTACTAAACTAAGAACAAACCTTGGTTTGTGGGGGTCTCTAGTGTGCACTGTCACATAAAGACAATAAACTGGATGACGTTCTAGATGTTTACCACAAAACATCTGGGCACTAAATTATACTTTGAGGTTATCGCATTGCCTAGGAAAATAAGGATGTGGCCATAGAAAGTTAGGCACATCTAAATTTAGAACGTAGGAGTAGCTTAATGTAAGGTCCACTAAGTCCATCATCCTGCTCCCGCTTTGGCCAACCAGATGCACAGGACTGTGCTGAATTTTCCTGCGGTCCATGCAAGTTGTCATTTACAGAGAGGCTGGGAAATGTTTGCAAACTCCTCTCTTCCACTCTTTAATGTGTTTTTGGCACCTATCTGCAGCCAAGGGAACACAATGTCATTGCCCAGACAGTGGTCCAAAGTTTTCTTGGACTGGGATGTATATCCAAATGGACAAGTATTGTAGTGTGAAAAAAAGAAAGAAAACAAATACATCCGCATTGAAATGTGGATCCAAATTCAACAGTGCAATCCACCCAGCCTGTTTCAAGCAAACATTAATGTAATGTCACAATTTTATTTATTTACAACCTCAAGTCAAAAACAAATTCTTAGTGATTGTGATTGGTCAAAGGCTTACTTATACAGGATGACAAGCAACCTACTGGGTTAAAATAATGAGAACAGGAGAATCATCATGATCATGTTAAACAATGAAAAAAGGTATCACCCCTCATTTTTTGATAGGTGCCGTTTTGATAATTAAGGTAGACCAACATGATCTGAAATGTTTTTTTTTTTTTTTAAATTGCTATTTGTCAAGACAAAATTTCTTTAAAAAGACTCAAAGCTAGGTTTTCTGTTCATCTAGGCTACCAGATGACCAAAAACATAGCACCCCCAAAATTTCCCTTCATTTCAAAAATCAAAGAGTATAACTGAAAATCCTGAATACCACCCTGTTCCTGAGACTGTGATGTCAGCTTTTTGCCAGCCACTTAAAATAGAAATATCTTAATGTTTTAATATAAAATCTGGTCGAGAGAATTGTGTAGTTTTCAAAGTATAGAAAACATTCACCTCACTCTAGTGGCACATATGAGAAGTTCCGGAAAGGTATACAGGATTCAGGGTGGTCTAGAATTTAGGTCAGAGCTAAATAATGGGACAGCTTATCAACATAAGAGAGTGATCCAGACAATCTACTGCCATATTGAATTACACCGATAGAGCCAAGCTAAGATCTGGAATCTAGGTCAGAGCTAAGGAATGAAATATCTTTATCAACATGAAGGGGGTGATTTCCAATGATCTACTGCTATATTGAGTTATAGCTAGAAAGTGAAAACAGAACAAGTACAGTAGGCGTCACAGCTTATGCTTGAGACACAAGAGAGACATGGCCACACAAAATTGAGGGATGGAAAGGAGCAAGAGGTGTCAGGGCCAAGTAACACCCAGCCAGCCGAAAGTCATGATGGGCCTGATGGGGGCCAGTAAACTGAAGATGAATCCTGGTTAAACAGAGGTGATGTGAATGGGTGGTTGCCATGTTTGGGAATTAGGTATCTGGAAGAGGTTTCAACCCCATCCTCTCAATGTAAAGGGAACAGTATGGGACTGCTTCTGGATTCTAAGCACAGCTGTTCCAGGACCAGGATAGCCTGGCTTCAGCTGACCATGTCCTAGTGACATCAGGCCAGGATTACTGTAATGTCTTCCAGGTGTGTTTTCCCTTGAAGACAGCCCAGAAACTGCAGCTAGTGCATAATGCAGCTACCCGGTAGATCCAATGGGCCAATGTGCCACAGGTTCTCAAAGCACTCCACTGGCTGCCAGTTACTGCGTCCAATTCAATGCAATAGTATCAGCATACAAATTTCTAGATGGCTTGGCACCCAAATACCTAAAATAATGTTTCCTCAAATATTTGCAGGGGAAGCTCTGTTGGTGATGCTGCCCAGCTGGCATTGACCTGTATGACAGAGCCTTCTCAGCAGTGGTTGCCTGCTTGTAGAATATCCTCCCTGGTGAGGCACCCGTCTCCCTCGTTATTAACATTCAGGAGAAACTTTAAAACAGTCCTGTTTACAGAGGCATTTGGTGGCTGAAAAATACTGTTCTTGGCAACCCTGCAATTATTAGCTGTGAGAATACACGACTCTTTAAATGCTTTCGTTTTATTTTTAATTTTATTGTATATGACAATTTTTGTGTTTGCTACTCTGGGCTCCTTTGAGAGGAAGGTTAGGACAAAAATGCAGTAATTTAACAACCACCACCACAGCAATACCTGACAGTCTTTCAAGGCATTCTGGACTGAAGCCTGGTCTCCAATTTTCTGTTGTTCCTTCAGTCTCTTCTCCTGAGTTTCAAACCACATCTTCAGGGATTGAACACTGTCTTCATATTCTATCCAAGATTCCAGAAAACCTTCTAACAACTGAATCTGAAAAAGATATCAGATATTTTAAATAATGTAATTCACAGAGTTGAGGTAACTGCTTCTTTCAGTGGAAAGTACTTCTGTATTAGTTCAAGCTTTCTTAGAACATAGCATTGTTCCGAGAGCATCGTAGGGCAGCAAACTTCAGGGCAGTCAAGTCACCACTTTAATAAACAGTAACAGTAAGAAAAAGACTTGTCTGCCTCTTACATAAAGGTAAATTCCTAGAATTTGCCTGCCCCCAAAGGTTGGAGTGCATTTCACCTCCCCCCCCCCCCCGCCGCAAAGAACCCTGCTATGAAAATTGCTGGGACAAATACTTTGGTCCAGTACTAGCTCTCACGCATAAATAATGGAATTCAGAATATGTCTTTCCCTCTGATTAATAAGCAATTTCTGCTCTTGCCATTCTCTCTAAAAATTTGGTGGGTTTCTTTCCTTACCTTTTCTGTTATCAGGCCCTGCAGGACCTGCCAACGCCTATTCATTACTCCAAGTTGTTCTGCAAAATCAGTCTTGTCACTGCGTTTACTCTCCACATCCTGACTGCTAATTTGAAGTACTGATTGGTTAACAAAATCTACAGTTAACTGCTTACAGTTGACATCAATCTTGAAACCCTAGTGAAAAAGAGAAACAATGGAAACTATCAGACATTGCTTTACAGAAAGAAGAAATGAATGCTAGTAATATCATGCTTTGCCAAAACCCCATAAAAATAAATAGTTCTAAGTAACGTATTTTGGAAGGCTAATAACAGGGACGGTGTCACTATGACCCCAAACAGCTAAATCAATTGTTAAGATACTGGCCTAGTTGGCTCCTCATGTTAAACCATAGTTTAACTATGGTGCTCCTGGTCACAACAGGAGCAAAAAAATGCAAGCTTGTGGTTTGTGGTTTGCCAAACAAACACTGCTCATTTGCATTTAATTAAACATTAGCTGTGGCTGAACATGATGTGCAAACACAGTCATTGAATTTCGGGACAGGTTGAAAACCCACTACTGAAAATAAAAAAAATCTGGGTAGTAGACAACTAACTTGTTCTGTCAGCACAAGGATTTATGCTTACACAATGGAAATTCCTCTCCTGTCCCCACAAACATCCTGTGCCCTCTACAAATGTGCTCTGGAGGGTTGCGAACCTCTGGAACAGATTTAGGGACTGCTTGTGTGGGGAGGGGGGAAGGTGTCATTGTGCAAGTGTAAATCCTTGCGCTGACAGAACAAGTTAGTTGCATGCTGCCCCCTATGTGCTGATTTTCAAAAGCAGGCCCTATTACAGAGGCCCGGGAAGTAGTACAAGACTCTGCAGACACTGCATTTAATTTTCATGTAGGAAAAAATAATTTTGTTTCAAACGAGTCTAATATTGGATCTGGTATACTAAAACCAGTAATGTCTATACAAAAACTGATTTTAGTACCACTGGAAGTGTTTAGAATTCATAAAGCCATGTTATTTGGAAAGACAAAAGTTGTTATTTTAATTCAGTCGTTCACATCCTAACTCATAGGTATACTAAAATTTTGTTATCTTATCCTTGGGCTGATATTCCTACTTTCCAACCCTCCTGTACCACTTACCTTATATTTCTGAAGATAGTCTTGAATAACTTTGTGTCCTACTACATTTTTAAAGTTTTCCTCATCCTCAGAAATGACATTTTCCATCAATGAAATCCAACTCATGACTTCCACGATGGCATGACGAGAAGGAAGCTTGTCCATTTGGAGCTGCAAGAAATAAAAAAATACATAGTTATGAAACCCAAATAATAAAATCCATGAAAGAATGGCTCATTCTAGAAATATGCGATAAAACATTATTTTTATTAAGTTCCATGACACATGTAGACATGTGTAACAAATATCTAAGTTTTTAACAAAATTATTTGGCATACCAAAAGAAATAGAGTAATCCTGCTTGACAGATTTGTAGTTTAGATAGGTTATCACCTTTTGAATATTTTGAAACTTGGCAACATCTTTACTGAAATCTGGTGCCTATTACTGAATGCATTATACAAATGAGACTTTGTCAGTTATAATAGTGCTGGGGTTTTTTTTCTGAATATTTTCCTCCTGCAAGCGTACTGAACTTTTCTGCTTCAGGCTGTGATCCAAAGTATATTTATTTGGAAATGTCCTATGGAAATCAATGCAACTTTCTTACAAGTAAATATGCTAGAAACAGCTTGGGGAGTTCATCAAAGATGTCAGCCAATTTGTGGAGTGGCTTTCATGGCTGAGGACAAAGTAGGATCCTCTTGCAGGATCCCGGGGGGGGGGGGCTGGCCTCTTATGCAGCTGGTGAAATCTTGGGGTGGGGCAGTGACTGATTTCAGCAGGTCTTTTCCAAATAAATACGCTTTGGATCACTGCCTGTGGCAAAAACGTCAGTACACTTCTAGCAACAGAAGATTCAGAAGAAACGGCACCACCTGACAGACCCAGAGATTTAGTATAAAGGTCATACTTATTATATAATAGTATGACCTGCAGTCAATTCAACCAGATTATGAAAGTGATGGCAGGTGGACTCTGGGCAAGACAGGTAGGGTGCTTCCCTCTGTTTCTCTGAGCCTGTTCACTCTAGCAGGCCTCCATTCCCCAAAATTCTTCATCCTTAGCTAGGGGGATGAGGGGGATGAACTTGTCCAACACTCGTCAAGGCCCCAAAGAGCAACCTATGAAGTCAGTCAGCAATGGAAGTTGTTTGGAAAGTTCTCTTCCCTCAAGGATGCTTCAGGGTACTTATTCTCATTATTAAAATCCACTTACCTGCCCATGATAAATGTCAATCAAACAAAAATAGCAGCAAGTCAAAAAATAAAACCACACCTCTAACAGCCAATTAGAATTCCAGACAGTATGGAGTAGGCAAAGAATGGGAGTCCAACACGCTAATCAAATACAACCTCACAAAATTCCCACTCAGCTAAACTGCCCCCCCCCCCCGGGGACTAGCTGCTTTCCAACCAGATCTCTTCTCAGTGCCAGCACACCAGGGAAAATTTTAGTGTCAATGCAGGCATTTAAGGATGGTCAAACCCAAAGCACAGTTCCTATAGCAATTATGGGCTGCTGTTTCTAGCCCAAGTAATCACAAAATCTCCCAGACAGAACCAATAAAGCTTTGGTGCTTGATTCCTCTGACAACAATTGTAGAGGGATTTGCAAACAGTCACATATATTGAGCTGTGCTGAGGGGCAAGGCATAGCAATAAGTTCAACAGAGGCATTTGAATAGCAGGCTTTATAAGGTAGTGATACTGAATGAAAGCAGTGTTAATGCATATGCAATTTTGTTGGGGGTATGATTTATATACCTATAAATCCACTTACTGAAACGCCACTCTAATAACATCTGGAAGCCTCACTGATTTCAGTTAGCCATACTTTCACGTAAATGTGCCCTGGATCACTTGTAAACATAATGAATTCAGATGTAACGCTGAGCGTCTACCATACCTGATGCAGTTTTTCTTGCACTATAGGAATCTGTGTGAGTAGCTCTGTCCACTGGTTGTCAATCTGGGACAATCCTGCCCTCAAAGCTGCAGTATCCACCTTCTTCAGTCTCAGGAGTTGGTTTCCAGTACTCAGAACAGTGGATTTCTGCGATGACTTGGCATCAACTTCTTTAGAAAATTCCTGGAAAGATTGGCATTTGGTATAACTAGTTGACATAAACATGCTTAGCAGCAAAAATGTTGCCAATCTGCACTATGTATGAAAATAACTTTAAACGCATTGTGTTCCAGATGAACTCATGAATGTCATTCAAGAGGGGGGGGGGGGAAATGGTCACAAGTGAGGATAATGTGGGTTATATATGGCCATATACTGGATGATGTCTTCCCCAGCTTGCTTGCTACGGAAATCAATAAGAAGTTGTAAGGTTTGGGGCCCACCACAGCATAACATTAATGCACTTTCCCACAAGGCCCATTATAGGGATCCTCTCATAAGCTGCAGATCCTGCCCAATGCCCTCCCACCACCAAAAAGGGGGAAATGAAAACCTCACAACCTCCAGGCCAATGGTGGTAGTTAAGAAAATTCCTTTCCAGGTCTGTTAATCAGTGACCAATTTCTGTCCACAGCAAGAACAATTTTAGCACAGTGTGGTGGGTGGAGGAGTCTACAACGGCAATGCAGAAGTCACAGCCCAGGCTTGAACCTACAGTAACTTTTTCCTCTGGCCCATGCCATAGGCCCCACCTCGAAGGTTTTATGACTGGCTCCCTGAATGAGTCAGGCCAGCATCTAGTGTGGTGGTGCCAAATGGGGAAGCCAGCCTACTTCCAAAGGCTCACCAAACTGGGAGCACCTCAGAGACCTGACATGTAATGGCAGCAAGCCAAGAATGATTTTTTTCACTGTGAAAACTACAAAAGTATAATAAGGTAGTAAGAATTCCAGAGCAGTAAGTCTCTTTAGCTTGTGAGGAAGATAGCAGCTTTGCACAAACAGTCTTTTAACTACACTGTTCTTTGATTAAGTATAAAAACTAATCAAAACAATACATTGTAAATTGGGGTCTTGGTTAGGGTGGTGTTATGATAGCAGGATCTCCCAAAACACAGAGCTGGCAAGGATACTTATTGCATCTTACCAAAAATGCATTCAAGTGATCTCTGACTGATTCCAGTTCTTGAGGGACTGTAACCGATTGCTGGGTCCAGAACTCCAGACGATCCATTGCTGACTGGAGCCAATGAATCAGCTCAACTGACTCACTTTGATATCTATTGGGCGGACAAAGGACAGACACATTTCACACCTTACTTCAAATATTGGGCAACCCTGAACTTTCATGAGTTAAGATCCTCCCCCAATTCCCTGACAAAATCTTTCTCCTTATATCACCAAAATTGATATACAGACCATAACAGATTTACGCACATCCAAAACATCACTAAAAAGGCGGAACGCTTTATGGAACGTAAGCTCCGCGCAAAAAGAGGATTGCCTGTATTAACTTGAAACATAATTGAATATTCCTGGGATAGCTCAGTTGGTGGAGCATGAGACTCTTAATCTCAGGGTGATGGTATCAAGTCTCATGCTGGGCAAAAGATTCCTGCTTTGCATGGAATTGGACCAGATGACCCCCGTGGTCCCTTCCAACTCTACAATTCTATTCTATTTTACAAGTTACTTTTTTATTTAAAACTATGTAATTATGCACACACAGCTGCTTAAATACATGTACTTCTTTAAATAAGCAGCACACTTTTCTTAGTGCACCTTAGTGTCTACTGTTTCCTGATGTCTTCAACTTGGTTGCAACTCACGATACTCACATTCAACTTTGGGAGTGTATTTTAAAAGTATACAAGACATCCCCAAAGTATGTGATTTGTGGAACTCTAGACTTAAAAGCTACTTCTAGGTTTATTAACTTACAGAATGCAGAATACAAGCTGTTATGGTGATGCAATATTCCAAAATACCTGATAGTGGGACTGTACATGAGTAAATAATCAGCCACAAAAGTTCACAGCAGGAACTTGCACTGGAGATACATATATGCATTGTTTTTTTTTAAAAGTTTATAACAAATATTTTACTAGATGGAATTTGAAGAAAACTGTATTGGAGAGAATTTATAATTAATTAAGTCTGCTTTCGCCTGTTCAAAAGATTGATTTCCTAGGAACTTTTACAAAGTTTTACACTAAAAAAACAAAAAAACTTTAAAGGCAAAATTTGATTGCTGGAATGCAAAATGGTAAAGCAGTTAAGTCCACCCTTGTTCAGTGTGATTAACACTACCTTGTCCAGTGTTTAAGTATAGTTTCCAGTCTATGCAGCTCCTTGGTGACCTTGCTGGTATTATTTAACCATTGCTCCCCTAGTTGGTTTAGCTGAGTTTCCAATTCTGAACAGGTGACAGAGAACAGTAGTCTTTTCCCATCATCCAGTATTTGGTAAAGCTTGGGCTGGTATTCAGCAAGGCTAGATTTCAGATGCTGTCATGGCAATGAGAGAAAAGAGGCATCATCAACAACATCTTTATTACCTGCCTTTTCTCAGCAGGTCCTACAGTGGGTTATGACAATTGAAAATCAAAATAGAAAACAATTGTAACAGATTGTAATCACAGGAATAGGGTAGGCTCTGAAAACACACATCTGAAGCGTCAAAGGCCAAAGCACAGAGGTGCATCTTCAGCATTCACAGGAAAACTGTATAGTGAAGAAGCCAGTTGCACCACTGTGGGAAGGCAACGTCACAACTTAGGGGCTACCACAAGAAATGCCCTCTCCTAGGTCACCCCAACCCACAAACTACCAAGAGGACCCCCTCCACTCCATGTTGTATTTCCCAGCCTCCTCTTCTTCGAATTCATTATGAAACCTAGCAAATACTTCTGTGGTAATTAAATCTCTGGCTGTTTTTACATGTTACTAAAAGATACCAATGAAGCTGAACATTGGAAGATTTAGGACTAATGGAAGTAATTATTCACACAGCACACAGTCAAACTATGAATCTCGCTCCTCCAGGAGGCAGTGATGGCCACCAACTTGGATGGCTTTAAAAAAGGATTAGACAAATTCATGGAGGAGAAGGCTTTCAATGGCTACTAGCCAATGGCTATGCTCTGTCTCCATGTCTTCCAAATACCAGTTCTCCAATATTAGATATGCACACAAATATTATATGAGACTCAAATAATGTACACAGTCTTAGTGTCTTGTGTGGTAGCAATCATCGCAACTTGTGGCTGGAAGACTCACTGGGCTGGATCCTGAGTGGGAATGGGCAGAGGAAGACCCCCACCCCATGTTGGGGGGGGGACTAGTGGGGGGTTACTGGATGTGGTTTGTGCTGTAGGAGGAACATAATACTGGTCATTCCCAACTACGTTATCAAATAGCAGATGGGCTGGTTGATCACTGGATGCATGCCCAATGCCAATGCAAAACCTGCTCTTACATGTAATCAATAAAGTTTTGTCTTAATTTGAACGCAACATAGAATAGAAACCTCAGTCATGCAAACAGCAATCATCTGAGATAAAGCAATAGATGCTTTGTATTTTTTTAAAAATAAAAATCAATATTTAAACTGTGGAAACCATCAAAATCACCTGGTAAAGTGCAATCCGATCTGCAAGCCTCTCCTCAGATTCTTCTACCAGACCCACACTAGGAATGCTAGTTTCAACCGTCTCCAGCTGCCGTGTAAGATCCTGATAATCTTTTTGCAGATGTGTCCAAGTCTATAAAGGACATGCACATGTTAAAAGCTGAACCAGTGTCTCGGTGATTTCCAAACGCATTATCTAAAGAATAGTACAGTTCTCATTTGGATGCTAAACCATTGTTTAGTGCAACGCCACAGAGACAAATCTTCTCCCAGACTCACTCTCTTCACTTCCTTCCATATGGCTGAGGAAGATTTTGCTTTCCTTCAACAATTTTACAGCTATCTATGATAAGCACTCATAGACTGCATTTGCATTACTATAACCCAGCTTATTAAGCCCCTTGGCTCCTTCTTTGCTCCTCTCTTTGCACAAACATTGGGGGGGGGGGCGACCAGGAAGCCGTTGTTAACCATAGGTTCCTGTTATGTGCAAACTAGGAACTACAGAGTGAAATGCACTTGAAATATCCACATTTTAAGGCAAGAAAAAAAAGGAAGTTCTTACCTCTAAAATATATTCTAGCTCAACACCCCTCTTGTGAGCCTGTTTTAACACAGCAGAGGCTTGTGCCATCAGATCTCCATGGAACTGAGTTTCCTTCACAAGAGCAAAGCTGCTAATCTTCCTGAAAAGTGTTTCCGTCAGAATTACATGTGACTCCAGTCCCTGGAAATATTCCTGAAAAATGATACACCCCATCCAAGTATTATTATTTGTACCCAGCTAGACTAAACAGTATGTTCCTGTGCACGTCTACTCAGATATAAGTACTATTGGACTCCATATTACTTACTCCCAGGTAAGTGCATAAAGGGCAGCAGCATATATTCATTATTTTTAATAAATTATACTAATGTGCTGCAAACGTTAGATTTACCTAGATGTTTAAACCATGGGCTGTCCACACAGATTAGCCATCATTTCTTTTTAGTGCAACTTCTAGCAGAACAGATGCTGGTGCAGGATTTGTGCATAATTAATCCTTGCTTTATAAACTAGCATTTTGTATTTATATTATTTCCTTTACAAGTATGCTAGTAATCAATTATAGGTTTCCCATAGACATTTGGTTTGCCACTGTGAGAACTGGTTGATGAACTAGATGAGCCTTCAGCGTGATTCACCAGAGCTCTTGTGTGTTTATGGTCATCTAGTACAACCTCCTGAAATGCAGGAAAGCCTTTTCAACAGCATCCCTCCAGGTGGTCAATACATTTCGGCTCCTACTATTGCAACAATATAACATGGCAATATATAAAGTATCAGAAAACAGAATCTATCATTTTTTACCACTATTTTCAAATTATTCCATGTGTCATTAAATCATAACAGATTACTTTGCAGAAATGAAGAACAGAAAAACTAAAGGCAACTACAACAACAGAATGACACTAATGGAAAAACAAGATATTAGCAATAAATTAAATCTAAGAATTACATATTTTTACCTTGTGCTTGTCCAGAAGAATTTGGACTTCCTCTTTAGAGGAAACTATCATTTTCCGGTCAACTGACATCTTTTCTTTGCCAGTTTCAATTAGGTCAGCCAAATCCTGCAACGCTTGCTCATACTGACCCTTAAGTGCCAGATTTTGGTTTAGCCCACTGCGCCGGGATCCTATGACCATTATCAAGTCATCATACATATCCTGACATAGGAGAAAAGAGGCATAAATGTTCTGCCTTAGAGTCACAGAGAAAACTCATGCAAATATTAAACACTGCAGACCAGGTCAATCCATTTTGCCAGGATTGGTGTTTCAATGATTATCTGGGTCAAAAATCTATAAGGAATATATTTCATTTACTTATTTCAAGTATTTATATTCCATCTTTTACTAAGATTTCAGGGTGGGTTACAAAAATTCTAAAAGTAAAATGACAACAAATTAGATTTCTTGGAGACTAAATTTAAAATGCTGTATTGCAGATGTAGTCAATGTGGTACACCCCCATCATCTCTGAACATTGGTCACCAAGTTGGGGCTGACCGGAGTTGTAGTCCAACAACATTTGGAGTGTACCATATTAGCTCTCCTGCCACAGAGGCATCCCTGCCCCTCAGTCTCAGTTGTAGATGTTGTTCTGGGAATTGTGACTGGACTGCACAGGGGAGAGTTGTGTCCTGTTTTTTTCCTGGGTGCCTTATAATGAATTCAGCGAACTCATAAAAAATATTCTAATGTAGTCATTGACCTGGGAATTAACTTGTCTGAAAAGCCAAATGAGCTTTAAAAAATACAACCAACCATCAAAATTCTGACTGATTTCAACAGTGTGTTCTATATGAAAACCATGGGCAGAGGCCACAGTTCAGTGATAGAGCACTATTTGCATGCAGAATATTATGATTTAATTTCCTATCACCTCGAGTTAAAACTTATTGGGAGTCATATATGGAAAAGTGCTCTGCTTGAGACACTTGGGAGTAATTTGCAGTCAGTGTTGGCAATACAAGGTTAAGTGGCCATTATTCCTTGTGTCAGGCACTCTTTATATTCTACTGCCACTGGCTTTCTGCCATTCAGAAATCTCGAAGGGCTGGGCCTCACAAAGGTGGCAGACCATTGCAGGCCTTGTGGCAGCGGGCCTCACAGTGGCTTCCTCCCAACGCGCGTCACGTGTGATGTCACGTGTGCGCGATGGCCCCTCCCAATGTTGGGCGCAACTCGGTGCCTCTGCTGGGATCATATGTATATATGCTATGATTTATGTTAATATTACCTATAAAAAATAATAACTTGTTACTTACAAATAATTTAGTACTAACCATTTTTCAAGAACAATGTTATCAAGTTCTTAATAATAGGTTATGTACCTGAAGTTTTGTTAGCTCTTGCATGGAAGATTGGTCAATCTGCAGTTTATCCCCACGTTTCTTTAACTCACTGATTGCTGCATCTAATTCTTTCAGTCCATCTTCTGCTTGTTGAATAGCCTATATAAGAAAGAATTATAACACTGAACCTCCAGTGTCACAACAACAGTGATGCATGATGTCAGAGACAACAACTCAACAAATGTGTTAAGGCTGTCCAGCAAAGTTTTTTACTTTTAGGTTAGATAATATGTATTTCCCCTCTCCATGGTTAGTAACAGAAAGAGGGCAGTACCTGCATTTGTTCTGTTTCAGGACGTTCGATTGCTTCAGCTAGTTTCTGCAGGGCTATATACTTGTTATCAGCCAGTGATGTGAACATCAGTTTCAGGTCATTCTGTCAGTGAAGAAAATTTTATGTGAGATTTTCAAAATGGTAGAATGTTAGCCAGTGCTTTTTTCTAAAAAATGTTTAGGGGTACTCTCATTTTCCTACTCATATTGAAATACTGCACCTCAATGAGGCCAAACTCAGATTCACAAAAAAATTTAGGGGTATGTGTACCCTTGTGTCCCCCCCTGAAATAAAGCACTGGTGTTAGCCATAATTTGGAGCAATCCTATGTCAGTCTCTTTCATTTGTGATGTGAGGCAGTTAGCTTGCAGCCTCTACTACTCCTAGTAATTAGAGGGCTTCTAGTTCTACATCAGGGATCAGCAAACTCTTTCAGGAGGGGGCCGGTCCACTGTCCCTCAGACCTTGTGGGGGGCCAGACTATATTTTGAAAAAAATAATAATGAACAAATTCCTATGCTCCCCAAATAACCCAGAGATGCATTTTAAATAAAAACACATTCTACTCATGTAAAAACACACTGATTCCCAGACCGTCCGCGGGCCAGACTGAGAAGGCGATTAGGTTGGATCCAGCCCCAAGGCCTTAGCTTGCCTACCTATGTTCTACATTGTTCAAATACACTGATGCTACAGTTGAGAAATGGGTTATCACATGAGCAGGCACAGAATCACAGAACTGTAGAGTTGGAAGCGACCACAAAGGTCATTTATTCCAACCTAACCCTCTGCAATGCTGGACTCTTTCCCCCAACGTGGCCTTTATCTTCAACCAGCAATGTTTTTCTCTCACTCTCTTTCCTTCCTTTGTTTGTTTTATTGAACACTGATCATGATAAATGATGCCTGTTTTATCTGTTTTATTATTCAGTATTTGTTGACATATGTGCTGATTGCATATTCTCAAAATCATTTTTATATATCTTATATGCATTCTATTTAACTCAAGGAAAAGTTCTCCAGAACTCAAAAGCTAACTCACTGCTTTGTGATCTTTTGTTATTCCTATGATGCTCCTGTTCAGAAAAAATATCTGAAAGGGGGGAAAAAATCATTAAGAAGTTAAGGGAAACTTTACCTGAAAACTCAGAATATGCTGAAGTCTCTCTTTCATCTGATGACATCTTTGGTTTACCAGTGTCTCCATTAATATTAGTCTCCTTAGCAAACAATCCAAGGTGTCTTCTATAACATCTCGATTGTCAGCATTGTCAGGAAATATGTGAGAAAACAAATTCTTGTTCTTATCCATTTTTTCTGTCATCTCCTTGATATCTTTAGCCAGAGCCTGGAGTATATGTGAATAAAACCAAACAACACTTGAAAATATACCCTCCCAAATATTAGACCAATCATTATGAAGATGATGATGAAAGAGAGAATATAATACCAAAGTATTATATTCCTATTTCTTCAAAACTTGTTCCATGATAGGTTAAGATCATATAATCAAAATGTAGGTATCTTCATTCAGAACACAGTTAACCAGATCCAGTCATTTCAGCTATGTAGGGCAGTTCTCAGACTGTAATCTAATGCACACTTATCTGGGAGCGAATCCTGTTGAAAATAGTGGACTTACTTCTGAATAATCATGCTTATAATTGCACTTAATGTGCAGGCAGGAACACCACTGCATATGCGGATTCCATTTATGTACAAAAGTCTCACTATTCATATTAGTGAAAGAATCCCTACACAGATTGCTTCACTCATGATACACATGTAGAGTTCTGTATAAATGCTCCATTGTATTCTCCTTTCCAAGCTGTCTGTTGATTTCTGAAATATTACACCATATGCCTAGAATAAATATACAACAGAAATTTTCTGATAATGAAAATCCTCTCAGTCTTACTGAGCACCTACAGAGTCACTGGCAGTCTAAGGCTGTGTGCACAATTAATGGCTTAAAATACAGCCAGATCATTCTATTTCTCAATTCGGACCATAGCTGCTTTGGGGGGAAATGGATAAAAATGCAGTATTTCAGAAGAAACAACAGAAGAGATACAGGATTGATATGGATTGTGGCTAATGTCATGTGTACACCACTTCCCAAACCAGCAGAGGGAGTGCACTGGATGCAGAATAAATGGGAATGTGTACATAGCCTAAAGTAGGAAACAGAAATAATTTTGTTTACAACATTTCATGTTGGCACCTCTGCCCCCCCCCAATTGGATTGCCTGTTGCCTCTTATGTGCACATATCCACACTTCTTTTGATGTACGTATGTACTGCAGTAGTTTTGGTGTATGAATGTAAGCATGGCTTTCCAAGTGGGCAAATGTTCTAACCCCTTCTTGTGTACACTCCAGAAAGAAGAAGAGCAGCACTATCTCTCAATAACACCCCTCCTCCGGACGTACATAGCAGTAATGTACATAAATGGTGGGTGACATAGATGTGAAACATAGAGACACCATTGGTAGAGGTGAACACTTCTTCGAGAGAACAATTTTGTCTCTACTGAACTATGACAGACTTGCCAAATGCAACCTATTTTATTTATCTCTTAAAACCAGTGGGGCACACTAAGAATGACGCCCACTGTTACACAGCTCAACTTTTCCACTTGCATATTCTCCACCACCATGGGCACACACAGGTTTGCTCCATAGGTTTCAGGGTTTGGATCTAACGGCACTTGAGGTGTCTTTACCTGTGATTTTTTTAGCAGCTCAGGGGAGGAGCAAATGAACCTTGCACTTGCTCTTCTACCTAACAATATCACATTTAAAACTGTAGGCATAAGCTGTATAGTCTTATGTATCAATAAATAAAAAAGTACAACATTAAGCTGGCACTTTTTTCTTGATGAAGGCCTCCTCACTTCCTCGGTTCTAAGTCTAGCTCCAATGTTAATGCATCTTTCTTACTGTTGTGATGGAGGGGAACTTCTCAGTGTTCCACTACTGGAGGAAATTCATTATGCAGTGGCAGAAGATAAAACCTTTCCCATAGTGGTACCTCTAATGTGGCTGGAGCCATCACTATTTATGTTTCATCACCAGGTAAAAAAACATATCTCTTCAACCAAGCCTTTATAGGGAACAACCCCAGATTAGTGTATACGATGACATAGTATATTTTATCTGGTATTTTAAGTCATTGAATTGGTTTTATTGCTTGTCTTTTAATTGGGTTTTGTTATGTTTCGTGCCCTGGGATCATTAATTAATGAAAAGTGAGAGAGATATTTATATAATAAAAAAATAAGATGGCAATTTTAGGACCACTTACTTCCTGGTTATAAAGACAAGCTTCTGTCACTTCGGGCAACAGGGCTGTGGCAACAAACAAGTGCTCTTCAACACCATCTAGCCAGGAAGAGGTGGCTGAAACACCACTGTACAACTTCTGCTCAAAGTGCAGGCTCTCCTTCTCCACACCTCCAGGCTGAATAAGGCACCACAAAAGAGAGAGGCAGGTCCGTTAGTACAGTAGTATATATTGAACTTCACAAAAAAAGTGAACATAATCAAATATCCTACCTGGGAAGATGCGTCTTCAAAAGCCTCATTCAAACCAACCAATAACGATGCAGCTGATGGTTTATCTTGAGATTGCCCTTCTTGTTTGTACATTGGCATGCCAGATATAAGTCGGTTTGGCCTGCTGTAGAGCTGCGAAGGAAGGAAAAGGTAATGATTACAATTTTCAGATGTGACAAAAATGTAAATGAATATAATGATTTTATTCTCCTTATTCAGTTAGTAGGGCTTTGATTTAAAGTGTTCCTTTTTTCAATTTACATTCTGAGAAAAAGACATTACTGGGTTGTAGATTTTACCATTTTCTTTTTCTGTAAAGAGTGCTGAAAACAAGAGTTTTGAAAGAAAACCTACCGGCTGCTCTTGTTCTTGTTCCAGAGCATTCTGCAGCAGCTTGTGCTTAATGCTGAATTCTTGATGGAGGCTTTCCCACTTCATTTTCATTTGATCTTCAGCTGACGGTTTTTCTCCCTCTAAACCTAGTTCCTCTGTTAATACATCAGGCTTCCTGTTGATGGAAAAGACAAATATGAATTAGCAATACTGAAACAGCAATATTTCGGGAATGACTGTTACTTTACTGTACTTATGTATACTCTCCTCATCAAAATACTGTTCACACCTGATATGAAGGGTTAGTCATGAAAGTTAATGTAAACCACTGAGATTATGCAAGTTAAAAGTGGACGCAAGTGGAGGTGACTTGCACCCAGTGACTGTGTATGAAGTCCTGCCTGGCTGTGATGTTGGTGGTGGTCTCCTACACTTCCAGAACACTTTAATTGGGCTGTTTTAAGGATTTCATAGAAATCTGAAGTACTCATAGTATTTATGCACTAAAACTAGGAAGCCTCATCACTGCTGAAATCAGTAACATTTCAGATAGATGGGTATGATTTTTGAGGCACTGCATTAAGGAAGCATTTAATTCTTTACAAATGTAACCCTTCCAAAGTTTTTAAAATTAGATACAACAAATATTAATTAAATTTAGATTAAGTATAAGAATAAACTTTAGGTACCTTTCATAAGAAATCTGCAAGTCGTGCATTATGAGTTAGTGTGTCTCTTTCTAACAAAGCCTTGTGCTGGCAGGTTTTGTTTGAACCTCTGCTTATCTTACTTGGATAGATATATGATGTTTAGACTAATTAGGTAAAAACAACAATATGCTGTTATGATCTAGCCAGCAGTTGTCAAAATCTTGAATAAATTCTGAGAATCTAATTTTAAATGTAAACTGTTTTTCAGATGTCATTTACAATAAAACACAAATAACACACGAAGGTATGAGCGCACACTGGCATGATCAATCAATACAAAGCTATTGAACAAGAATAAAATGCATCAAGCCACACCCAAGATGAGAGTTTTCTGAAGTAGATTGCTGTGTTAGAATTTCCTCTCCACGACTTGCCACGGAGCGCAGTAGGTTCTTCTGCTCTGCTAGCTCTTTCTCTAGCTCCTAAAAAGAATCAAGCACAATTGGCTGAACAGCATCCTGTTTACTATTTAGGAATATTAAATACAGTACAACTGCTAGAATACATCTTAGGCATACAGGAAAATGAAAATAACCAAGATTTCAGGTAAGACTGGCCATAGTTATAATGCTTCCTTGCATCTTCATTCCTCCACAGACAAAGGGCTATCCTTAAATTGAGCTGAAACATAGTTTACTCATCCCTTAAACAATCACAGAAGGGTCAAAGTGCATGTGATGGGAGCAACCAGTGAACACAACTCCCAAAGACCACAAGGGGTCACAGTTCCCTTCATGAAGGAGTGTCATGCTATTACAGTGGTACTTCAGGTTACATACGCTTCAGGTTACATACGCTTCAGGTTACAGACTCCACTAACCCAGAAATATTACCTCAGGTTAAGAACTTTGCTTCATTATGAGAACAGAAATCGCGCGGCGGCGCAAGGCCCCATTAGCTAAAGTGGTCTTCAGGTTAAGAACAGTTTCAGGTTAAGAAAGGACCTTCAGAACGAATTAAGTACATAACCAGAGGTACCACTGTAATGGCAAGTGGGGCTGTATTGCTGGCCCTGCTCCCAAAGTTGCACAGCTCTCCTGCTAGCGGGGGGCTCACATCCACACACAGAATGTGGACATCTGCAAATGTGAAGTATACACAATTCAAATGAATGGTTCACTGCATTTAAACAGGTTTAGGATTTGTAGTAACTAAGCACACTCACTTTTTGTCTCTGCAGGCTACTCTGCTGCTGTTGTGTACGGGTTGTCCGTGCCTGAAGCAGCCATTCTTGGACACTGGGGCTTTGAGAAGTGGCTAGATCTGGCTCACACTCCTCCTTTTCCTGTATAGCACCCTGCTTTAAATGAATGAATGAATGAATGAATGAATGAATGAATGAGAGGGTAGGAGGAGGAATACAAGCGGAATATGAATTTAGGGAGATAGGATTGTCATTCTCAGGTCTGGATTTGGAGTCTCCTACTTCTTCAAGAGATCATTAATAATAATAATAATAATAATAATAATAATAATAATAATTCCTGCTTTAATGTGATTCTGGTACTGTAAGGAAAGCTTATGTGGCCTTCCAGCTGAACAGCATCTGAACAGCATCTCAGCTGCGATCTGAGAAACTTAAATGTTCACTAACTGGTTTCTGAATACTGCTGATGTTAAGCGTCTACTTTGCGCCATTTAGATTCCAATTTGATTTGTGTCACTCTCTTCAGCACATTTCCCTTTTACTATTCTCCAGAGCTATGTATAGTTGCAGATTACAGAAAAGCTATTGCTTGACCTCTTCAAGGTCAATATTCCAGGCAACATGTGTTTGCCATACCATAATGTAGAACAGTTTTGGGTTTAAGAAAAAGCTCCCATACATTTTAATTTTCAGTTTCATCTGCCATGAGATTAATGACACAGGTACGCTAACCTGCTTCAGGATTAGTGGTTTGCCATTTCTCAAGTACTGCTCAAGTCTCTGGTCACTAATCCCCAGAGAATTCCTTATGCCCTTAACATGCAAAGAAGAATTATACGTAAGTCGGGAATCACATGCTTACAAAGAGGTTTTGGTTTGTTATGACATCAAGTAGGGAGATAACATTCAAATGGATCAGGGAGGAAGTTGTCCCTTTCTGTGGTTTACTAAAGGCTATGAACGAGCTGCTCTTTCAGCAATTTCATATAAAAAAAAGTTGGCTTCACCATCTTCATATATTGCTCCAGGGAATGTTGTATGGATACGTACAGCGGGAAAACAATCTCAGAGGTAGATAATAATGCTTTAAGAACTTGTGTGTAGTTCTTAATACACTAAGTTAGCCTAACAAATATTTAAGCTGAATATTAGGGTCCTGATCCAAAGAGCTACAGGGTAAGTTCTGGTTAAGCATAGGAATTGCCTCCACTCACTGCAAGGCTCACTGCTGCTTCCACATCACATGAAGCCGATGGCAGCATTAGAAATATACCCTAATGTGAGAAAACGCTGCCAGGAAAAAATGTGGATGCATACATGTATGTTGGTGCATGTGAGTAAAGGATTCTTTGGGGGGAATTACAGCCAGAGTTATCATGAAATAAAAGGCATAGAACTTTTAATGTCAAATTTGTCTCACACTCTAAAATAAATGCATGCACCTTAACCCAGTGAAATAACTTTGCTGCTGGAAATAGTCTTCTGCTTACAGGAATCATATGCAAAATGATGGTGCACAATTGTTGCTTTTTAAAAGCACTTGCCTCTTTCTCCTTTCAAAGAGATATCTGAATGAACTGATCTAAATTAATAACTAAGCTTGCAACATTTTTTAAAGTGCTTTGGGGGCACAGGGCAAGGGACAGACAAGGCTCCAAATCCCAATCTCAGAACACAAACAAACATAGGCTCCAATTCAAGCAATTTCCAATTGAACAATGGCAAAGAAGAAGACAAAGACAGGGAGCAGCCTTTAATAAATTTAGCTCTGCCTAAAGGTGGTAATACGGAAATTAAACTGTAACTTGACGGGTCAATTCTAACTGACTGGCATTTAATTACTGCTAGGTGTATAATGATGACAGCCTCTTCTTTTTCAAATTTTCCCCAACCCACAGAAGGAAAAAATGCAAACCCAAACCCTCCCCCTTAAAGCCAATTAGGAAGAGCGCCTTACTTGGATGATGATCTGCTTGTCGTGGAGGACTCTCTGCAACTCCAAAAGGCTTCCCTTTAGGGTTCGGAGCTTTATTGCCAGCTGCTCTGCCTCGTCCTTGGTATGAGCTTTTCCTTCCATGAGAAGGTTTTCGTTATGGACAGACAGCTCAGACAAAGCCACTACCTTCTGCTCAATTTCCACAAGCATGTTCTGAAGCAGCAGAAACAAGGAGGCAAATTCATACATCTTGCAGCATCCGCAGGGGCCTAACTCATCCTCATCCAAGCTAAGAGCAAGGCAGATTTGCATTGTTGCTCCACAGAGTTTTCCACAGAGCCTTCACAAATGTGCTTCCAATATTCTGCATTTCCCAAAGCTCTGACTTTTATTTTTACATGCAAGAAACATCCAAAACACAAGAGTCTGCATTGTCTGAAAGCAAAGACTTTTTCACAGCACAGACTTTTTTTTGCATTTCAGTGATATTTAGATGCTTAAATGCTCTTCTAGTTTTTTTACTGCATCAATATGTCAGAACCTATGACCCCAATATAATGGCAATTAGAAGATTATGGTTGCTCTCTTCTCCTCGTTTTGCCACTTCTGCCTGTTGTATGCAGGGAGATCCCTTTTTCTGCGCTCATCTCCCTTCCCTCCTCCTCATTGCTCTGATTGTATTGATAAGCTTCTCTGCTTACTGTGGATCTTTCTGATTGGTGCATGAATGGCCCTAAGATCCTCCACATAATCTTCTTTAGTCTAGAAAGAGATTTATGTCTCTCTAGTGACAAATCTCTGGCATGTTTATTTTGAAATGCAGGTAAGTACTTCCACAGCATACCAAAACGGGGACAATATTCTGACAACAAGTTTAAAGACTTTGATTTAATTGCCCTGAGCAATTTAATCTGATGACAATTAAGTCAGAAGGAGGAAACGTAGAAACTTAAGGATTGTTTTAAAATGGCAAACCAATCTATTTAATTCCCACTTTTAAAATCTTTATTGTCAAAACTGTCATTCTCAATAGGCTTCTGTGTCTGTGGGGGTGTTGATATTAGCTCAGATTTGAGGTGCATATGGTAGATTGGCTTCCCTAAAAATGTGGTTTTAGATAGGATCAAACACATGAATCAAAAACAGTTTTAGGGGGCATTAAAGAATATAAGCATGTTGCTACCTAATTTCATTAAGTTCATAACGGACTCATATCTCATGTTCACTTGTTTAAATCACAATCTGTGATATATACCTAACAACAAGCCAGGGTTCTGAAAGGGGAGCACATGAGTTGAAAGCTTTGCTCAAGTTTGTTCCATGGTTTAGCATTCTATGAAAACACAGTCAGAGATGAACTCCAGTTTGTTTAAAATTTAAGGTGATTGTGATAATTTATTAATTGCCTTCTACAAAATCATCATCATAAAAACAGAAAAAAACAGTTAAAAAAGCAAACAAAAAGGAGATACACTTAAAACAAAATTTCCAATCTTTCCTGTGGCTAAAGTAGAGAAGGAGAAAGGAGAGGGAGCATGGGAGTTCAAAGCTCACTTCTGTTCACTCATGTAACACTAGACCATCATTTAGGGAAGAAATGGGATACCTGTGGCCTTCCAGATGCTATTGAATCCAGTTCCCATCAGCCAAGGAAGCCAGTGATCAGGAATGGTGGGAGTTGTAGTCCAACAACATTTTGAGAGCCACAGGTCCCCAAATAATGCATTAACCCACTTAGAAGTTTTACTACAATTAAGCAGTAAGCAAATTTTGTTACAAACAAACAAACAACTCATAGTTTAGTGCTATGTCTGAAATGAGCAACTCAATCCTTGAGTGTGATCTCATTTAAACAATTGAGCATGAGACATGAGTCTGTTATGAACTTAAAAAGCTTTGAGAATTCTGGAACACTTTATTTCTGCATACTGCTTGGATAACCGAGTAATATTATTTGTTGATTTCTTTAAAAATGAATAGGGAACACTTATTTGCTCTATTTGAAAAAGTAGGCCCAAAACACAAGATTTTCTATTCAAAAGTTCCAGTGATTAAAACATTAGGACTGTGTCTAATTTGCAAGCTGCACAAACTAGTTCTCAATGTCATCTGTCTATTTAACCAACACTTGGTTTAGACACTGCTCATTCCACCTTCCAGATGTGGAAAAGTTTCGAGAGATGTGCAGGTGCTACATGCACTGTAAATGCAAAAAACAAAATTTCAATGCACTGCTCAACACATGAGTATGAGTGATATGCATGTGAGGAGTCCTAATTAAAAAACACACAAGAAAGCCCTATAAGTGCATCAGCAGTAATATTTAGACATGGTGGTTGCTATTTCACCTGACAGTCAACCAGCTGGGAATCCATATCCATGGGTTCCTCAACAGTAACCGATGAGGTGTCCAGTGTAGCTTTTGTATTCAGGAGCCAGTGGTCAAGTTCATCCGCTTCAGTGCGATATCTTTGCAGAGCTTGCTCTTGCCGCTGTTCTTCTAGTTGCTCATTGAGTTTCTCCTAGTAATCAGATGTGGCCATTATTTGCAATTCTTTCGAGTTTGAAGGAACAAAAATAGATGGGTTGGATCTACACTTGAACTCCATGGAGTGCTGCTCAAGTTCAAGGAAAGGGGCAGATGGATGGCAGAGTTTGCCAGTTCTTTTCTCCTCAAGCTCCTGAAAAGTTGCTGCAGATGGTTGGGGGACCTTTGTAAACAGTGTTTGAGGTGGCACTGGGGGAAGGGGGCAGATTAGCTAAAAGCATCACCTCATTCCCTTTCTTCAGGGGAAGCCTGCACTATATCCTAATTTGTTGAGGGACAAGTTTTGATTCGTAGAAACCTAATATACGTGAATAGTGGTGTAAGAATTTTATAACAGAAAGTGGCTTGCTGAGAGGAGAAAGGAAGCACTCTATATAACTCTACAGCAGATTATCATATGTAATCATTTAAGGTGAGTTCAGGTGATGGTGAACTAAGAATTTGACTACATTTTTTCTTAACACCATGATGTGTGCTGAGCAACTTAACATAAAAAAAAATGGAAATTAAAGGAATAATTTAAGAAATGACTGAGGGAATAAAGAAGAGATGTGGAAGGCAGCTTAGTGTAAAAGGAGAACCAAACAATTGGAAACATGGCCAGAGACTCAAAGAACAGTGCAGAAGGAATCTTACCTATTTTGTTCATCTTACAGATCCACACAAGGTAAGGTAATATGATGGATTAGTTCACACAGGCATGCACATAAATAAAGTTCCTACTATGTGTTTAAACAGCACTCAGTGATATGCAGCTGAATGCCTGAATAGGCTCTACTGAAAAGCACTGGTGCCACGTGAGGTAACATGCAAGTTCTGCATCCCTCGTCAAGTGATAAATATGTTACAGCAGCAAACGAAATGTAGGGACACTTGGAAATACTTGAAAGACCATGGAAGGCCTTATTGATTGAAATTTGTCAGGATGAAAACTTCCTTTCGGTATCTTTGTACCTCAAGCAGCTGCCGTTTCCCTGAAGCTTTCATCTTAATGGTGGCCATCCTCTCTGCTAAGACTGTAAGCGTAGACTGTAGAGCCAACTGGTCGGCAGCATCTGTATCTAGTGGTTCAGACACCAGCTCGTCTGCTAATGAAGTTTGTAGCTCACTAATTTCATCCTGAAGCATTAGGATCTCATCCATCAAAGCCTAGTTGTTGTTGTTTTCAAAAAAATCACAGGATAAAATTGGGTGGGTGAGTGGGAAACATTATCACACAACTAGAAAATACAGACTTTCAACATATTTTCAGGGCAGACAGTACAACTGTGTCAGGAATTTGGATTTTAAGACTATAAACCTGAAAGTGAACAATTTATCTTGTCATTCATTTATTTTTACCTGATGTTCAGCCATTTGGCTCTCTGGACTCTTCCCAACCCCCAGGCTTTCATTTAATTTCACCTCAATGGCTTCCATTTTTGTGGATGTAGACTGGAGGGAGTCTTGGTACTTCTGCTGGCGTTCAAGGGCCTCATAGAGGGTACGTTGCTTTTCACTAATCTACAAGTAAAGTAAACCATGACTAGATATTCAGCTCTTTAAAAAACCCAACAAACACTTCTTTATTCAATAAAGAAAAAGAAACTGGCATTGATATACCACATGAGAACAAAAATACACAATATATGGAACATAATATACAGAACATCATAAAAACCCCAAAAGGGAGGGAAGCAAAGTTATACATAATAAGTTAGAAATACCCATGGAAGCAGGGAGTAGAAGATAATTTCCCTGCCCTCCCTTCCTTTCAACAGCCCCCACCCTGCTCCCTCTCACAGGGATCTGATGAATTGGGTAGCTGTGATGCAGGAGGCTGAGAGATTTGAAGAAATAGAAATGTTTGCCCATAGAAGAGTGAATTATGTCTGCAATTTTATCTATTATAATTACAAATCACATCCTTATGCTATAATTTCCCTATACAGTGGTACCTTGGTTTAAGAACAGCTTAGTTTATTAGCAACTTGGATTAAGAACGCTGCAAACCCAGAACTTTGGTTTGTGAACTTTGCCTTGGAACAAGAACATGTTTCGCTTCCTGTTGAGTGTGTTCCATTTGTAAATTGAGTCCCCCACTGCTATGTGAAAGCATGCCTCGGTTTAGGAATGCTTTGGTTTAAGAACGGATTTCCGGAACGGATTAAGTTCATAAACCAAGGTACCACTGTAGTTGGAGCTTCATATGATCTCTGATGTAGTTTGGCTGCTGTGGACATAGTGATACAAAGCTTTGCACAAATGTGTTTGTGTTTTACACATGAATCTGCATAAAGAGTACAGCACATGGTTCCTGGGATAAGCAGTTGAGTCCACACTGCTGCCATTCAACATGTTACAGGCATTATCTCCATGTGCTGACATGGATGTCTGCACTGAAAAATCCTATGCGGGAGCTAAGAGGGAGTCAATTGTTGATTATACTGTTTTTATACTGCCCTTCAATCATTTTCCTCGGGCAGTTTAGGGTGGTATCCAGCTGGTGCATCCCAATTTCTTGAACAACAGAACGTTCCTCCTCCTCCTCTTGAGCACACCCCACAAAACCTCTAAATCTGCTCCTCAGTGCTGAGGAAATGCCTAAAACAGATTTAGGGGTCCATGGAGAGATGGAGAGAGGGCAAGTACCACTGTGCAAGTGGAAATCCTTTTGCTGGCAGGACACATTCACTGAATATGACTCACAATAAACTTAAAGGTCACAGGATTATAAAAGCAGTCTACAGCAGTAAACGAGATCTACAAGCCTTTGGAAAATTCTGGTGCTGAAAAATAACAGTTGGGTGGCAAGCAAACCTCTCTAAGGAGAGCATTCTGCTATTGGGACACCACCACGAGGGCAGCTCTGTTTGGTAATTGCCTACTTCACCTCATAAAAAGGTACTCACCTGGAGACAGGTCGTCCTTCAAGTACCCTGGGAGCCACTGCAGTTGGCACAGCACAGTTGTGATATTATCAGAATACCCAGTCCGAGGTGGAAATCTAGCAGCCACATTGTTAAATTATCTGAAGTCAGAGCTTCAATAATGGAAGCTAATTGTATCTGGCCTCACTACTTAAAAATAATGTGTGCCTTCAGAGGCTTTGGTATACTTGATGAACTTACTCAAAACCTTCAAACTTTCTGCATAGAAACTTCCTTACAGCTAAAATGCCACCACACCAGTTGGTTCTCTCTCTCTATTTTTTTTTGTCATCCCTATATTTGCAAACAATCCACTCTGACACAATCACCTAAACCACACACAAAATTATAGTAACATCTCTCCTTCCTCCTTGCACCAAGAGACTTACCACATTCTTCAGTGTTTCCCAAGAACGTTGTAAATCATCCAGCTTGGCACTAGTGGCAGACTCTAACCCCGGCTCAGAGGATTCCTGAGTGGATGAGGGGCTGGGCTGAATCTTTGAAGCTTCTGTCTGCAACTGTTCAGCAGATAAGGCTTGGTAATAAGCAATGTCCTACGAGCATGAAGCACAACACAGCAGTTTCAAAAGACATAACCCTCTCATGAAAATGTCAGTTTATTCCTGTTTACTGTTGTTGCTCTGCACAGCTTAAATTTACGGCTTATCTTCTACAATCATTATTTGTACGTATTGTTGTTTTTATCTTTTGTTTTTAAGTAAATTTCCTAAGAAAACACCCATAGCTCTGCTCACAAGCCATAGCTCTGTGAGCTTTAATATACATTGTTAGTCTTATAATGAACCCTTCTAATGATGGTCCCTCCATCTAGCAACCAATAAAGGCAGCAAGTGGCTGTAGAGCCTCCTTCCTCAATTCTGCTACTAGGAAGGCAAGAGTGCTGTGTGGATCAACCATCACATCCCTACTACAACTCTCATCTTTAGGCAAAATAAAAAGACAAAGCTGCTGCTACTTACTCATTGCTACCATGACTGTCCTCTTTGATCTGACAAACTTGCATTTTTAACTCACTCAAACTCTAGGTTGGCCCAATGCATATTTCTTACTTAATTTCCCATGTTACAAAATACATTGCAAAAAAAAAATTATTCCTGAGGTTCTTGTATTTTACACTTGCAATGCAACTAAACTTTACAAAGTCGATGGCTCATTATCTCACTTCCTACATTTGCTTTGCTTATTATTTTAACCTATCAATTTCCTTGTTGAATCACAATAGTGGTGCGTTTTGCTTTTGTTTGGAGCAAGAAATACTTGCTACTAGCTGATAATAATTAAGTAATGAATAAATTGTTCTTGCTCCGTTCCTATTCTTTACCAGTAAAGGAGGAATCAGTTTGATATGCATTTATCCATGGGAAATGGTAGTTCTGACCTGATCAAGCTACACCCGAATTGAACCTTCTGTTGAATTGAGCACTTGCTTACAACTCAGGCATTTTATTTCTAAGAAAAGCTACAACAAATTATATACTGGCACCCCCCAGTAGAATTAATTACATATATATCTCATATGAAAGAGTCAAGCCTTGTGCTATACCTTACTTCTGCAATATTATGTTATAAAACATAACTATATATATAATGCTGTATTGTGTTTTTAATATTTGGTTGGCAGCCGCCCAGAGTGGCTGGGGAAACCCAGCCAGATGGGTGGGGTATAAATAATAAATTATTCTATTATTATTTTTCCTGTATATGCAGCATTCTGCGTATCTGTTTATGTGCTGGTTATTTTAGGAAACTTGCAGTATATAACTGCATACTATGATATGCATAAAATGCATATAATAACCATATAATAATTATGGTACGTAATGATGCATATAATATGTGAGGAAATCTATGAGAGAATATGCAAGAAAAGCACATTATTTTTCATTGAGATCAAGGAGTGAAACAGGGAGAAGAAAATATCTGATTGGATAAGCTTGACATCAAGGTGTGGTTTTTTTAACCCTGCATCTCTATTTTTATTCATTGCATTATACCATTAAATATCAAACAGCTTCAGAATGCTCATTAATTAACAAAGGTACCTACAGTGTCAATTTGATAGAGCTATGCACTGTAATTACTGAAAAGAGAGCTCATGTTGAAAATAAAGCAATGGAATGGAAACAATTTAATTCACATTTACAAAAGTTACCATCAATAACGAAATAATATTAGAACAGAGGAAGATCTTTGCAACTACCTAGTAGCAGAAAACATGCAGATAGATAAAGGGACAACAAAAGTTGTGTTTTGTCAGGATCTTCTGTAATGCTGAAAATCTTGTGCATGCTCCCATTCTTTTATCTGTATCTCCAGTATCAGAGAATTGTAGAGCTGGAAGGGAACCCAAGGTTCATCTAGTCCAACCCCTTCCAATGGGTAAAGGTAAAGGACCCCCTGACGGTTAAGTCCAGTCAAATGCGACTATGGGGTCATGTGGCCAGTCAACTGCTACTGGAGCAACGGGACACCTTGACGAGTGCCAGAGCACACAGAAACGCTGTTTACCTTTTTGTCACAGCAGTATCTATCTACTTGCACTGGCATGCTTTCGAACTGCTAGGTTGGCAGGAGCTGGGACAGAGCAACGGGGTGTCACAGGGATTCAAATGCCAACCTTCTGAGCGGCAAGTCCTAGACCCAGTGGTTTAGACCACAGTGCCACCCACTCCCTTAACCCCCTGAATGCAGGAATCTCAACATGCGGTCCCTCATCCAATCTGAACCCATGCTTGACCCTGCCTAGCATTTCAAATGTGCTAGCAGTTTTAATGCTGCACCGCATTTATCTATTATATACATTTTAAAGAACAGCATGTAGTTTCACTTTAAATAATAATATTAAAACGAAAGCTTCATGTTTTTTTGCCCTGAGAAAACACTTCCAAGTTAACTGACAGGACAAATAAGGAACTGCACACTGAGGACCACACATATTTGCAGACATCACAATTGAATGAAAGCCAACGGGGAGATACCTGGTTAACAGAAGCATCTGTATTAGCCACAGGTGAAGGAGAGCGACAGGCAGGTGGAGAAGAAATCTCACTGTTCGTTCCCTCTTCCCCAGACTCCTCAGTAACAGGTGACAGAAGTGTGTGACAGCGACCAGCAGTCATCTGCCACGGGAAATGCAATCCCAAATGACAAGAAGATCATTCAGTCACCACAAGGATGATTTTTATTTAATGCAATCATATGCATAGAGTTCCAACAGGCCATAGTTTAAGAGCCCCTGTACCTTTAATAATTGTGTGTGAGAATTTTATTTGGTAGGCACAGTTTTCCTCACCCTACTATGAGAAAATGTTCATGCCCAAGTTCTCTCTTTTCCATAGCTATTAGACCTAGAAGCCCTGTCCTCCCTGGCATCTGATACATACCAACTAAAACAGTATTAATAATGTAGACAAAGAATGAAAGTTTATTTACTCTAGTTCTGAAGTATTTAAGTGATAGCATTTTTGAGAACATATTTAACCTTATCCACATACACCATAGTTGTAGGAATTTTCACTGGAAAATATGGGAACATTCAGCTAGGGAAACATGTACCTTTCTACTAGATAAAATATATTTGAGGAATGTTGCAGAAGAAAAGCAGATCCACATGTAAAGATACTGAAAGCAATAAACACATACTGTACAACTTAATAGTAAAGCATCTCCTATGGATTCTTTATTCCAGCAATGTTTCAACTGCTATCCAGTGTACTTAAAAATAAAAAGTTCCATGCATATGCAAAATAATCATTTCAATTTCCCCCTCTCCCAGTTCTTCACTTAGGTATACCAAGGGAGGATAACGCACAAAACAGAAAATAGTAGTAATAATAATAACCTCTTGGGAGTACAAAGTGAAGCTATATTTTGTTATTTTATAAATGTGATTTTATTTGGTGGTTCCGAGGAATTATCCATGTTTAAAAAGCTGAATTGCCAAAAGCCACACTCATACACACCCAAGGATAACAGTAATTGCTGGTTTGTAAAACTGAATAACCACAGCTGCATAAATTTGAGCTCCAGTGCATTCTAATCAGCAACACCCAGACATCTCATGAAAACAAAGAAACAACATGGACTGTAGCAATCTTTTGCATAATAGTGTCAGAACCAGTATTGTACATGACTAGTGGCCTCAGGAAACAGACAAATTATACATTTATTGCTTACCATTACTACAGAGGGGTGAGCTGAGTGTGCTGAGAGGAGTTCTTCTGAATCCAGCTCCTCCATTCCTTCTGAAAGTCCTTCCACTTCTGTTACTGTTAGAAGCATAGTGGCGTGCTTGGCTTTCATTGTTAGCATCTTGCACTTGGAATTCAGAGATGCTATTTGCTCCTGGTAGCCTTTGATCTTCTGTGCCAGCTCCTGAGGAAACATTTTCTTCCTTGAGAATCATATGCAGCATGTAGAGGCCGTAAGAAGGAGCAGCAATTCTGCTTCCGTTAGAGAAAGACCGGCTTGCTTGTCTAAGGTCAGCCAATAAAATCACAGCTCTGTGTTTCAGAAGCCCTACCTCAGCAGCAGCAGTGGCCGAACAGCAGGATGTTGATTGTGGAAAACAAACATGTCAGGCTGCATCGCGCTACATACACACAGAGAAAGGCAGAGCTAAGCCACTGAACAGAAAGCTATGCAGTGAAAATGGAAAAGCACCGTGGAAAATCTTTCCTGCCTGTCACTGACAGAAGGGGTGTCTGGTAAACTCACATTATCATTTCTGAGGATAAGCAAATTCTGCATTAAATCCTGCTGAAAACAAGAGGGGAAATATTCTTGTCTGCCTCGTGGGATACTAAAATAAGCTGAAAGTCCCCAGATAAGGCATGCCAAGGAAATGAGGTCATGCAATGACTTGAAGTTTAAAAAAACATGCAGCATTCATTTCTGACCAGACTGAATACAATGAACAGAGAAGTTAATGCACAAGGCTGTCATGGATTAACAAACACTGTGGCTTTCTTCTTGCTTTGTTCTAAAATGCTGGGAGCCGTGATAAACTAGTAGCTTGCACTTGGCATTTTAATATCACTCTGCAAGGTATTTATTTTCTTTTAATTGCCTGTTTAGAGTCACAGCTTGGACTGGGTCCAAATTGTATTCCTGAATAAATTAGCTAATTCTGTACTAATGCTCCAGTTGAACCCTCTCTGCAGCAGCAAAATTACATACTTAAGATTACACACTATTGATTGCTGTATCAGTCTAGTTTCGTAGATTATGTATATCACTATGGCACAAGAATGTAGCTAAGGCATTACAGGTAGATCAGCTAAATATTTCCAGTCAGGTTTGTAAGAAATGTGTATGAGGGGACAGCACTGGTTTCTGAGGGCAAAGGCACAGCACTTTGAAAGGGGCAACAATTAGCTGATATCTGACTCTTGTAAGCCCCTGAGCTTTTGCAAGTGCTGAAAATCATGGCAGTGTTTGCAAAGGCACAGGGCTTTGAAAATGCAGGCAGCTGATTGTTAGCACCTGTAAAGATCTGTGTCTTTGCCTGTGCAGTTTGATTTCAAACTGTGTTGGCAAAAGAAAACAGGTTACCTGGTGCTATATTTGATATCAGGTGATTGACAGAAGTAAAGAAAGGATGGAGTAGAGGGAAAACATGACCATTTTAAACAGCAAATGTTTAAAGCAGCAATAGAGAATCACTGAATGGGGGAAAGTAGCTGTTTTAAACAATGACAGATGTTTGAATAGAGAAAGCAGGGGATGACACTGCAGGATGAGCGGCAGTTTGATACACAGTTTGACCACAGCAAGAAAGAGTTTAGAAAGACTCTGCTATATTAGCTTTTGGGTGTTAGCTTCTGTGTTGTACCCATCTCTGCTGTTTCTCCTTGTTAAAACTCGTTTGTTTGTTTTTAGATGCCATCAGTGTCTTTCCATCACTACTTTTAAGGCACATGCTCTTCCTTTTTATGATTACACACACACAACACACACTTATAAAAACATTTCTATGATGCAATGTCATAAAATTTCAGCGCAATGTGCAACACCACAAAACACAGTGAAACACAATATAAATAATCATTAAAATAGTTGGCTAATTAAACAGCATGAAAGCCTTCAAGAGACACCTGGAAGTCAAAAGCGAGGAACCTGCCACATCACTGCTAGAAGAGAGGTCCACAGCATGCGACTGTTTACACTAAATGCCTACCTTCTAGTTGAGATCTCTGTAACACAAGGGACAACTAAGAGAACTCCTCACTAATCGGAGTGAATGAGCTAGTATGCAAACGTGCAGGTATTCTGGATCCAAATTATTCTTAAATCAGATATGGACTGGACAGACCTCAAACAGAGAACACCTGAAAAACAGAGGACTATCCTCTGACAGACCTTCAAAATAGAGGACTGCCTTATTTAAAGTAGGACACATGGTCAGCCCTAACTACTTTTTCCCTTTCAAAAGAGAATTTCTGATTTCATATGATGTTTGCTTAGTTTTTAGTCCTCAAAAAAAGCAGGATTGTGAGATTGTTTTCAAAAGTATTCAGTTGGAACAAAGTGATCTCATGCCATTGGTCCCAAACATGTTTTTACAGTCTGACAGCTCAGAGCAAATGAATTAAGTATAAGAGAAACTCCCGCAAAGCTTAACCTGAATGAATGCCTAAGGGCTGGAGTAATTTCACAGTGAGATAGCCAGTATCATGAAACCAGTCACTCAGGTTTTTAATGGATCTTTTTTTCCACCCGTGAGACAAGGAATCAATGCAGAATGCTTAACAGCCTGCACATCTTTGCCTCCCAACAGGATGTGGTGATTATTGCCTTGTTTTTGCATATTCACTTCTTGCATGAATAAATCAGCAATGGAATTAAGCCAAAGGGTGGCTGATAGGAATGAGATCCAAACAGGAATAGACAGAGGTATGTGACTCATATGAAGTGATAATGAAGCATGGGATAGCACAGCTGGGCTCAGGCACCAAAGCTGAAATCAGATACCAGGAAGTATATTCCATTTCTGCTTTGAGGTTTTTAGCCAATTAACTCATTTATTACTGATTAACATTTGCTGGTGTTGGGGAAGGTCAGCAAGGAGTGGGCAGTGGTGGGCTGCCACACAGCAGAGGATGAGAAGCAAGAGGAGGCAACTGGTATGCTCCTTGTAGGCCACATCTGCTGCCCCAAGGCAACTGCCTCACTGGTGGACCAGCCCTGTGGCTTGGGAGGAGCATACAAGAGAAGGTTTATATGTTGATTCTCATGCTGCTGTTTTAATGGTATGTCATTACTAGCCACCATACGTTTCCGATGCACAAAAGCTGTGATATAAGTGTTTGATTTTATTTTTACTTTTACTTTGTAACAAGGCGAGAGGATCTGTTTTCGCCTTGAAGACATGTACTTCATTAAATTTAAGAAAAATAAGTGTATGTCTTAATTGTTCAACACAAACCATATTCAAGAGACTCAGATCTTGCAATATTAAACTTTACACTTCACACCTATGAACAGCCACATCCAAGTCCAATGGCATATTTAGACAAGCTACATCCAAGTCCAATTTTGCTTCTCTGCAATGACACTTAAGATTTTAAAACGACTGCCAGCTATTGCCTACAGACACTGGGATATACCTCCCAAGGCTTCATATATAAGTTGTACAGTTGGCAGTGCATCCATATAAAATGGGAGGGATTGGAAAGCCCCTTTGGTATAGTCTCTTCAATGGGAAATAGCTACTGTGGTAGAGAGGAAGCAGCAAAAAAGGGGGTTGATAAATATTTTTCTTCCTCTCCAGTCTGATTCAGAAGAGACAAAAATGCCAGGGTCTGGTATGTCTGCAAGAGTTAATATTCTGGAAAATGGGAAAGGAAATGGAAATTTAAGTTTCAGGAAGTGCAAATGAGTTACAGATTAATCTTAGGTACATTACCTCATGGCATGAAATCTGGGCTTGCAATTCTTGAATGTTGCTTGTTGATATGGGCTTGTCCTGGATCTCGCGATGAGCTCTCTCTATTAGTTGCTGTAAATGTTTCATCTCTTGTTCATATTGCTCATACTGTACTACTGCTTCCTAGAGAGGAAATATGCCGGGGCCAGGGGAATACAGTGAAAGCGCACCAGAAAATAAAACACCTATTGTGTACATGTGTGTATCATTCTCTTTAGGACTATAAATGCTATAAAAAGCTAGATATTTGTAGCGCAAGTAAGACGCCATTAACATTTTTACTACTAAATACTTTTTTTAAAACTTACACACTTTAAATCTGACTTAAAAGGTAAAGGTAAAGGTACCCCTGCCCGTACGGGCCAGTCGTGTCCGACTCTGGGGTTGTGCGCTCATCTCACTCTAGAGGCCGGGAGCCAGCGCTGTCCGCAGACACTTCTGGGTCACGTGGCCAGCGTGACGAAGCTGCTCTGGTGAGCCAGCACCAGCGCAGCACACGGAAACAGCGTTACCTTCCCGCTATAAAGCGGTACCTATTTATCTACTTGCACTTGGGGGTGCTTTCGAACTGCTAGGTGGGCAGGAGCTGGGACCGAAAGACGGGAGCTCACCCCGCCGCGGGGATTTGAACCGCCGACCATGCGATCGGCAAGTCCTAGGCACTGAGGTTTTACCCACAGCGCCACCCGCATCCCTTTAAATCTGACTTACAAAGTAATTAATTTTGTTCCAAATGTTTGTTGCAGGGTTACAACATAATTACTGGGGGAAGGGATGCAGATCACTGATAAACCAGAGGTCTAAATTTCATTCCAGGTTGTTTATCTTGTGAAAAACGAGTGGTTCAGTATTTTTAGTTTGTAACTTCTGGGAGATAATGCATACTTTCTTTTGAGTAATACAGGCAACAACTTTCTTTTGAGTAATACGGGCAACAACCATTTTAGGCACGTCCAACTGACGTGCGAATGCCAATGTGTGGATCCTTTTGGATCGGGAAGAGGGCAGAATCATAGCTGTCAACTTTCAGATTTGAAAATAAGGGATCAGCAGCCTCACCTGTCTACGGGATATCTAACAATCTGGGATAGCAGTGGGAGCAGCGGGAAATGGCGCCAGAATAAGGGAATTTCCCGCAAAAAAAGGGAAGGTTGACAGCTATGGGCAGAATGGGGGTGTGATGGGGTGGGGCACACTTATGTGTGTTCAGCTGACATGTGTTAGAGGCCTGGAATGGAACCGCTGCACAAAATGGTGGCTGCCTGTATATATCTGTATGTAAATGTTCTTAAACTAGCAATTATTCTAGAAATTCAAAAGAGATATTTTTCTTTAAGTTGTTAAGAAAGCTCTTAAGAAAAAATGACATTTACTCCAAACTGTGATTTTGCCACCTCCTCTCACATTCAATTTATACTTGCCTGCATTATGTTGTACTGCTGAATAGCAGTGTGCTGTAGATGGCTAGCATCCTCCTGCAGCCTGAGGGCAGTGTGACATATTGGTAGCATGGTGACCACTTCTTCAGGAATCCGCAAAGCACTCTGGCAGATCTGCACTGCATGAACCTTTGGCTTCAGTGACTCCATTTCAGAAAGCAGATGCTAGAAATAACATGAGTGCAATTAAAAAAATACAACCTCTCATGCCCCCATTGACCTCAATAGCTTTTTACTAAAGTGAGCTCAACAAAAATCTCGAAATGTGTGTTAAATGATTTATCGGTAGGACATGTTGAAAAACATTCTCTACTACATTTTCACACTTTAGAAAATCAGTTATATATGAGGTAATGTGTATAACAACAACTAAAAGCATCAGCACAAAATTCCCAACTATAGCTGAAAATATTTCATATTACCTTTTGGATTTGACTGAGCTATGTAGGAAAAGAATCTGAGCAATTTATATTTAGATCAGTTCTTGGGGTTGATTGTTTTGTCATATTTTAAAATATAACAACCAAATATATTTAGCTATTCAGTGGGTGATTTCAGTTCAACTGGAGGACATACAACAGTATCATGAAACACTGTTTTCTCAAATGTCTGTGTTTTTATACCACTGTAACAAAATCAGTGCCATCAACAATGAAACAGGATTTGTCCTTAGGAAGACACTAACAGTGGATGCTAGAGAAGGATAAATTCATAGGCCAAATAATTTCTATGTTCTGAATAGACCATTTTTTGCAAGTACTATTGTTCAAATAATTTAACATTTCCTACACCTGCAAAAACAGAAGTAGAGTGCATAAAATGGGTTTCCATCCCACCTGAAAGCAGACCCCAAACAGAACTTAGTCACTTCAGTCGATGTGAATAAATTTCCATCTAAAGTAGTACTTTGCTGCTCTTCTTTCAGAAAAATTATCTTATAATCAGTCTAACCTGTCTGTGAGAAAGTTGTTCTTTCAGACTCAAACGGCTGATCTCTGAAGATGTCAGAGTTGCTTGGGCTTGTTCTAAAGCTGTTTGAAGAGTCTTTACCTCAGTTTCAAATTTCTTCATATCCTGGAGAAAAAAATTACAGAAAAACTAGGAAAAACACAAACCACATTAAACTTGCATTAAGAAACGTACGTCGGTGGTGTTATTTTAAGTGATCTCCAAGCCTCTGGAAAATGGAATACATATCATATGCATTCTCTGGCATATTATAGTTCCTCATCTTCTACAGGCGGTGACCATTTCACATTGGGTTCCATTCCTGGCCCCCGCACACTTCAGCAGAACATGCATAAGCGTTCTCTTTCCCCATTCCCAAAGGACCTGCATGTCAGCAATCGCACATCAATTGGACACACCTGAAACTGTTGTCGCCTGTACAACCTTCCATCCATTTCAATGTGGCTTGCATAGGAGAACTGTCCCGGGCATTGTGCCCTAGAAATGCAGTATATTTATTTATTTAGGCCCCTAAGTATATTTATGTGTTTAAGCAGGGTGTCTTACAAAAAGTTAAGATTAGAATAAAACATATACCGTATTGCCCTGAATATAAGCCTCACCTTTAAAAGTCAAGGCTTATTTACGGGTGTGGCCCGCCTCCTGGCTCTAATGCCCTGAACGGGGGGCAGCCAACGCTTGGTGTCCAGCTCCCCAAGCCGGCACTGGCGATCAATTCCAAGCTCACTATGCACCCGCCTCCTGATACTACAGCTTCCCAGCTCTCCTGATACTACAGCTTCCCAGCCTCCTGATACTACAGCTTCCCAGCTCTACCTCCCCAAGCCAGTGTTGGGAGATACTTGGAAGTGGCAGGCGGACTGCGCACCATTACCCCATGCTCCCTGGCTGCTTCCTGGGGGGGGGGGGGGAGCCACGCTACTTTGCCAGCAGCCTTCCCCCCAGCAGCTTGGGGGAAGCTTGGGAGACACAGCCGGGATGGGTGCCGTTGTCCCACACCCCCAACGGCCCTTGTGAGCAGCTGTTTCAGCAGCAATACTGTAAGATCATGAATATAAGCCACACTTTAACTTTTCACAATCGGAATTTGGAAAAAAGAAGAAGTGTGGCTTATATTTGGGCCAATGCGGTAAGATTACAACAAACATTACTAAGGAATAATCACAAGAAGATGTTTTATATTAGCCTTGTGCAGTCATAAAGCAGACCTGCAACTGTCAGCTAGATATGAAGGGCACTCCAAATACCTTGGCTGCATCCTGAACATTCTGCAATCGCTGTTTGATCGCTTGCTGCAACTCCTCAGTCTGCCGCCCAAGCTCTGACACTTGTTGAGACATCCCTTTGGTTGAATACACACTCGCCAGATAGTCTATCTTCTCAGTCATGGCTTCAAGATCTCCATGGATCTCTCCAGATTCTTCAAGCATGGCCTAGGTGGGAGTAGTGACAGAATTTGTTTCAATATTCAGATTATGATTTAAAAAATGATAGGCTAAAGTTTATGTTCAACCATATTGTGCCAGCACCCAGACTTCATAATGTTATCTCCCCCCATCATATGTTTGAATAGCGGCTTGCCTCAGACCTCAGAACCAAGGCATAAGGCATCACAAGGATTTACTAAGAATACAGGTATCTAAGAACTCCTCTCTGATTCCTGCCAGAATTCAGGAGGCACCCACTGGTGAAATGAAGATCAAGCAGGAGTCTAGAAACTGTCATTTATAGATCCGCTATAAAGATTTATTGGAAAATAAAACTCCTAGGTGGTTGTCACCAATGGAAGCTAAGGAGGTGAAAAAACTTAATATGGAATCTAAATGGCCAAAATACTGTGAAATTTTAGAGCAAGATGGTGAAAAAGTTAAACTACAGAGCTATGAGAAATTAAAGTCTAAAGTACGAGATTGGCTTCATTATCATCAAATAATGGAGGTGTTTAAACAAGACAGGAAAGTTGGCTTTCAGATGGAGAGGTCAAAATTAGAAAGAGAATTGTTAGAACCCAATACTAAGAATTTGTCAAGAATGTATAACCTGCTGCTGAAGTGGAATACACAAGATGAAATGGTTAAGTCAGCCATGATTAAGTGGACACTAGACATTGGTCATGACATTATGTTTGCTGACTGGGAACAGTTATGGACCACCGGTATAAAGTTTACGGCATGTAATGCCTTAAGAGAAAATATTATGAAAATGATTTATAGGTGGTACATGACCCCAGTCAAGCTTGCAAAAATCTATCACTTGCCCAATAATAAATGCTGGAAATGCAATGAAACTGAAGGCACCTTTTATCACCTTTGGTGGACTTGCCCGAGGATTAAGGCCTTTTGGGAAATGATCTATAATGAAATTAAGAAGGTTCTTAAGTGTACCTTTTATAAGAAACCAGAGGCATTTCTCCTGGGCATGGTCGGCCAATTGGTGTCAAGAAAAGATAGGACGTTTTTTATGTATGCTACCACAGCAGCAAGGATTCTCTTAGCAAAGTATTGGAAGACACAAGAACTACCCACGCTGGAAGAATGGCAGACGAAAGTGATTGACTATATGGGATTGGCGGAGATGACCGGCAGAATCCGAGACCAAGGAAAAGAGACGGTGGATGAAGATTGGAAGAAATTTAAAGTTTACCTTAAGAATTGTTGTAAAATTGATGAGTGCTAAAATGTCAAGGTTAAGAAAATATAGAATTACAGCTGTAAATTGATTAAGTAATAGAAGAAAGGGGGAAAAAAAAGAAAATGAGTAATCAGTCAATTGAAGCGAGGGGTTGCTGAAGAAATTTTGAAATAGGGATGCAGAAGGGGGAGGTATGGGGAAGTCGGGGAAGTAAGGTTTATGAAAAAGAGGTTGTGAAATTATACGTGTTTATATGTTTGTGTGTTTATGTATTGTTTATTGTATTGTTTTTTATTTATGTTGGAAGATTAATATATATATATATATATATATATATATATATATATATATATGCAGGTTTTGGTGTCCTCGGGTATCTTCCCGTGTAAAAGTTGGGGTGTCTAGGCGACGTTTCGACGAGGTCTCACTCGTCATCTTCAGGCTGGTGCTTTCGGCTTCTTGTTACTGGAACAGAGCAGGATCTCAGTGTTTGAGTTCCTATAAATACTGTTGAGGAGGTGTGGCCTCCTATGTTCTGGGCAGAGAGGAAGTTCCCAGGCTAGTGTGCCTTTTCTTCTTTTGTTCCTTAATTGCTTGAGGGATATCTTGAGTGATTTCTTGAGTGATATCCTGAGTACCACTTAGGTGGGTCATTAGGTGTGGATTAGTTGCTAAAGCCTTTGTGTCTTGACCTCTTGAACTTTGTGAAGAGTTTTTCTGAGAAGATGGGTGTACTACATTTAGTTGTGCTCTGGCTTGGCTTCGTGTATAGGGGCGAGCTGTGGTTTTGTGGCCTGTGCCAGCCAGATCTGTGTAGGGATTGCAGGGGGGTGCAGCATCCGGAGGTGCCACCATGGTTTGGCTACTGGATGGTGTCTGTAATTTATCTGTGGAGAGGGTCTGGGTTTGGGTCTGGTGTGGTTGATTGGTGATGGCGTTCTGTGTGCCTCTGGATCTGGTGTCAGTTTTTGTGGGGAGGGCTAATTTCCAGATGTCTGGCAAGCGGGATGTGTCGTCACGCTTGTTCATGTTGTGAGGGTGTTTCTCTATCTCGATGGCTTCCATGATTATTCTCTTGTGGTGATGTTCCATGTTAGAGAGCAATTTGGAATCTGCAAAATTAATTTCGTGTCCTGTTTCTTTCATGTGTTGGAAGAGAGAGGAAGTTTTTTCTTCTTTTTTGACGGCATTCTTGTGTTCTGCGATACGTGCATTTATTCGTCTGTTTGTTTGTCCAATGTACGTGGCTGGGCAGACTTTGCAGGGTATTTCATAGACCCCTTGGTTTTCCAACTGGATTTTATCCTTGGGGTTTCTGAGGATATTGGCTATTTTTTGGTTGGCGCAAAAGGCTGTTTTGATATTGTGTTTATGGAGGATTTTGCTAATTTTATCTGTAGTGCCCTTGATATAAGGAAGGAGGGCCATGCCATTGTTTTCTTCTGTGTCTTGGTTTTTGGGGGGTGTTTCTTTTTGGATTAGCTTCGTAACCCTGTTTTGCTGGTATCCATTGGCAATTAACACATTTGAGAGATTCTGTAACTCAGTTGTCAAGTGGTCTTTGTCAGCCAGGCGTTTGGTTCTGGAGATGAGAGTCTTGGCTACGGAGTTTATTTGTGCAGGGTGGTGGTGTGATTGTGCATGTAAGTAGCGGTTGGTGTGTGTTTTTTTCGGTAGATAGTGTGTCCTAGGGAGCCATCAGCCAAACTTTGGCTCAGATATGTTGACGACACCTTTGTAATTTGGCCACACGGGAAGGAAAAACTGGACAGCTTCCTCACACATCTCAACAGCCTACACCCCAAAATACAATTCACTATGGAAATAGAAGCCAACAACCAACTTCCCTTTCTTGACGTCCTAATCTACAAAAAACCTGATGGCTCCCTAGGACACACTATCTACCGGAAAAAAACACACACCAACCGCTACTTACATGCACAATCACACCACCACCCTGCACAAATAAACTCCGTAGCCAAGACTCTCATCTCCAGAACCAAACGCCTGGCTGACAAAGACCACTTGACAACTGAGTTACAGAATCTCTCAAATGTGTTAATTGCCAATGGATACCAGCAAAACAGGGTTACGAAGCTAATCCAAAAAGAAACACCCCCCAAAAACCAAGACACAGAAGAAAACAATGGCATGGCCCTCCTTCCTTATATCAAGGGCACTACAGATAAAATTAGCAAAATCCTCCATAAACACAATATCAAAACAGCCTTTTGCGCCAACCAAAAAATAGCCAATATCCTCAGAAACCCCAAGGATAAAATCCAGTTGGAAAACCAAGGGGTCTATGAAATACCCTGCAAAGTCTGCCCAGCCACGTACATTGGACAAACAAACAGACGAATAAATGCACGTATCGCAGAACACAAGAATGCCGTCAAAAAAGAAGAAAAAACTTCCTCTCTCTTCCAACACATGAAAGAAACAGGACACGAAATTAATTTTGCAGATTCCAAATTGCTCTCTAACATGGAACATCACCACAAGAGAATAATCATGGAAGCCATCGAGATAGAGAAACACCCTCACAACATGAACAAGCGTGACGACACATCCCGCTTGCCAGACATCTGGAAATTAGCCCTCCCCACAAAAACTGACACCAGATCCAGAGGCACACAGAACGCCATCACCAATCAACCACACCAGACCCAAACCCAGACCCTCTCCACAGATAAATTACAGACACCATCCAGTAGCCAAACCATGGTGGCACCTCCGGATGCTGCACCCCCCTGCAATCCCTACACAGATCTGGCTGGCACAGGCCACAAAACCACAGCTCGCCCCTATACACGAAGCCAAGCCAGAGCACAACTAAATGTAGTACACCCATCTTCTCAGAAAAACTCTTCACAAAGTTCAAGAGGTCAAGACACAAAGGCTTTAGCAACTAATCCACACCTAATGACCCACCTAAGTGGTACTCAGGATATCACTCAAGAAATCACTCAAGATATCCCTCAAGCAATTAAGGAACAAAAGAAGAAAAGGCACACTAGCCTGGGAACTTCCTCTCTGCCCAGAACATAGGAGGCCACACCTCCTCAACAGTATTTATAGGAACTCAAACACTGAGATCCTGCTCTGTTCCAGTAACAAGAAGCCGAAAGCACCAGCCTGAAGATGACGAGTGAGACCTCGTCGAAACGTCGCCTAGACACCCCAACTTTTACACGGGAAGATACCCGAGGACACCAAAACCTGCATTCCTGTACCCGTGAAAATCTACGAAAGCATATATATATATATATATATATATATATATATATATATAATAGAAACTGTCATTTATACAGCAGCTGTCAGGTGTGCGTGCAGGAGCCAGGCCCTGTGACCAACAGGACTCTGAAGGACTGAGGCAAGGCGCGGCCGCACAGGTAAGGCCGATTGGTAACTCACAGCACCTGGTGGCAAGAGCTGAGAAGGGATACAAGGTCAGCATTTTCCCTTTGGCTCTTTGCCACAGCAACACGTTCCCTGCCTTGCTGCGTTTGACTCCTTGCTTCTTGATCCTCGGACTCCTGACTTCATGACTCCTTGCTTCTTGATCCTTGGACCCTTGACTTCGTGACTCCTTGCTTCCTGACCCTCAGACCCTTGGCTTCTTGACTCCTGGCTCTCTGACCCTCGGACTCTTAGCTTTCTGACTCCTGGCTTCTGGACTCCCGTTCCTGCTCCCACCCCGCCATCTTGCCCCCGGTCCCGACGTCCCCAGCTGGGACTTCAATTGCCCGTGAACCGGACCTTTACAGCTGCCTCTCTGCATTTATGGTCTATCATCATCCACTCCCCTGAAAAGATACCAAAGGGAACTCTTCCTAGGCCTATTACTCCACCAGAATTGTCCAGGTAAGAGAACAACATAGAGTTCCCAGTGGATGAAGCAATCACCACCCCCCGCCCCAATAACCTATGAAAAACTATTGTACCGAGTCTTTATCTTAACAAAATGAAGTGGGCAGCTGAAAATTTCTGGTATTTCTAACACTATGTAGTAAATTATGAGAACCTACTAAGCAGCAGTTTCATTAAGCCATGTAGTTAATGGAAAACTTATTACATGATGACTATCTGCAGTACTTGAAGCACGAAGTATAAAGTAGTTGTCTTATTTCTATAGGGTTGCTAGACTGAGACAAGAAAATTTAGCACTCATTCCTCTAAAGGTAAAGGTAAAGGGACCCCTGACCATTAGGTCCAATTGCGGATGACTCTGGGGTTGCGGCGCTCATCTCGCTTTATTGGCCGAGGGAGCCGGCGTACAGCTTCCAGGTCATGTGGCCAGCATGACTAAGCGAACCAGAGCAGCACACTGAAATGCCGTTTACCTTCCCACCACAGCGGTATCTATTTATGTACTTGCACTTTGACGTACTTTCGAACTGCTAGGTTGGCAGGAGCAGGGACCAAGCAACGGGAGCTCACCCCGTTGCGGGGATTTGAACCGCCGACCTTCTGATCAGCAAGTCCTAGGCTCTGTGGTTTAACCCACAGCGCCACCTGCGTCCCTCTCATTCCTCTAGTGATGAGCTATTCATCAACACCAATACTTTATGGAGCCAGGAGTAGACTGTATTAGTCTGGACAGGGCCTTGTGTGCCTCACACAATTCTATTATACACATCCTCTGTTGCAATATTGAAGGTACAAAAACTCTATCTCAGCATGTGATTAGAGACATCCAAATACACTCTGTACAAAAACAACAACAACCCCAATTAGTATACAAACCTCTGTGTCAATCTGTCAAAACCAAATAAGGAAAGAACTGCTTACTGGCAACAAAATGTGAGGCAGGGTACTTGCTTATGCCAACGGCATTACTTAGCACAATAAAAACATTTTCATTTGAGCATCAGTGGGGCAGGAATGCATGTTGTTTGATCGGCTACTTCAATTTATTTTTATATATAATATTTATGTAGACCTGGCTTCCAGCATTATATATCGTGTATATATTCTGATATTATATATCAGAAAATAGCACAGACTTCATAATTTCATTTGATAACACAATGGCATTATAGTTCAGAGGTAGAAACTATCTTTGGTGCAACAATTTGTGCCTTCATATATTATCTGAAAAAGGTTTTTTCTATAATCACCTGATGAGTCAAAAATTGATCACGAAGCTGAGTGGCAGAATTCCATGTAATGCTCCCATGTGTTAGGATTTTAGCTTTTTCAATCCATTTCAATATGAATTCTAGCATCTCATTATATTCTTCTAAGTGAGAAATGGCCTGAAAAGACAAGTAAAATCTACCTCAATAAATCCAAAGTACAGTCTTGCGTGCAAAAATACTTTTGGTTTCTGAAATGTTGTCACTTTATTTACCTAGCAATTTTCATTACTTCCATTCTTCTAGTTTCTTAACATTTACACTTCTCGATTACTGTTCTAATGTACTGATTGCATTAAAATTGGTACATTTGCCATATGCTTATTATGACTACTTCTTACGCAGATGAAGCTATTTTGAAAATTCGACATGGAAGAATTAGAATGTATTGATGTCAAGGTGTGGGAGTATCACTGCATACATGCTAAGATAAATTTGGCTCTATCACAAATGACTGCACCGCTTGCTTCCCTGATCTACAACACCTCTTCCTTTATTGACTGAACTATGTTTTGTGAGTACTCGCACAGACTACAAGCAAAGGACCAATCCCTTTTAAGAATGAATTAAGTATGTAACCAGAGGTACCACTGTATTAAGAGTCCTTCATCCTGCTATTATCTGTTTCAAAAATACTTGAACATCTCAACAATATTTGAAATTGCATTACGTTAACGTAATACTATACCTGACTCAGCTTTGATGCCCTGTACTCAGCCTGTCTAATAGTTTGCTGGTGGAGAGCAGTCAGTTGGCTTATCTTGCCAGCCAGGTGCTTAGCCAGCTGAGGATTCTGCTCTGCAAAGTCCTGGACAGCTGCATCGAGTTCCATCAGCTTTATGTTGCAACTGTCCAATTCTTCACCCAGTAGCTGGAGGGAGAAGAAACTGCATTACTTGCCAAAAAAATGGAAAAGACTGAATGAAAAAGAGAAAAGTGGGCAGATTGTTTCCTTTCAAAGTCTTGTGAGTACTGTTACACCATTTTCAGCATTTTTATGTATGGAATGAGAAGGATGTGCAGATTTCTCTCCCATAGCTTCCAGCTCAGTTTCTTTGGAGTGGCTGGTAATTTTCCTCCCACGCATGCAAAAGGAGTTATTATTGTTATACTAAGCACTAAGGTAAGAGTATGGACATGAACACACTCAGAGAGAGAGAGAGAAAGAGAGAGAGAGAAAATCATTGGCCATACCATGGAGTCGTACATCTAAAAGTGAGAAGTTCCCAATACTATATATACGGTAGTCAGCCCAACAATTTGTAGGATTAGATGTATATAGTATGCACAATGCGACACAAATGGGGGATTTAGATATCTATACATTTTCTCTATTGATTTAAAAGTAAGAAACATTGATAGCTCTCTTTTTAAAGAATGACATAAAGACAATCATATTGATCACATTTGCACAGAGTGATATGCCAGAATTTTGGCTTATCGTGGTTTAGCATGAACAAGTAGCATGCTACTGCAGTTACTCTCATTTTGTTCCTCCTTTGGTGGGAGTAATGTTTGGCTGCAATATCCAAACCATGGATCAAGTTTGTTGCTCCTTAACCAGACATATTGCTAGCCAACCTTAAGCCATGAGTACAGTGGTACCTCAGTTTAAGAACAGTCTGGTTTAAGAATGGTTTGGTTTACAAACTCAGCAAAACCGGAAGTAATGTCCTGGTTTGCAAATTTTACCTCCATCTAAGAACAGAAGCTGAACGGTGGAAGGGCACCGGCGGTGGGAGGCATAATAATAATAATAATAATAATAATAATAATAATAATAATAATTTATTATTTGTACCCCGCCCATCTGGCTGGGTTTCCCCAGCCACTCTGAGCGGCTTCCATAGAAACCAAAAATACACTAAATTTAGGGAAAGCGCACCTCATTTTAAGTATGGTTTTGGTTTAAGAACGAACTTCTGGAACGGATTAAGTTCGTAAACCGAGGTACCACTGTATTTGGTTTACTCATTGTTATTTGTTAGAGAGTAATGAGCTTTAGATATAATGGGGGAATCAAGCTTCCTGGTTTATCCCACTCATGCCTGGGGAGAAGCAAAGTGGAATCAACTAGGCAGTGTGCATCAGCATGCAGCTCATTTGCATTAGAACATGATAAGCCAGAAAGTTTGGCTTATCCTTATGAGTGAAGATGGCAAATTCTCAAGCCATCTTTTGCTTTCACACTTGCAAAAATGACTAGCATCAACTAATGATTTCTATGTGTGAATAAATGATCACAGATCATCAGAGAGCAGAGACATCAATCGTTTGCAGGATCCTCAAAGAAAAGCTTTTCATTAAACTTTCAGCTGCTCCATCAGCTCACAAGAAATAAATTGATACACACACATACACGAACCAGCCATTAGTCAAATGCAGTCTTAAAAGCTTTCACGTATGAGACCAAAGGGTGATATCTTCCCACTTTCATTATAATCCTTCTCTCTCCATGCTCCAGGTTTCATAACACAGTACAGGGGAAGTCCAAATTGTGTCCTCTACATGTTGTTGGATTCCAGCTCCCATCAGCCTCAGCCAGCATGGCCAATGGGACTTTCAGTTCAACATCGTGAGGGCACTAAGTTGGCTATCCTTGATATAGATTTTTTTTGTGGTAAATATTTGATTCTACAAGATTATTAAATAGGGAGTGATTCTGTACAAAGTAGAATCTTATTTACCCTTTGATCCATTTTAGCTTGTGTTATGTTATTTGTCTTCTCCTTCAGTTTAAATAGAATTGAATCGAGCTCTTTTGCAATCCCTTGAATTTTTTGATCAAATTCTTGATTCAATGCTTTGCTCTGCTGAGCTTCTTTTTCTTTGGCTTGAATCTGCCAAAAAACCAAAGTTAAAAAAGAGCAACTAAACATGCTGGTTTACTATACATCAATTAGAGAGAATCAGTGTGACCACAAAATTGTATGTTTATGTATGTAGTTTTGCATTTCCTTAGACAAATGCAAGAAAGTTGTGGCAACTTAACAGAGTCTAACAGTTAATTTTTTACACGAACCTTTGCAGCCAAGTATCTCTCCAAAGCGTGTTCTCCTTCATGGAGAGCACGTGTTGCGGTGGGGGCCGCCAGGACACTCCAAAGTTGGGGGCAGGCTAATTGATCGTTGGCCACTGATGCGATTGGGGCTTCCCTTGTTGTTGGGAAGAAGTTAATGTTGCCATTTGTTGATTGACAGCCAGAAATGCTAAAACTCCTTGCACGAGGTTAGGGCTTCCTCTTTTCGCCCGTGCATCGGATTGCCTGTCCCCCCCTCCCTAGAATTAAGGGTTGTTCGCTTTGACCTTGCTATGCCTGTCATGGGGTCGTCTGCTCTTGGGGCAGGGGCCCGGTAGGAATTTTGTCCATCTGGCTGATTGGCTGGGGCCATTAGGTTTTTGCCTACTGCGTAGCAAATCGTCACAACTTGTAAGGTTGCGGTTAGGCATTGGTTTATGGTTTGGTTGGTTGAGGGGCAGTGGTTGAGTGCCTGCCCTTGGTAGGCTGAGTGCCTGCCCCTCTAATGCTACTGCTGCAAGGGATTCCGTTAAAGGAATTGGGGGCTAACTATTGCTTGTCCACTCTGTCAAGGGGGCTCGGGCCATAGCAATGAGCTCCTGGTTGCATTTGGGGTGAGGGCAGGTTCCCTGCTCCGTCGCTAGCCCCAAGTGTATTCCCCTATTCTGACTTTCGCATCGTGCGGAATGTCAGTCTGCCCCCCATGGTGGGGGCAGATAGTCGCAACCAATGCCTAAGCAACCACTCACAAATTTGTATTTTAATAAAGTTGTGGCCAAAATTATGCCAAAAATCTTAAACAAAAAATTCTGTGTGATGTGTGAGTTATTGGGGTGGCCCTGGGGACCTCGACACGCAATAGAATACTGGGACAAGAGCATGCTTCTGTCTTGCTGTATGTAAGTGAGGAGTTTGACATAGGGCTCTACTGAGACTTCTTCACTCCTTCTGTCTCCCCAGCTGGCCTCTTGGCCAAATGTGTGTGTGCATTAAGTAAATTGCATTCAGATCCCTTGAAAAGAAGGCAGAGTTAGATGTATATATGGAAAGCCCAGATAGGCTCCTGCTGCAAGAAATGGTTGCTGTACAGTAGTGCCAAGGACCAAGCAAGGTGGGATAGGGAAAAATGCTTTAATGATCTCTACCAAGACCCATTTCTATATCCATAGCCGTATGGGGGGAGGAATTACACCCATTTTGTGGGGTTGGGATTGTACATGAGTGCATGTGTGGTTTTACTTCTCATTCTGCTATTACATGACTCCATTTACAGAATCGATAGTATTCACTTCAAGTATTTTACCTGTTCATGTATATTTACAAGTGCCAATCCGACTTCTGCTAACTGAAGAGAAAGCTCTGAAGGTAAAATGGTATAAAGTCCCAAATATTTGTTCTGCTGTTGTTCAGCCATTTTCTCAACAGCCTGGCGGTGAATAGTTGCTTCATTGAGGAGAGACTAACAGGAAAGAGAAAATATTGCCAAAAGAGTGGAGAAAAATGATAGGTTTTAGAGCTTCACATTTCATACGGTTACAAAAAAATGAGTGTTCTCTGAAATTTGTCTCCAATATGTCAAATCTCACCCACCTCGGTGTGTCTATTTTGACAAGAGAGATAATCTAAGATAATGGTGAACCCTTTTGTATGCCCACAGCAAGAAACCTTGACCTGGATACTTCTGCATCACTGGAGTCCTGTTACTTCCCGAACAATGATAATGAGGGAGACCAGCTCAGTGAGCAGTGTCTTAATCTTCCTCACATGATATTTCTTGGGAAGTAGGATAGTAAGAACCCCAAACGACTGTACTTCTTTTAGCCTGTTGCCAATATTGCTTCCTCTCTAGTATCCTCTGAGTGATGGTTCTTTGGGAACGTCATCAACCTCAGGCGTCCTGCTTTTGCACACATCAGTCATAGAGGCATTTGGCAACCATCCAGCCACAGCACACACATCAGAAACACAGCTTTAACTGAGTCTTTGAATAGGATTCACCTAATGTGTCCCATCAGCAGAAGCCCTGCACACTTGCAATGGGGATTTTCCCCTGCAACACTGGCTTAGTGGATGGGTGAGAGAATCTCCAGAACAGTGCTTTTGCGGCAAAGAGAGGGGCATATTTTCCACCTGGAAGGCTGAAATGCTTACACTGACTGAACGACCAACTTAGCACAATGCTGAATTCCTCCTTAACCTTGTCCAAAGCAGAGCCTCACTGCAGGAGTATTTCATTCCAGGTCACCCTGCTCTCTGAACCAGCTGGCTGCCCTTTGTCTTGGTTACAGTTTGTACTGTGCCTTGTCAACAAATCTTGATGCTGTACTATTCTTGTGTTCTTTTCCACTAACACATGGTCTGCAAAACTTTGCAATCCATCCACTGCCTTATCTCTTATTTCTGGCAGTGACTTCCATGTTGGACTCAGTCACAATTATGAAACCAGAAATATGGGGGAGAAATGCAAAGAACTCGTTCTGATTTAATCATAAAGCTGGTTTTGAGTTGTTACTCAAATGCTATAAGCATATAAGTAACATTTGTTTTGCACTGTAAATGGAGATAATTTAAAAGGTACAGTAGCCTGCTCTGCCCCATTTTTTTTGAGACACTTGAGAAATATTGTATTACATAATCCATTGTATGTATGATTAGAACACTGTAATAGGTAAATTTTGGGATTCCCTTTATTGGAAGTTTAAAAAATTTTTTTGAAAGGAATCTGTGAGAAATACTTTAGCTATAGGATTTCACTAAATCAGTGGTGTTCATGCTTCATATCCTAAAGGAATCCTTTTAAAACTGAATTTTCGCATGTCTGTCTGCTGTGGAACCTCAGTTTGCTGCAAAGAATGGTGTGGTACATTCTAAAATTTGCACAGGGCACCACAACCACTCTCTACAGAAACACCCAAATCTACAGAAACACACTGGCACTGTATAAAAGTCTGACATACCTGCAATTCCTCAAGCTGAGGATCTATCTCAATTGTAGGATTTAATAAATATTCTCTGGCTTCCTGAATCCAAGACTTCACTTTATTAATCTCTTTTTCAACTTCTTCACGCTCTTTAAGTTCTTGTTTAACCACTTTCCCACTTCTTTTCACCTTTTGTTGCATGCTTAAAAATACAAACAACATTTTAAAGATTTGAGTAGCACACTTCTCCATACATTTGTCAAAAACTTGGAGTACATTAGTGGACACATTCTATTATTTATTAAATTTGTCATTTATATTTTAAATGGAATATAAATGTTATTATTATGGCTGTTAGTAAAGGTAAAGGGACCCCTGACCATTAGGTCCAGTCGTGACTGACTCTGGGATGCGGCGCTCATCTCGCTTTACTGGCCGAGGGAGCCGGCGTACAGCTTTCGGGTCATGTGGCCGGCAGGACTAAGCTGCTTCTGGTGAACCAGAGCAGCGCATGGAAATGCCGTTTACCTTCCTGCCACAGCGGTACCTATTTATATACTTGCACTTTGACGTGCTTTCAAACTGCTAGGTTGGCAGGAGCAGGGACCGAGCAACGGGAGCTCACCCGGTCACGGGGATTTGAACCGCCGACCTTCTGATCACCAAGTCCTAGGCTCTGTGGTTTAACCCACAGCGCCACCCACGTCCCTAGATTATGGCTGTTATAATTAATTAAATCAGCAAGTTTAAGTTACCTATCCTATGCTGATGGAAACCAATATTGTGTACTTGTACAGTTTAAACTGTTATATTCAACAGTGAGAAATTCACAGAATATATACAATTATGGATCATAGCCAATATTTACAGTTTAAAATAGCTTTTTCTTACTTCTGGCATCTGTCTTGCATTGCTTTGATTTCTTGCATGATAGGCATTTGCTCTTGGGAACCAGAGGCTATTTCTGTGTCCCGGAGCATGCTAAAAGCCTGTTGCTTCAGCAGACCCAGAGATGACAATTGTTGTTCAAGTTCCAGAATGAAATTGCTGTGATAATCCAGAAGATCCACAAGTTCATTCTTTGAGGCCTTTTCTACTGAACTTTCTGGTAAGCGATCTTGCAACTGATCAAGAGCTTCTGTTGCCTTTTTCATCTAAAGATGAGATTTTAAAAAACCGCACACAATAAAAAACATTTCCTTAAACTCGTCAGTCACAATAATTTACAACCATTTTAAAGGCTCTGAATTGCTTCCCCATATATTTTACAGTTGTTTATAGTTAAGCTTTCACATAATAGTAATATTTTTTAAAATAGTTTGCTACTCACAATTGTACTTCTGTAATTAGGTTATAGTATGTTTGATTATGTTAATAACATGCTTACTAAACATGTTACAAGACAGTGGTGTTTTGTAAGCACCACTGGCCACAAACTTAAGATCTAAGTAGCACTGCTATCTCAATGCTTCCTAGCTTGTTCTGCAGCTGATAATACTCCCTCCCACCTGTTCCCAGTTCCTCAGGAGCTGCAGCTGTGGCCCTGTGTGGCTGTGGGAGAAAGGGCAGGAGGCTTCAGGGAGCTTCTGTCCAGGGAGAAGTACTTCACAGAGTGTCAAGTGTGGAGTCTCAGGTGCTGCAGCATGGGCATAGCCAAGGGGGGGGGGGCAGGGGGCAGCCCCCCATCAAATAAAACAATAGAAATACTTAACTAACTGACCAATCCCGTCGGTCCTGCCCCCCTAACAAAAATCCTGGCTATGCCCATGTGGTGCAGGGAGCCAGTCAGTTTAATTGCTGGGCTCCCAAGGGGAAGAGCTTCTGGGGTGGACCAGAGAGAAGACCACAGGAGTCTAGTCCACTCCAGGAGCATAAAAGGAGGACCCGCCGGGCCTTCTCCATCCCTTTCACTGATCTTCCCATGCATTTGTGCTCTGTTTCAGATTGCTGGTTCTTTCCTAAGGCAGAAGAGGCATTGGGCTGGATTCTTAGAAGGCGAAGGGGAGGGGTACCCTGATCCAGTACACATGAGATCCCTTAAAGGGTACTGGAGGGCAGATTTCTGTCTTGACAGCACCCCTCACCGGTGACCAAAGGAAGTTTGCCATAATTGGCTCATGCTGTGATGAGCCTCAGCAATTGTCAACCCCTGCTGTTGAAAAATAGCTCATCAATCTGTAGGTAGGCTGGTTGAACACGTGGGTACCCGCCCAATGCCTACACCAAACCTGTTATGTAATCAATAAGTTGTGATCTATTTATCCAATTTAGACTGTGTTCATCATATTTTATTGCTTGTTCCCGCACCACACACAGCTACCCTGTGCGTGGGTCCGCAAAGGTTGATTAGCTTGCTTCATCACATCACTGTTAGATATGCAGTTAATCCAATGAGAAATTATTTGTTTTCAGTGAAAGCCATCTTTAGTGGTATTTATTTCCATGTATATGCAAAATATTCTTTTCCTATAACTCTTCATTTGAATATTTGAATATTGACATTACAAATGCAAAATATACTTGCACCGAATGGCTAATAGTGAATAGTTAGAGATACCAAATAGCCTTGATCCTTATACCTTGTTGTTAAATACATTCCATTTCTGCATTGATTCTTCCAAAATCCTCTCCTGGTCTTGGGCAACACTTCGGAGCCTTGTCCACCGCTGCCAAACGGTTGTCATGGACCTACTTATGGTTGCCTTGCTGGCATCGTTGCCTATTTTCTCTAGGCGGCATGCCTTCTCCTCCAATGATGTGACCTTCCCATGAAAAGAGTTCACTACAGACACCAGTGACTAAGGAAGCAAAGAGAATGATTTTTCGCATCTTAAGAAAATAATTAATTTTTTTTAGCATATCTTATGCTTCATTAAGTGTGTAGCATAGCTAAAACAGATTGTGTTAAATTAAGGCCTGTGGTTTCAGTGGAGAAAATATGACCTGACATAATTCAGAAGCTTTACCTTATGTGATATTAATTTTTCTTCTGCTTCAAGACTGGAAGTTGCTTTAGCTACAGAAAATTCAGATAATTTCTTCTCAGATTCATTCATCAGGTCAATAACTTGCTGCCTTGCCACTTGATACTCCTGCCACTCAGAAGCACAACTTGAAAAGAAATCAAACAATGGAACTTATTTCTGAGTAGGCAATGGCATGTATAGTTATTTGAAATCAATGGCAATTAAAACCCGCAGTGCTTAACTTTGGCTGGATTGCACTGTAAATGTTTTATAAAATAACAATAGTAAGGCAATGGCAAAATACTGATAGTAAATATGAATGATGTGAGGCAAGGTCTTTTAATTGCATTTAATTCATTCAAATTATGATGGACCAAAAACAAACAAGCCTACTACTCTTTTTTGAGAAACAGCCCCTTGAAATTTATTTATTTAAAAATACTATAAACCGTGTAGTATATAACAACTCTAAAGCAACATACACACAGACACAAATGGGGCTCGGATCCATAGAAAAGTGGTTCAACCCTAGGAGTCAGCAACAGAACTAGCAACGAAGGTAGATGCTTGCCCAGCTCATTGATATCTTTATGGGAACTGCTCCAGAAGCCAGGAGAAGATGGGTATGTCTCTGAACCTGCTATGACTGGTTCAAAATGTTGACTGCAGGGCTAATCTGAAAGTGGGGAGGGTACACCACCACCAAGCACCCTAGCAGGAAAAAAATCTACCTTTTTACAAGCCAACAACAGAAGTCATGGATTTATCCTCCCATTTCCCAACAGCTGCCTTTCTGAAAAGAGGACAGCAACTATCTTGTCATTTTGTGCGACAACCATCTGCTAGACATATTATCTGACATTTCAAAAACTGAAAATGTACCTTTGCAGTTGTACTTTCTGGGCTTGTGCTTCTTGTTCTGATTCCACACCTTTCTCTTCTAAAGCCTTCACATTCTGCTCCAGCTCCTCTTTTCCTGTGACTTGAATAAAGGGCTCCATGTCGGCCACAAGGGTCCGCAGTTCTCCCAAATGCACACGGAATTGCTTTTCAGTGCTAAAAAAATCTATATGGTTCTTTAGATTTTCCTCCGAGTTCTCCATATCAAGGCCATTGCGTGCCAACTGTAACAATTCCTGGGCGTCTTCAAGCCAGTCACTAGCAGTCTGGGAAACCTGGTAGTATCTTTGGCACAGGCTATATAATTTATTCAATTTATCCTGAAAACAAACAAATTAAAATGACATGTATGGTCGTTCAGAAAAAACACCGCTTATATAACATACATAATTAGGGAGGCTGTGATAACCAGCAGGTTTGATTTAACACAGTTCTGCTAAAATGAACAGCGATGTTGAATCCACCTTCCGTCCAATCTATCTGGAAACCGTACTGGAGTTTAAGAGCAGGGATGACTAATGCAAAATACATGCATTGTTGAATACAACAGATAACACCTGCATTTGGAAGTGCATTCAAGTGTACATATATATATATATATAATCTGTACTCCTAAAAGTGTTACTAGAGACACTGAAGGGTTTCTATTAAGTGCTAAGATCATGGAGTGGGAAACTCAATCAAAATAAAGGGACAGGTTTCCCACATTCCTGCACAAAATATCTGCATTAGAATTGTCTCACTATTGCTCATTATTTTATGAGAGACAGATTTCCCCTCTTCCACAAACTCTATTAAAGGGAGCTTCTCTTAGTAAAAGCCACTGATGATGCCCAAGAAGCAAAGTTATGATCCTACAGCATATTTACCATGGAGCAAGTCCTACATGCCTCATGTTTATGGCCAGACTATTAGTAGAGTGCATTATGTTCATGTCCACAGCATGAGGCAGATCAGACTAAAAGGAGAGAGTAAGTCTCTATGCAGGGATGGATTAATCCATTGCTAGATTTTTAACATTAATGGTCACAAATTGCTCAGCTGAGCGTTCATTTTCTTAGGTGAAGTATATTAAAAATCCCAACAGAACAACTGTGCAACAGGGCAGGCTGGATGCCTTATCTCTTAAGTATAGAAGCCGATGTGCTATATAAAATTAGTTTTGATCTGATCAAAGACTGCAATTTTAAAAGTAAGAGAATTTTTTTCAAATGTAAATAAAGTGGAAGTATACAAAAATAAACATTACTTCCCATCTCACTGTTGGTTTTGTTTCATTTTGAAAAATACAAATTTCATTTTATGGTTTATTATTGTTTCTATTTTAAATTAGATAGATACTTGGGCACCAAAATCTTTTAAGTGATTAGGACCTTGCCTCTATGGTCTCAGGAGCTGTGGACTAAAAAACCTTTGGTGTATAATAACAACTTTTGGGTTTTTTTAAGTGGCATTTACATTGCATTTGCTGTTTATGGTTCTGTTGGCCAGGTTCTCTGGTAATCCTAAACCAGGAGAGTAAGCACCTGGAACAAAAACACAGCCGCTTCGCTCCTCCTCTGATTCTATTGATCTAGCTAGATCTAAGCCATGGTTTGTCTTGCTCCAGAAAAACCATGAGATATACCCAAAGTTTGATGTTTTGAGTAGAAGCACCATGAGTCCGCATTCAGATATGATGCAAAGCCAAGCCATGTCTTATATGGTGATAGCACAGCAGAAGGATGAGCAGGACAAGAGCAAAGTGGCTACTTTTTTGCTTCAAATCATAATGACGATCATGATGATGAATATTTATTTATACTACACCCACTCTGGGTGGCTTCCAACAAAATATTAAAATACAATAATTCATCAAATATTAAAAGCTTCCCTAAACAGGGCTGCCCACATCCTTGCTTGTTCACGCATCACCATAGTTTGGCTAAGAATTAGGAGCAAACTGAGCCAATAACAGCCATACTAACAGCATGAAAACTAAAATTGGCTTCAGCAGGTTAACCCTGGTTATTATGCCATACTGATTATTCTAATACAAATCTTTAATTCCTTGCCTTCTTAATGTTGGTAAAAAAATTAAAGGAATGCAAGATTCACTGACCTGCCGCTTGTGTATTGCTTCTTTCACTTCACCATCAAGTTCAGAGAGTTCGGCAAGACTATTTTCCAAGTCAGCAGGTATCAGTTCTTTGGCCTTTGTGTACTTCTCCTTTTCTTTACTGCTTAGTGCTCCCATTATCCTTAGGCTGGACTGAACTTCTTCCTGCTGAATCTGAACTTTACGAATCTCTTCCTGGATAATATTCAGCTTTAATTCAATACTCAGTTGATCGTTCAGTTCTGCCTTAACGTGCCTCAGCCAATCAAGGGAGCGAGAGATTTCAGTTTGGAAATCTATGCTTTGCACCAGTCTGTTTTCACACTCTATCACAGTATCACCAATGACAGTCTGCAATGTCTTCAGCATCTCCTGCCAAGTTCGCACCTGATGATTTGCTCCTTCATGCACAGATGGGTCAAGCTGGGAGGAAAGCATCTCAAGATGTTCAGCTATGCGTTTCAAAAGGATCCCAGCATCCTGCAGACTGCCAGCCAAGGAATGGTACATTTTCAGTTTTTCCTCTGCTGGGAGTGTTTGTTCATTAACTTTGGCTTGCTCTGCTTTTACAGAATTTAGCTGCATCTCAAGTTGCTTACACATTTCTTCATGTTCTTGATATGCTTCTATCATATCTTCCAACTGGTTTACTTTCTGTTCTATTTGCCTTTTGAGTTTGTGATACAAGGTGGTAAGCAGTAGCATCTCCTCTGGCAGCCATGGTTGCCCAGTGCTCCGAAATGCTTCCTTCTTCTGGTTTAATTCATCAACAGCAGCACCAAGGTTTATGACTTCAGCCAGGATGCTTCTGTAATCTTGCTGGAGTGACACAGCTTCTTTGGCTAAGAGGGTAAAAGGGGCCTTATGTAGGCTCACTAGCTGATCTTCCAATTCAGACAGAGCCTTTGTTGTCAATTCAATTAATGATGCATATTCATTACGGGCCAAGATTGCTTCTTGGACTTTACAGAATTTGTCCTTAGCCAGAGCAACAATCACACTAAATTGTTGAGGCAAGGCATTCAGCTTTTCATCAAGATAAGAGCGATCCATTTCATTGAGTGATGGTAAGATTTCCTGGCCATCCCTTTGCAATGTCAACAGAAGATTTTCATATTCAGAGCACTGCTCAAGAATTTGATGATACTTTGCTAATTGTGAATAAAGTTCAGAATTGCTGTTCATTAAATTGATCTCTGGGAATGAAACAATATCAGACTGCTTAAGCCAGTGGCATAATTTATCCAAATCTTCCTTGAAATATTTTCTAGAAACCATATGTTTCTCCAGGTCTATTAGTCGCTGGCTACATTTTTGCAAAATAGTGTCATACATGTTCTGTAGCTCTTGCAGTTTCTCTAACACTTCAGTCTTCTCTTGCTCTGTTGTTTCCTTCATTAATGTCCTCCCTTGAGACCACAGTGCAGATATTTCACTCTGGTAGGCCTTAAGGCTGGCTTGTGTACTCTTACAAACCCGGATCTGTTTGCTTACATCTTCTGGTAGCAAACAAATATGCTCATAGAACATTACCTTTTTCTCATGTTGTTGAATGTGATTCATTGCTTGAAAGGCTGCCAGGAGGAATTGGGTTCTTTCAGATAATGCCTTATTCAGGTGCTTTCTCCTCTGACCAACCAAATCGCTAAGGCAATCCACGTGATTTTCGGCATCTGATAGGCATTTCTGGAGCACCTGTCTTTCATTAAGCCCCAAATTAGTCATCACCCTACTGGCATCCTTTGTAAGTGCTTTCAAAACAAGTTGTTTGGCTTCCACTTCACTGCAAATGGTGAGATGATCCATGAGGAAGTTCTGAGCCAGCTCAGGTGGTGGACTGTGTTTGAGAGCTTCAGAGATGCTAGGTTGCTGCTCTTCTGCCCATTCCATTAATTCCTGAAGTTTAGTCTGCACCATACTCAGCTCTTCTAATGTGGTGACAGACAGTTGAATTTTCCTCTTGATAAGGTCCTCTAGCTGGATCCAGCGCTGCTCAAAGTGTCCCGTCTGCTCTTTTACTAACTCTCTGTCATCCAGATTTAGATGTTCTGATATTTTCTGCTTCTGATCCTTCAAGTCTTCAAGAGCAAATCGTCTCTCCTGCAGAGCCAATGCTAGCTTTTTCAAAGCCTCTAGATGGGTAGTGGTACTTTCAGCATCCGATCTGTTAAAAACAAGTAAATTAAGAGCACAACTCAATATAAACAATAGCACAGGCATTGGGTGGGGGGAAGAGGTGTTCAAGCAATGTGAAAATCTGAAGCATTCTTTTCATTCCCTAAGGGCATTAGAGATTTAAAAATCATATGTAAAGCAATCATTGCGAAACACACTGCCACTGCAAAGTTCTGTATAGCTGGAGATGTCACTAGAGTGCATAGGTCTTTGCCTCCAAATATGAACCCCAAGATAAGCATTGCAGTCCCCCGTGTTCTTCTGTTGGGTTATAGACCAAATATGTCATCTCCTCTCATCCATCCAGTCACCCACCCACCAATCTACCTGCTCACCTTGGCACCTGCTTAGCCTGCTGCTGCTCTGGCAATGGTGGGAGGAAGAAATGCCAGTATCTTTCTTGCTCCTCCTCCCTTGCTCTACCTGGCTCTGCTACAGCAGCAAGACAAGTGCAGATACCACTCTGAATTGTAGTTGTGGGGACTGGAACTTTATAAATGGGTGGAAGGTGGGCTGGAGAGAGGAAGATTGAAGATATGCAGATGAAGATATTTTTAATATATATCTCAAAAAGGCCTCAAAAGGTCATGCTTTTCTGAGAGTTCTCTATGAAACCTTGTAAAAACTGAACTTACAAGGTGAGCTTGAAGAGGAGTTCACCCATCTAGGTACACTATCCTTTCAATCATTTCAGCAAACCTTTGAGGCATACTGTTAACTTAAAAGCATCTACACACACTGCCAGCTCTTCAATCTAAAATATGCCAATATCTCCTATGACTGTACCATTGCCCTAACCCTATTGTGCCCACAAGCAGTGCAAGCATGTGTTTAGACTTGCTCACTCTTGACTTGCTCATTCTCTTCTTCCATTTTCATAGTTGGTCCTGAAGGAGAGAGGGACTTATGGAGGCATTATAAATAAATAAATAAATAAATAAATAAATAAATAAATAAATACTCAGGTAGGGGGACACGAGTGTGGAGGCTGTAGGAGGGCCGATGCTCAGTACTAGAGCACATGCTTTGCATGAATGAAGTGTTAGGCCTAATCTTTATCATATTCTGTGAAAAAGATCCTAGGGTAGCAGGCCTAGCAAAAGTCTTTATCTAAGCCCTTGGAGAGCTACTTCCAATTAGCACAGACAATACTGAACTAAATGGACCAAAAGAGCTCCATATAGTCAAATTTTCTATTCATTACAATTTGCCTTTTAGAGGAAAACCCTACCAATGTGGCTTCCAAAAGTACAAGAGCAACATTTACAACAGAATAGATTTAAAACCAGAAAAGTATAGTTCTAGACTCTAATGAAAAGTGGTCACCTTAGCAATGTCTGTATCAAAGAAGTGTTACAGATTTTCTTGACTCAACCCACAAGTCCCTACCTTGCCAGGTTATCCCATTCTTGTGTAAACTTTTCCAAAAAGACTTCTACTACGTTTAGGCGGTCATGATAGTCCTTTGTCCTCTGAAGATCTTCCTCCCTGTGTAGGAGCACATTACTTGTTTGAAGGCAAAGGTCCAACCAATGGTTGCTCAAGCGTCCTACTTCCTTGTGCTCTGGTGACTCCTGTCCTTGGGTTAGTTTGCTCACCTTTTCAGTCACAGCTGTCAAAGCTGTCTGTTTAGACTGCAGCTTCTGACTGAACTCCTGTATGAGGAGATACAAAAAGGAAAATGGCAATGAATTAACAACCTGAGAACTAAATGAGAATGTATAATGCATTCTATTTAGGCTGTATCACAAAAACTTGTAGAAGACAGATCATTATTCCTCTGTTTCATGAGATGTCAAGATTTCTGTTTTGACAATTCAGGGGAAACAAAGAAGTAAGAGCTTTTTCAAATGGCAAATCTTCCTTCCAGATTCAGAAAGAAAGTTGACAAAGGATCCAACAGCTCCCTTTCCCTCTTCCTCACACCCTTAGAAGGGAAACTGTCTCTTCCTTGTCCTGTTTTCTGTATAATGTCCCATGAAGAAGGCAAATTGAGCCTTAGGTTGGAAAGCCTTAGGTAGAAATTCCAATACAGTGGTACCTCAGGTTAAGTACTTAATTCGTTCCAGAGGTCCGTTCTTAACCTGAAACTGTTCTTAATCTGAAGCACCACTTTAGCTAATGGGGCCTCCTGCTGCTGCCGGAGCACAATTTCTGTTCTCATCCTGAAGCAAAGTTCTTAACCTGAGGTACTATTTCTGGGTTAGTGGAGTCTGTAACCTGAAGCATATGTAACCTGAAGCGTATGTAACCTGAAGCGTATGTAACCCGAGGTAGCACTGTAGCTCCTTTTTTTAGAGGCAAACTATATGCTGTATGCAGATGTATGCAACAAGACTACCAACAGTCTTTTTCTTTAAAATAAGCTGCTCCGGTGAGGGTTTGGGGTACCCAGACCCTCTTTCCCTGCTTAGTGTTTCTTTGCTCCAAAATACTCCTTGAGCAGCTTTCCCACTGGATTCTCACAGAGCAGAGCAAACACAGCTTTGGAATCTCATGGGTAGAAAAGCTACTTAAGGTAGTTGATTTGGAGAAGGGAAGATGCATGGAGCAGGGAAGAAGTGATGAAAATGTTATGCACTCTCTTCCCATCAATTCTCTGTTCTAAATGCCCCTTCCCTGAGGCTACTTTTCTTTTTTTAAAAAACAATGACTCTTGCTCTTTAAAAATTTACTACAGTTTTCCATTATGGGTTACATATAGCAAATTCCATGTTAGAAATATGTGCAGAGGAGCTATATAGTCACACAGGCTAGCTAGCTCTGTCCTTCAGCACTGCTGTGTCCCATCATCTTACTCTTCCAATGAACGTCCACTTCATGTTGATCAGAAAGGGTTCCCCTGGCTACAGATGATTTGGGCCTCTCTTCAAATGTAGGAGCTATGAGGAGAACTTTTTCTGATCAATATGAAATGGTGGTTTATAAGTGACAGCAGCATATGGCAAAGGTAGCAGGCAGGACCGGTCCATGCCGTCCCACAGCTTCCTTCATGTTATGTGGAGTGGATCACGTGAACTCCCTTAATGTACTTTATCAACCTGGCATTTTGAGATAACCTGGAGACTGTTTTACCCACGCGTAAGCATAGAATGTATTTTGAAAACTCGGCCACTACCTACTTCTCTAAAACAACTAATCAATTTCAGAGGAAAATGTCTTTATTTTGCCAGCTGAAGGTAGCTGTCTACCAAACCTAAGTGGCCTATATCAGTTTCCTGGATTATGGTTGATTTTTCAGAAATGAAGTCAACTGTATAACTCAAAAGGGCATTCATCTTCCATCTCTAACATACCGTGGCATAAACACATAAAGTGCCACTCCTGCCCACATTCTTTCTGCATACCTGCACTTCTTCCAGAGAAATATATAACAGTCCAACAGTGTCAAGTATATGCAAACATAAAAATAAAAATAAATCACCTGTTAGCTACAGATTTCTCTTTTATTTGAACGGAAGCTGCCCCTTACCTTCACCTGCAACACCATATTCTGAGCAATGTTTATTTCCAGCTCTGCCCCTCGCCTCTTCATATTCTGCAGTTGCTGATCTGCATCCTGAAAACATATCCAAAGCTCTGCCTTCATTTGCTTTATTTCCTCCCAGCCCTGAGCAAGGTACTGTGAGTTCATTATCCGATCTTCAATCTGAAAAATATGTGGGAGGGTAGCAGGAACATTTTAATGCAATTCTTTATGGGCTGTCTTAAGATGTACACTACCTCTCTTTATGTAGGGCAGACTCTTGCGATAGATTTACAGCAGGGGGTGGGGATGGGCCACAGAGATAGAGGATAAAGGAAGCTTGCATAAGTCTCTAGGATCCAGAATGACTTAACCCTGTGAAATTTCAAAACCAATATGACCATAGCATGGGGAAGACTCCACTCATTAAATAATTTTATTAAAATTAAGGATAGAAACGGATAACGCTGACTGAACTTTAAAGTTTCTCTTTGCATCTTTTACCTCTCTTTCTAGAGGCTTTGAAAACATTGTCAGCAGTACCGGTTTGTTTGGACTATAGTTTATAGATGGCCTGGATTTGTATTATTTTGCTTTCTGGGAAGAAGAGTCAATCTGAATGTTTACAGGAGGTACAGGTCATTGCTGAACAGTTTTTGTGTATAATTTATTTGTCAACAATAAATATTCTATTTACTATGAGCAAAATTTCTTACTATGGAAATATCATTCAGAACATTTTTTAAAAACAACAACCACCTGATTTGTTTGCACTGTATAAATGCATGTGCATAAATGAATGCATTTGTTATACTTTAAAGTTAATATGGCTGCTCTGTCATAGGACAGAGAATTTAATAATTAAATAGAAAAGTCAATGTATCCATTAGGATTCCTACTCCTAATGTGCAACTGCAATTGCAGTTTTGTTGCATGGCGGATTTCAGCTTCAGAAAATATTAGAATCTTTTATGTAGCAGCAATGAAGAAAGCTTAAAAATGCAAACTCACTCTGAAATGCTGCAATACTCTGCAGTAAAATAAAGGCCTGACTTTTTAAAATAATACCGATATATTTTAAACGTTGCTAGTCTATTTATTTACCTGCTATCAAGATATACCACTTATTGTTTTCTAGGTATTACGGCATCAGTTGGTATGCTATTGATGCATATCTTTCAGATGAAAATCGAAATAGCTTCTTCAAACTGCTATTACCTAATATGACCCTTGTGACACAGTAAGACAATTGCACCTCTAAGAAGGATTAGAGGAGGTCTGCCACAGTTTATCCCATACCGTTTGCTTTGTCAGCTGGATGTCTGTTGCTGTATTTTTCACTGTGCTGTCTGATAAATCACACATAGAGCACAAAAGATCCAAATAGGTGCTTGCTTGCTCCTGCAGGGCTCTGAAATGCTTAACCTAAAAAGAATAAGAAAAGTTTTTCATGAGAACATATTTTCACATTTCACCAAGAAAGCTTTCATTTATACAATGGTCTGATGAACTGAAAACAGGAGAGAATCATCATGGTTATTTTTGTTACAAACTATTCAGAAAGGTGTATAAATAATAAATAACAAAGATGCAACACATCAGCAAAGCATCCATCCACTCGTCAACTTGTTTCACTATATTAATTCATGCTAATATTTAAGTTTATATTTAACATTTCCCCAATAAACAAAGTATCTGTTAGGCTACTTGAGATCTGACTGACAGCTATGTCCAGACAAACTGACTTCATAAAACAAAAACAGGACAAGATTCTGGTTCTTGGAGAATTAACAATAAGGGATTGGCTGTCTAGACCAACTAATTACTGTCCATCTGAACAGATTCATCACTGTCTGGCTTCTAATTTCTTAATCCAGCCTAGTCTTAATAATATTACAACCTCAAGTAGCAGCTTTTCAAGGGCATGCTCTGCAAGATATATACTCCTTCATGAACGGAATATACTACTTAATTTTTTTAAGTAGTGTTACAATTTGGGGGTGATAAATCTTATTGAGGACACAGCTAGAATTCCTCATTCTGGATTCAACATGCTGAACACTTCCATAAGATTTTCCAATGGCTCAAGATACATTTGAGAAATCTGGAGAATAATAAGTAGATACAGGATTGTATCTTAAAGTGGCTCCAAAATGCACATTTGGACTTGTTCATTTTGACTTTAAAGTCTTTAGGGACTTTTTGCATAGAGATGCAAAGTATATCTTTTGAACTCTAAAAACATTTATTTGAAATTCACGCCACAATGATACAGAAAGGCATTACCAAACAATTTCTGCTGGAGATAGCCAAACGCGTTGAACAGCGTTTGGAATACAGGGTACAGGTCTGGCTGCCTCAATTCAACCTGGGAGGATTAAAGGACCTGGGGAAGGATAGCATCAAAGCAGGCCCCTAGCTCAGGTGGGGGCCCTGCCAGGCCAGAACCCATCCCCCAGTTGCCAAGTGTGATCCTGGATGCTTAGCCCACACCAGGGTCCTGCACAACTCAACTCTGTTTAATTATGCACACATTTGGATTCAGCCATTTTGGTAAATACTCTATTTTGATCAAATGTTTCAATATGGACTGTTCTTACCTGCTTAACAGCATCTGCCATGCTGAAAGGCGGACGAGGATTTGGCTTTAACTCTGGCCGAACAGCAGAGAGCCAAACTTTACATTGCTGAAGTGTGTCTTGATGGTTAACATGTTTCTGGAGTTCGTGCTCCAAACTCTGGTACACCTACAAAGAAAAGCATGAATACGTTGCCTAATATTTCTGGTGTCATTATTGAAGATAAAACTTTTCCCAAGTTGACAGGCTGGCAGTAAACTGCTAACTTTACATATAAAACACCTAAAAACTTTTTGCTAACTGGCCTTATGGAAATGTTGCAAATACAGTGGTGCCTCGCAAGACGAAAAGAATCCGTTCCGTGATTCTCTTCGTCTAGCGTTTTTTTTGTCTTGCGAAGCAACCCCATTAGCGGCTAAGTGGATTAGCGCTATTAGCAGTTTAGCGGCTTAGCGGCTATTAAAGGCTTAGCGGCTGAGCTGCTAAAAGGCTATTAGCGGCTTGGCAGCTTAGAAAAAGGGGGGGGGAAAGCGGGGAAAAAATGGCGAGACTTGCAAGACATTTTCGTCTTGCGAAGCAAGCCCATAGGGAAATTCGTTTTGCGAAGCGCATCGCAAACGGAAAACCCTTTCGTCTAGCGGGTTTTCCGTCTTGCGAGGCATTCGTCTTGCAGGGCACCACTGTATAAGACATAAGACTCCTAACATACATATAGTCTATATTAGCAATATAGATATTACTGTAGTTTTCCGAAATGAGTTTCTAATGACCTGTGTTCCAAAATGAGTTTCCAATTCAACTCTTAGATGAGATTTCTTCCATTTTCCTCCATCTGTAATTATGTTCAGTTTTCAGTTCTTCAGATGCCCATTTTGTACCCTATTTGCCAGTATTTTGCATTATATTGTATTTTTTGTATTGCATCTAGTAGATGATATATTACAATGACATCTACTAAACATACATGAATAGGGACTTACCCTCTGAGTTGTGCTACATATAGCTGAATAGCTATCCCTTGTTCCCTGCAGCTGAGTTTCTATATTTTGCTTAAATTTTGCTTGGAGATGCTCTGCACACTCATTTATTAAGTCATCTCCCTTGCTTTTAAGGCTGTTCAGGCGATCTTCAAATCCAGCAATCTCTTCCATCATTGCCTAAGAAAGCAGCATTCAAAACACCACAACATATCACAGAAAATGTTTACAGCATTTAATATTCACCATTCAAAGGGGGGCAGGCTACACTGTGCTAGGCTCAAGCTATTAGGGCAGAAGTGAGGGCAGAGAAATACTTTGTGCTCCTCCTTCCATGAGCTGTTTTATATATATATAGGAAGAAATTTACTGATGCTCAGAAGCATGATTAAATATCTCCCCAGTTTCAGAGCATGTCAGGTGGCCAGCATTGCTTTGCATCTTATGGATCCAGGCCACAATCCAAAATGCCCCTATCATGCATCCTTTTAGGACATACAAATGTCACAACTCTAATGTCACTTGGGGCGACAGTCGTTTGAGGGACCAGGGTCTTCAGAGAGTAAGGCTCCAATATTGAATCGGTCTCTCTGACATCAGAGCTGTCTCTGAAGTCTCATAGGTAGAGCCAGTCTCGTCATTTCAGTATCCCAATCAATCTGATCACGTCTCATGTGCCTTTAAAGTAAACATGAACTTATGACTTGCTTTTCAGTAAGATGAACTTTTACCATATTTATATCTTATATATGACCTTTCGAAATATTATTTACCTCATAAGGCCCACTACAACATACGAAAAAGGGGATTTGTTGCTGCTCATTTAGACCTACCTTGTGGTTGGCTAAATGTTGTGTTATAATTTCTAGATTACTGTTCTCCATAAGGTCAGGAGTAACCAGCCTGCTAGACATCTGTAACAACCACTTTTCCACTTCTTGTAAGTCAGTGTTATATTCTTCATGCTGTTTCACTTTCACCTCCAAAATTGCAACATGAGCCTGCATGATCATAGAAACCAGTCACATTTAAAAAACAGTTCCAAATAAGGCCCCCTACAAAATACAGATTGTAAAAGCATGAAAATACATGTTTAACTTTGTATGAAAAAGTTTCATTCTTTTGCCAGAACTTGTTTGTAATTACACCTGTGCCCTGGGAGAGGGATGTATGCTCCTTTTCATAACACTGTTCTCAGCTCTTCACATGCATTGTTTCCTCAGGCTGCCTCAGTACCTATTTCCCCTCTCTGCTCTTTTTAGAGTGATCACAGTCCATACAAAGTATCTTTTTATAATACACTGGAATAAAAGAAATACTTTAAAAATCTAATCTAAAAAGAAACAAGAGCAAAGAGAAGGATGGTGTTTTGAAATGTGCTTGTAGATCTGTACTGTGGTGTGCAATTTGCAGCTCTTTGCAAAACAAACAGAGTGTTGTGCTGTGGATCTTTATATTGGCCAAGTGCTTGGAAATTTCCACTTTAAAAGAGGCGATCTGCAGCAAGATGCACTAATTGACTAGAGAACAAGAGGAACAACAAACATTTTAATCTCTGTTTGTGTGCCACCCCACCTGCAAAAATTACTTGTCTAGTCACCTACTTCCCTCACCCAACAGGAAAGCTCTGCAAATTTAATAACATTTCGTTAGTGTAGGTTATTTGCGGACTGCTGTCACCAGGACATGAAGAGGCCTTACTGCAGGCAGCCTATGTTTCAAGCCTAAATTCACCTGTAGAAATAATTATTACCATCTTACAGCAGAAAACATGGCTTATATAGAGCCATAGCTTGTATTCCATGTAGCTCGAAGGCTAACATTTCACCAGCACAAGGATTTTCCTTGCACAACCAAAGCTTAATCCCCTTCCTGCCCCCCCCCCCCAATCTGTTCCAGGAGTTCTCTCAACCTTCCAAAGCAAATTTGGGGATGGCATGGGATGTGTACAGGCAATGAACAGGGGAATTCCCATTGCAGTTATGAGAATACTTGTGCTGACTTCTCCTAGTGCACTGGGTTAGCTGAATAAGACCCTAGGTATTTTACCTTTGCTGTGCTGCAGAGCTCCTGGTATTCAGTTTGAAGTTTCTGAATGTTCTCTGCCAAATTAACATCACACACTAGCTCAAGAAGGCATTTTCCTTTTTCTGTCACAGATTTTATTGAAGGCTCATGGGAAAACACTGTCTGTTGAATTGACTAAAATGAAAAATAAAGTTAAACTGTGCTTCAAAATGAATACAGGATTTATATATAATACACAACACACAGAGTATCATTATTTTCTTGTGTTGAGAAAGAACCCATTTATAAATGTGATGTGAAGTTATCTTTAAAATATGGGAGACTCACAAGCAAGTTACATTTTCTGGCTTAAGACTTCACTCATTTTATAGCTCACAATATTTATTTACCTTATATTTGGATAGCTGTGCCTTTTTCTCATATAATTCCATTTTGGGATCCACTGTGGTATGTAGTACAATCTGATACTCTGACAGCCACTGAGTCTGTACTTTGTACTTATCTAAGAATTCCTTTGTCAGGTGGAGACATTTCTCTAAGGTTGTGTGTTCTTTCCTGATAGAGCTGGTCATCTCATCAAGTTGCTCCACACAACCATTGATCTCTTTCTTTAGCTGTTCCCCTTCATTTGCCTCCATGTACTTAATAGCTTTCTCTCCTTTTTCACGTGCTGATTTCAGTAAATTATGACCCACATCCATGTCACTCATGAGATCCTGTAAGAAGAAAAATGGACAGTTTATATTTTGGCCTGCGACTGAAGAGTAAATTACTTCTGCAGAATCAGTTTTATTCCTACTGCTGACCATCAGGTGCTTGAGATTTTTCTTCTGTTATGGTCAATTGTAACTGATTTAAGCTTTCTTATCTTTTGCAACCTCATTATGTACTGCTGGTAAAATATGTGTTGTTTTAAATTGCTGTACCAGTGTCATATGCAAACTATACCTCAAGCTTCTGCATTTTCTTCTCCATTGCTGCTTTATCTACAACATCAGACTTTGTCACAACATCTCTGAATTTCCTAAGTGTAGCTCCAAACCATTCCTTGTAAGCAGCGAAGCACACTTCAGATTCATCCATACTTCGAATTTCATCTTCAAGGAATTTTATTTGCTCCTGCAAGCAAATTTTAAACAGGTCTCAATATTGACTATTTATCCATTTCTTGTATCTCTTTCCATTTCTTGCATCTCTTTTAGTAACTACAAAATACACTGTTTATTAATAAAACATAGATCAGAAGAGGCACTTACTTTCTCCCAGTACGTTTCTGAATACAATTCAAAATGTTGGTGCTGACCTTTAAAGCCCTAAACGGCCTCGGTCCTGTATACCTGAAGGAGTGTCTCCACCCCCATCATTCAACCCGGACCCTGAGGTCCTGTGCTGAGGGCCTTCTGGCGGTTCCCTCACTGCGAGAAGTGAGGTTACAGGAAACCAGGCAGAGGGCCTTCTTGGTAGTGGCGCTTGCCCTGTGGAACACCCTCCCAACAGATGTCAAGGCAATAAGCAACGATCTTACTTATAAAAGACACCCGAAGGCAGCCCTGTTTAGGGAAGTTTTTAATGTTTAATGTTGTATTGTGTTTTTAATATTTGGTTGGGAGCTGCCCAGAGTGGCTGGGGAAACTCAGCCAGATGGGTGGGATATAAATAATAAATAATAATAATAATAATAATAATAATAATAATAATAATAATAATTTCTACTACTACTAGATCATTCCTGCCACACACACATAAATACCAAGCTTATTGGTCTACTTCAAGTGCCTACAGGAAAACAGAACCTTCTGTGTGCTTCTGCGGATAATATAAGCTTCCTTCATTCTTTATTTCCATGTGTTGAAGGAGCAGCAAGACTACACTGCTGGTCCTGCCTCTATTATCATCCCTATCCTCATTTGGATATATCAGCAAGGAAAAGCTACATCTAGAAGATAGAATGGGACTGGAAGCAGACCATTAAAATTGGTGACAGCTTGAAAACTAAATGGACTGAAGGTCTCCTAAACTGCAGTTAGGACTGTCTATATGTGAACCAGTTGGCCTGATGGAAAAAACCTGTTACTTTTCAGTTAACAGTGAATAACACTCTCTCTCTCTCTCTCTCTCTCTTTATATATATATAGATATATATTCTACTTCTTTTTTCATTTTTATAACTTACCAGTACTTGAAGAACTAGAGCTTGGTACTGAGAGGCAAGGTAGGTTGCTTGCCTTCCCATCCTGCTAGAAGTATGACTCTCCTCCAGAATTTGCTGGGCTAACAATCCAACTTCTTCAACTTCATCTTTATAGACTGTTATCTCCTCGTGCCATTTCTGTGGAAAAGAAAAACATTCATTTTCACATGGAGCCAAATCACTGATACACACTGTTTCATGTCTTCTGTACTCTTCTGCACCAGCAACACATAACCAGTCTGTCTCTGTATCCCAACTAAAAGTACACAATCAATCCCAGCAAGTACACAATCAATCCCACAATCAAAAGTACACAATCAAAAGTACACAATCAATCCCAGCAAGTACCTTCACAAGGAAAGCCCTTACAGTATACAAAGGCTACACCTCCCTTATATTTATCCTGAACTCAATGGTAGAGCAACTAGGGAGAGCAACTTGGGGAGCAGGTGGCGCTGTGGTCTAAACCACTGTGCCTCTTGGGCAGTGGTTCAAATCCTCTCAACAGGGTTCGCTCCTGTTGTTCTTTCCCAGCTTCTGCCAACCTAGCAGTTCGAAAGGATGCCAGTGCAAGTAGATAAATAGGTACCGCTGCGGTGGGAAGGGAAATGGAATTTCCATGTTCTCTGGTTTCTGTCACGGTGTTCCATTTCACCAGAAGTGGTTGGTCATGCTGGCCACATGACCCATAAAGCTGTTTCTGGACAAACACCAGCTCCCTCGGCCTGAAGCGAGATGAGCACTGCAACCCCATAGTTGCCTTTGACTGGACTTAACCATCCAGGGGTTCTTTACCTTTACTTTTTTACTTAGTAGGCCAGAACAAGCTGAGTATTCTTATTCCAGCCAGGATTCACTAATATGTTCCAGGGTACTTTATTATTTCATCTATTTTTATAATGGTCCACCAGAGAAAGATACGCACATCATTCACACATTGCAAGAATACTGGTGACCTGTGTTCAGACTGAAAACATTTGCATTTGCATTTATCCAAGAAATCACAAATAGTTAGCACAGGTAGAAATAAATGCCCAACTTTCAGGAATGTAAAAAAAGGAAGTGCTTCTGGGAAATGATATATAATGAGATAAAGAAAATATTGAAATATACATTTGTTAAAAAACCAGAAGCATTCCTATTAGGAATTTTAGGTGGTGAGATAAAAAGGAAGGATCAGAAAGTATTTTTGTATGCAGTAACAGCAGCTAGAACTCTTGTGGCCCAGAAATAGAAACAAGAAGAAATGCCTACGATTGAAGAATGGAGAACGAAATTACGGTAATGGATTATGCAGAACTGGACAGATTAACAGGGAGGATTCGCAACCGACGGGACCAAAGATTCACTGAGGACTGGAATAAATTTACAGAATATATTAAAAATATTTGTGATAATGACATAACATTTGTAAGTTTCCAAGAAGCTCTGTAAGAAGGTTTGGTAGAAATATTGTTTAAATAACATGGTAAGATAAGATATACATAGTGCAATATAAATGAAGAAATGTGAAGATATGTAATAATCACGGAAAATTATCAGACATGCTGATGGAAGTCTAAAAGAAAAAAGACGTGTGATGAATTCCTAATGTTTAATTGTGTTATAAATTTGTTTTTATTGGAAAATTAATAAAAATTATATACAAAAAAAATGCCCAACTTTCAGATGTACAAAATTACTTACTCAGTGGCGTAGCGTGGGTTGTCAGCACCCGGGGCAAGGCAAGTAATTTGCGCCCCCTAACCCGTGGATTTGCGCCCCCTAACCTGTGGGTTTGCCCTAACCCCAGATGTTGCGCCCGGTGCGGCCGGCCCCCCCTGCACCCCCCACGCTACGCCACTGTACTTACTATGTCAGCACCTGGAACAAATTAGTTAGTAAGCTCATTGGCAGGACTGATGCAAATTAGCAGGCTGCACATTCTAAATGTAAATCCAGGCCCATTATAAATTACCATCATTATATAACTTAATCACCTTCATTTGTTGTAGCTGCATTTCCTTTGTGGCTCTGTCAGACTGCCGCCCATTTCTGATGTTAACTTTCTCCTCCAGAGTTTTGAGCCACTCATCCACCTTCAGAAATTTGTCCTCCATTAGCCTCAGTCTGCTTAGGGTAGTGTTTAGTTGCATCCTGACCTCAGAAAGCTTGTGTTGATAGACTGTCCAGTCTTGACGTACAGACTCTAGTACTCTGTCTTCCAATTGGGGTATACCCCATGGGATTACTTCTTCCCTGACATGGAGTGCTGCATTAAGCAAGGCCTGTCCCTCAGCACAATGCATCTGTAATTCCTGAAAATGCAGGAAGATTAGCATTAATCATTCCATAATTCCGTACTGAGATTCTGTATTACTGTATAAGCCCCTACATTCAGCTGGCATATATTTGAGACTGCATAAGTGCATTTCAAAGTTCTCACAGACATCAGTTTACAATGAACAGGTTATCACAACATTTCATAATATTTGCAACCAACACACATCATTGCCTGTAATACAGTGGTACCTCGGGTTAAGAACTTAATTCATTCTGGAGGTCCGTTCTTAACCTGAAACTATTCTTAACCTGAGGTACCACTTTAGCTAATGGGGCCTCCTGCTGCTGCCGCCGTGCAATTTCTGTTCTCATCCTGAAGCAAAGTTCTTAACCTGAGGTACTATTTCTGGGTTAGCGGAGTCTGTAACCTGAAGCGTCTGTAACCCGAGGAACCACTGTAATGAACTTTGGTGGTTGGATACCTATCAATGTGGAAGCAAAATGGGGGTACCCAAAAATAAAATAGAGATTATAACATTCTCCCTATGAATATAGAAGCATATCAGTTTGTAAATAAAAAGAAAAGTATTTTTTAAACTATACTCAGATACCACCATCAAACAGCCTGATGAGGATCAACAAACCTCCTTGATGTGCAGTGTCTTTTGAAGTGTCAGATAAAAAAGAGAGAGAGCAAACAAGAAAAAGGAAACTTGGGACAAGAACAGTTATGTTCCAGTAAGAACAGAAAATTGGCCCGCTCAAGGTTCCGATAATTTATAGGAATGCATGAGGATAGAGAAGATGCATGCAGTGAGGTTTCAAACTCCCCTCCCCACATTATACAAGGACATTTCAGGAGAAAGGAAGGAAAAGAAACACACACACACACACACACACACACACACGCAAGCTAGCTAGCTAGCTAGCTATAATAAGCCCCCATACATGGCTGGCAGCCTGCTGCAAACTCGAGCTCTCCAGTGCTGTATATCACGGCAGGGAAAGGCCTCAGTGGGATGGGAAAGAAGAATTCCCTTTTCCTTCCTCCTCTCGAATGCCCCCCTCCCTCAAACCCTAAACAAGAACACAGGGTTCCAGGTTGGCTAATGCCCTGAACAGCAGCACTGTTCTTAGGGTATGGGGATACACTGCAGAAGTTACATTTTTTGTGCCACTTGTACTAAATGTTCTTATTAGGGCAATACATGTATAAAACTCTACCTGGAGCTTTCCAAGTGTTGCTTCATGTCTCTCTGCATCGCCTTCAAGATGTGACAAGCAGTTGAGTTTGTCCTGTTCTTTTTCTAGCCATGCTTCAAAGGCCTTCAGGTTTATTTGGTACTCTTGATGCAAGCGGACCATTTCTTCAGCTTTAGTTATTGCCTCCTGTTGTTAGAAATAGCTCATTAGTGTTGAAGAGAGAAGGCTTCCCTGACACAGACCAAATATGTTGTGTGGCCTTCTTCAAACAGATGCCCTCCAAATGTCTTCAATGGCTAATGGTCAGTGAGGATAGTCATTCAAACAAATGAAGGACACCAGACGCGGAAAGCTAGTGCAATGTATAATAAAATAATAATATCTGATTTCTCTAAGTTACCTGGCTCCTTAAGTGGAAGATTACTTTGAATACTTAGGAAAGATATAACTGGGGAACAGATAAACTAAACACAGCTTTTGCATGTAATTTGATTTACTCGTAAATTACCGTATTTTTTGCTCTATAAGACTCACTTTTTCCCTCCTAAAAAGTAAGGGGAAATGTGTGTGCATCTTATGGAGCGAATGCAGGCTGCGCAGCTATCCCAGAAGCCAGAACAGAAAGAGGGATTGCTGCTTTCACTGCGCAGCGATCCCTCTTGCTGTTCTGGCTTCTGAGATTCAGAATTTTTTTCTTCTTGTTTTCCTCCTCCAAAAACTAGGTGCATCTTGTGGTCTGGTGTGTCTTATAGAGCCAAAAATATGGTAACTGGCATCAAAACTCAACAGTAATTTAAGGTTATCAGTTAAATTAAGCACACAAATTCCAGAATTCCACGAGCAAAGACGCAAGAAAAGCTTTGCACACTTTCTTTAAATAACTCTACAAAATGAAAAGAGCCATAGAATTGTCAAGAGAAGCAATACCGTTATCCTGTCTTTGAGAAACTGGTATCTCTCTCGAAGGTCCTGAAGTTCAAGCTGAGTTACGTAATGTTCAGTCATGCCCATGCCTTTAATTTCAATTGTCTCTAGCAGTGTGCTGTGACTAAACACTTCTTCCTTAAGTAACTGTAAAACAAAAAGAGTGTTAACAACCTGATTAGAAATGTTTAGAAATGACAGTTGCTTCCATAATTTATCAAATATGAATTAAGTATGAAGCTGACGCAGTTAATTAAGCAATATCAAAAGCACAATTTTTATAAATTAAATACATGTTTAGAGTAATTAAGTTTTAATTAAGAACATAGGATGGGCATATCCTGAATGTACGTGCATAACCAGTGTACACATCAGAGTCTTATTTCCCCCCCAATAGCAGCCGTCTCACATTAAAGAAAAATTGCTTGACACAGTTTAGAAGTAGTTTATAATGTGTCATGAGAATGCTACTGCTGTAAGAAGAATGTAGAGTTCTTGGCTGAATGTGTGGATGCTGCTACAATTTTCACAAATGGGCTTTTCACAAACCTTAGATTTGCTGAGTGCAGAATTTTTCTCCCTAAGTTCAGCACACTGCCTTTCTGAAGCATTCATGATTGCTTCTATTTTATCCATCCAGCTAGTAAACTGCCGAACATCATCTTGATAACTTGTCCATTTAGAGAGTGCTCCTTCCAGCTGGCTGAAATGTCAATGAATATATGCACACACATTTAAGAAGTTGAAAGAGGCCCATTTATTCATATTTTTTCAAATATGAGCATTCAAGAATAAACTAATAACATAATGTATGCTTATAGTTTTATATATGTAGCAGCTGGAGAGTAGGCATTTATTTTGTGAACTGCCAGCACTGACTTTTCTGTGAACTGCCTTGAGACTTCCAGGGTATAGGGCAATATATAAATTCTAATCATCATCATCATCAACATTCTCATTCTGCTCTTCAGCCAAAGTAGGCTTCCAGAGCAGCTTACAAATGTCAGTGCCCTAAGACTTATAATCTAAAAGACACAACACAAAAGGGAAAGGAATTTGGAGGAAGAGGATGACAACTCATGCACTGCTTTTAATTGTGGTAGAAATCTAACATGGACTGTTTGGTCCAGCTGATTTATGGACAGGTTCTCATTCTTGTCTTGTTGGAAAGGAAAAAATATATATGAAGTGATTATGGAATGCTAGAAATCTTTGCACTCCCATTAAGTCATGTTTATACTAGCTCTTTATGAAACTAATTAATGAATAAGGGACAAATTATGGTGGGTGTGATCCTTGATATTCAAATAATGACCAATTCTCTCTCTCTCTTTTAATTCATTCACTATATCATTTAAACTGGAATACTCATAAAATTTACTAGGAAATAAAGCTCACAGAATTCACTATACTGTACTTCTGAGCAAACTTGTTTAGATTTGATAGCTGAGAAATTTCCCATGTCTAGTAATCCCCCACAGTCTTAAATGGTTTTGAACTTCTATTGTTTTCCTGTTTGCATCTGATACCTTGGGTATATTTTTTTTAAAAGAGAAATTAGAATAACTGAATGCAAAATTTCTGAAAGTGGAAAGTATGGACTCAGCTTATGAATATAGACTCCACTTGCCCAAAATAGGCCAGTGTTCAAAAGGAACACTCGGGAAATGTCTGTGAGAAAATGGCACACTGATGGTTTACAAATTTAATTAAGCATATATCTAAAGGATTTAAAATGCAGTTGTTGTGGGTGGTATCCAACAAAGCACTTCTGCTAGTGCAAAGATTTCTGCTACTGCAGTGGAACTTCCCTTCCCATTCCTCTTCCCATACACTCCTAAAATCTGGTCCAGAGAGTTTCACTGCTAAGCCAAAAGTCCTTGTAGAACCACTTCATTTGATACCAACCAGTATGTCCAACTGCATATAAGTTTCTTTTTAAAACCCTCGCTCCTTTTACCTTTTACATTGGATACAAGCAGACAAAAGGGAAGCCCATGTGTCTTTAAGTGTTCTCAGCTGTTGTTCAATGACTGGCACTCCTTCTACTGAAGTATTTTGCAAAACGGAGTCTCCTCTTGTTAGCACCATTTTCATTTGGATTTCTTTCTCCTGTTTCACCGACAGTAGTGCCTGTAAAACAAAAAGATTCTGTTTCCATCCTTATCATTATGCTGTACTCCTTCCACAAAATTTAATTGCAAATCACCAAATTTAATTGCAAAACAAAGTGTTCCACAGCACTACCATAGTTTCAGAAAAAATGTCACAAAGGTAGAAGTAACAGTCTGTTGTTTCCATTAGGAGAAATGATAGAGTCCTTTCCAGCTGTTTTTAGAAATGAGCCCTCACACTTGTTGCAATCCTACACATAGAGCCAAAATACCTGATGTATGCAAGCAAGTGCAATTGTGACAGATGACCTATTTTTTTTTTCAATGAAAAGATGTTTAAGGAGGAAGCAAGTAGAGAATTGGAAGATGCATTTAACCATTTCCCCACTAGTTTTCTTGGGGAATTCTCATTCACTTACCTCCAGCTTTGCCATTCTACTGTCCAGGGCATTTTTGTCTGCTGTGAGATGGCAGTAAGATTCTAGCATCTGAATTGCATCTGCCATCCAGTCCTGAAGCTCTTTCAGATCATGAGAGAACTGCTGGTGCTCTGCTACAATTCTGTCCATTCTGGATACCTTTTCCTTAAATTCATACAGATGTTAACATTACCAACCATTCAGATAATCTATCATTCCACTAGAGTTGAAAAAAATCAGAAAGGGAAATCTCAGAAAACTAAAGTCAGGATTAGCCACGGGCCAGAAAGTTAGATCGATGAACTGTCCAAATTTCTTTGCCTTTGAGATCCCCATCTGTTCCAGCTTTGTGTCTTTACATAATGGGTGTGTACAGCACATGTATAATATGTACTCGTACCCTATGACTGAAATACATACATTTCCTGCTGCATTTAAACTGAGTACATGTGGTACAACATTATAGCTATGGTCTACATCACATGTGGAAAACATTTTTAAAAGGGCATTTATACTTTTCATGCATTATGTGTTTTTGTTATTTATGTGAGGCATTTTGGTTGAAAGACAATCTCCTGAGTAACCCTTTGGGAGCCTATGCTACTACATGAGCACTGCATGGGCCCCCAAATGAATCAGAGGTACTGTTCGGTGATACTACTGATCACCATGAATCAAAAAGCCCACAATGTTTATTTCCTTCAAAATAACATGAAAAGAACAACTGGTCTTACGTGAAATGTAGTTTTGAGACTGGGGCATCGTATCCAATGGAATTGAAAAGGTGTTCACCCTGTCATCAGAACTAAAACAGGGACAGTCTCTAAAAAAACTAACCCCCCCCCCGCAGTGTAATTATTTATGATGTTAAGTGGACCTGTTTCAATCTTCCTTAAATGCACTACTGCTGGGTGTGATGGTTTCTCCTTCTACAACCTTTTGGGGATATCCTACACTGGCTGAAACACTATACCAATTGCAGTACAGCATTGGCCTGACTATGTCTTCTTGCATCTAGAAGTCCTGCATCAACTTATATGCTTTATACTACTATTTATGCCCGCTCTTTTAAGTATTGCTGAACATTTTTATCAGTATCTCTGTTAACATTACCAGCACAAGGACATAGGGGACTACATACAAAGAGAATTGTTTATTTCAGGACACGAGCTTTCATTTTTTTTTTTTGTTAGAAGTGTTGCATAAAAGCACACAGGGTGAAAGCGCATTACCTTTGTTACATTGCTCAGAGCAAGATATTGAGAAGATAGCTGAGATACTCTGTGCATGAAGCTTTTGCTGGCAGCTTGTTCTTCCCAAAGCTGCTGAGCTTTTTCTTTTAGCCTGTCGAGCTGAGGTTCATGACACCTTATTTCCTCAAGGACAGACTGCAAAGCATAAGCATGTTTCTGTTAAGTGTGGGTGCAAAAAAGCAAACCACAAAGGCAGCAAGGAAATTAAAAGGACGGCCATCTGCAAAGATCTGTTATGAGACATTGACATAAAAGACTGTTCCAGATGATCAGTTCATAGAGCAAGGAATGTGAAATTGTTACCTATTTGTTCTCTGTGCGTGTTCATGTGGGGAGAATCTCTCCACAACGTAGTGCCTCTGTTGCTCAGTAATTGAATCCCGATATTCTGTCAGTGGGGAGGTGCATTAATGCCCCCACCACTCCTCACTACCACCTCAGTGTGGTTGCACGTGTCACTGACACCATCAGAATAATGTGTCATTCTTGTGTCAGTCCATACTTAATGAGTGGGAGGAAAATCCTGTATAAGCCAAAAGCTCCTGGGTCTAAAACTCAACTTTGTTTGGCTATTTTTTGTTTGTTAATATGCTGAACTCGAGCATTTTCTTGCCCCTACTATATTTTGTGAAGTTTTACACATCCACATATCCTACATTGGAAGGATAATGTGACCCTCTCTGCAGCACACCTCTCTATCTTCAAGTGTATAATAAAACAGGGCTAAATATCATCCTGTTAGTAGAATATTTTATACGGAATTAGTATTTTTCAGACTATCCTATAAAGGATAAAATGCTATTAGGCTATACCTTGAACTGATAATCTGAATCAGCCTTTGTTTAAGAGAAGGCAACAAAGCATGACATCAAGACCTACTGTAACCACAAACATGCATATACATGGAAGGCCTGAAGCCCATATATCATCATCACCTGTAGTTTCTGCTGTTCTCTCCTTTTAGCCGGAAGGTCATGCAGCCGATTGCTGCTATCATGTACCATCGTCTTGGTTTCATTTAGCCAGTCTTGAAGAGGTTCAGCACTGGTTTCAAAGTCTTTCATCTGGATCTTTAGGTTCTAGGAAAATATGGGGAAAAGCTTGGCCTTCTAACACATGTAATGCAATATTTAATGCAAAACAGACAAGATGAAGTACTGTTGGGGAACGGCTCTTCTGACATTCAGATTTTTGCTTGTTTTCCAAAGGATCAGCCACATTCAGTTTGGGGCTATTAGAGTCAGCACTGCCATTGGATGCTCAGATGGCATGAAGCATTTTTCACTAGCTTAGGCTGGTGCACCAACTGCAGAACGTGAAGTTAGTTAAAAAATATGAGGGCTAGACTGCTAACTGGTACTGGGCGTATGAAACACATCTTGCCAGTCTTAAAACGGACTCCTAGTCCATTTCCAAGCACATTCCAAAGTGTTGGTGTTTAAACCTTAAAGTCCCAAGGGCTTTGGATATGGGAATCATACAGATCACATTGTTTTGTATGAAGCTGCCTCAGAGACTTTCCTCTAGCATTTATTTTTTTTTAAATGCATGTATAGCCCACCAACATGGATTTAAAAGTAATGCATACTTGCTTTGACTGGGGTCATCTTTGTACTGCCAATATTTTGTGGGAGGAATTCAAGTGCAAATTGTGCAACTGAAGTGAATCAAATCACTCTGTCACACTAAAACAACAAATACACTAAAAAGGGGGGAGGGTTATTAAGAAAAGTGTTGGGGAAATACACGGAAAAGTCTGGGGTGAACTGATGAGCGGGAAGATACCTGAACACCACACAAACAACTTAGGATAAATGTTCGTTGTCGGAAAATGTCCCTACAAACAACTCAGAATGAATGTTCATTAAAGATCAGACAGTCTAACTTGCACATATGCTTTGTTCAAGCAGGGCAGAATGATCAATCAAGAAACAGGTTATCTGGAGGAGCCCTGGAAATCATATAGTACTCATCAATTTTAATTTAATTTACTGATCCATTTAAAAACATTTCTAGCCATTTCATGAAAAGCAGATAAACTCTTCTATAAATTCCGAAGCAATTCACAATAGGTTACACAAATAAGAAAACCTTCATGATAAAATACAGCAGTACATTAAAACCTCAGTAGTTCTAGTTAGCATAGCATTAAGCATGACTATCCTTAAAAGGAAAATAGAAGACTGATGTTTCTAATTAATCTGCTTATTTGCAATTGGTCACAATTACCTCCAAAGAAGTTTCCTTCTGGTGCAGGGTGGAGATAAATTTTTTCCAGTCTTCCTTAGCTGTAGCAACTTTAGCTTGGATAGATTTAGCTTTTTCTTTTGGCAAAATAGAACTTAATAATTCTCCTTTGGACACTACCATGTTTAATTTATGTTGGCCTTTTTCAGTTTCAGATAAGAATTCCTAAATCAAGAGATGGTCTTATATAACTATACAGCTTGCAATAAATAAATACCAATATAGCCTTATTCAAACAAATTAAAAAGGCAAGAGACTGATTGCTTGTTCAATCACTTGTCCCTAAAATTCTACTCAAGTGAAGACTCTGCCTCAGCTCACCCCCAGATCTGTTTTTACTTAGCACAACTGAAATGAGGAGATTCTACACCAAACCTGATATATATAACCCATGTTCTAATTAATTAATAATGAAGGATCCCTCCCTTTTTTTTTTGCTAAACAGGCAAGCTACTCTTCACTAATAACTTTATCTTCAATTTGCTTCAGCTGTCTGTCATAAAGTTCCCTTTGGTCTTGATTTCCCTAATGTGCAATTGTCCTCTGGAAATCAGCAGGAAAAATATCTTCCATTTCAGATGCCTGGGGTTGCATTTTGTTTTTGACAAACAAATGACCTTTTCTTTAGATATATACTAATGAAACTTGAACCTCATTTTATCCCAAGAGTTCTGGCAGGCAATACTAAGTAGGAACCAAGTGTAATTTCAGGTTCCACTACATTCTCCACTTTATCAGGTGTATGTGAGTTTTATAAACATACTGCAAACCCCAAAGGATGTATAATACTCTTCTTCTATTACTGTGTTTTTAATTATGCAGGATCATTAGCAAAATTGGAGTATATTTATAGATTGCTTAAACACACACAAACCATTTAGTATTCTTCATTGTATTCATGAATACACCTCTCTCTCTCTCTCTCTCTCTCGTTCTCTCTCTCTCTCTCTCTCTCTCTCTCACACACACACACACACACAGTGTTACCCAAATCTTATAAATTAACCTAAAAAAACAAAATGTTTCCTGCGGGGTAGTACATTTCTTTTCCAACTGTGTTTAAGCACTGTTAAAAATTAACTTTATGCTAAGACCCTCAGAGCAGGTTATGGTTTCAGTTCCACATTCCTTTGATACAAATGCAACAGGCAACATTATTCACGCATAAAATGTTGTTTAAGGGGATTTTGGAAATGCTGGAACAGCTTATTAGAATAGCTTATTAGAAGTTACCTGTATTTTCTGGATATTGGCTGCAGCTTCACTGACATTTTGAGGCACATCAAAACATTTGGCAGTAGTGATTTTTGAATTGACCAGCCATTGTTGGAAGTCTCTGAATACTGTCCTGAATCTCTGCTGCAAGGCTTGCTCTTTACTTTGGCAACCCTTTGAAGCTTGTAGACAAAGACTTCAGAGTCCCATGTTAGTCAAATGAAAATGTAGATTGGGATTATGTTAGACAAAATGAGGGAGATATTTAATCCAGTACAATACAATACAATGCAATACAATACACCAAATTAACATAAAAATGTGTTATACAACAAAATACTGTAGTACTGCTGTGAGAAACATAAATAACATCTGCATTGAATCTGTTATCTCTAAGTGAGGAATGATCCAATTCTTAATGCTTTTGCAAGATTTTAATTAAAAAGCTAACATTCAAAGAACATCATGGTCAAGTCACACAACACAGACATGCACAGATTTTTGGTTGTTTGTTCTATAAAGTGAAACTCACCTGTTATATTCCTTAATTAACTGTGATACCTTTGCAGAATAGGTACTCAAATCTTTGGAAAACCGACAAAGGTCATTCAGCTGCATTTTTATATCATCGTTCATATGTTCTGCCTTGGTTAGGGCACTCAATGTTTCCTAGTTAAAACAAAACAATACTAGTAAGATATATGCATTTGCATACATGGAATTATCCCTTCTTCGTGAAATGTATACATTGGCCCAATCAAAAGTCAAAGTGGGATATGTATGGATTTCATGCACCCACAAATAGCCGCTGTGCTCTCCATTTGCTCCTCCCTTTACGATAGAGAAACAAACCAGGAAGCTGTACCTAACAAGAGCTTCCTGTTACATGCACACCAGGAACTATGGTTAGACCTGCAAATCTGCGAGATTCCAAAGCCAACAACCATGGCTTGGATCCAGACTTTGGGAGTGATCATCAAACAACTTATAAAACTGAGTAACTTTTTTGTTCCTACTATGAGAGGGCTTAGTTCAAGATCTGAAATGCTGCTGTGGAGTTTGATGTATATAAGCAACAGCTCTGACTTTACAAATACTGGATGGAAAAACCATGCTTGTGGCTGGTGCAGGACCCATGCATGGTGTCTGTGTGTAAAAAACTTGATTTGGATCATTCAAGAGGAGAGGCAAATTTTGTAAGGTGCTTTGAGAGCATTTGGAGGCTATCAAGTGGGATGTAAGTATTCTAAACTAATTTACTTTTGATACTTTCTCCTTCTCTACAAAAGTCTGTTCCAGGTGGTTGGGTAAATCTCTAGAGCGGTGTGTTGCATTCAGAGGGAAAGGGGGAATTAGCCAAAATTGCCTTCTTTTCCTTCCCACCATGCATGGTTAAAAAAACCTTCAATGGACAGAAGGAGCCCTTCCATTTACAGACGGTTAAGTTTGGATTCAAGTTCAAATTAAAATATGGATTTCTCCTATCATTATGGTCCATGATCATTATTCTTGGTCCAAAATTATACAAAACCATCAAGGCAACTGGTTGTAAAGACCAGCAGGAAATTTGGTGAAAAACACTTAACCCAAGGCCAGCAGGACTACTGGTTACCTAAACCCCTTGAAACAGCCCATGGCGATTGCTGCGATGAAAGCTGAGAAAGTTAAACAGAAAAGAGTACTCAAAGCTTCTGCATCCTATTTCTGCCTCTGCTCAGAGGCCCCAGTTTCAGTGCCACGAGGACTGAGTAATGAAATGCAACACGTGTGTATGCAGAAAGCCATGGAATCACTACACATAGTTTCCACACAAAAAACTCCTTCTACAGTTTGCTGTGTGGCTGGTTTTAGTGTTTTCGAAGTTAACTTATATGATTTAGTTCTAAAAGTGCATTCCAAAGTTTCCAGTTTAGCAACAATTGCATATTACACTCTCTTTGTACAAGCGGTTTGCCCCCTCCTCCCAGGCTTTCGCAGCAGAAAAAGAAAAGAGAAGAAAGAGCTAAAACGGAAACAAAATGGTTTTACCTTTTCTCGGTGCCAGCATTCCACCAGCTCTTTGTCTGTCTGCTTACTATCCAGAGGGGTCAGCGTTTCAGACCAGGTTGCGAGGAGTGTGCTGAAGCGCTGCAGGGCCTCTTCCAGATGAGAAGCTTGCATGGTAAATTCCTGCTCTGACAGAGCCATCTGAGTGTCCAGCTCCTGCAAGCTGTTTCGGGTTTGGAATGCACTCTCTTCCCACTGCTTCCAGTCGGAGTGAAGGGCCTGCATTTCAGTCTCTATGTGCTTGCACCCCTGAAGAGTTGTGTTCTTTTTCACCGCTGGAGCCAGCGTCTGAACTCTGTTTAGGCGGCCCTCACCAGTCTGTCTGGAATCTATCAGCTCCTGCAATGGAATATCGCCATGGCAACTGAAATGGCTGTGATCCACTTCAGCTGGATAACGGCATGCTTACTACAAAAACGACACACAGCATTCTGCAGAAGAGCTACACTGACTGCTCCGTGTTCACAAACAGTTTCACCAAAAATATATATTTTCCGAACAGTGCTGAGCCTGTGCTAAAATGTAAGTGAAAGGTTAAAATAACAAAGCAGGAAAAAGAAAAGGAAAAGCTGTGCACGAAGTCGCAACATTAGCACCAAGTTACAGAGTTTCAGAATCTAAAAAGCCCTCATAATTTCATAGAAAACAAAGTTCGGATTGATTAAAATTAACATGGCATGTGGTCTATTTTATATGATACAGATTGTTGTATATTCTGGACAGTCTTGAACTGAGCTGTAAGGTCAGACGCAGTGATTGGAAATATAGAAACATTCTAGGAGAAAAAGCACCCACAGCTCGTGTTTTGTTTTGGGTATGATAACTTAAGGATGGTGTTATCCTCAAATTACCAAGTAGCCAGTTGCCATGTGGTATATGCACTTGTTCCATGATTTCACGATTTCTGATTCTTCATCTTCTTGTTATTATTACAGTCGTACCTCGGAAGTCGAACAGATTCCATTCTGGAAGTCTGTTCGACTTCTGAAACATTCAACTTCCAAAGCGCAGCCTCTGATTGGTTGCAGGAAGCTCCTGCAGCCAATCGGAAGCCCCGTCGAACATTCAGCTTCCAAAAGAACATTCGAAAACCGGAACACTCACTTCTGGTTTTTGATCGTTCGGGAGCTGGAACATTTGACTCCCAAGGTGTTTGGGAGCCGAGGTATGATTGTATTAACTAGGCTTATATAGCCAGTCATCAGCATAAAATCCCTGACTGACTTACAGTGCAAAGAATAAAATACATTATTACAAATACAAAGTGACAGTTTAAAATACCAACAAAAATAAAACACAGCATAAAACGTTAATGTTTTAGCATACAGAAATATAGTCAGCTAGCAGCTCAATAAATAAAACACAGCTTACACAATAAGAAGCCAAGTTTTGTTTGTTTAAAATGTTACCTGTTTAAAAGAACTGGATATATATAAAAGCCTTCACCTACTTATGCTGTGTATAATTTTGATTTATTTTAAATAGCTGCAGTTCAGCAGTAGAGCTCTTAACATAATTTGAAGTAGCAGGTAAGCTCTCAGCTGAATTTGTAATATATAATGTAAGAAATAGTGTTTTCTTTTCTTAATGCTTATTTTACCATGTCTTGACTGATATTTGCTAAAGTTAATAGGTTCATAAGCTACTGCAGTAGTTTCTCACGTTAATTTTGGCCAGTTTTTTCTGTATGGCTGATGAATCCCCTGACGCATCTGACCAGCGGTGAAGCTCTTCTTTTGCAGAATTAAGCCAGTCGGTGAATTCATGAACTGCATCGAGGTATAGTAGATGGTCCTTAACAATATCTTCCACTCTCTTCATTTTTTCCTATAAGTGAAAAGGAGGTTGTGTTCAATGCGGTGTTTACAGAATAACAATGCAGTGAGTTAGTTCTGCCAGAGGATCTATATTTGTCTAGTTTCTACCCAAGAAAACAGACCTCACCCCTCTACCTCCTGGAATGCCAGGAAAGTCAGGTAAGTTCTCCTGCCCTGCCAAACTACCAGTCTGAACCCAGAAAAGCTGTGGTTGATCTTAACTATAATTTAGACAAACGAGTCATCTTCAAACCATGGTTTATGATCCTATTTGTTTTCTTAATTACCTATCAGAATTAATCACAATGCTAGGTATGGGCATACTACTAAACCATGCTTGACTGAAAATGAATGTGAAAGCTTCCAATCTTCCCCTTGCAGTTGTGCCAGAAGAAGAGAGGAGAGGAGGACACACAAGGACTTGTGTATATAACAATAAACCACAATTTAGTTTTATACTAGAACCGAATCAGATCACTGTGAGTATAAATTATGTGAATGCTGGCAATGTATATTGTTTCAATAATATGGTTCTCTATAGTGGTAGAGTATGACTAGCCTTCAAGATGTTGTTGTACTCTAATTCTCAGCAGTCCCAGTCAATATGGCTAATAGGGATGATGGGAGTTGTAGTCCAATGAATTTTAGAAGGCACCACACTGGCTACCCCAATACAGGGCCTCTTTGCTCTAGCTACACACATGATGAAATATTCTTATAACTGCAGCAATATGTTTTAGTCCAAAGGAATATACATGATGAGTCACACATATCTTATGACTGAATCGTTCCCTTGCATCCCAAGATAGCAGAACTGCTTGATTCTTTCAGGATTTGCTTATCCAATAAGCAATGTCAGATAATGAACCATATTTCCTCCTGGAACTCACTGCACTGAACTCTTGCTTGAAGCCACAGAGCAGACAAGATAAACATCTACTTAATTTTTTGTTTGCTTTCTTGAGTATTGTATTGCATAGACTCTACGTTTTCCCAGTTACAAAATATTTATTCTCTACTATATTTCCAATAACTTCCTGTCAATATTTGCCTGTCCTTTCATGGTAAACAAAACCAATTGTATTGGAACGATCCACTCAAATCTTAGTTCCTCCTGAGTTCTCTGACAGGTTTTAAGCATCTCATGCTACTGTATAAGGTCAGCATAGTGCAAACGATGCCTGTCCCTCTCGTTCTCCTTCTAGGTGTGTTGCAGTGACTCAGCTGGATGGAAGTTAGATGAGTGGCCCAGCTGCAACATGGTGTCCACTGCTGATGCTGCTAAGCTACTCCAAAGAAGTTTAAAACATTTAAGCACAGCATCTCTTGGATTAATATACTTCCATCTATATGGGATAGCATACATAATATTTACCTTGACTACCGTTGCAATGTCACTGAACTGGATTTTCAGCTCCTCTTGAGCAGCCTCTCTGAAAGAATCATCCTCTGTTTTCTCATACAGTTCTCTGGCTTTACCCATGAGCTGGTGCAAGTCTTTAGAATGGTTTTCCACTTCTGCAACAATAGTCTGGAAATGGTCCAGCAGGGAGAATTTCTCTTTCAAGCCATTCTGAGGCTCCAAAGGCTGCTCCACTTTGTGGTCTACTGACTCCAGCCACTGGTCTAGCTGACTTTTCCTCTCCAGATATTCATCCCACTGATGAATCACAGACTCAAGCAAGCTTGCAGTAAAGAAATGCACAGTGCATTTAAAATCTTACACCATTTAAGAGAATGAACTAGATTTAGGGCTGCTGTAAAACACCTCCTGCCAATTCAGCCCCCACCCCACCCCAAATCACAGGTGGCAACTGGGAAAGAAAAATTTGTTATTATTGATGAGTGAGGGGGAAATAATAGAAATGATTTGGGGGCGGAGAAGGTTACATGTCTCTTACTTAACCTTTTTCATGAACAGTTGTTTGTTTCCTTCTCATACCACCCCCTCCTTATTCTTGAAAAGGACATGTTTTACACAGAAGACTGGCCAGTAGCCATCACTGCCATGCCCCCTAAGGCACTCTGCTCAGAACTGGCTAGTTGGTTTTGGCTGGCCCTTCTCTCCCATAGCAGCCTGCCAGGCTCCCATTCCTCAATGTTCTGGAGGGCCTCATTGCCCTTCCAGAGATACTTTGTCAGGGTGTAGGCAGATGCAAGATCAAGGAGGGGACCAGAATTTTTTCTTTCATGAACTTCCTTCCTTTCACTTATCTTAGAATCCAAATCAATGCAAACCAGTCCTAAGCGAATTAATTAATCAATCACCAGGTAAGATGAACTCTCAATGAAGAAAGTTACCAAACAATGATCACAAGTATATGTAGAAAGCGAAATAACTTACCTTTGACAGCTCAGGGAGGTATTGATAATGCTGCTCCAGAGATCTTTTAATGTTTTCAATTGGGTCTGTATCGCTTTCTGCCCTTCCTCATTGCTACTTTTAAGGGCTTGTTCACCTTTGCCAATTGCCATATTTAACTTGACTTCTCCCTCACCTTTCATTAAAAGGATCTCCTAGGAAGCAAAAGGACTGTAAAGCTTCAGTAGTTCACCCACATTACCCACAAGAAGAATGCCACCCATCAAGTTTTGAAACAAAAACTGTATCATACGTGACATTAGAAAGGATTACCTGTGTAGTTTTTTCTATGGACAATACTGAATTCTAGGTTCCTCTTAGCAAGCCCTTTCAGGATTATTATAGAATTACAATAATAGTTCAGCCTGATCTAGCTTTTAAAGTGTTGTCACAACTAGCACTAAAGGTGAAAGAATATATTGGTTACCCTTGGACAGTAAGCCACAGAAACGAATGGATAGGTTCAGCTTTTGAAAGCAAGGGGAATTTTGTCTCTTAGAGTGGAGGAGTAATTCTGATTACCATTTGGCCTGCTTGAGGGATGGTGATGATATGGATGCTTTAAAAGGTAAAGAGACCCCTGACCATTAGGTCCAGTCGTGGCCGACTCTGGGGTTGCGGCGCTCATCTCGCTTTATTGGCCGAGGGAGCCGGCGTACAGCTTCCAGGTCATGTGGCCAGCATGACTAAGCTGCTTCTGGTGAACCAGAGCAGTGCATGGAAACGGCGTTTACCTTCCCACCAGAGCGGTACCTATTTATCTACTTGTACTTTGATGTGCTTTTGAACTGCTAGGTTGGCAGGAGCAGGGACCAAGCAACAGGCGCTCACCCCGTTGCGGGGATTGAAACCGCCGACCTTCTGATCGGCAAATCCTAGGCACTGTGGTTTAACCCACAGCGCCACCCGCGTCCCAATGATGCTTTAGTTGCCTGTTATTACTCATGGTGGATCCTTTTTTTGAAAACTGTGGCTGTTATTTTAGTTTTTAATTTTAGTGTTCACTTTATGGTCACTTGTGTTTTGGTTTAACAGCTGAATATTATTCTTTTCAAAAGTGACACATAAGGTTACAAGCGAGGAAATACGGACAATTCTGTATTTTCAGTAACCCATTTTTGTCTTTGTCTTTAACTAGAGATTGAGTTTTATCTGGATTTAGGAAGCATATGAGGATAAGCATTTGAAACCTTTGCCAACCTGGGTGCCTCACAGGCTTTGGACTACAACTCCCATCAGCCCCCACCAACACAAGTGCTGGTAATTGTCACAAAAACTTCTGGAGGGCACCCAGCAAACAGTTCTGATACAAACAGTTCCGTGATTTTGTTACTTCACCTGTATTTGCATGAGGCGTTTCTCCAACACGACTTTGCTCCCAATGGTGCCCTCTGAAGAGGCCAGCTTTTCTTGCACATCTTTCACCCAGGTCCACATACCCTGCAGAGCTTCTTCTAATGCTTGGTGTTCCTGGAGAGCCACCTGAGAGGTCTTCAGCTTTTCCTTCACTGCCTTGATTAGGTTATGGTAAGCAGAGAAATGTTGAGAAGCCTGACGGACTTCCTTCCCAGTACTATATCCTTTCTCATTTAAAACCTGTGACTTCTGGGTCAGTTTATCAAAGGATTCTCTAAACAAAAACGGAGAAGAAAGCTTACGGAGTTACACATATGAAAAACTATGGACAATGTTCATTATTGCAATACAGTTCCAATATGAATGGTAAAAGATTCACATAAGGGTACATGAACAAAACTGTAATCATAATATAATAGTGGGCCCCATAGTCACATCCCATACTGAATCCTTAGTCCTTAATAAGAATGTGGTTGTTAAGGGGACTGAGACTTGCTAGACTGTTGATGTATTTATGTGCCATGACTCACTTATGGCAACGGAACAAAACCTGTATGGTGGATATGAGAAACGGTTCCCTGAACTGATTGCATATTGCAGTGTATGCAAACTTCCCTTAACTACTAAGCTATCTTGGATAAAAAAGTTCAGCACTAGACCCATATGCATATCTCACTTGCTTCTTGATTTCAGTTCTTTTTTTATTTGTCACTGTGCTGGTAAAAATACACATTAAGCAAACTATTTAGGATCGTGTAGGCATTATTATATAATAGAGCAGGCAAGAAGATAGGATATTTAGGTAAAGTTTGTTTTTTACCTGGCCACCAGCAGCTCTTCTAGGAATGCTTCCACTTTCTGCACCTCATTTTTCTTATCAGAAATATTCTGTTTGCTCTCACCCAAAGCTTCTGTGCTTATCCTTTCCTCCATTTCATGGAGCCACAAACTCCAGCTCTTGCACAGATCCTCAAAGCTGTGAACAAAACAAAAGCAGAAGTATGCAACTGTTGCTAGATAAAGAGAGAATTCACCTGCTATTACACAAACTGAGAAATAAATTTGTCTAGATATCAGTTTTACTTTAATGCCTAGTGCATGAGAGCAGCACACAAACTATTTTTGTTCAGTGACGAGTAACCTAAAAATACTCAACAAGGATCTAAATATGTCAAGCAAAACCGTGGGAATTATAGAGAGAATGGAGCTTTCAAAATTGTAAAAGTGGCACAGCTTAATTTTTTATCATAGTCTACGTGGAAACTGAAGGCAATGGAAGGATTGTTCTCTACAGCCCGACTCATACATTCACCCCTCTTGTGACTCCAATATATGCTGTATGCGTGTGGAGCATACATACATTAAAGCCTAGAGCAGGTTCCCACTTTCAGAGACCACCCCTTGCAATGTGTGGATGGGGGGGAGTTAGGGCTGATGAGGAAACAATAGGCCAGCAGGGATAGAGCTAGTGAAAATTATCCCACTCTCTACCTTACACAAATTTAATTGTATGAGGGGTGAATGCCCAAATATGGTTAGGTTATACAGGAAATATAAATGTCAAATAAGCCTATTTTGGTTGTTCTATTTCCCCTCCCCTTTCACTCTTTCTCTCTCTCTCACATATTGAGGACAGGATTCACCTAATGAGTCCCGTCAACAGAAGGTTTCCATTTGCACAACAGGGCTTCTCCCTGCTCCCTTAGTGCCCCTAAAGCTGGCTCAGGGGTCCAGGAGAACTCTTGGGACAGCACACAGGGGCAGGAAAGGGGGGATCATTCTGTCTGGTGAACCAAAATGCTTGCCCTGATGGAATGATCACCTTAGCACGATCCTGAATTCCTCCTTTAGGGTTGTAACCTCTTTCCACAGATACTAGGCATCTCCATTTACACATCTAGTTGAAGCAGGAGAAAATGCAGACATAGATTGTTTGGTCCATTCTCTCCCCAGTTGTGCTGTTTATTGCCCACCATAATCTGCTGGCCTGTGTGACATCCTGGAGACATGCTTGCCACCGAAGATGAAGGGAGTCAGGCAAATAATGAAGTAGGCAAATCCACAGCTCCTTTTCTCCTGCTTCAACTGGAGTGTCCAATGGTCAACAATCCTACCCATATCTCCATTTTAACTGTACAAACTAGAAAGAAGGACTGTTTGCTATGAGCACATGAATAAAAGTATTCAAAACTGGACTTGTTGCTGATGTTATGTAAGCAAGAGGACTGAGACCACAAACATTCCTCCCTGTAAAGGAAATGTTTTGACATGGTTACCAACGATTTCATAATGTTAAGCTATATGCTACTGTTTTCTTTTTGTCAAGCAAATCCACTTCTTTTAGGAGAGGCCAAAGTCCAGTGGTCAAGCACATGCTTTGTGTGCATAAGCTGCCAGGCCCAATCCAGTTAAAAAGCTCTGGGGCTGCATGGCTGCGAGAGTCACTGTTGGTCAGAATAGGTAGACCAAGACCACAAGGCAGATTTATATGGATATTTTATACACTGCATCACATGCACAAATGAATAAAACAACCTACCTTCCCAGCTCCGCAATGCATTCTTCCAGAGCTTGTTTATCTTTCACGCACTGTTTAAAGAATCCCTCAAAGTCCTGATGAGCTTTATTTATCTGTTCCTGGATGCTATTCACAGATGATTTAGGTAGGAAAGCACACAGATGTTCTCCTTCCTGGGAAGCTGCCGCCAGCTTGCTCCTTCCTTCCTCAACGGAATCCAACACTTTCTGAGTGGAACAAACACAGAATTTTACTTGGGAAAGTGGGTAGAGGAAGGAAAAAGAAAATGGAAATGAATAAGATTTGTTAAAGCATGAATGTTAAGAGCAATTGTTTAGAAAGCCAAGACTATTTATACATAAAGATTAGTTGGCACAGACTTCCTTTGAATGTACCACTTCAGATGGTAGACAGAAGATTTGAATGTTACTCCTTGTTTAGAAAACAAATACAAAGTTCTTGTGTATAGAAGACCAACTAGCAAAAAAATTCTTATGAACCAACATTCTGCAATCCACCTTACACTTGCATAGTAGCATCCAGGTATGCAGACAACCATGGTAAATGCTGTTTTGAGGAACCATCTTTATCATCCTTGGCAAGTAAAGGGAGGGAGGGAGGGTGGTGGGGATAGATCTTGGTGGGAGTAGGTTGCAAGGCACTCTCTAACATCCACAGTAATCCAAAAGACATCACTGGAAACACAAAGGGCCTGGTAGCATCATCAGTTAAGACTGGGTAAAATTTAAAGTCAGATTAATGTTGGTTCATTCATTGAGCATTTCCCAGGGGCTTCTCCATAGCTGCAATTGACGGTATGTGTATTATTTCATGCCATAGATACATACAACATGTCACCATGCCTACAATGTTTTTGGGAAAGATGCTATTTGTGACCACTAACATGCTAGCAGTATCCTGTCTTCAGTGAGTTCTTCTGTACCTGTTATCTTTGCGCCTTCACCAAGGTATTTTTATCAGAGTTTTTGCTGGTGGTAATGAGGGTGAGCATGCATGTTGAGCACTCACAAAACCCACAAGGCTTTGTGAGTGCTTAAAGGGTACACCTGCATGACCCAAAAGACTTGAAAACCAAACAATGTGTTGTTTGGTCATCCATGGTAACAGTACCTGCAGTTCATGGAGTTTTGCTTCGATGGCTTTACTATCTCCAGATGTAATACTTAAGTCTTTTACAGCAGTCTTCAGGTCAGAATACCAGTTTTGAAATCCACACATAGATTCTTAAAAAAACAAGAAGGGATAGATATAAAACATTATTATACAAAAATGCTGATATTCTGTGCTCAGAATTCATCAAGAATACTCTGTTTTAATTATTATTTTCCACTACTGACTTGTATACTGTAATCACCGTCACTAGAACAATGGCATAGATTTCACTTCAGTAATGGAACACTGAATATTGTTCTCTATGATAGACCACTTTGGTGTTAGCAAAAACAAGGAAGCCTGCAAAACAGCAGTGGCAGTTTAATAGAATTAGAAAACAGAAATAACAGCTGAGTTATTCTGGTGAATACTGACTAGGACTCTCTGTTTTGAATAGTGAATATATTAAGACAGTTTATGCAAAAACCCAGCTACTTGGAAAGGTAAGTAAAGCAAGTTTTTGGCAACTTGAGTTTTAGGAAAGGCTATGCATAAAAATGAGTTAGTGATGTTAATGGAAACGTTTCACCAACCAAAGCTGGCATGATTCATCTCAAGCAATTTCATACATTCCTGTGGCTCACATATTAACAACCATGACGACTCACGGAAGAAGTGTTTTTCCAGGGACTCTTGCATGGAAGTCTGTGTTTTCAAACATAACTGGTTCACAGCCTCATACTTCTTTATCAGTGATGTGACAGTGCCCCCAAGAGTCTCCAGCTCCACAGATGGATATTTGCGACACAGGCTGTTAAGTGTTTCCTGAGTGGAATCAAAGTTGCTCTGCTGCTGCTGCAGGTCCTTTTGTATTTTCTGAGCAAAAATTTGTAACATCAAATAGAGAGCATTATGTTTATTTAAATCTATCATGAACACATACATACCATCTTACTTATTTATATCTATTCCCTACTTGGAATTGGAAGGGACCTCTGAGGGTCATCTAGTGACAACCCCCTGCAATGCAAGAATATGCAGCAGTCTCTTCAAGGGGCTGAACCTGCAACCTTGGAGAGGGAAATATCAGCCATCAAAATAGAAAAGAAATCGATTTTAAATTATTCTACTAACTGTTTTACCTCAGTATGAAGTACATTGAAACTATACACCATTGTCCCTAATTTTGGGACGCTTCCTCATGTATCAGTTGAACTGAAGTTTCTTGAAATGTATGTGCAGCCCTGCTTACATTTTTTCTAGACTTAGAATCTAAGCCTTAGACCCTGGAAATACCTCTGGTTCATTGCCATTATATAGCTTCCAATATCTTTGCTACAAGTTTCTACCAAGCCTAACAAAGCAGGAAATTTCTCCACTCCGGACCATATGAAAACTACTGTATAGTGATAACTTTTCACATTTTGACTTGGAAATAGATGGCTGATTTCTAGGGGGAAAGCGAGGGGGCAGGGGGAAGGAACAGCTTGCTTGTTTTCCTCAGTGCTTTTTTCCTTCAAAAAAATGTTTAGGGGTACTCTCATTTTGACTCAAGAAAATCACCATTTTATAGTTCAAATCGGGAAAAATAAATACAGTAAATGGACAAAAGTACAAAGATTCACAAAATGTTTAGGGGTATGCGTACCACTGCATACCCCCAGAAAAAAGCACTGGTTTTCCTGATAGTTCTAAACCAACACATGATAAATGCACTATATTAAGTTAGTTTAAAATCTCGTCCATTTCCTGTAATTGGCATTAAACAGTGAGATATCTGGGATGAAGTCTTTTTTGTTTTGTCTCTGAGCTAAAGGTGCCATGAAACCAGGGCCGGCCCACACATGAGACAAGGTAAGGCAGCTGCCTCAAGCAGCAGGATCTAGCCAGGTGGCAGATCCGGCCTCCATGCTGGCAGTTGCTGTGAAGGTGGTGGTGGTAGCCAGCTGCTGCAACATGCTCCTTGGAACCCTGATGTGCCGCCTCCCACCACTGCCACATCATCTCTGGTGAGCAGGTGCAGAGTGTGACCAATGGCAGGATGCCTATGTGGTGACAAGGAGGGTTATGGGGACAGGAGGAGGGCTGGCACAGGCATGCTGAGGCTCTGGCCGCTACTGGAATGTAAACAAAACGCTGCTAAGAGGGATCAGGAGGTGGCCAGAGCCGAGCAGGGCCGGGAGCCATCAAGTCTGACACACTGTCCTCTCCCTCCTGCTGGTCGGCGGGGCGGGGGCACCCTTGCCCCACCTCACAAGGCAACATCATGAACTTGGTTGTTGGAGTGGTGAGGCCGATGCTGGCCAACTGCTAACTTCAACTTCAATATGCTTCCCTCACCTTGTATGATGTCCTGGTTAGTGAAAACAGAACAAATGCCTGAAGGAGATGGAAGCTGGGGGGAGGGGGGCGGATATGAACATTTTTATGAAAGGCAAGAAAGCAAACTGGTTCTGGGCAGCTCTCTACTTCCCACAAGTTCTATTTTCTGCCTTCTATAAAAGGTAAAGGTAAAAATCTGCCTTCTACCACAAGGTGATGCCAAAGCCTCACTAATGCCCTTCTACAGTGACATAAGAATGGATATGGAATTCTGATGAACCATAAAGCTCGAAATACGATATTGTTTTTGTAATACTCACCTTGACTGTGCTTAGACCTGACAGATCCTGGCTATGAGCACAGCTTAGGAGTGATTCTTCCATTTTGGTGAGCCACTTTTCCATCTGATTAACAAAGTTATGTAACTGCATCTTCTGAGAACTGAAATCTTTTAGTGTTTCTTTTGCTATCTCAGACATTTCTTTAGCGTGCACCAGTTTTTTCCTTAAATCTGCTTCTAAAAACTAAAACAAAAACAAAAACAAGCAGATTCATTAAAGCAAATCCTCCCTGTCATAATCATAAAACAACTGAAAATAATTATTCTCCCACTTCTGTGGTACCATTTGTTAAATAAGAAAACATAAGGTCCTTTAATGAATCAACAATACAAACATTAAATCCCACAAGTGGCAGCTACAAAAATAATAACGTTGCAGTATAGCCTTTCACCCTAAGAGGAGTCCTCTTGATCAGGGCTCCAGCTAGCCTTAAACAGAAGCTTGCAGAGGTGTTCAATGGGGGGGGGGGGGAGCTGATAACTTCCCTCCAGCTGCCAGTACCAAACTTTAGCATTTTAGTCTTACAAAGGTGGTCCCATTTTGCTTTCAAGCTGCCACTGCCTTCATTATTAAAAGGAATAATCTTATTGTGGCTGTTCTTTCATACAATCTTCAGCCTAACAGGAATTTCACAATAAGGCCATCTGATCTTTCTTCTTGAAAGAATCAGGACCAGTCACTAAGTTACATGATGGATTTTTAAACACCAAGAGCCAAATATAGACTCCCTCTCGTCTATGTATACAGTCTTGTAACAGGAACATTTAACAAAGATTAGAGCTATTAATTCAAATCAAACTTCATAGAAGCCTGAGACTGAAAGAGTGTGAAAGTCTGTTTGGGCTCCTAAAGGACCTTAAAGAACTAGCTGCAATGGGCTACAATATCTTACCTGAAGATTTGGGGGAACTTCTTCTGCATTTACTAATTCTTTAAGCTCAGATATTTTTGAACTGATTTGTTCCACATTCTGTTCTTTATTTATAATTTGAGACTGTAAAAGAGCACATGAGGAAAAATGGCTTTAGTTTAATATCTCCATCCCAAGTCAGAGGTTTTCAACCTTTTTGAGTCCACGGCTCCCTTAACCAACTACATTCTTTCTGTGGCTCCCCTGTGGGACTCAGGAGTCCAGTTGTATCATCCCTTGCCTATAGAGCTAGCAGCCTCTCACCCTTTTTCAACCCCCCTCCTGTGGAGTGTTCCCTCAGGCTCTGCTCTTTGGGAGTCCTCCAGGCAGCCTCTGCTGCAGCCTCTGGTCTCTGTGCTTACCCCCACCCCCCACCCCATAGAGAGGTGCCTGCAAGAGGCACCATTCGCCTGCAGAGCTTATAGCCAGGGCTGCTGCAATAAACAGCTGTGCAAGCCTTGGGGAGGCAAAGACATCAGAGGAGGGAGGGAAGGAAAGAAAGAGGGACAGAGGCCAGTGTTGCTCATGGCACCCCTGACCATCATTCAAGGCACCCCAGGGTGCCATGGCACACTGGTTGAAAACCACTGCCCTAAGTGCATTCATTCCATATAAGTGAACAGCTGCCATTCATTCCTATTGGAAAAAGTAACTTGGGTCATGGTGTCAGGAGTGCGTGCAGGAGCCAGGCCTGTGACCAGTAGGGCTTCACAGGACTGGGGCCTTCCTAAGTTGGTTCTGGACAGGCAAGGCAAGGCTGCACAGGTGAAGCCGCTTGGTAACTCACTCCACCTGGTGGCAACAGCCGGGCAGGAATATAAGGGATATAAAGTCAGCATTTCCCTTTGGCTCTTCGCCACAGCAACACCTTTCCTGCCTTGCTGCGTTTGGCTTCTTGCTTCCTGATCCTCGGACCTCGGCTTCCTGACTCCCTGCTTCTTCACCCTTGGACCCTCAACTTTGTGACTTCTTGCTTCCTGACCCTCGGACCCCTGGCTTCTGGACTCTTGTTGTTGCTCCCACACTGCCATCTTGCCCCCGGTCCCAATGTCCTCAGCCGGGGGCAGGAAGTAGTGGTCAGTGCGACAGCATTGCTCACCTAGCTTTCCAATGCCAACCATTACTTAGAGGAAAAGGCAGACCAGCAAGGCAACAAGGAGTTCAGTGCAAGCATGGTGGGAGCCTCTGATGGAATTTGTGACTGCAGCCACATTTTGTTGATCTCCCTGCTGCCTTGTCCCTACCCCTCTATCTCTGGATAACTGGCAGTAACCCTTGGCATTGGAAGCCAGATGAGCCAACCACTATTGGATATAGGCACAGGATCTAGATAAAGGTAGATGCATCCTTCTCACTCCTCCTGACTTTTTCAATTCTGCTGGGAATTCTTCCAAAAGCATTTAACACCTGTAAATTGTGTGTATTCATTGGATGTGTATTTGTTGCCTGTTAACAATTTAACGGTACCTGGCATTCTTCCAGGAAAGCCTCGGTTCCCTGGCAGCTGGCCAGGTTGCTGACAATGCCATTCATCTGTGAGATGGAGTTGTTGCACCACCCATCCACATCATCACCAACTGCCAGGACATCTTCCCACAGTGACACACTGACACTCAGCCTATCTATGCTATCGTCAAGCTTCTCTGAAACCTGTTATGCAATGAAGAAAGCAATTAGGGATATTGCCTGATTAAATAAATCTTTATTGATTATTCTAGTAAGTTTAAGTCAATTAATTGCTTAACTAATTGCTTAGTTCTGCTGACCCACCTGTCATTCTAGCACAGCTCACGTTGATTGCTAAGACAGACTGAGAACATCCTCCTGACTATGCCATCTGTATACCGAGTGACAAAGGTGCCAGATTCTTTGTTGTTCTTACAAGATCCAAGTGTGTTTTCAAGGACCCCTGCTTAGTCACTGGGAAAAGGGAAGACCTTCCTCAAGGGTTCAAATTTATCCTCATGCCAGAAACAGGAATTTATTTTAAAGAACTTGCAGCCTTGCTCAGGAACCTTTGTCCAGTTGCATTATCTTCACTCCCTAGTTGCATCAAATTATAATGAATTTCTACCCTACCACCTTCCTTCTCTAGTCATCACCACTAACCAGAAGCGCACACAGGAGCAGCAACCCTAACCCTTTGTGCTTCTTATTCCTCCTTGATCTGCACAGAGTGAGAGTAGAAAGCCAAGCTGCCTCTGTGGCACTGGATCTGGGGGCTTGGTGTTAACTAGTGCTATAATCAATGCCTCGTTCTCCTCCTGAATTTCAAGGCTGACTGCATTACATAATGCACTGTGTGTGAATATATTGGTGTGCTTTTCTCTTTAAGAATAAGAGCTGTGTGGGGCACAATCAGGATTGGAACCATTACATGTAGGGAGGGGGCTTAACACTTTCCCTGATGAAAGCTTTCCCTTCTGAAGTAGTTATTTCCTGCCAGGAGAAAAGGCGCACTTTGAGAAATCAAATTCACATTTCCTTCCATTTTATATAAATATAGTGTACTTAATAAACTGTTCGGCTGAGACTGCAGAGATCTGGGTTCAGACCCCAACTAGGCCAAGAAACTTACAGGGTGACAAGGAGCCAGTTCCTGTTTCTCAAGTCAAACTATACACACAGGATTGTTGAGAACTGTATGGGAAAACTCTGCATATGCCGCACTGTGCTCCTTGGAGAAATGATGCAATGCAATTCTGATAATTAATAAAAAATATCTTTCAAGGTGCCATGAATTCTTCATGGTATATATATAATACAGGCCAAGTTCTGATTATATATAACGCTTCATTCCCATGATTGGACTCACACTTCAGTTATTCACATTTTGAGCATCTGCACATGCGCGAGCCGCAAAACCCGGAAGTAACCCTTTCCGGTACTTCCGGGTCGCAACCTGAAAACGCTCAACCTGAAGCAAACGCAACACGAGGTATGACTGTATACTGCTTACATCCAGCCATTTGTCCACAGTGCTGTCCATGTCAACTTTTACTAGCATGGGATCACAGTTGGGAATCTTTTTCAATTCTGCTAGCAAGTGTTTTCCTTTGTTAGTGAAGGCATCCAGTTCCCTCTGTCTGTCATTCAACTCATTTCTGGCTGCTTCATGCTGTGAACAGAAACATTTGCTTGTTACAAAAATCTGTAAACAGATTCACCATCCATTCTGTCTAATCACCTTTACACGTTACATTTTAAACTTTCCATCATGACCAACTTAGGCACTATTGATTTCAAGCAACTACCGGTACTTTTATTTTGAAAAGGCCAATCTAGAGTTTTGCAATAAAGTTACTTACTCATTGTAGGTAAAGCAATGCACATATGTTTTACATTGCAGATAGAGATCACAGTCAAGCAACTGCAACCAAACCCTACTGTTTCACTTGCGAATGACTGCTATGCATTACCTTATCAGTGGACGTAGGATTACCTTCTCACGTAGCAGCTCATTGCATAAAAGAATCTATCCTCAAAAGTGAAGAATCGGCAGATGACTATAGTCCTGCTAAAACGATTCACTAAATAATTACTACTGCTTTTTTTAGGATGAAAATATTTTAATTTACCTTTGATAAAGCCCATCTAACATCTTCCTGGTCCTTCAACATGGCTTTTGTAATTGTAACATTGCTAGCAACTTCTATGGCTTTGCTTACTGTGGATTTCAGGCTCTGATATTCTCTTATCAGGTCAACAAGGACACAACACTGCTCCTGCCTATGATGTGGAAAAAATATATATGATGACACGTATGCTTTGTCTACTGTGCGCCCAGAGTATGACTGATCATGCACAATTTCCTGGTGCCTTGTAGTTCCCTTCCCATGATTTGCAGCAGCAATGAGGACATGCACTTTGATACAAAGGTCCAAGTAGAAAATGGAGGTGCGTACATAAAGCAGCCAACAAAGCTGTTTTGCTCCTTTGAGCAGCCCTGTTCAAATGCTTGTGAACAGAACTAAATAGCCTGCAATTTTGCTTGCAGCAGTATGCTTGCCTTGACCACGTAAAGTGGAACTGCCACTCTTGCCCTTCTCCTTGTTCTAGAAACCCACATTTAGGGCAGGGGAAGGTAGCAATAGTGACCTCTGGCACATAAATTTACAATGCAATAGTGACCTCTTCCAGAACCTTGGTAGTGTGTATTTCCCTGACAGAGATTGGAACTATCAATCCCAGAATCTAATAGGGGTGGAATAAAAACTTCCACTTTCTCCTGCTCCAAAGGTAAATTTTTGAACTAAGGGGAAGGGAGAGATAGGTGCTTTGTGAGTGACTTTAAGCCTCTATGGGCATTCAAATGCTAGCAGAGCATTTGCCACCATTCAGCTGGAGTTTTTGCAAAGGCTTGACCCTCTTCAGAACAACTTGAAGGAGGATACTTATACCTACAACTCTAGCAGCGTGTATTAAGTCATTACAACATATTTATAAAAAACCTTCAATGTTTAAATATTGCAATTAATTAAATACCTACTTTTCTTGAATAAGTTTCTTAGTATCCTCCCAGGTGACTTCCAAACAATTAATCTCCTTGTCAACCGCTTGAGCACGGTTTATATCTTTTTGGGCAATTTGCTTTGCTCTGCTCATGAGCCATTTTAGTTCATGCTGGTGAGAATTCAGTTCATCATCCAACTGATTAAAAATCCTTAATCTGTAAATCAACATATTTATTATGTATTGCTAATTTGTTTTTAGGTTTCTTCATTAATAAATAAATAAAAATAACATCACCAATTATGTGATTTGTAAATCCTTTGTGTACTTTCACATTTTCATACCACAAATATTCTCATGAACTTCTAAAACTAAGATGTGAATTCTCCAATGTAATCCATTCCTTCAACCAACAAAGACATGATGCTTCATAATATAATCTCATATCTGGCAGGGAGAAATCTCCTCTCTCTTTTGCCTCTATCAATATTTTATTCTTGGTTTTTCCCTTACCAGATATATTTAGAAATATCTTTTTGCCATACATTGAAACAATCTGTCTTGCCAATCACTGGAATTGGTTGAAACAAAAATAACATTATTGGTAATGCATTCATTTTTATAGTCGACAGTCTACCTAACAGTGAAAGTTTCATTCTGTCCCAAAATTGCAAATTTCTTTTAATATCTTCCCAGGTTTTAAAATAATTATCTTCATACAGATTTATATTATTTGCTGTTAACCATATACCTAACTACTTAGGAAGGTTAACACCAACCCCATTCCTGATGGGACAGTGTACCGTACTTGCAAATATTTTCTGAAATTTAGTCTATTTTTGTTCAATGTACAGTAAGTTCTATTATTGTAACTGTTTTCCATACAAATGCCTTCACATCGTAAATTTTATATCCCGTTCCATACAAATATGTATGTCTTAAGCATTTGGCATATAAAATATCTATTGTTTTGACAATTAACCTTATTACTTTCATCAAGAAAAAGGATGAAGGGCTAAAACTAACAACTCCACCGCACCATCAACCTCAACCTAGACCAGTATCATCTTATAATGGAAGCCTACTGACTGCTACACATACCTACATGCTTTGAGCTTCCACTCAGAATATAGCACAAGATCCATTGCCTTAAAACCAAGCCCTATTGATACAACCATGTCAGTTCCAATTCTTTGGACTAAGACCCACAACTTACAGATTATAAATCAGGTCAACGACACCAGACAGCAAAAAATAAAAAAGCTTTTTTGACTCAATACACAATCTTAGTAAGTGAAATGAGTTAAGAACCAGTTGAGAGAGTTATCCTCATGTGATGCATGCATTCCTTTTTGTTTTACCTTTGCTGAACTTCCTGAAGGCTTGGTTCATTCAGTCCTTCCTTGTCAGCCCTTTCTTCGATATCTTCAATGCTTTTTAAGAGCTGTTCTTTGCGTTCCATGACAGACCTGTGCAGAGCTCCCAGGGCTTCTGCTTCACTCTGCTTCGTTCCCAGCAAAGACTGGACATACTCTAATTCTATGCAGATATTGTCAGCGATACTCCTGCAGGAGATTCTTTGCTCAGAGCTTCCATGTTTTAAATGATATTGTGCTTTAGTAAGGGATGTATCTAAACTGGCTGCTGTAGATTCCAGTTTGCTGACATCTTGAATAACCTCACTCAATTCCTTCTCCAGCACTTCGGATTTAGACTTGTCCATGTTTCCAGTAGTTTCTACCATGTGCCTCAAATGGTGAAGAACTTGTGATGCAGCAGTATGAAGCTCTAAGAAGGCCTTAATGTGGGGCAAAACATCTTGCCTGCGGCTAATTACCTGACTGGCCTCTTGATACAGCTGGAGACAGTCTTCAGCCTTATTCTGGAACACACTGTGATCTTCTGGCCGACTGAAAGAGCACAGCTTTTCAACATGACTCTTCAGACTCTGTAGTTCTTTGAACTTTCCTTCCACTTCCATTCTGTGTTCCTGTTAAGATGAAGGGTAGGAAATAAAAAGTGTTATAAAGCAAAAGGAAAACACCTCTTCTTGGCATAAGCCTTGCTTAGCACTGCCAGCAAATTTGATAAAGTCATTTGATGTTACTAAATTTCTGCTTGTTTCCTCCCCCACCCCCCAAATTCTGTACAACTTCTTTTATTACAGGCAGCCTGCCATTTACGAGCATTCAATATGTGCACAACCATGTATACACACATCATACCAGACCCAGAAGTGACCCAGAAATGTCATAAAGATGTCACTGAATTTACCTTATTGTGACATACAGCAGGCTGTTGATCAGCTGTATTTATTTCAGATGTAGCATGTAGTTTACCAAGAAATTGCTTAATCCAGTCAGAAAAACTGAGGAGTAGCTCATCGTACTGTCTATGCTCAGCAACAACAGACTGGAGGAAATTTATCCTGGAAGATGTTGAAATTAACATTTTCATTTTTATCTTGACTTGGTCAGGTTTTTTGTTTTTTGTTTAGTTAAGGATGCAATAAAAGAATGTTACATATTCAATTATGTAAGTAATGTACTGTACAGCACAATCCTCTATGTGGGAATAAAAAACAGAGCTGTGGGAAATAATGATAAACAGGTACAGCTAATCAAACGCAAATTTTGCATGGCTCATCCCTGCAGGGGCACAGTCAAGTAGGAGAGTTGACACAGTAAATAGAAAGATGTATCACTCAAAAGGAAAACAATCTCATAACATCTTCTCTTTCAGAGTGCATTCTCAAATAAACCTTTGTTGGGGAGCTGACCAAGTGAATGATCCCCACATTGAGGTTGTATAAAGCAGTTCCTATAACCTACTCTGTTGCTCAAAGTAGACATTGTCTTGAACTTCAGAGCTGGATGTCTTCCATGCAGAAGACAGAAAAATGCCAGTGATTGTACATATGGGTTTCTTGGATTGTTGTACTCTCCACTTTAGTCCTCATCAAACAACATAGCCCAGTGTGTGATTTCCATTACATTTGACACATTAACTTGTGGCATTCTGCATTCTGTCAGTGATCAGCATCTGTTTGCCAGTAAAGAGCTGCTATTTAAACAGAAACACAAACCTTTTGTTAATTATCTGAGGTAGAGTTTTCCATCTTCTATCTAAGTCTTCCAAGTCTTTTTTAAGTGTTTTCACACTTTCGCTGGAACTTGTTTTAAATAGTGATTCATTTAACTGCAGTAGGCTGGTATACAATGAAGCATAGGATGCAATATCAGATTGCAAATCCTGAGAAACAAATATATATCTTAGTGTCAACCCTTTAATATGTAAATATTATAATTATAACTTTGAACCAAAGACATCTAGAGAAAGTTAAATTGTAAGTGACTTAATTTTGCAGTATTTAACGAGGCATTGCAATTGACTGAATTTATTATGCAAGTCTCAGTGCTCATTGCTGAATGTTGTCCTGAATTAGTTTCCTTAAAACAATACTGGAAATGTATAAAGAAAATTCTAACAACAAAATTCAAATTCAAATATAATTATTTTAGATTTAGAAAAAGTAAAAACAAAACAAAACACCAAAAATATCTAGAAATCAATTATAGCAAATAGAAACGACAAACATTAGTTTGAGAGCAATGGGAAACCATGCTTACTGAAATTCTCAGGGTGGCTCGAAACAAAGGGTGCCATTGCTAGGATTGATTTTTAACTGCTGTGAGGCCTCCAACATGTTTGGCAACTGTAACAAATCTGGTTTGCCAAAAGCATGACAACACAGAGCTGATCTCACACTGAAATATATTACAGAATTTGGTTCCATGTTGGTTTCACCAACATGAAAGTATATGTCACTGCAATTTGGGTGAAAAGTAATCAGAAAAGGATGCTGAGTTTTGAATGGTGGTGACATTTGATATAAGATGTTGCATTTGACATTTTATGTGTGCAGATGATCTGTTAAATTCATTTACCATGCACAGGATCACCAATGGTTTTGAATCCATGAGCATATTTGCAAACCAGAGAAACTGTTGTAGGCATCATATATGTTACTGAGGCAAGGTGTACACAACGTGTGGCTACTAACCCAAACACTTCTTTTGGCGGTCCCACATAGGCAGTCAAACAAGAGCTTTGCTGAGACCCTGGTGGGTTGCATTCAGCTTAATGGACCAGCAATTGTGTTCGCTTCAGGCCTTCCAGAAACTGGGAAAATCAGTACCTAATTTTTGTCAGCACAAAGATTACTGCTAGTGCAATGGGACTTCCGCCCCTCTGCTCCCTCTGAATTCACCCCATGTCCTCCTCAAATCTGCTCTGGATGGTTGGGGGACCCCATAACAGATATAGTATGTGTGTGTATTCTGTTGCACAAGCAGAAATCCTTGCATTACGGAATTGCTTGCTTAGCAGTATGTTGAATACAGCCCTATGTCTTGAGCTCGTTTCAGTGAGCAGATTTTAAAATTATGCCTTAAGCTTAGCTCCTTTCAAGCATTCAGTGGAAAGCTGCCACGAGTTGCAGGTCTACACATTGTTTTGTAAAACAATAATAGCATGTAATTATTTCCCAGTATAACCTCCAAGAACAATGCAAGCAACCTATGCCAACCCACAAAACTTACTTGGACTAACTGCAGCTCACTTTCCACTTTGACTCTGTCAGCAGAAACATGTTGCTCTGAAGGTCTGGCTGCAGCTTCACACCTTTCTAGCCAAATCGTGAAGGCGGAGAGCTCCTTCTCCTGTCTACCAGAACACAGCCAAAAATAATAATAATAATAAAAAAGAGCTCATCAGTTCAAGTCCCATGAAACCAAAAGCTGGGAGACAGCTGCAGATATTTTTTCTGCCTGCATATCACACAGTGCTTTTCTCACCTCTGCCACTGTGCTAGGTGAACCTCTAGCGAGGCCTGTCTATCTTTAGCTTGTCTCAAAACCATTTCATGTCTTTGCTGAAGCATCAAAACATCCTGGGCGACTTTTTCTTTATTCATGATCTTGCGAGAACCAGATGACAGAGAGGCCAGTGTTTGGTTCATTTTTTCCAGAACTTGACAGAGATCCTTATTTAATTCAACACAACAAAAGAGAAGACAATTACCAACCCCGTGGCCCTCACATTGTCTTGCACATAGCTAAAAAGTAGTAGAACTAATTATGCCATGGCTTTATTTAACTCATCCTCAAGTGCAGTAATGCCAGAAGGTGTTCAGGCTTGGCTGGTTGTATAACTGCTCAACCCAGGCTGATACATAGAGGTTATAAGGCTTTATTGATGGTGGCACCACATCATGCAAAACTATCTGTAGTAACACTACTATGCTGTGGACAAAAGGCAACTGTTGTCATATTTTATTTTTTCTGGAAGGCTGAATTGGGGGAATGCCTCCCTGCAACACTTACAGCTTTCTGATTAGCCTTCTTAAGACTGTCTTAGGGCAGTAGTGTTACTGGGTGGAACTGAAATAATATCTTTTAAAGCTAACTTTCCCCCACCTATTCTGTTAGTCCTGTTGGCCACCCCTGCTCACGCTTGTTTAAAACAGATGGGCCTTCTCTCTTGCCCCCACAACACCAAGGTTGCTGATTGCAGAAGTAATGTTCAACCAAGATTTCTTCAGTTGGGTGAATGTTGGCTACAGCCAGTACAAATACCTCTTCCATGCTAAACATGAAACTAGGTAACAAACTTTATATATATTTACCGTAACATTATGAAGGGCCTTGTAAGTCTCTGCTGAGGAACAGCATGAAGTATCAGACTCTGCCAGTTTTCCTTCATATCTGCACAGCTCCTCTTGGGCCTAAACCAGAAAAATTAAGAAAAAGTACTAAAGATTTACAAAGTTACAAAGATCTACACATCTATGCATACTTATTTGGTAGGAAATCCCACCGGTACCCTCACTCCAGAAAATTGTGCTCAAGGTAGAAAGCTCTGGGCTGCAGCCAACTAAGTTCTACTCAGAGTAGACACATTGAAATTAATGGACCTATGTTAGTCATGTCAATTAATTTCAACAGATGTACTCTGTTGAGTAGGCCTAGCATTGCATCCAACTCTTGGGAGGAAAACCTTACATCCGTAACTGGACTAGGTCCAGCTGAAGTTGGTGGGGCTTACTTCTGAGTAGACATAAACAGTGTTACAGTCCATATCCCCAACCAGAATGGATAGTATAAAAAATATGGCGACACTTTCTGTTCTGCAGGCAGATCAGTCTAGTTCATCTTGGTTTTAGTCTAGTTTTAGCATTACATTACCCGCAGAGGATTGCAACTCATGCGTACAAAATACCCCATTAATTCAAGTGTGTACAACAGAAAGTATTTCTTTTAAGTGCACTTTCTGAGGTCTTCCCTGACAGTACATTTAATGGCCACTCTCTTTTGAATGACAGAACAAGTTTACGGTGTCTACCTTTGCAAAGTTTTCTTCAAATTTTTGCTGTACTGATGCCTTTCCAGTTACTGATCCTTCCAGATGCTGTGTACGGTCCCGGAGTTCTTCCCAATACCTTCTGATCTGTGTCAACTTGGCTTTGATATGTGCTGATTCTCCAGATGTAAGATACTGAGAAAATGACTGAGCATCCTTTTCTAAGCTTGGGATTTCATTTTCCTTGTCGTCTATTTCTTTAATAATGACCTAAAATGCAAATAAATTTGTACGTAAAGAATCTATAGCATGTGTTTATTGCTTTCCGGCGAGCCATGCACATATATAGGAGTTAGTTACATTTGTTCTTGGGAGACTTCACACATTGCAGCCACCACATGAAACCAATTTAAATTGTTCCAGATAGCAGCTGCAGATGGATGGTGAATGATTCACAAATGCACGGGACTCTCTCTATGGAGAGCAAGCAGCCCTCCATTGCAAATAGTTATATTGCTTTGTAGCATGAAAAACAGTGAAAGACAATTAAAGTTTTAACATGATCAATATATTACAAACTCAGTAGTTAAATTGTTAATGGCAATATTGTGCTGTGGTATATGTATGGAATATAAAGTGCTTTTTTCTATAAAAAATATAAAAATGTAAATATAAAATATAAAAATATAAAAAATATAAAAATATAAAAAATGTTTAGTCTCATTTTCCTACTCATATTGAAAAACTGCCCCTCAATGAGGTCAAACTTAGATTCTCAAAATGTTTAGGGGTATGTGTACCCCTGCGTCCCCCCCAGAAAAAAAGCACTGGGCATATATCACAGCACTGCATTATCAGTAACTATTTAACCATTTGATTTTTAATATGCAGATCACGTTAAACAATAATGGACTTTTACTAGTTTTTCTGCTAGAAAACATCGTGCCTCCCCCATAGCAAGTCAGAAAAATTATGAAGTCAATATTTAAGAGGATTCCATGACAATTCAACAGATTTAAGTTTCCAGGTATGCATTTGGAATTAATCAAATTATAACAGGCTATCGTTTGTCAGTATTTTCACATGTCCTGTGGGAAACACTCTGACTGCTATTGTAGCCAAAATATTTCATCTTTCTGTAAAGCAGGTAGCTGTTATATAATCTTACTCCCCCACTCATCTTCTAACATGCAGCAATAAATGGAGAGTGTAGGTGGCTTTTGGACTCCTGCCTACCAACCATTATTGTGACAATAACTATTGGCGTTTCTCCTGGTTTATGTGCCCAGCCAGGCTAACATGAAATTATCCATTTATCCTCTTTCACCTAGTGATTCTGTTAAGCATCTGAGAAGCAGAAGGGATTGTGGGCATTTTGCTATGGGCTCATTTTGTTCCACAGAAAAACAATCCAGGTAACTGTGTGTGTGTGTGTGTGTGTGTGTGTGTGTGTGTGTGTGTGTGTGTGTAATCATAGAGTTGGAAGAGACCCTGAGGACCATATAGTCTAACCCCCTGGAATGCTGGAATGCAGGAATATGCAGCTGTCCCTTACGGGTATTGAACCAGCAACCTTTTCATTATTAGCACTACACTCTAACCAACTGAGCTAACCTCATGGCAGGCTTAAAAAGATCTAACTTTAGTTCTCTAACCACAGGGTGCTATACTTTTGTGAGGGGAATACTGCTCTCAAACATAACTCTCACAGTGCCTCCAAATTACAGTTCTTGGGATTTTCTGGAGGAAGCCATGACAGTTAAAATGGTATAAAACCAATATAAAACAAAAGGCAATGACAATAGGTGCACAAGAGATGTATATATAATATGTCTTTCTCTTCTAGGAGTTCACAATGCAATTAAATATAGTGTTCTTTAAAAAGGCTTCTTGAATTACTGTTAATGCCCAAAACCCTTTGAGGGAAAATTCACTTCATCAGAGGAATTTTGAAAATATAACGAACAGTGTGGTTTGGATGCTAACTTACACTCCTGGAAGAGTGGAAGGAGAGTTTCTCACACTATTCCCTTTTCAGCACCCTGAACTCTCCAAAATCCGGTCATCGGTAACCCTTAAGAAATGATGTGGATGGGTTGCTCCCTTACATGAACAAAGAAGCATTTTATGCTCCAAACCTTTATATTTAAAAGTACGTTTTATTGTATTAAAATGCAATAAAACATAACTTTGATATGATAATAGTGTGCTGTTTATATATTACTGTATTGTTTAATATGAACCACATTATATTATGCAAAGCAGAATAAATCTTCACATACATACATTTCTTGTGTACTTACTGTACTTGCTTTCTATTTTTTTTTTTTTTTTTTTTTTGCCTTGATTCTGACTTTTGGCTTTTCCTAGAAAAAAACTATATTGCCTTATAGAGTGCATATGTCCACAGTTGTCAGGTTATGGTGCTAATTGCTGTTGTCCCCTCCAAAGCAGAAAAGGTGAAATCCAGTTCTATAGTAGAACTGAGCACAGATGCACATACCCTATGTGTGCTACCTTTTCATATACACTGAATGGAAGAGGCCAATCCTTTCTCATTTACATTTTTTGTGTATTATAAAGAGGAAAGTTACATTTGAGACATGCATATGCCCTTCACAATTGACGCAAGGTGCAAATATGTTATACTTTGGCATTTGTAATCCAGAACAAGAGCAGGATGTCACGTAAAATCACTGTCTGGATCTCCAGTTGGCCCTCCTTATGTTGCTAACCAATATTTGTCTCAGATTCTTGCAGTTAGAATGGTGTTAATGACGATCAAACAGAACCACCTTACTAGAGGAGAATTATTTACATATCTGTCTCCCCAAATGCATTATCAATACCACAGTTTGGCACATGCAACGAGAAGCAACAAACAAGCTTCAGATGACTAAACCAAGTGAACGAAGTCACATGCTTATATACACCCTTATTCTAGGAATGTGACCTAGAAGAACAGCAGTAAGTTTGAACCTGAAGTTTAGACATCCACTTAACTAGTTTAATTATTTCTGTATTATTATTTCTGTCCTTGTTCAATTTTGTGTGTTTATATTTCTCTTTTAATGCATTTTTCTCAAAATATCTCAACATTTAGTAATATTTATTTATCTTCTGTAATTCAGTTGAAAATATATAAAGGATACACCAACTCATATAGGGACACCGACAAGAACAAACATATAAATACTACCACACAATCACTGTGTTCACTTATTATGTTACACACACCTTTGCTAACTCAATGCCATCCAGATGTTTTAGACTCCCATCAACCCCAGCCAGCATGGCAATGCACATTGCACGAAAGCATAAATGGCCCCAAAGTCCCTACTTCACTAGGCTACATTGTACTGGCAACAACGAAGCATAATCCCTACCTTGTCATGTTAGCTGACCCTGAGCTTGTGGTTGTTTCCCCCCAACCATGAGCAGCAAGCCATTAACAAATCTTGGTTACCACACGTAGTTCGTTCAGAGAGAAACAAGCCCAGACTTGTGGTTTGCTGCTTCTGGTACAGCCAAGGAAACGAGCGCAGGAGAAGTGAAGCAGGGACTTTGGAAAAGTGTGCCTTGACATGCTGCTCATTTGCACTAAACAATAATTAAACTAACTACGGTTTAACATGACATGCAAGCTGGGCCATTAACACACACCAACACGAACCAAAACATCACCACCACAAAACAGTATTTGCAAAAGACGTAATATGTGATTTGTAATTGAAATTGTAATATTGTATATTATCCAGATATTTTGGTTTGGAAAAAATATTTCCCATGAAATCTATTCCTTAACAAATAAAAACAGATAACATAAAACTGCAGTACATACATTTTTGTAGTAATTAGGATAATTTGCTACTGTAAGTTTTAAAGAGTATCCCTCCCCATTGTTTTAAGACATGGCGGATGTACTCATTTTCATATTTAAGCATAGAAATTAAATGACACTTTTCTACAGCTTATGTTCTGATTTCAGAAAGTTTTATCAAATATGTATTTCAGAATACAGAAAAAAGAGAGTAATGGACTACTTTTAAAATGCCTTCTGATAGAATGAAATGGAGCCACAGTACAAGCTAAGAAACTTGCCTAAGATTTATTTATTTATTTGGCTCAGATCTTCTGCTATTCATGAAACAGGAGCACTTAAGCACCACTGATTTTCAAGAAACTTAAAAGGACTTGAATAGAGTAGACCTCAAGCTGTAAGCTTGAAACTCTAAGCAAAAATGCTCAATGGAAGAAAAATAAAAATAAAAATGATATTTTCATTTCTGGGACACATTAACCCCAGAATCCATCGAGAATGGTGAACTTCACCGGACCTGACACCACATATAAGACATTGCAGAGGGAGTAGCTTGCACTTCTATTCCCCCATGGTGCAAAAGTGGTCATCAAGCACTGCCATGCTTTACTGTTTACTCTTATGATGCTAGTAAATCCTTGGTTGCAAGTGTCGTTGTTTTTAAATCTAGGAACCACCATCCTACAAAAGATTATAAGTTCTAGCCATCTGTTTGGGGGTGTGTGATTCCAATCACATAATAAAGGCATAGCTTTCAGCTGAATTATTTGCCACTGAGATAAAGAGAGAGTTGAAAATATGTTTGTGTGTTTGTGCATTTGCAACAAAATGGCATAGAAATAAAAACAATCCTCTGAAATGGGCAACTTTTTCTTGTTCACAATTAAGGAGCACTTGAAGATACTATGTGCATCTGATACGTATTTTATTAATGTACCTGGAAAAAGAAAACAGAACCTAGCATATGACAAAAAGAATTCAGAGTATGTAGCAAAGGTTTGAGTACAGAAGCTGCTGAGCCCAGTAGTTGCTTTATTATTTCAGCATTATTTGAGAAACAAGATACACAAAAATCATAAATTATCTACCATACTGGAATAAATTACTGTAGCCACTGGCTGCAATACATAGCACGATATAAAACATTATACACTCTGTGAAAATATACCATGAGGATATTTTGCAGGTAAAGAATATTAATGGAAAATATATCTATCTATTCACACCATTAGGTCTGAGTGTAAATTCAACTCTGGGGGGGGGGGGGGCACACCTCCTGCAAAACCTTAGTATCTTTGTCTCAAAGTGTGATACATTCTTTTTTACATCTTTGCAGCTGTGAAATCAGATAAAAGCATTTTCCTCTCTTTTGAAGCTTTCTAGAGGAGGAGAGAGAGAGAGAGCAGTATTTTAATGCTAAATATAATGCGAACCAATCACCTTAACTTGGCTGATTTGCATATCCAAGGACGATGTTGTTTCCAAGGTATCCAGCTCTTTTTCTTTTTCAGTGATCCAGATGGACAAAGCTTCAAATTTTTTGCCAAAATGATCCCACTTGTTTTTCACCATTTCCATGGTTTTAATACTAAAATCAACCATATTTAGTAGAAAAAATAAACAGTTTGTTACTGTTGAACTATGCCCATTTTCTTACATCTCCAGTTTGCTGAAAATGCTTACATAATAGCATGCCATTTTTATTAATTTTTAAAAAGCATATTTCAAATGTCGGTTTACAGGTTTTATAAAAGTTATAGCACCTTAGGAGTCTGCCCTTATATTACCTCAGTAGTGTGGGAGTTAAGGGACGCGGGTAGCGCTGTGGGTTAAACCACAGAGCCTAGGACTTGCCTACTATATTTTGTAGGGATGCGGGTGGCACTGTGGGTTAAACCACAGAGCCTAGGACTTGCTGATCAGAAGGTCGGCAGTTCGAATCCCCGCGATGGGGTGAGCTCCCGTTGCTCGGTCCCTGCTCCTGTCAACCTAACAGTTCGAAAGCACGTCAAAGTGCAAGTAGATAAATAGGTACCACTCTGGCGGGAAGGTAAATGCCGTTTCCGTGCGCTGCTCTGGTTTGCCAGAAGCGGCTTAGTCATGCTGGCCACATGACCTGGAAGCTGTACGCCGGCTCCCTCGTCCAATAAAGCGAGATGAGTGCCGCAACCCTAGAGTCGATCACGACTGGACCTAATGGTCAGGGGTCCTTTAGTGTGGGAGTTGCTTGGCTACTTCCCTCTCCTAAAAAGTTGTGTGAATTAGCATAACTTCTCATGTGTGATTTTAAGACGTATAGCAAAAGCAGTCTGGCAAGAAGCTACCCTGTAGCACCTACAACATTGCCAAGAGAACCTAAGAATGATTTTTAAAATAGGTTTATTATAATTAGGGACTTAGCCATTTAAAAATTTGGAACCTATGAACGCCACTCAGAGCCATTCAAATTAACTGAAGTTCTGAGGAGATGTGACTTACCATGAAACCAAGACAAAATGTAGAGAAGAGGTTTTTGAACATGTGCATATTCCTACCTACCTACTCTGCACCTTGGTATTCAATGCAGCATTGCAGCTATTTAGTGCATGTACCTATTTGATGCTCACACAGTTGCAGCAGATCTGCTCTGGCACCCTTAGGATATTAGCTTTCTATTCTTCCCCTCCCTTAAAAAACATTTGTGGATTAAGGTTTTGGAGTAAATCTTGGAGAGCATGTGTACAATATCTGATGAAATCTCAGATTACTCAGAGCTACTGAGCAAGGCCTTGAAATGGCTCCTGTTCACTGTTCAAGAGTTCATGGTCATTCTTATCACATTACTTTTCCATAGTAATGTAGTTCCCTCGATCTCTATTGTGCATTTCCTTTGTTCCACTTCTGTTCATTCATAGCTACCATTTTACCACTCCCTCCCACCACCAGGTGTGTAACATGCTTCATTAAGAGCATCCCTGTGTGATTGTGCTCATGCCACAACTGTTCTAGAAAAGAGGGAGAATGCTTCTCAACAAATAATGCTTGATGTGTAGTAGCCTAAAACCCATTCTACCAACTTTTGTTGTTGTTGTTGTGCTGGATGTCCTTTCTGGGCAAATTTCAATCTTGCAAAACCCATCAGTTCCAAAGGAATATGACTGGATTTCTTTACAACTGATGGCGTACATTTTCTATCTTATTTGGGAAGACAAGTCTATTGTTAGCTGAACTGAGGCAAATTGGGCACAAGGAGCAGGGCAATCTGTGAGGCTGCAAAGAATGAATGTGCATTACAAATCATACAGCTATATACATAAACCATACATTAGGGTAAGTACATATCTGAGAAAGTCAAAGTCAGTTGAAGATGCATGCATATTTTTCACCTTAATTATGATTGTCTTGCACCTTGTTCATAGATCAATTACATTACATCTGTTAAAACATGCACTGAAAAACAGCATCTCACTGGAAGCAAAAAAAAAAAAAAAAAAGGCACTAGAAGTCTTCTGAAGGAAACTTTTCTACTTGTGGGAAAGAAAGAATAAAGACCACTCAAAAATTTCATAACTGGTGTTAGGAGAAAGAGAAAAGAGCAATATGGAAAGAAAGAAGCCACTCATAACAAAACAAATAGCATATGAAATTGCATTCTCCATGATTACTTCTGGGGCAATATTGTCTTACTAAAATGCAGCTCCTCTCTAAAGGTAGTGAAAATTAACCATGAAGTAGGTAAACAAATTTACATAGATTTATCCAGCAGAAAAAAGGGAAGGTATAATGAGAGGCCAAATGCAAAAAAATGACATTTATTTCGTTGTGCCTGCATCATTGAATACTGTTCATTCTGAAAAGTAATGTTCCAGAGAACAGAACACTGGACTTAGATCAGAAGTAATGTGGTTTAAATTTCTGTCCAGGCATGAAATCAATGGTTGCCTTGAACAACTCACTAACTTTCAGCCTCAGGTTCTCGCCTATGAAATGGGAATATTAGTGAACTCTCCCACAAAGGCGTTGTGAGGATGATTCAATCTTGAAAACTCTTTTGGGACTATATGATGCCATGGATGCATTGATTTGTAGAATTTTCCAAATGAACTAGGATCTCAACAGAACCGGGCAGCACTTCTTGGGAGCAGCTCCTTGGGCTGTGGCACTGCAAATATATGTATCAGCCCTGAAAGGCAGCAACAGCGATATATTTAAGTTTTTGGTTCATTTGTATGAATAAATCGTTGGAGCAATGTGTGGACATTGAAGTGAATGTGTGAATTGGCAAGTGACCACTGATATTTTGATTTTTGTTAACCAATAATGTGAGTTGTAACATGGTTGCACCTTAAGGCCTTTTAAGAATGTTGATGGCTTATTCAAAAGCCCTGCTGGAATTAATTGGTGGTTTACATATTACGGCTGCAAATCATTTTAATTGTCTCGTGCAGCAGTGTAAAAGTTGCTATATGTGTAACTGCCATAACATGTTAACTGGTCCTAATATTTCCAAAACTGGACCATTAGGCCAGATCCAAGTTAATGAACATGAGGCAGAAAATAGAACTTTGAGCTGAAAGTCCACTGCAATGAAGCATCATTTTTAGCAACAAGAAAAAGAACTGGGTTTTAACTTCAGTGAGGAAAAAGGCACATTTTTATATTCTAGTGCACACAGACTGGGAAAATATGAAGAAAAATACTTTAAAAACTAGGCATACATTTCTTCTAAAGGCTTCAGGCACTTTAGGATATGGCACTATTCATTTATCCTTGCCTGAGTTAAATAATTTACTATGTGTGTTACTGAAGTGTATTATATTACTTCAGTTCTGTGCTCAATTAACTGTGCTTAGTTACATTAAAATTAATTGGCTTGAACATGCATAATTGGATTTATAATTGCAGCTTAGCATGGCAGTTCTAAGGTCACTTGCATGGAATTGAGTCCCACTGATAAATGAGAATCTGCTTCTTGGTACAATGCATTGAGGGACAAGTTACTATTTTCTGTATTGGTTAGTCAAAGTAGTAGTTTATACTCTTTCAGTACTACATGGTAATTTCTGCTGTATGACAAGCTGAGGTTTACAAAGCCAGTTGTGAATAAACACCGCATTTTGATAAGACAACAAAATGTACAATTCTTGTGTCAGGAAGGAAATAATACTATGACTGTTTAAGAACATACTCTTCTTCAAGTGAAGCTTCCATTTTTTCAACTTGTTCCCGAACTGACTTTGCTTGCTGTTGAAGGGTTTGCTTGTTCTTCTCACCAAGCTGTATTGCAAAAGACTTCTTGACAAGAGTCTCAGCCTCCATGGCCATGGCTACTGTCTGCTTAGAAAGTGCCTGTAAAGAGGTGTGGAGTTATGAACAGAATATATTTGTGGGGAAAGTCTAGAGATACATTGTTAGCAACTGGTCAAGCAGTGATCATTATTCATCTTGAGTGGATACCTTTGTAAAAAAAGAACTCCCAGAGTACCACTTCATAAAATTACTACTACAGTGGTACCTTGGGTTACATACGCTTCAGGTTACATACACTTCGGGTTACATACGCTTCAGGTTACAGACTCCACTAACCCAGAAATAGTACCTCGGGTTAAGAACTTTGCTTCAGGATGAGAACAGAAATTGTGCGGCGCTGGCACAGCAGCAGCAGGAGGCCCCATTAGCTAAAGTGGTGCTTCAGGTTAAGAACAGTTTCAGGTTAAGAACGGACCTCCAGAACAAATCAAGTACTTAACCCAAGGTACCACTGTACAAGTATCTCTGGTTTAGATGAGGAATACCCCCAAAGAACAGATTACAAAATAGTATAGTATATAAATAGGTTTTTGAAAGGAACTAATAATAATGGATTGTTATTATTTATTTCCTTTATGAATCACTTCCTATGAAGTAATTCAAAATGATTTCATAATACAGGGTGGCCCAAGAGTAGGTATACTTTTAAAAACAAACAAACAACAAACATTTTTCTTTCCTGATACTTTGAATGATGAGAACTTGAGTCAAGAACAAAGAAAATGGATTCTAAAGCAGTATACCTACTTTTGAGCCACCCTGTACAATGAAACATATCTAAAGCAATGGCATATATAAAAACAGTTCTTGGCTGATATGTAATGGGAGGCAATTCCAAAGGGCAGATGCTGCCACACTAAAGACTCGATTCCAACATCATGCAGAATATATCTTTGGATAAGAGAGTATCTATAGGAGTCCCTCTCCTGCAGAGCATAGTGATCAGTTGGGTATGTAAGTGATGAGGTAAGATGCTCTTTTAGGTGTCCTGGTCCTAAGCTGTGTAGGGCTTTATACACCAGCACCAGAACTGGAGGTGGTAGCCACAATTCAGTCCCACTGCCAATGCAGCAGCCACCATGCCAAAGATTGCCCAAAGTGCACAGGGCCTGTTTTCCACTACCTGAAATCCTGCCCGACTGATAGATTACTAACTTGGAATTGGCATAGTCTGTTTTGCTGCATTCTGTGCCCCACTGTAGAAAGAGAGGAAAACCAGGACTCTACTGAACCTATGGGAATTGTTTATAATGGATGCTATGCCCAGGTTGACCAATATTGTGATGTGTGTGTTTTTTTCTTGAAAAATATACTATAGCACATTTTCAAGGATGTTGCCCAAGGCAAAAACAAGGAAATAAAATAAGATATATATCCTCAGCAAAAGAACCAATAGCAAATAGAACCAATTATGATTGTAAAATTCCAAGTACAGCAACATACATACCTTTGTCTTTTCTAGTTCTGATGACAAACTCTCTAAGCTGCTAAAGCTTAAGATGCGTTCAAGAGCAGAGCTTGCATGACTAAGGTACTTTACAACCGTTTCTTTGTCCCTTTCAAACTGTTCCCATGTGCTTACAGTGAGCTACAAGAAAGAAAAAGAAGTAAAAGAAAAAGTTTGCCTGCCCTGCAATTTACTAGCAATATTGTCAAAGTTGATAATGACCTGGTTTGAAATATTAATTTTGTCTAGCTCAAATGATAATGAGTCAAACACCATTTCCCCCGATAGGTTCTTCTCCAACTCAGAATGCAAAACAAGCTTCTGAACATGCAAAATCAATCTATTTTAGCACTTCATCTACTCATACTCCATAGACACTAATCACAGTTCAGACACAGCTATGCAAAAGCCCTGTAAAAGCTTGCTTTTAGGGCTCTAGAAAACCCTGCTGCATCTGAGCCACTGGCACAAGAAAGTTCCCAAGCCTTGAGAACAAGGGAGCTGTGTAATCACGGAGTTTGTCTCAGCAAGAATCATGATCTGCATGAATTGATGCTTAGGCAAAATTTCTTTATACACACTCTGTAAGCCACCACCCCCAACCCATGAAACAGTTAGGAGCTCCACCTTGGGACAGTTTTAACGTAAGTCCCATGGTCCAGAAGAAGGTATATAGAGTATATAAAAGGAATATGTTTAATCTTCTGCTCATGCCAATAAGGAACTTTCCTAGTGCTTTGTCAGAGAAGCTCAAGGTTTGCATAACTGCCTTGCTCTGACACTTGGGAGTTTCCCTGAGTTATGCCCTGTGCCAACAGCTCACATACTGTACAGCTCCCTGGAGCTGGAATGTCTGTGTGTCTGCAGACAAGTGCAAAGTGGAGATGCTGGTGTTTCACAAGCAGAAAAAAATGGCCAAGTTTAACAAGAAAATGTATTACATTGTTCAAACTCAAAACAAAACAACTAAATATAGAGCAATTAAATCATAAACAAGGGGACTGTTCTTGTTTCTCTGTGGAGTTACATGAATAACACACTGACCTGCAATTGATCTTCACGTTTATCCATAGATTGCTGCATGTTTTCTAACATACTCTCCAACTTCCATAGGTCTTCTTGCACAGTGGGTGACAGACCACCTTCAATCTGTAGCTGCTTACCTCGGGCCATTTGCTGTTGCACATCTTGCCTCTTTTCATGGAGCCTCTTTGTCTTTTGCTGGGAGAAAACATCGGTAAGGGCTGAAGCAGATGTAGACATACTGATTCCCCCACTACAGAAATAGCCACATAGCTACGTATATATATATACAAGTGGCAGTGAAAGAGGTGACTATAAAAGTGCTTACTACCGGAACATGTGAAGGTTCACATATGGGCTATTGTCCTACCTGGTGATACCGAAGGAGTTGCTGAGCCTGTAATAAGCTTTCAACCTCTAAGATTTTATCAGCTTCTGCCTGAGCTTCTTTTGAATTTGTGATCAGTTCTTCCAGATTGACTTTCACCTCTTCTGTGTGCTGGACGCAATCACCTACAGCACTCAACATTTTCTCAATCTATTGTTAGGAGAAACATTAAAACTCCGTGAAGCAGCTCAGTGTCGAGAATCAATACTTTCAATCAGGGGTGAGGAACCTTTGGCCCTCCAGGTGTTGCTGAACTACAACTTTCACCATTACTGGCCAGTGAACATTTATGCTGGGGCTGGTGGGAGTTGTAGTTCAGCAACGTCTGCAGGGCCAAAGGTTACCCATTCCTGCTTTTAATGATTAAAAAAACCACAAAACGCTGGATTTTGCCAACTATTAAATTTATTATTTCTAAGTTTTTACTTTTGTGACCACAGCACACTGCAAAGTAGGTATGAGTAGATTCCCTCCATTCCATTTGGTTAATGCTTTCTGAATTTGCTCTGTCTCACTTTTCCTGTTTCGAGTTCAGCTTCAGAGATTTTTTAAATGAATTGCAGAAGTGGCATCATTCAATGACTTTCCACTCCATACTAGTACATATTTTATATACGAAGTAGCAAACCCATCCTCCAAGTGGGATCCTTATGTAATCATAATGGTATCATTAATGCACATGAGGAAGGTATTAGCAGGCTCAGGGGAAACCCCAAGGATATTTAGGGAGAATAAAAAATAAGTATGTGTCTGAAGCCCCCCCCAAAGCCCAGTGAGGGCTAAGCCTTCTCAAGCTGCATACACAAAATACATTTAAAGCACCCATTTCAAAGAACCCTGGGAACTATAGTTTAGCCCTCAGAAAGTTACAGTTCCCATGATTTGGATGTGTGTGTGCTTCAAGTGTATGATAGTTCATACGCAACCTCAGAGGCCGCATCTTGGGATCTCATGCACCAGTTCAGTCCATATGAATAAGGGCATTCTTTCAGATAGCCAGGTCTCAAGCTGTTTTGGAATTTATAAGTCAGCCGACAAAAACACCCCAACAACAACAACAACTTACACTTGGCTCAGTATCATCTTGGCAGCCAATGCTGCTCTTTGAGCAATGATATCACATATTCACAGAAGATGTTAAACTAGCACTGGGAAAGGACAGACCTCTGTGGTCAGGATATAGTCAGCCAATACAACACTTGGAAACTGACCCTGTATAAAGGAGCCAAACTACTCTAATACAGTGCCCCTTACTCCCAATTTGCAGAGTTGGTCCCATACAATACCATGTTATCAAGAGCTGCAGAGGGCCACACCCCCCAATTTCTCTCCTGATAAAGGTCATACACAAGGGCAACCAAGGCTGATTCATTCCTGAATCCACAGTGGTATGAGTCCAAATAATCCATTTCCTCCAATAGTGTCTGAAGCTGTACAGCTATCACCTTCTCTAGCACCTTTCCCCAAAAGAGTGGAATGTACAAGGAATAGTTCTCACAAGCCTCCAGGACCAGCACACTTTATTTTGAAAGCAGCCACACTACCACCTCTTTCAGAGCATCACCCCTTCAAGCAATGAAGTGTTCATCACATCCTAAATCCAACCAACCTCTCACCTCAGACTCACTCAAATCAATCATGATGGGCAAGCGTAGAGAGGGCATATAAGTACAATGAAGTGATACTATACCTCTATCAACAAGGCTAACAGGCTCTTAAAGTCACTTGAAAGTCTGGAAAGCTCATCCTCTTGCTTTTTGGCTTCATTCTCTGAAGAAACTTCAGACAGGGCAGTGAGCCTAGATTTCAACCAGCTGATAACTTCTCCTTGCTTGCAAGTTTCTTGCTGAATTTCCTGAAATATAATTAATACAGAAATTAGAAACACAAACAAAACAGTTTAGTCAACAGTTGTGGGTTGCCCCACTACTTGGTTCTGTTTACCCAGGAAGAGCCAGTTCTCTTACATTCCATTGTTTATATAACCTTGTTTACATTTGCTATAAAGGTAAAGATAAAGGACCCCTGGACGGTTAAGTCCAGTCAAAGGCAACTATGGTTTGTGGCACTCATCTCACTTTCAGGCCGAGGGAGCCGACGTTTGTCCACAGACAGCTTTCCGGGTCATGTGGCCAGCATGACTAAACCACTTCTGGTGCAATGGAACACCATGACAGAAACCAGAGTGCACGGAAATGCCATTCACCTTCCCGCTGCAGCGGTATCTATTTATCTACTTGCACTGACGTGCTTTTGAACTACTAGGTTGTCAGGAGCTGTGACAGAGCAACAGGAGCTCACCCCATCGTGGGGATTTGAACTGCTGACCTTCTGATCAGCAAGCCTAAGAGGCTCAGTGGTTTATACCACAATTCAGTGCTCTAAAATGCCAAAAGCAGAAAAGAGCTTATTTGCACTTTCAGTTTCTACTATCTGAACTCATCCTGCTAGTATTACAAGCAAAAACATCTATCTTATTTTCAATAATTCTAAATGTACCTCTATTGATGTTTTAAAGTGATTATATTTAGTGGTATCACTGGCACCATGCTTAATCTTCTTGAGCTGGGCTTCCCTTGACGAAATCCAGCTTTCCAATTCAGAAAATCTGAAACATAACCACATAAACAACCAACAGCCAATAAGGAAACAGCAATAGTCATTTATCTAAATCTTAATGGAACTAAAAGAATAAAATTTTGAACTTACTATACCTCAAAAGGCTTCTGACTGTTTAGAAGGGAAATTGCCTCTGTTAAATGTTTTCAATGATGGAACATTTAAAGCTGGTGAATATACTTTGGAAACATCCTGATCCTCCTTCTTTAATGCAGAGCCTGTACTTCTCTTAGGTATACTTTTATATTCTGCATTACTGTATATATGTAAGATTGGAAAAATTTCCTCTACTCCAGAGGAGTATTGTTGTATATTAGGGCTTATCATCTGGGGCCCTAGGACTCTAAAAGCCCTATGTAAAAGTTCAGTTTAGGACCTCTAAGGAAGGGAGGGAGAGGGAAAGGGAGAGAAGGAAGAGGGCAGGCAAAAGAGAGAAATAGAAGGGAAGCCTATGAAGTTTTGGCTCCAGCCCTGCCTACTGTGGGACCACAGCTGCCCACATATTACTCCTACAGGAGTGAAGCTCTAGAAAGAAAAAAAGGTTACCCTCTCAATAGTTGTATATTTATTTGGGCATAACAAAATGATGAGCAGGAGTGCTTTTCTAATTATCTCCACCAAGGTTTTATTACGTCTTTACCACTGTCAGACAAATCGTACCTGTCCTTGTAGTCTTTCCATTTATCTGGGTGATCCATTAGCTTCATGTAGGTGCTGGCAACCAGGGATTTAAGTTCACTGAGGCTTTTCTGGCTACTTTGTGATATTGTCCTAAGTGGATCCGATTCAGGCAATTTCAAGCACAATTCATTAATCAGATGCAATCTTTTCTCACATAGCTCTAAGGAGCCTTTCTCGCCAAAGAACAACTGAAGGCAGAAAAGAAAAATGATTGCCAACTCCATTAATATATTTGATGTAATATACCTTCCATTACGGGTATTTGCACGTCTATGGAAGATAAAACTGACACATGAAGTTATAAAACCTAAAGGTCAGGTCACAGTCAATAATAATTTAAAGTATGAGAAGTTAAGGCTGAAATCCTAAGCACACTAACTCTGTGTTTCTGGCAGTATTTTGAGCCCAGTTCACATGACAAACATACATGCTGTTGATTCTGAATGAATGCCTTTTCACATAAATAAGCTCACACATAACCTCATAGTTTCTCACATAGGTATTTAAAATCTTGCAGGTATTTCAATTTTAAAAAAAGATATGACAGTGCATTTGTGAGAGGACACACACCTTCTCTCCAGCTTGTGCCATCATTGCAAGGAATCCAGCCCTCAAACTGCCACATGGTGTTGTTTTTTATACATTATTTTTCTCTCTCCTCATGAGTATTAGAATTACTATTGAGATTCTATATATCAAGTGTGACTGTTTAAAGTACCTAATGGGCAGCCCTCCCCATGTGATCACTGTTGACCAGGCACTAGTAATTTTGATTAATTTTTTATAATCACTGAACTATACAAGTACCCTTGGATCACAATCCAAGTTGGAGAATTCTATCCATTTGACTGTGGAAGTTGAAATCATATAGGGTTTATTTCAACACAAGCATATCTTGAACAGGAATGTAAGGATCATGTTGCTCATCTTCCGAAGCACATTGCGTACTTCATAATTCTCATGGAATTGTACTCTGTGTTTCTGGCAGTATTTTGAGCCCAATTGTACATATGTACAATTTCTACATGTACCCATATAACTGCTTTTCAGGCTTACCTTGTGCTCTCTAATTATCTTCTCGCTGCTCTCCTTGGACACCAGCTCTTGCTCTCGAGCTAGTTCAGCATGACATTCTTGCACTGTTGCTAAGAATTTGCTCTTTTCCACTTGTATCTTCAAGCGAAGTAGATGGTATGGGGCTTCTGACTGGGCATCCTGCACTCCATAAACAAGTGGGAGAGGAAAGAGGAAGTTAACATGATACTCATTTCCATTATTTTATAATATTATATTATCGCTTTGTACAAATTTTCTTCTCGGCTTTTCTTGAACAGGCATAATTAGAAATCCCCATGTGTTTATATTCTAATTTTGCCTGTTCAAGAAAAGCCGAGAAGAAAATTTGTACAAAGAGACCACCCACGGAGACCAAGTGGAAGCATGGTTACTTAAATCTGGAAATACTAACCTTCCATTGCTTATGTAACTTCCTAACAGCTTCCTGAAGAGCACGTTGTTCTTGCTCAGGAAGGATATCAGTAAGCTCATCACAAGCTTTCAGGAAAGCATTTAGCACTCTCTGGTCCAACTGACTGAAAAAATCCTGATGTTGAAAAATAATAGTACATAGTGATAACGTTACTGCTTTGCTAGGGAAAACACACAACTAGTAACAAAATCTCAATCTAAAGGAGAAAGGTGGTATTGCTGTTGGGCCTGCTTTTATGAATGGCATCTGAGCCTATATTGTCCAAACAATCAGAAAAGCATGGCCAATACAAATACTTCATATCACTAGGAACTTAGGACATGTGGGTATTTTGGTGTTGTGGTGGTAATACTGATAACGATAATGATAATGGTAATGATAAATTATTACAATGATGAAGTAGTAGCCACATCAAGAAACAAGGTTCCATATCACCACTTTCCTCCAAATCTTTATTGGCAGGAAACGGAGCTACACCTAGTACATAATTTATATTACTAAGTTCCATATAAAATGTCCCTTGTGCTGCTCACTCCCCATCCAGCTACACAAACCCCAAACATTACTCAGAATGGGAGGCCAGTTTTTATTTCTCACATAGCTACTCATGGGAATTCTCTTTCAAGCTATGGGGGAAAGGTGTGGGTGGGCAGCTATATGCAAGTACACACCGACTTTCTGTTCTGAGTAACAGATGGTACACTGTGATTTGTGCACATCCACAAAGGTGTGAGGTTATTTTCGTCCTCTCCCCACAGGCAGAAATTTGCCTGCAGCAGGAAAAGGTCAATCATATCCTGACTTATGGGTCTGGAGTAGGTTAATTCTCAATTTCACTAAAATCAGCATTTTCAGAAATTATATCCTGTCACATTCAAAGATGTAAATACTTGCTTTATTGTGATTCCTAAATATACATTGCTATCAGCTGAACAGAATCATGTTGAAAATAAGAGTTTATACTCACGGTATGTTTTCTGAGAAGTTCTTCAGGTCTGCCTTTTTCCTTTAGGCAACGATGTGCTATCTGTAGAACATTTTCTAATTCTGTTCTAGATTCCTCAAACTGCTTCATCAAATGACTGTTTGCCTCCACATTTTTCTTCCAGTCACTTGTCTTTTTGACCATATTCTTTGTAAATGAAAACAGAAAAAGGTAACAATAACTCTAGGGGTGGTATGCAACAAAGTTTTACTCAGAATAGACCCACTGGGAAAAAAATGAACTGAAATGAAGTTATCTCCATTAATTTAAATAGGTCTACTTTAAGTAAAACTTAGTTGCATATCACCCTAGTTTTCATGATTATGTTACTCTTCTCCAAAAGGAACAAAACAAAATGATGGACATTTCCGTGTTTCCTTTTTAGCATTTCTTTAATAAGAAGCTTTGAAAGAATCTGACTTCTGTGAGGGTGGGTTAGATTTAGTCTGCTTTAATATGCACATGACCTGAAAACTGGGCATTTTGAGAGCTATAGTGCTTAAATCATCAATGGGAAATCAAACAGGGCAAAATCAGATACGACCCACAATTTGTCTGAAATCTGATACAGTATATTGCTAACATGCCAATATCTAAAAAGTAATAGTTCTGAAAACCTAGTTTAAACTGGCCTTAGCTCCTAAGTCCCCAGACCTTCTCTTTCTTTCCATCACAATCACATGCAATACCTGAAACCGCCTCCATTTCACACTGCAGTTACTGGGACCAGCACAGTGGTGAAAGGTAGAACCAGAAACACTAAAAGAGAAGGAGGAATATTCCTCCTTGTCCTCTCAAGCCAGTGGTGTACTGTTTAGCAGCCCTTGTGGAAAAAAAATCCTTCCCCAAAGGCCACTGGACATGCACAGCATGTCTCCCTTTCTCTCATCATGAAGGAGCCACTGCCACCTGCCCCAGTAAGTACAGTTCAAGGAGGAAAGGGTTTTGGTGGCCAGGGGCTAAAGCAAAAGGTTAGGCACCTCTCCTCCACTGGACCACCATTCCAAATTTTCATCTCCTGAAGCAGCTTGCCTTTGGAAAAAAAAATATGCATGTCACATGTTGCTAGGTTCTCCAGCTGCTTCCTTCTCTACTCTTGTCATCTAACCTGCATTTTTATTTCTACAGCATGATTTGGCAAGGGTTTTCCCAAAATTTATCAGACTCAGACAATTTCAGGAAAATCTTTTTTTGTGTAATCATAGAACTGAAAGGTAACCCGGAGGCTGCCTAGTTCAACCTCTCAACTAAATGCAGAATCTGCAGTGCAGGATGCAGCTAAAGCATCTCCTAACAGAGAGATGCCCAGCCTCTGCTTTCACACCTGAAGCTGCCTTATTTGACGTTATCTGGGTGGCTCTGGCTTTCTTCTCAGACATTTGAGATGAAGGCTCAGCTGTTTCATGCTGGGAGTGGTGCAGAATGGACCAACCTCCTCTCACGACAAATTACCTGAAAAGCAGCTTGTATTTCTACTACTTTCTTTTGAAGCACCGAAAGATTGAAGTGGTGTAACACCTTACTTGAAGTCACAAACTTCACAATGGTCTGACTGTTTCTCTCAATTAGTGATATGTCTTTCTTGCAATTTTCTTGATAAGCTACTAGATCCTAAAAGAAAATGAAAGCAAAATTAAAAGTGTTTTTACAGTAAGGAAAACTAAATAGTCAAAATAACACCAGTCCTGAACTAATACATCCATGTGGTATATCTACCTTTTTTCTTTTTTATCATAATAATAATGAGTGAATTTATCCTTAAAATACAGAAGTTGCAGTAGTATCATTTCACAAAAATTAGATGTTATTTATTATTTTGCAAACGTATTTTAAAGGGTGTGAGGTTTATGTGTACTGAAGCCCCAATGTTTTCAAATAGCTCTTGAGCATTTGAAATGAAACAGGATTGATCATGTATTGACCTTTTAATGTAAATTTTAGTTGTTAAAATATTATAACAGAAGATTCATTGATACTCATTAAATGCTTCAAGGCTATTTTCCTATGTAAATATGTTACATTTATGACAAACCCATATTGTGGGCTTATTAGCATTCAGAAAGCAATTTCTGTGTCATATGGAGAATTCAACTGTAACATTAGTTATGCATGCCTCAGCAGGTGACCAAGGCTGCAGTTTTAATAGCATCTTGTATATAATTGAGCCCCAGTAAAATCTAGTGGGGGGCTACCTTTGAGTGAATATACTTGGGATCAGGATTTAAGTTACTCATACGTACGTTCCTCTGTCTCTATCACTGCATTCCCCAGAAGATAAAGAGGCACATCAAAGCAAAAAATAAAAGGCACTCAGCAAGTAGAATCCATTAAATTTTAATGATTATTGTTTAAAACATCACAAAAAGTAAGGTGGTGCCTTAAGTGTTTTAGAAAGTACCATTATTGTAGTTTTTTAAAGCAAAGATCAGCAGCCTGGAATAATCTGGAAGGTATGGTTTAATTATGATTTCTCCAAAGCAGGATTATCTCCTGAAGCAGAGCCTGTGGTAGAGGCAACTTGCTCACCAGACAATTTATTGTCATGTTCCTTTGATTCCTTACAAAGATTTACTAAAGTATTCCTTCTAGTGATAGCAGATGAGATTCCTGGGTTCTAATAGAAGTGTGTGATAGCTGCATAGGTCAAAGAGCTGCATATTGCTTTAATAAGGATAGATTCACAACGCTGTATGCAGTGAGGCCTTTTTTTCATGTTCACTTAGAAGAATAACATTTTGTCATTGGTGCACAGGGTTGCTGCCTAAGCTTACAAAGGTGACTTCTGCTTTCAACACTCTGCACTCAACACACTGTTTACGATAACGTGTAGATGCATGGCAGCTTTCCACTGCCATGTAGGTCCACAGATATTTTGGAGCAGTGAGAAATATTAGCGTGATGAATGCAAAAATGAATGTCTGCTCCCCAAGGTCTCTGGCCAAGAGATATTTCCTGGCTCTGCTATCTGACATGCCAGGGATTGCACATGCTATACCACTGAGCCAGGCCCCCTTCTTCAACCATATGTTGAAGTCAATGGAAAAATATAAGGTGAGCTTCAGTTCAATGCAATCTAAAGTGACTTTTGTGTTGCCTAGAGTGGAATATCGGGTGCATTCTTACAGAGCTGAAACTGGAGCAAAATATCAATCTTTTTAGTATACTGTTCAACTGAATCTCCCCTTTGAGCATTCATGGAAGAAATACCTGGTGTTGCTGTTTAAAAACATCAGCAGGCTGGACTTCGGGGTCTAGGACAGAAATAATTTCATTGACTTTCTCAAGAGATTCATAAAAATTTGTAATTTGCTTCTCCAATTCTTCCAGGTGAGGCAGCAGCTGCTGAGATTCATAGAGCACAACTGGACAGGTACCATCTACCTGAAAAAAATATATATTCACATTATTGCATATTGTGCATTTTTAAAGTAAAATGGGCCTTGTAATGCGTCTTTATTCCCTTAGCACTAACATAAAAGGTTTAAAATAGTAACAGGTTCCTATAATATTATTCACTATATGTTGACTTTAATATGTAGTTATTAAATTATCATTAGAACATTTGTGTGGGTGAGATGTCATTCTACTGTCTTATACTCCACATCAGCTTCTCTCTCCCACACATTTCTCTGCCTACCCTTTTAGCCTCATCTTACCTGCCATCCTTGCCTGATTTCCTCTTTGATAGGGCAAATAATACTGTAATCCTACAGGCACTCATCTGGGATAAAGTCCCACTGAATTCTCCAAGACTTACATCCAAGTAGGCATGCACATCAGTCCTGGCCTTATATCTAAGCCTTAGAACATCTTCAACAATTGCTTGAATACCTTGCCAAGCTGTCCTTTGATTCCTGACATAGTTGCAAGCATTTCATTGACTTCTTCTGGTGGAAGTTCCTTGGTAACAAGTTGTGCTGTCCTTGTAACCATCTTGTACTGCGATTCCATCACAGGCACTTTCTGTTTAATATCCTGCAACAAATAGTTCAGCAGTAACTATGTATGTAGGTATGCACTTTCTTTTTATACAGTGACTGTCTGGCTAGTTGTAGGTGCAAGATCTACTCTGAGTAAAACTTAATACTACCTCTGGTCCACCATTATAATGACTACACTACACCAGCTCTTCCTGGTTCTCATGTAAGCAAGGGAGAAATACAATGAAAAGTGTAATCTTTGCAAGGAAAGAAAGTACCTGAAAACCAGAACATATAAACTGATGCACCAGCTAAATAAGGCTCTGCCCTAGAGGATGCACTCTCCCATAAACCCTGGGTACAACAGGCAGGACAGGATAGAAGTCAAGGAAATAATAGTTGGGTAAACTAAACCCAGTCCCCCAACACTCTGGACCAGCATGGGAGGTGGTGTTGGGAGCTGAAGGGGAAGAAAAAAGTCACCTTGGACTCAACCCTGAATGTTTAAAGAATGTTCTCTGCTGGAAGAAAAAGAAACTTGCCTCTATTTCTTGAACAAACATTTTCATATTTAGAAAGGACACTTCTAAAGGAACACGGAATTTCCTCTTTGCTTGATCAGTGAAAGCAGACAAGGTAGCTACACCATCCAAATATTCTTTTCTCATTCTGTCTAATTCATCAGCCCGAGCGTACTATGAAAGCAGATAAAACAGAGGGTCAATAGAACACTGACTGGTTCAGGAGCAAATGCTTGCATTTCATCCAGTATTATTTTTAGAACTCTGTGAAGTGATATTTTCACATTGAAAATAGCATTAAGTAACATGCACATCTTTACAGTGGCATAGGAAGGGGGTGCGGTGGGTGCGGTCCACCCCCAGGTATCATCACTGAGGGGGTTGTTCAGTCAACAAACGTGACAAAATGTGGCTGAACTCGATGCTGTGTAGTGGAGAGCGTATGGATAAGGAGCCAGCATAGCATGTTCTGCATCTAAGGTCAGAGGAAGTATGCCAGAATTGCACTGGCGGTGCCAAAGGGCTTTCCTCCCTCCCGCTCCGTCGGTGGGGGAGCCTGTGCCTGTGCTGCTGCCCCCTGAACTCACTCGGACTCAGGCATTGCCCTTAAAGGCAGAGGCAGGCAAGAGGGGAAAGCAAGCCATCCCACCAGTGCTTGGGAGCTGTGCGGAGCCGCTTCTCTCTTCGCTGCCACGCACTCTGTATCTCTTAAGCACCTACACTCAGGTATTCATGGGTTTCTTTTCCTGAGTAATGGGCTGTGTTGCGAACAAATCTACATGGTGACCCTTTCCTACTTTGCACTCTCTCTCTCTCTCTGTGCCCCCTTCCACCTTTCCACATATCCCCGCTTAACTGTTTCCTGCCTTGCTTTAAATCCTTTCTCATGTGAAAAGACACCTTGCCCTTTCAGCTCCTTTTTGTGTCAATGGGTAAAACTATGGAACAAAAACCACCAAGGACATACTTGCTTGACTTGCATAAATAACTCTCTCCATCGTCCATTCAGCAACAGCAGCTGTTGTTTTAAATCTCTGGAAATGGTCTCATCACACGTCTCGATCAGAAAATTGCCAGCATCATTCATAGCAGTGTGCTGCTGAATCCACTGCGGTAAATGCCGGAAGAAATCCTAAGAAGAACACAACTAGCAATGAATTCTGAAAATGCAAACATAAAAACCTCACACCACTTATTAAAGCATCATTTGGTTTCCTCCTTACTTCCCTTTACAACTAGTCTGACAATGTCTGTTTTCTGCATGTTGTAAAAAACAAAAAACTTTTGGTACCTATTTGTTATGGGGGCAGGTAGTCATCATTAAGACTACCCAAATGAAGATTTGAGACACTGAGGTGCAACCTTGCTTTATTTACAGTTCATGCTTCAACAAATACACTTGCCTTGATAAGAATAAATAGGTAAGCTTCTTCCAAACTTTGAAGCTACAAATGTGAATAAGAGCAGCTGTGAGGTGATCCCAACCTCTTCAACTTCGTACTGGGGGAAAAGGCTGAGGACTGTTTGGCAGCTGTGCGGCCAAAGCACTCAAAGAACCTTGGAGACTCTGTAGGACTAAACTGGCAAAAAAAGCCACCCAAATATTTACTGGCCCTGCCTTCTAAAGGGAAGCATGGGGGCACCTATGCAGAAACTGTACATATCAGAGATTCCATGTGTGTAAGGAGATCCTGGACCAGGCTGATCTTTGAAGACACTATGCATGACAGCCTTCAGCAAACTATGATAATAAATTATTTCTACTACCTATTTCTTTCCATATTCTGAGCCTTGGCTTCTTTCAAAGCTAATCCTCTGATCACTCTTGTCGGAGGACCTGAGCATATAGTGGCTTCACTACTGTTGGTGCTACATCTAGGTGTATGTGTCTCCTCTTTCCATCTCCTCTCTCTGGGAGACGATGCCAGACCTGTATCTACCTCTGAATCCTCCTGCCCTGCAGGGGTGCCAACTTGAATAATTTTTTTGCGGGGAGGGGTAGGTAAGCAATTACATGACATGGCACATTTGAATGGCAATACTCATCAACTTTGGGGGGCACTGGCCCCCTCAAATATTTTATTGGGGGGCCTGAAGGGACCTTGGCCCCTAGGAGTTGTCTCCTGTGCTGTCCTGTAACATCTAGCCTGCCCCCTTTCCAATAGTTGACCAAATCTATTGTAGCTAATTATTTGCTTTGTTAGCAAATGATGCTGGTCCACATGTGTCCAGTGCTGCTGTGCTTAACGTTCTTTGGATCAGGGTCCCTGTTAAACAATGGCAAAGAGCACACACAGCCACTATAGCATTAATCAAAGAATATTCCTTACCTTTTTGGCATGTTCAGATTGATTCAGCATTTTTTCGGCATCTTCTAGCCAGGCTTGCAGACTGGCCACGGTGCTGCTATATCGGTCCCAATTAGCAATGACTTCTTCTAACATGCTTCTCACACTTCTCACCTCTACTGACAAGTGCCTCCACTGTGTTGTTGTCTCATTCATGAATCTCATAACACTCTCTATCTCTTCGGCTGAAATACAGTACTGGAGTTTAACATAAATCTTGACCCAACTGAAATGAGCATTCCCAGAGCTGCAACTTTTAATCCATTAATTGGTTAGATTAACCAATTCTAAAACTTTTGATTGGCCCCAAACTGTGCCCTGGTTAACTGGGCAGTAGCGTTTTGCTTTTGTTTTCAATATTTAACCTGGTACGGATGAAAACTGCATATGGTGAGCAGCATCTTTAAAGAAGTATCCCTCCTTCTCCCTAATGCAGGGGGGAATAGAATGTTGCTTCAAATATTATGTCTGCTACAACCAGTGCTTTTTTTTCTAGAAAAAGAGGGGCCGGAACTCACCATGAATGCCTCCCTTGTTCTCTTATAATGGCAATGGGGCCCCACCTGAGAGGTGTTGGAACTAAGTTCCAGTGAGTTCCAGCTGGAAAAAACCCCTGGCTACAACACAATATCTCAACACAGAGTGTGCTTTTTCACTTCAGAGCTATTGCCTTAGGTCATATATAAATTTAATTAATATTGCCACCCCAATGGCTTAAAAATATGAGCTGGCATGGTTAATTCACCCCATCCCCATGACGCTAAAGGGAGGGATTTTTTTTTTTTAAATGGGAAATGGCGGGGGGGGGGGGAGGCAGGAGAGAATAATCCACCTCTCCACCCACCTCCATGGGGAATTCTCTTGTTTGTATTTATAGAATATTCCCTAGTGCTCGGTAATTGCTACAATAACTGCACAAGGTCAGTAGTATTATTACCTCCAGCCTTACTGCAGGTGTGCGACTGGGCTATATGGTTCTTATTTATCCTAAAGCCTAGTTCTTATACCACTGGAAATACATGACCAAGTAAAAGGAAATGGTCTTTGCTATATCAATGCAATCTTAAGGCTAAGAATTCAAGCACTTTGTACAAACAATAAAATATGTAAGAAATATCACAGTGTATTTGTTCATTTCTTATACAATGCTGGCCTGTTTATCAAACAAGGTTTCATAGAAACCTGTTTATCAAACAAGGAAGCAGAAAGCCACATCGATTTCTCTGTACTAAGGGTAGAACATGTGGATGATACAGGTGCCTGAAATCAACAATGATACACCCATTAAATTACTAGCTGTTATCTATAATGCTGTCAAGGGACTCCTATGTTTTGCTTAGGGATTGCTTGCTTCCATATGCTTCAATGCAAAACTAGAGAATGCCTACTGTGTTATTGCCAAGAATATTGCTTTGAATTTTCTTCATCTAGTTGATCTTCTAGTTGTTAATTTGTACACTGAACTCTAATTTTGTCATGTTCCAAATTGCTTAGCAACAGTTCAGCTTGATCATACAGCAAAATGGAATCCAGAAGCACTTTAATCTAATGCCAAACAAATATATTGTTACTTACATGAGCCATTAGCTCTGGCATACATCTCAGCTGCCTTTTTCAAGATTTGGTAAGTAACTTCATACTGCTCAAAAAATTTGTTGTTTTCTATAACAGACTAAAAAGAAAGAGAGAGAGAGAATGGAAATGATATTGATACAATTTATGGGGAAATAAACATTACCTACATTTTCATGTATGTTAAGAATTTTGTCTGATTCCATCTTTCTCTATTGGCTTATAAAATGAAATATGGAAATGCTTCTGAACATTAATAAACTTTACACCATCATCAAAAAGTGCATTACTTTGTAAAATATTAAGAGAGGATTTCAATAATCATTGAGCACAAATTATTAGTTCTTGAAAGGTGTCACAATTAGGGATTGGGATGTCATTCAGATTAAATGAATGACTGTCTTATAATGCATCAGAGCACTGGTCCGTCTAATTCAGAGTTTAATTTTTTTATTAAATTTCCATTTTACATTTTAGAATATTCACTTAAACAACCTTAAAATATCAATGACTTCCCTTCCTCTCTTTTCATTTTGAACAACATAAATCCCTTCATATTTTATATAAACTAATTCAATACTGTCTATAGTAATGTGCAGAGCAGATTTGGGGATGGGACGAGAGTAGGAGAGGGAGGCTAACCACTTGTGCTAGTGCTAATCGTTGCATTGGCACAAAAATGTTGGTTGAATACTGCCCCATATCTATTCAAATGTCCTATTGAATTTGATGGATCTTACTTCAAAGTTAAGTGGGATTTGGCTTGCACAGAAATGAATGGAGAAAAGAGAATACTGGGGAGATGAGTGGCCTGTCTGCAACTACAAAATGCAACTTGACTTTACTAGTAAGCTCTTCTAGTGTCAACCTATTAACGTCATGTGTTAGCAACTGTAAATGATATGTTGCACTGAAGAACAGACTAGGGACTCAGCTACACAGCTGCAAATAAAACGTTTTAAATGTGTTGTAAAGTGTAACATACAAATGCGACACCAGGTGCAAAGTTCAATGTATTTTTCAAAACATTTTAAAATAAAGCATTTTAGCAGCGTTTTTTAGATGTGTATAGATTCCACCTAGGTCATTCTCCCACCTCAACAATCCATAGATAATTAAAACAAGGGGGACCCTTCAGCAAGATGTTGCAGTGTTTGTAACTGCTCCAGTCTAGCACTTTGCACCCCAACCTGGCTGACAGCTCCACCCAACAGTCTCGTGCTCCAACAGAAGGTCAGAATTCTGAAAGGGTTGTGTGTGTGGGGGGGGTATGGGTATATTGTGCCCAATCCGAGCTGTATTAAATTATTTTATTTCTCCATTAATTTCTATGGATGGCTCTCTCTCCCATTCATGGGGTCATTTGAAAATAGCTTCTTGTAAAACAGGAAGTGACCTTTTCTGATAATGAGATGGTTCTTCCTACCACATATATATACATTTCTCCACACTCCTGTTCCAATTACTCCATTCTATTCCAACCTCTCACTCAACTGTCAGTTCCCCCCACCTCCTTCCAGTCTTTTAATGTACTGTGCCATCATGTTATTATTGGACTATTTTAGGGTACCCCCCCTTAGGTTTCCATCCCCAGAAGTTTTTTTCTTAAAAATTGTGCATATCTTGAGGATATTCCCTAATCTACCCAGAGTTTTCCCTTGTATGTGGGATTGTACAGGACACTCCTCTATTCAGTAATGTAGGTAATAATGGAGCGTTCTGGCACAACAGACATATTTGCAGTCAGTATAGCATGTATAGATTCCATCACTATCCTTTTTTTTTTTTTTTTAGCACAGACATGTTTCAGTTTGGCAAATGGATTACTGACATTAGCAACCTCATCAGATTCTGGAATATATAAAATAACAAAATGCACTTATTCATTTTATGTAAAAAATTTATACAAGCTTAATAAATAGGTTTAAAAAGAGAGATATTATCTCACTTATTTGGTTTCCATTTCACTTCAAAATGCATGTCTACTATCCAAATGATTATTGGCTAACTAGGACTATTGTCTTAATTAAAATCAGAAAAGTTCACTGAGGCCATGAGAATAGCTGGTATGAGTTGAAGATTAGTTAAGTCCCACTGCTATGACTGAGGGCACTCTCCATTTTGCTTTGAATTAAGACTGCAGCAGAAGCTGCTTTTAACACATATATGTAAGTTTGAGGGATAGAAGGCTTTCCCACCTCTTTTAAAAATGGAAGCTATGATGATCAGATTCTGTAAAAGCAACCAAACAACAAAATTTGCACCACTGCTATCTCAGCCATAGAGACTTGTTGGTCTTGCAATCTTTAGGAAGACTTGGACTCGATGGCCCTTGTGGTCTCTTCCAACTCTATGATTCTATGATTCTATGACTTGGGATGCAGTGATCAATACACCACCCTAGTCTACACCATGGTTGTCAGCTGGGACTTGGGGCTGCTCTATTAGTTATAATTAGTTCCCATTGAAACCAGTGGAACTCAAGTCATAAATAGATCGTTCCAATGAATTCAATGGAACCTAAGTAACTTAGTCCAGATCCAACACTATGTGTGGAACAGCTTTATAGTGATATACTATATCAATATATTATATTGATTATATTATATTGAATATATTATATTGATATAATCTGTGCATCAAAAATACAAACCTGCCTCATACTGGCCAGAATATTGGTCCATCTAGCTCAGTATTACCTACTGACTGGCTTTCCAGGATTTCAGCCAGTAGCCTTTACCAAGTTCACCTGGCAATGACAGGGTTTGAACCCGGCACATTCTGCAGGCAAAATGCAAATTCTGTAACTGAGTCAGTTGCAGTGTAGCACAAAACTGCAGGTTCTTAAGTAAAATGCTAAGAAAGCTGAACATGAATGCTTTGTGACTGCTTAGGAGGGAACAGTTCATTTCCAAAGGATTGACAGTTGTGTAGTAAAAAAGAGCATATATTAAGAACATGGGCGATGTGGCACAGTGTGTGCCTTGACTCATCACAATGTGGGAGGCTTCACCTCTACTCATTCTGTAATTCCTTTCTGTGGAAAATATGTTAGCCTAGAAGAAGAAGGAAGCTTTTTCTTTCCAAAAAGGAAGAAAGATTGCCATCATACAGACCATGCAGCTGTGGGTGTTATCCAGCTGGTGTTATCCATCAGCAGGAAAGGGAGTGAGGCAATTTTATTTGCCCTGAACGCTCCCCAAAAATCTGTTCTGGAGGATTGGGTAGGCCCCCAGAGCAGCTTTCAAGGGGCATGGGGATTGCATGGAAGAAGAGGAATTACCAAAGGTTCTTCTCTGCTCATTCCGCTGAAGGATGTGCTCCGCCAATGGAGGGGCACCATTTTGATACCATCCTGTAAGATCTATTTATTTTTGCATTCTTGGTTTATATATTTCATTTACGTTTCAAAGTTGCATTCAAAAATGAATCAAGATAAGCTTACAATATAGTTTTGAAGAAGTAGTTCAACAGATTCCCTTCTTCCATATTTGATAATCCATGATTTTAATTTTGATTCTGCAAGGACCAAGAGTGATAGCAGACGGTATTTCAGTTCCAAGAATTCCATTTTCAGCAGATGGAGCTCAGATGTAGAGGCAACAAATTCAAACCTAGACATGAATCACACTATAGTTAACAGTCAATTTGCAGAAAATTATGTTTTCAGGCTGCAAATGCAAAGCCTAAAGGCACATTTAATTTTACATTGTCTTTATTTTGTATATTGCTAATTAGTAGCAAACTAAAGACTATGTTTATTAAGTGAAGAAAATGTGACTTACTGCTCTGCACTAAACATGCTTACATCAAAGTACATTTCATTTAATTCAACAGAGCTTGCTTTTTAGTAAATATATTTAAGACTGAAGTCTAAATGCTTTTCATTGTCAAGTGATCCTTTCCCTACTTCTCCCATAAACATGTTCAAGGTGTTGTTACATAACATATTTCCTAACGTTCACTGACAACAAACAACCACTATATATATATAGAGAGAGAGAGAGACAGAGAGATATCAAAATCCACAGCTTATTTAATTTTAAGCTTTTATCAGTAATAGCCAGAAAAGGCTTTGCAAGATGTTTACAACAACAACTTGTTGTTTCCATAGACAGTAAAAGCCCACTGGAAACCTAAGAGGCACCGACTTTAACTGAAAATAATGTAAATCAAACAGATCTTTTTATCACTGCAGCATTTAAGAATGAAATATGACTTACCTCTCTGCCATATCATCTAGCTGTTCTGGTGGAACAGGGACTCCATTGACAAATCGAGCTCTGTGGATCTCCTGGAATGTCTTTTTGTAACCATCTACATTTTTAAGCACATCCTAAATTGGATATTTTTTTAAAGGGAAAGAGAAGGTGAAAAAAGGTTCACCGTAGGCAATTTTAATAAGTACAGTTTTTAAAATCTGCACTGATGACTCAGTATATGAGAGCATTTGATCACGCTGCTACATTTATATGCGAGGTAAAGCATTTACAGCAGCAAAAGCTTCTACAGAAGGAAAGTGCCTTGTGAGATACTGAGCCAAAGCTGTGCCTAATAATTCTGGCACATTTGAAAACAGGCAATAGAGGCACTGCCTAAAGCACTTACAGCTTGAAGGGAACATGTTGCATAAGGTATCTATCTACCAATCTATCATTTGTTGAGATAAAAATCAACAGTTGGCAGCTGTTAACATTTCATGTCTATAATTTTCCACCTCTATCTCAACACTGCACATTTACTGTACTGCTCAAAGCACCTGAACAAATTCTTTCCCCTCTTAAAACCTACAGATTTAGATCCATCAAGTATGTTATGTATTCAATGCACAGTGAACTTTGGCACATGAAATAAGACTGATCAATAAGTATAGTCTGTGTTAGAAGCAGGGGAAGCCGCTAACCCATGCTGATAAACACAAATCAGTATAAGCTTAATAATAACTCTTCTCTGTAGTATCTAAGCAACAGTACTTCAAAGGTTTAAGGGAGATTACATATTAAAATGAACTACTAGTAATCATCACTTAAGAAATATCCAGAATGAAAAGATGTCCTTGGGCTGCCTGAGTGTGGAGGATTTAGTGACGCATAGCCCTTATGTAAACTGACTAGCAAAAGGTTGATATAGGTAAATAAGTAAGCCAACTTCAATTTTTGCACTTGTCATTCTTGTGACAAAATTACTTCAAAATACTGCTTTTCGCAGCCCTTAACTTGAAAGACAACAACGCATCCAAGTAGATTTACAACAGTAAGGAATCAGAATGGGCTGCTGCCCACAACCACCTGACAGGTGCTGCTGCTACTGCCAACAGCTCTGCCACTTCTGCCTATTGTGGCACAATGGCTACTGAACTGATGCTTCAGAGATGCTTTTTAGTTTACATACTCACTGTGTATAAACATCTAACACAGCTACAGTGGTACCTCGGGTTAAGAACTTAATTCATTCTGGAGGTCCGTTCTTAACCTGAAACTGTTCTTAACCTGAGATACCACTTTAGCTAATGGGCCTCCCACTGCGGCCGCGCCACCGCATGATTTCTGTTCTCATCCTGAAGCAAAGTTCTTAACCCGAGGTACTATTTCTGGGTTAGCAGAGTCTGTAACCTGAAGCATCTGTAACCTGAAGCGTCTGTAACCTGAGGTACCACTGTACTTGTACAACTGTACAATGCGCTGGGCTGTGTACAGTGTACTCACAATTAGCTCTCTCACACCCACGCCAACAAATACACAACAAAGTACTAATAAAGACAGGCGCAAGAAACAGAACACAGCTGCAAATTAAATGCAAACCTAACCCAAAAAACTAGAGCCTAAATCGTTAAAAGGGCAGTGGTACTGCCCAAGGAACTAGTAAGAGTTAAAAAAAATAAATGGTAAGAGACTCCTGACAGTTAAGTCCAGTCGCAAACGACTCTGGGGTTGCGGCACTCATCTCGCTTTACTGGCTGAGGGAGCCGACGTTTGTCCGCAGACAGTTTTTCCGGGTCATGTGGCCAGCATGACTAAGTGGCTTCTGGCGAAACCAGAGCAGCCCACAGAAACGCCGTTTACCTTCCCGCTGGAGTGGTACCTATTTATCTCCTTGCACTCTGACATGCTTTTGAACTGCTAGGTTGGCAGCAGCTGGGACCGAGCAACAGGCGTTCACCCCGTCGCGGGGATTCGAACCGCCGACCTTCTGATCAGCAAGTCCTAGGCTCTGTGGTTTAGATCGACCACAGCGCTACCCACATCCCTTAGTAAGACTTAGATGCAGACAAAACACAAATTAATTTTATATTATCTTATCCTATTGTCTTATTTTATTTTATTGAATAAGTATGGGACTGGAATTGAGATATCAGGATGGATTTCAATGTCACACTATGGTGAATGTCCCATCAGCACAAGCAGTGCAGCTTGTCAGGTAGAATGATCCCCCCTCTCCTCCCCCTGTTCTGGGGCTTCTCCAACTCCCTGTGGGCCAATTTCAGGAATGCCAGTGACAGTGGAAGAGAGGGGTGAAAGGAGCTTGCTGACGGAACTCATTAGGTGAATCCAACCCTGAGCATCTGTTGTGCGCTAGGCAAACTGACATGAGGTGACGATGAAACTGAACATTGGCTTGTGGAACATAAAAACAATTGCAGCAGAACAAAAAATGCCAGATGAATGTGCAAAAGAATATTGGAAAGGATTGAGGCATGTTCGTACATCCCTAGGTGGAGAGCAATTCTTGAAAAATGCAACATTTGAAGACAACAAAAACAACAAAATGCAATGCATTACAAGTGCCTGAATGACATTTTCAAGGAGCTACAGCTGTTGATAAAGAAGCATTCCAAACACTATAAAGTTGCAGATATAATAATTTTGGGAAGTATTTATAATTGTAAAACATTTCTTTAAAAACATGATCCATCAACTGAAAGTTATGAAATTTAAATGGAACACTGTGAGGAGGTGGATAGCTCAGTTGGTTAGTGCTGACAATGCCAAGGTTGCAGGTTTGATCCCCGTATGGGACAGCTGCGTATTCCTGCATTGCAGGGGGTTGGACTAGATGACCCTCAGGGTCCCTATCAACTCTATGATTCTATGAGGTAAAGCTTGCAATCAGGAGCATTAAAAATAATTTGAGAATTATACATTCCCTCCTGGCTTGCCCTAAACTGCATGCAGGCAGCATACATGCAAAGTACCAGTCATTATTTGCAACTGGAGGGCTCTGGATATTTCCTATATAGGCATCAAGTCATTCCTCTCCTTCCCAGATGCTCCTATCTACAAGCTGCTCATGGTCACAGCCAGGCAGGCATCATTAAGACCTATGCTGATGGCCTCCTAACACATGCAATGATGTACATTTAAATAAATTTAAGGCAGGAATCCACCAAGTCCTACTGAACTCAACTGGACATTCTTCTGAATAGACATGTATAGGATTTCATTGTTAGTCACATTAGTGCAGTTAAAGTAGTCTATTAAAAGCACTGGGAGACATCTTCCAATCTTTAATTTGGAATGGGACCTATTAAGCTAGATTGATTTAGAGGGCATCCACCAGATGCCCCAAATTAATCTGATTTTAAGAAGGACACATTTAATCCCATGTCTAAATTCCCCATTTCAGATCTTCCCATCGCAATTCAGAATGAGAAAACCAATTAACTAAATATTAACTTATGTCATAACAAAGAAGAATTTTTTTCTTACAACTCTGCAAAGAGATGCCGCACATTTTAATAACAAAAAGAATAAGAAAATAAATCATTAAGATCAAACAATTAGAAGACCTTTGTAGAAAGCCCGCTTAAAATTGCATAGGAGTAAATAATGGCATTTATTTAATATCACTAATATTGTTTCAATACCAAAGAGAAAATGGGGTGCACTTTTTTAAATTAAAACATATTTCATTTGGTTGAATGGAACCAGCCTTCACCTCCCACAAATGGAAGGGATTCTTCTGTCAACAGATCCAGCAAAGGAATCCCAGTGGCAGAACAGGGGAGCAGGCAATTTTCACTGAATATTCCCTCCCCCTGGAGCCTGCCATAGCCCCGGAAAATATGCAGTTTGCTTCTGAGACTCTGCAGGCCTCCCTTTCTGTTTTGACTGGTGCCCCATTCTGCACTTTGGCTTTTTCATCAAGGTCAGGAAAGATCTCTGCTCTGACAGAAACCATATTCCAGCTGCTGCCCTTTCTTCTTAAATGCTCTTGTCATGGCGCCATTCTGGGGTGAAATGATAGTGGTTAAAGCTCCACAGTCAAGCCCCTCCCCTCTACCAAAAAGGCAGAATGAAGTTACGAAACTATCACTTGGTTGGCAGGTGGTTTCCAAAACCTTTGGAAACTTATTCCTCCTTGAAATTGCCCTATTTTTTGCCCACTTATGCTTGTGTTCCTTAGTTTTGTGCTTAAGCACTTAAGATATGCATTTATTAATAGGGATATAAACAAAGCAAGAGAATGGATGAAGTTAGAGAGAACAGAGAAAGCTGGCCAAGTGTTCATTTAACCTAGGCTGCTAACATATCGCTCATGAAAGCAATGTTTCATTCAGGACTCTCTTTTTATTTCAAAGAATGTAGCAAAACTAGCATAACATATTTGGGCCTCCATTCAGAAAACATGATAGCAAAAGCTGAAAACAGTAAAGGAAATGCACACCCTTCTTTTTAACAAGTAGGATCTTTTTTCTCCTGTCGTGAAGAATACCAATCTATTTCAGCCTCCTTCTTTTTACTTAGTTTTTGACAAAAGAACCTAACGCTGCTCATGTTATCAAAATATCATCCTACACTGTGTTTTAGCAAAATGTGATCGTTTTAATATAACTGTTATGAAGAATCACACTACAAACCTTTTGCTGTCCAAGCTTTCTGTTTATGATGTTTGCTGTTTCCTCATGAGCTTGTTGACTGATGATTTCTTCCGTAAGAGAAGCCTCTGCACGATGAAGCCAGGCTCCAATAGTACCCAGAGGAGCAGGGAGAGATTTATCAAGGTGCAGGTGCCATTCAAATATCTGGAAAATACAAACATTAAGACTGTTAGTAGCATCAGCATGTATAGTCTGGGGGTATTATTTAGGGATGTGGGGGGATGTAACGTATTTGATTCAAAACCCCCAGATACACATGAAAATATTGATAAATAATGATGTTGTGAACACAATGCTAACCAGAGGTGTAAGTATATTAAAAAATTCTTTATGGATAAGCTGACAGTTGCATTAAACTGAGATTTCAGACAAGTGGCTAGTGTTGCCATACAATAACAAAATTTTCAGGAAAAAAAATATATAAATCAATCTAGTAAGAAACTTGAAATACCTATACTGTGATATACACCACTCTGCTCCTATCAGCATTTCCAGTTCCTGAACTGTACCATCTTTCCTTCTGCACGAAAACTTCTATACCTGTTATGTACTAAGCTTGGATCCTAGAACAATAGGCAGATAGGATCCTAGAATGCAACAACCTGATTGGCCTGCAGGAGCAGCCCAATCAGTCCCCAGGAGGAAGTCAATCAGCCTATTAGGCAGGTAAGATCCTAGAATGCAACACTCTGGAATATGGCCAGTGACTGTGCCTTTTTGTGTATGGGTTGTATAACCAGAAGAAGCAGTGAGCAATGGACATGAACATTGCTATGTCTTCTAAACAGTATAGTTGCATAGCTGCCTAGTAGCTACCTGTGGGGAACATAGAGTAGATTTTAGGGCCACAGAAGGGAGGAAAAGGGTGTGGGTGGGTGGGAGAGAGAGAGAGAGAGAGAGAGAGAGAGAGAGAGAGAGAGAGAGAATGAATCTCTCTTATTCAGGTGAGATTTTCACTAAATGGTGGTGCTGTCCAATAAGAGGTAGACCTTCGCACCTACCCCGCTTACCTGGTTGATTGCCACTCAACCTTGGATGGGGAATATCAGGCCAAGGGAGACTATGTGTGTGAGAGAATTTTGGCTCATGCTGGAAGCTTGGAACACAGAGACTTCTTTTGCTCTGTGCTAAACCCAGTGCTATGGCTTGGGAACCTTATTGGGAGGCAAGACTTGTGGAGTGTTGATCCTAAAGAGACCACAGCCTCCATTTACCTTCATTCTAAGAAAGCAAACCCAGTGTAAGTGGTGGTACCCCTGGAGTATCTCACTGCTCAGAGACTGGGATGTGTGCAACAATATTTTTTGAAAACTTACCCGGGAAGTAACTCTGTCCCATGCTTGCTTCACCAGAGCTTGATCAAGAGACAGTTTGCCGTCTTTCCTTAGAGACTGTATTGCAGATTCAATCTGTTTCCTCTTTATTTCATACTGTACTCTGAAATGTTTAAAGGACTGCAAGGAAAACAAGAGAACAAGGATAAAAGAAATATTGGCAAAAGAACAAATAAAGTTCCTCCCAAGCCAAAATAGAAAAGCAGACATAAGACATGGCAAGGACCCAATATTCTTCTGACCCATATAGGACGGGAAGCAGAAATTAATGAGATGAGGGATAGCTCAGTCAGTAGAGCATGAGCCTCTTAATCTAAGGGTCACGGGCTTGAGCCCCACGTTGGGTGAAAGATCCCTGCAAGTAGGGGGTTGGACTAGATGACCCTCATGCTCCCTTCCAAATCTACATTCTGTGATCTGTAATACTGGACAAACCATACATTTTTAACAGCATCCACTGCTAATCAAATTGTCTCTGTCATTCCTACTGCCTCTGGAAAGCTATTTGAGTTATCTGTAGGAAGCAGGGGTACGTGGACAGCACCACCACCCAGCACCCTTGTGCATCTGTTATGATACCAGCATTCTGGGGCCCCATGAATCACCTTTTCCCAATCTGAAAGCTCTAAGCAGAAGCTAGCTTCTGGGCTAAATTTAAAGTGTTGGTTTGGACCTATTGTGCCAGACAAAAGCATTTACTTTCAGCCAGGCTTTAACTTGGAAAGTTTTAGATACTGTGCCCTCCTTTAGTGGATGGGATGTATTATGCTGCCTTTTATGTATATGAACATTTTTAGCTTTTGTTCTGCTTTAGTTTTAAATCAGTTTTGTAATCAGATAACAACAACAACAACAACAGGACTTTGGCTCAGCTGCCTGCCTGCTTGAAGCACTGTTACTGCCTCCAAGCACCAAGCCCAGCAGCATCTATAAACAGAGGAAGAGATCCACTACAGGGCTCTCTGCCAAGGAGTACCTCAGACCTGAAACCAGTCCTGCAGAGACAGTGTTGAGGGCTTGTTCTACACTGAGGTGCTGTAGTACATTTTGAGGCCTCCAGTTCTTCACAGTTCCTTGATTATATATTTGAAGTGTGCTTTTGCACTATGCTGGCTAAATCTGAAATTAATCTTGGAGTTTTGGTCACATATGTGGTGGGATTAGATCACATGTAAGCTTGAGAATGTATGTCTGTCCACCTGCCATATGAAAGGCTTTCTTCATTTTTAACTAAGTCTGAAATGCCCTCTTCTCCCCCCAACAAACTCACATCAAGGGAGCATTGTGAAAGTTTGGCTAGCGTAAGCTAACCACACGCATAACACTTGCTTCAAGGAATCACTATTTTTTAAAATCAAATGTTTAATTTTGCAACAAAAAACCTCCCCTTTCTTACCTGGTACTTCTCCTGCAAGCTTGCTTCCACCATTTGTGCTCTTGTCAAGTCTCTTTCAAATTGTTCTACCCATATTTTCAGGTCTCTTAGCATTAGTCTGTCCTCTCTCTGTGACAGGCAAAAATAAATAGGCCAAATGAAAACCACATCTTGTTTAAGATGTAAGACTGTGTGTGCTATAAATTGTGTTATCATACAAAACCAGTTTCACATTTCCCAAGTATGTGTACAGCTTTTGCTTTAATTTTATGCTGTGAACTGCCCTCAGATCTACAGATATGGGGTGGCATACAAATAATTTCTTTGTTTCCTCATAGCATATGTGTCCAGGACAGCTGTCTACCAGCTCCATTTGGTACGCAGGCTGAAACCCTACCTACCCGCAGAATGTCTCGCCAGAGTGGTGCAGTAGTCTCCCGCTTGGACTACTGCAATGCGCTCGACATGGGGCTACCTTTGAAAGTGACCCAGAAACTACAATTAATACAGAATGCAGCAGCTAGACTGGTGACTGGGAGTGGCTGCCGAGACCATATAACACTTGTCCTGAAAGACCTACATTGACTCCCAGTACATTTCCGAGCATTATTCAAAGCGTTGGTGCTGACCTTTAAAGCCCTAAATGGCCTTGGCCCAGTATACCTGAAGGAGCATCTCCACCCCCATCGTTCTGCCCGGACACTGAGGTCCAGCGCCAAGGGCCTTCTGGCAGTTCCCTCACTGAGAGAAGTGAGGTTACAGGGAACCAGGGAGAGGGCCTTCTCGGTAGTGGTGCCCGCCCTGTAAGTAAATCTGTAAGTAAAACATTTTTAACTTACTTAACTTTGTGTGGTCTGCTCATTGCAAGAGGTCAGCTGCTGTGTGCAACTGAATTGGGTAAAAATGTTTCACAACCTATATTCCTAACACCATACTGCTGTTTAACAAACTGAACTCAATCTAAGCAAATATTTGAATTTATATCGTCAACAGATTAAGGTGTTATTGAGACAGAACTGTACCATTAAAAAAACCACCCATTTGCTATTTGGTACCTAGGGAAATGTTTAAAGAGGAACAAATGCATTAATCTAAAAGAACAGAAATGGATGCAACATAGACACATCTAGGAAGTAGCACAGGTACTTGTGGTGACAATGTGGCATTTGCTGGCCTATCTTGTTTCTGGGAATCAGGTTATTTGATGTCACCCATGGCTGCTTCCAACTTCAGCGTGTTACATACCTTGTTACACAATGACAAGGTGGTATTCAAAAAAGGGGGGGAAGGACAACTACAATACAGTTACAATTCAGAGTAAAATAGCAGCCACTAGGTTAACAGAAAGAAAGCAGCTAGTATTAAAATAAGTCAGCTAGTATTAGTCACCAAAGAAAGGCCTCAGAAAATAAATGGGTTTTCAGCAAGTGTTGAAATTGTAGGACGAGCTGGTGATCCAAGTGAGATGGGGTAGGATTATTTATTAATCTACATATTGCTTTATGGCAGAATAGGTTTCTAAGTGGTTTACAAAAAATAAAAACACATATAGCCATTAAACTAGATCTATAGTTAAAATATACCATAAAACAGTACATACAGCAATTAAAAGATAGGACAACAAGGACAGGAAACCAGGGGGATACCTGTGTAAACAAGTGTGTATTCAAAAGCCAGCAGACTGCCAATACAGATGAGGCCTCTTATAGTACTACTAGTGCAGTGGTGCCCCGCAAGACGAAAAACTCGCTAGACGAAAGGGTTTTCCGTTTTTTGAGTCGTTCCGCAAGACGAATTTCCCTATGGGCTTCCTTCGCAAGACGAAACGTCTTGCAAGTTCTTGAGAGTTTGTTTCCTTTTTCTTAAAGCCGCTAAGCCGCTAATAGCCGCTAAGCGCTAATAGCCGTGCTTCGCAAGACGAAAAAACCACAAGACGAAGAGACTCGCGGAACGGATTAATTTCGTCTTGCGAGGCACCACTGGATTAAAATGTTATAACTTTTTTAAAGTTATTTCTTTACAAATATGTATATACAAATTTACCATATGCTTGAACATCAGGATGTAGAGCAACGTTGTTTTGGAAAATAAAGTCATTTCTCATGAACAATGGGTGATATCCAACTAGGAGACCTACTAAACTTAATGAACTTAAGTTACTACAGAAGTCAGTTCTGAGCATGACTAACGTTGGCCATCACCATGTAAAAATAAAAAAGCCAACTTAACAGGATTGGCTCTCAAAATGTTGTGTTTTAGCTTTGTATAAAGAAAAGTGAATAGCTTTCTGAAGATTTGCTGAATATTCTATAGAGCATCACTATTAAAATGCAAAGAACAAACTAGACACAATGTTGCAAAAGTGCAAACGCATCTCCAGACCAGACATCCTTTCCCCTCTTCATTTTTCTGATAAAAGCAGCTGCAGACATGTGGGTGGCCTTTGGTTCAGAGCCATGGGAGAAGGGAGGTTTACCCCTTTCCCACTGTGCTGACCCCTTGATGTGAATTGTCCTTTCAAAGCAAGTTTTCCGCTCCTGCCTAACAGCAACTCTGTCAAGGGCAACAACACAGGGGGAAAGGCTCCAACCTCTGTAACATGGCTGCTGTTTTTGGAGTGGTAGTGAGAAAGGTGCAAGAGGTAAGAACATAAGAACAACTTTGCTGGATCAGGCCAAAGGCCCACCTACTACAACACTCTGTTGCCACAGTCAACAACCAGATGCCCATGAGAAGTCCTCTCACAGAAAGCAGGCAATTAGTCTGATACGTTTACACATCTCCAGAGTCCAAATAGAAATATTATTTCAAGTTGAGCTAGCAGAGTATATGCTATACTTGCACAAGGTCTGAAGTTCCTGGTGAGGTAATGGCCTATGTATGGTTCCTTAAGGTAACAAAGGAAGTGGTTCTGTGCCAGACAGAAAATGGGTGGACCCTCCTCCCTCAATTGTCTGGTAGTTAGAAAGACAAAGGCCAGAGTTAAGAGTTTGTGTTCTGTGAGCCAGAAGCTGGAAGCAAGCTGGGAAGCCAGAAAGACACAGCCATGCATGATTTCTGCTGGAATCCAAGGCTGTGGCTATGAAAGAAGCAAGGCCCTTTTGGAGTGTTAATGCTGTGAACCCCTCCATTGTAGACTCAGGTTGTATATATGTGTAAATAAACCTTATATCATAAAGACTCCACAGTCTCCACTATATCTCATTCCAAAGGAAATACAGACCCAGGGTAAGCACCTGGAATCCCTGGAACTTCACACTGCTCAGAAATTGGGTGGCGTGACAAAATATGTACATCAATCTATCCACTAAGATATGGAACAAGCCAGATGTGTATCCAATTGTATGGATATTGTTCTACTTTGCATTTTTTTAACTATTGTTGGTGACCTGGCTGTTTTAAATCTGTGGGGTTTTTTATTTCACAATGTTATTTTATGCTCTTTAGTTATATTATTTTATCGTTGATTTTTCTTTTCATGTTGTGAGCCACTTCTAAAGTTAACCTGGCAAAGGAGACTAGTGTACAGAAGCAAGTTTTTGCATGCAGATTCTGCATCCCTTATTTGGCCAAATTTTCACATCTAGCAGCTGCCTCTGAATGCAATACTTTCCTGATACTGGACTAAGACTGGCTGCAAAGTGTTGAATGTTTGACTTTTGTTGACAAGAGCTGGTTGTCAGCTTTGTCAGCACCTGGGGACTATTGAAATATTCCTTACACAGTTTTGCCTTGAAGAGTATTTTGTTATTATTTGCTACATTAAACTGGCTAGTATATGTAACTTTAGATGACATAGAAAGTATGTTATAAAATGTTTAATTAACCATCTGTTATATAAGGATGATCAGTTAAATATAGTGTCTAAAGATAAAAGGTGAGGACCCCCCCCCAAACATGCTAGTTAATATCTAGCAATGCCAACTATAGGTTTTTGATGATCAAGTGGTTTACATACATAATGATAAATAATATAAACTAGTGAGTCAGTTTAATTCACCATGTTTAAACCTTACCTTGTATTTAGGTTTAGAAATAACAAAAGATGAAATTGCTTGAAGTGGCTTCTAGCGATATGAAGAAAAATGGATAGCGGGAGCAGAGAAAGGCAAATAAATAAATAAACACAGAAAAAAGAAAGAAAGAAGAGAGAAGTACATTGAAAAATGTATGTACATTATTCTTCAATGCACAGGAAGTTGCTAAATCTTCAGGTCCAGACCTCTTGGAAGAGAGAAGACTTTGAGTCTTGGCTTCTTGTTGATCAAATATTATAGCTTATCTCTACAGTTCCCAACTGTAGATATGTTTCTCAGTAGCCGTAAAGCAGATGAGAGGTGGGCACAAAGTTCTAGGGAGAAATAGGCTCCTGAGACATGAGATGCCTTCCCTTCTAGGCAAGACAAGGGTTGACTGGATGTCCCTAGTACTGAACCCTCACTATATTTGGATTTACACTAAATTAGTGTGTGTGGTTGCACCTTTGCTAACCTCATCCTAACACAATTTGGGAAGTAGGGAGAGCACTGTTTAGTTCTTCTGCTTTAAGGCACATGTGAATACCAATGATAAACAATTTTACAGGTAGAAATGGTTAAGTACCAATCAGCACAACTTTTTGAGACTTCACATCAGTAGTCATACCAACTAACAGAAAATCTCTGAACAATATTTAGTGTAATTGCATGAAAGAAACCTCTGTGAAAACTAATGAACTGCTAGCCAATGAAAAGAGAAGTAAAATAGTGATCACACAAAATAGTATGAAAATGTTAGATTAAAAGCATTAAGTAGCATCTGTGGGACAAAACAGTACAACAGAGGCACATAAAGTCAGACAGTCACAGTCACAAGTGATTTTTGTAATCACTTAATGATAAGATTCATGTGACGAGTGATCTAGTGAATAGGTCTATCATGCTTCCTGGCCTTGTAGCAGGAAATCCAGCAAATTACTTGACTGCTATAAACACTTATTTCTGGGATAGTAATAAATAATTATTTGGCTCCTTTCTACCTTACCGATGGCATTTCTCCCCTTTCATCTACCTCTGGTTATTGCATTGTCAGTGCCTGGGTTATCCACCTGAGTTGATTGTGTTCTGCTTTTTGTTCAAACTGGTTGCATTATTTCTTCCCCTTGTATTCTGTATTCCCCTTTCTTCTCAACACTTCTGTTTAATGGCATTCACTGAATGTGTCTTCAATTTAAAAAATAAATAAATTAAAAAATGTTTAATATCTTTTAAAAAGAAACAATATGTCTGTTCTGATAATTTTTCAATTCCTGTTTTTTCATATTATGGGATGGAGAAAGGGAACCCAGCCTTATAGTGCATGGGTGGCCAACCTGTAAACCTGATAAACCACAAGTAGCACTAAGAGCAAGATCATTTGACACAGCTGGGCAGAAACAGCAGAGGTCTTCTGTCTGGCTGTTCCATAGGGAGGGCTGCATTTCTGTTTGCTGCTCTTGCACAGTGCAGCCTACATGTTTTTGGGGGTCAGTGGAGTAGAGTTGCTTCTAGATCAGGTTTCGTCAACCTCGGCCCTCCAGATGTTTTGAGACTACAATTCCCATCATCCCTGACCACTGGTCCTGCTAGCTAGGGATCATGGGAGTTGTAGGCCAAAAAACATCTGGAGGGCTGAGGTTGAGGAAGCCTATTCTAGATGAAAAACCAAAAAAGCTGGTGGGGGAGAGATTTACACTTCTATTGTATTTTCTCTAGTTCCCATGTAAGGTGCAACACATAAGAGAAGGGCAAGAAGGGGGCCGTGATCATAGTAACCTCCCTTCTTTTCCACTTTGTCTGCTTACTGCTTTCTCTGCCTAACACCAATGGGGAGACATCAGCTGCTACACCACTATCTCAAGGGTTATCTCATCATCCAAGCCACCAGTTATAGTTTCTTTCACTGGAAGGAATGGAGGCAAAGAACACCATGGAATGGTGTTCCCAAGTGGGGCGCCAAGTTGGAGGCATCTGGTGGAGAGAGTGGTGCTACGCACCTGGTCTCTCATCATCATCATTTCTGAACTTACCAGGAAGGGGAGGTTCATAGGTCCAGCAGCAGAACCAATCAGCTGATCCAGCTGCCAACCTCCCCGCCACCATAACCCTCTCACTCCCAGTAAGTGCAGGGATGCTACTGATGGGAGACAAAGTGAGTGGCACAAGACCCTCTGTGCCAAATAGAAAACGCAATAAGCGCCGAGAAGAGGGGAGTATACACAGAGCCTGATAGACACACACACACCCTGATAGACAAGGATTTTCCTGGGAGAAGCCTGGTGAAATTGACAAGCCCTTTACCAGGTTTCTCCATAGGTGGCACTGATAGGGAAACTCCTTGTTAGTGTGCATGCATGCATACATGCATGAGTGGGTATATGCACATATATGTGGCAAAAGGGGGCAGGGTGAGCTTTGCTAGTGCTGCAGAAATAGAAAAATATGTGACCACCAACCATATCACAAACCACTGCTCCACACTAAATGAGACAACAGTGCTATATTCTGTGTTATGCCTGAATGCACTGCACTGCAACTACGGACAAATCAGCACTGGAAGAAAGATGAGATGACAACAGGGAAAACACAGAAACCCAAAGGAAATGCAATTTTCCTGGTGATTTTCTGCAAAAACTGAGTGACTTATTTTAGCAATGATTTGTATCAATACATATTTGTCTAGTAAGTAATCTCCATTTCCTATTCAAAAAGCTGGAGGCGCAATACATTCTGAATTTTATGGTCTTGTTCTTTTGATAAAAGGCCTCTTACACCACATCCATCTTCTACATAGAGGACATGGCAGTGTATTTTAAAAAGCAGTTGCCAAGGCTCAAATACTAAGATAGAGAGCTGTACTATAGGACTGCAATGGACCCTGCCTCCAATGAATTTAGCAACACTGATTCAGCCAATAATTGCACCAGACTAGCCCCAGCTCCTACTTTTTGCATCTAGTGAAATCAATGCCCCAGCTGCCCCTGAAGTCCAATAGCAAATAGTTCTTATTAGAAGCACGCGAAAGCTATACTATGAACTGCTTCCCTAGATATGGCACTGATCTACCAAGATGTAAATAACAATGTTATTTTTCTCTTGTTATTTATATCCTGAGGGGGCATAAATATTTAAATATATGTGTGAGCTGCAAAGAAAACGCTTTGCATTATCCCTTTACATTGAATGATTCACCGTCACTGCTGAGAGCTGGGCTGGAAAGGGCAGAAAGTCTACACACTTCAGCCACAAAACTCATGGGTTATTGCTGAGAAGCACCAGATGCATTTTCTCTGTCCTGCTGCTGGTGAGAAGCTGAACAGATTGTCTCAGTAGTGGCACTACTAGCCCTTGCCAAACAAAAGATGGTATGATCAGGATGAAAAGCCAAATGAAAGATTGTTTGCTGACAAAATATACTACAGTTAGGCCAGTCCAACGGGAAAGAAATACAGAGCAGAAACAGATTTTCTAAAGTCAACAATCCAAGTGAATTAGAAAGGACAGATGAATGTGTATCCCCATGTCAATTATTTGCACTGTAATAAATTTCGCATTCTTTACTTATATATTGTTCCTTACATTGCAATCCTACACACACTTAGAGAGGAGTAAACACTATTGAGCTATATTAGACTTACTTCTGAGTAAAAATGCACAGGATTGGGCTGCATATAGCTTAATAGTTAATAGGAAACAAAAAATGCTAACATTTATTCCCCCTAAATTGTACTTAATCATCTTCTCTCAACAGCCCTCAACTCAAACTATTCCTAGCTTCTTTAGACTCCTATTGTGCTTTGACAAACAGAGAGAATACAGAATCAATGTCTATGTAAAATATTGTCCACATTGCACATATTGTGTAAAAGTTGTGCAGTCTATGTAAAATAGAATTAAGAACATACATCCGTCTCCTGTGCGTCACCGGCTGCATTATGAGGATCTGGGAGGTGTTTCAGGAATTGTGCTACATAGGTCATCACTGATTTCTCATCTGGCTTATCCACATCCACATCTGAAAAGAATGAGGAAGACAGTAAATTAACACAAAGCTGAACTGTATAAAATGTTGGGACATACACTGCCCTCAATCATGCAAAATTAAAATATCACACATACAAAAGTATTTTAAAAAGAACTCCCTCCCAAAAACAAAACTAAAATGAGGCTAGGGTTACAGTTCAACAGTGGTTAAATTCAATGATATGATACCTTCAGGATCAAGAAGTCTTGGAATTCCTAATTCTGACTCTGCAATTGTAAATGCCTCTTCCAAATTTTCCTTGTTAGATCTTGTTTTCAACCTCTCCAAGTCCACTAGCTCTGGACGGATGGCATGAATAACTGAATGAAAGGCAACACCACTCCTCCAGCTTCGTCCAAAATCCTTGACTTCAATTCCGGCTTGCCTTCACAACAAGAAGAAATTACTTTGTAACAACCTGTTCTGACCCCCAATCTTTATCTTCACTTATATCATTAACCTGGGTTTAGGTTACAATTTTTGCAATGCCTGGAACAGAACTTACTTTTCAGTTGAATTAACTATAGTTGCTGTTCCTGATTTTACATAAAACAGCCCAGTCATTCTTTTCAACTCGTATTCATGCAAGCTCTCATTTATGTATGACTAAATAAGTGTGTGGGGGCAGACTGAATGATGGACCCCAGCAGACTTTGTTAATTCTGCCTATAAAACAGTTAACTTCTAGATAATAGCCTTGAAGTCCACAACAGTAATGGGGAAGTTGGGAGAGTTCTTTACAAGGCAGAAGAATAAACAAGAAAGGGAACAGAGAGCATGCACTGCAGTTGTCCTTGAAAAACTGAAGGATTGGTGTCTGTGTCATACATACTATGTTTCCATCAGTACATCCCAGAACAATATTTGCCCTCTGTTGCAATGACATGATATTGCTGTCTCCTGCTCAGTTTCATTTCATTATTTATTGCAGAGTTATCTAATTTATCAAGGTCATATCCTATCCTGGTTATACACTCAGAAGGTGGCGAAGAAGCTGCAAGCAACGTAACGCCACACTCTGCACTGGTGAAACTATCTAGAAAAACACACACTCTCTCTTGGCCAATCCATTCTGGCTGTCAGATAGCAACTGCCCAAACTGACTAGATGGATAGTACACCAGCACTGCCATAATCACAGGCAGTTGAACTGTAGGTTGTTCAAGCTATTCCAAGCAGACACAAATTGGTTAATAGTCTGATTACATATGTTATTGATGAATGTTGTTAAGAGATTCAAACAGCTGAAAGCTGTTGCTATACACTGCTCCAGTTGCTTGCTTTCATCTAAGTTTCTCTGTCTTGTCATCTTCCTCTGATGCCTTCTATATCCCACACTCTTCTGGCTTCAGTTAAGACTAAACAAATGAAGTGCCACAAACTGTAGGCCAAAGGTTTCTTTCCATTGTGTTCTAAAAGCTTAAAATCGAAGATACAGAAATACACATATTTTTCTTTATGTGCAAATATGAAATTAAAGTTGGCATTATAAAATTACTTAGATGTTTACAAAGAGAATGTTATATTCAATCACTGGCCAAGTTGGGAGGATACATTGGCAAAGTGAAGGGAAGTTCAATTAGTGAAGTATGGTACAAAATCTGATAGCACTGAATTGCTCTGCTCATGATTTCAAGCTGGGAAAAGAATTTTAAGTGTTTTGACAATGTATTGCCTCTTACAGCCATTCTGACAGAAGACAATTTCCTTTTCAATTTTTATTGATCTCTTTGGCAAAAATCTTCTTAATTTGCAGGTGCCATAAATTATTACCACATTATTTAGCTAATATCAATCTACAGATTACTCACTTTGCTGCTGTGTACTGCACCCATTTTAGCAAAGCCTTCTTTGCATTCCCTTGGACTTTGGTGACCACTTTACGCTTGGATGGTGGACTGGCTGTCTCAGAACTGACAACACTGTCCACAGATGAGGTACTATTGGAGAGTGACTGGAGCTGAGGGAGGTTGCTTGTAAGCTCCTCAATCTGTTTATGGAATAAAGTTGGTTAAGTGTAATGGAAACAGTCAATTTACAAAAAGCCTATTTCCTTCTGCAGATCATCTAGAACTGGTCAGTGGATCTCATAAAAAAAGACCACACCAAAAATAGCTGGGCAAGATCAAATGAACTCTTAGCCAAACTCTAAATTTTAGGACATGCCTCAAAAAATGTAGGGCAGATCACACTTAGGAGCATTGGTCATACTTTGGCCAAGTTATGGCTCAATACACATGCTATTTATGTGTAATATACAAAATATAGAGGCCACATATACATCCTTTACACACAGTACTAATGCACTCACAGATGCCATTCCACATGATAGTGGAATGGCATTTTTAGTAGCCGTAAACATGTCTGAGGTGTTCATAGGAGTAGGCAGCACTGTGAACTAGACCTATGTCTGGAGCATTTTCACAGATGTCTCACATCTGGGCCACTTTTCATTCCCCCCCAACCCTGAGTTACTCAAGGTAACATAGTTTGAAGGTGTTTGTCCTATGATAGCATCTCTAAATAGAGGCAAGGTTAATGTTACAGTGGTGCCTCGCAAGACGAAATTAATCCGTTCCGCGAGTCTCTTCGTCTTGCGTTTTTTTTGTCTTGCGAAGCATGGCTATTAGCGGCTTAGCGGCTTAGCGGCTTAGCGGCTATTAGCGGCTTAGCGGCTTAGCGGCTATTAACGGCTTAGCGGCTTTAAGAAAAAGGAAACAAACTCGCAAGAACTCGCAAGACGTTTCGTCTTGCGAAGCAAGCCCATAGGGAAATACGTCTTGCGGAACGACTCAAAAAACGGAAAACCCTTTCGTCTAGCGAGTTTTTCGACTTGCGAGGCATTCATCTTGCGGGGCACCACTGTACTGCAACTCCATTCTGCCCACTGAATTAATGGGTGGGCACAAGCAGCCAGTGAAAAATTCCTGCCAGCAGCATCCTGCAGAAAACTCCAAAAGGAGGTGGAAACTGTCTGAGCCAGCCAGGTTCCACTGGATCCCTAGCAGCTCCATGACATTAAATTTAATTTGGGCTCAATTGCTGCACCAGCTCCAGGCTGGCACAGTGATTTGCCTTTCAGCCTGGTTGGCATGAGTGGTTGGGCTGTGGAAATAGTCTCATTGCTTTGTTAATGTCTGCTGCTGCCCATTCAGGGCTTGCATTTCAATGAAACATACTCTTCTGCTTTGTACTTCCTGTAAGGCCTAAAGGAAGGGAAGACTGCATAATGCATTGCTCCTGTTCCTTTTCCAACTATATAAATCACGCAGATCTGATTTGCTAAGTTGTGGCCATTAATTTGGAAACGATTCAAACTTATTTGTACAGGACTTTATTTCAATTAATTTTCTTTAGGGCTATAGCCAAAGTTTCTTGGCTTTCACATACAACCTTTGATGGGAATTGTATCCATTCCATATTGTAGTATCTATTTATTATTAGTACTGGTATTTATTAAATTTATATCCTTCCTTCCAAAGGAACCCAGGGCTACATTTGCATATATAGCCACATGCAAATTAGGGGTGCTAGTTTAAGTTTGGAAATGATACTGGATAACAGAATCAAGTATTTTTAAAATATGTACAATTTGACCAACAATGACCAGTGAAAAGGGAAAACGGAAAGCCACATTATAGCAATTACTATAGGGCTTTCTTCTGATCTAGCTCTTCAAAATAGTAAAAAACAAAACAAAAAAATCCCTGTCAGATCTCTTTATTGTTCCAATAGCATCCTTAATGAAGAGTCTCTTAGATGGAGTTTAAATCTACCACCTAAGGGCCAAAATACACATTATATTTACTGAAGTCATTTGTATATAAAACAGCTGTGGGGCAATCCATTTTTGGTTGGAGCAGAAAGCAGCATGCGGAAATTTTAACCCTTTGTTCCAACTGCTCTAAATGTCCCCATTCCACGCACCGCAAATTCTTAGGAGCTAATTTACTTCTCATGATACACGAGCAGTTCTGCCACAGCACATTAGTGCCCCTTGACAAACCACTTTGGAATTATTGCTATAACTATTGTAGGCTTATCCCATACATTAAAAAACAACAACTGTACCTGAAAATACAAAATTATAGTCCACACCAGCCCAAGCACAATAGAAGGTCGACCATCAGCAATGTCAGTTGAATTAATGTTGACAAGCTTAATCTGTTTTAGGGAAAGAAAGGCACACTATTATCACCCACAACAGAAAGCCACAGCAACAGAGTGATCTTTATAGCAATGTGGATTTTTTCGTGGGAAAGTGAATCTTAATAAGCATAGTCTATAGTATTTTTGAGAAAGAGAACGTATAAAATAATCACAGAAATGAAGTATAAAATTATGCATGTACTTTTGAATTTAAGATTCAATTGTCCTCAATATACACAGATGTAACAGGAAAGCTTGCCCTGTTGTGAATGCACTGCAAATATGCCTTTATAACTGAACTGGCATTAGCGGCAGGGTGCTTTGTTTATTTTCCACAGCTCAAACAGAAGGACAAGGCAATGTGACAAAGAGTGAGCATGGGTGGTCAAAAGCATGGCTGATCAGGCTAATGCCCATCTAGTCTAGCACCCTGTTCTCAGAATGGCCAATCCAATGCCTATGTAAAGCCCCCTCCCCCCACCCACCCACTGCACCGCTGAAACTGATTCTGGGGGAAATCAGGAGAATCCTCAGAACAGTGTGCAGGAGAGGAGGGTTCCATCTGCACAAGCAGGACATTCGTTATAGTGCAATGTTGAATTCCACCCACTACCTTTACTCCGTACGTAAAATATTTAGTAATGTGGTTAACAGCAGATGGAAAAGCTGTACTATTTAGGCTGCAATCCTGAGCTCATTTACCCAGGAGTAAACTCCATTGAACACAGCTGTGTTTCTAACATGCTTAGAATCGTGCAACTCATTTTACTGACACTCATTTTATTCAATTGACTCATTTATATGGTTTAATGTTTCATAAAATTATTGTACCAACCGGTGATCCTCTGTACACAGACTAGCATGAAAAACAAAACAACATATATTTAAAATGAATTATCTGAATAATGAATAGGACACAGAGATGAGAGAAGACAAAAATATACCTTGTTGCCATATACAGAAATCAGTGAATACCATAAAGAACCTGACATGCTTATTTCATGTTCTTTTTTTATATCTATATCTCACATGGTTCCTAGGAGGCCACCTATTCAGGCACTGATCAGACCCAGACTTGCCTAACTTCAGCAAGATGGTAGCTTCACATGCCTTCAGACTAGATGATCCTCAGGGGACCTTCCAATTCTATGATTTTATGAACTATTATTAGCTAATATACTTGTATTCAGTTTTAGAATTCTATAATTCTTATTTTCTCTCCTTGACCTTTTCCATTTCATATGTTTTTTAAAAAAATTCTTGTTAGAGAAACAGATTAAATGGAAAAGTCAACCAAGATAAGGCAGTGGCAGCAATAACAGCAAAATTTATAGTAGCTGCTTTTAGAATTAGGACCATGCTAATGCACTCTGAATGACTGTAGTTCATACACAAATTGCAACTGTAAACATCTAGCTATCTGTGGGACTTACCCGCCGTCCTTCCAGGAACTTAAGGGCTGTGCCAATGTTGGCTACTCCATGAATTCTCTTCAGCTTTCGGCCTTGTTCACAGGGCTTTTAAAAAGTACAAACAACAAGGACAATTAAGTACCACCATGGCCTAACAGTAAGATCCTAAACACACTCCTCTTGAAAGGAAACTTGGTGAATTCTATCAAGATTTGCTTCCAAGAAAATGTGCTGATTTCCCCTCCTAAAGTCAATATTCTGATTTTTTAAACAACAACAACATTGACCTTTTAAAGTCCTTCTTATTTTTTTTTCTGACTCAGCATTGGCTCCTTACTTCCAGTTATGCATGCAAACCAACTACATATAACTCAATCGCTGTAAGGTAATAAAGAAGCTTTATTCCCAGAACAAGCAAGTGGCCAGCCACAGATCCCAAATGTGGTAAAACACAAAACCATTTTATTTTATTTTGTTCTTAATACCTGTTTCTGACAGCTGAAACCTGGAAGAGAAGAAATGGTTCTGGAACTAGCCTTATCTATACCTCTTTAATGTCTCACAGTCTTTAAGTCCACACAGTAACCACACTTTAATCAAAATAATCTGTCTCTGCCTTTCAATGGAATGTGGTGAAACACACTCCAGAGCATTTTATTATAATTCTACCACAAGAGGGAGAATTTCCTTATCAAAACAGGAGAGACCTTGATCAAAAGTGCAATTTAAACAAGTAAAAATAAGAAGGGCCATGAGAGTCATATGCCTCAAAAAAGATGCTTTGAAGCAAATTTCACTCAGAACATTGTATGTCACGCTACTAAATGGTCTGCAGTCTATGACTAACTTTATGATAAAATTATTTAATTTGCTGAAATCATGTTTCATATTTTATATAGAATGAGTGTTCACAGGTTTCATACAAGTGCTTGAGGAATTAGCTCAGGACATTGGCACATACTACTGCCTCTCAGCTGCTTCCCTGCATCCCAGCTGAAGGTATACTGGGCCTTTAAAGCCCTAAATGGCCTCGGTCCAGTATACCTGAAGGAGCGTCTCCACCCCCATCGTTCTGCCCAGACGCCGAGGTCCAGCGCCGAGGGCCTTCTGGCGGTTCCCTCATTGCAGGAAGCAAAGCTACAGGGAACCAGGCAGAGGGCCTTCTTGGTAGTGGCGCCCGCCCTTTGGAACGCCCTCCCATCAGGTGTCAAAGAGATAAACAACTACCTGACATTCAGAATACATCCTAAGGCAGCCCTGTTCAGGGAAGTTTTTAATGTGTGACATCTTAGTGTATTTTTGGTCTTTGTGGAAGCCGCCCAGAGTGGCTGGGGAAACCCAGACAGATGGGCGGGGTACAAATAATAAATTATTATTATTATAATATGACAAAGTTGTCAGTGAGGTGCACATAACTGAAAGGTTCTTCATTTTGGTGCAAACAGCTCCTTGTGAATTGCTACTGCAGACCAGCACAGGCACTTCTAATTGTGTACTCTGAATACCTGCCCTAGCCTGCCTCTGCCCTAATTTGCTCTGGGTTGTAGCAGCTCAGCTTGCTGGAATAGATTTCTATTTTCTATTTTCTAAACTGTCTGTTGAAGAAACCTGCTTTTGATCAAGCTTCTCTAGTTGTGCTTGTTTTCCCTGGGAAATCCTTGCCTGGAACCCAACCCTGAACCTAAATATCTAAACATAGATATAATACGCAACCTAAACATCACTTGCTGCCCACTGGACTAGCTCTTTCTGAAACCACCCACTGAGTGAACCTGATCCTGCCAGGACTGCTGGTTCATATATCAATCAGAAATTGGAGACTCCATAAAGTTTGTACACGTTACTTATTGAGTGGCACGGTGGGGGCGGGGAATCTTGGCATTTCTATGCCTAAAAAATTGTCACATATTTGGAGCTACACTAACATGGCATATTAATAATGATGATGCAAATTAAAAAATACATTATAAATAATATATATGTCATAGGAAAATACTTGCCAGTTTTTGTCCTGAGAGAACCTCCAAAAGGGATATCAATACTATTCCATCTTTGATGTCTTCAAACAGATCATTGACCACCATGGGAGGATTGCGCTGGGAGGAAAAGAAGTGGAAAGAACTCAGATGCAGAAATTGAGTTATGCATTCTTTCCTTGCCACAGGTTAAGCATCTCTATCCTACTCCCTGCTGCTGGCCATTCTATTAACATTTTGAAGATTTCTTGTATGGGTGGTATAATATATTCAGTGGTGTAGTGGAGAAGAAATGAAGAGGAGCACAGCTCCAGAATGTTGTGTTTTTTTTTTACAGACCAGCAGTAATAAAAGTCATTTATCAGCATAAAAAGGTAACCGGTGGCCCCTCCATGATCTGGAAACAAAGCTTTAAAATCTCACAATAGTTTGTGACAGATTAATGCAGAGGAAGTCAAAGGATGAGGAAAATAATCAAACAGAAGCTGAGCCGTTGTAGAATGGTGACTTTACCCCCATTCTATTGTCTTGAAAATGATGACTATGGACTTGTTATGAAGAAACTACCCATCCAAACTATTTATAGGAATATGCACATGCAAGTGAGCTTGCTCTGTTTATAGCTGGGAATGGTTATTCTGCTTGATGAAGCAGAATAACCCAAAGACTTGCAGAGCCTTTCACTGAAAGAAGGGATTGCCTCGTTCTTATATTTTTAAAAGCCTTGTAAGGAGATACAGGATCTACCCCTCGAGGTGTTCTGCAAACAGAACACAAAGCAGCATGTTTTTGATACAGCATCAGATTTTCTTTTTGTTGTGGCATATTTTTCTGATTCTTAGGCAGGGTAAACTGGTTAAGTTTCATAAAGGTAAGAGAAGGCATGACAGCAGAAGCAGTAAGACTGACAATATCATTCTTCTAGCTCATAACTGTTGCAGATATTTACCATATTTGCTGTCTGCTTTACTCTCAAGTCTCAGCAGTGATGTTGACAAATGTCAAACTATTACCGTATGTACACCTACTGTATCTTTTTCTGTCCAATTTTCAAAGAAGCCAAATGCTTTTAACTTACACAGGCACTCGACTCTGTTCATGTAATGACATCTGACTATATAAATCTTTGTGTGTTCTCTAGCTGCTTGGTGGATAATAGAACAGCACTGTCATAAATCTTAAGATGCCTACTTTATTGCATGCAGTCTGTGCTTATGAAAATGCGTGCCTGTACAGCACACACAAGTCTCCTATGCTGCTCCTACAGATTAAAAGTAGATGACTGGAGGGCTCATAAAGAGTATTTCCCCACAGGATGCTAAGACAACATAACACTCCTATTCTGCAATAGGTTCACAAAGCAGAAAATATTGTATCTTACGGCTGGATCTTTTGTTACAGGAGTCACATTGTTTGCTGATACCTGTTGGTTTTGTCTCTTACTGGTCTGTTATAGTTCAATCATATTTAGTAGTGGCTAACCATACAGTTATTCACCATATCAATGTCTCTCCTCAAAAAAGGAAGGCTAACACTAGTATGTGAAATAACTCAGGATGGGTCAAAAATAGTTTCCCTTTTCCACCAGTCCATTTGCCCCCATGAAAATGATGGGATTGTTATTTGTAGCTTTCATGAGGCAGAATAAATGTTCCCCAAAATTTTGAAAAGGGGTGGGTGGTTTGGTCACACTTACCTTTCTGATGTTGGTGAGGTGCCCAAGGGTCTTCCTTCAAACTACTCTTTTTTATTTTTTTAAAAATGGGCTCCTGATCATATAGAAAGTCTGCTTTCCTATGGGCCAGGCAGGAATATCTCTGAGTACATGGTTCCCAGGGAAAGCAGAGCATGTTAAAACACTCTCCCTGCTTGGTATAACTATGTCCATGGGATCTATGCTACGTCATGATGCAGGCAGTGTGTTTCTTGCCTAGCCCCAAGAAAATGCAGCCTTGCCCTATGGCTTCAATGCTTTTTGTTAAGGTTGAAGAAGCAGGGTGGTGAAACTTTGACCACCTCATAAAGTTAGGTAAGCTAATCATGTCCAAACGTCCTACCCTGGAAATTTGAGGAAAACTTTCACCCCTTTGTATTTTGCAACACTCCTCCCACAAATGGCAGAAAACAGATGACCTGGAATTTGAACCCAGCCCTAGAAATAACTATCTAGTTGGCCCATTCCACATGTTCTGATGCTTCTCTGGCAGTGTAGAAAGCAAGCAGAGAAAGCATGAAACACCCTGATCCTGTAATGCAAGAAATGACTTTAAAATGGTTTCATTCAGTATTGTTTGTAGGAAATACTCTCCATGAAATATGAAAAAAACCCATTTTCTCATATAAAGTCATTAATAAACACTAAACGACCTTATTTGAGCAATTTCCCCCCCATCTTGTATGTGAATAATTAATAATGAATGTGATAGCTAGAAAGAAGAAAATTGATATGGCCATTTTCTTAGTGGACAAGCTATCAATATATTCTATAATAAGACTACTAGACTATCATGTAAACTGTTTTGATTTTAATAGAAAAATGATGGTACACAACAGAAGGCAGAAGTTAGCAACGTTGGTTCACTGCATGAAAACAAAAATGAACTTAGCGCGCGCGCACACACACACACACACACACACACACACACATGCCACCTACTAATACAGTTGTACCTTGGATCCTGAACACCCTGGAACTCAGACGTTTTGGCTCCCGAACGCCGCAAACCCAGAAGCGATTGTTCCAGTTTGCAAACTATTTTTAGAACCTGAACGTCCGCCGTGACTTCTGCCCCTTCCAATTGGCTGCATGAGCTTCCTGCAGCCAATCAGAAGCTGTGCTTTGGTTTCTGAACGTTTTAGAAGTTGAACGGACTTCCAGAACAGATTCCGTTTGACTTCCAAGGTACGACTGTAGTTCAATCACAAAGCTATTTATACAGTACAAATAATACTGATTTAAGTTGGTGAATGTGCCATTAAATCAAGACAGTCTAGCTTTATGAAATTTGCAAGCACAAATGCAAAATAGGTTGTGTGACACAAGGTTTACAACAACTGTGGAAGAGTAATATAAGTTTTATGATAGATCTCTGATACAGTAGACCACGTGTGGGCACCTCCAGTGTCCCAGGCCTCCCCATTTGATCTACCAGGCCATTCTGCCAAGCTACACCCACCTTCCATATGCCTGTTATAAATGATGTCAGATGCAGGATAGGTAAAAAACCTAGCTGGGCAGGGCTGTCTGCAAACCCCATTCAGAGTTCTCCACAAGGCAGCACATTACAAGTGGCTATGCAAGACCTGATTCAGCTGATTGTCACGTCTTGGGGGGAGGGGGTTTGAGGTCAGTTATGAGGAGAAGAGGAAGGGGAGTTGAGGGGAACTCAAGGAGTGGGAAGAGAGGATCTGGGGCAAGCTGTAAGGGGAGAGGGCTGGTGAGGTGTAAAGGGATGGGGGTTGACAGAGGGTGGGGGGGTAGGCAAGTTGGCAAGAAATGCTTGCAGGGGAAGCAGCCCCTCCTCCAAAAATAAAAGTGGACTAGTGTCATAGTATTTTAGATCATAACTAATCTTCGTACAATAGCAGCACATATGGTTTGGGGTTTTGATCTCAGCAGGTCTGATATTTACGAGGGTGTGTGAGCATGCAACTCTGCTGTTAAGGAGCCATCATCACAAGTAATTTTGTGAACACAGTAGGAGGCATATGAATTAAGTGGAAGCATTTTTAAAAGGTCAGCATGTTGGCTTTCCCCACACTGCTTATTCGCTGAACTGCGTAAACTCAGACGTGATTACTAATTAAGCATATGGGTTGTGATGGCTTTGGCAATGGTGATTCTGCCTAATGAAAGTGCTCAATTACACACTCGTATACAGACACTCAAGCAATGGGCATGATCTAGAAAAACTCCAGCTCTCCTATTTATTTTAATTGGAGAGATTTAAGCACATCGTAATACATTTGTAGTCCACCTTTTTTTACTACTATGTGCTATCCACAGAAAAGATAAGCCCCGTTGTCCTCAGTTTCATTAAAGACATTTTCACCTAGCCATCAGATAGATTTTTTTAGCTCTTGTTTCATCCCTCTGTATCAGGAACTCCTATTTCTGAGACCTCTAGGCTCAAGGTACACATTTTACTTAAAATTAAGTATCACTGAAAGTAGTCAGGATTTTTCCAGGGTAAACATAGCCTTACAGCTGATTCTGTGCTTGTTTATGTGTAAAGTTCCAATAATCTCAGCGGTAATTATTAAATTTGCATAGGATTACACAGTGACCAATCAGATGCCTAGAGGAAGCCAGCAAGCAGGATCTGAGCACATCAACACTTGTTGTTTCCAACAACTGGCATTCAGAGTTTTACTGCCTCTGACAGTGGAGGTAAAACATAGCCATCATGACAAGGAGTCATTGATGGCCATATCTGCCATGAATTGTCTAATCCTTTTTTAGCCATTCACGTTGGTGGCCATCACTATTTCTTGTGGAAGTGTTCAACTATGTGCTTGGTTGATCTAAGATTGCAGTCTTGGTGGTTTCTATTTGCTATGGAGGGGAAATAACCGAGCCTTTCCATAGGGTACTTGAGCTAGGGATTCTTTTTCCTGGGGAGAGATCAGGAATAAGCCTCAGGTTCATGTGCTCCTGCTCTTAACTTTCCAGTTCTTCTGCTCTGACTCCAGTGGGAACATAACAAATTAATCAGGATACCCCAGGTTCTGAAACCATAATCCCCACCAGTTAGCCCTGGGATAACTTTTAGAATGCGAGTTTTATCCCAATAAGATCAAAGAAATAAAAAGTTTAAATGAACACAGGATCTTGAACTTCATCTGTTCTTCCCATATTAGGTGAGGAAAGAAAGCAATAGGGAACACACAAGCCCAAAGCCAGTTATTCCCAATATTTCCTTATGGTTGTAGAGGTGGGCGGATAGCCTCTGAAAATGCCCACAGATGTTTTTCAAGAAGTGAAGCCAGAACCTAACATATTTCTTTGGAAGAATGTATGAAATTGGGATTTTCCTGTCACAATGCCAATAACAACACAATGGGGGATGGGATGTAAGTTTGACTTACTTCTAATAATGTACACCATAATCCCCCCCAACAGTCTCCACTCATATTTGGAAATTGAGGCTGGAAAACTGAACTGGAAAAATATTGAGTCATTCCTTTCAAAAGCAACTGTAGTGAAGTAGTGCAGTAACATTTTCATTTCAATACACAGTACTGTCATTTTGATCACAAATCTTTGATGTGAAGTTAATCCAAATCAAGCATAGATAAATAATGTATTTAAAAGTACATCTCTCTCACACACATATATATTTAGAAATGTAGTCAAAACATTTACAAGGCTAACTTTCCAAGGTTGCCAGTATGAAACACAGGGAAATACTGTATTTTTAGGAATTTGAAATAGAAGCCCTTAGAAGTATAAGTACATCCAATTCTTCAATTTCCCTTTTATTTCCTCCCCAGCATTATACAGGAAACACAAGTTTCTACTGATAATACCTAGCAACCTCTATTGCCGTACATATTTTCCACATAGAAGAGTTTTTGGACTTTAAATCATTGCAGTTATGGAAAACTGTATCCGCTTTCCTTCCCTCAAAGCCTCAAACAAATTGGATACAACTACAGAAGCATTCCTAACCCTCTGGGAGGAGCAGGTCTGAACAGAGAGGCAAAGCCATGGTTGCATCTAAAGCCCTGCCACTCATGTGGGCTGAGGCCGAACTTGCAGAAGTAGTTACACCCACTGAGTCCATTGCCAACCATTGGACAAGAAGAATCTTGTTTGGCCCTGCTCTGCCCCCTTCTCACCCTAGAAACACCTCATTTGTGGAGCTTCCACTAGCTTCCACTAGTAGTAGCTTCCACCTGCCCATCCTTTCAGTGGGTGTAGTAGGGACCTCCCCTGCCAGTGAAGAGCAACTAAACCAAGATGAACCTGGTGGTGAGGGTGGGAAATTTTGACACATCTAAATCTCATTTAGTGTGGTGGGTTTGTTCTGCTGTTTAGGGATTGCTCCCTGTTTAGGGAAGTTTTTAATGACTGATGTTTCAATGTATTTTTAATCTTTTGTTGGAAGCCACCCAGAGTGGCTGTGGAAACACAGCCAGATGGGTGGGGTATGTATGTATGTATGTATGAATAAATAAATAAATAAATAAATAACTGCTAGTTTTACTGTAGGTGGTAGGAGGAAAAAAAATGTATTACCTTGGCCAGATGAGTGTTGATCCATTTTGTGAAAGTCCTCTTTTGCACTGACTCCTGCTCATCTAAAAAAGGAATAAAGAGACCATTATGTTGCACTGGTATTCTAGTCAGACTTGTTCTGGCAGTAAAAGCAGATATGCCCAGTTCAGATTTTTTAGGACCCAGTTTTAAAATAAAAGCCAGCATACTCATCTGACAAGATGAAGAAAGCAATATATTTAAAGCTTTAGAAAATGGAGGGCAACATGTAGAGTAGCACAATACATACATTCTTTGCATCTTGTTATATTTATATATGGATGTCTGTTGTCTTTATAAATTGAATGCAGCTCTAAATAATAACAAAATAAAAATTAATCTGAACAGGCATGTGTGCTAGATGGATTTTAATAATGCATTTGATATACTGTACAGCAAGGGTGAAATCTAATGAACAGAACTTTATGGTTTCTAATTCTGGGTATTAACCCTGCTGCATTAAATTACTGCATTAATTTTAACGCAGGCAGGGAGGAGGGATAACAAATGGTGCCTGATCTGGTAAACTTGGCAATGGACCACCAGAAGATTTCAATGAACAAAAACAGCTCTCATCTACATATATCTGTATGTATTCACAGATTTCTCTGTTAGTCATACCATACTGTGTAAACATCTACAAAGTTTGCAAGCTCATCTGCCTTACACACCAACCTGATTACATGTATCCTTTAAGAACAAAACATACCAGCTCTCAGCTTCCTGACCACTTGCTACAGATAATAAGGCATGCGATTAATTATTTGCAAGACTATCGCATTAAGTATTTGTAAAGTTAATAAAATTAGTGATGAAACTAGAATGTGATGATTTTCCTATAGGTGCTTGTATAACCATATTGAGTGTAATTACAGAATTATGGGGATTGTCACAATGTATCATAGCAAGCCCCTCCCCTCCCCTTTCCCCACTGCCCTGTCTTACTTCAAGATTCCTTAAGTATAATTGCCATGAATGCAACCTGGAGCGGAGGACAGCATGAGACGCTTAATTCAGGGTCATGGGTGCAAGCCACACATTGGGCGTAATATTCCTGCATCGCAGGTGTTTGGGCTAGATAATCCTTGTGGTCCCAACTCCCTTCCAAGGCAATGGTACCCAAAATGATTCATTAATTGATTAATTGATTAATTCTTAATTCCATCTACTGTATTCAGTTATACACCATGTCACAAATGCTCTGGAATGATATGGGAACACAATTTTTTAATCATTTATTTAAAAAACCATAAAATATAAATATAAAAAATGTTCAGATCCTGTCAACTCATATAAATTAACAAGATGGTGTGCCACAATATATACTAACACATATATTGTATTGGGCTTCCGCTGCTGGAGTGGCTGATTCACCTGCCCCCCATAGTTTGGCAAGGCTTGATCTCAGTGTTTTGCCCATTTGGATTTGTGAATCAAACTGTTATGTATAAATTAAAATATGTGGCTTCCATTCACCCCCATTTGTTTGTTTGTTTCAACAAAAACAACCCTTTTAGAGTATATTAAGCATGTCAAATTACATTTCCAAGGGATTTTGTGGGGGGAGCAAAATAGATTCACTTTCCTCCACAATCCTTTAGGAGGGGGCTTGTCTCTTGTTTCTTAATTATTTTAAGCCAAGGGATGTGCATTCTTGCTTGTACATTTTCAATACATTATCAGTTAAGGTCCTTCTCTTGTTAAGGCACTCAAAACCTATCACAGTTCTGGAGAATCCTCTGGACAAGATAATTTCTAATTCCCATACATCAGATTACAGGCAGTCTCTAACTATTGGATGGAAAGGAAGTGCTGTAAAAGTTGAAGACATTGATTTAAAAAAAATAAACAAACCAACAACAAAAACATAGCTGCTGTTTTTACGTAGCCTTTTTATCTTTTAAAACATGAGAATTCGTTCCCACGAATTTGTTTCATTGGCTTTGGTACTCTGAAAACTGCCCCAAAACAAGACGCATAAAGGCTTTTGCCAAGCAAGCCTGCAGAATTATTTCTAGGCATCTCCATAGCAACTCTTTTGCACAGGCATCTCCACCATTGTTCTCATTCTCACAGCTTCTCTCCTGCACATGTGCCCTGGTTTTCACATAGTTTTCAGCAGAGGGAGCAATAACTTTATATCAGTGTGATAATTATATATATAAAATCAGAGTATAATGAATGTATGCAGTGTGGATTTTTAGGATTGTAACGGCAGGTTGCAGTCTTGATCCCGATGTGTTATGCATATTTTAACATGGAATGGAGGAACAAGATAGAACAGGAAAGGGAAAAAAGTTTATTGTGGTGTTGAAATGATTAGTTTGGTACGTAATTAATGTGGAAGTGATTAATCAAAAATTGATAATGTACAATATCAAGTACAAAAATGTGTTGGGTAGTTAAAGGCTGGTTGTGGCTTATATAACTTCTGTCTGGTGTGTTAAACAAATTCAGAATAGTTTAATAGCAAATGAGTGTGGTTTTTAATGAGCAGCAAGTTTTATAAAGCTTTCAAGGATCTAGCTCAACCTGCAGCCTAACTTAACTAACTCCCTCCTTCATCCCTCCATTGCAGGTACACTGAGATAGAGGAGCGTTTCCCTTGGTGAACTCAGTCAATGCCTAGTCTTCCTTCTGTCTATGAGACCTCACAGCTGTCAGGTTAATGTGCCAAAAAATGTGCTTCACATTGCCTCAATCATCTTCCCAATGAGTCTCCATTTTGTTTTAACAAGGATTGATTCTTGTCCTGATCCTTCTTTTCAGCATGTGTTTTCCCACCTCCTAGGATCCCTGCATGGATACAGGAAACAGGTCAAATAACTAAAATATGGATGGACTCTTCCATAAATGTTTGGGGTTTTGTGTTTTAATGATTTGCTTGTTTATTTATATACTAACTAACTAAGAACTAACTTAGTTCAAGACTTTTGGATTCATTTTTTATTTCATTTCAGCAATTCTAAAATCAAGCCAGGCTTCCATGTATACATATATACGTAGCCTAAGGCTCAGAACTGCCTGAGCTTTATCCCAATTAATACTCTGAAACAGTCTCTGAAGTGGATGAATTCTTAAAGCAAATGAAGCAGGCTGCTTCCTATTTTCTTGAAATGCTCACAAGTTTCTGTTATCCTGCCTCAACAAAACCCTGTAATTATTTTGAGGCAATTAGTACCAATTACAACTAATTTAAGAAAACAGCTCATTTGTTTGAAAAATGTATGGTTCGACCAATAGCATGGAGCCATCCTGAAGGCTGATAGGCTAAGTATATATCACAATACATGGCAGCATAGCTTAATTTTGCTCAAGCTTCAGCCAGTCCCATTACCTTCTGACAGTGGAGAATAGAAACTAATAGGCATTAAAAATAACATACTGAAACAGCAGAGGCTTAACAAAGGGCTGGGCCATTTTTCTTATATTCACCTTCGAAAACACCTATATTAAAGAAAAAGGCTGATAGTGCATGAAATAGCAATGGTTCCTCATTTTATGGGTGTCTCATGAAATTGCAAAGAACCTGTTTCCAAATCAGAGTGATAGCATACATATGATGGCATAGCAAATGCATTTTATGCCACTTTCAATGGAAAATCATAAACCACAGTCATAATGTAAAGAAGGCACCAAGGCACCAAATAATAATTTGCAAGACACAGTAGCATTTCTTTATAATGGCAAACATGTTAGCTTTTATTGAGATTTATTTATTACTTCGGAAACTGCAGTTAGATTAATAGTTTAAATAATTGTGCTTTTATCTTGTAATTTTATCTTGTGAATCACCCTTAGATCTTTTGATGAAGGATGGTGTATAAATCCAAATAGTTATAATAATAATATTAATAATAATAATAGCTATAACAATGAATAGACCAATCAGGCTATGCCACTGCAAGAAATGAACAGTTACATAGAGTATGAGCCAAGTACTCAGAGGATATGTGAATAGCTTAAGAGGTTTTTGTAAAATCCTAAGGCTTTTATACCAGTGGTTAAGTCATTTTTAAAAGTAAATTTTTTAGTCCTCACACATTAATTAGAAAGTGTGCAGGCAATCATGGTTAATGGACATTCTCAGTAAAACAAGTTACTTTACATAGCGTTTGCTGACCCACAGATATGAATGCCAGAATCATAAATAGTGTCTAGATGCAAAATTGCTTCTTGGATATGTTCCTGAATAAATGCTCCAACATTTGGCATGATCCTGCCTTAGTTGAATATACATATATAAAATCAGCCTAATCATTATGGAAATAAGAGCCTCTTCACACTGAACTCAGGCACGTTAACCAAGCCAAGATTGTGGGAAGTACTGCAGTAGCAATATCACAGTGCGTACTGACTTCTGTTATAGCAGGCGGTATGTACTGCTTCATCACAGCAATGTGAAAAAGGATGCATTAATGAAACCAGTTATCTCTCCATTGTGACACGATGTCTGCAGATAGGAAAATTTGTGTGTCTCCTTTCACCCACAAAATGAACAGGATGTGGCACAGGTAACCAAAGAAACTGGTCACTAGACAAAACCAAAGATAATCATAGCTTAGAATGCATTCCAGATGCCAGCAACTAGGACAAAGACGAATTACATTGTTGTTGAAACTGGTGAAATCTATAAAGAAACTTACTTAAAACTGAGGTCTACTGTACTGGCAATCCTCCTTCTTGCTGCATTGTGTAGTATTTCTTTTTTAATTCAATGAAACAACCACTTATCAGAAGTGTACTGGTCAGCTTGAGTAATAGTGACAGGCTCTATCCCTTATTATAGTATTAGATTTCAGCTCATCACATTTGTGTAACACTGCTGTGCCTTTGGTCAGCTTAATCACTATGAGTGTTCAGGGGCCAGATGAAAGCATGTTAATGGCTTTTAACACCTGCGGATGCTTTTCCAAACGAACAATTCACCCAAGAGAATAGGATCACAGTCAAGAGCTCTATAGTTGTGTACAACAGAGAAACAGTCAGCAGTTGCAAGTTTTGAATTTGGAAAATAAAAAACTGAGTTTTATAATGGGAATTAGCCAAACCAAGGTTCAGCTTTCGAAAAGGAAGGCTGCACCAGTTGATGTTCAGAGATCTGATGCCATATCAGCAACTTTCCTCCCTGCTGCAAGAATGCCTATTTACTTCCAGAATGTCAAATTTGTAAAAAATCTTTGTAAACAAGACAATCATCACAAAAATAAATAAATGATGCACTAATGCTCTTTCATTTGAAGGAAAGAGCAAAAAGAATGAATAACTTCTCATTGCAAGGGTGAAGCAAGCAACAAACAAAACTTTTTGAGCAATTGGCTTCCTACTATGTCTCCTCTGTGGGTCACTCCCTTTTTCAAGTACAGTAGCCTTGGTAGCCTCCCTCCCTCCTCCCTCTTTTTAGGCAAGCTATTATTTGAGTATTACTTTAATTAACATGGGAAAGTACCCTTTCTTATTGTCTGTTTTAGAAAACCAAATAGTGTCTCATAAACAAGCATGCCCAGACAAGTTTTTCTGGACACAGTGCCATAGTACGCAGAACAAAGGCATTTTATTCCTCTACTACATTGTATGACCGATTTCCTTCACAGCTTTGAAATCTCTTTGCATAGTTTCCATTCCTATTAGCTTTTATTTCTTTGGAATACACAATGTATTTAATCTGCCATAATATATGTATTTTTCCTAGAAAGTTAAGAGGTGTCTGAGATCATATGCAAAATGCACAAAAGGTTGCCACAGGAACCTTCTTCAAAAGTCAAATTAAATGCAGTGGCACCTGAATAACTAATTTATTAGATAAGAACAGGGGAAGCTTCCTAATACTGAGTCAAACCATTGGGTCCACCTAGCTCAGCATTGCCTATACCAACATATAGCAGCTCTATAGGGTTTCAAAGAGGGCCAGTGGTTACCAAGGGAGGGGCTTGGTTAATGTGTATGTGGTAAGAAAGGCATGGCACCAGTTTGAGATTGCTGGCTGATATCTCCATCAGGGTTGATCCTGGCAAATGGATAGCACCCATTGACACAAATCTAATGGGGTAATCCCACCAGGATTCCATTCAGGGATGTTCTATGGCCTGTCAGCTCCCAACTAGGCTTTCGGACCCACTCAACCCCGAGGTTTAGACTAAGGATCTGACCTCATGCCTTTTTTCACCAAAACTTGTTACAACTGCTATGAGGAAGGCAAAAACCCCAGACAGGCCCAATACGTCTACTAGCAAATTCCTTCCTGGTCTGGAATACGGCGACTGAGCAGTTCCACAACAAGGTCATATGTGTGCACGACCTGCTTACCACTGGGCATGGCCACAATATGCAGGGTGGGTGGGAAGACCAATTCCAACTGCACTGCCAGGTACCAGCATAACTTTTATGCCCCACAAGCAGACTCGACTGAAAACTGGTTCAGCCAGGTCTGCCAACAAGGCATTGCCCAACTCTCTGGACCTCTGGCAAATTTAAATTTAAAATTATTTGGCGGGAAATCCTGCCAGTCCCCACAGCCAGGTGAGGTCAGTCCTGATGTCACCTGACCACGTGGGCTAACTACCACCGTCCCTCAGCTCCCTGGCAGTTGTACTGGGCCACAGTGGCCGCTACCATTGGAATTACAGTAAATTGCTTTTACATAAGCAGGAGTAAATTCCAGACATGTTCCAGAAATAAAGGGGGCATAGAGAGGAGAAAACAGAATTGGGGCCTCTTTCTTCACACTGCATCCATGCATTGAGATTAAAACTGCATAAGTCCTTTCTCATTTAGTTTCTCTATATGTGTACACGCACACACATACAATGGCTCTGGTTGAACTAGCCTAGTCTGTCCTCCTTGCTTGCATGTTACTCTCCTTTCTCCAGCATGGCTGCAAGGAGGAGGTCAGGAGCTTTAGCTTCTATGTTAGATTAATCTCAGTTTAGCATGTCATCTGAACTCTAAACTGTCCCCAAGAAGCAATCACATAGCCCTTAATATAGGCATAACAAATTATTACAATATGACATATTCGTCCTGTGGCAAGTCATATTTTAAGTAAGAGTAATGCAGCATGACAGTAGGCCTAATAATGCTTTGAAAATGGAATGCTTGAACATATATAGTACAATCATATAAACTGTGTACACACTCCCAGTTGCTCTGCATCCAGTTCTCTCCCATCACTGGTGTAGGACATGGGCTAGTTTGGGGGTTTAAAAATGGTATCAGGGAGGAATTTTGCTGGGGAAACCCGGTTGTATGGCGATGCAATGGAAAAAGCAGCGAAAACAGCTTCGAAAGCTAAAAATCACCTTTGGGAGAGGTTCCCAATAAAAGCTCAACAATTTGGGGGTGGGTTTCTTAAAAAAGCTCAACAACTTTGTGGGTGTCAGGAATTTTACTTTTTGCTGGGAATAGAGTATGAGACACTTAATCTCAGGGTCATGGGTTCAAGCCCCACTTTGGGAAATAAATAATTCCTGCATTGCAGGGGGCTGGACTATATGACCCTTGTGGTCCCTTCCAACTCTACAATTCTATGAAAATGGCTTTACATGATCAGGGATCCTGCATAATTAAGGAGCATCTGGTTTATTCTATTTTCAGCCATTATAAAGATTTGTCATTGCTGAGTCTCTTGCACAGATACACAAGACTGCCAAATCATATATAAAATCTGATAGTCCACCCCCTTAGTAGTAACAGTTTAATAAATAAGTGTTTAAAATGCTATATTTTAAGTGCCTCTGCTTTTTTAAAAACAATTAGACTAGTACTTCAGCTTTGGGAAAACTACACATGGAAGGTCATAATAAATTCTGAGAGGGAGAAACTAATTACCTATATACTAATCTCTACCAGGGAACCTGCATCAATCTGGCTTCTTGTCATCTTTGCTTTTTAGGAAGCATTTTGGTATTGCTGCTAAACCTGGAAAGCTTGTCAGTTTGGTGATGCACATATGGTGCACTGAATAAATGAGCTATGATTAATTTTCAAGCAGTTAAATGACAAACACACTCCATCTGCAGAGGAAAACAAAATGAAGGTGTCCTTGATTCTTTGTTTTTGGCCTGCCTTTTTATTTATGGACAGATCAGTATGTGCATCCGAAGAAAAACTGATTAGTGTGGGCATGTGAGCTGTGACTTTCCTTCTTACAAATAACTGCAAGATACATTGACAGTTGTTTTTTGTGACAGCAAAGCCCAGCATAAAGCACTGTAGTAGATATTGGCAAAAAGAATTCAAGAGGTCAAAAACATAAAGCACAAAAATGTCCAGTATGTAATGAAAGTGACCTAAGGAATTAATAAAATTTAAGAAGAGAATGTGGGGTTATTGTATTGACAAGAAGTTATTCCACCATAAGCTACTATATGTCAGTTGCTTCATAAAGCTAGACAATCTCAAGTTATATTGTCGATTTTAATTCTTTCTGAATGTTTTAAACACTTGTTTTTAACTGTTTGCTGATAATTTTATTGTTTTATTCTTTACATAAACTGCTTCAAGGTTTTATTACAATCAAGTGGTATAGAAATGTTGTGAAATGAAATAAACCAAAATAAACCAAAGCCCCTTAAAATAAAGTACTAAAGTGTACTGAAAAAGCACATGTTTATTCAGAAAGATCTGCTTCATTAATAAATGTGATGAATTGCAATCATAGTTAGATCTCCCTCCATCATACTTTAATATTATTTAGACAGAAGTCTACCCATTCTCCCAGCTAATATCATGGCAGCTGCCTGCACCAGATGAGAATGAGGGAAAATAAACATTTGACATTACTGTAACAACTAGGGCAGGAGTGTGGAATTTCAGGCCTAAGGACCAAATGTGGTTCTCTATGCCCCTATATTCCTCTATCCCTAGGACCATGCCCCCTCAAGCCACAGCCACCCACAACCTCTTTGACTGCTTTTGCCTGGCTAGGATGTACCCTTTCATGGTTATAATGTCTCTTGCTTCCCTGGTGACTGAAGGTGCATGTGTGTAGAAGTCTGTCTTTTTTATAGGTGAAATGTATAGCGGTAAGAGTCATCTCCATTGCTTAGCCTGCTTTTGTCACTGATTCTACCCACCACTGTCATGCGGTCCCCAAAAGGGAATGTGAGTCTTGGACTGAAAACAACACCAATTTCACAGAATATCAAGGACAAAGAAGTGTGAGTTAATGCCACTTCACCACTCCACCTTCTGGTTCTTCACTGTTTAAACAATGGTACAAACTTTGCAATTAATACATTACCCATATACTTTATGTGCATTAATACATTACCATGACTGTGTGTTCATGTATGTTTGCCAAAATGAAAACACAGCATTCATGGCCCTAGTGAACTATTCAGGTTTATAGTAGAAACTAGCAGTCCAATTCTATATATGTTTAGTCTTTTGTAATTTTAAGAAGCTGATTCCAATTTAAGTGTGCATAAAACTGCAGTCTCAGGCTGTTTTCAAAAGAACAGTAAGAACACATTTTGCTGTTTGGCATGAAGCACTTGACAAAGTTGTTAATGCAATATAAAATGGGAAAGTTAAGTTTATTTTAAACATTTGATTTTAAAATTAGGTGTCTTTTACTTTTCATTTTAACAAGTGCAGACTGTTCATTCAAATTACAGGCACAAGAAAATAAATTGAAATATCAGATGTTTAGGTAGCATCAGGATTAGTTCATATGATAATTTTTTATGAAAGTGTGTTTAATCAGAACACACTGTCAACAAGAACTAATGTTTCAGGTATCTTATAGGAAGATACATACAAGTCACAGTTGAAGTAATCATTATTTGACAAGGCACTCTCCCTTTCTTCCACCAAAAATACACTAAAACATGTCCGAAACACCCATTTATCATGGCAGTTATATTTTCTACCCTGATTTCATTTTTGGAACACTGATGATGGGTGGAGGGCTGTGGAAACCAGAAACATGGCTATGACTTCATCTGTTCCTGGTAAAACAAAACAATTAGACCTCCTACACTGTGAGTGTTAATGATGTCAGATTGTTTTTATAGTGTGCCTTAAGCCGAATTCACTTTAAAAAAAGGGGGGGGGTAAAACATGTGTTGTATCTTACAATTCCAAACAGCACTTCTAACACAAACAAATCACATTTTAAAGACTTATGGATTCTGCCTAATTTAGTGCTGCTTCACATATAATTGGAATTTCCACCCCTATTCATTTTATTGTTTTAGTTCTTGCTGGGGTTTTGGCTGGCATTTATAGTTGTGTAAGTCACCATGATTTTTTTTTTAAAAATACGATGATTCATAAATACATACACAGTTGTAGGGGAAATAAATGTTTAACTCAACCATGTGTTTATAATGCAAAGGGTACAATACACTGCATAGGCCAGTGATTTCAAGTCACCACACCACACCTCCTTTTTTCCTTCTTTAGAGACAAAAAACATTTCTCCCCCTCCTATGTATTTTCAGTAGTGTACCCACAGCTGTGAAACTCTGGTTACTACTATTCTTCCTCCCCAGCATGATTCATAACAGCCAGAGCTCCACTGCTGCTGCCACACTGCACCACTGAAGCCACTGGGCAAAGCCAACAGCTCAAAAAAAGAAAAAGGAAAAAATGGAAGGGGGAGTTGCAGGGGGCTGACAAAGGAGACTTAATTTGCACCTTCACTTACATTTCATTTTGGAGTTACAACCTTCCCCCCACCAAAGCTCACACCCCACTTCCAAATTCAGCTGAAACTCTGAAGCAAAATGATAGCTCAGTTGGTAAAGCATGAGACTCTTGAACGTGGGGCTCAAACCCCACATTGGGCAAAAGATTCCTGTGTTGCAGGCACTTGGACTAGATGACCCTTGTGGTCCCTTCCAACTCTATTGTAGACTCTATTGTAAACTCCAGAGGTTTTTCTCACTTGCCTAGGCTCCCATCCAGAAAACCTGGGAAGCAATTTTGATTTGGTGATGCCACGTTACTCACACATTCGTAGTGCATCATATCAATATCTACATCAATAAAATAAATGAAAAAGTACATTAGAAAGAATAATTTCTTCCTGTTGCCCCAGGTCCACTATGTTTCTATCAAGTGAGCAACTGCAGTAATCTAGGTGGTAACTCAGCGACATGGCAATAAAAACGCAGAGCAGCCAATCTGAAACACACTTGAGAGCACAGACCAGGATTCCAGCCTTGAAGTTTTTAACAAAAGCCTATTCTTCTGTATTAAATAGACAGCTCCATTTGAGAGCTGCATCTGCTCTCTTCTTTTTTTATGTAATATCAAACGACTTTCTCACAACTAACTTTCTGCAGAAGGCCCTCATGAGTAATACAATTTCTGCTCTAAGTCACTGTATATCTTCATTTAGTACCTGGGCGGGGGGGGGGGGGGGGGAGACATTCATGTACATTATGAGTAGCTATTTCTGGCTATGTCAGAGTCAACTACCTACTTGGGACCAACTGCCATTCCTCTTCTTTCCTCAGAGACTTCCAGCTGGTACCTGATTTTGCTTATTTTCCTCTTCCCTCTCCATTTCTTTTAAATTGTATTCCTTAGATTGTAAGCCATTATTATAAACTGTAAAACACTCCAAGTGCCTTAATAGACATAAGGTATTTAAATATATAATGCATAAAAGGTAAAGGTACCCCTGCCCGTACGGGCCAGTCTTGACAGACTCTAGGGTTGTGCGCCCATCTCACTCAAGAGGCCGGGGACCAGCGCTGTCCGGAGACACTTCCGGGTCACGTGGCCAGCGTGACAAAGCTGCATCTGGCGAGCCAGAGCCGCACACGGAAACGCCGTTTACCTTCCCGCTTGTAAGCGGTCCCTATTTATCTACTTGCACCCGGGGGTGCTTTCGAACTGCTAGGTTGGCAGGCGCTGGGACCGAGCAGGAGGAGCGCACCCCACCGCGGGGGATTCGAACCGCCGACCTTTCGATTGGCAAGCCCTAGGTGCTGAGGCTTTTACCCACAGCGCCACCCGCGTCCCGTATAATGCATACTTTCCCCCAAATTAGCCCATGTTTCATTTTGGTACTTCGTTCAGCACAATGCAATTCTGTTATAGAAATTACATATTTTAGTCATTCCAGAGTTCCCTCTTTGGCCTGCATGTGGTATAGTTTACAGACAATAACTTTTATTGTAACATGAAGCAAACAATTGTGCAAGAAAATGCAATCTTAGGAAATGTTGGCTGACTACTTAGTTAAACTTTAGTGATTTATTTTTTTTCTTTTACAGATTTACAATATGTCTGTTAGTACATCCGAGACAAAAACCTTCTAGGTTTTCCATTACTGGAAATTTCCTTGCTGAGTAGTCAGATTTAATAGCAGGCATAATTAATTACCTCTGGAAAAATGGGAAGAAAAATTACAGTATTTAATTTTATGTTCTGTTAAGTATAGGGAGCTAGGTGCCAATGTAAACCTGAAGTGTCTAATGCAGAAAGCAGTTCAGCTTCATATCATTTTCTCCAGCAGCCATACTGCTTGCCTCTACCCATTCCTTGTTGTGCAGACAGTGTGTGGGATTCAAAGCTACTGGAAACGGGCTGTGCTTTAAAGAAGGATTAGAGACCCACTAAGACCACCTGCAATTTTGTAAAATAAGGAACATGAAAATAGTAATCTACTTATGGTCTTGAGACAATAAGCTTCTCACATAAAGCTGTCATGATGGATTGTCCCTCCTTGGCTTATTTAGCTGCAGTTCAGTGTATACAGCTGAATTATGAGGGTAGACACAGCGCTGGAACACCTTTTATTGTTACTCAACCTGTTTGTTAAATGTGACTGTCATGGCCCTAGGCTATTACTCAATATACACAAAACAAAACAAAAGGGTGAGGCAGGGAAGCCCAACCCCCGCTAGTCCTTGCAAGCTCCCCCCCCCCACCCGCCCAATTTGGATGAGTCCCAAATAAAAGACACCACATTATTGAATGGGATCAAATCAGGGGACAACTTTTGACTACAGATGAAGAGGTCTGGCATAGGCAATGGGCAATCATTTATTTCTGGCCCACTTGCTGGAAATGACATCAAGGGTTAACCTGGCAGCGGGGATTCCTATGATTTACATCAAATAGGGGGATCCTGAAATCCAGGCCCCCTCCTGGGCATATGGACAAATGCAACTCTTTGATTGATCCCTTTCATGGGATACCCTATTACTGGAGGGGTAGGTGAGGGGACAACCCTGAGGCAGGGAAGCCCAACTCTGCTAGCCCTTAATCAGGGGTCTGTCCCTGCCCCAGTTTTAACCCCTACAACATTTTGTCATTTGTCCATTAGAGCTAATGCTGCCGTTGGTTCCTTGAGGGCAGGACATGGAAACAGGAAAACATATTCATGACAGTTGAGCTTTCTCACAATAAAACTTTTCCTGAACTTTGCATTTTGAAGAAAAGCAGATGCACACATTTCTAAAAAGATACAACACATTATTTCCCTAAAATTGTGTGTGTGTGGGGGGGTTGTTTTTGTTTGTTACTATGTTGTGCATTCTTGTGTTATATTGTGAACTGCCCTGTGATTCTCAGCTGAAGGGTGGAACAGAAATGTAATAAATCATATTAATAAAAATAAAATCAATCTACGTTTTATTATTGAACTTCAGTCCAATTTACCCCATGCACAGAAAGGAATTATATGTATTCTGGATTTTCAGTTTAGTGTGTTAGTACCTTTTACTGATGGAAAAGGCAGTAACGTTTCATAATCTGTATCCATTCAACAGAGCCAGAACCATTTTGATTTTTCCATTACTCTACAGACCCTTGCAAACTTTATAGTAGGCATAATTACCACTCAAAAATGAAATAATATAGTATTCCTTTCATTTTATGCTCTAGTAAGTATAGTGGGCTATGAGCTTATCACAACCTGAAGAGGTTAATACATAACATAATATAGTTTATTCATTCCAGCATTAATATAGTGCCACTTGTTTCTTACCATGATGATAACAGAATTCCCTCTTGTGTGGCTATGTGGCTATAATATTTAATGTATTTGCTTGAACATAGCAATTTACATGAATGCAGTTAGATTATAATATCTCTCTCTTTGATTACTGGAGTTAAATATCAATTTTGAGTGAGGGTTGCAAAACATAAATGGATTTTAAAGTTTAAGGCAGTCATGGTTTATTTCCATTAATTATTTCTTATGGTCTTCAAAGCTTTGATAGTCTACTGGTATGATAAATGTAGAGAATGTAATCACTGGCCTGCATGATACAAGTACCAAGATATATTTGTGAGTCTACTCACAAATGAATTATTGTATAACATGCAATATATATTTTCACCAAGCAATACCAACTTCCTCCCCACCAACCACCAAAGCTGCTTATAGCTGGCTCTAGTGGCAGCCAGCCACTTCAAGTCTGCCTAATTACTGCAATGGAGAAATTCAGAAAGCAGCTGGGCATCACACAATGTTCAAGTATGCAACAGAATTATAAAAGGTCACATCTGCAGTAGATTATTTTCAACTGCACCGTACTTTATACTGAGATTTTGTGATTTGCGAATGCTGGTTACAGTTCAATTTATACATGAGATTCTGTGAAAATAAACACACTAAAGGTACCCATGCAACTGCTAAAAATTAAGCATTTCCCATCTCAAGTTTGTCATCTATGAACTTTTTCCTTGTCCTCTTTTTGGCTTCAGAGTTTTATTATCCGCGTCATTATTTGGATGAAGACGACTGTTTATCTCTGCAGAACTGGCAGCAAAATAGCTATGCTTATCTCATATTTTTAGTGTGAAAAATTAAAATGTCAACCAAACACTACAACAGGGATGGGGAACCTCTGGCTCTCCAGAAGCTGTTGGACAAATTCCTTCAGCCCCAGTTAGTCTATTGAACAGCATTGCTACTGATTGGAGATGCTGAAGCCCAGCAACACCGGGAGGGCCACTATCTCCAGATAGCTATGAAAGCTATCTTAGATAAGACCAGACTATTGGTCATTTTAGTTCAGTATTGGCTCCATTGACTAGCTAGCTATTGCTATCCATGGTCTCAGACATGGACCTTCTCTAGCACTTCCCAAAGATGGCAGGGACTGAACCAGGGTTCTTCTGCATACAAAACATGTACTCTATCATGAACTATGACCCAACCCCAGGTCCTCCATCTATTCACTACATTTTGCTTTTTACTCTGAAAATCTTCAAAAAACCAGTAAACAAAATGTCAACAAATAAACCTTCTAAAGTATGTGATTTTTTCAAAAGCTATTATTTTGAAGCCTGCTCTGTATGGCTGAATGGTGTTGTTCAGACAGGACTTTGAGGCAGAGCTCCAGGGCCCCATTCAGCAGAATGAGCAGGAGGGCTCCCAAATAGAGTAACCAAAGTAGGACACATTAACATCTAAAGAGGTGAACTGCTGTAAGACCATTAAGTACAGTGTCTAAAATTAGAGCAAAGAAGAGAACACACTTAAAATACAGTACAGAGGTGATGACTGACTTGTGCCATCTTGTCTTGAACCACAAATCTACAGACGTGCTGTGGACCACCAGAAGGAAACTCAAGACAGATGGTCTGCATCTGTTTAGAGGAACTCTGAACTGCTGTTAAGTTATTTAATGTCTGGGAAGGCTAAAGAGAGTCAAATAGGAAGAGACATACTATATCCTGTTAGTGAAATAATGTCAGCATGCAAATCTAAGTATTAAGTCTATTTTTTTATTCTCTCCCAGGCCCCAAAACATTTAGACTTGCTATGAAATGCTGCTGTCTAGCAGTTCTTTAACTAAAGAAAAAATACCACGCAGCATACATGAACAGTCCCATTCAGCTCAGCATTGTGCTCCTGACACTGGTGAAAGAAATACCCCCAGGAAGTTTACACAAGTCTCACTGGAAGTGTCAGTTCCCTGCTGCTTCTCCATGGCATCTGATAATCTGTGGAAGTCAAAAGTATTTGAGGAAAGAGGTGGCACTTCAAGCTATCATACTGTGCAGAGAACTAAGCTCTGTGCTTTCAAAATAGCACCAGTTAATATCTAACATTACTTTCACGTCTTCAAACCAGTTCACAACCTGTAAGGCACTGTCCTCTTACACTGTGGCTGCAGCTCTTACTTCCTGGAAATTGAAATTAGGATTGCAGCCTTTTCCAAATTGCAGGATGACGATGATGGCAATTGTTATGACATTTGAACAACTGAACACCAACAGAATGAAGAAAAATGGTTTACTACTGGAAGCCTTGTGTTGTTTAACAGTAAAGGGGTGGTGAGGTTGTAATGAGCTAGAAAGTTTATTCAGTGAAAGGAAACTAAGGGTGCATTCCAAACCCAAGATCCACTGGGATGAGCCAAGGCTGGGGTAACTCCTCAAGAAGGAGTGGGCCCCTATTCCAAACTCTGTCATATGATCTAGTAACCCAGCATACGTTGGTAAAATGGGTGATATAAGTCAAAATCAATTTTAAAGTCTTATTCTTGCTCTGCCAGGCTTGGGCTGGTTCAGCTGGCAGTAACCCACTCCTGAATGGAGTTTAGAATAGGGGTAAGTTACACCAGTATAAATGATGCTGGCTTCCTACAGTTTAGATTGCTCTGCCTTCTCTATAAAGTGTAATTAGCTTTGAAAACTTCTTAACACAGCAGCAGCTATGTCTATGACTCCAGATCCAACATTGGAGAGATGTCCAATGTTTGCTGATGTTCCCAAAATGTTGGCTGAAGCATCAAGAGTCTAATTGCTACTAACATTCCCCATCCCATAAACCTTGTGCTGCTTATTTAGAAAATAGGAGTGAAAGTAGGTATTCTAATGGGGGACAGCATTGTTCATGTGGTTTATAGCTTTGGATCCATCTTCTAAATTAGAGATGCCAGCAAAGTCATTCTGAGCCAAACTCAAATATGAACTAAAGCACCTCTTAGAAGCCATTTTCAAATTGGATCAAAATATGAGTTGGAGAAGAATTTCCAGCTTCCCCCTTGCCCACCCTTGCTGTTCCAAAATGCCCTGAATTGCCAGCCTCCTCACATACTTCATTTCCCCTAACTTATCTAATAAATGGCAGCAGTGGGAGCAACAGAAGAGGCATGTAGGACAGAAGGAGGAAGCAGATTATCTCTTCCCTTCTTAATCTATTGCTCTGCAATGCACTGTGATGCTCTCTTCAGCAGACCTCATGAGAAGTACTTCTCCCATGATCCCCTGGTGTGGCAGAGCCACAAAGACCTTGCCTCCTCTCCCTTCACATCAGTTTTGCTGCTTCCACTGCTGCTCACAAATAAGTGAAAGGAAGAAAGGGTGTGATTTGGGGTTGGCAAGAGGAGTGTCTGGGGATGGTGGAGGTTGGTGGGGGAATTTTTCCAAGCCCCTCTGGGTTATTGCCTTGGAAAAGTACAAGTGTTTCCAATTTTAGAGAATTCTTTCTGATGTAATGCAAGCAGAGCTTTGGAGAGCTTCTGTACCTCTACTCTAGATCCATTTTTAAATATGGGAGTTCTGCTGGGAAACTTCAAAGCACCTGGCAATGAGATTATTATAACAATTATTTCATAGTCTTCTGAGAATACCTTTCCGTTCTGACAACTTACTGTTCATTTTATAGCGTACGCCTTTGCCACAAGTTACTCATGGTGTGAAATCAACCCCAAGGAAACTCTGTGATGAATTGATTTTGGCAGTATAAACCTCTTACTCTACATGGGTTTCCAACTGCCTTTTTTCTCTGGTCTTGTATGTCTTACAGTTCCAAAGGTATGGCATTCTTGATTTACACAGTGTGACATCAGAATTAGCCACTCTTTTGCTCAAGTAATATAATGCAGGTTCTCTAGCAAATTGTATGCATTTTTAAATTTAAGTTGTTAGCTAATATTTAGATACTGTACAGCGTTCAACAGAATTTTAGAGAAAAGTTCAAAATATATAGCAGGTTGCTGCTGCATATGTTCAAAAGCTGACAATTAGAAATGTTTCCCACCACTGTCTTACAAAGCTGTGACTGTTGTAGACTAAACCCATCAATTTGTAGGAGAAATTCAAATATTCATTAATTTAAAATAACAAAAATGGTTTGTAAGAGGAGGAAAGGGTGATGTTCTAATTTCCATCCTGACTTCCTGCTTCGAACAAATCAGTTTGCCATGACACTGGAATCAATAAAAATATGGTTGCAAAAACATTTCTGGTAATGAAGGCCAACCATGATTTAGCAAATCAGGAACAAGGTGAAGTAATCAAAGTATATGGTAATAGGAGGTAAAGAGAGAATGTGGAGCACACATGTACAGAACTCATTCACAATGGCCAGGTTATGGTCTGGATATTAAATCTGAATAAAGCTTGTGGCTGATATGGTTTTTGTTTGCCCAGATTTAGATCATGCTACTTGCGACTTGTAGTCAATTACGTGCTTCTTTTGCAGCAACAGGAGTTTCTTCATTCTTATTAATCCCATCATAATTTGCTCTGATTCCGAGTCCCATTTTAATTAACATCAGAATTTTTTCTTTCTATATGTGTCTGATCCTCCTTCACGACAATATTTTAAAAGTACAACCTCCTGCAGATTCTATAAGCAGCTTCTTAAGATAAAATCTTGACGTACAGAAAACCTTCCCGCCTTCATACAAGTCTCCTAATATTATTCCTTAAAATCTCTTCTTTGTTCTCCAAGTACAGAAATTTCACTGGTATGCTATTCTGGTTTACTTTTGTGAGGTTTGTGATGCTCTATCCATCTTGATTTGTCTTAGAATTCCATTCCAAGAGTCATTTTCAATTACTCAGTGAGAAATGATTCATATTTGCTCTTTTTCAACTCTTTCCTGAATAACAGGTTATACTTACAAGTGTTACTTCCAATGCTCTTTATTCAATTACAGCCCAGTTTTCTGAGTTCCGTTCTGCTTTTCATTGTGTCTTCTTTATGGATCTCAGATTCTACTGTATGCAACTTCTAAATAAGATCAACTGTGTTTTTTTTTTAATTAACATGGTTAAGATAGAGATCCCACAATTGACTTCCATCTTAAAATTTACTCCATTATCTTTTCTCAGGTGTAGCATCTTCAGTGGCAGAAGCGAGGCAAGCAGAGTTTTATATGGAAGTTTAGGGCCAACCTCTGATCTCATCAGATACATTACTTCCCTGTCTGTCAATATCTTAGTCAAGGTAAGCTCTAAAGGCTAAGAGTGATGGAGTTGTATGTGGACCACCCAAACACCACACACACAGGGGTGAGTTGAAATCTATTCAGCCATGAAGTTTTTTTAGTGGCTTGGTGCAAATAACTGCCTTTCAATATAATCTGCCACAAAGAATTGTTGAGAGGATAGTAAGAGATAAGCCCATGTCCGTTGGCCTAGATTTTTAAAGAGGAAACATGCAAATCAAGGTTCAAAATGTATATGCACATATTAGAATTCAGCTGCCAACTTCCATGGACTCAGTAGTGCATATTTAGTTTTTCATTTATTGGTTGCTTTGGCTCAGATCAGCTTTGCCTCTCAGCTGTCTAATGATCTTATTTCAAATATTGCTGCTGGTTAATTTGCCTAGGCAATAGGTATAGATGACATTTATTAAAGAAAGCACATACTGTACATGCTTAAGGCAACTACAACAAAAACCTTCAAGAGAAGGAATACTTTACAGAAATATGTAGCAAATCAATTTTTTCTAGTATGCTTTTGTTAGAACTTTTTGTAATTTGAAGTATTTGAAGTATTTGATTTCCTACCCACATTTTACAAAAGTTTATGCAGAACTTTCAATTTTCAAAACAAACACTTTGAAAATGGAAAGTTTTGTACACAGTATGTGCTAGGTATTATTTATTATTGTAAGATATGCAAATACTTCTTTCTCTCTTACTATATTTTAGTAGCACCTCTAACCTTTGCAGCACTCAGTTAAGATTGATAGGTCCAGCTCTCTGTAAATCATAACTATAAGTACAAATGTGGATGAGCATAAGTGGTAGAAGTACCAAAGTAAAAATGCAAAAAAAATAATTTTATTACATATTACAAAACATGCAATTTCCCCCCTACTTGGCAATAACCACAATGTGAATGCATGCGAGGCGGACTCATACATATATGACATCTGTTTGCTGTATGTTTAGATAATGCACAACAATTGCTTTTTTCTCACCTCCATGCAGAAGAGCAAATCCAAGCTGGATTCAACTTGGTCATAGTCTTTTAACACTTGTATCACTGTTTAGGATAAGGTAGGTAGCCATGTTGGTCTGACATAGTTGAAATAAAAAATAAAAATAGTCCAGTAGTACCTTAGAGACCAACTAAGTTTGTTCTAGGTATAAGCATGCACACTTCTTCAGATACATTGTATGTCTTAGTTGGTCTCTAAGGTTTGGATTTGATATCCCGCCTTTCACTCCCTTTAAGGAGTCTCAAAGCGGCTAACATTCTCCTTTCCCTTCCTCCCCCACAACAAACACTCTGAGGTGAGTGGGGCTGAGAGACTTCAAAGAAGTGTGACTGGCCCAAGGTCACCCAGCAGCTGCATGTGGAGGAGCGGAGACTCGAACCCGGTTCCCCAGATTATGAGACTACCGCTCTTAACCACTACACCACACTGGCTCTATAAGGTGACACTGGACTATTTTTTTATTGTTTAGGATAAGTTTAAGATAAGCATAACAATCTTGTAAGTCCCCCCCTTCTCCTTCTTTTGTCCTATAATTCTTTTTATTTTAAATAAAGAATATATTTTTTAAAACTTGTGCGTCAGAGCTAAAAGCAAACTGAAATGTGGGAAGTACTAAGCACTGCTAGCAGATATTGAAAAAAGAAAAACCTGGCCTAATTCTTCAAAACTCAAAAAATGAAACAAAGTATTGTTTCATGTTGTTATGAGATTGGTGGTTGAACTAGATGACTCCAACATCCCTTCTAAGCCTGTGATCAGGAGCATTTGGTGATGAGAGGTGCTGCTATGCAGCTGGCCTTCAAGCAACAGAGCCACTACTACTTCCCAGGAGGAAGAGGGGGGAAACAGCAGGGAAGTTGGCACTGCGTGGATGCATTGGTGGAGCCAGTTTGGTGTCCCCGCCAATGCAGCTGCACCACAAGGCTCTCCCTGCTGCCTTGTCCCTCCACTTCTTCACTCAATAACCAACAGCATCTCTGCTGCCAGGAGTGTGGCATTCTGCCTCTCTCACCAACCACACCTGCCTGTGATACTTGTGGAGTCTAATGGTAGGGTCTGTGAAACCAGCCAAACCAGAATGACTAGCAGGACTGTCAGAGATTGTCTTAGTGGTTTAGCAGACCCACCTAGCACCTTACCTTGCTATGCCCTCTAGCTGGAGTCTTCTGAAAGAAGAGACTTTTGGGAAGAGAACTGACTGTACCCCCTTCCTCCTCCCAGCTGTAGAATGTGCTAAGAGAGAAGTTTGAGTAATTGGAGTAGAGAGACAAACTGAGTTGACACAGAAGGCCAAGTTGCTCACTGTAAGGATCTGTGCTGCAAGTGGTTCCCTTAAATATCTGATGGGGAGAGTGAATTTTGGACATCTATTTGACTTAAGCGGCATCTTCACCTATGCTCCACCTGTATAAGTGTGTGTGTATGTGTGTAACAAAACACCAGTAAGCCTCCTGTGATCTGATTCCAAAGAAAATAGACCCTAGTTACACCCCGCCCCTGGAGTTTTCACTTCTTTGGGAAGTGGGCCATGCATAAAAGTATCTTAAATTTAGATTTGAAATGCTTTAAGGGACAATCATATATTCCTTAGCTGCCCAGATAAGAACTGCTCTTGGGGGATGAATGATCTCAATCTGTCTACTTTGCTATGATTCCTATAACTCAGGTTTGGCTTCATTGTTTCTCAAGGTGCAGGTGTGTGGTGGAAAAATTTATAACAGAAAAAAGGATGCTGGTATAGTTGTTTATTTAGTACATTCTTCCCTAGCCTAGATATAGAACATCTGGAAGGAGTCATAATGATGGAAACTATTGGGTTGCCCCAAAATCCATCTAAGCCCTTATTTGCAAATATTTTCTATATCAGACAAAGTGCACATAAGATCCTGCCACCATTTCTACCTCTTCTCCATTGCCTTTCTGTTCTGTTGAGAATTCTCTATATGGCACTTGAGACAGTCACCCATTCTGTTTTGGAATTACGCGGAAAACAATGATTGTTCTGAAATGAATGTGAAAACTTTGGTCATGTGATATTGAGCCATGTGATTCTTGAGCTGGTGGCTGCTTCAGGGACAAAGTAGGCATGAGCTATATTCTTAAAGAACTGCAGTCTCAGCCTATAGCTTCCCATTACTAGGCTATTGTGAACATTAAATAGGATGACCTATGTCTATTTCCCCAAGATCTTTTAAGGAAGAACAACATGCAAATATGACACATAAAATGAACTAACATGTTTCAATTTTTTGAGATTGATAGGTTTTGCTTTGTGCAAAGGAGTGGACAAGATAATCTTAAGGAGCCTATCAACTATTTAATTCTAGGCCAACCTCTCTAGGGAGAGCTTTCCACAAATGGGAGCCACTGCAGAAAAGGCCCGTTCTTGTCTTCCCACTCTCTAGACCTTTTCTGAAGGAGACACATGAAGAAGGGCCTCAGATGATGCTCACAGGGTCTGGGTAGGTTCATCTGGAGAGAAGTGACCCCTGATGTATTGCAGTCACGAGCCATTTAAGGCTTTATAGGTAAAAACTAGAACTTTGAATTGTGCCCTGAAACTAACTGGCAGCCAGTGCAGTTGGGCCAGGATCAGAATAATATGCTCAAACTTCCTTGCCCCAGTGAACAACCTGGCCGCTGAATTCTGCACCAGCTGAAGATGGGAAGAAACATTTTTGGTTGTCTTGGTAGATGACCTATACCATGAATGGAGCAGAGTACCAAATCTACAGACAGCATCTTTTTTGCTGTGGAGCCAGCAGGAGTTAATAGTACAGATAACTGAATTTACTTTGCAAATTTAAGCAGATATGATTATAACACTAGAATGGGCATATTAAAACAACCATGTAGGTTGGGCAGATCTGTTTGATCCAGAGTCCTGCCAGGGATGGCAAAATTGCAGGTCATGATACATAATTAGTGGATTGTGTCTGGGCTGATAGGGTACAAGTTGTGCAGACCTGACATAGCATTTTCAAGTCTACAGGGATATTTATAATTCCCTCATCACTTATGTCTGACATCTACTAGAGCTGAAACTCTTAATTCATAAAGGCCAGAAAGAGTCTGCACTGCAGATTGTCTGCTCATCCATAATGCAGGACCACAGCCTAAAAAAAGAACTGTACTCAAGCTCGGCAGAGGTGAAATATTTATTTAACTCCTGTTTGATCTTGCAGCAGAAACCAGATGCTGACAATACAAAGGAAACCCTCTTTATTTTAGAGCAACGAAATGAGCGAACAGGTTAGAAAACTGTGGGTGCACTAACATAAATGTCCATGTGCCAGTTTATTGCCTTCCCCACCCTCCCTTCTTCTCAAGCATCATCAGTTATATAAATGAGTCATTAGCGGTTTGAGAAATTTCCAAAAGAATGATGAAAACTGAAAATGCACTCATGTAATGCTTCAAGCAAAAGTTACTGATGGGATAAGAGGTCTATCCAAGTGGGGCACAATGGAGCCATAATTCCAGGGACGTAAAATACTGATAAGTCCATATTGAGGACCCACATAAAAATTCAGAAAGGCAACTCAGCTAACACAACTCAGGTTCTGATAAACACTGTTACGTGCAGTAAAAGGTTACCTGATGACCAGCAAGGAGAAAGTTCAAGAAATGTGGGTGAGAGAAAAAGGCAGAGGTCAGGTTTAAGATAATAAAAGCAGGGAAGTGGTTAGTACCACGGAGAGCTCCAAGTGATAGTGGGGCTGGAAGCAAGACAAGCTGAATGCAGTATTGTTCCAATGACAAGCAAGCTCCAACTGAGCCTTAGATACAAATGCACATATATTAATTCCCTGATCTTAAGCCAATGTAGCCAACTGGCCAGTTTTGAACTAGCAGCTAGCTTTTCAAGCTTTGGGCCCATTGCTAGATGAGATATCTATATTTATTATACCCTACATTAGCTTTGGGTTGTATTCTACTAATATGTTCTCTCAACACAAAAATATTCAGCTTCTGCAATGGGACTTCTCTCCTCAATTCCGCCCACGTGGCCTGGCACCTTCCCAAATCTGTACCAGAGGGTTGGGGAAACTCCCAGAACAGATTTAGGGGGCATGTGGAGGGAGCAGAGAGGGAGAAGCTTCCACTGTGCAAATTCTTGTGCTGATGGAACTGCCTTAGCGCAATTGAACAGATTATTTTCCATGTGTTCCACCTATAACCAGAGACATGAGATTCTCCCCCCGTCCCAATGATTGGAATCTGATTTAGTTTGTTTAGTTGAATTCAACTGCAATCCAAATCTGCTTTAAAGCAGGCTGGGGGGGAGTTGGTGTCCCTCCACTTACTTCTGCCAGCTCAGCAAATCTCCCACAGGTATAACCCCACAAGTAGAACCTGGCACAGCCCTGAAATGGGGCATTCTTGAAAGCGAGGTGAGTCTGAGCACTGGCATTGGGCCCAATCAGTTTGTTCTGCCTGCCTCACCATCATTTCCCACTGCTGCCACTGTGAATGGCCAGGCAGCAGATGTCGTGGCGGTGGTCAATGTGGTTTCAGATGGAATAAGATTTGGGGGTTTTTTTGCTATGGTTTTCATTTACTTTTTTACTTTAAATCGTCTAATATTTATATTCTATTTTTTGCTTTAAAAACAAAGCCGCTTACCAAACAGTAATACAAAAGACAATAAAGCCAAACACTAAAACTACACAATTGCATAATTAAAATAACTACAACTATGAGCAGCAACATAGTAAACAATAGAAGACATCTCAATTAAGCACATCATGCTGCTGTCAAAAATGATAGCTCTTTTCTTCATGAATAAGACAGTCACCTTTCCTCTTCTATGAACTAATTAGCATACAGTATGTACAATCTATTTTATTTACCAAAAATATTTTAATGGATTCTTTTTTAGAGAGTGATCCCAGGGTGAGGTAGATTAAGTACTGTAAATTAAAATGAAACGAGTCCCAACTACAGTAGTCAAATAAGCAGATAAAACCACAGTGAAACCAGTAGCAAAAACAATATCACCCCCCCCCCCATAAAGCCCTACTGGAATAAGTCATCTGAAGTTGGCACCAGAAACTCAGCCTTACTGCCAATCATACTTCAAGGGAAAGAGCGTTCCATAATTTGGATTCCCCCACAGGGCCCTTTTCTTAGTTGCCACATGCCATATTTCCATTGAATGTGGATCAACTAGGAGAGCTTTAGCTGCTGCTTTTAATACAAAGGTAGATGGACACAGAGGGAGCTGATGCTTCAAATATATAAGTTCCCACATTTTTTTTACAATTTTGTAAGTTATTACTAGTACCTTGAATCTGGCTTGGTAGCAAATTGGCAGTCTGTACAATCCTCTCAGTATTGGTATAAGATAATTCTGAGGAGCTTACGTTCTCAGCTATCTAGCTGCTGCATTTTTCACTAGCAACAGCTTCTGAACAATCCTCCACATACATTATGGTATTAAACATGGAAGGTTATCAGTGTATGGGTCACAGTGGCCAAGATGTCCCTATCTAGGAGCAGCCAGAGTTGGTGAACCAGTTGAAGCTTGAGAGAGGCACTAAAGCTATTTGTGCTCCAGGAACAATACAATCCTAGATCAAGGAGTATCCCTAGACTACAAACCTGTTTTTTCAGAGCAAGTCACGTACCTAATTCCAGTATCTGGAAACCACCAACCCACATGATCAGCATCTTGCTGGTATTCAGCTTCATTCTATTGGTTCTCATCTATTCCATCATGTTCAGACATTGATCCAGGGCCTGCACAGCTTCTCCAGATACAGATGACAAGGAGAAACAGACATTGGTGTTGTCTGCATATTGATAACACCACACATCAAATCCCCTAATGGCTTCTCCCAGCAACTTCATACAGACATAAAGCAACCAGAGAAGACAGAATGAAACCCTGTGGGACTCCACAGCAGAACCACCACAGGGCCAAGCCACAGTCCCCAAATGCCACATTCTGAAACCAGTCCTACAGAAAGCAGCAGAGCCACCACAATACAATGCGTCCAACCCCCAACCCACAGTCAGTCCAATAAGGTACCATGTCAGATGGTATCAAAAGCCACCATGAGGTCAGCAAAAATAGCACACTCTCCCTGGCTAAGGTCATCCATTAGAGTAACCAAGGCTACTTCAGCCCAAAACAAACCTTTGCCCATACTGAAATGAGCCAAGTTATCTCTGTCCTCCCCCCCCCCCCAGTGTTACTTTCCATCTGTATACAAAGATGGCTATTGCCACTTGTACATGAGCAAATTGATGAGTAAAGAGTAGTTTCACAAGAGGTGCATGGAGTGGCTGATTAGAGAGCAGTGTCTCGGTCAATAGACCACTGTATACATTTTCATATGCTTTTAAATACCTTTAGCTATACAGGAGCAGAAGCGTTATTATCATAAGCATTTTGTTGTTAGGAAGTGGCAATAAAAGTAATTTGTTCTGGACATAAATGAATCCAACAGCACATATCCCATACATCTCAACAGGACTTGTCCAAAATTTCCCCATGGTGTTGCCTTATGCCTTCAAGAGCCTAACACACAGGCACACTGTGTTCCACTAGACTTCAGTAACATCTGAAGAAGTTAATATAGCAAAGCTCAGCTGTTCTCTGTCAAGTTGCTTACCTTGGAGTCTCTGCATCACACCAGCAATATCACGAGGTGTTCTTGCAACTAGTCTTGAGGTGGCCATTGTTACTGTGTAGCAAACAGTCTGCTGTTTTTCCACTTTAAGATGTAAGATTTTGATTACTTCTTTTTGCAAAACATCATGAGTTGTAGCACGGCATGCCTTACTAAGTCACTGCAGCTCTTCAGTCAATACAAGTGCTGCTCTCAGAAATGGCGGTGCTTGAGGAATGCTCTCTTTCAGGAGACCTGAAGTCTGAAAAGACAGAAAAATGCAAGAGTGGGCTTCAGAGAACACAGTCTTGGTATAAAAATACTTCACTATACTGTCACTAGCTAATACATTCAAAAATCTGGGTGCCTTAGCTGTCCCAGGTGACTAATGACCTAATTCTATGAGCCACTGCATTGGAAAAGTAGCACAAGGGCTGCTGCACCAGAGGAACACTAAAATTTGTGGGCTGCTGCTGGTTTCCCCTTCAACCTTCAGTACAGCAGCATTGCTACATAAAAGACAAGACTATGTGGCTGGGAAATGGCTTAGGTGGCAAAGAAGGAATGGGGGAAACATGAGTTCATGCAGACCATCTTATGGGCATTTCATATAACATGGATTCAGCTTTGTACAAATCTATATTCCTGACATGCTAAATTAACCATTTATAACTGCATTGGAGATGGCAACACACAGTGATTATTCCACAATAATTATGCTGGCTGGCACAAGCCTTTTGTGTACAGTAACAATGTGTGTCTTCAGGATTTTGGTATATATCTATACACATATCTTTCAACCTAGTTAATGGACAGTTTCCTTTGAAAGGAGTGAGTGCCATGCTTTGATGGTTTCAGAACACAACACTGCACTCTCTGTAGTTAAAGCACTTAAATGCAACCATTGTGGGTGCACAGTATTTACTCACAGTGCTACCTCTTCTCACAGCCAAGACAGAAAGAAGGACTAGCTGGAGTGTATAAAAACAAATAACTACCTGCTGATGGTGGAAGAAAGTAGTATAGAAGACAATCTCACAAAAGGCCTCAGTAAGTAAAAAGGATAGGCGGGACTGAGAGGAGCAAGTATGGGAAGAGATAGCTAAGTTAGCTTATTATAGGCAGCAAAGCAGCATTTGAAACATTGTTCTAGATGTGTTTTGCCCACAGATTGTCTAGCCAGAGTGGTCTAGTTAGTGGTACCTCGGTTTACGAACTTAATCCATTCCGGAAGTCCGTTCTTAAACCAAAGCTGTTCTTAAACTGAGGCGTGCTTTTCCTAATAAGGCCTCCTGCCACTGGTACCCTTCCACCGTTCGGCTTCCATTCGTAGACAGAGGTAAAGTTCACTAACCAGAACACTTCTGGTTTTGTGGAGTTTGTATACCAAATAGTTCATAAACAGGGCTGTTCTTAAACTGAGGTACCACTGTATTTCCCGCTTGGACTACTGCAATGTGCTCTACGTGGGGCTACCTTTGAAGGTGACCTAGAAACTGCAACTAATTCAGAATGTGGCAACTAGACTGGTGACTGGGAGTGGCCACCAAAACCACATAACACTGGTCTTGAAAGACCTACATTGGCTCCCAGTACGTTTCCGAGCACAATTCAAGGTGCTGGTGCTGACCTTTAAAGCCCTAAATGGCCTTGGCCCAGTGTACCTGAAGGAGTGTCTCCACCCCCATTGTTCAGCCCGGACACTAAGGTCCAATGCCGAGGGACTTTGGGGGTTCCCTCACTGAGAGAACTGAGGTTACAGGGAACCAGGCAGAGGGCCTTCTTGGTGGTGGTACCTGTGGAATGCCCTCCCATCAGATGTCAAGGAAATAAACAACTATCTGACATCTGAAGGCAGCCCTGTTTAGGGAAGTTTTTAATGTTTGAAGTTTTATTCTGTTTAAAATTCTGTTGGGAGCTGCCCAGAGTGACTGGGGAAACCCAGGCAGATGGGCAGGGTATAAATAAATTATTAGTATTAGTTGTATTAGTAGTATTAGTATTAATGTGAGCAGTTTCTGAGCTTTGGGAGCAGTACTGCACCTAAGATTTCAGATTAAAACTGCCACTGCTGGAGTGAAAGGAGGACCTTTTTCTGCCTCCCCACTTCCAGCCACTCTCTTAGGACTGGAGAAGAGACCCTCATAAAAATATTAGGGGGGCGGGCAGGGGATGGATGGCTTTGGGTTTGTTTGTTTGGTTTTTTTGCAGTCTTCAGATGAGCACTAGACCATGTGAAAAATGAGTAAGATCTTAGCTGCAGCTCATTCATTTTCAGCTTTGTATTCTTGTTATTTAAAAAGTGCGCCTAGACATTCTGTTGCAGCGCTCATAACCTAGGTTTAAGGTGCCATATAGCGCCTAGCTTTCATATCTCAGTTTTGAACACCGCAGCAAAGGGACAAGTGTGGCCGAAATACAGAATGTGGCCCTCAGAACATAATGGACTAGAATTGTCAGATCACACAGCTCCATCCCAGATTCCTCTTTCTACAACACCTCCAAACATTTCCTGTCATATGCCAGAGAACAGCATCCGTCTCTGCATTCTCCTCAAAAAAGGGAGCAAATTTGAAAAACCAAATGGGGCATAAAGTATCTATACACTCAACACATTCTAGTGAAACATGTACTCAAACATTTAAAAATAGCAACATACTTACACTGACAGTACAATTTTATATAGCCTTACTTAAAACTAAATCCAGAGTTCAATGGAGCATACTCACAGGAAACTACATATACAATTTCAGCCTGAAAAAGGCTTGTCTTCAAATTACATGGCTTTATTAATTGTTTGTGCCACTGCCTAGACTTCGTTTCCTCACCAGATTTTTGCACTGTACTTATATTCAGCAGTTTATTCTGTTTTACCTATGACTTGCACACAAAGCTGTTTTTTGCAGCAACAGTGCAGTTGTAACTGCACATGGAAGAAAATATTGTGGAGTAGTGGGAAAGTGTACTAGTAGTAGGATAATGCCAGAAGTATTTTCCTTGAGTCCCACCAGCAATCATTTATGCCTGAAGGCATAGGATTTATTTACTCTCTTAATATCATCTTACTTTTCAGTGCGGCAAATTTTAAGTGTTCTTATGTAATATTATGCAATATAAAACATTTCTGTCCTCTAACAGCACAGCATTTATTTTAAAATCAGGAAGTACACACACACACACACCAGCAGCATTGATTAAAAACTGTAAGTGAATCAAGCCAGTCATTTATAATAGCATAGATTATCAACCATGAACGCTAGGTATCATGGGATTCAAAATACATTTAACAAGCTTAGCATAGAGCTGTTTATACTGTTGCTATAACAGGAGCACCTCTTATTGTAGTATATTTATTTATCCATCCTTAAAAAAGGAGAAAATTTGTTTAGTGTTCCCTCTCACTTATAAGGGAGCTGTTATGAAATGAACCTTAAAATTCAAAGGTTAAGGTCATGCCCTATGGCTGGATTTCAAACAGATTCCCTGGGGGGAAAATTGCCTTTTCATATTCAGATACGCAGCACACACTATATGTAGTCAAGGTTTAATACAATAATCCAGTTTTCTGTTCCCTTAAACTTCTTTCTTCTTCTCGTCACACTGGGGTCCTTTCTGTCATTTGGTTTGTCTCAATAGGCATGCAAGCTCTGAGCAGCAAATGTTTCACCTATCTGTGGCAAACTGATGCACAACAAAATGGCTCTTGTATGGCATCCCTGGTGGAAGGAGAAATGAAATGAAAGATGCAATGGCCCTGTTCAGATGATAGTATCTCAGCTTATTAAATCAAGATACACACGAGTCTTTTGGTTCTATGGTTACCAGCTTTAGAAGAAGCCAAAATATATATCTTGGCTTGTTCTGAAGGTGGCAACCATAGTTTCCCAATTCAGACAAGACAGAAACTATGGTTAATTAGAGACTTCCTGGTTTAAACGTAAGTTTCACCAAGGGGCTGCAGGCAGAGGCAATTGACTTATGCATATCTGTTTATGATTTTCTAAATGTGGCCAAAGATGGATGAGATGAAGTGGTATTTTATTGAAAAGTACTACTCTGTGTGCAGTGTGCACTTCCTTTTACGAACTGTAGGTTAGCAGAAATTATAATGACTGTCGGGATGCTTATAGATATAAATACATTTAGTCTATTGAACCAGAATGTTCTGAAATAAGGTACATTTAACAGTCATCCATCCCCAAGGAATGGCAGCTTCGCTTCGCTGAAAGAGTCTGGAAGTGCTTTGTCGTAAGTGGAGGCCACCAGGCAGGCTATAGACAAAACAGACAAAGCCATTAGAAAAGGAATATGTGGAAGAGGAAGCCTGTGATAAAAGGGAAATTTCATGAAAATAGGAATGCTTCTCACTATCAGAGAGCTATGCATTCATTCACATCTACCCATTCTTTGCTCTTTTTTCCAAACAAGCTCAGCATGCCTTATATATGGTTCATTAAAAAACATCTGAGCGTAAGAAGGGCCTGCTGAATCAGGCCAATGACCGTCTAGCCCAGCATCCTGTTCTCACAGCATTCAGCCAGATGCTTGTGGGAAGCCAACAAGCAGGACCAGAGAACAAGAGTCCTCTCCGCTTCTGCACTTTCCAGCAACTGATATTCAGAAACTTTACTGCCTCTGATATCCGACTGGTGGTCTTCCATTCAGGCAGTGTATAGAGCTCCGCAAGCATAAAATGTGACTTTACACTATTTTCTAGACCGGAAGGATGGATATACCTGTAGAACACATACCCTGACTAGGATCATGTGTACAAGCAACATTTCAAAGGGACAGCTACCTGTATGTTACTCTGTCGCAACAACCATTACAATAATTATTGCAACACCTTAAAGACTAGAGCTTTTATTGGTTAGTGCATGCTTGATATGCATTGTATGTATCAATAAAATGGTCTAAACACCAGATCATTGGATGACAAGATGCAAAGATGACAATACTGACATACCGTAATTTGATAAATATGGGATATTAGAATGGTATGTTGCATTTACGCAAGCTATATCCTAATATATAAGAGCTAAGTAGTATATTAATTATTGAAATACATACATGTAACTTTCATTATCTGATATCTGATTAAAATATGAATTAAATTGGTTTTATTTTAATGCATGCAAAATTATTATTTCTTTAAACTCTCAGTGTCAAAGGGATTACCATGTATTAGTTCTTTCAAGTTATATGGAGACAATATATTAGAACCAGTATTAGGAAACACTCTACAGATTTTGAATATAAATTTAAATTCACATTTACCACTTATTTTGTTTACATTAGAATAGCTTGTTTATACAAACTGTTGAATACCATTTTTAACAGCTTTATTACTCAAGTGTGGTAAGACTTTAAGCAACAGATAGCCAATTAATTATCTTTCTAAATGTAAAGTGAGACTCCAGGCTATATTGTATTTGTGGTAAATGTTACACTTCTTTGTGTAGGGTGGAAAACTAGAACTTGTCTAAACAAAGGGAAATTAAGTTGCAACAGATGGGCAGAAAAAGAGCATTAACAGAAGAGGAGACAACATCAACAGTATGCCCACTTCAGCAATCTTAGACATTCAGCAGAATTACCACAGAATAATTAGACTGCATTCTTGTCTTTTTTTTCAACAGCAACAACACACCTGTTGGTATGATTCAAATGATAGTTGTTTTTACACTGAAAAATATACATGCAAGATGGACAGCTGTGAATGAAGTATGAGTAGTCAAACGGCTGAGGTTCCCTGAAAAAAATACATAACTGGGGTTCCCTTCTTTCAAATTTATTGCAATCTCATCAAACACATGTCATTCATATTGCACCATGTGTGCCTTTTAAAACTTGCTTTTTGTACCTTCATTAAGAAATAATTAATTGTGCCCCTAAGAATCCAATTTCAGTTACTTTCCTCCCAAAAAGCTGACATATGACTCAAAATCAAATTGCCATAAAGTTATTGCTGCATCTTTCTTTTTTTAACATAAAAGGTCAATCATATGGAAACTGGAGTGTTTTAGGGCCTGTTCACATCATGTATTCATCCAGGGTCAACCCTGTATTTATAGGGTGAAGGGAGGTGGAATGTGTGACTTGTGGTTGTCAATGTTGTCACTGATGTTTTATATGCAGTTCCATTTTAAAGTACTGTCATCATCCTGGAAGCTGTTGTTATTGCATGTAGAGTGTTCACACAGATGTCCCTAGCTCACACAACCACTTTTACTACTCATTTATGAGCCCTCCTTACAAAACACCACAAGGAGATGGAGGAGAGGTTGGCATGACATGATAACGACAAATGTGGGAAGGTCTTCAAAGATAAGGATTCCCGAATAACATGGCATGTTTTCCATACAAATGCATCTAATTAATAATATCAATGTGTGATCCTAGGCAACCCATTCCTCTTCATCTGCTTTTAACTGCAGAAGGACAAATAAGGACTTGCACCACCATACCTAAGGGCATAATTCTATGCCTGACAAGTGAGGTTGAGATAATCTACTTTACTCTCTAAAATTTGAACTCTACTTGGATACCATACAGTAAGCACTTACTACAGGAAAGCCTAGCTTAGGATTGTACAAGTCTTTTTTAAAATCCCAAACAGCCAAAAAACACCATGAGCGATCTACAATGTGATCTGCCACATTGTACAGTAGATCACTGGTGCAATTGCTTCATCTACAAATGCTGTTGAACTGCTCACACTGTGCAGATGTGTTTACCTGGAATCATGGCCAGAGCCAGTTCTAAGGTCAAATCAGCAACATAAACATTGGCATTGCATTGTGAGGAGATGACTATACGCCTTCTCATTCTGGGACTGCCAAGTTATAAAATCAGGGCATTAGAACTTATCTTGCTTTCCCTTGGGCATACTTTACATTACATACCTTTAGTCATGATAACAGCTTCAACCTCCGCATATAAATACAAACAAATACTATATAAGATTCACTTCCTACTGTCATGCAATACTGGAACTTGCCTGCATTCTCAACATGCCTCTAAAACATTAAGACAAATTTCTGAGAACCAGAAATATCTGGTTATAATGGCAATACAAAAAGTCTTGTGACAAACTGACTGAGTAATTAGTTTATTGTGGAATGAGCTTTCATAAGGATGGGAGGGAGAAGGCTATGCACTAGCTGTATGGAAATGAAAACAAAACAGGAATAGGGGACCTGTGGCCCTCTAGAAGTTGTTGGCTATGTTGACTGGGGATTATAGGAGTCAGAGTCCAACAACTTCTGGAGTGCAGCTTAAAGTTGCAGAAGGTTCAATAGTGCTTTTAATGTTTCGTGATGATTTTATATTGCTATAGACAGCTCTGATACTGCATGAGGTGTGTGTGTGTGTGTGTGTGTGTGTGTGTGTGATGTACTCCTATTCCCCAATCCTAAACATGATAATTCATCAGAAAAACAGATTGAGTTCAGTGTGATTTAACTCTGACTAAGAAAGTGCAGTGTGATCCTGTACATGTTTACTCAGAAGTAAGCTCAATTAAATTCAATGGCATGTACTCTCAATTAGCATGGGTCTGCAGAGATAAGGCACTCCTGCCATTGGCAGCCTACTTCTGGAAAGGAGTGTAGCATTTGAAAGATGATCAAGGCACAAATATATACTGTAGTCATTAAGTCTGGCAGGTCTTGCAGTGCTATTAAGATAATATAAAGTGACACTTCATTTCTTAGTATTACTGAGGATAGGGGTGTCCTGAGGTATAGATGTACTGCAGAATTATGGTGACATTTCCCTTCCTACCTTTCAAAACAGAAAGAAAATATTTTCTTTTCCTGGATACTTGTCTCCATATCATCAAGTGATGTAATTCACACTGGCTTCATGAAAGTTAGCAGAGCCCAGTCGAACAGGAAGTCTGTTTATGGAACGGGAGGGGGGAGCTTTTGGTCTTTCACATTTATAATTCAGCTTCAATAAGCCAAGCTACGCATTATAATTTTTAAACCTATTGTTTACAAGCCATTAAGTAATTTTTTTGTTTGAAATACAACATATGCTCCCTCTACAGCTTTCTAAATCACATGATACTTGGACAGTCCAAAGATTAAGGTCCATCCTGTTCATAATAAGTAACAAACAGTAGAATCGTTAGTCACTAAATTAAAAAAACAAGTTTATGGAAGTTGAGAATCAGAGTCAGCCTCATCACAAATGAAAAGGAAGGAAGAAAGCAAGTTCTGCATACCACTTTATACTATTCTACTTGAGGTTAGCTCAGTGAGTCTCAAACCTCATTGAAGGGGGTGGATGGGACATTGGGAGAAAATATACAGTATGTTAAGCTGCAGGGAAGGTTCTAGAGGTAGATGGCACCAATCAAGCCCTGTGTAGAATAAATCCTCCCACCAATGAGGTGATTTCAGGTGGTCACCTCGCCTTCTGCTCCATTATTCCAAAGTGACTCGAGCATAAAACATTCCTAAAGAGCTGCATTCATATATTTTTTTCCACATGACTTGAGATGGGAGTCAGAGTTAACCTGTCATACTGTTAGTACAGGTTTACTTCTCCAATTCATTGACCCTTCAACTCAGTAACAGCCCCTGTGCTCACAAGTGTGTGCAGATACCATTGCATTCTCAACCACAGACAGAGTTATTGATGCTGGATTGGGGAGTGACAGTAGGTAATGTAAGTTCTAAGAACTGGAGAAAACTAGGTTAGATGCTTCCACTTTTGATCCGAAACATTGTGTGCTAGGTCAAAAATGTATCATGCATCCCTGAAGATAATATGTATCTGCTTTCATAAAATGACTGCCCCAAGACTGTTACAAAATTGAAGCTATTGTATATAACAAATAAAAGCTCATAAAGTAAGGAGGGGCAACATTTATAGTGAAATACATTTCCTTTAAGTTTCTAGTATGCCATTTATGAATTAAGCTAAGCATCCTGATCCTGTACATGCTTTAAGTTCAATGACAGTTGTTTCCTTGTAAAGCCACAATCGTAAGTGGTGGCTGCACACCTACTGAGTAGCTGACCCCTGGTTTCAGTGAAGCTATCACTAAATAAACATGTAAATGACCAGACTAGATGCAAATATGCCCATGACTCCAGCCTTGCCCCTCAATGTCATGCATGTTTACTTATAAGTAAATCACTGTGTTCAAAGGGATTTCCCCACAAAGAAGTAGATGAAGCATTGCGACCTTGATTAATGCTCTTGTTGATTCATGATCAAATCAAAGTTCAGAACAGATTTGTTTCCTCTAAAATGGTTTTTTTAACCCCCCCCCCAGGAGAAACTATATTTTTTATTTATGCAGTTATTTGTTAGGATCAAATGCTAGAATACACCTGTTCCTCTGCTGGAAATAAAATACATAATTCATTATTTACAAATTGGGCCAGGATTAGTATCACACACACAGCTTTTTAAAAATGTTTGTGGGAGGGGAGGTTATTGCTTTGACTATTTATTTCTGCTTTTATCTTGTGTTTTTATTTTGTGAACTGCCCTGAGATCTTTTGATGAAGAGTGGTATATAAATCAAAGGAATGAATAAAAGAATACAATGCTTTTAGTTCTGCTCAGACAGCAGTCTTGGGGTTTGACCCTTGGTGTCCCTGCCAACACTACAATTCTATGACTTGATGATTCTATGAATCTCAGCACCCTGTAGGTGTCCGAGGCCATATGGACAAAAAATATAGTCACACAAGCACACACAGGAAGGCTGTTGATTCCTTGGCATTAGCATGAGCTGCTTTGTGTGCAAAGCTGGTTACTAGTGTTACAATCAGTAAGCAGCACAACAACAAATTACAAGGTTAGAACAGCCCAGCGGATAAAAAGTACCAACCCACAAAATGTTTCATGAGGTGCCTTGACCAGAAAGAGCTATAAATCACGGAGCAACTGACTACCTCCTAGGCTGAGCTAATCCACCAACAGAATCTCCAGTGCTGGCATGTTACCCACTAACGGAATGTTCCGTGTGAAATGAACTGGCTGCTAAATGTTTCTGCTTGAAGTTGTACATATAGCAGATTAGTCCAGCTGTAGTCATGGGTTATTGGTTGCACTTCTTTTGCACATATGAAGCAAAACTATTCTTCAGCTCTCAAACAGAAAGAAAAAATGCAAGAGTAAACAGGCACCAAAAAAAGTGAGTCATCACTTCCAAGGCAAAAGTTATTTTGCTTTCAGTTACATGAGCTGAATATAAACTATCAGTGTGACAGGTATATCCAGCTTACTGCTTGCAAATATTGCCCACCCTGCCATCCCTCCCCAGCCAGCAGTCCACATTGTATTTTCTTGGAGAAATATCCATAGTCAGGTTTTGGGCTGTTTTTCCGCCCTAGTAATAATAATAAATACTTGATTTTAGATCTGGCTCAGTCGCCCACAAAACTGAGAACCCCACAAATCAAGAAAACGATTTTTGCCCCCAATTTGCTTTGGCTGGCCCTAGGCTCCGGCTTCATTGCCTGCGAGTCGCATGATGCGGAGATCTAGATCTCCAGGCGCCCTTCCAGCTGCCCAATCCCCAAGGCGGCAGCAATGCTGTCCCTTGTACCTGCCCTGCCCCAGCCTGCCTCCTCGACGGAGATGACAGCGCAGAAAGCAGAAGCATCCCCTCTGCGCCGGCGACGAGGGACGCGAGAGCCCGCCAACGCCGGCTGTGGGTTTTGTACCTCCTTCACGCTCCCCGTCCGGGACTCTTTGCAGCTGCTCCCCCTTGGCCAGCGCTCCCTGCTCGGCCCCTGCGAGCCACCCTCTGCGGACGACACCCGAACCGCTGCCTCTCTCCCGAATCCCAGGGCTCCGGAGCTGCCAGACGCCTCGGGCTGCTGGCTCCCTGGTTACCGCGGGCAACAATCCCACCCCGGCGACAGGCGTATACACACGCACTGCTGCACCTAGCAGCAGCCGCGGCCGAGAAAGCTCCGCCTCTTCTCTCCCCCCCCCCACCCCTCGCTTCTGCAAAGCGCGCGGAGCTTCTCCTCAGCCACAGGCGCGGGGGTTTTCTCTGCGCGCGTGAGGGATGGGAAGGCAAGCAGGTGCGTGCGCGTCTACTGGGACGACGAGAGAGGGACGGAGGGAGGGGGAGCTGACTCGGGGTGCTGCGTTTTGCTCCCCCCTCCCACCCCGCAGAAGGATGCTGCGTGAGGCTAGTTGTGCGCGCGCGCACGCGGCGCGACTCCATCTGAGGGAGCCACGCAGCGCGCCCGGCTAGCCCGCTATCCCGAGAACGAGGGCGCGCGCCTGTCCTGCTGCGGCGCCGGAGCAGCAGCTGCGAGGGTGTTTGTTGTCAGTGGCGCGTGTGGCCGCGGGTGTCGCTCTCCCGCTTCCCACCCTGGGCAAAAGGACAGGAGGAAGGGCTCCTTCCAGCTCCCTCTTCGTCTCTTTACAAACACACGCACGCGGGGTTGAGGCACCCAACAGCAGCCGGCCGAGCGCCTTCTGCCAAAGCCGAGCTGCCGCTCTCGGAGCGGGTGGCTGGCGCGCGCGCGCGCAGCGGGCAGACTCTGGTCTTTCTGCATGGGAGGCCCGCCATTTTTTTCAAGGGCAGATTCCCTCACGTGATGCCCCGACTAGATGCGAGAAAGCGAAGGGAGGCAGGAGCGGCGCCTCGAAGCAGTCCAGCGGCGCCGCTTTTCGCCCAGTTGACGCGCTCTGCCGGCGGCGACGGGGTCTTTTCGCCTGCAACTGGCATTTCCAGGTCGATACTCCGTACAGAAATTGTGTTAAGGGCACCGTAAGGTCATGCGATGTTCATAAGCAACAACCCTCAGCTATTCGTTGTCCTCTTAACATGGAAGCCTTTGAGGGTCTGCTGCTTGACATTGAGGCCACTTAAGCCATTGCTCGTCAGCTGGAAGTGGACATGGTTCTGTCTCTGTAGAACCACGTGGCACTTGAAATAACGTTATTGGGACATGATAGGCTATGGTCACACTCCAGTTTCCTGTGGTTTGCTGGGTTTCCAGTGCGGAGTTGACACATGGACATAAGAAGGGGCTGCTGGATCAGGCCCATGGCCAGTCTCTTCCAGCACCCTGTTGTCAACAGTGGCCAACCAGATGCCTGGGAAACCTGCAAGCAGGATTTGAGCAAAAGGGCTCCCTCACTTCCTGTGGTTTCCAACTATTCGGAAGTGTTGCTGCCTCTAATTTTTAATCTGTGTTCACACAACATTATTCAAAATGCATATGTATCCTGTACTTTGTTATGAAATGCTACTGCTCAATGCATTGCTTCTCAAACCAGCTTCACACCAGATGGAGTTCATTCCTAATTCATCTCTAGCTATAGAGTGAATACATCCGTGCCCATCAGTGCCCCCTGTGTGTATACAAACAGAAACAAGTCTGACACAAATGAAGCCATGCTAATATGAGCAGCTATGGTGGGAAGAGATGTGAAACACACCATACAGAAACAATTTCCCTGTGCTCCAAGTGGGTCATAGGAACACACACATAGGAAGCTTCCATATACCCAGACCACTGGTCCATCTATTACCGTATTTTTCTTCCTACTCCCTGTTCCAGTCACTGATTGCCCTGAACCCCTGGCCTGCCTGGCATTGTCAAGTCCAGGGCTCAGTCCACACAAGCAAAGTTCAAAGGTCAGGAAACACAGTCCAGGGTTAATCCAAGTAGCCAAGTCAGGATACTGTCCAGAGTCAAACCTGAAGCACAGTGCCATAGAGATCCAGGAGCACACACATCAAGGTCCCTCAATATGGGCAGCTGAGCAGACACAGCAACTCAGCTCTGCTTCCCTTTTGTACTTTGCATGCTGATTGCAGCATCTGGGCTTGATGAGGCATGTGACCTTCACTGGTTCCAAGCCTACTCCAGATGAGAAATCACAGGCTTCCTCCCAGAGCTAGCAAGCTCCACCTGGCCAGTTAGCGAGCCGTCCTGTGGGCCCTTGCCTGCCTCAGCCAACTAGAGTGCCACTCCTGCTGCTCCCTTTGCCTCAGAGCCTGCCATGTTCATGGGGACAGGGCCCTTTTGGCCCGGCTGCTCTAGTTCTTGTTCGTTGTCCTCTGTCCCCTCGCCATCCTCTGTCACCCTGTAAATACTTCCTTCTCCAGCCCCTGCTTGCCCCAGTGTGTCCCAGTCTCAGCTACACCCCTCGCCAGGGTCCTCTTCCTCTTCCCTGTCGTCCAGCCAGTTTGTGACACTGATCCATAAAAGTACAGGTACTCTCATCTCAGGGCTGCTAAGTTTGCTTGCTTGCTTGCTTGAAGGACTTTATCCAAGCATCACTGTTACATAAGAATAAATACTTCAGATGTTCTAACAATCAGTGAGTGGTAGTTTTGTTTATTGTTTCTAAGTTCTGTCTTAAAATATTCCTATGTGATGGGTTTTTGATGCTATTTCCCCCAATTTATTTAAATTTGATTAAAAGTCAAATTATTAATCAAATAAAATGATTTGAAAATATATTTTTGTTTTATGTCTTTATTTATTTTTATAATATTTTAAATTACATTTTCTGTTTTGTAATTTCAAATAAACATTTTACAAACTTTAAATATCCAATGACTTTCCTTCATCTCTTTCCGAGGTTTATTTTATATATCATACATCCCTGCATATTTTACTATAACCATTCAAATCAATTTTCCACTTTTATATCCATCAAAAATTATTTACTCTGTTGAATTTATCTTAATGCTGCCGGCGTTTTCAGCTGTGCAGTTATTTTCCATATACTCAAAATATGTCTTATATTTATTGGCCAATACTAAAAAAGCAGCTGCTCAAAGTGAACTAATTTACAATATGTTGCAGTAAGATATTGTTACATATATGTAGGGCAAAGGTGCAAATCCTTCTAATAACAGAATGTGGAGCGGAAAATGTACAATTATGCAGTTATTACAAAGCTTGGAAGTTATCTAAGTGTTAAAGAAGGCAGAATCTTAATATATTTAGACAGAATTTGGCAATGTGTATTGCTATAACAAAGTAAGTTCTTCACAAGATAATACAATGTGTACCAAATTATTACTTTTAATTTGTGAACGATAAGACTGATTTAACCAGTTAACAGTGCAGGTGGTGTCCAGTGGATTTCATCTCAATTTTCCCCCCCTTGCCTGTTCACCATTCCCCTACTACTTAGGGGAGTCCTCAGATTGAACACCAGTCATGAAATGACCTGCTTATGTTAATAATACTGTTTTTTCTTTCTTTCTCTCTCTCCATAGTGTATTACTTGGCAAGTCAAATCTTCAGAACTCAGTAGTCACAATATGCATACTTTTTGTCTAGTATATGCATTATTTTGATCTGCCTTTTCACTTGTGCACTCTGCTAATTTAATATGATCATTTTCGGCTTCTGCTCACAGTCTAGCAATCAACTGAGCACTGCAGAAAGAAAGCTGCAGTATAAAGAGAGGTAAGTGACAGGAAGACATCTAAGTAAGAGCTAAAAATATAACATTAGCCTATTTTCTCCGACTCCTGTTTATAACTTGGAGCCAAAAAAAAGGTTGTGGTTTTTGCATGAACACTAGTTATTGCTTATTGGTATTTGTCATCTTCTGCTATTTCTGACATCGAACCCACTTAGTTCAGTGGGGTTTACTCTACAATTAGGGCGCATAGGATTTCAGCCAGAGACTATTTTCTGCACTATGTACAGGTGCATTTGAACCATAGCTCCAATCCATAATCCAGTGAGATGGTGTGCATGCTCACGTCTGTGCTTTTAGAGTTTCCCCAACATTTCCCCCACTTTTCACCCTTAAATGAGCAGCTTCTAAGCAGTTTTAGAGGAAAGACAACAGTGATATGGAGATGAAGCAAGACACATTTTTCAGATTCCTGTGAACCAGCATGCATTTTTATCCACTGGAACAAAAAATAAAAATTTAGCTCCTAGATGTCTGCATCAGATTTTTTTTTTGGATCCTGGGTGATTTTGCACTTGTAAATTTTCGGTCTCTGCAATAGAACCTAATGCACAGCTGCTCACTGAGTCTTTTTTAACTTGATGGCATAATATAAATACTACAACTCCCTCCATCCAACTTATAGATAGCTGAATTTTTGAGCACACAGAGTACAAGGAATTCTGATTGCTAAAAATAAAGACAGAAAATAGGGCATTAAAAAAGCAGTGTCTGAATTCTAGTTATGCTATAGAAATGTATTTATCATAAGAAGTGAAGATTAGTTGCGATGGAAGAAGGCAGGTAGAACACAGAGCAGATAGGATGGAGTCGTATGGCTGTGTGCATTTACATATCTGAATTATCCTGGGATGGAGGGGGAGGGGTACGTTGCATTTCTGTGCCAGGGACAAGCTACACATGTCTCAGAATGGAGAGAGATGGAAGTTTCTCCATCAAATACTTCCATCCAGCTAGAATGCTGCTTGCAGAATTGAAGCACGATTAGGGACAACGAAAGCTGCCTTATACTGAGCCCATCTAGCTTAGTATTCCCTACAGTGATTGGCAGAGGGTCTCCAGGATTTCACTCTCTCCCAACCCTACCTAGAAATGCAAGTGATGGAAATGGAGACCTTCTGGATGGAAAGAAGACGCTCTACCACTGAGCGAAATGCCATGGGAATTCTGTATTTGCCACAAGCAAGAGAGCGTTAGTTGCTCCTCTGCCGTGTTGAAATTGGTGGGGAAAGGTATTTTTGTCTTAATCAGTGCTGGATTTACGTATAAGCTAAATAAGCTATAGCTTAGGGCCCCACTCTCTTGCCCCCCCAATATACTTCTTAATTGTGTTTCACTATTAATATACTTCTTCTTAAATGTATTTCAGTTCAACAATTACTTTGATAAAATACTTATTTTGTTATGTGCAAATGGCTTTAGATACCTATTAGGTCCATAAATTACCATATAGCATATATTCAACACAAAAAAGAGTGACAATTTGTTGTTGACAAAGGACAGCTGGACATATAAAAGGCCCCATTACTTTCAGTAGCTTAGGGCCTCATCGAACCTAAATCTGGCCCTGCTTACCAACAAACTTTAGGTATGGAGAGAAATCAGTGAGATGAAAGTTGTAATAAATAGAAACAAATATATAAAATAAATATAAGGTAAAGGTAAAGGGACCCCTGACCATTAGGTCCAGTCATGACCAACTCTGGGGTTGCGGCGCTCATCTCGCTTTATTGGCCAAGGGAGCCGGCGTACAGCTTCCAGGTCATGTGGCCAGCATGACTAAGCCGCTTCTGTCAAACCAGAGCAGCACACGGAAACGCCGTTTACCTTCCCGCCAGAGAAGGTATTTATCTACTTGCACTTTGACGTACTTTCGAACTGCTAGGTTGGCAGGAGCTGGGACTGAGCAACGGGAGCTCACCCCGTCACAGGGATTCGAACCGCCGACCTTCTGATCGGCAAGCCCTAGGCTCTGTGGTTTAACCCACAGTGCCACCTGCGTCCCTAAAATAAATATAGCTAAAGGTAAATTGGTCAGTGACCCCATGATGGTTAAATCCAGTCAAAGGTGACTGTGGGGTGCAGCACTCATCTCTCTTCAGGCCGAGGGAGCTGGCATTTGTCCGCAGACAACTTCCTGGCTCATGTGGCCAGCATGACTAAACTGCTTCTGGCACAACGGAACACTGTGACAGAAACCAGAGCGCATGGAAATGTTGTTTACCTTCCCGCCACAATGGTACCTATTTATCTACTTGCACTGGTATCCTTTCAAACTGCTAGGTTGGCAGAAGCTGGGACAGAGCAATGGGAGCTCACCCAGTCACATGGAATCAAACTGCCTATCTTCCGATCAGCAAGCCCAAGAGGCTCAGTGGTTTAGACCACAACGCCACTCATGTCCCTAAAATAAATATAAGTGGCTGTCATGAAGGTACTGAAAGCTCTCAAGGACAGTGTACATATTTATGCATTAAATCCATTTCAGCCTAGCACTAATCCAAATTAAAGTAGTAATACAGAAAATCTCATACTGTTATCATTATTTAACAAAAAAAAGGACAAGACCCCTGTGAAGCATTAGCCACTTAACAATGTTTTTTAAAATATATATAAAAAAGACCGTATTACCAGTACCTGTTCTTGTGTGTCTTACGTTGTTTGATTGCACTGAGGAAGTTGGCAGAAAAGGAAGTGGTTGGTTTCATAGTTGCCTCTGTTTCCTTTTAAAGACACATTCTCAGTCTTACTAGGTAAATATCTCATAACGTTTCTTCTTCAGAAAAAAGAGAGATTCAGAATGGTTATGCAGCAAATTGTTTTGCTTATTAGGCAAACGTTACACGCTAAGGAGGAGAGGTCTCATACCTCAAAAGAAAGGGTTCTTCATAAATTAAGAAATGTTAGGGCTTATGTGTATTTGTAGATTATTCCTTTAGCAATCTAATCTTAATCTTAGGCCTAGTTGTAGTCTAGGTGTGGTTATTCCCTATACCTACTCAAAGGCATTACTTTATTACCTCTTAGCTTTCAGAAGATAAGAGAGAGCATCACCATTACTCCCGCAACTGGTTTTCAGTGCTTCATCTGCCTTCTGAGGCACTGAAAGCCAGTTGTGAGACTGGTGGTGATGCTCTCCCTTACGTCCTATATGGGAATCAGTATGATAAATGAAAAGAATGCCAAGGATGCTGTGAGATGTCTAGAGGAAAAAGGGGACCGAATAAAAGTGCACCAGAGTTATGACTCTCATAGAAGATGCTCCAAGAAGTGAGAAAAGTGTGAAATTGAATGCAAGCAGGAAGGCAGAAGCCTGCATTCTCACTGTGCTGTGTTTCTGAAAATACCCCAAGCACTATATACAAATACACGCCGCTAAGTACAAAGGCAAGATCTTAGATTTCAGCTATGCAGTACAGGTGTAGGTTTTTCTTCTCTGCAAAGTAACCCAGCCACTTCTGTTGTTGTTCATACTGCATCTTCACCTGAACAGTTGCTTCAAAGGAAGCCCTCACGTGCTGAGGTATTCAGGAACCTGATCTTCCCCAGGGCCTCATGCACAGATGCAGGAATGGGACTATACAGTGGTGATGCGGGGGGCAATATATTCAGTACAGGGGCAACCTTAATAAGTCTGCAGATTATTGCAAGTCAAAATGGAATATCTTTTTAAAAATCATAGGGAGAAGCTTTCATTTCCAGGGTGGGACAATGGCTGGCTCTGGAATGTTCATGAACACTCTAGCCACTCACCCACAGAATGCTGACAAACAGTGCAAATTATGTGAGTGAAGTGAAAGTTCAGTTTGGATGGGAAGAATGTTTGAAGTGCAGGGGGATTTGAACTGGGGAGTCTGGCAGCAAAGCTTAGACACCTTACTCCATTTGCCACTGGGACTGTTCTTGGACTAAGGATCTACCAGATCAATATCTGTTATGCTGCAGCACCCATCATATAATGGCAGGAGCCAGAACTGTAGCTGTTCAGTCCAGCCAGGATCACGTAACTTTAGGTATCAATAGGGGTTTGGTTGGTTATAAACAGTTCCTGTTCCAAGCTGCATGTCTAAATATGATTTGCCTTGCCTTTGACCATTGTCTTCTGGCCAACCTGGTACTATTATCCAGCCAATCTTCCAACTACATCTCTGGCCTTGCCTACATCTTGTTGCCTGCTCTCATGCCTGACCTCCAGCACATCTATGTTTTTTTCATCTCAGTTTCATTTAACTTGTGCCTACCTTGTCAGAATCATCTGTAGCAGAAGCTGCCAATGCAAACTCCTCCATTGGCACCCCTGGCCAGAGCATGCAGACTCTGAGCTTTCTTTAAAAAAAAAAAAATAGTAGCCCTAGAAAGAAATGAAATAAAACGAGCAGATACCCTTCTAAGTTATTTCTGTGAAAAGAGACAACCCGGCTGTTCCTATCTGTCAGTCTTTTTAGCCAATGAGTGAAGTCAAACCTGTGATTGAGAAGTAAGTTGTTTGGAACCAGGCAATAGGAATCTATGGGATTCTAAAGAGCTGCTGTTTCCCCCTACTTTTTCTGCTTCTGTCTAATTTACTGCTCCTTGAAATCTCCATACTTTGCACTTCTTTTTCACATAGCAACCGGGAAACAGCTTTCCTGTGGCAGGTTTGTCTGAGATCAAGGAGAAAAGTAAGAATGCATTTTGCATTTTTTTAAAAAAAATATGTCAGGTGAAAATTCTCCTGTCATTTCAGATGAAGGCTTTAATCCTACACACATGCACATGCACCAGGTAGATTGAACACCTTGTTGCTTACTTCTGACCAAGCATGTTTTGTGCTTTTTATAATAGACAAATAGCAGGGAAAGTCAGTAGCTAAAAATAAGTTATTGCATAATGGCTAATTTGTTACACTTATATAAAAGGTAGTCGCATACCACCACCTTCTGGACAGCAGCATTTTTTCCCTTATATTTCTACAGGAATCATATATAGCAAAGCTGTGAACTGGGAATCAAGTCAAATGAGCTTTCCATGACATTTAATTTCAAGAAAATGTACTTTTAAGAACTTCTAGAACCTCAGCAATATTGTTATAGTGCTAGCCAGCCATTTGCTTTGTTCAATAAATTACTTGCCTGTGGGAGATGTTTAACTAAGCTTTTGGGAGTTAATTGTTAGATTATCATCTGACAGTTGGAGATCTCTCCCTGTTGTTTTCAAGGAGATAGCTTGTTATTACCATACTGTTAAGTCAGGGATGGGGAATCCCTGGTTGTCCTGATGTTTTAAGCTTCAGTCAGTTCGAAAATAAAACTGCTTATTAATGGTATTTGGGGGTTTAGTCCCAGTACTGGTTTTGAGTGCTTGATTTGCCCCTGGTATCTGTCATTGTTACTATTTATTTATTTTATATACCCCTTTCATCTCAGAGAAGCCCACTAATTACTAAAGACAGCAATACCAGCTTTATCACACCAGCAGGAGGCAGCCTCCCTGTTGCATTGATTAACAGAGTTTGGGGGCTAGACTTTTGAGGGTTGATGCTTAATGACACTGACTCCTGTTGGAGGCTTGTTAATCTATAGCCCAGTGTCTTTGTATTTGGGAGTTTGTGGGTGCCTGTGGCGGGATGAGTGAGCTCAACAACTCTGGTCAAGCCAGTAGATCACTGGCAGTTTTTTTTTATAGTGGGAGTAGATCGCAGTCTCTTGGAATTTGGACATGCCTGGTCTAGGGGAACACTAAGCATTCTAAGAGATGTACATGCAACCTGCCATTTGCACACATTCAATATGTGCATGGCCGTGCATATACACATCAGGCCGAACCTGGAAGTGACCAAAAATGCCACAAAAAGGAGCAGAATGGGGTGGGGTGGGGGACAGGGTAAGGGGCAGAAGAAGATGTTTGTTTTTTCCACTGAAAAATCAATGGAATATATATGATTTCACTGGTGCACATGGTGCCTCGGAACATAACACCCATGTAAATGGGGGTTCCCTGTAGTTAGGGATATTATTAATAGCCAGAACTGCCCTTATCTGGGGTGGGGTAGGAAGTAGTAAGAATACTTTATAACAGAATAATTGTCACTAATCAATAGCTGAGAATAGTGTACTTTTGATGTGCCTGTCCTTTTAACATGGGCTTGATGGAGCCTTACAAAGCTTCCTATCCAAATCCAGTCAGGGAATTCTCCCAAACCAATCCACCTTTTGTTTGTTTGTTATTTTCCATAGCTTCCACTGGTAGGGACTCTGTGGAAGGGCATAATGGGTAGAGAGACATTTTATGGAGCCTCTGTGATACATACAATTATATGAGCTCTCCTTCTGCTCCACCAATTATAATGACAGGTTTAAAAAAATTAATTATTCATTCCCATATCATATGTAAGACTTGATTTATCCAGAGAACTCTAAAAGCCAGAAATCTGCCATTGATTTGCTCATTAAAACTTTGTTACACATTTTTTACCTCACCTTTTGATGTTGACAGGTCCTTTTGAGCATACATCAGTATCTCTGTGCTTTTTATCTCTTAGATATCTTAGTGCCTCAGTGGGGCAACATATTTGCCTTTGTTTTGTCAAATGTCAAGAGTATAAAAAGGCAGCATGAGCCCTTGAGAAAGAAATTTGCAAGCCAGATTCAAAATGGGCATGACGACATTTCAAAGACAAAATGCTTATTTACCACAGTACAGCAGTGGCTCATGCAGTGGTTTGCTGGACAGCTTCAAGCTTCTGCTGTGAAGCACTGTTGTATGGCAGAAGGAGAACTTACACTCTTACCACTTGAGGTCACGTGATGGTGACAAAGGTTATGGGACTCTGCACAGACATGTGGCTACTGAGTGTGAGCAAGGGCCCAATGCAGGCCATGACACCTGCAGCCTGTGCTGGCTAGTTATGCTTGCATGTGCTGAGGTAGCAGCCCCTGTGCCTCTGCTGCGTCTTTGTGAGAGGATTTGCCAGAGGTCTTCATTGTGTGAAATGGCACTTCTTCTGGTGGTTTGGAATGGCCAGCATTCCTTCCTGGTAATGCTGCTGACAGGTCAAAAGCAGTTTGAGAAGTGCCACTTTTGTCCCAGCAGTACCCCTCCCTATGCAATCCTGCAGATTATTTCACTGAATGCTGGGAGTAAGATGTCTGGTCTGAACAGCACCACTCCCAGAGCAAGAAATGGTGCTGAACAAGACCGTCTCTTACACCTCACACTGGGAGTCTTGGGATGGGCCAGGCAGAGAATGGATGTGGCACACAGGCTGCAAGTTACCCAAACACGTCTAAAGCCAAGAAGGAAGGAAGTGATTCATTTGACACTGCCTTTTGGCTTGATTGCATGGTGGGAGAAACAGAAGGCAGGATGTAAGCCACTACGGTTTTGCTTGGGAAGCAGTGCTACCTTCAGGTCAAAATCGGCACATATGAAGCCCAATAATATTGTGTCTGCGTAAACTGACAGTGTGTCCCAAAGGCTTCTACAATCATATACAGTGGTACCTTGGGTTACATACGCTTCAGTTTACATACGCTTCAGGTTACAGACTCCGCTAATCCAGAAATAGTACCTCAGGTTAAGAAATTTGCTTCAGGATGAGAACAGAAATCGGGCTCCGGCGGTGCGGCGGCAGTGGGAGGCCTCATTAGCTAAAGTGGTGCTTCAGGTTAAGAACAGTTTCAAGTTAAGAACAGACCTCTGGAACAAATTAAGTACTTAACCCGAGGTAAAGGTAAAGGTACCCCTGCCCGTACGGGCCAGTCGTGTCCGACTCTAGGGTTGTGCGCCCATCTCACTTAAGAGGCCGGGGGCCAGCGCTGTCCGGAGACACTTCCGGGTCACGTGGCCAGTGTGACGAAGCTGCTCTGGTGAGTCAGCACCAGCGCAGCACACGGAATGCCGTTTACCTTCCCGCTATAAAGCGGTACCTATTTATCTACTTGCACTTGGGGGTGCTTTCGAACTGCTAGGTGGGCAGGAGCTGGGACCGAACGACAGGAGCTCACCCCGCCGCAGGGATTCGAACCGCGACCATGCAATCGGCAAGTCCTAGGCGCTGAGGTTTTACCCACAGCGCCACCCGTGTCCCATAACCCGAGGTACCACTGTACAAATATTTGCACCATTAAATTTTATCCTGGGGGAGTGCTCGGGGATTTCTGCTACATAGGCCAAAAATAGTGAGTGGAAGCATTTCTGATTCTGTATGGTTTATTGACTTCTACCATGCCAAAATGATGGACTCTGTGTTATTGCAGATATTTTCTGGCTTGTTTGACTATGGATTCCTCTTAGCCATGCTACTTCAGAGCTGCAGAAGTAGTTTTGGTGAATGCTGTCCACTACTGTTTTTCTAAACTGCTTTTCTACAGGTTTCCATTATTATTATACATGTTCATATAGCTGTTTTTTAATAGCTGCAGAGGAGGCAGCAGTGGGTGGCATTTTTGGTTTTGCCTCTGAATGCAAAACACCCTGGGCTTGCCTTGCTGGTTTCAGGCCAGCAAATATGTGGGTTCAGGCCGCTCAATCTGGCCTCTAACTAATGTGGAGAGCTGCAGATTTTTTAAAATAAAAAAATGCATGGAATGGACAATCCATATCAATGCTAGCAAAAGGTGGGCTTCACCTCTTTCAGTGAATATACCAGGCTCCCTATTCAGAGAAGTGGGACAGTGATCAGGAAGCAGGTCTGGGCATCCAGCAGCAACAAAAGTCAACACCTATTCTCCCTTCTGCTCTTTTCCTTAAGAGCTGGGAGACAGCAAGAGTCAAGGGTTAGCTTTGTTGCTTCTGGGGAATTGAGGAGGTATGCAGATCAGACCTGAATCTCCGATTCTGTTTTCTTGTTTACAGTAAGAAAGAAGCATGAATGAGGATGGAAGTCTGGGTATTTCCTTTTCTTTAGGGAACAGTGTCAAAAATGCATCTAAAATAACGTTGAAGTTGTACTCTTCATTTTCAGCATTTGTTATACTGCCTATTAGCAGTAACTTCTGTGGAAGGCGTTTAAATGTTCTTTAAAGCCATTAATATTTATTTAAAGCAACAGCTGCAGGAACATAAAAAAACCAAACATCAATTCAAACAACATTAGATTAAAGCAGAGCAAAATTAGTAGTGCCCAAGGTCTAAAAAGGACTGGATGTGGTTTTTTAAACAAACAAACAAACAAACAAACAAACAAAACAAACAAACAGAACATACTGAGGCAAAGTGAGCTGCCAAAATGATCAGGGCATAGGCATCAGGTGAACCTCTCTGGGGAGAGCATCCCACAACTGGAACGGCACCACCAAAATGGCACCCATTCACATCACCTCATTTGGTGATGGTGCCCAGAGAAAGGGCCTCTGAAGATTATCTTTGGGTCCAGGATGGAATATATGGGAGGACACTTATCTTTGGAGCTTTAATGGTTAGTACCAGCAGTTTGTCCTGGGCTGAGAAACAACAGAACACCTTTCTGAAAAGTGCAACACCACACCAAGTTTAGAGATGTCCAGTCATGAATTCCTAATGTACAAACAAGTTGCCCATGTGTGTGCTTTTGAATAGTTAGGAATGCAGGGTGAGGCTCTCTGTGCACAGAAATGCTGGAAAAGGAAAAGTAACTCTCCTCTTTATTTTAGGGATGAGCTTGATCCAATAACAAGCAGAACACAGGGGGGATGAAGTATTGTTCTTGAATTATTCACTGCCTAGCCGAGGAAATGACGAGAAGGAAATCGTCCCCCTGTCTCAGGAACCATGTGGCAATCTAAGATAAGGAAACAGTTGCTAATTTGAGTATAAAAGCAGGAAATGTGATACACTGATTTCCTTTCATGCAAACAGAACAATCTGAGGGAATATGTAAGGACGTTCTTTTCCAAGTCAACTTTCTAATATACACCAAGTGTTCCACTGTGGATATTTTCATTATTTTGACAATTTTGAATACCATGGATGCCAACAACACCAGTCCTGACAACTTATTGCCGAGTAATTTCTGGGGTAAGTACATATCATTATGTGACTTATAATTATTTTCATTTTTATATTCTCTCTGAATTCTGTCTCTGTGATACAATTATGTTGTCCATTAGATGATGTCTTTCTAACGTGTTCATTATACACTTTTGTTATAATATTTTACAGTATATTTTACAACAGGCATATCTGCAAACATGGTAAACCCTAATATTTTGCTATCCCATTTTCCCTGTCAAGTTTCATTGAATGCGTTCAACATTTTAACAACCATGAGAAAAACTATACGCTATTTATTATTGTTTTGCTTTCTGAGGAAAGAATCAGCCAATTATTAAGAAAACTTTGTTGAGAGGTTTGACTAAGGACTTTTGATCATTACAACGCTAAGTTCAGAATTACTACTAGCCCTGGTTACATTTTTCAATACTATAAAGAAGTTTGTGTGTGTGTGTGTGTTTGTTTGGTTTTCTAGACGGGGCAAGTTTTTCCACATGCCTGGGCTTACTGGCATCCTCATTTCTATTATTCTACTAGATCAACATAGAACATCCATTTCTTTTTCAAACCCCAGGATATGGAAAAAGCACAGCCCCTCCCCTGTGGCAATAGCATCAGGCATTCCAGCTACTTTAGCATGAACTGTGAAACGGGAACAGGCTGCCCTGTTTTCCCTTGACATAAGTCTATTTAAGTGTCAAGCGAGATGATGTCAAGAAACATGGGCAGTGTGCTTCCACCATAAACTGTTAAATGATGCTCCCATCCCACAGAGACATTTGTTTGGGGCCCTTATCTTTGTGAAGTTCTCACTTCTCTGGCGGCTGCCTCCTTGAGGATAGTGCTTCCCTCATGCAGATTCTCCTTCGTTTTGGGAGAGGAGCCCCCCATCCCCAGCATCACATATCCTTCAGGGATCTGGACAGGCCGGATTTAGATTTGATGAGGCCCTAAGTTACTGAAGTTAATGGGGCCCTTTATATGACCAGCTGTCCTTTGTCAACAACAAATTGTAGCTGGTGTTTTGTGTTAAATATATGCTATATGGCAGTCATGTCCAACCAGTCAATCACGATTTACGGGTCGATCACGGAGTGTCTGTGGTCGATCGTAGTCGATCTGGTGATCCTGATCGATCCCCCCCCCCCAAATCTCCTCAAAGAAAGCTCAACAACTTTGGTCAATCCAATGGGTAGATCACTGCCATTATTTTTATAGTGAGAGAAGATCGTAGTCTCTTGGGAGTTGGACATGCCTCCTTTATGGAAATTTATGGACCTAATAGGTATCTAAAGCCATTTGCACGCTGTCAGGCGCTGGTTGCTCGTGAGTAACCAGGCAGGACTCCGTCCTGTCTTTTCAGGTTTTATTGGTGCAAACTATTTACAGTGTAGAACCACAAAGTTCATGTCCGTCTTAGTCACTTGCAGATTCTGCGAGTAGCCCCTTCCGGCTTCTCCCCCAACATAAGAACTTAGATACCCCAAATCTCTGCCTCCCCTCCTTATGTTTCACTCCTCTGTGCAGGCTAGGTGATGGAAACGGCATGTCTGCTTCCTGGATAGCTGGGCTAGGTGAGGCGCTTGGGCTCTCAGTAGCATCTTCGAGCCCTCCCCTCGCTTGGTTGCCCCCTCCCCCCCCTCTCCACTGGAGGTGTGGCTTTCCCCACCGTTGGAGGAGGCGCTGCTCCTCAGAAGTGTCAGAAGCTCTCTGTATCCCCCTGGCTCCCTCCTGTGTTCCCTGACACACATGCAGAATGTAGGCAGCCTATACAGTGGTACCTTGGTTTACAACCATAATCCGTTCTGGAGGTCCGTTTGTAAACCAAAACAGGTTGTAACCCAAGGCATGCTTTCACCAATGGGGCCTCCAAAAAAGAAGAAGAAGAAGAAAAAAGGGTTGTAATCCAAAAAAAAAAAAAAAGGTTGTAAACTGGGACACACACTTCTGGAATTGACGTGTTTGTAATCCAAAATGTATGCAAACTAAGACATATGCAAACCAAGGTACCACTGTACATAGAAATGAGCAAACCAGTGATATTTAAGGGAGCAGGCTAGCAGGCAGGGATATTTACATCATAGGAGCCTACACAACACAAAACACTGTTGCTGTATGTAGGTTTTATTTTATTTGTTTTTTATCTTATATTTTAGAAATGTACATCATTTTTTTCTTTAATTTTTTTGGGGGCCCCCCAAGAGAGTGGGGCTCTAAGCTATAGCTTGCTTAGCTTATACGTAAATCCAGCACTGGATCTGGAGCAGTTTGAGAATTACTGTCCTAAAGGCATGGGAGTTTTGAGATCAGAGGTATCAACAGCAACTGTGATTATCCTAGGTTTGAGGAGAAACATGGATTCAGTCAGTATGATACCCAGAGAGGCATAGAGCCCAAACTTTTAGAGAGTTGGACTAGGGCCTAGGAGACAAGGGTTCAAATCCTCACATGGTCATGAAGTCCACTGGGTGACTTTGAGCCTGTCTCTGTCCCTCAGCCCAACCTACCGTACCTCACAGGGTTGTTGTGCATATAAAATGGAGAGTGGGGGAAATGTGTTTGCAGAGGTGGATTTAGGGGAGCTCAACTAGTTTGCCTGCACTGGGCACTGAGTCAAGAGGGGGGTTGCCACAACAAGAGAAGGAAGGTGAGAGGCAGGGGTGGGGAACTAATTTTGGCATTACACAGGGAATCACTGAAATTTGAAAGCCCCAAGTCCTTCACTGGTGTATGCACTTCTCTCTATTCTGCAGTCAAGATATTCTGGACTAGGGTAGAGTCTTGTTGGAAGTAGAGCCACACACCCTTTCTGGAAACACTTTGGAAAATACCATGAGGGACTCTCTGCTGAGGGTCTGTAGGGAAGGAGGCAATCTTGCAGATATTTGGGACCTAAGTCAGTTTTTGGGCTTGAGCTAACCCTTAATTTCCCTGGGAGCAAAACATGCATGTTGGGTAACATCTGGGACCTTTAAAGAGGGATGAACCCAGTAACGGAGTGATAGAGTCCAGAGCAATTTATCCACCTGAACAGTTAGGGGTTTTGTCAATTTCTAAAGGATAAAGTATAGGGATGTGGGTGGCCACAGAGGGTTAAACCACAGAGTCTAGGACTTTCCAATCAGAAGGTCGCCGGTTCAAATCCCCGCAACAGGGTGAGCTCCCATTGCTCGGTCCCTGCTCCTGCCAACCTAGCAGTTCGAAAGCACATCAAAGTGCAAGTAGATAAATAGGTACTGCTCCGGCGGGAAGGTAAACGGCGTTTCCGTGCGCTGCTCTGGTTCACCAGAAGCGGCTTAGTCATGCTGGTCACATGACCCGGAAGTTGTACGCCGGCTCCCTCGGCCAATAAAGCGAGATGAGCGCCGCAACCCCAGAGTTGGTCATGACTGGACCTAATGGTCAGGGGTCCCTTTACCTTTACCTTTAAAGGGTAAAGTAGTTACCCATTATTTTTTATTTTTGGTGACAAAAGTAGTGGGAGGAATACTGTGACATATTCATTATACTAATAAAAGAAATCCATTCGTCATTCACATCGCTACCAAAACCAGCTTATTGTAAATGTGCTGGAAATATTTGTTCACATATGGCAGGAAAAGGAAGTTGGAGTTCAATGTATAATGTTAAAATAAACAAATGCACAGCCTTTCTTCTCGGCTACGTCTTTCCCAGTCACAAAGCCAAAGTTTTGTTGACCAAATTTTTAATGCATTCTGCAAATGTTACAGGATATTTTGCTGATTGCAATGTCTGTTAAATTTCCGTTTTTTGTAAGGAACACCTGAAGCAACTTGGCTCCACATCAGGCATCAGGCTTGCCAACTTTGCAAAAGCCATGCTGATTGGTGGGTATCCAACAACTGCAGGAAACTGAAATGTCCACCTCATATAATTTTGAATATGAGCAAAAGTCATAAATCAAGCCCCACCTAGGTCTGGGTGATGTTATTGTCCCCTCTTATTGTCTAATTGCCTTCTAGAATCGTAGTTATTATTATTATCTGCTATATTGCATATGACCACTTATTCTTTATGGGGGGGATAAGAAAGGGTAACATTACGGAAATGGCTTATGACCACTTCAATACTATAGAAACATTGGTAATAAAGGTAGGTAACTACCTCATGACATAATTAGCTTGTTTTTAAAATAATTCTGCTGCAATGATTCAGGTTTCAAATGGTAAATGTCTTATTTTGAGTATCTACTGAAACTCTAAGAAAGTAGTTTTTCATCTCTGACAATTTCAGTAACAGCTGTTTAGTGACAACATTTGTCTTAATCTTCACAATGTGTTTTTTCTTGTACAGTTGTGGTAGAAGTGTTTTCAAGTGCTGTGAATATTCAATTATGCTTGTGATTTCACATGTAGGGGGAAAGAGGGATGCCATGTATATGGCTGATCCAGACCATATTCCCAGAAGAGACGGGTGTGCTGCAGGCCCCGCAGTGAGTGCTGCCCGGCATTTTGTCACCACCCCCCCGTGGCGACACCCGGGTTGGACCACACCCACCGCACCCCCTTCCTCCGCCCCTGCTTAGACCATGTCCTGGGACCTACCATGTCTTTCTGTGCCTAACACCATAGCAGAGCAGCAAAATATATAGTAGTCAGTTTCTTGTACCTTTAATAGTTTTTTAGGACAGGGGAATGTAGCTTGCCATGTTACAGAGCTGCTGCAACAGCATAAGAAGAAGGAGAGAGTACCTTCTGAAACTTCCCCATGGGAGTTGAAATGATTGGAGCATTGCCATTAACTGTGGACCCAAAACAGGCAGCACTTATCTGGCCAGCCAGTTTTTGTGGCTCTGAAAGCAGTGTGGTGTGCGGGAATCACAGGGCAAGTTTTTAATGACAACAATTAACATCGGCTAATATCAAGCTGTTGCTGAAAGGCACAGGAAAGAAACCGGTCACAAAGACTTTTCCTGGTGTAAAGTTGACATTTGGTAGTAATGATTGTGGTGGGGAACTTCCAGCTTCCACGGGGAAGTATAATTTGGAAATAATACATATCACCTTCCTACAACAGCTGTAAACTGAACTGGCCAAATATTTCTAAAGAAATATATCAGCACATACACATCCAAGCCTAGATATGAAAAAGAAATGAGCAGAAATTCAAATATATCCAGAACAACCAAAGAGAAATTTAAAAGTCAGAGTCATAAATGCCGCCTTTATTGAGATTGCCAATTTGGTTTCAACAGTTTTTGTAGCTACTTTCACAAGGAAACCTTGTGAAATGAATTGTTATGTAAGAGTGGACATGTAAGGGTTCAAAATCCTACTAAATGTGTTAAACTTCTGGTAATATTTCCCCCCTTATTCTCTTTTTAATGGATGTGTGGATTGGCAGGGGTGGGGGAGTGTTGGGCTGTGAAACTGATATATTCATTGATGTAGTTTTCCAGCAGAGGGCAATATACTTACACTATATAGATATATTGATCATTCTAAGGGAAAATTGCAGAGTCTGGGAAACAAAGAAGTTGTTGTTGTTATAAAAAGATACAACAATATTATTTTGGTTTTATTTTCTGGAACAGATGGCTAGCTTACTCTCTGCCACATGATCTGGAGATGTGTGAAATCCCACTCCTGATAAATTTTGCCACACTTATTCACATGATTTAGCTTTCCTGGAAATTCTTCACATCAAAGGCAAAATTTATTTACCTCAACTGTTGATTGAAGGCATGTTTTAAATGGCAATATTGTTCTTCTAACTGAAGGGCTTGTTCAGCAGAACAGTCTACTTTCTGTTGATGTGTGTGGGGAATGCCACTGTGCAATTGGACACATTCTCAAAGGGAGGACTGATTTTTATTCATTTCATATTTTATGTATTTCATACAATTTATTTACCACTTGATTACAGAAAAAGCCACAAAGCATTTTTTAATTGCTTTTAAAAAAAGATTAGCCTTTACAAAACAAATGAAGGCAAATTTTCTACATGTTTAAGGACAGAGATACATTCAAAATAATATAATTATGAATACAGAAGTTTGTAAACACAATGACCTTAATTTCTTAATTGATAAATAATGTGAAAACTGACCACTAAAGTTATACAAAATTGCAGTGTGATAAATCTTGTACTCTGTTTGGTCTATCTCAGTTAGCAGTCTTGAACACACTTCAAAAGTCCATTTGATTTAGGACTTACGACTCAGTCAACATGCTTAGGATTGCATTGTATATGAGAAGTACAAGCTCCATTGACGCACAAAATAAAGCTTTTATCCTCCCACACATTTTAGTAGAGATATTGCAATTTTTTTTCATTGGAATAGATGGCCCTCAGGATCCGTTCCAACTCTACAATTATATGATTCCGTGAAATATTCACCCTATTTTACTTCTTTTGTTTTAGATCATATGATAATAGCATTTTCCGTTTCTATGGTCATTGGGCTTGTGATTGGAGGCGTAATCTGGGCATTGCTGGCTTGCCTGTCTAGTCGCAGAGCCAGTGCCCATATTTCCCAGTGGAGCACCTCATCCTCCAGCCGGCGTCCCAGAGCTTCTCGTGGATCTTCTGCCAGCAGGCCTGGATTTTATCGCAACAGCAGCTGTGAACGCCGCAGTAACCTCAGCTTGGCCAGCCTGACCTTCCAAAGGCAAGCTTCCTTGGAGCAGGCCAACTCCTTCCCAAGGAAATCAAGTTTCCGAGCCTCAACGTTTCATCCCTTCTTGCAGAGCCCCCCGCTTCCTGTAGAAACAGAGAGTCAGCTGATTACATTGGTACCAGCCACCACCACCACCACCACACTTACTGGCACCACCACCAACAGCCTATCTCGTCCCGAGTTCCACTGGTCCAATAATAGTCTTCGTGTCTCCAACTCAACACAGACACCACCTCCTGCTTACGACTCTATCATAAAGGCTTTCCCAGACTCTTGACTCCAATTCTTGGGGATGTATGTATATAGAAAGAATCTCAGTTGTATGATTTTCTGTGGGCTCTATGAAGACACCTATGAAGTCTACCATTGCAAGGACCTGCAGTGCGGAGACCCAAGTGATAGTTCTGTGTCCCTCTATGATAGGCATTTGCTGGAGTGAAACCCTCATGTCTCTTTCGGCGACAAAGGCCTCTCTTGCGCTATTATTCACAATGGTATGCAACATCACTGTGTGTTTATATTTGCATTGTAACCATTGCCTTTAGTTTAGATGCAGACTTCATCTAGTCTAACAAATTGAATCATATCTGAAGACACAGAATGTAAAAATAGTTATCTTTGTGAATATCCTCCAGTTAACCTTAAACACAGTGATGAAACTGCTGTTTTTATTTAGGTTTTCTTTTCTTTTCTTTTCTTTTCTTTTCTTTGTCAAAGCATTTTCCTCTGGGCATTTTGATATACAAAGTAAGTAAATAAATCCTACCACTTGTTCATCAGTTGGCCATAAAGGTAAAGGGACCCCTGACCATTAGGTCCAGTCGTGACCGACTCTTGGGTTGTGGCGCTCATCTTGCTTTATTGGCTGAGGGAGCTGGCGTACAGTTTCCGGTTCATGTGGCCAGCAGTTGGCCATAGTGCCATGTGATTACAAGATTTACATGATTTTTAAAAATAGATGTAAATAGCTTAGTATTCGTATTATATTTCTGTGGGCTAAGATCCTCGATTTATGTTTTAATATCTTTCTAATTGGAACCATTGTCTGATTAAGGCTGCTAGCTTCACATGCTTTCTTAGGAGTAAGTCTCACTGAATTCAGAAAGCTAAACATCAGGGTAGATATAAGAAAAATCTCCTAGAGAAGGGGTTCCCAAACTGTGGTCTGCAAGCTTCATTCAGGTGCTCTGTGGAGTGTCTCTGCAGAACCCTTCCAATTTGAGTTCTATTGAATTCTATGGAATTCAAAATGCGATAGAGTAAAATACAATATCAGAAATAAAAGAAACAATCAAAACACAATCAAAAATTGTACAGCACATTACATTTGCGACAACAGGCAGGGAAATATAATTCCCAACAATTTCCAAGTGGTCCATGGGGGTGGGGGTGGGGAATGGGAACCACTGCCCTAAAGCTTAAAAAAAAAATGTGTGCAACAATGTCAATGTTAACCCCAGGATGAGGGGATTCCTGAGTCAATCCCTCCAATAAGCCTCCTAAGCATGAAATAAAAGAGTTGTGCAAAGGAGAAGTATATGTCAGTCATGCTTCTGCTTTCCCTGTGATGAGTCTTGGTGCTTTTATTGGGATGTTGCCATCAAATCACATAATGTTAGATTCTGAGCTGGTTTCAATGCAATCCAGTGCTTGCAGACTGTCAAAGTTTTCAATTTGGCAATAATCATGCCTTGGATTAACCTTATTGTCTATGATACTGCCACTGATATTATTAGTGTACTTACTGTTATTATTAGTGTACCTAGAAATATGTCACAGCAATGAAAAATCCCGGAGCCTTTAATTCTGCTTCCATTGCCTGCTGAGATCAATACAGTTGCTGTTCAGAAGAGAATAAGATTTCCTCCAGAATGCATAGCTAAGTTGTTCAGTCTGTGTTTTCGATGATAATGGAAAAGCTCTTTAAATAAATGGTGGGTTTTGTTTTTTTAGTATTTACTTCTGGAAATGTTGCAAATGATCTGTATAAAGCTTATATAAGGTATTAGCATTAGTTTTCATACGGAATTTATGAGACTGCATTATGTACTGTGTTTTCCTGCTATAATTTACACAGGATGCACAAAGGAATGTTTTGTGTGCTCAGGTCAGGGAAGCTGAAATGTGAATCCTGTGGTTTGTGGTCAGTTGCTTGATGGTATATATTTAAAGACTAGACAAATCTCTTTTTTATCGGCATGTTGGAAATGTTGGGATTTAAATAAAGTCATAAATATTGCTCTATGTTATATTTTTTGCTATTTTAAGAAATATTCCAATCTATACCTGAAATGAGTTTTCCCCTTACTGAATGCCATCAGATTTGTACCCTTGTAAATCTGGCTACAACAAAGCACTGATTCTTTATTTATGCTGTAGTTGAGAACTTGGAGAACGATAAAGAAAATTCCCCAGCAGGACCTCTTTTCTGCTCTTTAGCACCATTGATACTGACAAGCTATCTGTGCCAATTCCCTTGATTAATTCTTCTCCTCCTTGGCAGGAAGGCCCTATGGCAAGTGAGCTACCTGTTCCCATCCCTACCTGTCTCTGTTTCTTTTGACTTGTTAGGAGGGAAGAGGCTGCTCTTATTTTTTATTATTTAATACATGTTAAGCTGTAGAAAGAACAGACTTGGTACCCACAGGCATTCACCAGGGGGCGGGGTGTGTGTGCTCTAAGTAAAGAGCCCTCCCTGAGGTTTCTGCATAAAGTAATTTCTATCTCCCCTCAATTTCTGTCCCTAGAAGGTGTGCTCTTTGGGCTCGGAAAAAGTTTTCTGTTGTTTTCTACTTTCTGCATGCTTCACTTTTAAAGTACAGTGGTACCTTGGTACTCAAATGACTTGGCTCCCGAGAAAACTGGCTCCTGAATGCCACAAACCCAGAAGTAAGTGTTCCGGTTTGTGAACGTTTTTCGGAAGCCGAACGTCCAGCATGGCTTCCGCAGCTTCTGATTGAGTGCAGGAAGCTCCTGCAGCCAATCGGAAGCAGTGCCTTGGTTTTCAAACCATTTTGAGAGTCGAACAGACTCCTGGAACGGATTAAGTTCGAGAACCAAGGTACCACTGTATCTCTTCCCTCCAAATCTGTACTGCTCCCCTGGCTACTTTATCCCTTCTACTTTCTCCTCCACTTTATAGTATGCCAAGAAGGAATAGGGCCCCCCTCCACAGATGTGAAGCTGCATGGAGATGTGGGTCAGCTGTGTCAAGCCTCTGGCAAGTTCCAATTGCAGCTAGCTGTGTATAATCTTCCCAACTACAAGGAGAGTCATTATAGCCTATTTAAATTACAGCAAGTATAACTAAATTTGCACAAGTATGTATAAATTGAGGGACGCGGGTGGCGCTGTGGGTTAAACTACAGAGCCTAGGACTTGCTGATTGAAAGGTCGGCGGTTCAAATCCCCGTGGCGGGGTGAGCTCCTGTCGTTTGGTCCCAGCTCCTGCCCACCTAGCAGTTCAAAAGCACCCCTAAGTGCAAGTAGATAAATAGGTACCGCTTTCTAGCGGGAAGGTAAACGGCGTTTCCGTGTGCAGCGCTGGTGCTGGCTCGCCAGATGCAGCTTCGTTACACTGGCCACGTGACCCGGAAGTGTCTTTGGACAGCGCCGGCTCCCGGCCTCTTGAGCGAGATGAGCACGCAACCCTAGAGTCGGTCACGACTGGCCCGTATGGGCAGGGGTACCTTTACCTTTACCTTTATGTATAAATTAACATTTGCATATTTCTCAAAGACAGTGACATGCTCAAGGTCATCTGGTGAGCTTGCCTGTGAGTGAGATTTGCACTATGGCTTCCCATGTTCAGATCCGGTCCTCAGTGCACTACATTATCAATGACCAGTTGACAGCTCATGTGTCTGATCTGGTCTGCCAAGCTTTCTTCTGTGGATCCCCAGCCAGACCCTCAACCTAATTTGGCAGAAATGGCCTAAAAGGGTAGAGCACACCTGCACAACCAGAGTGATTTTCATCCCCGCCATGCAGGTGGGTTGGGCAGGAAGGTCTTGGCCTTTTTGCCAAATCTCAGCACCACAATGGAGACAGAGATCACCCCTCCCCTTTCTCATCAGTTGATTGGCCTGATGACTTAGGAGAGGTGTTGTTTATCAGCTACACCACAGAATCTGATACACAAGATGAAATCAGACTTCTATCTGAGACGGCATGAAGAGAAGGATTCCAAACTGCCCCAAGAAAAGTGATCTGGAAATGTAACCACACTGTCTCCCGTCCATATTTAAAACCCAAGGTTGAGTGCAAATGGCACAGATTGGCTTAAAGCCACGCGTCCTTGGCACCATCCTGGCCAGTATTTTTGCAGGTCTAGTTCACTAATGGCCTGGTCTGATGTTATCTGGGAGCCACAGGAGGAACTGCAAGAATGCTTCCTCCAGTTTTAATGGGGCAATAGCAGGAACATTCATTCCTGCTAGGGCATGTTGTTCTAAAGGCTTCTGGTCCATGGGGTCACGAAGAGTCGGACACGAATAAACGACTAAACAACAAAGTATACATAAACATACTTGCCTCACATGATTGTTCATTGTGCTGGGGTAAGAATGTCCCCCACCATTGCCTCTCTGTCACCACTGTTCCTGTCATCAATGCATTGTGATGGGATGGCCTGATGAGGGGAGTCTGTCCTGCATGCATAGACTCCCTTGTAAATTAGCACCTTGAGGAATCAGACTTAAGCTTCAATCCAGTACTTCTGTCCAGAAATGCACCATTATTTTTTTTAAAGGTAAAGGTAACGTACGGGCCAGTCTTGCCAGACTCTAGGGTTGTGTGCTCATCTCACTCTATAGGCCGGGAGCCAGCGCTGTCTGCAGACACTTCCGGGTCACGTGGCCAGCGTGACAAGCTGCATCTGGCGAGCCAGCGCAGCACACAGAATGCCGTTTACCTTCCCGCTGGTGAGCGGTCCCTATTTATCTACTTGCACCCGGGGGTGCTTTCAAACTGCTAGGTTGGCAGGCGCTGGGATCGAAAGACGGGAGCTCAAACCGCCGACCATGCGATCAGCAAGTCCTAGGCACTGAGGTTTTACCCACAGCGCCACCCACGTCCCTCATTATTTTTTTTACAACTCCATAAAATCTGCATTAAATCTGCCTTAATTCTATTTTAGCTCCAAGACAATGCATAGAATCAGAGAACTGTAGAGCTGCATGTTTTGGACAAATTTTTTACTAATGCTGTGTAGAATTAAGTACCATTTTAATATTGTCTTTCAGGTTCACACCAATAAGCATTTTTTGGAATGTTTTCTAATGCCCATGTCCATTCTACTTCAATGATTGTTAACCCAATATTTGCTAAATCCCAATCCCATTTCCTTTTATATGAAGGGTAAAGAGATTCTTTTGTATATATTGAGAGTGTTATTACTTTGCTTTTATCATTTCACTTGAATGCTGATTCCTGGTGTTAAAACAGCACCCTTGCAAGGTTTCTTCAGTAAGGGCCAAGCAGAATCCATATCCTCTGATGCCTGTTTGCACTTTTCACATTTCCCTGTTTCCTAAACAGAAGCCTGGTGACCTATCTCATAATGATCATTTGCATTCTGTGAAAGAAGATGAATGATTCCAGCCGTATCTGTTGGAATGTTGACCTTTCATTGGTAAAGACTTTCAACCCTGCTGTTCAGACACAGACAACTGCTCCTACTTCATGAAATCCAATTTTTAAAGTTCGCAAGCAAATCACCACATGTTTTGAGTCATCTCAGTATCTGTTTTTAAGTGTAAAACGAAAACTGTATTTACTGGAAATGTCTGCTCAGACTTGTAATGACACATGCCAGATCCCTGGCCAATAAATTACTTTATGAGATTAGAAGATGCTAGTGATGCAAATCAGTTTCTAGAGAAATGAAAGAAACAGGAATGGGAAACGTATCTCTGGCATAGCATGTCCAAAGGAAACAAAATTAATACAGCTGATGCTAAAAATTTTGTAAGCTTGCAACTAAAGTGTCAACTGGTTGCTGATTAAGGATCTTGCCTTTTCGGTGGTGGTAGGTTGATTCTTCCATTGTTATTTGCAAAAATCTGAAACCTATTTGAAAAAAGGGAACCAACTCAACCACTTTTTTTCTTTCAAAAATGGATGACTTAGGGTCAATTTGTACATTGCTTTTATGAAGTGTGTAGATGTGGGTGCAAACATGATTATACAAGGAATAATTCCAACTAACATTTCATCCAGTCCTGCTTAGTAATGGCAGAAAGTGAGTTGAGGCAGTGTCTGACAAACAATATTTGTGATTATTCCAAAGTTTTGAAGGGAAACTCATACCACCATGTGCATGGCACATGCACACACAGAGTTTTTAAACAGGGCCATTGAACAGTTAGTAAATATAGTTAAAGTTCAATTGGTTGAAAGCAAAACAAAACCCCATTGTAGGACTAGCTGGGATTCCGAAGCAAAATGACTATGTAAAATGCCTTTTGATTCAAGAGCAAATGAACTGTCCTTAAATGCATGCAGGAATGTATTTATGTGACATTAAAAGGAACCCCGAACAGAGAATACTTTGACAACTATAGTCCTTTACATTGTTTCCACATGCCTTGAAAAAGTATCATTTCTAGCAAAAGAATTGATCTGAAAAATTTATTGGTTTGCTTTATTTGAATAGCTCTGACAATCGTTTGCTAATATGGAGACACTATTTTTCCTTTCCGTAATCCCATGCTGCATACCACCCAGAGACACAAGCAGCTATTTTACAAATCATTCAGGTTTCCATGCAAAATCTAGTAAATCCATGCTATATGAAACAGCAGCCAGAAAACATCAAGGCCCTTGTGTAACATCAGCCTGTCCTCCATTCTAATTCTGCTCATGGCTAAATGTTATTGTGCCTTTGAGTATATTGCTGCTGGCCACCCCAATCTCTGCCAAGAGATGTCCGAAATTCCAGGAGTCTTGGCACTTAACCAGGATTTGTATTCCTTTGGAACAGAATAGCTATATATAATGCAATGGATTAAGTCATAGCTGATATCTCTGTCTTGAAATGCTACTGCAAGAAGTGAAGCTACAGAGAACCAGGCAGAGGGCCTTCTCAATAGTGGCACCCACCCTATGGAATGCCCTTCCCTTCAGATGTCAAGGAAATAAACAACTGTCAGACTTCTAGAAGCCATCTGAAAGCAACACTGTTTAGGGAAGTTTTTAATGTTTGATGTTGTTGCTTTTTTATTGGTGTTCTGTTGGGGGCCGCCCAGATTATTATTATTATTATTATTATTATTATTATTATTATTATTACTACTTAGTATGCTGTTAAAAGTTCAAATGTCTTACTAGGGTGACTGCTTAAGAGTTGCCATGTGTCCCCTAAAAAAGATGTGCAAAACCTCTGCAAATTTAGAATTACTGTTACTTACATAGAAATACAGGACAACTGACCATAGTGAGGTAGGATGTGACTTACCAAACTGAAGTGGATTGGCTTGGTGGCCTGTGTGTCACTACTCAAGTGTGCTGTCCAGATATTACCTGTTGATGAACAAATTCAATGCCTCTGCTGTATCCTCATTTTTTGGTCTTTAAACTGGACTTTTAATGGAGAGTCCTTCAAATAGAGGACTATCAAGTAGAAGAAATGACCCTCCCACCTCTTACTTTCCATGATGCTGTAATAAATAAGGAATGTTCATAAGGCAAGTCAATTCTTGAATGACATGCAGTTACCATCCTCCCATTCCTTTGTTTATGCAGGTGTCAAGAACCTTTGGCCTGCCAGATGTTGCTGAGCTACAACTGCCACCATCCAAGGCCACTGGTCCATAGCTGTCAACTTTTCCCTTTTCTTGCTAGGAATCCTATTCAGAATAAGGGAATTTCCCTTAAAAGGGGGAAATGTTGACAGCTATGCACTGGTCATGCTTGCTGGGGCTGATGGGAGTTTTTGTTCAATGTCATCTGGCAGGCCAAAGGTTCCCTACACCAGTGTTCTTGTTTCAGAGCTCAGGTGAAAGCCTTACTCCATTGGTTTTCTTACTTCTGCTTCATTGACTTCAATAAACCAGAACATTCTCATTTGACACGGTGATTATCATTCAGTAGCATGACACGTCATTTATTGCAAGATGGTTAAGGAAGAAGAAGGTCACTACAGGGAAATCTTGAACCATACATTAACTCCAGGAAATAACTGAAGCCAGTGAGTAAAGCATAGTTTATGGATGTCCTGTGTGCTGAATTGTGCTGCCCTCAACAGTGCTCTTATAGCTCCATCTCTGGATGGACTGGGACATAGTTCTGGGAAAAAGAGGCATGTATCAAAAAGTTCACAAACAGAAGGAGTGCTTTGGGCAAGTACAGTGGAGCAAGCAACATGAGCCTTCCTAGCTCACTTGCTATTGTTTCTTTCTTTTATGCTGTTTTGTGTGTGACATCTCAGGTATGAGAGAAATTTTCCTTGACAGGGACTCGGGAGACTTAGAGCAAGAAAGTCTTCACCTGCTGCTGGAAGGATGAGAAAGAGGGACTCAGTCTAACTTCTCCAGGGAAGGAGTTCCAAAGTCTGGGAGCAGCCACCAAAAAGGCCCTTTTTCCCCACATCCCTATCAAGCGTCCCTGAGGGTGGTGGGAACAAGAGAAGGGCCTCCTCCAAAGATCTTAAACCCTGGGCAGGTTCATATGAGGGAACATGGTCTTTCAGATAGCTTGGACCTAGCAAAAGAACATAAGTAGAGTGGCCAAGCAGATTCCATTGGGAAGGCCACAAGTGGGATATGAGGGCCACAGCCGGAATACTGCTTCCAATTCTGGAGGTAATATAGTTATCATTTACTAGCAGCAATTGATAACCCTTATCTTCCATAAATTGATTTAGCTTCCTTTTAAAACCATGTAGCTTAATGGCCATCACCATATATTGTAGAGGTTTCGTCATAATATTTTTTATTAATTTTTATTAATAACAATATAGACCACATTAATACAATACCAAGTCATAATTCAATTTAAAAAGCCAATTGTCAGATTCTAAATTAAACATTTTGGTTGACTTCCCATGTTCTGATTTTAGGAGATTTTTAGGAGATGTTGATTCCTTGTTCCCACTCCAATTTGCTTATTTAATCCAAAAAATACAGTTCCGGCGTTGATCCTTTATTTTAACAGCCACTGATGTGTTGACTTTTGTTCGTATTTAATTGTTCCATATCCTTTAATTTGCGAGAGGAGTTAATACCTGGTAACTTTCTGTGTGGATTTTTTTAAAAAAAACGTTCAACCTTCCTTTCTGGTTGCAATCAATCATTTTTGGCATCCCCCCCCCACTCCAAGGACTCAATTTTACTGCATAGAGACCTTTCACCATCATGCTTTTCTTAAAACCGAAAGTGGTCTGACGTCTGACCATTACTCCAGGCAGACTTCCAGCGTTTTCTTTGAATACTTTCCCATCCGATAACAAGCTGATATCTCGCCAACACCATAATAAATCAAAGTTAGAGTCCTCCATAGGAGGGTATTGCCACAGAACATCCCAATATTTTCCACACAGTTCCATTCTTTCAATTAATCCATAAGCATTATAAAGTTCTTGTTGATTCCCTCCATTAATAATTGCTATCCATTAATAATTACAATCCATTAGTAATTACTAATTATTACTTTTTCTTCCGTGAAGAGCTGCCAAATCGTAAAACAGCATAGTGAATATATAAAGACAAAACAAAGGGTTCTCTCCACCACATACCAATCCAATTACGACAAAAATCTTTTCCAGATCAAGACCTTGGCACTCGGTGGCTGATTCATTTAGCAGGTTAATTTGTCTCCTTTTTCCAGAACATGCCAGTTTCTTAAGTCCAAATTCTGATATATCCTATAAAACAGAAGAATCTCCACTCATGGTGACCACGTTGGAGAGTTTCTGATGTGTGAGGAGGCTATGCACTCAGCGTCCCCTCCCCCCTGCATTCTGTAGGAGTGGAGCCAGACGATCTGTGAGTGAAAGCAGTCGGGGGGGGGGGGGGCTTGCAAGGATAATTACTCTCAAATTATCCTTAACTGGCTGAATGCCTGGGGTCTGCTATCGTAGGAACCGTGGTTCACCATGGCGGCAAAAACTGGAAGCCCTATTGTGGAGGTTTTAAACCGTATTTTTCGCTCCATAAGATGCACTTCCCCCCTCTTAAAATCTAAGGGGAAATGTCTGTGCGTCTTATGGAGCGAATGTGTGGTCCCTGGGGCTGGGAGGGGGGAAGCCGGGCTTCCCCCACTACCAGCCCTGCAAGCTCTGGGAGCAGCTCTGGTGTAGCCCGCGAAGCCTCTGTGTGATGGCCTGGGATTCCAATTCAGAGAGTGAACCAGAGGAATCCCAGCCGGCACAGGAGTCCCTGCCTCCAGGGCCGGCTGAACTGGGGCAAGGCCTTGATTCTGAGGAGCCTGCAGCTGTGCCGGATCCTCAGGAGCAGACACCAGGTGAATCCATTCTGGCTCCAGAGGTGGTTGAGGACTCAGTGCCTGCAGGTGAGTCTCCCCCGGGGCCCAGTAACCCTTCAGCCTCTCCTGAACTGCAGAGGCTTAGGGCAGAGAGGCGAAGGGAACTGGTTGCTCCCAGGAGGAGTGCTCGCCTTAAGGCCAGGAGAGGCGGGGCTCCTGGGGGCCGGGACCGCCCCTGACCTTAGAGTAGATAAAGGCCAGTCAGCCCGGTCCCAGGTTGCGGGAGCAACATCGTCGCTGAGTACCTGCTCCTGTCCGGACCCAGACCTGACCCTCCAGTGTTCCTGTTCCCCGCCCGGCTTCCTGCTTCTGATCTTCGAGTGTTCCTGTCCCCGCCCGGCTCCCTGCTTCGGACCTCGCCTCGCACCTTGTGGACCAGCACACTCTGCAGGACAGCGGGGAGCCTTCATCCCACTGCCCTGGGGAGGCTTCGTGCAGCTAACCCTGGCTTTTGTGGGAGGTGGGGGAAGGGACAGAGCGAGGCTCTCTCACTTCCCCCACCTCCCGCAAAAGCCCCCAAGAGCCACACTCCCTTTAAAGAGCTGCATGGAGTGTGTGTGTGGCTCTTGGGGGCTTTTCCCCGAGGAGGGAGAAGGGCAGCCTGTCACTGACTGCAAGCGTCGCACTGCAAGCGCCGCACACACGCTCCATAGGGCTCATGAAAGGGAGCGCTGAGCAGAGCCTGGGATGCATACAGGCTCTGCTCAGCTCTCCCTTTAAATAATATTTTTTTTCTTGAATTCCCCCCCCCCCAAAAAAAGTAGGTGCACCTTATGGTCAGGTGTGCCTTATGGAGCGAAAAATACGGTATCTAGTATGTTAAGAAATATTTTCTGAATTTTCCAATATTCAACTTCATTGGGAGGTCCCAAGTTCTAGTATTATGAAAGAAGAAGGGTGAAAGCATTGCTTTCTGTGCACGTGCTCCACACTATCAATGATTTGATATACTCCTTTCATTGCCCTCTTACTAAAAGGTCCTATACATTGTAACCTCCCCAGAATTACTCTGAATCTCATCCTGGTACAAACCTGTCGCTTTTGGTCATTTCACAGGGAACACATCTCTCTCTCTCTCTCTCTCTCACACACACACACACACATACACTATATTTATATCCTTCAACTCCTAATCCTTCATGTCATAACGTGCATTTAAACATATTTACTAGGATCACAAGAAGAGATATAAATAGCTGCTGTCTTTCCTGCTAGAGTCTGGATATAACATTGATCTGCAGATTGATTTAAATGGCACTCTCAACGTAACAGGTGCAAAAAAGGGGAGATTTGGAAACAACAGCTCTACAGGATGGGTGGAAGCTTGACGCAAATTCAACAACTCATATATCACTGATGTAAGACCTTTCAAGGTTAGCGAATTTGGCATGGATCACTAAAGTCTGGGCAGACAAATACATTTCAAGCCCAGGAAAAGAATAGCAAGAATCAGAAAACTATAGTATCAGAGGATAACCTTCTGATAATCTTTTCTCAACCAGTGTCCCAAAGTTAGATATGGTACCTTAAAAGTAAACCCCATGGTTTTATTTACATTTCATTGCTAACTGGTGTTTTACTGGGCGCTCAGCCAAGGGGGTCGCCAGCAGGCGTGAGGCCCTGACAAGGTCCTCAAGTCCTCCTTCCTCCTTCCCAAAGCATAGTTAGCACTTTGCCAGCTTTGAGAGGGCTCTAGGACCCTGGGAGGGCTCTAGGAACCTGCCAGAGCCTCACACCTCCTTCCCAAAGCACTGTGCCTTCCTTAACTGCCTTTGGGAAGGCAGCACGAGGGCTGTGGGGAGGCATAATTTTTTGGCCTTCCGCAGGGCACTGTATTACCCAAGTTCACCACTGTTTTACTTAAACATGACATGAGATTTGCGCAGGGCACTGTATTACCCAAGTCCACCACTGTTTAACCTAAACATGACATGAGATTCTCCACCTTGAGCCTTGCTTGACTTTGGTAGGAGCCTGATACTGGCCTCATCTCAGGAAATACTTCATACCTTGGAAAAGTCAACATATGCAATTCAAGTTGCTGTTGTTGTTGTTTAGTCATTTAGTCGTGTCCGACTCTTCGTGACCCCATGGACCAGAGCACGCCAGGCGCTTCTGTCTTCCACTGCCTCCCGCAGTTTGGTCAAACTCATGCTGGTAGCTTCAAGCACACTATCCAACCATCTTGTCCTCTGTCGTCCCCTTCTCCTTGTGCCCTCCATCTTTCCCAACATCAGGGTCTTTTCCAGGGAGTCTTCTCTTCTCATGAGGTGGCCAAAGTATGGGAGCCTCAGCTTCACGATCTGCCCTTCCAGTGAGCACTCAGGGCTGATTTCCTTAAGAATGGATAGTGTTTGATCTTCTTGCAGTCCATGGGACTCTCAAGAGTCTCCTCCAACACCATAATTCAAAAGGCGATCAGCCTTCTTTATGGTCCAGCTCTCACTTCCATACTTCCATACATCACTACCATACATCACATCAAGTTGCTAGCAAAGTCTATTCAAACTCCTGAATGGATGCCTTCAAGCTAATGATGGTACAGGAGGCAGGCAAAGAGACGGCCACTTCAGTTAACTGCTCACTGTCCCAAGTCATTCACCCTTTTGTTAAGCAGAACACACACAGAGTGAGAAACTAACGGGATGACCAAGTTTTAGCCATTTCTCACTAGGATGGTCAAGGTGAGAAAGGGGTAGGCCACTGTTCATTTTAAATCCCCTCCCTTTCCTACTAGAAAGAATGTTATTTTTAAAACCCCAGATTCCCAGTAGGCAGTTGGCTCTGCTGACAGGCAGCTATTTCTTCCAGACCCAACAGGACAGAACTTACACAGTGCTCCCCAAGACTCAGCACACTTCCACTTCACTTTAAGAACAGGTATACTTTCCTTCATCCCCCTTTCTACTTCTAGCTAGGGTTTATGGCAAAATTGTCATGTCTACATTCCTGTAGGGAATTAAAAGATACTAACATCCATCACTCTTCAGATGTTGCAGGAGTTGCTGCCTGCTTAAACTGCAGTTTTTGCAATTTAAATAGTCACTTTTATTTCATGTAGTCATAGAATCAGAAAGCTGTAATGTTGGAAGGGATCCCGAGGATCATCTAGTCCAACTCCCTGCAATGCAGGAATATGCAGCTGTCCCACACAGGGATCAAACCTGCAACCTTGGTGTTATGAGCACCGTGCTCTAACCAACTGAGCTATCTAGGCTCAACCAAGCTTTCTTTATTCCTCTGTGTGAGAGCTTCTTGGGGACATAGGGTTAAAAGTAAAACACATACTCATCAACAAGTGTGCATTATAACTTCAGCAGAAGATCCTAAACCTCTCAGCAGTGTGTATATACACATACATGAGTGCCGGTTGTGCACATGTGAATCCAGGTACACTCTTGTAAGAAGACCATGGGCTGCAAATCAAGGGTTAGTTTCAGGAACCAGTGTTTCCTCCCTTTTTATTTCTTCATATAAAGCTGTTACACTACACTTCTATTCACTCTCCCACTCCATTCTATTCTGTGAATAACCCTGTGAAGTTTTTTGGGTTGAGAATGAGGGACTGAGCCAAGGTCACATACTGTAGTCAGCTTTATGACTGAGTGGGTTTTCCTGTTGCATGTACAGTGAGGCAGACTATTAGTGCTTCTAGATAGGGGTTTATTTAATACTGCAGGTGAGTATTCGGATACCTCAAACGGGTTAAAAATAATAATCTTAAATACGCATTAGATTTTCCTGTGAAGGATAAATCCAGATTAAATGGGGAAGTGGGAATATAAAGTGCTGGCATTTTGATGCAGACAACACCATGTGGATTATTAAAAAAAAAACTTGCATGAATGAGCAGCAAGCATCTCAGCACAGGGTTTGCAAGCACGCTATATTTAATTCAAAACATGTTTCCTTCATAAACTGTGGTCTGGTGGGCTTATGAAAGGATCTGTTTTGTGTTGGTGTTGATGTTAGTAGGGCAAGGCAAAAAATTGTTTCAGATAAGGGGAAGGAGTAGTCAGCTGATAAATATCACCTTGTGATAAGTACGATTTCACAGGGGAACAGGAACATAGCATCTTGCTAGAGATTTGAGAAAATGGATCGAGAGTCTTTCGCATTTAAACTAGAAATGTTTTAATGGCCATCAACCCTAATAAAAGGTGTTATGGGAAGCCAAAATTAGATTAGGAAGTTATTTCTTTTCACCGCAAGGTGGTGCTCTTATGCCATGTTGAACCACCATGTTCTCAAGCCATAAAACTCTGAACTCTGTTTTGTGGTTGCTATAGTAGGCCTGTGACTTTTATCAGAATAGAGAATTGAATTGTATGGTGTCTACATAAAGCAGAACATGTGACTATCACTTTTAAATATATGTTCCCTGAGCCACCTCCAAATAGCCAGTGCTATTCAGATTGATGCTCTCTTACAACCTTTCCTTCTCTTTGCTGTTTCATGTCTTCTTTCCCAGTGAGCAGGAAGTGCAGATTTACTAAGAAGAATCTAGTTATTTTTTCCTTATATTTATTCTAAAACAACAAACAAACAAACAAACAAACAAACAAATTCAAGCCCATTCCAGACACTTGGAAGTTTCTCACTAAAATGAATGGGAGGTACCTGGAGGGCTAAGCTGAACTTTCATACTGATGTACACCATGTTTAGATGTTTGCCACCACTCAACAGTAAGAGTCTTTTAATCTACCAGTGGATGTCATTAAACCTTAACGCTAGATCAGTAGCCCTCTTCCCATTCAAAGCAGTGTGCACCAACCAGAGGATCAGATACCCCCCAAAATCAGCTGCTGGGCACACAGAATCATACAAGAGTTGATCCTTCCATGCCCTGTTTTCAGCCTTCTAGGCCACTGTGGGAAACAGCATGCCGGATTGGATGTTTTGAGCCAGCAGGCCTCATCTCATGTTCTCACAAGAACTGCAGAAGAGCACTGCTTTGCTCTTACAGTGTTTCCATTCACTTCAGTAGGTGGCAGAACTTTGAAGCTGCAAAAGGTGCAGAACTCAGTGGCCAAATGGCTGACGGGGACAAGATGGGTCTGAACACCTAACAGGACACCTGACGTCACTGCATTGGCTACCAGTTAGTTTCCAGGCCCAGTTCGAAGTGCTGGTTTTGACTGGCAAAGCGTTTTGTGGCTCAGGACCTCAATACTTCAAGGCCTGATTCTCCCCACACACTCACCAAGTGTCCAGGAAAAAATGGGACAGCCCATTTTTTCTCACAAGATCACGATGGCCATTGTCAGTGCTGCAATCTCATGCACTCTTGCCCCACACACTTGCCCCCCAAAGCGTTTTTTCCAGGGTTGCAATATTGTGTGGTGCCTCAAAATGCACCCCCCAAAAAGAGCTCTTGGGAGGGTGAGATTGTGGCATGGGTCATGTGACTTGGGAGTGCATCCCAGAAGACACACACTTCGGTTTTTTATCTGAAAAAGTTGGATGAAATGACAAGAGCCAACCTGGACCCTGAATTCTTCATCCAAGGCCTTGTGTGTCCCCCACTGAGGGAGGTGCAGAGGGAGGAGACACAAGTATGGGCCTTCTCGGTGGTGGCTCCTCATTTATGGAATGCTCTTCCCAGGGAGGCTCACCTGGAACCATCACCATCTATTTTTAGACAACAGGCAAAAACATTCTTATTCACCCAAACTTTATTTGTGTGCTTATTTTTAATGGGGTTGGGTTGGTTCTGCTCTTTTATATATATTAATGTTGCATTTTAGATTGTTTTTATGCTTGTTTTTAATATTCATTTTTGTAAGTTGCTTTGAGTTCAGCTTTCTAAAAAAAAAAAGAGAGAGACTAGTGTTTATAATAAATAATAGAACTTTGCTATGGACTAAGTACTTTGTTTGAGTCCTCCTATTTCAGCACCCTTTCCTATCCTCCTGCTCACTTTCTATATCCTACTTGTAAAGTTAAATATTAGGAAACTTAATGAAGAACTGGGTGACCACAAGATGGCCTGTCCTGCCATCCCATGGCATGACTGTTTGTTTCCCAGCCAGTTACAGAGGAAGAAGGGGAACAAACTTCCTGGAATCAGTCCTTTCCAGGAACTCTGGTTTAAGTCACCCTGCTGTCATCCCAGAAAACAAATCCAGACAATTTCTTTTTGGGTTTAATTCATTTAATTTTTATGTAAGTGAATTAGAAAATGTGATTAAGGATTACTGAATATTCAGCATCAGGTTTGCCTAAACTCGCAAATACATGAAACAGGGGAGAGATGGGAAGTTTATTAGAAGGAAGAGGAAATGGTAATATCTTCCACATTTATTGGGTTTGGGGGCTATGAGTCTTATGTGATTTACTTTTGAGCAAGTCATCTTAAATTTCAGTGGCATTTGCTCATGAGCAGATGGGTTATGATTTGGAAATCTCTGGATAAAGATCAGGAGAAATTAGCTTGGTTTAAGAGTGAGAAGAAACAGCTCCATTCAGTGGAAATTAAACATTGTTTCTATTAATGCTCAAATGTTCCATGGAACCAATGGAACTTTAATTTTGGCTGGATCATGCCTCGTACATAATCCACAACTGGCCAAGTGATGGTTGTTTGCTGCAATCTTTCCACTTTCCTGCCCTTTGGATGGGTGTTACATAAGAAACATTAAAAGAAAAATGCCTGCAGACAAACTCTTTGGATTATCCAACCCTTGGCACAGCCTTAAACCGACAAAACAGCTAAGAGAGCCTCATTTGAATGTCTTCTACCTCCTCCCACATTCGATCCTTCCATTGTATACCATCTAGCCTGATTAAAATTACTGGGAAGTTTAACATGCAGATAGTGATATTTTGGTTGGCCCAATAAAGTTATTGCCCTAATATGAATTTTGGATTATTTCTTACAGGTCAACATGGCTATCTTTACTTTTTGAAACTTTATGCTATTTATATACCTCTCATTGTCCCCACTGAGCCTCGGATTCAGAGCAGGAGTGGGAGACTTTGGAGGACAAGGACTCAGATGGAGAGATGAGACAATGCAGCCAAGCTCATTTGGCTAACATCCCCTCTAGATGCACCTAATCTTGAACTCTTGAGCCTTGGTTGTTTCTCTTGGGCTGGAATTATAGTTGCTACTCCTCTGCCTTGTTAAAGCACCTAGTCTGGTATTTGCTCTTCCCTAGCCACTTGGTCTGTGCTATTAGACTGCTATAATGAAAGTTTGTAAAAAACCTTTTTAAAGGCACATGTCTGCAGCTGTTTAAAAATGTCTGGATTGCCAAGGCAAACAAAGTGCTCTGGAAGTCTGTGCTTTGACTTCGTCCCACCATTGAACCTTGCCTTGCTGGAGCCCTCCAATGCACCCCGCCTCTCTAATTGGGATTAGTACAAATCTTTGTACAAAATATTATTTGTAGAAGAAACCTATGTAGCCACATCCTTTGCAGAAGAAACCTGTTGCCTATGCTTAATGCATAAATCATGTGTAAGCCTACAAAATGTGGTGGGAATATAAAGACAGAGAATGCAGCAGGAGTGGTCAATGCAGTGGTTTGGGGTTCCAGAGGCATCCACCTGACAGTGGCATCGCTGCCGCTTACCAAGTCTGTGGGGGAGGTGGCCCTGGCAAGGCTGGGGCTGCATGGGTGCTCCTGCTGCTGTGCCTTCAGAGCCCCAGCCTTGCTGCTTATGGATTGCAAACTTCAATCCCCTGCCCCACTGCACTGACGGCTCCTGGAATGTAAATATCAGTTTTGGCCCTTGAATACTTTTTCTGCATATCTCCTAATACTGCATTTTCAAGTGACGTAAGATCTGTGCGTCACAGCTTAATAAACACTTCAACCTAAAATTGGGTTATTGTTTTAATTTTATATACTGTGATCTTTTTATGTGGACCTCCTTGAGATTTCCGGGTATAGGGAGGTATTGAAGAAGAAGAAGAAGAAGAAGAAGAAGAAGAAGAAGAAGAAGAGGAAGCAGCCAGATGTTATTGGACTCCAACTCCCATTATCTTAAGCAGTCAAGAAAGATGGATTTTAGGCACTACAGGATGAAAGCCATTCCCTCTGATCCCATAGTCATGATCCTTAAACAGTTGTTTATCATCACCTATTTACTAATTTCCCATTTCAAGACCACCCATCAACTGAAGTCCTCCGGATGGTTTACCAAAGGTGATAAAATATGCAAATGCAATGCATAAAACTCAGAGCCTGGCGTAAACCTCTTCCAAAAACAACATATAAAGTGGCCAGTGTAAAATAAACATATTGATATGAAATTATATACATAATATTATAAAATGAAAATATATTAATGCAAAGCTAATATGTTATTGGGGTGACCGTGGCTACTGAATGGTTGGGAAAAAGCACTTTGTACTTGGTCAGAGACCTGTGATGCCTGGCCAGCTTGCATACTGAAAGAAATAAAATTAAAACAACAGTTCCACCAAAGTAATGAAAGCAAACCTGGGGGGTGAGTATACACCTGTCTTCTAAAATTTGCTATTACAGAAAATGTTTCTTTGACTGTGCAAATGGTGATCAACTTGGAAGGCATAAACCTAGCTGTAGGAAATGTTAAAAATGTATGGGTGGGGGCCATAGGTGCCAACTCCCTGGGACCCTGGGTGCCTGAGCACCCACAAATTCCCCATGAGGGAGCTGGGCATCCACAAATTTTGATGCCAGGGCCATGCGTGCTGCATGGCACCCACAGCCCCAGGCACTCTCAGTAGTGGGGCCAAGTTGGCACTCCTGGTGAGGATAAACCTCTAGGACAGATAGCCTGTTCTCTACATGCATGCTGGGAAATTGTCCTGCTGAACATATATCTTTCAATTATGCTTATATTTCATATGTTACAAGCCACAGCCTTTGGAAGAGGATCTGAGGTGTGGCTCTGTTTAGCCCTCACTCAGATGAAGTAACATTTTTTGAGTCCAAGGCTGGGAATTTCATTGAAACTTAATAGGTCTATCTGGGGGGAAATTTTCACTTTACGAGTCGTTTCTCTTTTTCAGCACCAAGAATTGGCCTCATGTTCTATGTGTCTTTCCCTTTACAATAAATAATGTTTAACCAGCTAATTCTGGGGAATCAGTGATACAAACAAACTAGAGTTAAATGTCAGCCATTATTTGGTTTAGTTTATGGGTACAAGTTTTGACTAATGCTTTATTAGCTGAGATTGCTGGAATGGGCAAACACGTTGAGTAAAATGAGAGAGAGAGCAGCAAGTAGTCCTGTCTTTGAAAAGAAAGCGTATTGAAAAGAAAGGATATCTGGCAGAGCGAAGAAATAGGAATATAGGAAAAGTAAAATATTAAAAAGGAACATCCTAGGTATTATCTGCTCCAGTGTAAAAATGTAGGAAATTCTACTAAGCAAAGCACTTAGGTTTGCTCTCTGTGTAATATGAAAATAACTTTTAGTATAGCCTGATGTTAAAATCAAACATACACAGTACTCAAACTTAGTTGTTCTTTGATCTGAGAATTTAGAAGTCAAAGACATAGTCGTATGTCTTGAAATTGATATCAGGATCTTCTGATATTTCTTGCTCATCTTTCAAAGATGTGTCAGGGAGCTATGGCTTGGCAATTTCCCTGAAATTAAAAGAATTGGGGAGAGAAGAGACCCACTATGGGTAACTATGACTTAATGCTCTGGGTTTCTGTTTTATAAGTCCCATCTTCCTGAAAGCAGGATTTGTGTCTTAAAAGCTGCATTCTTTGCCCAGTCCAGTGTTACTCATGTTAAGTCATTCATCAATATAGCAATAAATCAATTTAAACAGAGAGGAGGCGGGGGGGGGGGCTTCCCATGAATTAAATATGAACTTCCTTTGTCTCACAGCATCCTGGACAAAACAATCACAGACATTTCCATTCATCCCCTTGGGAGTGTGACGTCTCCAACGTAACGTGATTGCTCTTTTTGAAGCGGAAAAGTGGTCCTGTGTATATAAACCCTATAAGATGAGGCTGCTTGAAAGGCTGCACAGAGTGCACTGAAGGGGGAGAGAGGCATTCGCCCAGGAAGGAGAGCTGCTGAAACTTCAGACCGGCAGTTAGAGGGAGCAGAAACGGACAGGCACTTTCCTTGGCACATTCCTGCTCAGCACCTGAGGAAGAAACTTGTGGAACGGCCAAGGAGCTGCCGAGGGAATTCAGCACTTCGGAAAGCTCCTAGTGTCACCTGCATTTGAGGTTCCTCTTCCGGATTTGTAAGTAAAAGTTTTAGGAGTTTCCCTTTGTGGTCTGGTAGATTTCAGTTCAGAGAAATACCAGACTAATGTTTGTTTGTGGCAAAAGAAATACGGCTAAAAAGTTTCTATGCACAGACTGGAAGCAAATCTGGTCGAGAGATAATTCTTCTTTTGATGCCTTTACTGATTAATCTCCCAGATAACTGAAGTTGTTTCCTTTGGCCTCAGGAAAAATAATCAGTATTTCAGATCCACTCCGGCTTTTGATCTTACTTCCGGCTGTTATGCTTATGGGAGTCCCTCCTCACTACTCTTTTTCTATTTTATTATCATAATTTTGTTTCTCTTTCTGCTTCTTCTTCTCCCTTATCCAGATTTCTAGAGTGTGAATTGTGTTGCACATGACCTTTCCTCTGAAATTGTCCACTTCAATTTCACATGGATTTTATTCTTAGCAACATTCTTGGTATCTGATGAAGGGAATGCAGCTCCCCCTTCCACACTGGGGGGGGGGGGGCTTTTGTGTGCAGTTGCTACTGTAAAACAATGAAAAGAGATGCCTTTGCATGAGAATGAATGAATTATCGTTACAGCCATGTGAAATCCCTTTCCAGCTCATTAGTGCCTTGACTCTAGTTCCAAAGCCCTTAAAGTGGAAGTTCTGGACCTGTTCCCAGTGAATTTCAACGGTATCGCCGAGTAACTGCTCCTGGGTTGCAAACAGCATTTATTTACTATCTTGATTCAAAGCTGTAAAGAGGAACTGCACTTTTTGTCTTCAGCTGCGGTCCTGCGCACAGTTATCTGGCAGTGACTCTGATTAAGCAAAGTGGGACTTACTTATGAGTAAACATGCTTGCTCTGTACATTTCATAAATTGTATGATTTTATATGCTGAATTATATACATGGTGCATTTTCAGTTGTTAAAACAGTAAAATACATTTAGGCTCAATAAGAAAGTAAGTCAAGTGGCAGAAATATCAAAGTTATATGGTCATATTTTAATCACTATGAAAATCAGACTGATTTAAATTAACATTTTGACCCCAATATACTATTAACAAGGTGATTTCTTCTGTCAGTCTGTGTACCTATCTCCTTCTCTCTCTGCCGGCTTGCATGTCAACCCTCTGACTTTTTTTTAAGTTAAGCTTCGCCGAAAGCTTCTAGGTAACTTATACTGTGTATCTCACCAAAATAAGCACTTTTAATGCATGAAGAAGTTGATCTGTCAAGGCAGCAAAGAATCATAGAACTGTAGAGCTAGCTAGTCATCTAGTCCAACCCCCTGCAATGAATGGTTATTGTGATTCATCTTCTCATTCATACAAGAATCATCCATGCCTTTGCTACCAACTGCACATTACTTATCTCACAAGGAATCTGTCATAAGAAACTTATTTGCCTCTCTCAACCTTCTTGTTCAAGGACAATTCCTTAACACCAGGAATCCAAATGATTTTGCCCAATTAATAATATTTTAAATGAATATAATTTTTTAATATTTTGAAATGTGCCCTACAGTGGTCTTCCTTTGCCTATTCAGAATTACCAATTTCATGTTTATTAGGCCACCCTTTGCCATGTCTTTTTGTTTATGCAAAATTTGGGCACTGACAACAAGAGGTTAACATTTTTTAAAATTATCTTTGTCCAGGCAGGTCCACAGAGATGGAACATGGAAGTGGCCCCCAGCTTCTCCTCTCCTTTGCTCTCCTCTATGTTCTCTGCACTCAAGCACTCGCTTTACCTCCTCTGGGAACATACTCTGCTATGAGGTAAGGGTTGCTCCAGCTAAGCCTACCTAGAGAACAGCATGATTTGCAAATCCAACAGGAGATGCAGATGTCACAAAACTGTAACAAAAAAACCCCAAACCCTCCAGTTTGAAATGCTCTAATGCTGCCTACCTTGCAATGGCCAACCTGAATGTGCTTAGGAAAATTTGCAATATCATTTTACTTGGACTAGTCAAAAGGGAACTGAGCACTTTTTTGAAAACTTAACTTTGGGCATAGCTTGACTGGATATTTCATGTATGCTTTTATGCCTTTTGTTACTGACTCTCACTGTTTCATGCGTAAGAGGCTAGAAATAGCTAAATAGTTCAATACAAATGAACAGGAAGAAATGAGGACATATTTACTTGGCAGTAACTTTGATAGATGTTAGTCCAAAATGTTCATCAAATTATTCAGTTCGGTGCCCTTGAAAAATCATTGAGATTCCTTGCATGCAATGGAAGTGCATCTGCAACTTTGCAATACCTAGCCAAAGAGTGAAAATACGATGGCTCTCTTTACCATTTGCTTTATCTGTTTTACTTCCATGCCATCCTTTTAACCCAGCCTTCTCCAACATAGAGCTCTCCATATGTTCTTGGACTACAGCTCCCATCCTCCCTGACCGCTGGCCATGCCGGCTGGGGAGTCTGATGGAGTCTGAAACATCCGGAAAGCCCCAGGTTAGGGAAGGTTGTTTCATAAGAATTTCAGCATTAGTTATTACTGTGTTGAAATTGCTGTTGTAAGCTTGGTGTGTTCTAGGATCCATGCCCAGAGCGGCTGGGGTACAATAAATCATCATCATAATCATCACCATCCTCCTCCTCCTCAAGGGCCTGACTTTTAGCTTCCAAAGGTCCTCTCCTTATGAGAGGATGCAGGTATACACACACACAGCAAGAAGTGGGGACAGAGAAAAACAGTCAGGTGTATTTCAAAGCAATCTGTCCCAGGGATAAAAGATAGCTCTTTAATAAGCATTTGACACAGACGTGGATATTCTTAAAACCACACATGCTTACTGCCCGGTTACATATTAAAACTCAGAGAAAAATGTTTAGTAAATAAAACCAAGAGGCATGTTGCCTGAACACTATCTAAATATTCCAGCCACAACAGGAGAATCTTTAGAAGCTAACTAGAAGATTCATCCATTCTATCTTTGTTCAAAAGCACTCAAGAGTCCTATTCATACAATATAATAAACTCACCTATAAGTGAGGTGGGATCACACTGGCAGATCCAGCACCCCAACCTACACACTCTCAACTGAATATCTAAAAGTAAAACAGAGAGCCAAAATAAAACTTTGTTTTATAACAGACAACAAGACCTTGCGTATATCAAGCAAAGTCTGTCCTAAGCCTCCTGACTGCTCTTCTGCCAGGAAACATAAAACCTCTAGCTTTAGTTCAGCTTCCATTACTACAAATGTTTAATATGGACTATTATATGGAAGAAGAATATAAATCCAGATCAACATGTCCACAATTATTGGTTGCATTCATACTCTTAATGGCGGTTATCATGAGCTGCTTGAGTATTAGCACTTAACAGTCTAGGTGCTAGCCTAGTTTAGCGGTCATTAGCAGTGAATGCCAGCCAACTAAATGTCCAGCTTCAGAAGCCCATTTATGCTCTAATAGCTTGTTAATAGGCACAGAAGGGGCACGGCAAGATGAAAGGCGTTCTTGTTGAATTGTGCTTTTGAGAACGGCACTAGTCTGTCATAAACAATTTGGGTCCTTCAAAAGAGGATCCAGATATTCTTGTGTTTACCATTAGATCATGATTAGGACTGACAGAATGGAATTCCATACAAAGAGACAGCCAGGTTGAAGTGAAACATAGGTAATATTCATCAAGTGATTTTCCATCACAACTACCTTGGTATTTAGTCTGTGATAAGAGGAACATATTACTCAGGGGTGGGGAACCTGTTGCTCCCCAGATGGTATTCAACTACAACTCACATCATGCCTGACCTCTACCTATGCTGACCTGGGCTGTTAAAAAATTTGAGTCCAACAACTTATGAAAGGGCATGGGTTTCTCATATATGACTTAAAATATTTTTTTCAACCCTGTGCTTGAAACAGACATCTTATAGAACATAATCGAAAACTCAGATGTCAAATCAACGCAAAACCATCATTACAAAGGACTTTATAGCATGTCTATGTATTAAACACATTGGGAAATTCAGAACTGAAGCAGTTCTAGGATCAAAGGGCTGGAAGAATCTTAAAGTAGGCATCATAGATTATATGTTTGCTATAAGTAGCACTCAGTATTATCCATGGATCTTACCTCAAAAAGAATTTTATGTCGAAGAATCCTCAGGAGAAAATTAGCTTTTATCAAAGCCTTTTCTGATAAAATTTGGGAAAACAAGTGCTGGGGATTATTTCCACCTCTTACTAACCTCCAGGAGCTTCAAGATCCCATTGTATGTTTTAAGTGAGCATTAAATGTCCCCTAGCTCAAGTTTTTTTTAGCAGAAACATGACTTTCAACATCATATCAGAACTAGGACGCTCTCTTCCTTTAGTCACATCACATATTAGTTTTAGAATTTACGCAGGTTATTGGGAAGGTTGATTGTTGAGAGTGAGGGAGGGTGAATGTGTCCAGGTGGTGGTTGACTGAGGAATTTTGGTGGGGACTGAGTTGAATGGGTCTTGATTTATCTGCTTTATATACAGTATTATTTAATTTTGGTGTTTAATTTCCTTTGTAAACTGCGATCGATTCTGATAAAAAGTGGTATACAAATACTTAAAATGAAAAGATAGAAGCAGGAAGGAATATGGAACTAGTCATCTCAAGCCAGAGATGGTTGTCAGTTTCACAGAAAAAAGTTAGCAGATATTCAAACAACAATCTTTCTGATCTTAGTTTTTTCTTACTTCCTATATATATCCGATTGGGTCACATATTCAGTCCTGAATAGTTCAGTGTGATTACCCTGTGGTTAATAGTTGCCATACTATGAATCACTTTGTCCAACCATTGTTTCAAAACATCTATTACAATTAAATTGTTTTATTGATTTGTAGTTTGAGATTATCATTCATTTGAGATTATCTATTGACTACAGTTGTCAAATCAGCCCTGGGAAGCCAAATGTTTGGCCAATTCAGACACAATTCAGTGATGTTTGAAGGTTCCCCAAACTTGTCAGGTAAATTATCCAAAGAGACTGCTGGCTGGGGGTTTGATTTTATGAAGAACAGCGTCAGCAAACTGAGGAGGCTTCTCGTTTACATTTGTGTATTCGTACAAGGAAAAATTCTTTTACTTACAGAAAGCCTTTGGGGGCTCTGTAAGATCCTTTGAAGAAATGGAGTTTCTTTTAATGGTGTAGGAATCCTGTCCTCTTTTTTACCTGGTCACCATACTTAAACAATGGCATTTGACTTTTGCATAGTGTTCTAATTTCCCTTGTCCTGCTCCCATCATCATGTTTGAGGTTTATCAATATAACACAATAAGTTAAATTACAGACTGAATGCTATAAACATGCACCCGGGAGTTGGTCCATTTATGGTCAATAGGACTTATTTCTCAGCAGACATGAATAGGATTGCACTATAAAAATCTCCTTTTCGCACTGAAACTCCCTTAGGTCATTTACTATGGTTGTGATCAACTGAAGTTAACTACTTTGAAGTCCCCTTGATTTGAATGGGAGAGCTTCGTGTACCTAAATCTTTCCCATTGGCAAGACCATGTTTTCTGTATTATCTTATCAGCACATAATGAAATCATTCTGCATGTATAACTGTTCATTGTGAAGTCTGTACTGAAATAATTAAAAGAGTAGGGACATCTGCATGATATGGACACAGTTTTAAAATATCTGCAGTTGTGACTAATATTCTTCATTGTCATAATGAATGAGAATAATGATTTCATTTATGAATTGCTTACTATAGGCATCTTATAGTAATAGTCAATCTTAACCTGGGAGGCGATTGTAAGAATTCTCTAGAATCTTCAAACATTGTTTTCTTTTCCTCTTCTTCACTAGATTAGGAAACAGAATGCCATTTGATGGGGCAAGTGAATCTGATCATTCTCAAGGCTCATTAAAATCTGAAGCTGACATTTTGCAAACTACACTACCTGAGAATGACAAGTTCTATTATGATGTGTACAGAGCTATGGATAGGTAAGGCATTTTTTTAAAAATAATAATAATCTAATAATCATTGCAAATCTGAATACTGAACTGCTTGTAATTTCACTGAGGCTTTCTGACCATTCCTCTCTCCCTCTTTCATGGCCTTTAAGCTATGTTTGCATTACTAGAATTATGTGTTTGGAACTGTAAGGATCCACATATCTTTAGCTGCAGTAACTATATGGTTGTCTGTACATTAGCTGTAAATATGAAACTATATACAATCTTGAGAATGTAGGTCACAGCTTTTTACTGTAGGACTTTCAATTGCAGGAACACAAGACATGCTGATGGACTCTTCACAAGCGGCTACAGCAAACTTTTGGGTCAAATTTCAGCAAGAAAATATTTGGAATCGCTTATAGGAAAAAGAGTTGGGTTAGTAACTATTCCTCCTGTTTCCCAGACTCAGCTGGTTTCCCCTACATTCCTCTTAAATACCCACATTCCACTATGTGTGAATTCAAACATTGATCATATGATCATCATGTGTTTGTATTTTGTTGGCATCTATCTCGGGAGACAATGGAGGAGTGCAACTTTGGGGGTGAAGCTGAATTGCTGGAGAGTTACAGTGCCTGCTGTGGCTGTAGAGACCGATGTGGGAGAGACATGTTTTCTTGCATCTGGGGCTGATGAAGTCATCTGGTTGCGCTGCTGCAGGTGCACCATGATGTTTCTTCTCTCTGCGCTCCTTCCAGCACTCATTTCTCCTCTGGTCACTGCTAGCAGGCCACCCTCAGTGTCTCCACTGTTCTGAAAGTGAAATCTGAAAGCCAAGTTTTTAAAGTTGGATATCCGTAATTGGTACAAGCTTATCCATAACTGGTACAAGCAGTGTGCCAAATATGGTGGGAGGGATGTAGTCTTAGCTTTGCTTGCATAAAATCCCTGTTCAGTTTCTGATATCTTCTGTTGAAGAGTCAAAGAATCATAGAGTTGTGGAGTTGGAAGGGATCCCAAGGGTCATCTAGTCCAATGCAGGAATCTCAGCTAAAGCATCCTTGACAGATAGCAAAGAGACTGCTAGCTAGGAGAGCTACTGACAGTCAAAAGTAGAAAGGCAACTCCATTTCATATTATGCTGTATTTTATCCACCAAGCATTTGTCACTGCTTGTTTTGCTTGAAATCAATTAGAGATCCATGCTTATTTTGCACTGATTTCAGTGGGGTTTTCAAGCATGCTTAACAGTGCAGGACAGAACTCAAAAGTGTCTTTTCAATATTTATTACCACCAGATTTGAATTCTTTTCAGAGTAAATTTGGTTTAGTCAACTAAGTTTTACTCAGAGTAATCCATTATAATTAATGGCCATGGCTAACTTTGGCCCATTGATTTCAGTTGGTCTATTCTGAGCAAACAATAGATGAAAACAACCGTAAGAGACAGTTACAATGCAATTCTATATATGCCTACTTAGAAGTAAAACCCATTGAGTCCAGTGGGGCTTGCTCCCAGGTAAGTGCATATAGAATAGCAATCTTTCACAGACATTTTAAGACCAGTGAAGGGAACCTTTGGCCCTCTAAATATTAACCATGGGGCTGGTGGGATTTGTAGTTCGGCAAAGGTTCCCCACACCTGTGTTAAGAGCATGGTCAAGAAATGAGGTCATTGTATTAATGTAGTAAAAGAAAAGTGAGACTAGACTTTCCATCAGTTACTTAGCTTTCAAGAAATACAACCTGTGGGTTTTGAAATTCTTGCATTTTGATTGGCTCCTGTATTAATTGCAAGTCTCTTTTATGTTCAAGAAATAACACTCCCCTTGATGAACAGACACCGCCAGTCAAACGCCATTCAGATGCTGTCTTTACTGACAACTACAGTCGCTTTCGAAAGCAGATGGCTGTGAAGAAATATTTGAACTCTGTTTTAACTGGGAAAAGAAGGTAGGAAGAAAGAGTGCACAAAAGACAGGTGGTTTTTTTTAGAAGTCTCCAGCAGTGACGAGCTATTAACGCAATCTTCCTTTTAACATATAGAAAAGTGCAAGCGACGTTGTATCACAGCGGCTTTCTTCTGAGGACAATTTATAACAAAAATAGCTTGAAAGAACAAAGATTGTGTACAGAAAGAAAGGGCATCACGATCCAGCCATATTTTTCCATGCTTTCTATAGAAGGCATGATTTAACTAAGAATGTGAGAACTAACCCGCTTGTTCTCAAGCAGCAATTACATAATTATTAACTAAAATGTTCAGTATTATGCCTTGGGGTAAACTGATTTCTATAAAAGTGCTATACATTGTTTTGTATAATAAAGCTAGACAGGTTGAATCATTTTAATAAAGGCTAATGATGCAATAAAATGCAACAAAGGAGAAAGTTTCTAAGATGAATTCCAAGAAGTAAATTAAACTAAATCTAAGCTTTTGCTCTGCCACAGTCAGGAAGAGCTAAACCCAGCCAGCCTTCGGGATGAAACGGAATTGCTTGACCCTGCCTTCTCCGAAAACTATGATGATGTCACTGTAGATGACCTTGAGCTTCTGAATCACCTCCCATTGGTAAGTCTGAACCAACCAGAGTAACCATTTTACGTTTATTATGTGCATAGTTCATATGTGCCACCGGGGTTTTCCAGAAAATTGCTCTTAATGACATGACTCCCATATGACATTTCTGTAGGAATCACATCACAGGAAGATAATTGCATGGATTAAATAACGATATTATCTTTGAAGTATTTCTAATGAAAATGAGTGGTTTGATAGTGTTAATTCACCTGTCTCACTTGGGTTTTCTCAGATTGTGTGTGCTAAGGCATGAAACCCAAACTGACTTGTTTAATTAGGGTGAATAGTACTGTGTCTCTGCACTGGCTTTTCTTTTAATTAAAACAAAAATAAGTCCACCCACACCTTTCCTCATACCTTTCTTGGCCTTCTGATTAGTTGAAATCTAAGTTGCTTCTGAATCTGACCATCTAGTTAGTGGGTAAGCATAAAAAGATTCATATTCGTATTAGTGACACTCACACTGTGGGCTGCTATTTACTAAGGCTGCAGTATGAACACAAGTTACCTGGGAGAAAGCCCCGTTGAATTCAAAGGAAGTTATTTCTCTGAAGACATGGGTAGGATTGCAGCCTAAGTGGGTCAAAAGAGGCACTGTGGGGAGGACGTTGACTTCTTATATCAGTGAGTACCGAGGATAATATGGGTAGATGGCATGCAATCAGTGTCAAACATAAAATGATTTTTACACTTATTAGAGTTTGAATTTATTGAAGTTTTTTTCTGAAGGAGTCCTGTGAAACATAACTTGAGAGAAATTATGCATTTATTTAAACCATGCATCCCCATCCATCAACAGGAGTCGTCCATTTCAGGATGCCACTAAGTGTGCTCAGTCTCACTAGACTGTACTTTGGGGTTTTGCCCCCTTTGTTTTTTTGTTTAAAAGAAATAACTCCCACAGCTTTGTTCTTCTGCATAACTCTAAGCATCCTGCTACTTCTCTCTTGTTTCTACTTTGGCTCCAATCCTATTGGGCACTCAACCATCTGGGTTTGCTATTAGAGGAAATGATGCGTCTTATCATTCTTATCTTATTTTGCCATTGAGATGCTTAAAGACAAGCCCCTATATCTTATTGCAACTCATATTTGGGCAGTTAAATGACATTATTGGCCATGCCATGAAGATGATTTGATTTGCCATGACATTTTCCCAAGGAGGACTGCATTTGTACAAATTTATTGTTGTCTACTGGCTAACAGCCCAACAACATGAGCCACTGTTGAACAACCAGGGATGGGAAAGCTGTGGCCCACCAGATGATGTCAGACTACAAGCCCTTTCATCCCTGACCATTGGTACTGGTGGGAGTTGGAATTAGCAACATCTGGAGGTGCCACAGGTTTATCACCTCTTATACAAAGCCCACAGCATTGGAAGAGAGAGCCTTGTCTCTGGCTCCAGATCTTTCCTGAAAGCAAGTGCATCCATTAGTGATGCTGGCAAAGAATATGAGGCCCCTGGATTGAATAGCCCTGATAGAAATACTAGAGGTTTGGACTTCTGTCCTTAACCAGGCAATGGACAAGCAATTTCAATAAGTTGCTTTCCAAGACTTATCCCACGCCCTTGCCCTGGCTTCACTTCCATCTCCAGATCATACAACCAATTCTGTAGGCCAGCAGTAGGGAACATTTAGCCCACCTGATGTTGCGGAACTACAACTCCCATCAGCCCCAGCAAGCATGGTCAATGGCCTGGGATGATGGGAGTTGTAGTTCAGCAATATCTAGAGCACCAAAGGCTGTCCACAGCTGCCACAGACCGTCAGTAGGAGAATATCCACTGATTAAGGTCCAGTTCCAGCTAAAGTCTTGGAGCTGACAAAACATAAGTCATGTTTAAAAGGTTTTTATCCTATACACTGACCTAACTGGGTACAGTGCCTGTGTTTGCATATGGCTGCCACCTGAGCCACACCAGCCCCAAACATTTTGCTGCCTGAAATGATAGACAAAACTGCACTCCTGTTCCCACCCATTCCACCAGTTGACTTGTACTTCAACAATGATGATCTGATAGCTTTTTTGCTACACCTGAGGGTGGCCTGCTAGCTTGAGGAGCATAGAGCACAAAGAGCTCTGCTCTTCAAGAGAAGGGAATGCTCTGAGGGCTCAGCATAAGTGTCACGAAGTGGGAGACTGTTACATCAATTGTATACCATCAGAAGCATTGCAATAGCAATCATGGTTCATTTGATTTCTTTACCTATAGTGCAATCCTATACATCTACTCAAAAGTACGGTAAGTCCCAAAGAATTCAATGGGACTTACTCCCAGGTAAGTAGGCAAAAGACTGAGTGAGTCACTCAGACCCATTTCTAGCATATGCACTGAGAACTTTTTTAAAATTCAGGATTACTGTATAACCTTTTAATAAGTGTTACCATCATTTTCTAAATTAATGTTTCTAAAGTACGTGTTATTTTTCTCTCTCTCTAGAATGTCTGAAGACAACTCCGTAAAAAGAAAAAACCCTGCAAAAAAATCCTAAAGATGAGATCAAACTATTTTTTTGAGTTTCTCATAGTATTTCAAAGAGATGATTTCCGTATTTAAACCAAAACAGATATATTGTGAAGTGAAAATTGTGATATTTTTGTTTCTTATATAATAAAAATGGATGTTTACACTGTAAATATTACTTTAGAGTGATCTACCTAAAGCTGTACATATGTATGCTAGTTTTAACTCACAACAAATCCTATGATCTCTTATGCTGTAAATCTGTTATTTTGATAACTGCATTTCAAAGAAAGACAAGCAACGCACAGGACAGAAAGTACATTAAACTGCTGCTTATGGCTGCATATACAAAATCACTGTATGCTGATTAATTGCTCCTTAGCACTTAAACTACTATCTTGAACTCATGAACTGGATGGGCAGAGAGTGAGCTTTCTCACTTTTTCAGTGCAGTGATGGCGATACAGCATGACTCCAAATGAATTAACTATATTCAAATTGCTGCTTCACTATACTTAGAATTGCCTAAGATGAAACTGGAGAGGGATATGTTGAAGAACTTTTCTAAAGCAAAATGTTGGTAGGAATTTAGGAGTGGTGGTGGTGAAATATTTTTCAGTACAATTCATAACACTTACCAGGTGCGCTTCATGCACCCCTAAGGTGCCATTGAATCCTCTTCTCCCTGCCAGCAAGATTCCAGACAATCCGGAGGGGTCTCCTAAGGCAAAATACCTGTAGGAATTTTGAGGACACTGAGAAGAATCTCAGTCAGATGAGAGACGTTTTTAAAACTCCCCACCCCCAGGTTTAGTAAATGTTCCCCCACCTCCAAATGTAGATAAACCTTTGTGAAAGACTACCAATTAAAGTAAAAGGGCACAACACTGGATGGATTTTTTTCATAGGCAACTGCATCATTGGTGCAAATTCAGATTATTTTCATAGCCAACCAAACTAAAGTCAGATATATATCCTCTATATTTACAGGTATCTTTTTCCATTTAATGATATAGCTACTGGGCTATCAGAATCAATGTAATCCCACAATTACCAAAGGTGAACGCTTCCCCTCGATTTGTTAAAATCATTGATTTGTGCTAAAATAATGGATGCTAGGATTAAAGTGCATTTGACATTGTATATGTTGACCAATGAAAGTATTCCCCATATATATATATATATATATATATATATATATATATATATATATATAGGACTGGAGACACTTTACTATTTTTTTCCAAAATGAATGTAACCGATGAAATATGCAGACAATAAAGACATTTTATTATCACTGCAAATATCATTGGTTTGATTCAGTGCTGCAATAAACTGGGGAGTTGTCAGGTGATAGACATCACCCTAACTCTGTTATTTCAGGAAGCAAGAGAACAGGGGTCAATACAAAGTAAAAGGAATAGCACTGTTCAAAGCAAGCTCACACCTTGCATTAACTGACCTTCTGCAATGCCTGAAATAGTTCCAGGAACTGCTCCAGTGCAACAGAATGGTCTAGACAAAAGCTGCTCCTACCATTAGGCAATGTGAGGCAGTGGCCTCAGGTGGTGCATTACTTTGTCTTTACCATCAGTTTTGTAAGCTCCCTTGTACACATTCACTCTGCAGCTGTGGGTGGGGGGCAGCGCTACAAATGCAAGCCCCACCCGCAAGGTCCCTGTGTGTGTCACCCTGTGTGCTAAGTCCCCAGCCATCTCCACGTTAAGCGAGGAAGGTGTGCAAGTGGGCATCTCAAGCAACGATCTCTGTTATAACAACTGGAGGAGTGTTACAAGAGTGTTCCTATTTTGCTCTGTGAAATTATGGCGTGTTTATGGCCATCATGAAAGAGGGGTGCCACAAAAAGCAGAGGTGGAATAAATGGCACTCACATAGAATATTTGGTTCTCCAAAACAGTATGAGAAACTCATAGGGACCCAGGAGCTGCCTTGGTATACTCCAAAGAAAATGATTTGATTTGCTTTTCCAACAACCAAGCTGATGTGAAAGAAGCTCACAGCATTAACAAATATGAACAACACTTTCTAATTCAAAATAAATATACAATAAAACTATAATTAAAACAATGAATGCAGCAAAGAAAGGAAAAAAGTAAAATAGCACAAAACACCAGTCTTAAGAACATAAGAAGAGCCTGCTGGATCAGGTCTATGGCTCATCTTGTCCAGCATCCTGTTGCCACAGTGGCCAACCAGATGCCTGTTGGAAACCCAGAAGCACAAGAGCTCTCTCCCCTCCTGTGGTTTCCACCAACTGGTATTTGGAAGCATTACTGCCGCCAACTGTGGAGGCAGAGCACAGCCATCATGGCTAGTAGCTTTCAACATAACTGTCCTCAATGAATTTTTCTAACCTTTTAAAGCCATCACTGCTTCCTGTAGGAAATTAAGCAATCCCACTGGATATAGCTTAGGAATGCCAAAACAAAACAAAAAAAAAATCCTTCCAGTAGCACCTTAAAGACCAACTAAGTTAGGAATGCCAGTTAGCCATGTGCCAAGAAATGGGGGGTGGATCCACTAAGACATCCTATCTCTCACCTAAGGTGTACAGCGGTACCTCGGGTTACAGATGCTTCAGGTTACAGACGCTTCAGGCTACAGACACTTCAGGTTACAGACTCCACTAACCCAGAAATAGTACCTTGGGTTAAGAACTTTGCTTCAGGATGAGAACATAAATCGTGTGGCGGCGACGGGAGGCCCCATTAACTAAAGTGGTACCTCAGGTTAAGAACAGTTTCAGGTTAAGAACGGACCTCCAGAATGAATTAAGTTCTTAACCCAAGGTACCACTGTACACACCCCCTCCCCTCTCTCACCCAGAAGAGGGGGCAGGCTCCACCAACAGGCTCTTGCCCGGGGGTAGAATATGTTGTGGGGTGGAGGGAGGGCTGGAAGCTTTGTTTTTATAAATTTGGCCATGGGGGGTGATCCATTTTTTCTCTGCCATAGCATTCATCACATTTTCTCAGGGTCAAAGGGTGTGCAAGTTTGAGAGCGTTACAAACAGAACATCCCAGAGACTAGAATGCAAACACACAATTGCAGTAAATAGATTGCAACACCCATCATTGCTGACCATATTAGCTACCCAAACTTGAAGGATGCTAGAACATCTGCTTTTGAGGGAGAAATTCAGCATCAAACTTCATGTTACACATGAACGTGTGTAAGGAAATCCCAGTTGTCCAGCTCCCATTTGAAGCAGCATCTACAGGTTGCCATTTGAAACAGAGAACCAGAAAAGCATAGGGAATGCTTAACCTTTACTCACCTGCTCTTTTCTGCTGCAACTCCCACAAGCCCCTTTGTCCCTCTATCTACAGTGTTTGGAAAAATAATGTGTAGAGGAAAGGCCAGTACTCTTGACTCATTGGAGAGAGTAAGAGAGTAGGCCACTAGGGTTTAACTGCATGTGATTTGTCTGTACTGTGCATTCGGTGTAACCATCACATGTATCTCTGTAACCACCACCCAGAAGTTCTTTCAAGCAACTGATGCTGAATATGAAATTGAATAGATCTGCACCTAAGAACATAAGAAGTCCAGTATTCTGTTCTCAGAGCTGTCAACCAGATGTCTTTGGGGCCCAAGTGCAACAGCGCTGTCCCCACTTGTGATTCCAGCAATTGGTATTCAGTAGCAACCTGGCCACTGAAGAGAAGCTGGCATTGCATACCTTCTCCAGTCATTTCCAGCATGCATCTAAGGCACCCTGCCCTGCAGCATGAGCCTAGCCGTCTCTACAGGATGATTTAGTGATGGATTTCTTGCAACAAGCAATGGGTTGGGCTAGGCAGCCTATAAGACCCCTTCCAACTGTGTCCTTCTGACGTCAACCGTGCTCACTCGAATACAAGTGTGTGCAGGCAGCAATCCAAGCCACACTTACTGATACCAGTGGGACCTGCTTCCAAATAAACATGGCTAAGATTGAGATGCACATTTTGTGACAGTCCATTGTTATGGAAAGGGAATCTCATGCTCATCACTTGTAGCATTTGTTCTCTATGGCAAAGCTCACATTTGGGTGTGAAGAACACATTTCACAAGGTCAACCAGCTGACATTTTCTTAATGTCACCAGACTGATTGGTGTTCCTAAAGCTTAGGGCAGGACCCTAGAGGGTCAGACATAAAAGGAATCTCAGATTTTTAGAGCAGGAATTGGCTTAACGTAAGTTGAAGTGCAATATGGCTAACATAGGCAAATGAGTTATGGTTAGAAGCTGGGAAGCAATAAGATAGATGCAGTAGATGTTAGAATATTTTGTAAGAATGGGAAAAACTAGAGCTGCACTGGATGGTGGAGTTATTTTTCCAGAAAACTGGCACAAGCACACAGTAGGAAGTGGCGTTCTCATTTACAAACATTCTCTGCCTTGTTTCCAAGCAATTCCCCAGCTTGAATTAGTTTGGTTTACTGACTTCTGCAGCACACTGACCTTTTCATGGGATAAGCCCAGCTTCTGTGGAGCCAGCATGTGTGGTCTCTGGAGACATGACTTACTCAAATAGCCACAGATTACATTCAACTGGAAAAAGCCCAGAACCCAGTTTCATATTGGAACCTCAAAAAATAAATCACTTGCCTATCTGAAAAGCCTGTTCAAGGTTGAAGCAGAGAAGCTGAAATATTGTTTTCACCTAAATCATCTTTAAAGTCTGAGTCACCCTATCTTTGAATTCTAAATGCAACAACAGCTACCGATCCAGGCTTTATACCATATTCTACCACTCTGATGGCTGATTCCCATAGCCTTTTTATGCATGCATTGATTGATACAACTCAATTTTCAATTTTTCCCCCAGGGCATTCTGAGTCACAGGCAGGACACATTTCATCATTCCCAAGACTGATAGTAGAACTTATATTTGGGCATACTTCTATAAGTCAATAAAGGCCTTCAGAGTCTTTACATTTGACTCTGAGGCATTGATCAGCCCAGCCTAAAAAAATTAACAAGAGCCCATAACTAGCAGCATGAAACCAATACATTGACACTACCAGCAACCTTAATAAAAATAATCTTAGTCAGAAGCCAATTGAAACAGATGGGCCTCCAAAGCCTTTCTGAATGCCGGCACTGATAGAGCCACTTACACATCTCTTAGGAGGATGTTCCAAAGGCTAGGGAGTTGACATGTGGAGTTTCTGCATCATTTGGGGTGTGACTTCTTCTAGGTCAGATACTTTTGCTGCATCTCTTGTATTGGAGCAACTGGATAGTCTAACTGCACCCATGAAAAAGCACAGAATTATGTGCCTTTGACAGAGGCTTTCTGGGTGTGAGAAGCTGTCTTACACTGAGTCAGATTATTTGCCTGTATTGTCTAAGCTGGCTGGCAACACTTTCAGACAGGAAGGTGTTTTCCAGTCCCAAATGAAGGTGCTGGGGATTGAACCTGGGACCATCTGCAGGCAAACTGGGTGCTCTACTAGGGTTGCCATATTTCATATTTTTTTACAAAAATGCCAAAAAACCACGTGATTTTTTGATCGACTTACCAGAACAAAACGCCACCTTTTGGGGAAATTCCCCCCAGAAATCCCCCCCCCCCCCCGGATGTCAATTCTACCTTTGCAATCCAGACGTATGGCAGCCCTATGCTCTACAAACTGTGTGCTATGGGCAAAGGGTAAGTAAAAGAATAATGAATCAATCCTCTGTAGATGGCTTGGTTGGGCTCACAGGAGCCCAATTCTTTAATTACATTACATTCATCACAATAATTAATCACCGAAGGCATTTTAGAGCACCTTTCCTGTGACACACTACTGTGCCTTGCTGTTACACTTAGGAGAATATAGTTTGTTTGTTTTTATTTGCAAGGCCCAATACCACCAGAATCTACTTCTAAATGGATGATGAAATTAATTATTGTATAAAGTGCCTAAATTTTTCTAGGTACCATGACATGGCTATCACCACTTTCTTTCTAGACACTTCTTAACCAGATACTGACAAAGTAGATTGAGAGAGAGGAAGCCAGCATATAATGCTTCTGAATAGATAGATAGATAGATAGATAGATAGATAGATAGATAGATAGACAGACAGACTGCAGTTGAAATCTAGCCAAAGCATAGTGCTGGTCACCATTGGTGGGAGGGTGACGGTAGAGCCAAAGGATTTTCAAAAGGATTACCTACTGGATTATTAGCTTGCAGCTGTGCAGGCATAAAGAAATCCAACTGAAAGCACAGCTTGGAAGATTACTCTGTGATTCATTCTGCACTTGAAAGAGGTGAGGGGGCCACAAGTACTTACCCTAATTCTTTCTACCTTAGAAATGGAGCCAACTTTTGAAAGAGACTGGGGTCAAGACAGTGGAATTACCCATAGCAGGCACTACAATGCTAGTCTTTAAATATATTTTCTTCCAAGTGTAATCAATTCAAAGAGCTCATTTTTCTAGGCTTTAATATGGTAGAACAGTGTTTACACGTTACTTATATTTCAAAGAGTGCTCCTCACACGAGATAATTAGGCTGCCTTTCGAGAGCAGAACATACAGAACATCACGTAAGAAGGTCAGAGCAGCTTTTCCTTTTGTATGGGGGTTGTTTGTATTTTTTAAACCCACTCTTTTTCTTTCAGAAGGACCTCATTAAGAACAGCCTATGGGCACTTAAAAATATGAAAGAACAATACTGAATGTTTCTCTGTTTGTGGAATTGCTCAAGACCTACATTAGCTCCCAGTATGTTTCCATACGGCGGCTGTTGTTTGGGTGACTTGTGAGTGAAGGATGGCTGAGGTAGTTTCCCCCATTCTTCTTTCCTGTCCCTTTAAAATACTTTGACAAAGAACAGCCTTTACTATGTGCCTTCTCTGCCCCATTGCTTTGAAAGGGGGAGAGAGGAGGTGGTGCTGTGCTTCTCTCCCTGAGTGTGTTTTAATACCTGAGTAGCACTGTTCCCTTTTCTCGCCCCTCAGCTGTGTGTATGTATTTCCCTCTTCTTTTATAGGCCAGCTTCCAATGTGGGGCTTTGATATATTCCATCCCCCTCTCTCCATACCACAGTTGCCTCTGACTTTTAAATACCGCCTTTCTTCCAAGGAGCTCTCAAGGTGGTGCGTTTATTCCTCCCTTCCCCGCCTCCCATTTTACCTTCACAACAGCCCTGTGAGGTTGGTTAGGCTAGAAGATAGTGAGTAGGCCAAGGCCACCTAGTGAGGGTGATTGCTGAGTGGTGATTTGAACTCTGGTCTCCTGAGTCTAGTCATATATAACTTTAATTTGGGAAGCCATGCTGCATTATAGTAGCACTGCAAACTCAGACTATTAGCTTATCCATAGAAAGGCTCCTTTACAATCCTTCATACAGAGTTCCATATGAATGGTACTAATAGCATTAAATCTCCGCTAGTGCTGTGGAATTATTCTGCACTACGCATCAGCGGTGACTCCTGTTATTTGAGATTTTTAATCAGGGTTTCGTCCGCCTGTGTTTACTTGGATCAAACCGTATGTGGCAGTTTTAATTCATCTTCATGGAAGCGCTGTGGTGTGGGAGTATTCGCTGGCATTTTTGAGCACTATATATACATCTGCTTAATACATAAATGAATTGCAGCTGAATTACTGTAAGTGCTTTTTTTTTTTTGAGGAATTGAATTTTAACTGTTTTAAAAGAGTATTTGTTTAAGAGGGCAGCCTTTCGTCTACTGCTCTGTCCTTTCTGATCATAAAACTGTTTTGTATAGATGAGTTGTTCTCTTTTTTTTGGTTTGATATGTTGGGATGGAAATGTTCGGGATGGAAATGTTTATCTGGAATGATTCCCTGCCCCCGCCCCACAAGATCTTTGCAAATTACAGGAAACGATTGATTATACCCCAGCCCCTGACTTGTTTGTATGTATGAAAACATTTTAGAGAAGCAAGCAGAAACCGCCAAAACTGAAAATTATATAATAATATCTTTATTGTCAATGTACAACCTGTGTACATTGAAATTAACCGAGCCTCCCTCCACCCCCCCAACACTCAATCTTATTGCACTCTGTGTGCTTGTCGCACAACACATCAACCCTGAAAGTCAGTTGCACTGTATTTCCGTTCAGCAGCCTAACAGCCCACGGATAGAAACTGTTTTTTAGCCTGTTGGTACGACGGATTATACTTCTATATCTCCTGCCTGAGTGTAGAAGATTAAAGAGGTGCTGGCCAGGGTGTGAATCGTCCCTGAGAGCAACGATCCCTTGCAACGTCCCTAAGGCAACAATCCCTTGCAATGTCATCTAGCGGGCTCAGGGGACAGCCCATGATATCATGCGCTGTGTTCACCACCCTCTGTAAAGACTTTCTGTCCATGGCTGTACCACACTGTGATACAATATAAGAGGACACTTTCTATTGTGGACCGGTAGAAGGAGGTCATCAATTGTTGTTTAACATTGTTCTTTCGCAAGACCCTGAGAAAATGGAGTCTCTGTGGACCTTCCTAATCACCTGAGTTATATTGTTTTTCCAAGTGAGGTCTTCACTAAGGTAAACTCCCTGGAATTTAAAGGAAGAGACTCTATCCACACTTTCTCAGTTTTTTGTACTCTGGGTGGAAGATACCAGGCTCTGATACTATTCATAAAATCTGCCTATCATTGGCATGGTCATTGCCCCCTGGGTACTCAAGGGTATGCAGTACTGGCACCTTTTTGTTGTTGTTGTTAAAAAGTGTGGCACTTACTGTAACAACTTCATGGTGAGTTGGTGAGTTTTTTTCTAGAAAAAAAGCACTGGGCATTGTAAACCATAATGAAGCATTTGGAGCTGAGGCAAACAAAATAGGTAAATTTACTCTTACAAAAAATTTTAAGGGGCCACAAGGGAGGAGAAATATAGTTTGAAGAAGGAAACAAAGGGCACTGATACCCTATTCCTAAGGGGCCTCAGAAACCTGGCCCTGAAAACACCATTTACAGTTGGCTCTGTATTGCATGCAGTGTTCAAAATTTGCCAGGTGCCAGTCGCATTTTGCACCTAGCTATCAGTCACTTGCAACCAAGTGAAGGTGTCCAGGTCTCCTGCTTGGCAGGGGGTTGGACTCGATGGCCCTTGTGGTCTCTTCCAACTCTATGATTCTATGATTCTATGATTCTAGGTTCAGGATGGTACCTGATATCTCCACCATCTGGAGGTGCATGCCTGGGGACAGTGTTAGAAGCTAACATATGAAAGCTAGGAGCTAAATGGCACCTTAAGCCTAGGTTATGGGCGCAACAATGGAACGTCTAGGTGCACTTTTTATAACAAGAATACAAATCTGAAGATGAATGAACTGCAGCTAAAATATTATGTTCATTTTTCACATGGTCTAGTTTTTCCTCTGCCCACCCCTCTAATATTCTTAAGAAGGTCTCTTCTCCAGTCTTCAGAGAGTAGCTGGAAGTTGGGAGGCAAAAGAAGGTCCTCTTTTCCTTCCACTCTGCAGTTTAATCTGAAATCTTAGATGCCCAGAGCTCAGAAACCGCTCATGCTAATGAAATTCCCTGTCACAGAATGTGCTTAAAACAATGGGAGTTTCAAACACTGCCTGGGGATCCTTGGATCGTTACTGTTTCCACACACAAACAACACACCCTGTAGAATTCTATTCATTATATTTTATCTGTGCAATCAGAATGAATTTCAGGAACCATAAAAGTCGTATTGAAAAATATGACTTTTGAGCTGTCTGGCCCCAAAATGGCAACTAAGCATTCTATTTTGGTGACTGTAACCCTGGTTTAAGGAGCCATTTGACGCCTACCTTATATATCTGAGTTTCTAACACTGATAGCATGTGGGTTCCATCCTTCCTTCCTCTTAAGCTAACAGAAACCTTTGCAGGATTTATGAGGTTCCTTTGCTAGCTTGCAGCATTTGGAATGCAATGTATCTGTGTGTTTTCTTTGTGATCTTTCATCAGCCCCAGTTGCTTATCTTCTTTGATGTAATTAGTAAGTTTTTCAAGGCTTGATTTTCCTTTCCTCCCACTTGGGAAAATATAGGAGTCCCCAGAGTGTGACCTTTGGCTTTTTGTGTGACGGCAAAACAAGAATTTATTCAAGCTAAGAGCTATACCAGCATTATCATTCACAAACTTCACACATTCAGCGTATTCCCCAGGATCCTCACGGACTCTTTCCCCCTTGCAGGTTTTTTTAAGAGGATGCAAGTGAAGTTTGTTTCTAGTATAGCATAGTTTAATTTAGCTTTTTTCTTTGCTCTGCATTAGTAACTTTACTTTTATCACAAGAGAGTATTTCAGTTATATTGTTCAGCGAGCCTAGCTCATGACAACTTCTCCCAGTTTTTGAGCTCAGAGTAGACCCCCTGAAATGAGTGAACCAAAGTTAGTCATGTACATTAATTTCAATGGATCTACTCAGGGTATCACTAAGATATCATGCAACCCAGAGAATGTGGCACTCCATCAGCCCTAACCAGCATAGCTAAGGGTCGCCTGGTCCATCTGGAGGGCCACAGGGTCCCCCTCCCTACTTTAAATGCAAGTTCCAATAAAATGAACAACATATCATCCAGTCACTATGTTGTTACATCATGTTTTAAATCAACACTAAAACTTAAATTTCATCATTGTAGCCCAAGCACATATCTCTTTACAGGTAGCATTATTTAATTTTAAGAAGTGCTGACTTTTTATCTGAAGCTTTTAAGATACAAATCTCTTTACAACATCTTGTATGGGTTGTTCTTGAATATCAGCATCTCAGAATTTTCTACTTTTTACACTGAAGAAGTGTTTTTCCTCCTGTGCCAGATTAAGTTCTGTATCATGGATTAACAGATAATAACACATCTCAGAACAGAATAGAATGTATTCATTCCAAAATCCTGTAGGCTTGCCTAAAAGTCCTCCAAGTTCAAGAAAATGTAATTGACTTTTAACCTGGGAGATCCTGAGTGACCTTTTGGAGTGAGAGACATCCAGATCCTTAGCTGATGTGTAGAGCAGTGAAACAAAGTACTCTGGACTATTAATTAATTATTACATTCAGATGCCACCTTTTCTCCTAAGGAGCTCAAGGTTGTGTAGATGGTTCTCCTCTTCCTCCCCATTTCATCCTCACAACAACCCTGTGAGGTAGGTTAGGCTAAGAGATGGCGACTACCCCAAAGTAAGTCAATGAGCTTTGTGGTTGAGTTGGGATTCAAACCCTACTCTCCTAAGTCATAGTCAAACACTCTAACCATTATGCCACATAGTCTGAAATATCATTCTCTAGGGGGCTGCTAAGTCTATAGCCTCACAGTATTCTTTCATATTCTTCCTGGCTGCGTTAGTATCATGAAAATCCAAGCAAACATTTTGAAAAGAATAAACTTCTAGTCTTTGTGGCAGTGATTCTCAATACTAAACAAGTAATCCACTCCTTTCCCCATAGTATTTGCATAATTAGCTTAAAATATGTCATATACTTTCAACTTTTAGCAGCACCATTTGGCCTCCTGGTAGATTTATAGCATCTTCTCTGTCTGGCCCCAGGATACACCCCTCTTGAGTGCTTTTGTCTGGCAGAAATGTGTCATTGAAATGTCCTTGTGCTTGTTTGGATCGAGACAGGTGTGTAGAAACCTCTGGCTTTTGTGTGGTTGGAATGTAGTCTAGTGTGCAATACAAATGCCACATCCATTTCTCTGCCCATTTTTGCTCCTTCAATGCTCCTCTATTCTGTACCTCTTAGGAATATGAGAACGTCTGCACCATAAACAACTTATTGCCCACACTTCAGTTCCTCTGTGTCAAGAACTGCCTCCCTAGCACGGGGACAAGTTGGAATATATCATGCTTCCATGTGGCCTGGGGTTTGTAACATTACTTGAAGTGTCATTCTTTCCTATGCTGCTAATAGCTCCCATGCCAGCAGAGAAACATAAGAGTCAGATTTTGTTTCCAAATGGCAGCTTTTGTCCAAATTAATTTGCCATACTGTAAGGTAAAGGTACCCCTGCCCGTACGGGCCAGTCTTGACAGACTCTAGGGTTGTGCGCCTATCTCACTCAAGAGGCCGGGGGCCAGCGCTGTCCGGAGACACTTCCGGGTCACGTGGCCAGCATGACATCGCTGCTCTGGCAAGTCAAAGCCGCACACGGAAACGCCGTTTACCTTCCCACTATAAAGCGGTCCCTATTTATCTACTTGCACCCGGGGGTGCTTTCAAACTGCTAGGTTGGCAGGCGCTGGGACCGAGCAGCGGGAGCGCACCCCGCCGCGGGGATTCGAACTGCCGACCTTTTGATCGGCAAGCCCTAGGCGCTGAGGCTTTTACCCACAGCGCCACCCGCGTCGCTTTGCCATACTGTAGTAGCCCTTTAATATGTCCTGTAGTAGCCCTTTAATATGTCCACAGGTCTCTAATTGTGGATGCAGAGCTTACACTACACTTGTACATGTATCACTTTTTTACGATGGCACATATGGATGAAAATGGTTGGTAACTATATGACAACAATTTAAAATCACTGTGCACTGAGCGATGGTCAAGTCAGTGGAAATGAAATGTTCAAACTGTTCTTCTCAGTTGTCTTTCTCAAGCTATCTCACTTGTGTGGCCTTCCTGAGCTCGGGTGAGAACTATTAGTTTGACCAGGATTATTGCTTTTTCTTTCTTTTTTGAAATGGGTACACAAGACTTTCCCAACAGTTAAAAGGAGCATGAAAAATAAACCATTCTTGATTCTGATCAGGAATTGGTCTCGCTCATTTGCCAGTTCTGAAAACATCGTGCGTTCTGTTCTGTGAAGACATACTACGCAAGAAATCAAACTTAATAAGAAAAGAGTAAGTATGTTGTTTATAGTCTACATTTCAATAGGCTGAAAATACTCTTGAACATGCTTTTTTAAATCTTCTCATTAAGTCTGTATTTCACAATCCATTTACCTGAGAATAGTCATGTTAAAATAAATTGGAAAGCTGCTGCTATTGCTGAGCTACCAAGCAGATGCACATGCAGAGGGATGTTGAATTGAAGGGGGTAAAATGATGCTTGGGCCCATATTATCATTCTCTCCAAAACCTACACCTTTTCTGGTCTACTAAAGTCAAACAAGTTTTGCTATCAAAAATCTCATTGCTAGGATTACAAGTGGGTTCATTCACTATTGGTAGGAAATACAAGAAATGGATTGATTTCACAGGTGTAATCCTCTCTATCTACCTCTAGTCTCCTGCAGACACTCTCTTCATACCCATTTTGACATGACATTATATTATTGTCTCTCAGTTGGAAGTGTGGCACTGCTGTTAAGAGTCAAGATTCACTGTATCCACACTATTCCTCCTGCTTCATCCATTGGGCTACCTTGGCTTATCTTGAAGTGTCATCAATGCAGCAGGTGGTACAGCAAACATAGCATGAAAGTAATCAAAGTGAAAGCAATAAATATTTTTTACTGCCACCTCTTCAGTGTTTTCCAGTGTGTTTGGGATCAGAAACAACTCTTCATCAGGTATAACTGATTTAGATGTGACATTTTCCCTGCTGCGATAGAGGCAATTTGTTTCCCCAAAAGGAGCTGTATACACATTTTCTTCAGGAATAGAGGCAATTTCTTATGGGCAATTGGTGTGCGTCTTTCTTTCTTTCTTTCGTTTATGTGTATACATCTATCTATCTAAAGATTGGTCAGTCTTGGGTCAAATAAGGGGATATTCATTTATTTAAAAACATTTGTGAACTGCTTACATTTTGAAAAGCCCAAAGCAGTTCACAGCAATGCATTAGAACGTATCAGTACAATAAAAGATTTGTGGTAAAACAGCAGTACAGCCATTTTTTTCCAACCACGTCTAATGACATATAAATATTATCCCATCCACATTGGAGTTCTTTATCGATAAGCAGATATGTCTCTTACAGCATTGAGCTGTGTCTCACTAACTGAACAGTTTGGATGGCAGGATTAGCATGGATTGTTTCTGTGGAATTAGCAAACTGCTGGGAGGGGTTGCCAGTTCAGAAGGGAAGACCCTTGCATACAACCCTGCTCATGTTGTTGGGTCATTTAGATGTTCTCCCAGCATAGCAGTAGTCAGTGCTTTTTTTTTCTGGAGCTACGCAGGGGTACACATATCCCAAAACATTTTGTGACTCTAAGTTTGGCATCATTGGGGGACATTATTTCAATATGAGTAGGAAAATGAGAGTGCCCCTAAACATTTTTTAGGAAAAAAAGCACTGGTAGTAGTACCTCTTATAAAGAGCTCTTTCAACTTGTAACACTTTGGAGTTTAAAAAAGAAACCAAGTTACTCTGATGTGATTCTTTTAACAAATCCTTTCTGATTATTTGTAAATATATATTTGCCAATGGCTCATCTGTTGATTGTCTTATGATGTCACCATGCATCATGTTTCCTTTTTAGTATACACTGAAACTTCAAAAAGCCCCTTGATTCCAACAAAGCTATAACCTCTTCAAGGCTACTGTTGTTTGGCACTTGCAAAGATGGAATAGATGACCTCATGTTGTGTTTGACAATCATGCAAAAAGTTCTTTTATGAATTAGCATTGTGTGAGCAGCATTCTTCTGTATCGGGATATCTCTCTTTATCTCCATTTTTACTGTCACAAGTGGTTGCAACAGGTGCAGAGGTATTGACCTTGGCAACTAAAGAGACTGTCAAGGCTTGCTTGAACTGAGGCTTAGACGATTTAAAGGTGACAGATAATATCATCCCTGTCAGAGGAGCATGGCTCTGGGGATTTCCAAAAGGACAGAAACTTTGATTTGTTGGTGAGCTTAAGATGCCGGTGAGAGGGCATTTTAACCTGCCGTGTTCTTACCATGGCCTTTACTGGCCTAGCTACAAAGCTCTGTTCTGTAAATCTTTAGCCTCAGGAACCTCAAAACATGATGATTACATTCTGATGTGCTTAAAAAATAATTGTCCCAGAGGTGAAGAAAATGTTAAACGCAAATGTGAATGCTCAGCTTCAAACTGGAACTGATTTAATAAACGTATTGGGGTCTTTCATATTGTTGGTGGCATAGCAAGGTAAAGTTGCCAACAAGGCAGGGCAAAAATTCAGTTCGAACTATTGCATTTTAAGATGTGGACAAAATAAGAACAGTTGGAATGCAAATGTACAGTTAGGAAGAACAGTCTCATATATAGCTCAATTTTTCAGGATTTAACATTACTTCTTGTACTACTTTCTGGGCAATTGATAGTAAATATTTCCCTCCCCCTTTTCTTTGCGTTATTGTATCACTTCAGGTCTTCATTATACTCAGGCCTCATTAAGGCCTAACTATGGTCACCAAAAACTGCTTCCCTGTCTATCTGTGTCATGATCTAGGGATGGTCTCCAGGTTGTGGCCACAGGAGCATCACCCTTCCATAAGCACTGCCAAAATTACCATTGAAAGTCACTGCAATATCCTAGCATCAGTTGTGCTTCTAGTGCTATGTGAAATCAGACCACTGGAGAGCTGCTTTCCTGTGGCCACCACACTGGAACGACAAAGTATTATTGTCGTAGGCAGAAGGGAAGCCTAAAGTTCACATGCTACTTCTCCCATAACTGCATTCACTCCTGGACAGAACACGTGCGGACTCCTGCCCAAAACAGTGGGAGAGGATCTTAACTTGCATGTAAGACAGAGTTCTTTATTCAAGCAATTAAAGTGATGGGCTTAGCATTAGGAGCCAAGAGTTCAGGAGCCAGACAAGAAGTTCAGAACTGAGCAGAAGCAACGTGTATGTCCGAAACTCCTGCCAAGCTTTTAAATATGAGGCATGGCAAGAAGGCCACATTTGTAAATGTACACTGGGTATGGGTGAGTCTGTACCCATCTACAGAGACAACATCTGTCAAAATACACAGGCGATAGGAAATATTGAAAAGATTACAACAGAAAACCGAAAATTAGCTGAGGAAGCAAGTACAAAAGCAGACCAAAATAAAAAAAAGGATAGAGGAATTAAGAGGGGAAGTAAGACCACTGAGCAGACAGGTTACTGAACAGCAGGCCTATCTGTCTATGGCGGAGCTGAAAAACAGAGAAAGCAATCTTAGGCTTAGAAATATCCCAGAATTAGAAAAGGAAGATCTGATCGGCTTTTTGACAGCAGAAATATCCAAGTTCTGGGGCTTGGCAGAAGAGAAGGACTTCAAAATTGTCACCGCCTTTAGACTGGGAAGAGTGGCCAAGAAGGATAAACCAAGAGACTGCTTGATCATATTGAGATCTAAGCAAGAAAAAGATAATATACTCGGCCTACATTTTAAAAACTCATTGGTGATACAGGGAAAGACAGCAGAAATCTTCAGAGATATACCAAAACAGTTGTTGGACTTAAGAACTACATATAAAGATCTGGCAAGATTACTGAGAAACAACACAATCCTTTACAGGTGGGAATTTCCCCAAGGACTATCTTTCAACTGGAAAGGGAAGAAGGTAAGAATCAGAACAGTAGAGGAGCAAGAAAAGTTCCTGAACGATCACGGGGAGGACCTTCGGAAAGGAACAGCAGGTACTTGGCCACCCCCCCTACCTGGAGAAAAAGACCCACCTCCAGAAATAGACGACAAGGGAGACAACCCTATTGGCTGACAAACTGATCCAGGATGTCTCTGCAGCTCCTCAGTTGGAACATTCATGGCGCAAATTCCCCCGAAAAAAGGAAAAGGATTTTTCATATATTGAGGAAAGAACAATTAGACGTCATTTGCCTTCAAGAAACTCATGTGACCAGGCTCCACAGAAGAGTATTAACTAACAAGAGACTAGGCCAAGAATTTATTTCATCAGACAAAGTAAAGAAAAGAGGAGTAGTGATATACGCAAAGGAGAGCCTAGCACCAAAATTTGTATTTAAAGATGAACAAGGAAGAATTCTGGCGATCGAAATACAATCACAAGGAGAAAAATTTCTGATAGTAGGAATTTATGCACCGAACGAGGGGAAATCGGAATTTTATAAGAAGCTGCATGAGATAATGCTGGACCATATTGATTATAATAACATCATCTTGATGGGAGATATGAATGGGGTTGTCTCCACATACATGGATAAGTCACAAAACCAAAACTTGACTAAAGATGGCAGACTACCAAAGACTTTTTTCGAACTTACAGACAATATGGATTTGATTGACATTTGGAGGATAAAGAACCCTCTAGGTAAAGAGGGAACATTCTTTTCTGAGGCCCACCTATCCTGGACACGAATCGACCAAATCTGGATATCTAGAGGACTGGCACCTAAGACTAAAAAAATAGAGATCTGCCCCAAAACTTGCTCCGACCATAACGCCTTGAAAATAGACTTGAGACTCACACCAGCTGGATCCTTCAGATGGAGAATGAATGACTCTTTGTTTAGAGACCAGGAGATTGTAAAGAAGGCCCAAAAAACGATGAAAGACTACTTTGAAATAAACTTGAACACTTCAGTGGAAAAGAAAACAATCTGGGACGCAAGTAAAGCTGTTATGAGAGGGTTTCTGATACAACAGAATACTATTAGGAAAAAACTCTGGAATGGTAAAAAGGACAAGATTTTGGAAAAGATAAAAGACGGAGAGAAAAGGTTGAGACTTAATCCAAAATCAAAAGAAGTTTTAAGAGAAATAAAATTCCATCAAGCACAATATGTGAAACTGATAAATCAAGAAGTTGAATGGAAAATTAAACAGATGAAACAAAGATCATTCGAATCGGCAAATAAATGTGGGAAGCTGCTCTCATGGCAGCTGAAAAGGAGACAAAAATTGAACTTTGTTACCAATCTAGAGGTTGAAGGAGAATGTATTCAGAAACCAGAAGAAATTAGAAAGTGTTTCCAGAGATACTTCAAAAAATTGTTCACTCAAGGACCCCAAGTGGAGACTGAGATAAATAAATTTTTAAAAAGCTATGGCCTGGAAAAACTAACACAAGATAAACAAACAGCCCTGAATTATAAAATAACACAACAGGAAATTGAAAGTTCCATTCAGAACATGCAATTAGGCAAATCCCCGGGCCCAGACGGACTTACCTCCAAGTATTATAAGACATTGAAGGAATATTTGACCCAACCATTGATGGAGGTATGCAACCAAATTATGGAAGGGAAGGGGGCACCAGATTCGTGGAAAGAGGCATTCATCACTTTGATACCAAAATTGGAATCTGAAAAGACTCAACTTAAGAACTATCGTCCTATCTCACTCCTAAACGTGGATTATAAGATTTTTGCTGATATTTTGGCAAATAGATTGAAAAAAGTTTTAAACGAAGTAATTCATAAAGACCAAGCAGGCTTTCTCCCTGGTAGGCATCTGTCTGACAACACTAGGAACATTGTGGATGTCCTGGAACTACTACAGACAAATTTGAATACGAAAGCAGTTTTGATATTTATAGACGCGGAGAAGGCCTTTGATAACATATCTTGGAAATTTATGAAGAAAAATTTGGAAGGGATGGGAGTGGGAAGGGCGTTCCAAAATGGTATCGAAGCAATCTATTCAGAACAAAAAGCTAAATTGATAGTAAACAACGTGGTGACAGAGGAGTTCAAAATTGAAAAAGGAACACGACAGGGGTGCCCCTTATCACCCTTGCTATTTATTTCTGTCCTGGAGGTTTTGCTGAACTTGATTAGGAAGGACCAGCGGGTGGAAGGAATACAGGTCGGAGGAAAACAATATAAACTGAAGGCCTTTGCAGATGATTTGGTTTTGACATTACAGGAGCCAGAACCCAGCACAAAAAGAGCTTTAGAACTAATCTCTGAGTTTGGTCGGGTGGCGGGATTCAAGTTAAACAAACAAAAAACTAAGGTCCTGGTAAAAAACTTGACACCTTTAGAAATAGAGGGGTTCCAGAAGGAAACAGAACTAAATGGGGTTAAAAAAGTGAAATACCTGGGGGTTAACTTGACTGGGAAAAATTTGAATTTGTTTAAAGATAATTATGAAAAATGTTGGTCTGAAGTCAAAAAGGACTTAGAAATCTGGTCAAGACTGAAACTTTCCTTGTTGGGAAGAATTGCAGCAGTTAAGATGAATGTATTGCCAAGAATGTTGTTTCTGTTTCAGGCCCTGCAGATCGTGGACAGGGTGGAGTGCTTTGGAAAATGGCAGAGGGACATTATGAAGTTTGTCTGGCAGGGCAAAAAGCCCCGAATAAAATTTAAAATACTAACAGATGCGAAGGAAAGAGGGGGATTTGCCCTGCTGGACTTAAGGTTGTACTATGAAGCTGCATCCTTCTGCTGGATGAAAGATTGGTTTTTGTTAGAAAACACTGATGTCCTAGATCTGGAAGGGTTTAACAATGCTTTTGGGTGGCATGCATATTTGTGGTACGACAAGGTAAAGTCTCATAAGTTATTTAAAAACCATATTGTCAGGAAATCTTTGTTTACTGTCTGGATAAAATACAAGGACTTACTCGAAAACAAGACTCCGAGGTGGCTGTCACCGATGGAGGCTAAGGCCACAAAAATACTTAATATGGGGGGTGGCTGGGCAAAATACTGTGAAATAATAGAAAAAGTGGGTGACACTTGGAGGTTGCAGAGTTTTGAAAAATTGAAAGGAAAGGTGCGAGACTGGTTTCATTACGCCCAAATTTTAGAGATCTTTAAAAAGGACAAAAAAATTGGTTTCCAGGTGGAAAAATCAAAATTAGAGTCAGAACTACTTGAACCTAAGACGAAAGTGCTTTCAAGAATGTATAACTTGTTGCTTAAATGGAATACTCAAGACGAGACAGTTAAATCAGCCATGATAAAATGGGCACAAGATATTGGGTACAACATTATGTTTGAAGACTGGGAAAGGTTATGGACCACCGGTATGAAATTCACGGCATGTAGTGCCTTAAAAGAAAACATTATGAAAATGATGTACAGGTGGTACATGACCCCAGTCAAACTTGCAAAGATATATCATTTGTCTGACAATAAATGTTGGAAATGTAAGGAGGCTGAAGGAACATTCTTTCACCTTTGGTGGACATGCCCGAGGGTGAAGGCTTTTTGGGAAATGATTTATAACGAGTTGAAAAAGGTATTTAAGTATACCTTTCATAAGAAACCAGAGGCCTTCCTCCTGGGCATTGTAGGCCAGAGAGTGCCAAAGAAAGATAGAACTTTCTTTCTATATGCAACTACAGCAGCAAGAATTCTTATAGCCAAATACTGGAAGGCACAGGAGCTACCCACACTGGAAGAGTGGCACACGCAACTGATGGACTACATGGAACTGGCTGAAATGACTGGCAGAATCCGAGACCTGGGAGAAGAGGCAGTGGAAGAGGACTGGAAAAAATTTAAGGACTATTTACAAAAACATTATAAGTTATATGAATGTTGAGAATTTGCTAAGTTTTGAGAAAAACATGCTTCAGTATTGAGATTCGGAAATGATTGAAACTAAGTTACGACTGAGAAAAGTTTAATTTTTAGAGTAAATAATTAGATGAAAATACAAAAACACATGAAACAAGGTATTAATTTGCTGTTTATTTTTATTGTAAAGAATGCAGGGATGGAGGATGTGGGGAAGTCCAGTTGATGATGAAAAAAGATTTGGAAAAATGAATTTACTTTTGTTTGATTTTTTCTCTCTTTTTGTAAAATAGCTTTTGTTGTGTTATTGACATTGTATTGACGATGTACTTTGACCTTGGAAAACAAAGCAATAAAAAAATATTATAAAAAAAAAAATACAGAGACAACATCTGATTGTTCCCCTTCTGACTCCTGTTCATTCTCCATCGCCTCTACCTCAGTGGGTGGTCAATGCCCTCCTCAGCTCCCAATGAGGCTCCCTGCTGCATAGGAGAGGTGGAAGGTAGAGAACCTACAGGAATAATAATAATAATAATAATAATAATAATAATAATAATAATAATAATTAAAAATAATAATTTATTATTTATACTCCGCCCATCTGGCTGGGTTTCCCCAGCCACTCTGGGTGGCTTCCAACTGAATATTAAAAACAGTACAGCATCAAACATTAAAAACTTCCCTAAAGAGGGCTGCCTTCAGATGACTTTTAAAAGTAAAATAGTTGTTTATTGCTTTGACATCTGCTGGGAGGGCGTTCCACAGGGCAGGCGCCACTACCGAGAAGGCCCTCTGCCTGGTTCCCTGTAACCTTACTTCTCGCAATGAGGGAACCGCCAGAAGGCCCTCGGCGCTGGATCTCAGTGTCCGGGCTGAACGATGGAGGTGGAGACGCTCCTTCAGGTATACTGGACCGAGGCCAGGTATATGATTTCCTTCTCCCTTCTACTTCCTCCTCATCAGTATGACCCCAATCCTGATGGGGCCACAGGACTTATGAGAATAAGTTGCAAGCAAGCACAATTGGTGACATAGAAGAAGAAGAGTTTGGATTTGATACCCCACTTTAGCACTACCCTAAGAAGTCTCAAAGCAGCTGACAATCTCCTTTCCCTTCCTCCCCCACAACAATCACTCTGTGAGGTGAGTGAGGTTGAGAGACTTCAGAGAAGTGTGACTAGTCCAAGGTCACCCAGCTGCTGCATGTGGAGGAGCAGGGACGCGAACCCTGATCACCAGATTACAAGTCCACTGCTCTTAACCACTACACCACACTGGCTCTCAACATCATCATTGCTGATCATGGGACACCAGAAGAGGCTTGCCCAGTAGAGTGGAGCTACAACACTAACTTCCCAGCAGGAAGTACCACTGCTACTTACTGTCAGGGAGAGGGGTGCGGCGATGGGGAGGTTAGCAGAGCCAATCCATTGTTCCCATCAGGAAGCATCAGCTCAGCTGTTTCAGCAGGGCCTGCGTGTTAATACATCAGTCTTAGCTTCCAGTTTCCCAGCTTTGTGGTGCTTGAAATAAGAGGGGTTTTAGTAACTGATTCTGTGGACAGCATGGGATGTGTATGTGAGCCGTCCTGCGCCATCATGCCAACGTCTGCCTCACGGGATGGAGTGCCTTTGCTTGTGGTTGGGTGCAGCAGTCCTCATAACTTTCAGAGCGAGCTGCCCAAGCCGATATGCTTTTTTGATCAGGAAGCATGACAAGTACACTTGTAACAAATTGGAAAATGAAATAACACTGACATTCTCCATTTGGCAGAGCAATGAACTGACTCATGCAGTTGAATAAAGCCAGTGTATTACTCTTGAAGCCTTCATATCTTTTTCCAGCTCGAGCACTTACGCAGCATAGAAGTCTGTGACTTGATGACTTTATTCTTGCCATAGTAATTTAAAAAGTAAGTTCTGGCATCATGGTTTCATGCATTATTGTAGATTATGGTGATCTGACAATAATTGTATAATGTGTGGAAATGCGAAACGTTGTGGTCCAGAATTTCCAAGATGAACAATCTTAGAGAGGTACAGAAAGTAGAGGCTGCTGACATGTCTAAGAAAACCGTACTCTCTGTTAAACACAATGTAAATTTCCTGTGCCTCACACATGGAGAACATACACCATTCACACAACGGCAAATCTTGCTCACGGCATATCAGATTTCAGCATGAATTTCATGTGCCTTTGGTAGATGGTATAGCAGTATATACTGTATATTGTCCAGAACTTGCACTGCCTCATGTTGAACCAACCCATGGCCTTAAAAGCATTTGAAATGTCAATATTCCAAATTTTGCCCTGATCAGATGTTAGCTGAACACATGGAGGGGAACGTGGGTTCATGTATGCTCAACCTCCTATTTTAATGTCTGAAAAGCCTCCATATGGGCTTTCTCCATGAAGCTAGGAGCTCTGGTTGTACTTTTCTTTCAAAGACATATGCACAGGTTTTTTTATATCTCTTTTCAGAGTAGTATTAAGATTCATTTTTTAAAAAATTGAAAAATAGTAAGATGCTATTACAGCAGGAAACCAGTTAATATTTGGAAAGAAACTGAAGCTGATTTTAGATAATTTTTAAAAAATGCCTTTTTAGTGGCCTTCAAAATATGTATTGTTCTTATAATATTATAACACTTTTTCATACTTAATTTCAGTCTGTATATTTTGCTGTTGGCCCCAGCAACCCTAAGGTGTACGAAGGTGATTCCTGCACTTTAATACCAAGAGTAGTGTGAACAAAATGAATCTTGTAAACTAAGGGGAAGATCAGCCAAATGAAAGTACAATAAAAATGCTATGAGCATCTCTCTTCTATAAGGCTATTCTAATAGGTAGCACATTTGAAACACTGCTACAATATGGACATAAAATTTATTTTACCAAAAGGAAGTTTTGAATTGATTAAATTCCCCCACTAAAGCCATAGTTCACTGGGTCTTAAAAGTGAAACAGAACAAGCCATTTTCAATAACAATTTTCAATAGATAAGCAAATACAATAGAACATTAATTTGAAAGTTAGGAGAAATGCATATACTCAGTGATGTTAAATCTATGGGATAATCACATGAAAGATTTCTGAGCTAAAGAATGTGATTTGGATGTTGGCTATGGTCAGACTCTCCATAGCTCAGCAATAGAGCCAACACTCCTCAGTGTTCAGCCAGTCCCTGACAATATGCTTCACCCCCTAAAACAAGAGCAAGCTGGAAACATCTAATCTTTTCATGGTCCTCTCAACCATTCAGTATGGAAACAGGAAAGCTGCAATGGATGGAATCTTATGCTTCTTTCAAAGTTCAGTTGATCAACCCTGAGCAAGGGCTACAGCTTAGTGACAGAATGGCTGCTTTGCATGCAGAAGATCCCAGGTCCAATCCCCCAGGATCTTCAGGAATGGCTGGGAGAGATCCCAGTCTGGAGTTAGCTTCCTATGTTTCCAACCCTAGTTCCACCCCATCACTGATTTTTCTAATTCCATATTGCATGTGGATTGATTGACGCTTTTGTGATTTTCTTCGGGTGGCACAATTCCTGCATGGTCCTCTGAAAACAGTCTCTTTCTCTTGACATCTATAGGTAAGTTCGGAGCTTTTTTCCCTAGAAAAAGTGGTGCCGGTACTCGCCATGAAGTTGTTACAGTAAGTGCTACACTTTTTAACAACAACAACAACAACAAAAAAGAGGTGCCGGTACTGTGTACCCTTGAATACTCCCTAGAAAAAAGCACTGGATAAGTTCCACCATGCAATTAAGTTCTTAATAAGTACCTGAAGGAAGAAAAGCTACCACAAAATGGAGAGAATTATTGCTGATATACATCTGGTTTCCAGAGGGCATATTGAATATTGACTGTAATCTGGATCTCATTTGGAGTGCTCCTTTTGGGTTTCAAGGAGCCAGGTGAAGACTTATTAAACTGCTGTCAAATAATCTCTTTGTCCAGCAAGACAGGACAAAGTTTGCTAAGACTATGTGGTTTGCAGCAGATGGGGAATGTTTGGGATTCATAAAGTAGAAGAGTGCCTAGCTAAATATTGAACTTGTATGCAGGCTGAAGTGGTCAAGTGAAAACAAAAGGTCTGTCTGTGACATTTGCTGATACTAAAGCATGGTGCCAAATATAGGAAAGAACCCTATGAAGCAGGGGAAGAAGTATCCACACCAAGCTTAAAAGCATTGCACTTAGTATTTATTTCTGGTCTCCGCTGATGGACTACATGATGACTGTTTTGCAAGAGCATCAGGAACATAGCTGAGTGGTAGAGCACATGCTTGGTTGCAACCATATTCTCTCTTGTTGAAAAGATCAGATAGCAGGTTTCTTCTTGAAACTTTGCAGAGCCACTGCCTATAGGCTAGATTGACGGTCTGATCAAGGCTAGAGATGGAGGAAGAACCCATTTTAAATAGATTTATAGTTGGAACCTGCCAGTACCAACCCAATCAAGCTTTGCTTGCATTGGACTGTCTCTCATTGAGTACCCGTTCGTGACTGAACTGTCCATGTATTATTCTTCAGGTGTTTTTTTTTAAGCCCTACTGTAAGCCAAAAATACATATTAGAAAGTCTGGATTATGCTGTACAATATTTCTGTAGCATAACTTTATAATATCAAAATATATTTTTAAACAGTTATATGCAGGTCGGAGTGAAACAATATAAACTGAAAGCATTTGCAGATGACCTGGTTTTAACATTACAGGAGCCAGAATCTAGTACAAAAAGAGTTTTAGAACTGATTCATGAATTTGGTCGGGTGGCGGGATTTAAGTTGAACAAGCAAAAAACCAAGGTTTTGGCTAAAAACTTGACACCTACAGAAATAGATGGGTTTCAGAAAGAGACAGAATTAAGTGTTGTTAAAAAAGTGAAATACCTGGGGGTTCATTTGCCTGCCAAAAACTTGAATTTATTTAAAGACAACTATGAAAAATGTTGGGCAGAAATCAAAAAAGATTTGGAAATTTGGTCAAGATTGAAACTTTCCTTGTTGGGTCGAATTGCAGCTATAAAAATGAATGTATTGCCGAAAATGTTATTTTTGTTTCAAGCCCTACAGATTGTGGACAGAGTGGAATGTTTTGGAAAGTGGCAGAAGGACATCTCCAAGTTTGTCTGGCAGGGCAAAAAGCCCCGAATAAAGTTTAAAATACTAACTGACTCGAAAGAAAGAGGGGGGTTTGCCCTGCCAGACTTGAGGTTGTATTACGAATCTGCAGCCTTCTGTTGGTTGAAGGATTGGTTTTTGTTGGAGAACACTGATGTCCTAGATCTGGAAGGGTTTGACAATGCTTTTGGTTGGCATGCATATTTGTGGTACGACAAGGTTAAAGTTCATAAACTGTTCAAAAACCATATTGTCAGAAGAGCAATATTTATGGTCTGGATGAAGTACAAAGACTTACTAGAGTGTAAGACCCCGAGGTGGCTTTCACCGGTGGAGGCTAAGGCTCGTAAAAGACCCAACATGGAGGCCTACTGGCCGAAATATTGGGAAATAATTGAAAAAACTGGAGACAATTGGAGGTTGCAGAGCCAGGAGAAATTAAAAAATAAGGTGCGAGACTGGTTACACTATGCTCAGATTCAAGAGGCTTTTAAAATAGACAAAAAGGTTGGTTTCCAGGTGGAAAAATCGAAACTAGAGACGGAACTGTTAGAACCAAAAACTAAGATACTCTCGAGAATGTACAACTTGCTGCTTAAATGGAACACACAGGATGAGACAGTAAAATCCGCCATGATAAAGTGGGCACAGGACATTGGGCACAACATTATGTTTGAGGACTGGGAAAGGTTATGGAACACCGGAATGAAGTTCACGGCATGTAATGCCTTGAAGGAAAACATTATGAAAATGATATACCGGTGGTACTTGACTCCAGTTAAGCTGGCTAAGATATATCACCTGTCTGATAACAAATGTTGGAAATGTAAGGAGGCGGAAGGGACATTCTTTCACCTCTGGTGGACCTGCCCAAAAGTGAAGGCCTTCTGGGAAGTGATTTACAATGAGTTAAAAAAGGTATTTAGATATACCTTTCCCAAGAAACCAGAGGCCTTCCTCCTGGGCATGGTGGACCAGAAGGTGTCAAAGAAGGATAGATCTTTGTTTATGTATGCTACTACAGCAGCAAGAATCCTCATCGCAAAGTACTGGAAGACACAAGATTTACCCACGCTGGAGGAATGGCAGACGCAGTTGATGGACTACATGGAATTGGCTGAAATGACTGGCAGAATCCGAGATTTGGGAGAGGAAATAATGGAGTAGGACTGGAAAAAATTTAAGGACTATTTGCAAAAACATTATAAGCTGTATGAATGTTAAGAATGTGTATGATTAGGAAACTTTTGCTTCAGCAACTAGATTAGGTGAATTGGAAACTAAGTTATAAGAAAGACGAGGTGGACAACATGAAATAACTATATTATGTTTATTTTAAGGTACAAACAACTGAGACACAGTATTTTGAATTTAGAAACATAATATTTGAAAGATACAGTAAGACATGAAAAAAGGTAACAAATTGCTGATGTTTTTATTGCAAAGAATGCAGGGTTCGGAAGATGTGGGGAAGTCCAGTTGGAATGGTAAAAATATTCTGGAAAGTTGGTTTTTATGTATTTCTTTTTCTCTTTGTTCTTTTCTTTTTTCTTTATTCTGTAAATTTCTGACTGTTTGAAAGAAAATTTAATAAAACATTTTATAAAAAAATAAAAATAAACAGTTATATGCATTGTTGTATGCATCAGGTCATGTGCTGGTTACTTTAGGAAACCTGGAGGGTATATGTGTATAACATGCATACATATATTATACATGTAATATATATATATATATATATATATATATATATATATATATATATATATGATGTTACATGTATAATACTGTATGTATGCATATAATAATGCATATAATACGGTAAAAAAAAAATATTGTTAGCAGAATGGAATTGCTTCTTATGAGATGGAACTAGAAAAATATTCGGTGAGGTTTTCTGAAAGTTCCATCCCTCTATAAGGCCATTTCCTTTGCTTTAGCTTGGAAACATAAACACATGACTGTTGCCCCAATGATGTGCCTTCTCAGCCCTCAGCTCACCACCATCCTGCCCTCAACCCCACACCAATAGCATTGTTGAGAAGGTGGCTGCATGACACCACCATTCTGTGCTGGCTGCTCCTGGACAGGGAGTTAAAAAGAAAGAGAAGAGAAGTTAAAGAGAGTGGGAGTGAGAAAAGGGGTGGCAGAAAGAGAGAAAAGGAGGTGGCAGAAGGATAAATATCCCATGAAGGAATGTGGCCCAGGACAAGGGGAAAGGTTCCTCATCTCATCTTTAGAGACAAAGAGTTGTATCCAATGAATACAAGGACTTCTATTTGAGTATGGGAGGTTCCCCACCCTCACATCTTCCTGCATGCCCCCAAATTTGCACCAAAGGGCTTAGAGTAACCCCAGAAAAGATTTGGGGTATATGCAGGGAGAGCAGAGGGAAGTTCCTCAGCACATGCAGAAATCATTGCATGGACAAGACAACTTTGCTGGATGCAGCCTTAAGTATGTGCATGGATTTTGAAAAGAAATGAAACCATTTTGGTTGTAGAAATAAATGAGAATTCAAATGAATGAATTTTGAAGGAAGAAATCCATTCATATCTCGTTCATTTCAACTGGAGATGTGTACTCCCTGTACACATCACCAAAAGGTTAGAGGAAAGTGGGGGGAAGAGAGTTGATAAGCTCTGTTTTCTCTCTTCACCTTTTAAAATTGACCATAATATGAGAACCCTGGCTCTTCTCAATCTAAAATTTGTCAGAGACGATCCTTTGGAGAGGCAATACAAGGTCTGAAAATGGCATAACAATTGGATGGAAAACCTCAAAGTCGTCACCAGAATAAATGAAGCTGGAATAAATGGGGGATTATATAGGATGTGCCTCTAAAATGGAACCTCTTTTAAACAATCTGACACTTGGCATGTCTAATGCTTTGAGGGAGCCATAGAATACCTTAAAGATATCATTCCCATTTGAATCAAAGACACCCAAAGGTACAGGCAGCAGAAGACAGACAGGATCTCCCTTTAATAGTAACAGGAGACAAAAATGAAGGGGAATAATAATTAACATAATTCAAACAAACAAAGCAAATTAATCTGGCTAGCTTAACTGGTAAACTAGGAGAGCAGGAAAGGGGCATTTTTAAGGATGATTGGAAAATGTTTGTTGATTATTTGAAAGATTACTGTAAACATCTTAAAACATTAGCAGGATTAGAATAATAAATTTAGCAGTAAAAATATAATCAAGAGAAGAATTGGATGAGCTAAAATAGATAGTAATCAGATGTGTGTTGATTTATAAAATTTAAAAAAGTAAAGCTTTTTAAAAACATAATAATCTTTTAATAACACAAGCAAACTGGTAACTAAATGACACCCCTGCTTGCACACCCCTATTAAAGATGCTACTGGGCCCAGCAGAACACTTGTTCCAACAATATTTTAATGATTATTTCAGGCTATATAGCCTTATGAGTTTGGTTTTTTTACATTCTGCCCCCCGCCCCAATTGCTTTATAGCCATGCAGTCCACAGCCATAAATATCAAAGGGAGTTTGCTTGTTGGCTTTAATGCAGTATTGATTTTTTGTGTTATTGCTTTTATTAGATAAAAACGGAAGAAAAATCTGAGTATGTGTACAGAAACTAGTATAGACACAATGAGAGTTTGTTTAGCATGGAATATTTGGCACACTATCTTTTCTTTTCTTTTCTTTTACCACTATAGACCCTTTGAGACCATTACTTTTCACAGCAGCAGATCAATGCACAGAGGCCAAAAACACAAGACAAATGATAGTTCACTAATATTTTCCCATGAATGCTTATGTCCGTCCCCCCCCCCCATCCTGCTGTCCTGCCATCATTACAAGAGCCAGAACTTGGTAAGTAGCCTAAGAACAAGGAAGGAGTAGCTGTTCACTTGTTGGCCCGTTTCTTTTCCTGCTCAGATTGTAAGCTCAGTCAGATAAGAAGTATTGGCAGGGCATGGACCCAGTTCAGGAGATTTCAAAACATTTATATACAGCTTGACTATCATAAAACCTCAAAGCAGGTTTACAAAAAGGACGAAAGCATAGAATTACCAGTAAAAAAAAACCCCAACCTGTTAAAAACAACACCCCCAAAATAATGAAAATCAGCAATAAGCTAAAATCATATGGCAGCATCTAAAAGTCCCCATAGGCTTTTCAGACAACCTAAAATTGTTTTTATCTGTTGTTGAAAAGACTACAGTAAGTGTACCTGCCTGATTTCAATAGGCAATGAGTTTCGAAGTTTGGGTGTTGCCGCGCTGAAAGATTGATACATACACATTACACACACACCAAAATTATATTTCAAAACTAGATTATTGTTCAGTGACATAATTGCTTTTGATTCAGAAAACGATGGGCATCTGGAAGCCTAGTCTCATTCGTGGATCACCTTATTTGGATCATTCTGTGGAATTTCAAACAGCATGAAGGAGCCTTGCTGTTGTGAATTGGTATGGTGAATGAAACAAGAGAGATTAAAAAGGGAGAATGTGTGGAGGAAAGGAGAAATCTTAAAGGGCTTTGATAATCTAGGGATAAGCCTTGCAAATCCTAGATGCTTATCCATATCAAACTTCCAACATCTTAAAACTACTTCCATTCTCCACTTATAATTCCTGTCCTTGGGCTATTTTAGCAATCAGTGGAATAAGGTTGCCCTGTGGCTCTCACAGATAAGTACTGATGCAGATTTGGAGACGGGGGGAGGGGGAAATGGTGAGCCAAATATGATTTGTAAAGCAAATGTGATCAATCAGGGTAGCCTGCAGAACATGAAGATGCCCCTGTGTAATAATAGATCTGAAGGCCAGAAAGGACAGGCATGAATGATTTGCTTTGTAACCTTAAATGCAAAATATCACTTTTTGATTTCCTGCATCAATCCAACAATTTTGTCTGTGTTCTGTAAACACAGAGGCAATCAACTTTGACTGTGGCTAATTTCTGTGCATTCTACACAAATTAGAGGGTGTGTTTTCTAATCAGTCTTAAATATAGGCAGAGGCCAAGTAAAACTGCAATCCTTGTTGCATGCTGGTGGACTGGCAGTCCAAATTCTTGATTTGGCTGATTAGTTGTAAACAGTAACTATGCCAACAGGTCTGTGTAGTTGTTTGAAATATTATTGAGTAGCCGGTCAAGTTAAGGGTTGTTCTGTACTGCTTTTTACTGTTTGTATGCTTCTATATTGCTGCCCACCACCCTGATATTTTATGAGAGCGCAGTATGTAAATACTTAAAATATTCAAAATTCAGACACCACCATCACAGCTGTAGTTTGCTTCTTCGGATTCCCTTGTTCAATATCGGGGCTTGAGTGTGGAATATGTGAGGGAAAGCTCCTTTGAGCATGTGCAGATACGTTTTCTTCTCCAGCTACTGATCAACTACAACTTACTCATGTATGTACATCCACTCCTTCACACACAAAAGGTCTTACAAGGCTTGTGGTATGACTCTCATATAAGTCTGAAACCAAGAAACCTGAGCACAGCCACTAGCTCATTCAACAGTTTTGAAAGAATCTGGTCCTTCTTCACTCATCCATTGTTGTTTTCTCCTGGGTATCTTTTAGTAGCTCCGTACTGATGTGGCTTGTCTGTCTGTCTGTCTTTCTGTCTTTCACACATGCCTACACACACTTGTGACTGTCCAGGCACATTCTATATTTCCTACCCACCCAGGGCTACCTCATGTTAGCCCAAGAACCCATTTTCAGTACTAAGGTTGAACCTGGAGAGTCTATACTTTCATTCTATGGGGGGGGGGGGAGTCCACTTTGTGTTTCTGCCACCACCTCCCTTCTTTCCAGTCATTTTTGTCCATAAAAAGTCAGACTTCTGAGGAAAGACACAGGGTCAGTTTGGTAGGATCTTCAGTTGTGTTAAGGAAGGTTGCCAGCCGTATCTGTGGGCTGCGAAAGGAAGCAATTTTGTGGAACAGGGTGATTTAAAAATGCAGCCTCCTGTCACTCATACATGTCTCTTCCCTCTCCTACCAGCTCACCAATCAAAGAACTGCAGGCCCCCCTCTTTCCTTTCTCCCCATGAAATGGCAACTCCACCACAGCCACAATGCAAACAATTGCTTATTTTGGACAAGGCCTGTGAAAATGCATATGGAATGAAGGGGAGAGCTTACATTTTAAAGTGTTCTTTGGGGAAAGGCGGAGGGAAAGCCACATATACACTTGCCGGACTGCAACTTTTATTCCTCCTTCCATCCGTTTGTGGAAGTGCTGGATGCAGTCTGGCTGATAATTAGCTGGTGGCAAATCTAATTACGCAGTATTCCCATTGTTTAATTGGCTTTTTCTGATTTCAGCCAAACTGGTCAGTTAAGTACTAATCAGATTTTCCATTCTGAATGAAGGCATGTGGGCTCAGCAAAAGGAACAGGGAAAACACTGAGCACACAGGGAGGTGTACAGCTATCACTGAAATGCCCACTTTGGAAGAAATTGAAACAAGGTTAGCTTTCCCATCCTCTTCAATGTCTGTGCGATGAAAATAGGTGCACTTGTTTTATGCTGACAGATAGGGCTGGCGTGACCATTGGGCAGAGGGAGGCAACTGCCTCAGGTGACAGTTGCTGAGGGGCACTACTACCTCCTTGGCTGTTCCCCTCTTGGAGAGCAGAAGTGGGTGTGATGGGTGCCATGCCCCGCACCCCCTAAACTAGCCAGCAGCCCTCAGATGTGCTGGGAGGTGCTACTGTCCTGTTGACAGCTCTGGGGTTTGAGCCAGATCTCAGTCTAGTCACCTTCTGAACATGGAACAGGGGCATCATCTTGTCCTTTGCCTCAGGCAGCAAAATGTCTTGAGCCAGCTATGTTAACAGATGTGACAGTCATGATCAAATAGGATGTAAAGGCCATGCCCAAGAGATCCAATGTCTGAAAGATATTTTAAATCCTAAATTCTTTATCTGAAATATGCCCATTTTTCAGGGTGTAAAAATAACACTTCCTCCAAATTACCCAAAGTAAAACAGTCATTATACTTTGGAAATGGTGTCACATCTACCAGTGAAGTAGGTTGATTGGGAGGATATACCAAAATCCCAGCAGAAAGTGTCCCACTCAATCCAGAACACGTATTATAGTCTGGAATTTCATGCATGTGGAGCTTGTGCATATTCTTATCTCTGAGCTCTTCCTTTAAAATTTGCCACAGTTGGAAATGTTGGGAGAAAGTTGAAATTAAAAAGAATTTTTTGGGAAACCAAAAAAGGAGATGCTTTAAATAGCAATAGAAGAGGTAGAAAAGCATACGAGAGCATCCTGCACCATCTAGCACAGAATTTCTGATTCAGACTCTATTAGCTGCTATACCACTTCATTTTTTTCTCCTATTCTCTGCATGAATAGCATTCTCATCCAAATGCTCTTTTCAGAAGGAGCAGCAAGCTTTGTGATGGATTTCCTCCCCTGTAAATGCAACAATGGCAGTGCAAGGTGACAGTGGTCAGACCAATTAAGGGATTCACTATATCCCCTTTTCCAGCTGCCTCCAAAATGATGATGACCTTGGAGAAAGCAATAGGAAAAGATAAAATGCATTTAGAAGAGTACATTTATGAAACTCTGCATAGAGCAAGGAGAGTGCATTTATTACAGCCATAATTTTTCTAGTAAGCTTTTATCATGGGCTATAGCTCCACTTTCTTGCCATTGTATGGAAGCATGCTAAGCGGGTGAAGTGCAAACACACTGGAAGCAACAAGCAGAGGGTTTTTTAAGTTAAGGTGTGCTCTGGTCCATGGGGTCACGAAGAGTCGGACATGACTAAACGACTAAACAACAACAACAACAAATAATGGGACCCAGCACCACTGGGCAAGGGCATCTCACACTTATTGGACATGGAATGAGGCATCTCAAGAAAAAGGCTAGATTGCTGAAATTCTGTGTGAATCCCTTTTCTGCCCCCAGCAAATAATATTGAGCCTGGCCCATATTTGTTGGGAAAAGGCTAGCCTTTTGCAAAAGGAAATAGAATAAAAACCACAAATTGAGTTTGAAGACGTTGAAATAATAAATGGTGCTGCACACATGGTTTCCCTGGATTAGGGATTTAACAGGTTTTTATCTAAAAACATGAAAAGCCTCACTGAATGCAAAGATACATAATACATTCCTCAGCTGGATTTTAAACATGCAATTCAATAAAATGACCAGCTGGTAATGAAATATAGAAAAGAAATAGAGAAATGGATCTGCCGTTCAGTCAATCAAGTTTAGACAAAGCAAATTCCTTCCTAAGGCTGGAAATAAACAACAGTGTTGTTGTTTTTCAAGGCCTTGAAAGTGATTATGATAGATGTCTCATGGCTTTTGTTTCAGGGTTGTCTCCGATCGAACAGCTTTTATACAAAACCCTCTGGCTAGGCCAGTGTGGAGCATGGGAAACTTGATGGGAAGCCCATTTCTCTCCTCAAGGGTCTGTTCACATTACAGGTAGTAGCTGCCCTACACAAATTCCTTCCATGTGAGGTGGGCTGCCGCCCCTGTGCTGCCCACCTGGCTGTAGTGCTGCTTCCACTTGCTAGCACAGAGCATGGCAGAGAGGTGATGAGGGTGGGGGAAAGGACTGGCCACAAGTGTGCCTTCACCGGTGTCTGCCATCTCCCATTCAGCATCTCTCCACCTTTGCTGCTAACCCGCCCTGTCCCACACCATCTGAGACCTGGTGACTGACTGTGGTCCATCAGCAGCACCTCACCTCATGTGCCACAACTGAGCTTAGGAGCACAAGCAGGCCATTTGCAGTTGAGGCAAAGTTTGTGAGAACTGGTGCCTCCATGTAGTGGCTGGCCATGCAGCTACCATTATTCACGTGGCGGCTGATGCCCTCCATAGAGAGGAGCCAGTAGTGCGTCCCTGTGAGGCACCCTTGTTCATTTCTGAGGTGCTGATGGTGAATATCCTAAGTACAATTTAGTCCGTTTTCTGACTTGGTAGCTTGGTGGTATGGTGGGGTGTGCATGCCCATTAATCCCTTTGCTGTACTGTATCTTCCTTGATTAATAGCTCTTTAAGGCATAAGAACATCTCTCAAGACAGGTAGTGGCAACCCAAAATGCTGGATACATTTGCAGTTAAGTTATTGTGTGTGGGGGGTGGTGGTGGTGGTTCAATCTGTTGGTACTAACAGAGACTGCTAAACATCGCTGTTTGCTTGTTTTCTTCTGTTTTTGACGTCTTCTGTTCTGCCATGTGCGTCTGCTCTCTCCGCCGAGTTAAATGAAAACAATTAACTCACAATAAAACACAGTTTCTTCAGATAGCATTTTGTATGTGTAAGGGTCTGAACTAATTTTTGCTCATTGTGGAGGGGTGAGCTGCCATCTCGTTCTTTCTCTGTCTTTGTGAAGAGAAGGGACTGTGGGAAAGAGACTTCTTATATACAGTACTTTAACCCACTTTACAGGGGATGTGCATGAAGTCCGGATCATTATAATAATTAATCTGCACTCTTTGCTATGCAACAAGAAGATGAGTTCAGAAGAGATGCTGAGATGTAATTGCTTACAAATATTCTGTGTGTATTGAGAAGCAGTCAAACTGCAGCTGCTTCCCTAACTCTTCCTTTGTGCAAACAGATAATGAGTTGTGTAAAGGACACAAGGTAATAGCAGAGCATAAGCTGCCAATGAAATACCAATTTAATAGGAAGCATTGACTGGTTAAGATGATCACCCTTTGCCCTGGTCCCATCCCATGCCTACTGAATCAGCTTTTTGGTTTACCAGGGAGATGGCGCAAATGTGGGCATCAATAAAAATGCAGGAAATTGGTTGGAACATAGGAAATTGCTTACTAAGAACCTATTCTGTGATGGTGGCATCATCACCAACAACACAACTTCATCTCCATCTTTGCATTCTCATAGTTCAGTCTAATGGAGCTTTTCTGAGTGGTTCAGGGTCTGCACCAACTTGGTTCCCCACCCACACTCTCTCCATTTTATCCTCACAGGTTTTGAGGTAGGTTAGGCTGAGATGGTGACTGGCCCAAGCTCACTCAGTGAGCTTCATGGCTGAGTGGGAATTTTCACCCGGGTCTCCCAGGTTCTAGTCCAACAATCAAACCACTATATCATACCTCATTCTGATATTGCCTGACCCTTGGGCACCTGCTGGACAAACACTGTGTGAAGGAAGGAAGGAAGTTGCTGTTCTCTCCTCTACAGTCTTCCCTGAATGAAAAGGTTTTGTGCACATTCTCTGCCCCTGGTCTTTCTTCTCTCTCTAATCCAGCTTTTCTCAAACTTGGGCGCCCAGATGCTGCTGGACTACAACTCCCATCATCCCTAGCTAGCAGGACCAGTGGTCAGGGATGATGGGAGTTGTAGTCCAACAATATCTGGGGACCCAGATATTGAGAAAGGCTGCAGTAGCAGAATGGGACACTTACCTGACCTTCTGGCAGATGGGAAGTTGCTGCTTACTGGAAGGGAGAGTGGGAAGGGGAAGGCAGTGGGGAGCTTGATGCTTTGCAAAGACACCAGCAGGAACACTGTACTGGCACCACTGGTGTGTTCCCTGCAGCAGCAACTCACCTGCTGGTTCAGTGCTACCACCACACTGTTTGCTACTGCTCCACTCTTAAACGCCCTAGCTGAATCTCTTCAACCAACTCTTCTCAAAATGATCTCAGAGCCAGCCATAAAATACTATCAAATATGATATGCATGTGGTTTTCAAATATTTTCTGATAAATGCAGTTCTTTGTAAATTGACTTCGTAATCAACTTACAAAGAACCCATCATTGAATCCTGGGGGGAAAGCCCAGTGATATTCTCCTGTTGGCTGCAGTTGGGGAATGTTTGGGTATGTTCTGAGACAAACTCATTTCACAATTTCAGTTCTCACACCCTAAAATATGCTCCAGGATCCTCTGCAACATGCAGGGACTCCTAACATCTGCATACATGCCAGATGTAAACTTAGAAAGTGATCCCTGAAGAGAAAATGTTGGAATCTTTGAGAGTTACTCTCAAGTACAGTCTTACCTTGGTTTTTGAACGCCTTGTGAGTTGAACATTTTGGCCCCTGAATGCCACAAACACAGAAGTGAGTGTTTCGGTTTGCGGACTTTTTTTGGAAGCTGAACGTCCAACACAGCTTCTGCAGCTTCCGGCTGAGTGCAGGAAGCTCCTGCAGCTAAATGGAAGTGACTCCTTAGTTTTTGAACATTTTCGGAAGTCAAACGGACTTCCAGAACGGATTCCATTCGAAAACCAAGGTATGACTGTAGTAGCTATGAAAACTGTCAAATACTATTAGCATTTTGTGTCAGGTGTCATATAATGTTATATGCCAAATACTGAAACCATAAATTGACTGTTGAATGCAGGTATTCAATGTGAGTAACTATTCAATTGCTCAGGAAATTCCCAGAGAACATTGGCCATGAAGCAGCATTCTGGGGGGGGAGGGGATTAGGAAGGGGGGGGGACCCACTCTAGTTCTTAACATCTCTTATTGAACTCCTGTGGATGAGACTGTTTAATATGTCAACTATTCATTGCCTTTTAGAACTCTTTGTGTACTTTCCACATAGACCTCCACCTTCCTTTCTCTATAAATGTGGATAATGACATTTTCAGGTATTAAAAGCCATAAAGATCTCACACTATGCTATAATTAAGCAGTATGTCACTGTTGCACTTTGACTTCAGAGCACCATGAAGAAAAAGCCTCACCTTAGAGAGTTTCTGAATAACATGTTTGTTACAACATGACCTTGACCTGCAAGCTGAGCCTTGGAATAGCCAGAAACTATTCTAGCTGAGCTTGCCAGTTGAATCACTTCCTGCTCCACCGCAATATGGAGGGGAAACTTCTGCAGTGTGATTAGTATAAATAATCATTCATTGAAATGCATGCAAAAGCACACACATTACACTTACTCCTAACTAACTAAATAAGATATCTAGTGCTGACTTTCAAAATATTCTGTTTCTGAGTTGCATCTGCAATATGCCTCCCACAAACAGAAGAGTTTCTTTTGTCCACAGAAGATTTCTGATCCAGTGGAGGAGCCCTATTTGGGGGGAGATGGGTTTTGATGATTTCTCCCTCCAACTGGTGGTGGCAGGGGGAAACTGAAATTGGCTCAAATGGTTCCCTGTTTTTACCAGCCAGAGTATCCAGAGCGGAGCTTCCCTCATGGAATGAGGAGCAAACTGTGGGTCCAATTCCATCACTTTTAACTTTAACATTGTGAGATATATATATATATATATATATATATATATATATGCAGGTTTTGGTGTCCTCGGGTGTCTTCCCGTGTAAAAGTTGGGGTGTCTATATGGGATGTATATATATATATATATATATATCAACAACTCCCTTCTTTTTTAAAAAGTAATTTGCTTTTCAAAATGTGTGAGTTCTCTATAATACTCCAAGGCTTTTTATTTTCAGCTGGGAAATTAGGCCAGATCTGTATTTCAATAACGTTAAGTTGCCTTCAGAAAAAAATCAAAAGAATGTTAATGATTTTACGTAAATGCACAGTTCTTATTCCTGCACTATTTTTCCCCCCATCATGACAGTTAGCAAAAGGGGAATAGGCTTTGATTGGGCCTTGAGTTATGTAATATGCAAATCTGGTCTTCAGTTTATTTCAGACAGTTAATACTGCAAGGGAGGCATTTTCTCTTACCACGATTTTGTTTGCACTGAGCTTCCTGGATTGAACCTGAGTCTCCCAATATTGAGCAATGACTCTACAATTTTGGGTCTGGTCATTGCTCAATATTGCAGTCAACAAATGATGAAGACACATAAATGTTACCCTGAGAAGAATAGAGCTGGAAGGCATCTCCTATCCATCAACATACTAGTTCCAGAACAGAGTGTGCTGCAAGCCAGGAACTGTTGGAAGTACACGTCCAGACAAACTACCTTCATATAGCTGAATCAGGAAAGCCAATCCATATGTTGTAGTGGAAGCTTTCAATGACCCTGATTATGAGCAAAATTCACATGAAAAAGAATGTTACTTTGGATGCCACTCTACACTCACTAGGATTTCCCTGCACCCTGACTATAGCAGTCCCTGATGTCCCAGGTGCATGAAAGGAGAGAAGTTTGGGCTTCCCAGCTCATCATCTTTCTCTGAATCAGCATATGGGGATGTGCACACACATCATAGTTTGAAAACAGCTGGCTCTCGTTCTGTTTCTTCTTGGTCATTTCTATTTTGGCAACTTCTTCATCCATAGCTGTCAACTTTTCCCTTTTCTTGCGAGGAATCCTATTCGGAATAAGGGAATTTCCCTTAAAAAAAAGGGAAACGTTGATAGCGATGTCTTCATCTGGATCCTGTAGAAATGTGGCGACACCAGCTTTTGTGGGTTTGAACAGTAAAGTCAGCAGGGGCTCATTCTTCAGTGGGAGTTTTCTTGTCCTTGCGATCACTGGATTTGGACATGGTGTTTGGTGAGATCAAGACTTGAACCTTGAGAGTAGGAGGTGAGGCCTACTCTCACCCCACCGGTGCCCCTGGAGAAATGCCAAAGTAGGTGAGGCATCAGAACTGTATGTTTCTGATATTTTCTGAATAGGGGTGTTTGGGCATGAAAGACCAAGACCGAGGTCTGCCCCCACATCCCAAGGTGTATGTCTCTCTTCATATATGGAAAACTTTACCCATCAAAGAAAAGTCCAGTAAAATGGGGTTGGACTTGATGATCCTCAAGTGTGGTGTAGTGGTTAAGAGTAATCTGTAATCTCATAATCTGGTGAACCAGGTTCGCGTCTCCGCTCCTCCACATGCAGCTGCTAGGTGACCTTGGGCTAGTCACAGCCTCACTCACCTCACAGAGGTGTTTGTTGTGGGGTCTCTCTGAAGTCTCTGAGCCTCACTCACCTCACAGAGTGTTTGTTGTGGGGGAGGAAGGGAAAGGAGAATGTTAGCAGCTTTGAGACTCCTTTGGGTAGTGATAAAGCGAGATATCAAATCCAAACTCCTCCTCTTCTTCTTCTTCTATAATTCTATGATTCTGTGATATCAGATCAGGGGATGGGTGGGGAGGAGGAAGCAAAATCTAGCCTCTTTCCCGCTCTTTTCCAGAAAGGTGGTTGGTGGGGGCTGCATTTCTATTTTAACAGTGTCATGCAGGTGCAGCTCCAACTACTTGATCAGGAATCGTGCACCCAGCATCAATTTATATATGCAGCTCTCCATCCAGCAAGGACAATGCAAAAAGCTCCACCACAAACCCACACATGTGTTGCGTATGTGCATATGCCCCTGGCTCAGTTAAAATATATATATATACGGCATGGTAAAGGGTGTCTATATGTGCAGGCACAGTGATGCCCCGGCAATCTAGCTTCTTGTTTACACCTCAAAGTGCTCTAGTTTTAGAACTGAAAGAAAAAAAATCAGACATCTTGCCTGTTATTCCCAATTCGTCTTTGAATCTTATTTTCTACTCTCACTTGTCTACTGTAATTATAAGAGCAGAAACATCTTAATCTTCATTTGCATCTCTCGAGTGCAGGAAGGGAAATGTATATAAAGGTAGCTGTTGCACGCCACCCCAATCTCTGAGCAGTGCAAGATTTCAGGGGTTCCAGGCACTTACCCAGGGCTCATGTTTCCTTTTGGGAATAAGGCACAGAGGAGACTGTGGTGTCTTTATGGTATAGGCTTTATTTTCACATATATACAAACTGAGCAAGCGGTGGAGGGGTTTGCAGTATTAGCACCCCAAAGGGTCTTGGTTCTCCCGTAGTCATGGCCTTGGATTCAAACAGAAATCAACCATTGCTCTGACTCTCTCTCCAGCTTGCTGCTTTACCTCTAGGTCACTTCACTGCAAATTCTCACCTCTAACTTCAAGCTTTGTCCCTCTATCTCTGAGTTGAGAGAGGGGCTCCAAACATTTGCTATCTGTGCTGGTCCAGGGGGGAGGTTACCGTGGGGCGAGGTCCAGGACCTGAGTCGAGGGTCGACAGACAGTCCTCCACGGGCGAAGCGGGGTCCACAGCGAGGGGCCAGGCAAGGACAGGAACTCTGGGGGAAACAGGACTGGATGCTGGCCGAAACAGCTCTTCAACGACATTGCTCCTGCAACCTGGGACCGGGCTGACTGGCCTTTATTTTCTCTGAGGCCAGGGGCGGTCCCGGCCCCCAGGAGACCCACCTCTCCTGGCCTTAAGGTGAGCACTCCTCCTGGGAGAAACCAGTTCCCTTCGCCTCTCTGCCCTGAGCCTTTGCAGTTCAGGAGAGGCTCAAGGGTTACTGGACCCAGGGGAAGACTCACCTGTAGGCACTGAGTCCTCAACCACCTCCGGAGCCAGAGTGGATTCACCTGGTGCCTGCTCCTGAGGATCCGGCACAGGTGCAGGCGCTTCAGAATCAAGGCCCTGCCTCAGTTCAGCCGGCCCTGGAGGCGGGGACTCCTGTGCAGGCTGGGATTCCTCCGGTTCAACCTCTGAATCGGATTCCCAGGCCATCACACTATCTCACCCAGAGGCCCCTTACCTTTGTTCTCTTAATGGCCCACCAACTAGGCTATCAACTCAAGACAGGAAGCTAGCCTGGCTTGTATTTTAAGACTTGCTGGATCCAGGAGTTAGAAGGATCTTACACACAGTCTACTTCCTCCGCTCCCCACAAGCTCATAACAGTAGCCCTTCCATTCCCTGGGTTTCTCCCCTCTTGCCACCCAACATTAAACCATCATCATCATTTTCTATACTACTATTTTACTGAAAAATTAATATTTAATAGGTTAGTTAATTACAGGATCTGGCTGCTGTCAGTTACCAGTGCATGTAAAAAGGCAGTAGCTAAAAATATTTGCCTCCCTATGGATTGGATTCATAACTGAGAGTTAAATAATTTATTTCTTTGACAACTACTCTCCGCTCCACCTCTATCATTTTAGCAAAGAAATCCTAGTATTTCAGAAAATTAAAATTCATCCCCTTGGCTTATTCCATCTGATGTATATTTTTTAGGATGCTAGGGTTCATTTGACTGGTAGATTCCCACAAATCAGAAGACTCATCCACATTCAAATGGAAAAGATGCCATAAATAGTGCTTTATAACAAGTAAGCCCCTTTCCAAAGATCCACAGGGCTCAAAACTAAGCGAGGGGTTCCCTACACTGTTATATGGTGAGAAATGTTCTGTCTTCATGCATGTATACTCTGCATTTTGTAAAACTTTGGCACTCAACCTGCTCCCCACCCCCCACTGCAAATCACCTCTTGTCCATTTAAAGAGAAGCAACTTGGTGGTTGCAGCTGTGCCCACAAATGTAAATAAAAAGTGATGCAGACTGGGGCAAAAAATCTTGCAGCGCATACAGCTTTTATGCTGTGGCGGCGGACCCGAGTGAGGACTGGCTCTGTCACATCTGTTGCCAGAGCACCGCCCATTTGAATTTGAAGGTTGGCAGGAAATCCCACCCACCCCTGCAACTGGCCGAGGCCAACAGCAACATCAACTGGTCATGTGGACATCATCTTCTTCACACACACCCCACCTCCCCTGGGCCACAATTGCCACTGCTGCTTGCAAAAAGTAAACGGTCTTTCTGCATATAGCTATTTTGTGCATTTCTGTGGGAAACTGGTGTGGGAACTTGTTTGGGCACCTGCTGTGTTTATTTATGCTGTGTTTTGGGGGGGTGTGTGTCAGGAAAACTACAGTATGAATATTTTATTCTATTTATTCAAATAATTGTCTCTCACTTTTTGGTCCTAAAACTGTGACCTCCAATGTGACTAAAAAACACACTACAGCAACTAACTGTATAAAAAAACAATTAAAGTGGAGCACATTGCAGCAGGAGCAAGATTCCATCACCTATAATAGAACTTAGGGGAGACCAAATTTCAGAAAGTAAACTAAGGAAATACCAGTTCAGGTAATGTTTTTAGTTGCCAGCAGAAAAGAGGGAGGAGGAGGGAAACCAAGCCTCTTACTGCAAGGAACTCTAAAGCCTATAGGCAACATCCAACTATGTCTTAGAAGACACCCATTTAAATCAATGAACTTGTTATTTAGGTCCAGTGGGTGGTAGTCAACTCAGCTTTACTCAGAGGCGGCCCATTGAAATTAATGGATCTAATTCAGTCATGTTCATTAATTTCAGTGGGTGTATTCTGAGTAAAACCTAGTTGAATACCACCTACGAATTTCAATGAGATTGTTCTAAGTATGATTAACATTGGCTAGTATCCCATGTACCACCCTGGGGAAAACCATCTCCAATGGTTACCTTTGGAAGATATGATGTTCATTAAAGTGCATTTCCATTTACAAGGATTTTAAAGTGGGCTACAGCAGCCATCACCAAGCCACAGATAGGCTTATTTTGTGTTCATTTCCCATAAGGGTCACTACTGTCTGCTGCAGCTGGAATGGTGAATGGGCAAACCAAGCAATAAGTTGGTTGAGATCTAGATATCACATGGTGTGACCAGGGATGTTAAGGGAGGAGGAAGTGAGTCCATTTGCATCATCAGTCCTGCTCTGAGAAGAATAGTCCTGGAGATATCTGTTGGGATTCGCAGGATACTGGATAAGTCTGCAGGCTTCAACAGGATGATGCAATACTCTGCTGGGTCAGAGTGACTCAGCAGGAGTGTGATTAGTGTGATTGGCTATCACCTGTTTTAAAAGGAAAGCTGTTTAACAGTGGGTGTGGTGGTTGTGCTGTAGTGTGGTGGTGCTGTGGTGGAGAGTATTCGTTTGTAAGTACTCTGTATGGACTGTTTCTTTTGTAAATACCTGTATATAGCTCACATTAAAAAGACTGCACTGGAAAAACCTGGAACTCTTAGTGTCTCGCTGAAAGCGCCGCGTGGAATACGCGACAATATCCTCCCAACTCCCCCCTCTGCTACCCCACTGGGTTGCATTGTAAATTACACTGCTGGCAAGACGATGACCTGCTGGAACAAAAAGGTATTCAGTCTCAACAAGAAGGACCAAAGAGGATCTCCACGAGCAAGATATTCCAGAACAACATGAAGGCCCTACCTCATTCTCACCAGCTGAACTTTAGATGGCTATGGACATCCAACAAGACCTGAGAGACTGGGCATGCTCACATGGTAAGAGGTGTGGCCTTTAAATATTCCTTATATAACTGTAAAAGGGTCATGTGATAAGCCATTATTGACAACAGCTGGTTGAAATCACTGGAAGAGGTTTTCAAGGAGGAGAGCTAGTATATGACAGACGCTACAAACCACCAAAGTATCAGGTGATCATTGTGCTTACCCTGTAGGCCATGTGATCACGTGAAGCCATCATAATAATTGTAATGCTGCAATTTCTGTTTTCAAAAAAGAAAAAGGACTCATAACCTTTTTCAACAATTGGTTTACAAATACCTCAACCTCATCTGAAGGGCACATGTCTGTTGCAATATAAAGTGTGCAAGTTTATACAATACCAGATCTGGAATGTTCATCATTTACAAATGGTCTGTTCATATGTCTGAGTGCATAATTAATAAAAGATGGAAAAGCTCAGTAGTAAAAGACAGCTGTGCTGGCTGCGGAAACATAATGAAGGCAATTTAATAGACTTTGAAACAGAAGAAAAATATACCCTAACCTGAATTTAAGCCCAAGCAAATCAACTAACTTTTCAATGGAAATCACTTTAACCAGCCACTGCAGCTTAGACATATGGAACCTTCAACCCTCATTTTCTCAAAATTCCTCTTTAGGGACATGGAAAGAACTATAAGTGAATTTATTGACTAGTGTTCAATACGAAATAAAATCACCAGCCAGTGAGTCAGAGGAGATGGTGAAACAGAGAGCTTTCAAGTCCAGAAACAGTCTAATCCTTTATATCTACATCTGTAAGAAGCAAAACCTTAGGAACTGTTATGTTGTTGACTACTAGTGACAACACATATCCTTCCTATCAGTCATTTATATAAGTATGTTTTGAAATTGTGCAGGAATGGATGAGAGAAGATTTTCACTGGTTTCCCCCTTCCCCTCAGCAAGCTCCTGAAATTTTGTTCCAGAGAGTTGCAGGACCCTCTATAGCTGCATGAAAGCCCATGCAGGTAGCTGCAAGGGAAATGAGCAAAAATCACTTCCTCTCCCTTCCTCCAGTGGAAAGTCTCAGTTGGATTTCAGCTCCTTCTGTGAGCGGAAGAGTTTTTCCATTCATGGAACAGCTGGGGGGTTATGATCCAGTCCATTGTGCTACCCCTGCACAACAAGCATGTCAGTTAGATTTCTATCCTCATCTCATCAGATGAGAAACTAAGTCTGGCAGCTTGTGAGGCTTCGGCCAAGTTGCTGTGAGCCCATGGTTGCAATGGAACCTGAATCCAACCCTGTTCCCAGAATCACAGCATTTTCTTTCTTCTGGGCTGAATATCAGTAGAGGATTTGGATTTGGTCAAGTAGATAAGGTGTAAGGAAGATAAGAGTTGGCATAGCCAATAGTGTAGAGTTGGTCACCAGCACATGGGGGTGTGTGGAGGTGAGGTGGGAGGGAGGGAAATGAACAGAGTGTGCATGCACATTTAACTGCTTGATGTCACCCAGGAGATCGCAGCCACAGAAATAAGAAAAGAAGGGTCTTTCGGTGGTTTGGAGAGGTCACTTCCTGTTTCACATGAAGAAGCCGTTTTCAACAGATCCCAGCAACAGATGTACACAGCTGTATTGTGGCAGCACCAGGTGTTGAAATTTTGCACCTCTAACAATTTTGTGCTTGGGACAACCTCCGCTATGCCCCCCCCAAACTATACCACTGGCTATAGCATAGTGATCAAGAGTATGAACATTTAGTTATTACCTCCGATGTGAGAACAGTGTTAAGCAAGACACTGTTCCTCATTCCAAGACCTCCATCTGTGTTACAGATTATAGTATTGTCCTACCTTAAAAAGGTAAAGGACCCCTGACAGTTAAGTCCAGTCGCAAACAGCACTGGGGTTGCGGCGCTCATCTTGCTTTACTGGCCGAGGGAGCCGATGTTTGTCCACAGTTTTTTCAGGTCATGTGGCCAGCATGACTAAGCCACTTCTGGAGAAACCAGAGCAGCGCACGGAAACACCGTTTACCTTCCTGCCAGAGCGGTACCTATTGATCTACTTGCACTTTGACATGCTTTCGAACTGCCAGGTTGGCAGGAGCTGGGACCGAGCAATGGGCGCTCACCCTGTCGCGGGGATTCGAACAGCTGACCTTCTGATTGGCAAGCCCTAGGCTTAGTGGTTTAGACCACAGCGCCACCCATGTCCTACCTTACAGGGGTGTTATAAGGATTACTGAGATAAATTAATGATAAACCTTATTAGTTACTACCGTATAAAATACAAAAACAACATAGGTAAAGGTAAAGGTACCCCTGCCCGTATGGGCCAGTCGTGTCTGACTCTAGGGTTGCTTGTTCATCTCACTCTAGAGGCCGTGAGCTGGCGCAGTCCGAAGACACTTCCGGGTCACGTGGCCAGTGTGACAAAGCTGCAGCTGGCGAGCCAGCACCAGCACAGCACACAGAAATGCCGTTTACCTTCCCGCTATAAAGCGGTACCTATTTATCTACTTGCACTTAAGAGTGCTTTCGAACTGCTAGGTGGGCAGGAGCTGGGACCAAACAACGGGAGCTCACCCCGCCGCGGGGATTTGAACCACCGACCATACGATAGGCAAGTCCTAGGCACTGAGGTTTTACCCACAGTGCCACCCGCGTCCCCTCAAAAAAACATACAACATACAAAAAAATGTGAAGGCTTTTGGGCACTCAGACAGTCTATATAAATGGGTTTTTTGTTATTAAAGGTAAAGGTACCCCTGCCCGTACGGGCCAGTCTTGACAGACTCTAGGGTTGTGCACTGTTATTATTATTTTATAGATGGAGAAACTGAGACTAAGCTGTTGAGTATTGCTCACATAGAGGGGAATATAACTGGTGTAAGGCAGCTTTCTGACTGATTGAGTTTTGGCACTCTTTAACCTAATCTGTAAGCATCTTTCTATTCACCAACCTGAGAGTAATTTTGCTTGGTATTTAAACTTGGAGTACAGGAAGCAATATTATTCAAGAGGGAAGAAGACTATGAGTAAGAGAGATGTGTGTAAGGGGGGGGGGGAATCTAGCAGCAGTGCTTGTGAAGTAGCACCAAATTAGATTTCTCCCCTCCTTTTTAATCTGACATTAGCATGCTGCCCTTTACAAAATGGCCTGAGAAGTTCTGAATCATAGACGATGAGTCACAAGAACACTGGAGCATTTTTAATGAAATGTTAATTTTTTAAAAGTAAAATCAATGCAAAACTGTTGACTTTAAGCAGAAGAGTTTGACTAGTATTGCTATTATTATCATGCGTGAATGGTCAGGAATACTACTGTGCTACCCAGGCTTGCTCCCTGGAGAGGTCCATACCATATGGACCCCATAGATTGAGGTATAAGTGGCTTGAATGTCTCAGTCCTCAGTTGAAAGGGTCCGAAACAGTCCAGTTTCTCCGAAGACTTTTATGTATGGTTGGGGTAAAAAGGAGTGAGCCACTTATGTCCATGCAGATCTCCCCCCCCCCCCCCGATCTCTCCTCAAGATATATTGGTTGTCAATATAAAATGTGGACTGTTGTTAATACTACCGCTAGGTAGATCCAGATCTGGTTGAAAATCGTATCCAATGAGTGCTCATTGATGGTTCTGCATCAACCTGGCAGGAGGTCTGTTCTATGATGGGGTATAGGTTGGCTTATCAGATTTGAAGATTTTCCAAAGCCGGGAGGGATAGCCAACACCAGAGAAAGCAGAATTAAGATTCAGAATGATTTTGACAGGCTGGGACACTAGGCCAAAACCAACGATTAAGATAATGGTCAAGACCTGGATTTAGGTAAAAACAAAGCACAAATATTAGCCTGGGGAGACCTGGCTTGACTGCATATGAAAATTATTTACATGACTTAGTCTGGCTAAGCCAACATGGCGCCTTCCAGATGTGGTCTACAATTTCAGTGCTCAGCTGTGATGGAAGTTGTAGGCCTCAACATCTGGAGGGCACTAAATTGGCTACCCCTCCCTAAGTTGTTCCCAAGCTGAACATGATGCAGCTTCACAGCTATGTCCAGGTTGTAAAAAGTTATAGTTCCACTCTGTTCAGGGTGTATCTCTGGGGTCCCAAAAATTCTAGTCTTGCAGATTTGTGATTCAATTACTGTGAAGGCAGTTGATGACCTTCTGTATGCATTGGTTTTAAATTATTATTGTTAATTTTTCTTACTGATAATTTTATTGTTTTATCTTTTTTGTAAGCCACTTGAGGCTTTTCTCTTTCCTAGAATCAAGCAGTGTATACATTTTATGAAACACACACACACACACACACACACACACACACACACACACATATACAGGCTGCACCTGGTTGTCAGTGCCACATTTTAAAGAGGACACTAGTAATCTTCAGGTGTTTCATATTTGTTGTAGGGCATGAGGATAAGTGCAGTAGCATGGAAAGCCTGTTGGATCAGGCCAGAGGCCCATTTAGTCCAGCATCCTCTTCTCACAGTGGCCAACCAAATGCCTATGGGATGCCTGAAATCAGCACATGAGCAGAACAGTACTCACCTAGGACTACCTTGCCACAACACTCAACTGTTAGCAGCCACTCCCGGCGCACTGTCCACTCTCCCTACCCCCACCCCCTCCCAAAGGTCGTAAGCGCCATGACAGTGCTCTTGAACAGTTATTGGATGGGCTAGGCGGCCTCAGCAAAAAGGGTATGCAAAGACGCTTAGGCTGTCACTCTAAATTGCTTTTATCAGTTGCATAATTAGTTTCACAATTCCTATAAAATCCAAACAGCTTCTACACACTATACCGATCTGCCTGATTCATCTCGGCAGGGGAATGAATCCTCTCAAATTCATAAAATAGTAAAGGCCTATGAAATCCAAAGTAAGCAAATTAAGTATGACAGTAAGTGGGGCTTACTTCTTATGTAAACATGGTTCAGATCTGGCTGAAAGACATAATACAGGACAAACTCTTAGATGTCAAATATCTTTTGGAGACATACTGTAAATATTAGCATTTTGGCACCAGAGGATGAAATTACGTTCACACTTGTAACTAGATAATGGATATAGTTTTGATGAACCATAACTACAAATCAATTTCTCCATGCAAGTGACGTTGAATGATGGAACACAGATAGAATTACATATTGTGCCCTGAGGAGCTAATAGCATTTCCTTCCATGGGAACCTGTTCCTTAGAGTAATAAAGCTGCGCAGAATGTCATTAAAAGATCGGGTAATTAACTTTCTGTGTAGATGTTAACAGTCTGCGAATTTAGTCAAAGCATCACTCTCAGAAACAGTCAAATATTAAAGAAATATTAGAGAATCACAAAATTCAATATTCCCAGTTGCATACTGAACTGGTTGATGTAATGCAGTTCACAAATTTCATTGAGGATGACTAACATCAGAGGCATAGCATTAATAATTTGACATTCTTCCTTATTACTTTTCTTCTTAAAATACTTTAGTCATTCACTCAAAGGTGCCTTTTTGGGAGACACAGCCTTCTCCCTGATGTGCTAGCTTTCCAGAAGCAAGGAGCTTTTTCCATGGGCAGGCCCACTTGCAGTCCTATTTTTCAGTCTTTGTTTGTCGTGATATCCCCACCCATGGCCTCCATTTCTTCAACTCTGCATCCTCGCAGTACAATCCTATGCATGCCTATTCAGAAGTAGGTCTGATTGAGTTCAGTCGGATTTATCCCACAAATCTATAAGATTGGCATCTGAACCTCACAAAGGTCTCTGGTCCTTTAACATAACTCTAACAGGTTTCTCCCTTGCTGCTATGGAACTATGGGAGCTTTGGAACACCCCCAAATGTGTGTTGCCCCTGCTCTAAAACCATCCCTCAAAACTCACCTTTGACATGATCCTCATTCCTAAATACATTAAATAATGTGACATGGCATTTTCCCACATTCTTCACTTGCTAGCATTGTTTCTTCTTCCTATTCCCATCATTTCCCTACCATCTAACTGAGATTGTAAACTCTTGGGGAACACAGGCCTGTCTGCTTTTGCCTATAATACTTATCAAGGCACCCCATATGCTGTATAAATAAAAAAACCCCATTATTTCAAAACATGAAACACAGTTTTTATAGTACTCATTCAGGGCCAGTGACTCCTTGTCTTAGTTTGCTTGCTATAAAGGTCAATGGCTTCTGGTCAATTAGCAAAGATTCAGAAAATGCACATTTCTAAGAATTTCTTTTCTAAATTAAAAGGAAACGCAGAAAACGGGTAATAGCTGCAGCAAACAGGCATTTACAAAGCTTTGATAAAAGGTGGAGAAAACAACACCTGTTTTTGTTTCTTGCGTATGTGTGCATTATGTTTGTTCCTAGGAGACTGCAAGTTGAAAGGCATAAGAAATGGACAAAGTCTGTGTGTCAGCAGGTCAAGAAAAACAAAAGGCAGGAAAGCATACCTGCTGCTCTCACTGAGTGAACAGCTCACATTAAGTGTTCACACTTCTGCACTAATCTGCTGTACAAGCACAACAGTGCTCCAATCGAATTTACATGCAAAACCACCGGAAGGTTTGGGTATAATCCAGCCACTTTTAAATCCCTTAATGCTGTCACTGAAACCAACCGGATTCAAATAAGATAAATTTCAACTTTTCAACAAGCCACAATTCCTCATTATATTCCAACTCGGGGCGGGGGGAAGGAGGCTCTTGTTAGCGATTTTATATCCTGGCTTGTTCAAAATTAGATTTACCTGTTGGGTGATGTCCAAGGAAATAAGGAGTGTCAAGTTGATGCCAGTGGGTTAGACGAAGTCCCTTTGAATGCTCTAGTTTGCTTCTTTGGAGCAACATCCTACAAGGCAATAAGTGCCAAGGGCACCTGCTTGCTTCTCAGATACAATCTACACACCTATACCGTGAAGAAAGATAAGATAGAGAAAAACTGAATTTATATACAGTTACTGGAGGGCTGTCACCATCTCTCCTGGTTGTCCCCTGTAGCTTGCCTGGACTGCTCACTCGTCTGTCTGGACCAACCACCGGCTGCTCTGCTGTCAAGGTGCAATTTGTGTGGCCACCTATCAGGACCATGCAAACTGCAGTGTGACAACATTATTATAATCTTATTATATATGAAGATATATACATACTTGATTCCCTCCAGCAATATACTGGCAGTCTGGAGGTGCCCACTATTCAGCTTTCTCCTCCTCACAATCACTTTCTGGAATAGGATATTTGTTATTTTGCAAGCCTCCATCTCCAGATTATCCTTGAAATGGAAATGTTTGACTTCCCAATGGCATCGTCCATAAGATTCACAAGTCTGTATTGCAACAGTAAGGCATCCACTGGCCCCACACAATACCTAGTCCTTCCCAATTTTGGATTTCTCCTTTTCCCAAACATTTCTGTTCAAAGGTAAGAACCATAATATATGGAAATTAGCATCAAATCTCTTCAAGTAGCTTAGAGAGTGGACTGCTTAAAGAGAAACCAAGATCAAGGAGCTAAGAGGCAGATATTTCTGGGTTGCTTTTCTTTTGAATGATACTTTATGCAGCATATGTGTGGAGAGCCACCTGGATTTAAAAATAAGCAGCTCTAGCAAATAAAATGGCTGGTAGTTAAAGTTTTCTTCCTATACGATTCCATACTCTGTAGAGCAAGAATTAAGATTGTGAACAAAACAATCAGATGAAAACTGTGGAGAAAGACACAAGTGTTAATGTATGCTTTATCAACTAAATATCTGGCACACCCATAAAATGAGTCACAGGTAGGTAGCCGTGTTGGTCTGCCGTAGTCAAAACAAAATAAAAAAAATTCCTTCCAGTAGCACCTTAGAGACCAACTAAGTTTGTTCTTGGTATGAGCTTTCATGTGCATGGTATCTGAAGAAGTGTGCATGCACACGAAAGCTCATACCAATAACAAACTTAGTTCGTCTCTAAGGTGCTACTGGAAGGAAATTTTTTTTTATTTTGTTTCCATAAAAAGAGGATATGCTCAAATGCTAATGAGCAGAAGGCTCAGATCCAGGACATATGCCAAAGACTCCCTGCTGCAGACAAGAGCATCAGATCATCATCCAAGGTGAAACAAAGCTGCTTTGATGAAAAAGTAAAACAGAAATTGCACTATGATAAAAGAGCCAAAATATCAAGACTCTTCTCCCAAAATGTAAATGCGATTGTTCAAAGCCAGAATGGGCAATGGCACTTAGGAAATCCCCAGCAGGGCTGGCCCAGGATGTTTTGTTGTGAGTCGAGGACCCGCCACCCACATAGGATTATAATAAGACACAAAGACACATTCTTTTAGGTTAATGGGCAAAATTAGGCCACAACTTTATTGGTTACAGCATGTGAGTGGTATTGGCTTAGGCATGGGATAAAACAGCAATACATGACTCCACCACATGACTCTGGGAGGAGGAGATGTCCTGCTTGAAGCAAAACAAATGTTGCCACCTCTTCTACTCTCCTCGCTGCCCCTACTCTTTCTCCACAGCCCTAGTGCTACCTTCTTCTTCACAGTAAACCCCCCCCCCCCCGGTGAAGGTGGCGAGGGAGTAAAATGAGGCCCGAGATGAGCAGGTGGAGGATGGTGGTGATGGGCAGCAGAAGCAAGCAGCAAGCTCCTCAGAGGCTGTCCCACCTCACCTCATGGGAGGCTCAGCCCTGATCCCAGGTCATATAGAATATAAATGAAAAGTGGGCAGACACTAAGGTGCAGCTGAAACAGCAGATGAGACAAAGGGAGCAGCTGAGAGGGATGAAATTGTAACCAACTTGGACACCTGCACAAGGCCGTACAGTAGCCAGGGAGAGGTAATGGCAATAAGTGCCATGGGCAGAAGCACCATTATCACCTTGCTCTCCAGAGGCATCAGCAAGTATCCACTCAAGTGGAACAACTATGTCACACCCTAGGTAAAGGTAAAGGGACCCCTGACCATTAGGTCCAGTCTTGGCTGACTCTGGGGTTGCGGCGCTCATCTCACTTTATTGGCCGAGGGGCCAGCGTACAGCTTCCGGGTCATGTGGCCAGCATGACTAAGCCGCTTCTGGCGAACCAGAGCAGCACACGGAAATGCCGTTTACCTTCCCGCCAGAGCGGTACCTATTTATCTACTTGCACTTTGACATGCTTTCGAACTGCTAGGTTGGCAGGAGCAGGGACCGAGCAACGGGAGCTCACCCTGTCGCAGGGATTCGAACTGCCAACCTTCTGATCGACAAGTCCTAGGCTCTGTGGTTTAACCCACAGCACCACCCGCATCCCTAGAACACACACAGAACAAATTGTTTAGCTTTGTACCTGCCTGCTTGCTGAAAATATCTAGGGATATTTTCATTTAATGTTTATTGATAATATGAGTGTAACATATGTATTATCCACTAAATATCTGGCATTTGGCCCTGTTAAAGCAAACAGCTATAGCCCAGGAAGCCAGCTTCTGGAGAGCTGACTCAGAGGTGCAGCCTGGCTGGAGGAGTGATATACTATTCTTCACAGACTCCCAGGCCTCATCAAGAATAAAATTTGATTTACCATTAACTCAGCTGTAGTGAGTTCATACGTAAACAGCAGAAGACAATGCAAGGCAATACATGGAGACATTCTAAGTAGAGCTTCAACTTGATTAAATAAATTGTAATAGACTAATCATGAGTTTTTAATAGCTTTTCTGTGAAATTTGCTTGTGATCAAAAATAAATTTCTGGACAAACCCATGTGTACAATTGTGAGCCATCCCCTCCACCCCCATCTATTATTTTTTAAAAAGTTACCAACTCTCTTTTTAAAAATATATTTCAAATATTAGGAATCATTGCATCCAAGGCCCTCCTCAGAGAAAGTATGTCTGAATCATCCTCATCCAAATGTCACTGAACTTCCACTCTCAGTTAGGCTGCTGGCAGTATGGCTGTTAGAGCTGGAGTCCAGGGACGCACAATTCTAATGAAACTGGACGGGGGGCTGTTGTCATTTGACTGAAGCAGCCACTGACGACCACATTGGCCTTGCAGTCCGTACAACTGCTTAGTCCAGCCTGACACCTTCTGTCAGCAGACAAACTGGAAGAATAAACACAATGCTGTGTTTTTCTCCGTCCTAGTCTAATCTCCCAGCTTTAATTCATTTCTTTAGACTAATGCTTTGGGTCTAAAGAGACTTACTTGGATGCATGATCCATTGATTTACGTAGAACTTATTTCCAAGGAAGCATTTCTTTAAAAATCCTAACTAAGGATAGGGAAGAAATTTGATTCAGTTTGCTTTTATAGAGAAACCTATCTAATCAGCACTTTCCAAAACAATATGGGAACTGAAATATGACCATCTTTTAGAATCCACTTTCCTCATAATTTTGCTGTATAGTTCTCCAGTCAAGTAGCATGCACAAAAATGCATTCATTCATAAAATGAATTCATAAAAAGTATTCATAAAATGTAGCCTCCGGTATTCCAGTTGAGTGTGTGAATACTTTTCTGACTATGTAAAACTCACCAGATACTTGGATTAAGTGTTCCTTCATCTTGTCTATGAAGTAGAGGTGTTAGCTGATAGTTTTGCTATATGGCATGTGGATCGTATTAATCTAGAAATAGCAACTATTTTTGCATCTGAATTTGATTTATTCTGCATAGCTCAGTATTAGATTGCAATGTATGATGATTAGAATTAATTGATAATTCTGTCAAGCAAATTGTGGCTTTTCTTTTAAAATCTAAAGTATAGATACTGTTCAATGGCCCTTTCCTTAGTTGGTTGTGGTGGATGATAATATTCATTCCTTATTTCATCCACAATGAAACTATCTCCTACACATGGCAAGAGTTAAATATAGAGCCATTTGTAGACGTCTCTCAGAAGATCAGAGCAGTTGAGTTACACAATGACATCAGAGAAATGACTTAAACAGCAGAGTTTTTAGTGCACTATCAAGAAAGGTGGCCAATTACTTTGCAGATTCTTGGAACTATGTTCAGTTTTAAATGGAGAAAGTAATGCTACGTATCAGGCCACATAACTTCCTAAGCCAAATGAAGCCCTTTCATGATCTAATTGCTCTAATGAGCATGCAATTTCAATCACAGGCCATCTCTTGAAGAAAGGACAAGAGTATGATTAATTGTCTATTGTCTCAGAAACAAATTACGTTAAGTCACAAAATGGTATGACTATTATTTTTTTGCCACTCAAGTGGGAGACTCATGAAAAGGATGGTGATGCTTCCTTACACAGAAGCTGAATAGGTTCCCTGATGGATTATTTTTGCCCTTTCCAACAGGCCTGCTGCCCATTAACTTGCAAAGGCAAATGCAGCCTGACCATGCAAGAGACATTGCTTGATGGCATAATAAATTCTGCAAAACCCAAAGAGCCTAGATACTATGCCTATGGGATGCCTTAAAATAAAGAGTTAAATTAAAAATGGGCAAATATTTGTAAACATTATACAAGTAAATAAAAATGGCAAATGATGTCATTGGTTTAGCCTATGTGTGCCAACCACATTTTTCTCAAGCCATCTCTGTCTCTTCACCAGGGCCCCAGTTGGCACATTGATGCTTGAGCATAAGGATCCAAGTAGATGGAATGTCTGTCATGTAGTTGATTTTTTAAAAAAACAAATAGTGTGTGTTATTCACAATGGGAGAGAATCTGCCACTGGCAGCAATGGGAGCCTTCCATTGTGAATAGCTGACATGCTTTGGGGAGGGGAGCAATTCCTGTTGGAACAGCTGTGGGGGCAAAGGTTTAATTGAGTTTAGTTGTTCTTTGGCAGTGTGATCCCTTACATGTCTACTCAGAAGTAAGTCCCCATTGAGTTCCTTGGGGCCTGCCCCCAGGCAAACAGTATAGGATTGCAGCCTAAGTGTCTCTGACCATGGAGTATTCACATTCCACTGGACTACAAGGCCCATCATTATTGATCACTGGCCATGCTAGCTGGGGCTGATGAGGATTGTAGTCCAGCAACACATGAAGGCCATTTTGTGGGTTACCCTGTAATAATCTCGTAGCATAGTTTAAAATGTTAACACTAGGCAGAATGACATTTTTGTTCAGCATTCAGGTGCTTGTCTTCCTTTGCTTGAAGTATATGGTGGACTTTAGCAATTCAGACTGCAGACAGGGAATAACATCTTGGAATGTACTGCCTTAAAAACAAAATAGCACATTTATTTTGGCTAATAATAATAATAATGTGTAGCATACCCAGCATGGGTGGAGGTGGGGAGGCAGAAGTTCTATCTTTGAAATCTCCCTGACAGCTGTCAGTTTTCTACTTACCAGAATCTTTGTTACATGGGGAGCCTCCAAATATGGCACCTCGCCATGTTGAAGTGGTGTAGTCCAATCTATCACCTCATTCTGCTATATGTATAGGCCAGGCTTATCTGAAGGTACTTGGAGGAGGAAGCATGCTTGTTTTCTCCTGCTCTGGAGGGTAGGACTCAAACCAATGGCTTCAAGTTTCAAGAAAGGAGAGTCCAACTAAACATTAGGAAGAACTTTCTGACAGGAAGAGCTGTTCAGCAGTGGAACAGAGATGGTGGACTCTCCTTCCTTGGGGGTTTTTAAACAAAGGTTGGGTGGCCATTTGCCATTGATCTTTCAGCTGAGATTCCTGCATTGCAGGGGGTTGGACCCTTCCAACTCTTAAGATTCTATGAAAGATCATTTTCCCCATTATACAACTAACTGATCACTGGCCTCCTCAGGTGAGGGCCTCCTGTAGACAGCATTTTATCAGGAGGCCCATTCTGCACAATAAAGAAGTCATATGGTGGTACCTACTCATGTGTACTCCCTTCCCCTGAATATTAAGGGGGCACCATCTCTGTTGCCTTTTTGGTGCCCCCTGAAGACCTTCTATTTTCAACAAGCTGCATTTGACCTCCTGGGGTTCCCCTTACGGACTGCAACATTTCTACAGCAAAAGCTTCAGTGTCTCCAATGGCTGTCTTCTAATTCCGCACGTATGTGTTTAAAATTACCCCAGTGCCAACGCGGGAGCAGGGCTGAGTCATCAGTTATATTTATGGCCCATAGCCTATGCATTTTTATGGACCCTAAAAGATAAGAGGAAAGACATGGAGTAGGATAAAAGGACTGAATATATTAAAATAACTTTAATTTAAATGGGAAATTAAAAGACAAGAAAAATTAAAGTAGATTTGAAACAAGTCATTTTCATTTAACTTTTTATGGGAAACAGAAGATAAAACAAATATTAATTATTCACGGAAAGGGCCATATCCATCTCAGGAATTTCCTTTTTAATATATTAATGTGAAGATTGCGTCTATATATTTTAAGATTGTGAACATTTGTCATGGCTGAAGTGGCTATGTGTACGATTGCTTCAACATGTGCCTGACGCACTGCTGAACTGATATTTACTGGACTACTTACGTAAGAACATAAAGCAAGTCTGCTGGATCAGGCCAATGCCTCCTCTAATCCACCATCCTATTCTCAGTGGCCAGCCAGATGCCTGGGGGAAGCCTTACACAATTGCCCAAGGAGCAGGCTTATTTACAAAGACATTGTACCTTGCAGTATGTCAAACTAATGGATATTTTTAGGCAATCACATCCACAAGTACTCAGAAGGAATGCACATTTAAATTAAGCTTGCAAAAGATGTTGCTCGCACTTCTACAATAAGGCCCTGCAAGGTGCATTAAACCAGCCGAGATGGGATGCTCCCTAAAATCTTTCTTTAATAAGAGATTCTCAGTGAAAATGCCAAGAAACCCCCAATGCACGAGGCAGGAACAAATCAGCTGCTTCATCTTTCTTTTGTTTATGCTCCAGACAAAAATCTCCAAACATGGGCTTATTTATGTTCATGCTCCCAGTCTTCTATTACTCATGGATCACTTTAAAAGTGGAACTAATAATTTTAAGACGACTAGAAACAATTGTTTACAAGAACGCTGCCTTCTAATGAATTCAGTGGCATGCACTAAGGAATACAGCTTGAATCTAGCATTTCCAAGCTTCACATAGCCCATGATTTCAAAATAGCTGATCTCTGAATCCCACTGGCTAAAGGATCTGACGTCACTAACTCCAGACAAGCAAGAGAACTTTCTGTGCAGAGGCTACATATAGCAACAGTATTCATGGTTGACTAAAGGTATCTAATGACATTGGTTAGATGATCAGGAACCCTACAGGAGTTTGTCATAAAACAGGAAACAGTGGGAAACTGACATTTACTTGGCAAGCCAAAGCACCAAAAGTGCTTGGGGTGTGCTTTGTGCTGAACCAAAATGACAGAGCAGAATATGATGAGGCTTTGACAGAGCAAAGCACATTATATGATTTGCATTTCTGTGCCAATTAAGGATGCCTATATTCTTGGCTTCCTCAACCTCGGCCCTACAGTTTTTTTGAGACTACAATTCCCATCATCCCTGACCACTGGTCCTGCTAGCTAGGGATCATGGGAGTTGTAGGCCAAAAACATCTGGAGGGCCGAGGATGAGGAAGCCTGCTATATTCCATTGAAATCAAGGAGGCTTTTGTGGCCTTATTTGATGCAAGTCTGTAGGCCTTGTTTTGATTTCTTCCATTCTGTCCTTGCTACAAGTTCTGCTTACAGTTTTCAAGTATTCATTCATTGTGAGTACAGTGGTACTTCGGGTTACATATGCTTCAGGTTACATACGCTTCAGGTTACAGACTCTGCTAACCCAGAAATAGTACCTCGGGTTAAGAACTTTGCTTCAGGATGAGAACAGAAATCATGCTCCGGCGGCATGGCAGCAGCAGGAGGCCCCATTAGCTAAAGTGGTGCTTCAGGTTAAGGACAGTTTCAGGTTAAGAACGGACCTCCAGAACAAATTACGTACTTAACCCAAGGTACCACTGTAGATTATTTAGACACCATATTCTGTCCCTGCTTTACCAGCTGAATCTCATTTAGTCACACCTCTGTGATGTTTGTTATCAGATGGAGAAATAGTTTTCCAGGCCTTGCAGTTAGCTTCAGGACTCATAACTAAATGTGTGTGTTTTGTGCCGAGTTGGATACCATTTTTCTCTGGTCCACATTGGCCACACATACTTTGTCTTTCCTTAATACATACGAATCTAAGTGCTTTCTTGCTACATTCTAGGAACCCAAATGCAAGCAGGATGTATGAAATATACTCAGTCGAGAGTGGATTTCATGCTCTTTATTCAGCTCATGGTGGAGAGGAGGAATGGGACTTCCCCCAGAATGGCTGCCTTATATACATTATTTACACAATGGGCCCCACATGATTGGCTAATTCCAAGATTCTCTGGTAGGCCAATCAGGTTGCGGATTCCCTTCCACCTGGACCTGGATTGGGTGGCTCCTGTGGACCAATCAGACTGCTGCATTTTGAATCCTATTGTTCTAGGACCAATCAGACTGCTGCCTTTTGGATCCTATTCAACTCAGTACATAACAATATATAATGGGGGAAGGTTGCTAATTTAACACAACACTTTCCCAGTCCGTTGAAGCTCATTGACATAATCTCAAAACAAAATTAACACAACAAATGGTGCAATCCTAACCTTGGCCACTGCCTGGCAGGGCTGAATGGAGTGGTGCTGCGATCACTGTATCCTCAGTCTTGTGCATGACAACTGGGGTGAAAGGGAAGCAGGCAGATCGTTGCATGTCATGAACTGGCAGGATGCTGAGGAAGGAGAAGAGGATCCCGGCGAGGGGTGTAGCCATGGGGCAAACTAAAGATGGGAATGGGGAGCTTGGGAGGCTTAGGAGGTACTTACAGGAAATCAGAGGATATTGAGGGAGGGAGCTGCTGAAAGTTCACAGGAGCCAAAGGAAGGAGATACAGCTCCAGAACCAGAGGTGCCCCCATCTCCGTGGACACGGTGGACTCCAAATCATCGGGAGCAATGGAAGGTTTAACTAGTTGACCAGGTGAAGACCATAGGGCTTGTTAGGTCTGGGAGGAGGTTTACAGTCACTCAGCTGGATGAGGCTCAGGGTAGGTGAGTATCACATGCCTCATCAAGTGGAGAAGCACAGCTGCTTAGCTGCAGCGAACCCAGCTTGAAGTCAATCAAAATTGGAAGGATACAAGGGAAGCAAAGCAATGGCTCTTTTGATGGACCATAGCTTGGCTGTTTTGGGAACTCCACTGGGTTGTGCCTTTGGGACTGACTCCAGGTTTTCCAACCCTGGAGCTTCTTCAGAGGAGGGACGAATGACTTTGGACCTTGCTTGGTGTATTGGACCTGGACTGGCATTTGACCCTTTGGTTTGTTTAACTACTCTCTAGTGTTGCCCTTGGAATTGTGAGCACTATTGGGACTCAACTTGGGTTATGCTGGGTTTCGGGACACTGCACCCTCCTGGAGCTGGCACAGCAATTGGGCCTTTATCACTCTCAATGATATCACTTGATAGCAGCAGAGCAGGCTGAGAATCCAACAAGATTCTGAGCTGGCTCAGATCCTCCCCACCCACACAACAGCCCATTCCAGAGCTCTTCTTCACTGACTACCACCAGCAGGCAACATACCTGCCCACTTGCTCAGTTGCCAGACAGTAGGAGGAGATCCCACCTTGCCAACAAAGGTCCGTATAGTAAAAGCTATGGTTTTCCCAGTAGTGATGTATGGAAGTGAAAGCTGGACCATAAAGAAGGCTGATCGCTGAAGAATTGATGCTTTTGAATTATGGTGCTGGAGGAGACTCTTGAGAGTCCCATGGACTGCAAGAAGATCAAACCTATCCATTCTGAAGGAAATCAGCCCTGAGTGCTCACTGGAAGGACAGATCGTGAAGCTGAGGCTCCAATACTGTCCTGAATGACAGATCCTGAAGCTGAGGCTCCAATACTTTGGCCACCTCATGAGAAGAGAAGACTCCCTGGAAAAGACCCTGATGTAGGGAAAAATGGAGGGCAGAAGGAGAAGGGGACGACAGAGGACAAGATGGTTGGATACTGTTCTCGAAGCTACCAGCCATGAGTTTGACCAAGCTGCGGGAGGCAGTGGAAGACAGGAGTGCCTGGCGTGCTCTGGTCCATGGGGTCACGAAGAGTCGGACACGACTAAACGACTAAACAACAACAACAGGAGGAGATCCACACCACTAGAATGATTCTGGGATGAGGAGGCTAGTGCAGGGTGGCAGGGCTAGGTGGAGGGATACATATGCTCAATCCACCACCACCAAGACTGTTGCAAAGAAGGTTTGGATTACCCTAGCTGTGCAGTATGAAAACGCCCTTTGTACGAGAATAATGACAGTTCTAGAAGCAGAACCCCCCCCCCAACTGGCATATTAAAGGTCCATGTAGTGCTCTCTCTCTCTTTAAAAAAAACAACAGGAATCAGTTCTACTTTGGGTCAAATACAAATATTTCAGAGCACAGTCCAAAGTGTTGCCTAATCAGTTAAGAAATGCACACAATCCTTTAAGTTAGGCTGTAGCCATTATTTTGTCAGCACCTAGCATGCAAATGCTCTCCTTTCCTATTTTTTCTGGTTCCTTGGTTTGTGGGAGGAATAGATTCTTAAGCAAGTGAGAGACCTTGGAACATTTGAAAATCTAATATATAGGCACTGATTTTATTTTAACTTGGATGCTGGTTACTAAGGTGTTACCATGGCTGTAGGCCTTACAAAGCTTACTTTAACAGAACTCAGAAGTAGCGCAGGATCAGAATGGTAAAGGTGCATTTTGTGAACATTTTCATCCCCAGGGGAGTCTGAAAGGTCTTCAAGATACAGGATTGGAGGGGACTTCCGGGTTAGCGCCATCAGCGAATGGCGGAGTTCCTCTGACCGGAGGAACTGGCTCCGTCGAAACTGGGTCTCCCGCCGTGGCGAAGGTGGGGACCCGCTAGAAATCCCAGGCGGAGGAAGCCTGGGAACGTGGGGTTCGGCAGGGCACCAGGAGCACCTCCCCTACTTGCGGGGAATCCCATTTTGGGGTTCCGGAGCTAAGTGGGGTGAGCGGTGCGGTGCTGCGAACTGATTGCTACTTTCACGGAGTGAAGCCGCACAGCCATTGCCGGAGAGCGCTGACTTTTTCCTGTGGACAATTGGATCTTAAACAAGTACCCGTGAGTAGAAACGGAAAATTGGATCAAGAAACATCTTAATTTGGCACCGAAGCGGGAAGGTTCAAAACAGGAAGTCCGCCTTCCGCTTTTGTAAATAGACTGAAGCAAAAACCTTGTAAGCTAAAGTCTGGAAAGTCGCTCATAAAGGTCTAAATTTCCTTCATTTATAACCACTAAAACCCCCTTGGAAGCAGGAGAAAAGGGGGGGGGACTTTGACTGTTTAAGCCTGCAGGAGAGAGAGTAAAGAAAGATAAGTTTCCACTGTCTCAAACCTGGGAACGGGGTGTCAGAGACAGAAATTGTTGGAGATGTTCATTGACTGTGAATGGAATATTTTGACAGATAGTTAAAAAAGAGAAACAAACTGATTCCAATGTTGCCTTTTGCATTCTAAAGATACAAAATATTCGAAAAATGAAAGTAACTTTCCTTTGTTGGACTTGCTTTAAAAAGATGGATACAAATAGAAATTGTCTCCTCTAGAGGGAGCTTGTTAAATTGTTGCTGCAGTCTACTTGGGGACTTTACAGCTGTGAGATTAAGATCGTGGGACCAGTCTTTTGACCTTGAATAAAAATGTGTTGGGAGGAAGTTTTGGTGCTTGCTTTTTGCAAGACAAGTGCTTTGTTGGAGCAGATGCATGAGAAGATGGATTTGATGACTGAGAAGATGGATTTGATAACTGTCGTAGTCAGTAACTTCGGACAAACAGGGAATACTGATACAGAAACCATCCAGGGCCCAACTCAGGAACCTGTTTCGACTGGGCAAGTGCAAGTGCAGAAGATAATGGAGGAGGTTGCAGTTGCACCTCAAGTAATACAAATGGAGAGACCCGAGGCCCTGCAGGAGCATAAGCCGCTGTCTTTGAAGATTGAATTTGGAGTGGGCCAGGGAGAGTTTGGAGCTGAGGGGGCTCTTAACCCCGGAGGGACTTTGAAACATGCTTTTAAATATTTTTTTGGATTACACTGCTGACTGTGGGGAGTGGGACTGTGGGGAATGGGCTGGTCTGATGAGGGGAGATGGAGATAATTTTGGGCTGGAATCTCCTAGAGACCTACTCCCCAATGAGAAAAGAAAAAAATTAAGAAAGAGACCAACAAAAGACAAGGAAAGGTGTAGGTATAAACAAGAAGAAGAAGATCTGCAGAAGGGACATGGAAGAGACTTAAGAGCTTCGGACATAAGATTACCAGGTTGATGGACTAGATGGAATGGACAGTAAGGACTGACATAACCCGAGACCAGAAAGAAGAGACGTTGGATGAAGATTGGAAGAAAGTTTATAAAGAAAAAATTTTATTTTGGGAATTAGTGTAAAATTAATGAATATTAGGGGAAATGTTGGAATGAAACTATCTGGCTTTAGTAGAAATGATATAAGGAATTATGTATAAATAAGTATTAAGTTTTAAGCTTTAAGGTAATTTATGGTAAGACAAGGTTAAATAAATTAAGGCAAATTGAATAACAGAATATGGTGAAAGATGGAAAGGATCTGCTGAGTTAATTAATAGGTCAGACAGTTAAGATAAATTATTCAATAAAAATTGAGAAAGATGGAAAGAATTTGCTGAAACAACTAATTAAACTAGAATACAAAAAGGGAGGTGTGAGGAGGTCAATGAAACAAGCAAATGAAAGATAAAGATATGCAATATGGGATCTGTGTTTTCTTTTTGTTGTTGTATTGTTGTATTGTTTTTTGTGTACCTTTTTTTCTCTTTTTCTTTTTTGTGCGTGTTTTGTTGAATCTTTTTGTTGTTTCCTCTTTTTTTCTTTTTTTTGGTAATCTTTAAACTTTTAATAAATATTATTTTTTTTAAAAAAAGAGAGAGACAGGATTGGAGGGAACTAATGCTGGGTGTCTTCCTTGCAGTGCTGACAGGCTACAAAATCTCCAGCGTGGTGAGGCTAGATGGGTAACAGGAATGTCATCTTTCTCCCATTGCATTCAGAGTGAAGAAAAAGGGAGGGCTTTATCTGCCCTCGGTGTCATTGCCACATACAGCACTGGCCAATGGGGCTGCACTCAGGTGGAGTGGGGGAGGCAGGTGCATTGCTCTCCTGGCTTCCGAATTCTGTGTCTTGCTGCCTGTTAAGGGCGGAGGGGATGGAGCAATGCAGCAAGAAGCTCGGTCAGTGTGGCTGTAGTGGGGGAGTCAATCTGGTATTCCTGTGCCTGTACTTTTCCACTGCCTTGCCCTTTTCCTTCTCGGTAACTGGCAGTGACACACAGGTGTTGGGAAGCCAGGAGAGCAATGCCACCTGTGCAATACTGCTGGCCACATAACCAAATCTTACTAGCCACAGGGCATCACAATCTTGTGTTCACTACATGATCCCTGGTTGGCTTTGATGAAACAGGCTAGGGAACCTGTTACTCTCCAGATGTTGTTGGACTTCAGCTCCCAAAGGTCAGGGGTGATGGGATTTGCAGTCCAGCAACATCTGGAGGGCCACCCTGTTCTCCACCCTGATATGTAAGGTGAAAACAACTATAACCGAAGCTATCTGAACTGTACATTCACATGATCAGTTAAAATAACTTCTGTGTCTGGATGAATGAGAATATATCATACCTCAGAGTGAATGCCGGGTAATAAATTTTAACACCACCACCAAATGAAACATTGCTGGCCATTATCAAAATTTCACCAGTGCTATGGGTTTCTGTAATAATTATTTTAGGAGAAGGGGATAGTGAGGCAGAAAAAGGCTCACTTCCCAGCTAATTTAGGGCTTTATTTAAAGGAGTGATAAGTAGCGTGAAATCTGGAAGAGAGTGAACCCAAAGTCAATAGATTCCGGAGGCGGTAAATGAAGACTAAAGCTTTCTTTATCAAGAGACTGGCTACAATATGCTTTTGTTAGCACTCTTAATAATATAATTATAGCAATGCTGTACATAGGTGAGGAAGATGAAATGGAATTATTACTTCATTCTTGTTATTGTGTAAGGTGTAGGCAAGAAGCTGTTAGCCTAGTTTTGGATTCTGTTTGAAGATTAAAGCTTGAGAGATACAAAATGATACACATTCTTACCTTCTATATATGTTCAAGGACAAAAAGGTAATTATTGAAGGGGTGGCCGGTCAGATCTTTCAATGGGAAGAATAAAAAAAGAAAATAATTTATTATAGAAATATGGAGTCTAAACATCTTAAGTAAAGAATTGTTTGTACCTTAGCTAATTTAGAGGAAAACCTTCTACCCCATTTCCTCCAGTTGCTATTTCCCCCTTGCTATGTTTTTTCTATTTCCTTTCTCTTACGCAGAAAAAAAGTGCTCCAATTCTCAATATCTGGAAGAGATTAGTTTTTTTAATAGAATCAGTAACACTCCCACCTTCTAAGTGCACTCCCAGCTGCCCCTTTGCACCCAAGTCTTGTGGTAACAGGAAAAGGCATGAAGTTCAAAAGGGCGAACTTTTTGGTGCAAAGGGAGCATCAAGAGCCTTGGCTTGCATTCGCATATAGGGTTTATTACATTAGTTTAACTGATTATAAGGCCGGCACTTCTGTCCCATTTTCTGACATTCCTTTCACACTGCACAAACCTGTTCCATCACACCTCAACCGTTGTACCGCCATGTTGCACTAAATGTCATTTGCACAGCAACAAGCAACAAACATCAACAGGGGCCAATGTGTTATCCCTCTCCCTCTGCATTCTGCCATTCAATGCCAAAATAACAGCCTTCGCATTAGGCAAAAAGAAAAAGCTTTGAAGTGGGCATGCCAGGATGATTGCACCTGACAGCTTGTCACCTGAGTGGTTGTGGCATGAACCCGTGAAAAAGGCAGGAAAATTACCACACAAAACTGGATTGAGGAGGCTGCAAATTCCAGATTTTTTTCTGGAATAATATAACACAGAAATGAGCACTAAACTTGCGCTACATTCCTTCAGTTGGCTGGAAGTAGCTTTTATGTCTTATGAAAGCTCAACATAATGCACAGAATATCAGTTAGGGAAAAGTCAGGAAAAGGGAATAAACTGCAGTTAGAATTCTGCCTTGATGGCTTTCCCTTTCCTATACTTGTACCCATTTTCCAAGGACAATCTGAGGCTTCTGCAATGTAAACACTGGAGGCAGCCATGTTGTTTTCCATGCAATTCCCCCTGGGAGTCACCAAGCCCTGCCACTCCGAGGGGGAAGTTCTTTATGTTCACAAAGGTGAAAGGGGGAATATGAAGGCAGTGCACAACCTTGCAAGTTTTGTTTTTGTTTAAAAATTAATTTAATTTATATCCCATCCTTCCTCCCGAAGGAGTCCAGGGCAGTAGATGTATCTGCAGTATGTGTTTCTGTGCAGACTTTTAAGGATTTCCCCTTGAAAATCTGCCTGGAAATAAGAAAAGGATGGACTTAGTCCCATCCCTTCTGAGAACTGGACTGAACTCTCCGTGTCTTTGACCATCTCTAAATTTAGGTACAACATTTGGTCTCTATAATCTTGCAGTGATGTTTCAATGGCTATAACAAAAATATCTACCCCCAGTAGGTATTTTGACGGTGATAACTTACTTTGTCTGAAATGATTTGAAATGTAATTTAATTAGGGAGTAAAATAACCTCTGGTTATGTGTCCATTAGGCAAGTTTTTTTCTTTTTCTTTTACCCTTTCCATTGCAATGCATGAAAGCAGCCGTACCTTAGTCCCTCTGGCTCAGACTACTCATTATACGCAGAGTAATGAGTCCTGCCCTACAAGTGAAAAAACAATAAAAAAACATGTCTTTTAAAACACACCTCATCACCCTGGGCAGGTTGTGAGTCAGAGCAGAGGAAAAGTGGACAGAGAAGGGCTGCTTAACCCCTTTCTTCCCAGTCATTTTCATCTGAAGATCACCCTTCCCAAACTGCTTTTTCAGCTGTAGGTTGGGATGGGTTGGTGTGTGCAGATACAGAGACAGGCAAGAGCACAGTTCCCATTAGCTGTAATAAGATTTTACCATGTAAGATCCTTCACTGGCATGATTACACTATGCAATACCCTCAATGTGAAAATAACAGAGAGCTTAAGCAGGATTACTTTTCTCATCTGGCTTCTTTCAGGGGCTTTCTTGTTCTTAAGAACATAATTTGGACACCGATATGCCTTGGTATCTGAGCTATACCCTGAATAGAACACAAAAATAGACATCTTGACATTTGAAGTATTATGGATACAATGTTGAATAGGATACAATATTTACTGCCAAATGAAAAAGGGTGGTGGCTTGGGGGCACAACTGTGGGGAAACCATGCTTCACACAGTAGTGAAAACAGATGAGATGCAATACATTTCTTTTAGTATTGCATTTATATAGCATAAAAGGTAAAGGGACCCCTGACCATTAGGTCCAGTCGTGGCCGACTCTGGGGTTGCGGCGCTCATCTCGCTTTATTGGCCGAGGGAGCCAGCGTACAGCTTCCAGGTCATGTGGCCAGCATGACTAAGCCACTTCTGGCGAACCAGAGCAGCACACAGAAACACTGTTTACCTTCCCGCTGGAGTGGTACCTATTTATCTACTTGCACTTTGACGTGCTTTCGAACTGCTAGGTTGGCAGGAGCAGGGACCGAGCAATGGTAACTCACCCCATCGTAGGGATTCGAACCGCCGACCTTCTGATCGGCAAGTCCCTAGGCTTTGTGGTTTAACCCACAGTGCCACCCGCGTCCCTTATATAGCATAGTTCAGTGCAAAAAGTAATTCCTGTTCTCTGCAATTCTTATAACAACCCTGTAAAGTAGGCAGGTATTATTACTGCAGCCACATTGTTGATGAGGATTTGTAGCAATATGTTATTGTGCAGGGCTTTATATATGAGGTGATATTTGAAATGGGGAAAATACTAGCTCAGAGCTCATTTGCTCTTGACCATTTATTCAAGAATCACCTCAATATCAGACCTTTAAAATGCTGGGGGGGGGGAGTAGGAAACCTGTATAATAACGGAGGGAAGAGAAGGCTAGATAGAGGGTGAAAGGAAGGGGAACAGCCTAGAAACTTCAAAAAAAAAAAAACACCTTGGGGGCATGTATTACATTTCCTCTAGCGCTCACCATTTTGGATTTATTTGGGGGCCAACTGTGCAAGTGATTCTTGGGCAGGTCCCAAATATTCCTGTGAATGGTTTCTATTTTTAACCCCTCGTTCTCGTACACGTTTGCTTCCAATTCGTGCAACTCACAGTTCTAGTAAAAAAGAACAAAGTTGATCCCACAAATCTGAAGTCTGCCCAGTTCTGCAATAAAGTACACAGATCCCTGATATCTATCTGCTGCTGCTTTTTTCAGATCAGCCGTTGCAGCTGCTAGCTGGGGGCTGATGGGAGTTGCAGTCGAACCACTTCTGGAGGGCTCCAGGCAGACCTGAGGGTTCAGTTGGGCTCCTGAAATTGTTGGTGCTTGCTTTATCTTTGGTTATATTATGGTTTTACTGGGCCAAGTGCTATTCTGATGTTATCACTGGCTAGGGTTTCATTTTGTTTGCCTTTATTGCTACTGCCTTTTCTTTAGTTTTAAACCGTATTGTTTGATATGTTATTGTGATAAATTTGCTTAATTTATATATTGCTGTGCACTGCTTTCTTAGGAACATTCTTCTAAAAGACTCTTCAATAAATAAGTATGGAGGGGGAGAAACATCCTTCCCTCTTGCCCTTCTCACTAACACAGGCACCAGTTGCAAGGACCATTTTTAAACTGCCAGTTATGACTGGGCACCTGTTTTTTTTGCACCCCTGGTTTTACGTTTACTTTTGCAAGAGCAATTCTGTGAGCAGGAGCCACTAAGTGCTGGTTTCCAAACAGTCAAAATGAATACCTAGGCCCTCAATGCCCCTCATGATTGCACAGTGATTACTGAACAGATGGCCATTTGAGGCATCATCCGTTGCCAGCCAGCTGGTGCACTGTAGGCGGAAGTATCGATATTTTTGGCCTTGGAAGGATGGCTATCTATTCCACTGCCAGACTGAGAATAAAAGGAACCTTCAGGGGCGTGTCTGGTTGGAGAGTTGTCTAAGTCACCATGGCAGCAGTTTTTGTCTCTGCTGATGACACTCCTTACACATTACTTTTTTAAAAGGGCACTGCTTGTCTGCTGGTTTATTTTTATGGATTCATATACTCTGTCCTTGAAGAAAACCTTTCCAGAGTGGCTTGCAAAACAGCTTAAAACAATGATGGTGACATAGAGGTGTGTGAAAAGACATGTATCATGCAGGTACAGAAAACTGGGTGTGGCTTCCTTTTGTGAAGGATGCAGCAACACACCATGGTGACAAAGCTGGGTTACTTTTTATGTGTAAAATAAATCTAAATGAGCATGCAGATCTTTCTGATAGAGAGCATTTACACATTCTAGCCAACTAGAAAAACAGTGGAAATATTCCCTTCCACACACTCAAGAAATTCATCACATAAATGTGGCCATTTGTTGTACCAGTTTTTTCATTCCAGTGTTTTTGATGGGAAACCCATCGATCCTCTGCCTAATGTAGGTGGTGTAAAGCATTTAACTGGAAGACCCCATACAATTTCCTTAAGACCCATTAAGGAAAGCAGCCAGGTAGGTTGCAAAATTTTAAAAAATACACCAGCTTAATACTGTTCCTTGGGAAGAAATAAAAATATAGTCTCAATTGTTTTTCTGATATTCTTCTAATGCACACAAATTACAGAGGATGCAGTATTTGGCCAACAAGATGCAAATGTTTGCTTTTGATTGTTACTGGCAGTGAAGGCCTTTTATGCTTCCTACATTGTCATCTGCTTCAACAACATTAAATTCCAATTTGTTGACATCTGGTTCCACACAAATCAAATCAGAGATGTTTGACATTACCAAGCTGTACTCAGCACACTCGCAATAAAGAGCAGGATTTAAGAAAGACACAGAACTTCAGGAATGGCAGCCTGAGCAGGAGGAAGAATCAAATCTAAGGCTGTGATCCAAAGAACTGTGCATATTTTCCATGTATAAATTAAGGCTTCTCTCATTTATGGCTTTTTGTGTTCCTCCACTAAAAGGTTGGTGTGCAGGAAGATACAGGGACTCCAGAAAATGGGGGGAAATGGAACAAGAGCCTCCCTCAAATTGACAAGGGCCTAGATTCCTGATCCCTAAGTTAACCAATAAAAAATATATATACTGTTGTAGTTAACGTAGAAGCATAGCCCATTTTCTGGAACCTATCAACTGAACGAATATACCATCTTGATTTATGTGCCTTGGAGCAGAGTTTTGCTATGTAGAGAGGTAGTGAACCGAAAGTTAATGCAAGGAGAGAGGATATTGAAGGCCAAACCTGCTGTGTTTCAGGACCATGGACAGCAGCATTGGGTCAGGAAGCAAAAAAAAAACACCTGATGTAGGGGGACCATCCAGCATCCTGGACCAGGACAGGTAGCAGCAAAGAATAACCAAGGATGCAGCAACACACCAACTTTCAAGGAAGACCTTGTTGTTCAGCTGAGAAAAGAAGCCCTCCTATATGGTGGTCCATCTGTGTAGGTTGACTCAGATCAGGGTCAGAATTTTTTTCATTGAGAAGCTGCCACCTGCAGTTTAGAGGTTCACCACATGGCGTTAAACATACAGTTCCAGCAGCTTTAGTCCTGACCGTGTAGTCATGTAGTTTAATGTTGCATAGATGCGATTTTCTAAAACTGGAAGACGCCTGGATCAGGACTATGGCAGTGGGGGTGGGCCTTAATCCTTTGTTCCTACTAGAATGTCAGACCCCCTGCCAGGTTGCTGTGTGTCCTGTGAGGAAGCTGCCATCTATGTCAATGAGTTTCAGATTATACCTAGATCTGAAGTTCTCAGAGTGTTGATTTTCAAGTAATGTCTGGCCGATCTAGATACCATAAAAGTTATTGCATTAACATATTTTACTCAATGCCACTTAGCTTGAATAACAGCATTGGTGGTGATGAGTAATTTAACAGCTGTAGAGGTTCCTGCTGCCAATTCAGCACTAAAAAAGTACAGTAATCTAATGTTGTAAGGAAATGTAATTGTGCTGCAAGCTGCAGAGGAAGCCCACCCAGAGAGGTTAAATATGTAAGGGGTGACTTCAGGTAGATTTCTTCCATTTGAATGAATCTTGACTGTTTTGGATCTCCTTGCCATCTGATTTCACAATAAGCCCCTGCCATAGCCACATTTCACTGTAAGCGCTTAATAATCTTTACACACATTTCTGAGTGTCTTGTCTACTCCTCTGTATTCAATTCCTGTTCATAGCCCCCAACTAAAATGAAATTGCTTAAACCACCAGGACCTCATTGCAAATACAGTGGTACCTCGGGTTAAGAACTTACCGTAATTCGTTCTGGAGGTCCGTTCTTAACCTGAAACTGTTCTTAACCTGAAGCACCACTTTAGCTAATGGGGCCTCCTGCTGCTGCTGCGCTGCTGCTGCACAATTTCTGTTCTCATCCTGAAGCAAAGTTCTTAACCTGAGGTAATATTTATGGGTTAGCGGAGTTTGTAACCTGAAGCGTCTGTAACCAGAAGCGTATGTAACCAGAGGTACCACTGTACTGTAATTTGTTCTCTGTATCCTACTAGAATGTTTTTAAACAATCCCCCTCCCTCTGCCACCAAATGCTTAAAATGTTTCTTGGTAGTGGAGGGTGAGAGCTGGGAACACCCAGACACATCACTTTCTTGGTTTTGTTTAGGATCAAATTAAATGTAGAGGGTGTGCCTCCTGTCCTAACATGCGAATACAGAGAGCTTCCTAATACTGAGCTAGACCACTGATCCATCTGGCCTGCACCAGTGCTTCTCACACTTGAGTCTCCAGCTGTTGTTGGACTACAACTCCCATCATCCCTGACCATTGGTCCTGCTAGCTAGGGGTGATGGGAGTTGTAGTCCAACAACAGCTGGAAACTCAAGTTTGAGAAACACTGGGCCGCACTGATTGGCAGTGCCTCTTCAGAGTTTCACACCAGAATCTTTTCCAGTCCAACCTGGAGATGCGGAGGATTGAACAAAGAGCATGTAGTCTACCACTGAGTTATGAGCATTCATGTGGGAAGCAGTCAATTTGGACAGGGCTGCAGCACAAGTATTGGTCTAAACCTTTCCTCCTGCCCTGTGTTGAGGAGGTGGCGATGATAATGGCCAGTAGGCCATTTTCTGGCTTGTTTGGAGCTAATATGCAGCCCTCCCTCTGCACACAGAGTAGTACCAATATTTTTAGCAGTTTAATAAGGTGTTAAATTTACTTTGCAAGATCATGCCTGCATAATAGGACTATTATATGTTAGTATCATTATGCTCCTTTGCAGCACTGATGAGAGTTCTCTGCTGAATTATTCAAAAGGATAGCACCGGAGACTATTACAAACAAAATTATATTTATTCTCTCACATTTTCTTTCTGCCTGGAAAAGCCTGTCTCTTTCAATGAAACTTAACATTTAAGACATTCATTATCTCAGCTCACCAGTGTTTGGCCCTGCAAAAACATCAGCAGGATCATACTACAAGCAAGAGGTCATGTACCTTCTGATTCAGCTACAAATCTATTATTGCAAGAATCATGCATGGGCTGAATTTTACATAACAAGATGCAGGGAGTAGATGAAGACCGAACCATGATCCTTAGAGGTGCATATATATCAGATCCTATGTAAGTACACCTTTTTATCTGTGGTTTGTTTGTTTTTTACAGATGGGCTCCTCCTTAATGAGGGTCCTGGTTGACACGGGCTCCTAAGGCACCCCCCGCTGAGAGAGTTGTCACCAGGCGTGGCCCAAACCTTAACCGTTAGACCCCAGGATCGCGCCAGGCTGTTTGGGCCAATCGGGGCGGTTGGCGCGATTCCTGGGGTCTATAAAAGCGGAAGCGCGATGTAACTGTGGGTACTTGCTTCGCACTGCCAAACGCCTGTCCTCCCTCCCTAATTTTAGGTGCTGCTGCTTTGGCCTTTCTTTGGATTGGGTCGCCAGCTTTGGAGCAGGGGCTGGGTAGGAATTTTTCCATTTGGCAGATTGGCTGTAGCCACTTGTTTTTTGCCTACCACCTTAGCAATCATCACAACTTTGTAAGGTTTGGCAGTTAGGCATTGGCTTATTGAAGTGTGTGGGAGGGGCGGCCATCACCTGCCCCTCCATGAAGAAGGGTATTCCGGTAAAGGAATCTGGGGGTCCTGGATCTCGTCCGAAGTCTGCTTGAGGGGCTAGGGCCATGCCAGGACCGCAGGAACTCCGGGGTGAGCTTCGGTTGGTCTTCATCGATGTTGCTCCCTCATTTGGTGTTTACCCGTTCACACTTCCAGCCAGAGAGGCAGGAGTCAGTCTGTTGCCAATGCCTAAGCCAATACTGCTCACTTTGCTGTAATCATTAAAGTTGTGGCCTAAATTTTGACCAATAACTTAAACTAAAATTATGTGGCAGTGTGAAGTTATTTTCAGGGGAAGGGCTTGGGGGCCTCGAAGCAAAACATTCTTCCACAGCTCAAATTGAAAAGCAGTTTATAGTGTAACACAGAGGCCCAGCTTAGATGTAACAGGCAAACATGGTTTCTTACTACATAAAGAAGCTACGTAAAACCTCAGGCTTTCACACTCCCCTCTCCTCCCTTCTTTTCTGAGGAGGTGAGTGACAGCTTTCATTTCCCATTTCAAACAACTCAGGGAGCCATGGTTTATTTAAACTGGTTAGCGAAAACAAGTAAATATCAAGCTTTACTTTCATACCCTTGTTTGTTTTGCAACCCTGGTTTGCACAAGCTACGGTTCCCTGTGTATGCACATCATAGAGAACTGTGGTTACAACCAGAAACAGATGCTTTTGATTTTTTTCCTTTAGCATGTAGAAAAGGAAGCAAAGAGCACACAAGCTAAAGGTTCATGTGACTTATTCACAATGCTGGAAACCATGGTTGTTGTAAAGAGGAAATAGGAGGTTACACTATTAGATCATGACCTTAAAATATCATTAATTCAAATACACCTAAGAATGAATATTTTCTGCAGTTTTACTAGACTGAACAAGATTCTTCCTTAGTGATACATTACACAAACCTAAAGCATTATGGTTCAGATGTTTACCCAAAGTTTTGTGCAGAGCTTGTTTGGTTAGCTAAGATTAGCCGACTGAAATAGAATTGTTGCAACCCCATGTTTAATGTGGCTATTGGAATTATCACATGAAGCCATAATCATTTGAAATTTCACAATAAAGTTGGAAAATAATTTGTACAAATTACGGTGATACTATTTGCTGCATTTTCTGTTCTTCTGGCCCCTGCAGAATCTATATAACTTACACGTTTGGCCTAGAACGTTTTTAAAAGGGAAGATCTTATTAGGGATACATCTGTGTGCAAGAAAGAGATCCTAAGATCGATAATGAAAGGCAATGTCATTATGGAGCACTGCTTCAATAGACTAACCCACCCCCAGTCTTTGGGTAATGCAGAGCTGTGGGAGGAGGAGGTTACAGAGAGGTTAAGGGGAAGATAAAAGACTCTAACTTTGAATTCATGGCAATAATGCTTCTGAAACATCGCTATAATTTTTAGGCTGCTATTCTGACTTTATGAAGATAACAGAAACGGCTTTCATTTGCTGCAATGAATAAGAACGCTGCCCAGTCCTTTACATCCAACTTTAGGTGAGTTCAGCCCTCCCTTCCACAAGGAAGACTGTCAATGGGGCAAAGTGGCTCAGCTGCTAGTGTGGGGTTGGGAGGATGCAGCAGAGACTGAATAATGTCCCTTCTGTTTCAATTATGCTCCCAAGCACCTAAGGAAACTATGGAATTCACTGCCATAAGAGAGGATTCGACAAGTTCATGAAAGATAAAGCTACCCATGGCTTCTAGTCATTATGAGTATGTGCTACCTCCACCCAACTTTTTCAGACCCAAAACCAGGATGTGCATCTTCCAGGACATGCTCCCAGGTTAGTCACATGACCTGTGCCCCACTTTCACCTCCCAAAAAGCACCCTGGAAAAAAGTGGCCACTGCAATCTTGCGTGAAAAAACAGGATGTCCTATTTTTTTCTGGGGCACTTGGCAGGTATGCCGTCATGGAGGAAGTTATGCCTCTTGATACCAACTGGGGGAGGAACCCAGGCTTGAGTGCTGTTATGCTCAGGTCCTGAATTTTATAAACCATTCCCTTAAGCAGGGGCATTCATTCTTTTTCCAATGATCCACACACACAATCCTTGCTGCTAGAATAATCCAGTGCAATAACTTATCTCTACCTTTAGGGACTGCATGCTGAAGATGTACTAGTAAGTACAGTATATGTTTGGGTCTAACCATACTTCAAAATATTGCTTATTTTGGATGCAATTTCATAGCAGTAGTTTTTAGCTTTGGGACAGTTCCACACGCAGTGGATAAAATCTGCTTTATCCATTCCTCATTTATATCACCTGCCATTTCCTGTTTTCATACTCTAAATACAGTGGTATCTTGGTTCTCAAACTTAATCCAGACCAGAAATCTGTTCCAAAACCAAAGTGTTCCAAAACCTAGGCGCACTTTCCCATAGAAAGTAATGCAAAATGGATTAATCCATTCCAAACTTTTAAAAGCAACCCTTAAAACAGCAATTCAACATGAATTTTACTATCTAATGAGACCATTGATCCATAAAATGAAAGCAATAAACAATGTACTGCAGTCACACAATTAATCAGTAGCTGAACTGGGTTCCACACAGTCACAAAAACAAAACAAAAAGAGCGGCAAAAACAAAAACTCAAAATAAATAGCAAAAAACAGACAGACCTCAGAGTAACACTCAAAACGGACGCGTGGCACTCAAATCGGAAGTGTAACACTCAAAAATGTTAGTGTGGCACTCCACTCAAATCGGAAACATAACACTCCAATTGGGAGTGTAACACTCTTATGGAGCACATTTCGCTTCTGAAAACAGTTTGCAAAGGAACACTTACTTCCAGGTTTGCAGTGTTTGGGTTCTAAGTTGTTTGAGTACCAAGGTGTTTGAGAACCAAGGTACCACTGGATCTGAGTTGATGTTAAATACCACATTGTCCAAAGCTTTATAGAATTAGCTATCAATGTTAATGTTGCAATATATTTGGAATTATTTCCCCCTATATATTTCCAGACATTTCTTGGGATTGATGTCCCAGTCATAGAATCATAGAGCTGGAAGGGACCCAAGGGTCATCTAGTCCAACCCTCTGCAAATGCAGTCATATCCTCCCATTTTATAACATGGTTCACTTGTGTACTGAGTGCTATATTTTTAAAAACTGGACACGCTTTTGACAAATTAATTTCTCAACATGATTTGGCTGCCTTAATCCTTCTCTGTAAGTTCACAACCAATTATATTTAAAAAATCTCTAATTTGAAAATATTCATACAATATAAATTCTATATCTCTCAAACTTTCTCCCACTTGGTCTTTCTCTGTATCTGATCATTGCCCATCCAATCAATAAATTTCTCTTTATGCCAGTTTGCAATTCATCCTGAAGTTCCCTTTTTATTGAGCAGTGGATGAAATAGCTGTAAAAACACTGCTGGATCCTTTCTCTAATTTTCTGTGTCTTGGGTGCATCCATAACAATGCTTGGGGCAGAGTTAAATTAGCCGCCCTGAGCCCGGCTTCGGCTGGGGAGGGCGGGATATAAATAAAATTTATTATTATTATTATTATTATTATTAAAGTTGGGGAGTTAAGTTAGTGTACCATAACTTGATTCAGACTTCTGTTAAAAAATTAACCCTGCAATGGTACTGATTTATTTGAATAACCTTTTAAATTATGAGTTTATGCTATATGTATAATGCTCTTGAACCACATTTGTCTACTGGAGAGCAGGAGTTCCCTAGGAAGGAATACATTGCTATTTTTCCGTGGCAAGAAACATAACACTCCAATCTGGAGGTGGAGAGGGTATTCTGTTTCCGTTTCATCCTTGAATACCAAGGGAATGGATACATAGGAGAGAGCAGGTAGGGTTAGAAAAAAACTGTTTGAAGTTATTTTTTCTCTTTTGCACTCGGCCCCCTGTGACTGCTGTGAGTAAGAGGGCCTTTGCAGAGGTCAAGTCTGCTGATTCAGAGTCTTAGCTTGAAAGCTCATGAAAGTTTCTGAACGTGTTTAAGTCTGCTGCAGCAGAGGCCTGATGGGAATAAAATTTAGGGATTAAAAGGTGTATTTCAATTAAACAAAGCTCCAAATTGAATTTAATATTTAATAAGGCATATGAAACAAGGGAGGAAATTAGATGGGAGCATCTTCCACTTTGGAGTCTTCATTTCCTTAGTTAAGAAATCTGACAAAGAGCAGAATTCTGTTTCCCTAACAGGGTAACAATATTTTCTTCTTCTTCTGCAATTTGGGCTGCAGTAAAATCTTTTCCAGCAGGTGCTCCTTTGTTAATCACATTTTGCAAACATGGCTATTAAAAGGCAAACATGACCATTAAGTCTTAATTCCCTTGTGATATAAAATACAGACACCCAGGGGGTGTTTAGCCACACATGCAACAGATGATTCCATGCTTGGAATGTCAGAGTAGTAATATATCCCCCCCCCCCCAATGTGGCACACATAGCTTATGCTTGACTTTCATACAGGCTTGCTATTTCACCTATGAAAGGCATCACTTTGTGTTGTAGTCAGTCATAATTAGAGGCTGAACTTTTTTTCATTTCAGGCCTATTCAGGCACACAATTTAGTTATATCCATTCTTAAATTTGTTTTGCGTGTCTTATGGTGCTCTATTGCCTTTGATCAGAACAGAGCATTGTAGGGGGTTGGAGTAATGACTCTTGCGCTCCATTCCAACTCTACAATTCTATGGACCATTTTGTAGTAATAGCAGCAGTAGTAATTTTATTATTTGTACCCCACCCATCTGACTGGGTTGCGCCAGCCACTCTGGGCAGCTTCCAACAAGTACAGAAGCATAAGAAACCATCCAACATTAAAAACTTCTCCATACTGGGCTGCCTTCAGGTGTCTTCTAAAAGTCAAATACAGTCATACCTTGGGTTACAGACGCTTCAGGTTGCGTTTTTTCAGGTTAAGGTAAAGGTAAAGGTACCCCTGCCCATACGGGCCAGTCTTGACAGACTCTAGGGTTGTGTGCCCATCTCACTCAAGAGGCCGGGGGCCAGCGCTGTCCGGAGACACTTCCGGGTCACGTGGCCAGCATGACATCGCTGCTCTGGCAAGCCAGAGCCGCACACGGAAACGCCATTTACCTTCCCGCTAGTAAGCGGTCCCTATTTATCTACTTGCACCCGGGGGTGCTTTCGAACTGCTAGGTTGGCAGGCGCTGGGACCGAGCAACGGGAGCGCACCCCGCCGCGGGGATTCGAACCGCCGACCTTTCGATCGGCAAGCCCTAGGCGCTGAGGCTTTTACCCATAGCGCCACCCGCGTTTCAGGTTACGGACTGTCAAAACCTGGAAGTACAGGAACGGGTTATTTCCAGGTTTCAGCAGTCACACATGCGCAGAAGCACTAAATCGTGCTTTGCGCATGTGCAGAAGTGCCGAATGCAACCTGCGCGTGCACAGACGCGCAGCTGCGGGTTGCGAACGTGCATCCCGCACGGATCATGTTCGCAACCCGAGCGTCCACTGTAGTTGTTTCTTTCCTTGACATCTGATAGGAGGGCATTCCACAGGGCAGGCACAACTTAGAGAAGGTCCTCTGCCTGGTTCCCTGTAAATTCACTTCTCGCAGTGAGGGAACTGCCAGAAGGCCCTCGGCGCTGGATCTCAGTATCCAGGCTGAACAATGTGTGTGGAGACGCTCTTTCAGGTACACTGGGCTGAGACCATTTGGGGCTTTAAAGGTCAGCACCAACACTTTGAATGGTCCAGCATCCTGTTCTCACAGTGGCCAACCAGATGCCTGTGGCAAACTTGGAAGCAGGACCCGAGCACAAGAATACTCTTGCTGTTAGTAGTTTCCAGAAACTGGTATTTGGAAGTACCTGCATAGTGCTGTGTCCCAACCCAGAGAGAATATAATATAGAAAATAAGGGAATGTGTACATATATTTGTACTAACCACAGCATACAGTCTTTCTTGGAGCAGAATTTAGATTTTGAAATGTATTCTATATAGATATACCACTTCCCATGGAATTATTCACTCCTCATGTCACTAGGATTTTAGATTGGAAATGGCATTCTACTTTAAAATGAGAAGCATGCCTTGTTTAAAGTAGCTGCTTAAAATGTATTTATGAGCAAATTGTAGCTGATCTTTCCCCCAGTTCATTGTGTTCTAAGACACATCTGCATTTGTAATGCAATAAGTTAAACTGAATTAAATCCTCACAAAACAATACTAAGTTGAAGACATGTACCTAACAAGCTATATGGTCCCCTTTCCGATTCATGCCTTGTTAACGACTTGCAAAATTAGCTCAAATGAGACTTTTTCTCGTTTTGTTGCCTGAAAATGAAAAGATGTAGTTTGCCCTCTAGTGGGAAGGAGAGGGGGAAACGAATACAAGTTGTGAAGAACAGAGCCAATGTTCAGTCTCATCATTGCCCTGGAATAAGAGGCCAACCTCATCCTCTCAATTATTCATTTTAAGGCCAAATCGCCTTGAGATAATCAGCCACACCCCTCTGATGAACCTATGGAACGCAGACTTCATTATACCAAACTGCCAGATGGTGGGAGCACCACGTTGCCTCCAACAGTATGTTTACTGCAAAGTAGGTGGCCATGGATGATTTGGGCTTCTATCCTAAACACACTTACAGTGCAACCCTACATATCTTTACCTGGAAGTATTTCCCAATTACTGCCAATACGGGTTCAGCAGTAGTCACCCCTGCTCTTTCAGACTTCTTCTGAAAAAGACCTTTCAAACCTGAGATTCTTTGCCAACCAGCTTTTGGTTGTGTGCTTGATGCTTTTATTGTAGTATTTGTGTTTTTTTAGTATCTTGTGATATTTTATTTGAAAGCTCTTTTAAAATATTTAAATAAATTAGATCAAATGCTCAATAAATCCTCTGTATCAGCTTTATGTGAACAAATCAGGACTGATGTTGAATGTACAAACAGGTTGCCTTGAAGCACCCAAAGAGCCATAACAGAACAAGACCAGGTAGAACCAGGAATATAGGAAGCTCTCTAACACTAGGACAATCCCTTAAGTCCATCTTGATCAATATTGTCTATGGTGACTGGTAGCAGCACTTCAAGGTACAAAGTTCTCTCCCAGGCCTAGCGAGAGATGCTGGAGATTGAACCTGCAAGTTTCTGCATGCAAAGCAGATGCTCTACTGTGGTAGCTCGGGTTAAGTACTTAATTTGTTCCGGAGGTCCGTTAACCTGAAACTGTTCTTAACCTGAAGCACCACTTTAGCTAATGGGGCCTCCTGCTGCCGCCGGAGCACGATTTCTGTTCTCATCCTGAAGCAAAGTTCTTAACCTGAAGCACTATTTCTGGGTTAGCGGAGTCTGTAACCTGAAGCGTATGTAACCTGAGGTACCACTGTACTACTGTGCTACACCACTTCCCTAAGAGGGAAGGCAGAGTAAATGGGAAAACATCACGACGGGTAAATTTAGATAAAAGTAGCACTGTGCATTTACTGTTGCCTTTTCCAGTGTTTGAACATGCCAAGGGGGCATGTGGAGTAGTCCATCTCCTGGCATCCTTGCAAATGGATATGCACAAACATCAGAAGGGAGGGGGCATTTGGTAGGCATGTGGGAGAGGGCCTTCTTGGTAGCTGCTCCCAGACGTTGGAACTCCTTTCCTAGAAAAGTTAGATTGGCTCCCTCCTTGTCCTTCTGCTGGCAAGCTTTTGGGAACTGCTTTTAATGAAAAGGCTGCTGATGAGCTCTTTTTATTCTAATTATTTACCATGGTGAGAAACTTGATTGCTGAATTCTGCACTAGCTGAAGTTTCTGAACAGTCTTCCAAGAAAGCCCAACATATAACCTGTTGCAGTAATCTAACCTAGGTTACCAGAGCATGGACAACAGTAGTTAGGCTATCCCTGTCCACATAAGGGCACCCACAGATCTCTTCACCCTGCACCTACTTTCCAACTTTCTGTATCCCTGCTTGGTACACCAAAACTGTAATAACAGTATGACTTGAAAACAGTTTACTTAAAAACTGTAGGCAAAATTTACCGTATAACACAGCATGGTGAACAATTATAGCACTATCATGCCCCTACGGGTATTTCAGGGTTTCTGCATGGGATTCCCCTTCATTTTTGGAAGTCCTTTGTTCCAATTCCTGAGATTTTAACTTCTTGAAATTTAATTTACATATTATTTTATATTGGATTTTTTTTTATTATAGTAGGCCACATTGACACCCAGGTGGTAAAAAGTAGGACCTCATTTTTTAAAATAAGGTGACTACACTACAGAAATCTTGCACTTACCTTTTCATCATGAAGTGATTAAGATTCATAAGAGATGACATCCTGACACCAAATAATGTAAGCAGCCATAAAAGAAAATAAAGACATGCAGAAGAACCACATCAGATCATTGTGGCTCCTTTCTCCTTCCTGATCCCATCTCTTTCATTCCTTGCAACCCTTTCACTCTGAACTTGTTTTGTGGGCTTTCTGTAAAATTATAAAGTCTAAACATTTTAAATGGATTCAGGCGGATGTCTGTGGTTCTCCAGGGTGGTGTGGTGGGATCAAGAAAAAAGTTGTGGATCATGCCTTATAACAACTCATAAAATGAATCAAAATGCACTGTAATGTTTTTCTTCTCCCATTAGAAAACATGTTTTCCTAGGACATTTGTGTAATGCTGCAACAGCCCCATCGTGTGGTTTCCTTTAAGCTATGCAATAACTAAGCAGTCACTGTAAAAAAAGAAAATGGTGTAACTTAGGCCAGTTGAAGGACCCTAGAAAAGATACCAGGCCCATGCAATTTTTCGAGCAACTTACATTTTCAAAGCACGATTGTGGCATAATTACTACTAAGTACCTAAAACTGCATAAGGCAAAGCTAAGGCTATGTGCAATATAATACACAATCAATGCCAAAGAACTTCTAAAAAACTGGAAGAGAAAATGTTTTGTAGGGAGCAACATTTCACTGTTAGGTTTCCTTAAGTGCAAAAAGTTGGTAGCAGTGTCACAATATAGCAGGAATCAAGGGGATACATCAAGTATATGGGCAAGAACTCAAATGGGCTAAGCGCCACACCACTGTGCATACAAGTACCACAGGAATCCCTGCAGTAAAATAAGCATACCAGACAGAGCTTAAAATGCTCCCACTCTCTGATAAGTTCTTGATTTCTAAGTATGGCGAAGAAATTTTCTCTCCAGCTGCATGTGTAATATCTGTCGTGGAACTCTTTGTTATGAGAGAGGATTTAAAAAAACACACAGCTCTTGTTCTTATTGCTCAGGGCAATTTTCTGTTCTAAAAATCTAGACCAGGAGTTGGGAACCTCAAGGCCAGAGGTCAAATGTGACCCTCCAAGCCTATTTGTCCCTAGTGACTCTTCATTGGGCCTGAACTGTGATGTGTACATGGCTAGCTTGACATGGTATGTTTGACTGCCTCGCCCATTGTATGGAGTTCTGTCCATGCAGGAATGTACCTGTCTCTAGTTATTTGTGTGCTGTAACAAACATAGTGCTGGTATTATTTATAAAGTTAAATTTATTTTTCAGCATAGAGACAGACAAATATTTAAGTATTTACAAGTATATAGGCAGGAGAAGCATCTTGGATTTGAAGAAAAGTAAAGGGATAACTGGCCATCAGGGTATTTGCCCAGGAATGAAATGGGGGCATGATAAACAGTATTGTTTCAGCAGTTATGAAGACCAGAGTGGTTATTAATCCCAGTCACATCCAATGCTTTGAAAATAATTAGACAAAACTTGGTCAATAAATATTTCAAACTGCAAATACAAGGGTATTATTGCGTATTTAGCAAAAAATGCATTTCATATCCATTGTCATTCAACAGTAAAGTTCTAAAAGCTTTTGTATGGCATGAAGTCTGAATACATTAAAACAAAAGCTCATTTCTTAAAACAAATTTATTCTACTGAACTTTCAAAACCTAATTCCACTTTCTGTCCAGATGCTACCCTCTCCATCCGCTTAAAACAAATTGAATTTAATTTTTTTTGGCGAATACCCTTTTTAAAACAGCAGGTAGGACATTTGGAATAGCAAATTCATTTTTTAAAAATTTAAAAGCATCTAACCCACTGGAAAAATTCCAAAATACATTTATGTTTTCATTCTTTTTAAAAAATGGTTTTAAACAAGTCAGTTCTTTCTTTCATATTCACTCTTTTGGACTTCCAAATCAGGTCCCATGGTACAACAGCCACAGCCTGTCCCTCAGTTCAAATTAAAGCCTGCGTAAATTTTGTTTGCTTTTTTTGGTACCAGGAAGGGGTCCTGATTTGAAGGAGGGCTTCAAAGACTTTCCACTTGAGCAGTCCTTGGCACTATGGTAGCTGCATAAGCACTTTGTGCAAAAGTCAAAACCACAGCCTTCACGGATACATGTTGCCCTCTGCAGATGGGAATCATACTTAGCAGGTGAACCACAGTAGCTGCAGACTTTCAGGCTTTCAGTGTTTTTCAAAGTCATGGCAACCTGTTGAGCAAAATAAAATATTTTTTTAAAGGATTTTACTTTCGTAAACATCTCCCTGAATCAAAATGAAGCTCATTTAATTACACACCATGTTTTTACAGCTTGCGTGCCCTTCTAAAAAGAATTTAAGGCTTCCCCTACTTCAAATTCTATTGTCAAAAGATACAGCCTGTTAAACAGTTCAATATGTTGCTCGCTTAATCTGGCTTCACAAGGTTTGTACTGTATAAGAATAACTGGCACATGATATGGGTCCATTGTACTTGAAATTATTACTAACAATGTGGCATCACCAAAAGCCACTCAGGATTAAAAGCACTTTACCTCGGAAAACTGTGTGTACCGGCTGTAGGAGGAAGAGCTCTGGTTGTCCACCTTGATTCTGGATGCTTTTTTAGAGTTTTGTGCAGCTGATACTTTCTGAACGTGAGTTAACGGTTCTCGACAAAGAGCATATTCCCTTGTATCACCCTGTCTGGAGGCCTTCACGCTGTTATTCTGCCAAGAAAATAATGTTTATTACAAGACTGCGGATTAAAAAAGAAAGTAAATTGCTAATTATCTGTTAGTATACACACACATCGGAACCTGCTTTTGTATTCAGGGAGTAAAGAAACAAAAGCAGAATAAGGAAATTTAGCTGATACTTCGGAGACGTCTTCCTTCTAGTTTCTGGCAGTATTCCTACAAAAGACAATCTACTATCTGACCAATAGGTGGCTCAGCACCTTTGCCAAATTCTCAGGAATTTTCATGAATAAAAGACCCCTGGTGTAGAACACGGCATTTTAACTCACAGCTTGTATCAGCCCTCCAGGTGGCATATGGCCCAATAGCCTCCAAATGTGTCTTTGGGGACCTTATTAAAAATTGAGGTATTAAAAATTAGATTAAAAATCTAATTAGATTAAAAATTAGTGTTTTTTGCTTTTGGAACTTCCAAAGAGAGCAATACAAATATGGATTGGCTGGCAGGCTACTAAATGTATGTGTAGGCCAATACCTTCCCCAAATTTATTTGCAAGACTGGAACCAGGGCTTCAAAAAAAATCTATTTGATGGACTGCCTGTAGCAACAGCCACTGGCCACATTCACAATCCAATCTTGGCTTAGTAAGCTGAGATATGTCTGAGGTTCATAGAAGTATAGAGTTGGAAGGGACCACAGGGACCATCTAGTCCAACCCCCTGCAACGCAGGAATCTTTTTGCCCAATGTGCATGCACCCACATACAGCACCTTTATGTAAGCATGCATGCATGACAGGAAGCCTCTACTAGTCATACATTTCTATTCCAACCAAACTGGAAACTATGGTTAATATCGCCCAAACAAACCAGGTTCTGAAAACCAGCTTTTAAAGCCACCTTTTCATATTCTGACTTGTTTAGAAGCCATTATCTGCTGTCTCCTGGTTTGGACATAATGGGAAATTAGTTAATTGTTGCTTCCTAGATTGTATGTTTGCAAAGCGCTGTGTGTGGTTGTATGAAGTTTCGGAATATCTCAGATGATTAAAATAAGATTTGATTGTACAGGCATTGCCACTGGCAATCTAGCATATAGACTCCTGGCATGCTTTGCTGCTTGCACAATTAGCGGGGCAAAACAGCTGCATGCAAAGATGACCAAGCCCTTACTCTTGAGCCTTGCCACATATATTAATCAGGCCCTACCAAGTTATCTGGCACAAATAAAAGCAGGCTAACAAATCCAGCCAAAACTTGCGGGCCTGAGAAAACAAGCAAGTTACCTTTACAGGAGGGGTGTATATACCTTTTCAGCCCAATGGCCAACATGTCAGTGGTGGGTGGGGCCAGAGGCAAAATTGGGTGGAGCAACAAATCCAAATTGTGCCTTTGTACAGTAACTAGTTCCTATGCATGTACCTCTCTACCCTCATAGAAGGAAGAGGCATCATCAGAATTCATGGAGGCATTTCAGCCATGCATGAAGGCTTGGGAGTACAAAGGAGAGCCTGTGAGGTGTGTGCCCTGGACCAGACAGAGCCTGAGGTTCTCTACCTCTGCTTTTTAGCTTGTGTTAGCAATCAGAGGCTTGCAACAGAAATAATAGAACCCCCTGCCCCAGTTCCTAGATGTGTAGGTGCTTCAATAATAAAAACAGGACTTAGAATGGGGGAAAGTAGAGATTCTTACCAAAGTCAATTTCAGTGCTTTGTTATACATCTGGAAAGCCCACTTGTCATCTTGTAGAATTTTTTTCCACGTAGTGCTCACTTTAGCCACACTGTTGTGAAAAAACCCATCAGTTATATTCAGAAAATAAGACCAAATCCGGTTGCTTAACCAAGTAAACAATTCTACCTACAGATACCTTCAAGGCACCATTTATAAACCTGTTCATTATTATAAATCTATAGGCAACCTCAGTGCAGAGCTGTACATTAATCTCCCTCCTATGCCCTTTTAGAAAGGACGTGTACGTTTCAGAAGTGTCCACTCTAAGCTTAGCACAGCATAGCATAGGAGTTGGACAGGTTCATATTCTATTTTGAATAGTTTGAAATGAAATAAAGGAAAGCAGAAATGAAAAATGATAAAGGGTTCTAACATCTACAAATATAAAATTGTTTTCCCTACCAAATTAAATTGAATGGGTAACATCCAATGTCATGTGAACAGACTTCCCCTTCCTCGCCTCATATGCTCAGAGGGACTTCCAATCCTCCAGAGTATATTTTGGAGTTTGGTGCAACTGCAAAGGTGAATAGAAAGAGGAATCCTGTTGCATAACCAACAGGTCTCTTCTGCTGATTGGATGTCACCCAATGAAGGTCATTCTGAGATATTAATATTTATTGCCAGAGCACTGGGAACAGACAGTAAAAGAGAATATTTGCACAATACTTCACATGGGTATGCTAGCTGAGACATAAGTTATGTCTTCATGCAGTATTCGTCCATGAGGAAAATTAGTGCACTAAAAATGGTCTCTTAAGCTTGACCTTATAATTCAGCTTAATGTACAAACACCATATTAAATGAACTCACTTTATCAAGTCCATATAGCTGAGATGTTTTAAGATACTTGCTAGTAGATGACTGAACTTTCCATGGAACAGCTCACCAAGAATGTCTAATTTATCTAGTCCCATTTTTTTGCCAATTAGATTCCTAAATTCCATGTTTTGCTTGGAAACAATCTTATCTAAGACAAGAGCCCATGTCTTTGGATTTCTTCTACTAGTTTTTTTCAAAGTTGAGCAGACAAGTTCTTCAAAATGGAGGACTGGAAGCAAATTTTTTCTTTGATTAAGATGGTGATTTGGTGTATTATTGATGTTTCCTGCCAAAGGCATGCTATCATCGTGGACAGTAGATTCGTGCTGATTGCCCAACAAAGAGGAATACCCACTGTCCTCATTTCCATTGTCCATTTCACTGACACTCTGAACATGCCTCCACAATATTTCTTGGTTTTCTTTGTTGTTATGTACAGGTTCCTCGCCACTTTGGATGCTGACACTCTTGGGACTTCCATTGTGCAGGTCACTGTAGAAAACCTTCTGATAGTCTTTACTGCAGTCTTTACAAAAGTCTTTATCATAATTAGCAATACAGAGCTCTTCTGATCTTTTCTCTGTTCCACCTGGTTTTAATGGTGAATGTCCACAGTGAACATAGTAACAATTAACATCACGTTTCATTTTCAAAGTGGTTTGTTTTTAAATATTGTCAGAATCGTATCTAAAACAAAAATATAAAGACATTAGCCTTAAAATTATTTCAGAAGACAATCTGGAAGCATTGTTGAAGGGCTGTTCATTTGTTTTAAAACATTTAATTCAACACTTTCATGTTTATTTAAAATTACGCTGCAGAAATATAGGGCTTTTTATACATGTGATTATTTCTTACTGTTTATAGACAGCTCGCTTTAATACAAATGAACAAAATAACTTACAAAACACATTTTACAAGGCATTTTACCTCCAGCGAAGATGAGGATAAACTGCCAAACCAAAAATTATTTACTCTGCATAGACATATTGTATGCCAGGTATGGAACAACTTGGAAAGCTATAAAAGGAGGGCTACAAAATGGCAGATCAGGATAGATGGTCCTGAACTGGCATGTTTGTCCAATTCCCTGCTGTACAGTTAAAGCATTATCAGTGAGATTTCCAGTTGGGTCCTGGGAAAATAATGGTTCTACTTTCTGAAGGATTATTAGGGGTTTCCCCTTCATTCAGAATGCTGCTAGGGAAAGGTCAGGAGAAATACGGTAGCCTTTCTCCAAGGCGAGGCAGTCATGGAACCTAGTGGTGGCTAAAAAAAAGACAGCTATGGTGCATTAAGCACACCGCCAGTCCTTTTCTCAAGCACCCTACTCAACAGTGAGGTACAGTTTGTAATGTGAAGGGGGTGGGGAAATCCAAATGCTGTTTTGGGCATTACACCCTAAAAGGCAGTATATATGCTGTGGGGGGAAATATATTCAGATGTGAGGGAATCACACTGCCGTCCCCAAAGGAACAATGAGAAAAAGCCCCCCACCCCCAATATCAAGGTGAGTGGCAGTTTCTGTCTATCGGGCCTCACCCACCGACCCACCCCTATTCGTTGGTTAGAGCAGTGCAAAATCGCTGTTATTTCTCCTCAGCCCGCTGCCATCTCTGAGGGGTTGGGGAGGCGCCTTCTCAAGGAGCGCGGGAGATGGGAGAATGGACATGGGAGGCGCCCTGCCTGGTTTTCCCCTTAATAAATGTATGTCTTTCTCGGGGGGGGGGGCATATTAAGTCGCACCTCCGACCCCCCCTCCAATTCAAGGCTCGAGCACGCGCTTAATGGCTGCTCCCACCCTGGCGGGCTCCAGATTACAGAAGCGAGGGAGGCGCAAACTCGCCCGCGCCCTGCAGAAATGGTGCCCACCAGGCCTCCCAGGGCAAGAAAAATAAGAGGTTGCGGGGCGAGGTGGAGAAAAGGATCTCGGGTGGGTAGAAGAGACCATTCAGTGTTTTTTCAAGGGCTCCCCAATCCATACCCCACGTGCGCTGTAAGGCACAATTTGGGGTGGGGGGAGGCGGTTGACCGGGGTGGGGAGAAACCCATCTCTGGAGCAGATCGAGGGATAATAAACGAGTTCAGTAAACGGAGAAGAGCTAAGGGGGTAAAGGGGATCATCATTTCCCGCACTTTAAAGGAGCTCCCCGTCCACTACGCGGGAGAGCGACTCAGGGCTTCTCCCGCCGGCGGGACTCCTTTCCAGCGTCAGTTCCCTTTTATTGGGGAGAAGAGGGGGAAATATGGACTTTTTCAGCCCATCCATACCAAGCTGGATCCTAATCCCTTCCCATCCATTGCTATCAGGCGTTCTTGGGGGGATTTGAGCCCCCCACATCGCCCCCTCCCCAAAGAGGGCATTGCAGCCTTGCAGGCGCCTCTTTCATCCCTGCTTCCCTCCCCTGTACCTGGAACGGAGGAGTCGATGCACTTCTACGTTTTTCTTTCTACGTTTTCCTTCCCTTTTCTTCTTCCTCCGTCCTTTTCCCTAACGGGGCTCTTCCTCGGCGCTGCTTCCCCAGCCGCCACTAGCCCGCTTGCCTGCTCTGGGCGGAATTTCTTTGCCGGGTACTTTTAAAAACTTTGAATCTGGTATCCAAAACTAGAGGAGCCAATGGGGAGCCGCCGCTGAAGCTCGGCGGCCAATACGGGGAAAGGGAGAGGCGGAGGCCAATGCCCGCTCGCGAGAGGCGGAGCTGCCGTTGGGGGTGGTTTTCCCTCTCTCTGCCTCTCGCCTGACAAGAGGTTTTAAAGGCGGAGGGCGCGAGCCTCTGCAACTCGGGGCCTTGAGGTGGCGGGGCGGGGAAAAGGCGTGCCCATCCCCCGCCCCTCCCGCGCGCGCGCTGTCTCTCTCGAGCTTTGGAGGGAGACGCGTTGGAGCGCGGGAGAGGCTGTGGCGCCTGCCCACGATTTCGAAAGAGCTCGCGCTCTCCTTCCCCGGGCCGTTCTATTGGTCAGAGTCTGGCGCCCAGCCCCGGGCTCCTGCGCGTTCAGGAGACACCATTCGGGCCTGGCGGGCTCTCCGCCTCTTCAGACCTCTTGCCACGATAGTATTAGGATAACTGAGGAGGAGGAGGAGACACGTAACACTGTAGCGCCTCTTAGACATGTTCCATCTCCCCCGGCCTGCGGTTTTTAATATAACAGGTACAGGAAACTGGTATATAATTATGTCTCCTTCTTAAAACTAGAGCTTTCGCAATTCTGAGTATGATTAACCTGACAGCAGTTTCCTAAATTAATTGGGTTCTTATAACACAATCAAGAAACAGGGACCAGAAACTGAACTGGGAGTACAGTATTTCCTTCTATGATACCTGGTTTTTTGGGGGGCCGGGGGCGGGCTGGAGTGGATTGGCTTGGTTTAAGGAAGGAGGCAGATTTCATTGTTCAGCTTCTCAGGTATTTTATTTTATAAAGCCTACTAGTTTTAAACCCTGCTGCTGTAAACAAATCCTAAAGCTAAACCTTTTCACAGAATTAGGCTGTAGCTTTAAGTCTAAGTAAGTTTGGAATTAAAGCCACAACTTGCTCCAATATAAAGGGACCCCTGACAATTACCGTAGGTCCAGTCGTGGCCGACTCTGGGGTTGCGGCGCTCATCTCGCTTTATTGGCTGGGGGAGCCAGTGTACAGCTTCCAGGTCATGTGGCCAGCATGACTAAGCTGCTTATGGCGAACCAGAGCAGCGCACGGAAACGCCGTTTACTTTCCCACTGGAGCAGTACCTATTTATCTACTTGCACTCTGACGTGCTTTCGAACTACTAGGTTGGCAGGAGCAGGGGCCGAGCAACGGGAGCTCACCCCGTCGTGGGGATTCGAACCGCCGACCTTCTGATCGGCAAGTCCTAGGCTCTGTGGTTTAACCCACAGCACCACCCACGTCCCAATATATTCATCCTTAAAAAGCACACTCGTAACAGTAATGACTGTACTTTGTGAGTTGGGACTATGAGGGTCATCTAGTCCAACCCCCTGCACTGCAGAGGGTTTTCCTGTAAAAGAAGCCTTAGGCTATTATCTTTAATTGTAAGTTTGCATGTATTCAGGAGGAGAAGCAGATATAAGCTGCAAGTATGGGAGTACATTCTATTCTGATACTCTAATGGTGCAATCATGTCTTGCTGCAGTGGTCTTGGACAATGAAGCCCAATATTTAGTTTAATCTCTCTTGAAACTTCCCCAGCTACCTGATGGAAATTGCTCCCATTTCTGAATCAAGGACAGCTTGGTGAAGCCTTATCAAAGGTATAAACATTATGAAATTGCATTACAATTAATTTTGTTATTACCATTATTCTACAATAATAGAATTATAGAATAATAGAATACAATAATTCTACAATAGTAGAATTGGACAAATTATGCTAGTAGACCTCAGTTTAAAGCTACAGAATGTAATAAGATTCCTTCTGCCATGTCTACGCCATTTTCCACTGGTTTTAGTGAAAGTTGAATGCACCAAGGCTCTTTCCAGGTCATCAGTTTGCAGCAGTTTTATGTTTGTTGCAAAAGATATTAATACATTCCCACAGCTATCAAGAGTGTTAACTGTGTGGGACTAGGAATGTACCATTACCCTATCTTTCACCCCCTCCCCAAACACATCAGTTACAAAAGCAGCATGGAAGTGCATGAGAGCCACTGGGTACAATCCTAGATAGATGCACTAAGTAATAATTGTGACAGCTATACTTTCCTATCCAACTCTTAGAAGACCAGCTCTTAACAATTTTTATTAGCTTGTTCATAGAGCCTCAAAGCTATCCATAGATTCATTCAACAAATAATGTATCATGAATAAACACATAACACTTCATGCCTCTGAAGTGTTTATGCAGATCTTTACATATAAATAGCAAACACTAACACATTACCTTTGCCTCCAGCTACAAAGCTATCAGTGTTGAATAAAAATCAATGTAATACTTTGTTTTTTAAAAAACAAACAGGGTTAGCAAGAAATACTGGCCCTTAGATAAGGCTATCTGCTACACTGGAGTAGGGTATAATAGATAGTATGGATCTTTCTGCCACAAATTTTAGTATCAAAAGAATACATTGTTTCCCCTCTATGTCTAAACATAAAGCAGCATCTATAGGATACTTGTGCAAAGATAAGAGTCCTATGCATAAGTGCCATTGAGTTCCATAAGACTTACTCCCAGGTAAATGTGAATAGGATTGATTCTAAAATTGATCTTAAACACAGTTACAAGAAAGCAACATTTTATTGAATTCAGAGCTTTTGGATAATTGTGTTTAGGATCACACTCTAAATATGCAGCATATTTGTTGAGATTCTCCTAAGTAAAAATGTTAATATCACATTTAAATGTTTTTATGATCATTAAAGAGCCAAGGCATCTTTCAGCAATACACAAGCTAATATTCCAACAAAGAACAATAAAAATACTTGGAAAATCTTTTACAGCAAATCAGCATATGAAATAAAATACTACGAAGTTGTTTTTCCAGAAGCAAATGCACTTCGTATTTTAAGAATTTATGATTTAAACCTAACAAAAACTTGTGCTTTTGAGATAGGCACAGTCCTCCCTGAAATTCATTTTACTATAGCATGATAGTGGCTTCACTGCAGAAATGCTTTCTCAGCTTTTAGGGCATTCAGGTAGAAATTATCTTAAATCAAGTAGTTTTAACTACCCTCACTTAATACAGCAACGTAATTTTAACTTGGGTAATCTATCCTTTATTTTCACCACTTGTAGACCCATAATTTTGTTGTGGCCTATAGATGAAACAAATTAAGATTACCGTTTTATATCCATCATCTCATGTTCTAAATTGTAAAATAATATCATTGGACATAATTTCATTATCCCATGTTGAAAAATTATCACTACAGATAGTGGTTTTGTTTATGCCTTTCTTAAGGAAACAAATCCTTATATGTAGGTGCTTCTTTCCTTGAAACAGTGAGGCAGATGCTTCAACTTGCCTCTTTCAAGCATAAACGCTCCAGTTATTTAGTTGTAGTGATGCAACAGGTAGACGTAGACAGGAAATAAATATGGGAATTACATTTAGGGTAGGTTTTCATCTTTTCTCAGTGATTAGAAAATAAATATTATCACTCAGACCTACGAAAGGTAAAGAGAAAGAGCATACTGCCCCAACCAAAAAAGACCAGGACTCTACCCTGCCTTTGATGTAATCATGCCAAGTGATAGAATTAGCTGTCTTGAGGGCAAGGAATCAGGCTCTTCTACTGGATTTAATTGTTACAAACTGCCTTCAGGGCAGGGCAGGGGAGTAAGGAAGGCAGCCCAACAGAAAGGGAGGGCATCTTTGAATCCTTCTGCCTTTGTGCTGTAAGTCATGGTTCTTGAATCTTAAAAACAAGCCACCTATAACAGGGGCGGGCAACCTAAGGCCCGGGGGCTGGATGCAGTCCATTTGCCTTCTCAATCCAGCCTGCGGACGGTCCAGGAATCATGAGTAGAATGTGTCCTTTTATTTCAAATGCATGATTTGTGGGGCATTGGAATTCGTTCATTACCCCCCCCCCCCATATAGTCCGGCCCACCACATGGTCTGAGGGACAGTGGCTGGGAAAGGTTGCTGACCCCTGACCTATAACAACTACCAAGGACAGAAAAGGATTTCTGAGCAAAGGAAAGCTATCTCAGCAAGGCTCTCTATGTGTTGTTTTAAAACAGGATGTGTTTAAAAAAACAAACAAACATAAGAGCCCACACATTTCTTACTAGAGAGCTTATGTTAGAGAGTGTACAAGTGGTAAAAGAGATTGATCCTACTGCAGTTGGAAGCCGCCCAGAGTGGCTGGGGAAACCCAGCCAGATGGGCGGGGTATAAATAATAAATTATTATTATTATTATTATTATTATTATTATGCAGTGAAAAGGGTAAAATGCTAATTTGTGTACATCATTTTTATCTTGGCTTTAACATTATAAAGAGTGCTATCACTGGCATTATATATTGAAAGAGAAGAGTGCAAGAAACTGAATTTTCAAGTTGAAGATTGTCATAACACAAGGCCTCTCTTAGTGCAAAGCTTTTCCAGTTTGTCCCAAGGAATCTTTTGGGACTCACTTTTCAACCCTATGATGTCCTTGCATATCTGGGACTCCCAAAATGTTTCATAATTTCACAACTGGCTCTAACCCCCCCCCCCCGAATAATAACAAGCAGGGAATGAAATGTAAAAGCTGTATGAAATAAATGTGCAAAGAACTTTAAAAGTCCCCCAGCCCCCAGCAGCATGGCTGTATTCTGTTACAGGATGATGTAAGAGAATAATCACAGAAGCCTACTGAACTGCTGGGATAAATCTCCAAAGAGAATATCAGACTGTTGCTAACTAAATCACTGGATCAGAATTTCCTAACTTCAAAAAAGTTACTTGATCTTCTGTGAGACATTTACAAATCACTATTAGATTACCTCAGCCTGAAACATGCAGAAGATATTGCTACAGGCATGTGTGCAGGGGTTTGTTTTCTTATTAGTAGCTGATTTTTTAAAATAAAAACTATTAAATCAAAATTCTTCTTGAAAGCTTTCTACTGCATGGTTGTACACAGGAAAGTAAAGTCAGGGGGCATTATCCAACAAAGTAGTTTCATCAGGCCAATAATTGGTTTGTGCAATGGAGCTTCACCTTCATGCATGCCCCCCCCCCCAAAAAAAAATCTGGTCTAGAGGGTTTGGAAAAGCCCAAAGGCAGATTAAGGGGGGCACAGAGAAATGCAGTTTTGTTTAATAGACAGACATCCTTGTGCTAATGGGTCAACTTTGTTGGATGTCCCCCAACATTTCCATCCCTATTTAACAAATTCCTGTCAACTCACTGTAGACAGAATTTCAGAGCAGATTATCCAGTGGAGTTCTTTTTCACAGCAGTCACAGGTGTGAAAAGCACAGAAAAAGGAACTCCGTGTATAGAAAGCCAATTTGATCAGAGTTTGCCTCAGTGCAAGGAGTTAAGCAGTCCACTGGGAAGCTGTGAAGGTGTTCTTGGACCTCTGCAGTTGGGAAGAGTAGAGCATTTGAGTCTGTCCTTTTAAAGACTTGCCATATAAAGCAAGGACTTTTATTCTTTTTCAAACCAGCCACAGGCACTTGCCTGTGAACCGTAAGGCTCTTCATTTCCTCTAGATTTCTGGGTTACGAGACTAAAATACCAGAGACCCAGACTCTTTCTTCTGTTTGAAGGCAGGCTCTAGGGGATATCCAATGTGATGCCCTTCAGGCATTGTTATACTCCAACTCCCATCATTCCTGGTCAGCTTGGCCAGTGGTCATGGATGATGGGAACTCTAAGGTTCCAAAGTTCCCAGTCAAATTTCCATGCGTGGTGGAAAACTAGAACATGTAAGTATGGGGTGACCAGCTATTTAGACAGCAGGATAGAAAGTGTAACAGTGTTCTCTTTACTCATGGGATACATGTGCATAACTGGGCCAAAGGATTCAACACAAGTGGGCTCAGATTTTAAAGAAGTTTCATTTAGCATAACAGAGGGGCAACCAGTAAAAGCCCAATCCTCTGACTTGCTCTGGCAGCACAGCTGTTAGAATCTTATGTATAATTTTCTAACGATGTCACGATAAATAAATTCAAATTTACATGTGGTGACAAATCCAAGTGCCACTGAAAACAATAGAATTTCTTCCAGGTTTTAGATTAAGGTATCAACATTGTAATAACTTAAAACATCATGTTAGCTTTCTTATTGCACTGAATGATTTTCGCTGTAAAAAAGCTATTCATTGACAGTGTGTTCTCAATTTCTTGCCCACCTCTGAAGAGTACAGCACCAGCATCCATTCAAAAATCTGTCTCAAGTGTCAATTTGCTTAGCACCATCATAGCTGTCTGCTTCAAGAAGCAATTTGAGAATAATGCTAACTTCACCCTTTTTCACAGAGAGATTTCAATGTCAGGTAGGTCCAAAGCTAGCAGATGCCGCAAGCTAGTTGGTTGCATTATGTACCTGTGGGGCAGATCATCTCAGCCTGGTTGGATCACTTTCAGAAATAACTTCCAATACAGTCTCATAATCAGCATATTCTCTTAGAGACTTTATCATGTCATCTAGCAGTTCCTCCCCCAACATGAACCTTTCAATGTCATGCACTGATCTGCTTATTCTGTGATCAGTAACACGATCCTGGGGAAAGTTGTAGGTTCTGATTTTCTCCGACCTTCCTCTGGACCCAGTCTAATCAGAAAAAGAAAAATTTGATCAGGGTTTTTTTATATATACCTAATCCTTTACAGAGTTAACAACCAAAAAGACCCAGAAGATAAGCCCTCACCCTGAATAGCTTACACTCTAAATTGCTTGAGCAAAATAAATAAATGTAGTGTAACAGGAGAGACTTATAGCTCTCTCTATTATGCTTACACCTAAAAAGCAACTACTGTAAGTAGGAGAAGCAGAACATGTGTGTTGCATCTCTTATAACATTTTCTGCTTCTGACAAATTGAGGCATCACTTCTCTCAGCCAGCCAAACTTTTAAAGGGAAGAGGAGGGAGAGCAGATGCACTTGGAGGTGCCTTGGGCTCTCAGAGACCTTGCCAGACTATGAAGAAAACAAGAGCATGCTGTATCTAGTTCCTTGGCAACTAACTGGGTTATTGTGCCATGAACAAGAGCTCAGATACATGCATGGATTGGACTGAAAACATTAGAGATGCAAATGTATGGCATGAAGAGTTAACAAGGAAAGCACTATAGGAAACTTATTTCCCCTGCACAAATACACTAACTACTACACCACACCTTCTCTACCCAAGGTGCTACCAGAAGAACTGTGAGGGCACAGTTTCCTCGCCTTCTGAGCACAGCTATAAAAGTCGGGGTGCACACCAATAAGTACTGTCATTAGTTTCAGGGCTACACTTAAGGGTATTAACAGACCTGTTGGCAAGCTTTATGCTCACTTTATTTTATTTTAAGTGAGGCGTTAATTGTTAAATTACTCTACTTCACTGTGCTGTTTAAGAAACCTGTTTTTTCTCCACCACACAATGCCTATTAAAATTCCAAGCTTCATGCTGTAGATTTCTTCTTTGCGCCCTCCAGCCCAATTATATCATCAGCTCATGCCTTCTCGTCATGTTTGATATACGTACTTGTCCCAGTAGAACTTAAACTCAAGTACAGATGAAGAGCAAATTAAACATTACCTGAATCTTTCTAGCAATTTCTGTTTTTCTGGTCTCTTCTTCAAGTTTGATACTGTATAGCTTGGCACGAAGGATCTTCATAGCCTTTTCTTTATTTTTTATTTGAGATCTTTCCTGCTGACACTCAGACACAACACCTGCAGCAGCAAGAAAAATGATGTCAGTCAAAAACAAAACAAAGAGTGCTAAGGGAAGGATGAAGGGCAACTTTCAAGGAGCACAGTGAGATCTGACAAGCGATTTAAGTTACACAACTGCTAGTTTCTGAACTCAGGGCTTGGGGAAGTATATGCTACTGTAATGGCAGCAGTGTGAAGCCTGGTGATTACCAAGATAGCAAAATGAAAGCATAAGCTCCAGTGGGAACAGAGCACTGTTCCTAGGGCCCATCATCCCCGACTACGCTGACAAGAACTGGAATCCAAAATGATCTGGATACTCAAAGGTTAGTCAACCCTGCACTAGAAGCAGGAAGTCTGGTAGGCTTCCCACATACTCCAGGAATTCAAATACAATCTGCAGAATTCACACTTATGGTTGGTAAAAACTGTAGTTCAAAGTGAAAATTCATGTAGAGGCCACTGATAATCTATTTTTTTAAAGCTATGATTAAGGTATCACTGAATTCACAGGTTAACGCCACATTTATTACCTGTACATGCAAAAGTCTTGAATATGAATGGAAAAATTATGTATTTGTGGATGTGTCAGTCACCCAAATACACTTGTTGGAGAAGCAGTACTGGTGGCAGACCTAGGTTTCCTGACATGTATATATGAAGTTGCCTTACAATGAGTGTCACTCAGTTAGGTGGACGCAACACCTCTCCATTCCATGAATCTCCCTGGCACAAAGCTAACTTGCTCAAGGTCTGTTTTTTTAACACCTTATATAATTAAGGTGTTCTCAGAGCTTTCTCTAGGGTAGTGATCCCTGATGGGTAATGCAAAGTCAAGACTAGCCTCTTGCTTCTCTACATTATGCTGCATGGCTTGGTCAGCAGGTGGCTTCTTCCATGGGTCAGCATCTCTGGGCCAAACACCTTCATCTAGCAGTGGTAATGTGTGCAGGCTTTTTGTGACCTCTGCATTCTGCATGCCATTTGCTTCCTATATCCATGCTTTTCCCACTGTCTCCCTCTCACACACCACCTGCTTCCCACCTACACACTATTAACTACTTCCTGTCCACCTCTCCATCTCCTCAGGTTCTTGTATCCTCCTGTTTCCTCCACCTCACCCCATGCTCAGGTTTTTGGTTTATTTTCCAGCCACCAGCCCTCTGTGTCTCTGCCCCTCACTTCCAGTTAATTCCACCCCACCATTTCTACCAGTCTTCTAGCCTGTCTGCAGCTTCCTAGCACCTGTGTGTTATGTCCTTGGCAGGCATAGAGGTCTGCAGCCACTCAGAGGTGGCCCAACAATGGCAGTAAGAAGGGGACAGCAACAGTGACCCCTGATACTGAATGAGACCACTCAGGCCATCGACTCTGATTGGCAGCAATATCCACACTGACTCCTGGAATCTTCTGCCTACATAGCATTTGTACTACATAGCATTTGTACTGCTACTAAGCCATGCTCCCCACCTCCCACCCCACACCATTTGTGTAAATAATAAATATGCAGAAACAGATTTCAGCAAGGTAGGAAGAAAGCTGTAATGTACCTGTGGGAATATGGACTATTCTTACAGCGCTATCAGTTTTATTTACATGCTGACCACCAGCTCCACTGGCTCGTTTAGTTTCAATACGCAAGTCTTTAGGATTAATTGTCAAATTTATCTGCAATGTGAAAGAGACACACTCAACTTATGCTTTGTAAATGAACGGCAGATAATTCAATTTACAAATCATTCTTATTTAAAATGACAAAGCAAGTTTTTCACTGACACCTGGGCCACCCACCACCCTTTAAAACACTCTTCCGAAACAATAAGCTGCCTTCTGCAGAGAACTATGTATACCACCTAGAGCTCCTTGGGGGAAAGGTGGATTATAAATGAAATAATCAAGTAATAAAATCAATAATTATTCTGAGCATAGTAAGTCTACATAAAAGAGCATATCTGAAAGCAGAATATTTGAGCACTTGTAGCGTTGAAAAGGGACCTTAGCGTCATCTAGTCCTGCAACTCTGCAACTGTGTAACTGTATCATACCTCATCTGGTTGTGGTAAAATTGCTACAGTCATTGTGCTGGTGTGAATGCGTCCTTGCTTTTCTGTCTTAGGCACTCTCTGGACACGATGTACGCCCCCTTCAAACTTCATCTGTTTATACGTGTCGAGGCCTCCTATAACAGCAGATGCATGTCTCAAACCACCTTCAATAAAAATAAAAATGCTGTAAAAAAAACTGTATAGTACAATCCATTTGGAAAAGTTCGCTGGAGGATTTATATTGTGACTGATGATTTTAAGCTTACAACCAGAGTTTGTATTTTGTTCTTAATTTTTGCCCTGTTCCTAGAAAGTTTATAAATAACCGGATATACTGATAGCAAACTTGTGTGTTATTGAGTTAAAGGGGGTATCACCATGGTAAGGAGAACCCTAAGGTTGGCCTAAGTAGAAAAATTCATCAGCATAAAGAACCCAAGATGCCCACCACCCACCCCACTTCACCCTCAAATAAAGCCAAACCATTAAGGACTGAACATGAACAGCAGCCAAAGAATGCTGAGTGTCTGTTGGTGTAGTAAAGGCAGAAAACCAGCAGGAGAAGAAAGGGAATGGAACATCCTGAAAGAAAAAAGAGCTGGCTGGAACACCAAACAGGAGCATTCCACACCGCAGTATTTTGTTGGGGGTTCCACTCATGTATATTATTGCTTTTACACTGGTTAAGTTCAGACAGTCATCTCTGACCTTATTAACCAGACATATGTTCATGCCCATAGTTTGTGCCTTTGCCTGCACATGCAGCCCCTTAACGCTACAATGATCAAACCAGGAAGTTTCCAATTAATCACAGTTTTCTGCCTCCAACACTCTTCCAGTCCATATCTTTGGTCCATTCCTTAGTGCAATCGGCTGTGGAAAGGCCTATCATAGCCAACCTATGAAAATTCGCATTAATTCATATAATATTGCTATAAACTAGGTCATTATTATAACCAACATATAATAGGGTAAGGAACTGGCCCTCCAGTTGTTGTTGGGTCTAATTGGATGTAATTGTTAGATGCAATTTCTTCAGCAGAGTATTCTAAGAGGGTTACTGAGGGCAGCTTCACACTGTTTTTATGCTACTATTTTCATTTTATGTGGTTATCATACACAAGAGTGCATGCATCTTTAAACACTAGGTGCATACTGGGCAAACCTCTACAAGATTCCTAGACATGTTTGCTGGATTTCAATGATATATAACCATTCATACTCCAACACTCATATTTAGCAGCAGAAAAAATAAGATGTCCCCTGTAGCAATGTAATGTGTAGGGTGACACTGGTATATGCACTGGTTACTTACCTATGTCACTGGAAGCATATTCCAGAACTTCAAAATTCCACTTTTTATATGTAGCATACTGTTGATACATATCAAACATCTCTGCTGTGAACAGCATTGCTTCCTGCCCTCCAACTCCAGCAGTCACTTCCATGATGAGATCACTTCTATCTGTTTCTTCTGAAGGAATCAAAAGCAATACAATCTGTAACGAAAAAGGGATGCCTTTCTACCCAAATAAAATCTTCAGCCAACAGTATCCTATCACATACCTTGCTGGAACACATGCAATAAGAACAACAATCAATATATATACAGTTGCACCTTGGTTCTCAAACGGAATGCATTTGAGGAATCCGTTCGACTCCCAAAACCATTCGAAAACCAAGGCACGGCTTCCGATTGGCTGCAGAAACCAGAAGGACATTCGGCTTCCGAAAATCGTTAGAAAACTCACTTCTGGTTTTCTATTGTCCGGGAGCCGAAACTTAACCAGTTCCAGGCGTTCAGCAACCAAGGTATGACTGTATATGAAAAGAATATTGCATATTATATTCCACTCTGGAATTGTTCCCACAATGAAAAGCAATGTTTAAAATAAAATGAATACAAAAAGGAAGCAATGTACCTGGTGTTTCAAATCTGCTATCTCTTCCTGACAGGAAACAGCTTCTTTTTCTGCTAGCTTCCGCAAATCTTCATGTTCATCTAGAATACAGTTATTGTTAGCAAATAATGCCTATAACGATAATACAACTAAAATACCCGGCCCCTGTATAAGAATTTCAATGCACTAAATGCAGGTACTAATAGCATTACATCACGGCGAGATGGGATGGTCCCTGCAGGAGACAGCCAAGCCCGGGAAGACGCGCCTCTCTGCCTCTGAGGCAGGCAGGTAACAAGCTGTGTGGCAGCCACCACTGAAGGCGGCTGCGGAGCCACAGAGCTGCGGCTTAGGGCAACGAGCGCCAAGCGGGCTGTGGCTACGGAATCTGCCGAGGCGGCCTCACCTTCCTGCGCCAGGCGCTCCGTGTCGCGCAGCTCCTGCTCCTTCTCCCGCAGGAGGCGAATCCGCGCTGCCAAGTCCGGCCAGGAAGCCCCGCGAAGCAGCCCCGGCTCCTGCTGCTGCCGCTCCAGAAAGCGCTGCAGCGCCGGCAGCTCGAACAGCTCGCGCAAGCCAGCCTGGCTGCTGGAAGAGCGCCGAGGCGCCGTTGCCTCCCACCGCCCCGGCGCGAGGGCAACGGCGAGCGGCAAAGAAGATGAGGCGCGCGACCTCCACCTCTGCTGCTGCTGCAGCCGCCGCCACAACAGACTGCGCGCAACACTCCGCCACATGCCGACGGCAAACCACGCCCTCCCTTGCCCGGAAAGTTTCCGCTTCCGGTCACGAGGCCGGCAACTTCCGGAAACAAACGAACCGGCCCCGCGTCCAGCATAGAGATAAAACAAGAGTGGGCAATACGAACCGCCTTCACTTCGGGTTCACATTTGGACGGCGTTCTATGCCGGGTAGGAACCGCGTTGGCAAATCACGGAAGCGCTTCATTCCCGCGTCTCTTTAAGACCATGGCCAGGGAATACATACACGCACACACCGGATACGAGGCTCACCGAGTGGGCATGTGCAGTCACTCAGCCGAGCCTACATGGCAGGGTTGTTGTGAGGATAAGGGGGGAGTGGGAATTGCAAGAGCCGCGCGTGCTGCCCCGAGCTCTACGGAGAAAAGGCGGGAGATAGAGGTAGGGGGGTAATAATGCGTGGGCTTCTTTTGCTGGTACGGGTTGTCGTGTGTTCAGTTGGGCACTGTCGTGCAGGGCTTGCATTGCTAGTTCCCATTCACTGAAACGGCAGCAAAATCCGGAAAAAGCCGAAAAGATGCGACTCCCGACGGGAGGAAGGAGTCAAACGTTTCTATAAACATCATGAAATGAAACATTAGAGAGAGGTAACCCAACCAGAATGGTTGCCTCCCGGTTTCTGGGCAATTAATTGAAAGGTGCTGGGATGACTGACAGACACAGGTATTTGTTTACCTGTGTTGGTTGTCAATTTTTCATTATTATTATTATTATTATTATTAAAACACCAGCTTAACGGCATACTAGATTTGCACAAAACAGCAGGTTAAAAAATAAAGTGTGTGTTGCACCTCGCCCTACCCACAGCCAACCAAGGAGCACCTCTCCAGCAGAAGTAGAAGTAAACATGATGAGGTAGCCAGAAGGGTGCAGCTGCCCCCCCCCTTATTCAAGTAAATAAATAAAAATACTTAACTAACGGACCAATCGCGTTGCAGATAACTCGGTTCTGCCCCCTAACATAAAGCCTGACCCCTATGACATAAATCCTAGCTACGCCCAGTGCTTTTTTCCTTTCTAGAAATGTGGTGCCGGGACACACCACAAAGTTGTTACAGTACGTGCCACACTGTTTAACAAAAAGAGAGAGGTGCTGCCGGTACTGCGTACCATTGAGTACCCCCTAAAAGAGCACTGCCTATGCCCATGGAAGTAAACTATTTAGTTTTTGTGCTGGGGATTGTAGTGGCATGCACAGATGCTTCAGCTGAATAAGTACTACTGTTAATGCTGCCTTGTGAATGACCAGTGTGCTTATTTTACATACATTTAACCTTTATGTAATTTTCAACATCTGGGTTTTCGTATTTCCTTTTTCTCTGATATTGTTTAGATTTTTCTTTCTCCACCTTCATGTGTACCTAACAACTTAGGGATAACACTTCATGCATCTGATGGACTCTAGTTGGTGAAATTTTCTGTCATGAGGTTAGATTCAGACTTGCCCTTGTGCAAACTGAACAGCTCCTTCTGTCGGTGGAAGGACCAAGGTCTGGAGAGCAGACATACTGGGAAAAGGTGTGTGTGTAGGATTTCCACCAATTTCTGTCTTTATTTCCTCTTGAAGCCCCAAGCCCCATCTCCACCCCTTCTTTAGTCAGAGTGTACTGTGAGCAGAGTTCCACCTATGGATTTTCCATATCCGGCTCTGTGCTGCTCCCAAACATGGAAATTGTTTACCTGGGAGAAATAGTTAATATACTTGAGCCCTGTATATGAACTCCTATATTGGTGTGTGACTCAAAATACAACAGTATATTCTAAAATGAGTCCCTTTTCTAACTCATCCCACTGATCTGCTCTTGGGGTCAAACAGATCCTGATTAAGTCAGAGATGGGGGAAAAAATCTGATGTATTAGACAATGACTCCCATTTGAAGTATAAAATATAAAATTTTATTAATAATTATTGTTCATAGTACAGGGGTACAACTATACAGCGAGAGTGTCTGTGGTCTGTAATCACCCTTCGCTAGTGTTAATTCCTATGGGGTCTCACACATTTCCCCCTTCAACTCAAAATCTCTCAGAAGTGTGAATACAAGAAACCATTAACGAATTATTAACATGTCTTGTATATTACCTGCTGTATCAGCAAGTGTTGTTAAGAATTTTACTAGTTGTCAACACTTTAGATCCCAAGACCTTGGATATTCCTCCCCCATTCCTCAATTCACTTTAACTGGGATATATCAGAAACCATATAAAAAGTATAGGAAAGGGGATGTCAAACAGTACAAAACAATCAATCCTCTTCCATCCAGAGGATGAATGAAGCATGAAGTGGGCAGCATGTGTGATGGGGTGGGTGGGTTACAATATAGAGCTTAACTTCCAGGATCTGGCTCTACTTCTAGAGTGGCACTTTTCTGCCTCCTTCCTATTGCAGCACTGAGCCCCTAAAAAGCCACTCTTTTAGGTTGGGGATCCTCCAGAATAGCACAGGAAATGGCAAGGGGGCTAGCATGTTAACGGAGAACTAGTGAAATTAAGGACCCCCCTGGTTTGAGTGAGTAGAAGCACCTTTTGCTAATACAACTGCATCTATGGATTCAGGTTTATGCCCCAAATGCCTAGTAAATTGCTGTCTTAAGCCACAGTCCATAGAGCACCCATACTTATAAACATTCAATAAAAAGATTAGTTGGAATAAGAAATATCAACAGCACTTAGATGAATGAGAGACATGTGTGGGCTTTTGCATGATCACAGTGTATAGATAATTTATTCCAAGCCATTTTTAAATAAAAAGTTTCATATTTATTTCATATATGTGTGGCCTCATGAAAATCCAAAATCCAGGAAGTAAATACAGTTTAAATCTATTTTCGCCTGCAAGTAGTTAAGTATAGGTAGGCATTTGTTTGTTTGTTTGTTTTAAAGTTATTGTATAGCACATGCACAATACGGTAATCTTTTTAGAAGTTTAATCATTGGCTGCTCACATTTTGCAAATATACCGAGAGCAATGAGATTATGTTACCGTCTAAAACATTGCCAATACTGCATCAATTTCATAAAACAGATTGAGGTATGCAAAAGTGGCACGAAAAAACTCTGGCTGTTTTTGCAGCCACAGGAGTTTGACACCAACAACCTGCATGGGTTTTTTTAAAAAAAAAAAAACAACCGGCAAAAGGCATATATATCCTGTGTATTTAAAATATACATCTACTCCTAGGAAGAACATTTGGAGTGTTGTATGGTGAGTCTACTGACCCCTTAAGAAGAAGGACATAGACTGAAATGTTAACACAGTCTCATTGCAATAACACACTAACCAATTTCTGAAAAGTTTGTTTAAATGCTATACATTTCCCCCCCTCCCCCAAATACAGATACTATGAAATCCTATGCTAGAATTCAGGGTGATGTTTTTGGGCCCTTATAGTTTTCATCAAGTTTCCTCAGAAGATAAATTCTGTCAAACTGACAACTCGCCTACTGTATTAAAAGTATCTTATAAAGATAGCTTCTGATTAACAGGTCACCATCAAATAGTAACATCAAAATATGAAGTCTAAATATTGAAAGTTGTATACATGCAGTATTCTCTAATTACATAGTACCTAGTTGTGTGCACCAGAGATAATTGTGTTTCAAACACTGTAACAAACCTGAATTCACACCATATATATACAGAAAGGGTGCTATATATTCAGAGTACCATAGTAAATATGACGTTAACTGTGGTGCTCTTGATATGCAATACCACAGTTAAATCAATTCTGGTTAGGAAAAAAACCACATATCTTACATTTATTTCGTTCACAATGAGAATTTCACAGTAGGAGGAGGCATTTCTCTGTCAGTTCCACTCCCCTTGTCCATTCCCACCCCCCTTTAGGGGAAAAAAAATCTGTCTTTGTAAACATCTTCAAAGGTATTATTCTATCAATATATCTTTAAAATTTATTCATAATGGTAAATAACTAACCAACATGAATAAAGTATATCATAACACAATAACACTTTTCAGACAAAACAGATATTTATTAAAAGAATGTCCTTTATAAATAATTCATCTTGCATTTTAAACTACAGTTTCATAAACAACAATATTTAAAAGTGCTGATTATGGTAGGATAGTCAGCAACGCCAGTGTAAACAGACCTTTTATGTTTTCTGCTTTGCAGAATTTCCTCTTACTTATTTATTTATTTATTTATTTATTTATTTATTTTCTCTCCTCTTTTTTTAAAACTCCCATTTCGTCAAACACTACCACAGTTATCCAAAGAGTTGCATAGGGAATAAAGAATAGCCCTTTAAAGTCATTATCTCCTGAATTCTATATAAATTACAAAAAAACCAAATGAGCTTAAGAAAATGAGCAGCTAAATTGCCTGCGTCTCCCTCCCTCCCTCCCTCCCACCTAAAAGTTCTACAGATTTCAAGTAAAATAATAAGCAAAAATTCCCCACGTCTGCCCTTTGACATGTGTTCAATAAATTAAAAATGAAGAGGTAGCAAAGAAAAGAGAGGAAGAAAGGAAGAAAGAAAGAAAGATCATTTTGGAAACATATGAATGGCCCAATCACCAGCAAAAAGGGATTTAGGAAGGGGGTATTTAGGGTACTCTGATATTCTGCTGGCATGGATAAAAGGACTTCTGGTGCAGATGTTTAGGACTGGGGTAGGACTATCCAGCTCTGAAAGTTATTCTGCACCAATCAGTACCTACTCCGGCAGAGAGTCCTTTTGGCCACTGCAATGGAGCTTCTGAGGACATCCTATTCAGCACAGCCCTGGGTCAAATGTCACCTAAAGATGGGAGGGAAGCTGCACCTCAGCGTGCTTGGTGGCCCTTCAGAGATGTTGCCTTGTAGGAATAGCTTGCAGACAAGAGGCCAACATTTGAGAACCAAAGTCTACTCAGTTAACACCACAGTGAGGTTTATTTTAAACGAGGGCCAACCACCTCAACTGGCTGACATTAAGGGAGAAGGATTACTGAGGTTTTGGATGGTCAAAAAACCCCAAAACAAAACTCTTCAAAACCCTATGGCCTGCTTTAAAAAAGTTCCTCAAAGGAAATATGTCAACACGCACCACTGGTTTGAACAGCTGTGAAAAATGTGTGGTGTTTTCTTTCAATTTTTAGATTAGATATTTATTCGCAAGGTCCAAGCACATATTTAAATCAGGAAAGTTTATTTGTTTTAAAAAAACCACATTAAGCAGCTACCTACAAAACTAAACCAGCAGCAAAGGGAGTGTGTATATTTCCCCCCCAGGAATCTCGACCATTGCACAAAAGCGATGAATGGGAGTTCCACAAAAGCCCCATTACTCACTGCCTGAGCTCACGTTCAGTCCAGAGTGGCTTGTGCAAAAAGATGGCCCAAGTAAACTGAGCTTAAGGTGGCTGAACTACTTTGTTCCCTCTTTCATTCTAGTGCTTAAAAGAAGTCCTTTTGTTTGTCTGATTTTGTTTTTGAACAAAGAACAAAGATAATAGAACACCCACTGATCTCATTCTTGGGCCACTTTTTTAAAAAAATTAATATTTATTTAAATCTCTGTAAACTTTTTCTACTCCACAACAAATCCTTCAAAATTAGGGAGGTCAGAAGATAGTCTTCTTCAGCCTTTTTTTTTTAAATAACAATTTGGTTTCAGTTTCTGGAAAACACACGAACATTCCATTTCATATGATAGCACTTTTTAGAAAAAAATAACTGACAGACAAATAGTAGTCCTCAGTGTGGACTGAAATGCTACATCTAGGCATTTTTTCCTTTAAAAAATTTAAACTTTTTAATTAAAAAAAGTAAATTATCAACCATGGTTGTGTGTATGCATTAATTTTTTTTTGTTTTCTGGGTTTTTGTTTTGTTTTGCTGAATTACATAACATTACACAGCAGCGTGAGATAACTGGATAGCCAGTCTTTAATAAATCTGTTACATTATCCGACATCTGAAATGTACATTGATTATCTGTTCTTATAACAATTAAAAACAATGTCAGCGCATATACTATGTAACCCCAACATGGATCCCTTCATGTAATTGTGCTTTGTTTATGTTTATTTTTTTGACATTTTGAACTCTGCAATGAAAATGCCACAATTATGGCAGTCAACAAGAGGAACCCCTTGTTTTGAATTTTTAAATTAATGATAAATAACACACACATGCTCCATCTCTCTCTCCATCTTACACAGAAAGCTTGTCTGTCTTCCATAGCAATGGATTTTCCTCCACAGAGCGCTTGGAATAACATTGCTACACTTCAGGGCTAGTTTCTGACAGTGTTCGCATATGTTGTTTAAAAATGCAAGTTGCTTTTCGGCCTGTTCCGAGGATTCCTGTGTGTACTGTAAGACCATATTGCACAAAATGTTATTAAATACCGATATAATTTATGTTGTTGGATTAAATATTGCAACAACAAAGTGGTAAATGAAGCAGTTTTTGCTTTGCACATGCTGTGTGAGGGTACACAAGGAAATACTTCATAAAACGACACGCATGTCATTGCAATCTCAACTGCAGCTGTGAAAAGTGTGTGAAACGAGTGGTTATTTAGCAAATCTACTCTTTTCCCCCTTCCAAACTCAAGCATGAAGGACCTTGGTAAAATGTAGACAAAGACCATTGCGTGCATTTGTTTTCTTCACAGTAGCCTGAGTAGTGCTAAACTGTAGTTCTCCAGGAACTCAGTTCCAGATGTTAGTAAACTACTAAGGTGAAGACAGGTGGAATACAAAAAGAGAGCTCGTAGCATGTCTCTCGGCTGTGGGGTGAACCTGGCTTCCTCTCAGCCTCACAAGCGAAAAGACAGACGTAGACATGCCAGCAAAGTAAAGCCTGGCTCAGCTGTCAGTCTTGCTCCCCCCCCCCTCCATTTAATGGATGAGCCATCCACCTTCTCTCTCTCTCTTTTTTAAAAAAGCACAGCGTTCAATCTGCTCATTTGTCACCTTATTCATTGAAAAAGGATACGTTTCTTAAAGTGCAAAACTGCTCCAGCTATTGCGGGGGAGGTTTTCCGGGGGGTGGGGGTGGGCTCTGCAAATCAGCACCGTGCACAGCCAGACTCTGCTTCAAAGGTGCAGAACTGGTCCCCCCCCCCCCCAGAGGTTGACGTGGGAGAAGAAAGGTACGTTTTGGATTGAATGCAGCAAGGGTGCTTCCAGAGCAGCCCTGCCACTCTAAAAATGCTTCTTCTGTCGTCATCCTAATAGTATCCCCACCCTCACCCCACCCCAAAAGCTAAATCAGGATTTCAGCCCCTCTCAAATAGACCTAAGTTTCAGAAGTAGAGCCCACAGTACTTTCGACAAGAGACTTATAAATCTGAGAGTTCAAAAACCTTGGGAAAGAGTCTCTGTGCATTAACGTATAGATCTGAAGTTGAGCGTCTTCGTACATATGCGGATTGGGATCCAACAAATTTCTGTTGATCACTTCTCGCACCCGTGAGTCTAGACTAACCTAAAGAGAAGAGGAAGAGAAGTTGATCAAGCCCTCACTCAAGAAAGGTATACACTTTAAGGCTTCTCACTTTAAGGCTTCAGTCTTACTCAATCACCGTTGCACCCAACTGGATCTTGCCTACATGGAAGGACTGTCATAAACCCTTTGACATCTTTATCAGTTGTATGATTGATATGAAATGTGCTGTGTTTCTTTAAATCAATGCAAATGAAAATGGAATGATACAAACCTATGCATTTTTGCCTGAACTACTGAGTCATTGGCCTGGGTGGAAAAGCATAGACATAGGACCATTTCAGGTATTTATTTATCTGTTCCATACATTGTTAGTCCAGTTTGGTTGCAAAGCAAGCCCGACCCTCTGCCTCAACCTTTCCCAGGACTCTCTCCATTGTCAGGCATAATGCCTGCTTTGCACTATCACTTTGCTGAACAACTGCTGCCATCTTGTTTTCACTTCCCATTGTTAGAGAGCATTACAGCAAAGAGTTTATCAATTATGGCGCCTTTACACGCCACTTGTGAAGGAGTTTACTTCATGCTTTCTAACCTAAAGGCAACTGCAAGCCTTTATGGCAGGGGTTTGGAACTTTCCCATTTGTTTTTGTAGACTGCATTCCAGCTGCACCAATCATATCTCTCTCCATTCTTCACCCAACAAGCAAGGGGAATTATCATAGTTCAGGCCAGTCAAAACACTCAAGGGGAATGCACAGCAGAGCAGATGAAGGGCATGGCCCTCAGAGAATTCCAAGGGCCAGAGAGAGAGAGGGGCCTGGGGCCACATTTGACCCCAAGCTTGTATGCCAATTTGGAATTTATGGTATTACCTCTTTGGGTGAAAGTATAGAAATGTAGTCTTCGTATATAAGCCTTGCTTTTTCTTCAACAATTTCTTTGTTCTGTTCCTTCTTCAGGTCTTCACATGCTAGCCAGAACAGCAAGTTTTCTTCGCTATATTCTGTTCGAAGAAATTCTCTGAAAATATTCCTACCGGCTGGTGTTTTCATCATCTTGTCAAAATTTTGAGCCCAAGACAGGATTTCATCTTCTGTAGGGTTTTGGCTGCAAAACAAACAAACAATGACAAGAGCAACAACAACGAAAAGCTATTCAGTGTTTCTAATTCTAAAAGCTAGCAGTCAAACAATTCAAATTTAGAAAGAGATGACAGAAGTAGGTTGTCAGGTTATGTACAGGAGTCAGAGATGAGTGCTGGGATTGGGGACAGACATTTTGTCTCCCATGGAAATACAAATCTTATCCTAATCCCAAAGCGCAGACCTCAAACTGACAAGCCAGCAAGCATGGATGGAGAGCAGGTGCATGCCCCCCCCGGCATGCATTTACACCCCCCCACACCATACACCCTCTCCAATGAAAGCTTCACTCTTTGACTTGAGTTGGCCAGAGGGGAAACATGAGACGTGTGAATTAATTCTAAAAAGGATATTAAAATTTGTTTCTATAAGCAAAATGGCTGCGCAATGGATTATTAAAACCTTTCTTCAACTTATAAAGACCAGAAATATGGGGTACCATTCTTTGAAACTAATGGATGCTATGTTATGAAAAATCATTCTTGTCCACAAGATGGCATTGCCTTGAAGTGGAAAGGGAAGAAAAAAGTTAGACTGAAAACCATGAAGGCAATTTTGTAAAGTCTCAGATCTTGAATTGGTGCAATAGTTTAACTTAACAACAACAGTAAGCTCCAATACTCTTATGTTTGTAATTTATAGCATGTAGTAAGGTTATCAATAAGACAGGATTAGGCCAATAACTTGAACTAATATAAAAAGGGAGGAGCAGCAGTATAATGTCAGAAATGAATTGATGCTGTAAAGGGAGGCAAATGAAAGCGGGTAGGGAGGCTAATGAAAAACCAATGAAAGGAAAACTGGGGCAAAAGAAAAAGAACATTGTGTGCATGTGAATTCTGTATATGGCAACACTGGCTCCAGCCACACCTATCACTAACCACACCCACTGGATCCAAAAGCTCACACACTGCCACTTGGGGCCTAGAAGGCTGTCTGCTCCTAGTGTAGACAACACTGAGTTAGATAGATTAATGGTCTGACTCAGTATAAGGTAGCACGTATGCCTGAAAGGTAACTACATCAGTGTAATTGTGACATGGGTATGTGTCTGACGACAGAACAAGGGATGAACTTCCCTGCTCTTCCAGAACCTCAGCTGAGTGCTGTCAGTTGTGTGAATCCTCAATGGATGATGCAACAGAGAGACCCAGCTCAGACGACCATTAAAATTTCAACTGTGCCTTCCTGAGCCTTCCACTTGCATTAATTAAAAGATCTGGTTTCTGAGATTTCAGTAGGAATTGCCCCCACGCTTGCCAGCATGTTTCTACAACCTGTTAGTTAACAAACTAACAGCCTGTTACTTAACTAACAAGCAACCTGTTAGTTTCACAATCTGTTATGTATCAGACCATTGTAACTAACATTGGTTATAACTATCCACAGTTCTCTAGGTTCATACATAACATGGAACTGTGGTTTATTCAACAGCGAAAGTGGAAGCTTTCACTCCCCTTTTATTGCACAAGGAGGAGAGAGGACAAAAACACACACAAGCCCATACCTGTAAGCAGTTTACATAAGAGTATAAAATATACATTAAAATAATGCTAAAAACAGATATTAAGAACAGCAAGTAATTATACTAATTATCAGAAACTGATAAACAGTTTTAAAAGCATACATAATAAAATTAACAGTGACTTACTAAACTGTAAGAAGGCATAGAAGTATGGATGAATAAGAATGCCAATAGTTTGGTAGCAGAGCTCAGGGCTCCATATAGTTATTTGCTTCTCACCATGACAAGCAAAAGCAAAATAAATTACGCAAAAGAGTCAGTGTGCAAAATTTATTCAATTTCCTAATTTATATATGATGATGAGTTCAGCTTTTCTTGGCACAGAATTTGTATTTCCATAACACAGGAGTTTTAACACACACTTATTTTTGCATGGAGCATGCATAGCCCTGAATCTAATTCTGCTTCTTACAGTTATTTCTCTGCACAGAAAAAAATGTGTTATTATTCATTGATATGCTGACAGAAACGAGAAAGCATGCTTGATTTTATTTTATTTATACCACAACTATGCATCAGCAATGCTCCTTTGCTGTTATATTACATGAAGAAACTCAAATTTCTGGTTGTTGCTTTTGTATGAATTACAGGAAAGCACACACAGTGAAGCAACTAACAGTGCAATCCTGTACATGTTTACTCAGAAGTAAGCCACAACAAAGTAGTTCCATCAGGTTACCAGACGTCCCCATTTCCCGGGGACAGTCCCCGGATTTACAAATCAGTCCCCATATAAAATCCATTGAAGTTGAAAAGTGTCCCCGGATTCATTGAAAAAAATCTGGTAACCTTATTCTGGCTACACAATGAAACTTCCCTCCCTTCTACTCATTTCTTCCCCAACTTGTTCTGTGTTTTTCCCAACCGTCCAGAGCAGATTTGGGAAGAGGGGAGGGAAGGAAGTTCCATGGCACAAACAGAGATCTTTGTGCTAAGGTAGCCATTGATACCGCCCATTGAGTTCAGTGGGACTTAGTCCCAAGTATGTGTGCAGAAGATTGCGACCATCTTAGTTTATGGTAAGAGGCAAATAGAGAAGACAAACAGCAAACTTACCACTCTTCTATGACTTGAATACTCTCCATTTTAGTTGTGTGTGTCGGCCTTCCTGTACTGTCCCCTCTATCTTCATTCCTAACAGTGAGGCTGCAATGTAGTACAACACTTTATTTTGTCTAGAGAGAATTAATTTAAAACAATGAATATACAATAAAACAACACTGAGGTTTAACGTGAACCTGCATTCTTAAAGGAGACATTGTCTTGGTGGCAAATGCAGGCCACCATTGGAATACCCATCATAAAAAGAGATTCCCCTGACCTTGTAAGACTCCTCCATCTCCTCTACTCAAAGGAACACCAAAGGAGACGGATTGTATATTTAATATCAACACCTCAATTGTAACTTTTGTAATCTTTATTTGTTTCAGTGATTAAGTCCTGACAATAAACTGACTCTCTCTATATTTTAATATTTGGAACACATATGTGAAAAGAACTGAACAGAAAAGAAGAAAGAAAAGAAGAAAGAAAAGATGTTCCATATTGTCATTATTTAAAAGGCCCAACAGTTGTTATTTTCATAAATTCTAAGCGAGGCATTTCTTGCAATGTCTTCTGGCAGCTCAGATTCAACAATGCTACTAGCCACTAGGTGGCTCCTCTTTCAAAATGGTATTGTGCATTTAGTGATCAAGTATAGAAACTTGTAACATTGGCTCCCATGCTCTCTCTGTGACATGATGTGGCCTGTTAAAAATAGTAGGATTGATTGTTTCCCCTTTTTGTTCAAGCTCCTTACCTGCCTAGTTGCCTGATTTGTATTTAAAGCCAGACATACTGTATCAGTATGGCATCTACCCAGGGGCAGCCTGCCCCGTTTTGCCATCTGAGGTGAAACGGGAAGGTGTCACCTCCACCCGGCCGAAACGTCACCTACCAGAATTGTGTTGCTTCTGGTGAGATCTTGTGAGATCTCGCTGGGAGCTGCTGCCACACAATTCTGGAGCATAGCTGCCGGGCTCCACAATTGGCCTCCTTCTACCTGTGCGACAACGGGCAGGGAGGAGGAGGCAGAGCAGGGCCACAGGATTTTTTTGGGGGGGCAGCCCCCTCCTTGAGGGGGAGGCTGAAGAGCCCTCAGTCCCCAATACTTGGTGCACCTGCCTGGTTTAAACTGGGGCACAATCCAGCAAATCTGGTACTGCTACTATGCAACATCTATTTATTTCAACTAGAGCCATTAATGTTCAGCATATATCTTTAAGAAGTCATCATTCACAATGTAATCGGGTGTAAAAACATATCTATGTACAACAGTATGCCCTAGCGCTACTGGGAGCTTGTCTTATGATGATTGATGACATTGTCCAGAGAGTTAATCCAAACTATACATCATCTTCAATGAATAAAACATAGGTATTGAGCCTCCAGCCATCGTTTTAATACTAAGGTGCAAGGAATACTCCTCGGCTGTGAGTTCAATATGTACCACTGTGATAAATGGCACTTTGGCCAGTAATCTCTCCAAGCCAATAAAAGCATGTTTGCTTTCCAGCAAAAAAATCAAAATCAAATCTACTTCCAATTACTAGATGCAGAGAACAATGTAAATTTCTGCACCCAAAGACCTGTTTCTCTCTTTTATAATGCTTAATGGATAGTAATGGGGGATTTTTTTTTCTCCTACAAAAATATTTGCTGTGAAATAATATTTGCTTCCCAAATTTGTATGTTAGGTTTCTATGACTATGCTTAAGATCCCTAATAGGTATATTATTCACAACAAAACAGTAGGTATACAGTAAGCTAATTTATAGTTGCCACTAGGCAAAAAATAGAGTTTGGAATAGTTTCTGCTTGAGCTTCTCTGGATTTCTAAGGGAAACAAAGACTAGATATTCCAACCCCCCCCCCCCCCGGGCTGCTCACAGCCCTAACCAGGACCCACAGAAAGCATTCATGTAGGTTGTTAGTAAAGTTATTCTGTGGGCACCATCTGATTCTCTACAGCACTGGAGTCAAGGGCTGTTGAAGAAACTCTCCATACAGAGGATAAAACTGGGAAAACCTGGCACTAGTGGATCCATGCAATTTTACTTAAAGCAAAAAGTTGATTTTTTTGAGATTTCATCAGGGGCACCACCTGAAGCCTTGACAGAACCAAAATGATTTTCAATAAGGATAGTGATAGTTCTATAATTGTGGCCAGCCATGCCCCCCCCCCCCCAGTAATCCACGTTTATGGTTAATGGTTCACCTGACTAGTAAATTAGAAATGGCAGACACCATTTTCGATAACACTGTGAGGCTTCAAAATTATGACTTCTGCTCTTGGTGAAAAAATTAGTGAAATCTTCTACCTGTCTTATTAAGTTTACTGGGACTTAATTTCAGAGTCCCAGGTAAGTGTGCACTGGATTTCAGCCTTACAGTACCAGCCATTTGCAGCACATGCCAATCATCCTAAGCAGTGTAGAATAGTCAGCTATAAACACTGAAAGCTCAGTTTAAGAGTAATGAATGAATCCTAAAATCTCTTGGTGAACAGCTTTGTGCCTTTCAAGTGTCCCTGCTGAACACAGAGCATACTTTTTGAGGGGTATGTAAATGTTTGAGGGGTATAAACCCACTAGTCTGGCTTAGCACTAATATTCATTCATGTGTACCCAGTGTTTCTAAGAAACTGAGCAGGGTTATAATGTTGCCCTTGGGAAACAGAGTGTGTTTTTCCATAATTACTTAACCCTTTTGTAGCATGAATTGTATGCTAAAAACTGAACCGAGGGGGCCAGAACTCCCCTTCCCCCCAATGTGTCAGTTTCCGAGCATACTTCTGTCTTACAGGCACTATAAGAATACTACTATGTCATTGGTCTTTGGTCTGCAACAATGATTCAGCAGTGATTCAGTAATGCAGCAGTAACTATGATTTCAATGGAGAAGCAGAACTGTGTGTGTGTGAGAGAGAAATTTGCACCAGTTGACTTTCTGAAGACTCATAAAACGGGAAAGCGCCAATAGAACAAATAAGGCACCTGCTTTGGGAGTAAATGTTGAACATCACAAACTTGTGTTGTAGACAGTGTGATATAGTAGGCAGAGAGCATGGACCGTGGACCAGAGTTACTTAGGTACAATACTATTTAGAATCCTACTTGTGACCACAGACTTTAAAGCTGCATTAGGATATCCTTGGAGGTTGTTGTGAGGATGTAATAGGGGTGGGGTGGGGATCATGTACTTCTCCCTCCCCAAACATATGAAGATGTACCTGTCCATCACTCACATTCATTCACACCCCCAACTGCATTCATATTAGTCAGGTTCTTGCTAAGCAGCTGAATTCAGTGACTGTCTAGGTGAGCATGTACAGGATAATAAGCAAAAGGGCCATTCCTATATATTTGCTATGCCAGCAAATATATACTTAGCATGCAGCATGCATTGCACTATGGCAACATGCTGTAACCCAGATGCTGTGTGCGCTATAATACAGTCAAATAAATGTGGCTTATAGGCAGAGATGCTGGTTGAAGTGTTTAGGGAATGCCAATCTATTACAATGGAATGATTGAAAATGGAACTTGTGAAAGTTCTTCATTTCTCATTGATTCGTATTTGGACAAAGTTTTATTGAATGCATATAGTTGGCAGGTATGTAATCCCCACCCACTGATCTATGGCACTGCTGATAGCTCCCTGATCCCTCTTCCGCTCTTTTCAGGTGATCCATGCTATTCTCCTTGCTGCCCATTTTAAAATGTCTGTGTATGTGCCTGCACACAAAACATAAAAATGACAGTGGTGAACAGTGGCAACGGGGAAGAAGGGACAAGTCTTGACACCAATTAAACATGCAGGGGACTGGGCAGAAGGTGGAACAGCAAGGGGAAGCGCTGAGCTTGCTTTGTCAGCAGATCCTTTGAAAAATGTGTGGAAAGCTCTTGTGCCATAGGACTGAGTCAGAAGTCTTAACTATTGATTTTCCCTGAGTAAATGCACCCCCTAGAGTATTTAAAGTGTAAATACTGAACTTCAACATGATACAGTAATAATATAAATAACATGCCTTATCTATTAGAAGGGAATACGTAGCCTCTTTTTTTTTTTTTTAGCATTATCTCTCTATCTAGAGTGTGAGCTGATTGCCTGTTTTGGGGGAAACAGAGTGTCTGTGCTGGGAAAACATACAGCACTGATCATCTTCTTGGCACTGTGGTTGCTTTCTCATCCAGCAACTGGAACGTATCTATCCATGTGCAATGAATGTGACAATCCAGCTAGAGCAGGCTTCCTCAGACTTGGCCCTCCAGATGTTTTTGACCTACAACTCCCATGATCCCTAGCTAGCAGGACCAGTGGCCAGGGATGATGGGAATTGTAGTCTCAAAACATCTGGAGGGCCGAGGTTGAGGAAGCCTGAGCTAGAGGTACCATGGATGAAATTCAACATCATGCTACTATGATTCTTCCATCAGCATAAGCATTTCTGCTGATGGAACTATCTCCCCTCCCTTGATGTGCTGTTTTGGGGGTTCTCCCAACCCCACTGAGCTGAGGAAAGCAGGGTCATACAGGGGAGCAGAAATGAGCAAGCTCCATTGTGCCAGCAGGACTCGTTGCTCTGGCTCCTGCCAGCACAACTATTGAGTTGAAGCCGGCCCCACACATTTGAATCATTCCTGATCCAGAATGAAACTAAACCAGACCACGTTAGAGCAACTGTCAGATCAGTACTGTGAGCTTATCACAAGCCAAATGTTTATGACTAGGATGTCACTAAGTACATATTGCATTTCTCAGTGATCATGTGATTATTGCTATATGAGCTGTTCGGACACTGCCAGGCAAGTGATGAAAACTGGTCCACCACAATGTCCCATTTAAGTATGTGACTGTGGCCATTTTAATACAGGTAAGTGGCCATCCATAATGTTTGCTCCAACCAACTGCAAGTTGAATCATGTAAAGTGGAACATAAAGTGCACCAGGGGAGGTTTAAAACATACTTTGGAGAGGGCACTTTGGAATCAACCAACATCTGGAAACAGAAATGATGGGATGAATCCCTCCATGCGAATGAACATTACAGGAGAAGCAAAAATGAAGGTAAGAGGTACAAATAGAATTCCATGAAGCCAAATTGTGAAAATGAAGAAAAGGGGAGAGAGACAAGGAGACACGATGCACATTCTGTATGAAAGGATGCCTAAGCACATCAGTAGGGCCTCCACATGGATGAATATTTATATTCTGCCAGATTTTTAAAGGCTGTTTATCTTCTTTGCCTTCTGTCTTAAGAAAGAGTAGGGCTGCTTTTTAATTGAAGGATTCCACAACATCTTGGTTTTAAGTAAGGAGACAGTCTTGAAAGAGTTGCTTAATTCTTTGGAGTCCAGAGATAGTGCTTGAGTTCTGTTTAAAAATCCCAGACACTTATTCCTGGTGCAACTGACATTTTAAGCTGATTTGGAATGATACATAGTTGGAAGATAAACCCTCTGCAAGCAGGAAATTATTCTGTGAGCTAATATATCAGCCAGAAGTTATATCTTTCATCCTCCACTATAGGGGGTGAAGGGGATTTTTTTTATTTTTATAATTCCATTATCAAAACATTGGCAGTGTTTGCATGTTGCAGAAAATCTTAGAGGATTATTGTGAATGCACAGAAGGCTCTCAGCTCACTCCTCCCCCCCTAATTAATGGGAGCAACAGACCATGATCCCTCATGTGTCATTACACCTGAACTGGGGGTCATGGTTCCTTCACTTCAAACAAACCATAAGTCAGGGTTTGCCCAATGTGAACTGGGCCGCTGAGCTAGATTCAGTAACTAAAGTCAGAACTTTCAGATGTGTCTTCGGAAACTCAAAACAAGAGTTTTATTTTGATGCTTGGTCTAATTCCTAACTCTCTTACCTGCTGCTTTTTATTTATAGAGTTTCACTGGCAAGACTGACCCAAGACAATCTGCTGCCTGAGGCTTCCCACCAAGTCAAGGTGCAAAATATCCAAAGCCAACCAAGTTATTTTGGGACCTATGGCAGAAAACCCCGCAAGCACTTGTTCCCTTCCCTAACCCCAGTTTATTGACCCCCATCCAGATGTCTGTCCAAAACCTTCACAGCCTCTCCTGGTTCCAATGGAATGGAAAAATAGAGCTGTGTGTCATCAGCATATTGATGACACCGTGCTCCAAATCCCCAGATGTCAGCTCCCAACGATTTCATATAGGTGTCAAATAGCAAAGGAGACAGCTTGGGCTCTTGAGGGATCTCACAGGTCCAAAGCCATGAAGCTGAGCAACCATCGCCTAGTACGACTTTCTGGTAGCGACCCTGCAGGTAGGAGCAGAACCCCTGTAAGATAGTACCACCACCTTCCTCAGTTGCTCCTGAAGAACACCATTGGCAACGGTGTCAAAAGCCCCTGAGACATGAAGAGAACCAACAGGGTAGCACTCTCATTGCCTCTCTCCCAATACCAATGAGTTCAATGTCATTACCTGCTAACTGCTGCCCATCACACCACTCATAAAGGTGCAAGGACAGTAGCTGAATTTCCTAGTAGGGGATTAAACAGGTATTCTTGGTCTCCAACGATGCCAACATGCCAACCTCACTAAAATGACAACATGAAATCCCTCCAAACCATCTTGCAATATGCCCATGAAGTCAGAAAAATCAAAATTCCCCAGTCCTTATCAAACTGAAGAGACTAATATATTTATTATTTTCAGTGAGCCCAATTACACTGTTTCAAGTAAGCTCCCTGAAAACAGTTTCTTGACTGCAATCATTTTCCATTTGAAGGGTAAATATTTGATAGGAGGGGTGAGCTGGACCCCGTCAATAAGCACACCACACCCAAGCTGCTGCTGGTCGTTCAACTGAAAGAAGACTTAAGTTGGTTCTATACATAGCAGCCAGGAACCATGCCTGAGAAAACATCACTTCCATATACACAGGTGGCTATTCTTTGTAGATATGAGTTTTGCATAGTTCCTGAGCTGAGCAGAGAGTGTACCAAGATGATGTCACCCCTGTTAGGCAAATGCAGTCTATACAAGCTCATAGGAACTTACTGACAGATGACACATTGTTGGTCTGCGCTGGCAAAGCACATTATCTCCACAGTTTCTAGCAATGGATTTTTGATTTTTTTTTTTGAAAAATAGGGGAAATCATGCCAATGCTGTATCTGTCTTATGGACTTGAGTTTCACTGCAGTCTTCTGAATAAAAGAGAGTAAAACGAAATGAAATGTAGGTCACAGCCACACCATACATCTAATGCACATCTAAAGCACATGGCGTCCTACAAAGGATCCTAGGAACTGTAGTTTAAGGGTGCTGAGAACTGTAACTCTGTAAAGGATACTTTTGAATGTGTGGATGTATCACATCTATACTTGGTACTTTAGTTGTTGAATAAAGACATATGAAAGGATTGACAACCTTAACTCTGGCATCTCTGCCACTGTTTCCTGTCCCTCCAGTTGACCCTTATACAGTTTTGTAATTGCTTATGTCCTGAGGTGAACTTGTCTTAATTTCACATAATGCACCTTGACATTCAAAACAGTGTGAAGTCTTATGGGAAAGAGAACTGCATCTTGTGGGGAGGGGTGTCCAATTTAAGAAGCCAAAAGGACACTGAGGTTTCGTTTCTTTCCCACATCTTGCATCCTGAGCAGTTTTGTAGCAGACTATTTTTTTTTGCATGGGGCTTTCTTTGGGACAAAACATAAAATCTTTCCTCACACATCAATTTAAGTGATATTAGGTGTGAGAAAGAAAACTCTAGGTGTGCAGAGCAGGCTGTGTTCAGAGCTTGACTACATAGACCAAAGGAAAAGGCAAGTTACAGCATTTCCATCTCTGCCTTCTAATAAGGCTAAACAGTGTTACCATACACACTCACTGTACATTTTTACACATGTATACTCAGAAGTATGTCCCACTGAGGTCAATGAAACATCTTCCCAGGTAAGTGGGCATAGGGTTACAGTCTCCATCACTCTTCTGCATGCTTCCAACAAAGGCTTCTCTGTTTACTGAATTGTAGATACCTGTTCTACAGACCCTGTCTGTCCCATAACCTCATTATGTCGCTACTAACACCTGGCAACTTCTCTTGATGCAACCCAGGTGTACCATATCCCTAGGGATTAATGAAGAGAATGCAGCTAGCTCATCAAGCCCACCATTGGCTGCCAGCTAAGTAGGGTGGCCATGTGTCCTACTTTATTGAGGATGGTCCTCTAGTTGAAGGATTACCAGAGGACAGACCTCCATTTGAAGGTGTCTTCTGTTTGATGGGCTGCCAGGCCAAGTCACAGACATAGGGCAATAAGTAGGGAGAGGGATACCCTGACATTGCCCAGCAGTGGTGAGCAATTGGACAGCAGACTGAGCAGGTACAGTGGACTAAGCACAGGGCACATATTTGCATATAATTCACATTAGCTAATGCATAGGTATATTTAGAAATAATTATATAAATCAATGCAAATTATATGCAAATCTATGCCCTGTACTGGCTGGAGGACACTAGGTTGGTGGAGGCTGTTCTACCGCTATGATCTCTGCAGTTGGCCAGGTGGTTGTTCTAAAATCCTCAAAAGCTGGTGTCCTCCTCCCAGGGAAAGGATTTAAGACATTGTCAGGGAGGCACAAGTGCTAGAACTTGGGAAAGAATAAGCAGCTACTCCAGGATGCAGGCTCCTGAAAAATTTACTCCCTTAATTGTAAATGCAACTGATAAGGTCAATAATTCAGTGCTGGAGGATGAATCAATGCAAAATCTTTATGTAGTGGAGAGCAGAACTACCAAGCTTCAAACCAACCCCTTGCTTAAAGATCAGAATCACTTGGCTATTAAGGAACACAAAGCAGACTCCCAGAGCCTCGCAAAAAAGTGTACGAAGAAGTTATTTGCATTCAAATAGACAAACTGGAAATGTTCGGATTAATGAACCTGCTTTGCTACTTACTGAAGATTTACTCAATGAGACATGAACAGATGATGCTACCTACTAGAGCCCTGGGTAGGCTAGACCCAGCAGGACGTAGAAACGAACCCCTGGTGGGTTGCCATATGTGACTGGTGGGTTTCATTCAGCTTGATGGGTCACAAGTTGTGTAGGCCTGCTGCTGAGGGTTTTTTTTTAGTGTGAAGCTCAGTAATTTCTTCCATCCAAGTATGGCTGAAGGCAGGCAAAAGCTCTTAAGGGAGTTAAAAACTGCTTGAAGAGAAGCATTTCCTCCAATGGATCCTGCCCCCCAGCTGCCTCTGGTCAAATACATTTCGCAGAGTTCTTTCCCCCCTCTTCTTCAAAAACTGGTCACCAGGGGCAGAAGTGGGATGAGACCGAGAGTATATATACCAATGAAGATCAATCCCTGTTTCAAACTGCTTTCCACTCGGAAAATCTCCACAGCTATGTGTGATAATATAGCCAGCCATCTTTATAAATAATGTGACAGCCTCAAATTTTATAGTGATAGGTACATTTAAATAACAGGAGAGAAATCTGGCTCCTAGTGTGGGATGGATAACAAGACACTTAATCTCTCTCTCTCTCTCTCTGTAGGTCTTTACCAAAATACATGTATAGTTGTCAGACACCTCACAAATTCACTGTAAAAATAATGATAAAAGCATGGACGCTGTGACTTTTTTTTATAACTCCAAGTTAGCTGTTAAACCCATACAAGGAAAAAATGTTCCTTTTAATAAAAAGAAATATTTGTGTAATAAGGTCAGAAGCAAGAGCTTTCAGACTATCGAGGCAAATTACAAAACCAGAAGGAAGAGGTTTCTTGCCAACAGTGACTTTTGCTGACTCTGAGTACTTTAGTGAGCAGCCTGAAGGCTTGCTGAGTTCACCTGGTTCCAGTGCTGGCTTGCTGCCATTCTGGGCCTTACACTTCCATGCCCAACTCTGACTTTTCACTTTGAAGGTCAGGAACCAACAGCCAATTTTTGAAGAACTAAGACCTTGTATTGTACTTCACGCTATTAAAATAATGTAAAACTTTTGTTCGTTTACTTACTGGGGGGAAATGGTGGGAATACTGTCAGTTTCTGAATAATCTATCCACCTTATGTTTATGACACTGTGGCAGAAGGAAAGTTTTTGAGCTTTGGTATGGTTTCATGATGGGTGGTCTGATTTAATTAGTATAGGGCATGTTCAGGGAGGGGAGGGGACTAACGTTCTATTAAAATGCAGGGCTCTTCAAATTTCAAGGCACATGTCGCAATAGGCTCTTCTGCCACCTGATGGAATTAGTATATCCTCCAACATTTCTCTGGTGAAAATAGGGACACCCCATTCCATAATGATAATTTTACTGGGTTGTCCCAGCCACTCTGAGCAGCTTCCAATATATATTAAAACATAATAAAACACTAAACATAAAAAACAACAACATTCTTTATACAGGATTGTCTTCAGATGGCTCGGGGGTTAGATAACTCCATACCCTCCAACATTTCTCCAATGAAAATAGGGACATCCTAAGGAAAAGTGGTACATTCCAGGATCAAATCAGAAACTAGTACGGCTTCTCTAAATCAGCGACACCCCAGAAAATAAGGACACTTGGAGGGCTTTAAAAATATTTCAAAAATTCAGTTCATCAGTTGTCCTCTAAAATTATAATCCCCAAGGAAAAGGAGTTTTGTTAGTCCTAATACATTAGGAAAGTATGCCAAGCCATTACAGCAAGAATGAGGAGCTGTGGTTCTCTAGATGTTCTGTTAGATTCTCATTCCCATCAGCTCCATCCAGCATGGCCAGTGATTAGGGATGATGGGTATTTTAGTACATATCTGGAAGACCACAGGTTCCCCATCCCCAAGGTGAGATGAAGATGGTGTGACTGAAGATTCTGATGCCAAGGTCATCATTGAAACTTACTTATATAGTTGCAGTTGTTACAGCTGTAATATAACTGATGGCTTTAACCATCTCTAAAGGGTCAGCCAAGCAGGGGGTCAGTGTTGTTCTTGCTAGAGGGAATAAGAGGTTGTGAGGCTGCATAATTCGAACCAGTTGTTCTTGCTTCTCTTAAGAAAAAAATGCTCACTCTGATGCTTTGTGTGGATGGAGGTGGCAGCAAGATGAGGTGTGTCTTAGATGCCAGGCATATATTGAATACGGTGCAGATTTCTAAACATCTGAACTAAAGAAGTCTAATGGGAGAGAGTCATCTTATTTGAGGGTTTGGAGGACATATCCATATGAAAATATGGATCCAATCTGCTTCAAAGGTTGGTAAAAGAGACTTGAATGATTCTTAGGACTAGGCAAGTGCATAGTCAAATAAGTTATTTTCATTTTTAAAGAATGGACTACGGTCCTCTCTTAGACAACTAGCGATGTAATATTAATACAAATGCAGTAATTTGCCAGCTGAAATAAACAAAATTTTAAAAATATCATGCAAGGGTATTCTCACATGGTTTCTTCTGAATGTCAGTCAACACTTCATTTGCTAAAACCAAAGGTCATCATAACTTTCTTAGAATCCCACAGGCTATGCAACCACATGCATACATTTTCTTGCATTGTTTTGTGGATAGAGCTTGAGTGGAAAATGGATTGGTGGAAAGGAAAGAGATAAGGGAGGTAAAAATTCACTGTGGGTATCTCACTTCAGCATATGTTTTGACATCTCTGAGTTCCTCCCATATCCCAGCTGCACTACCTGGATGCCTTCTTATCTATTTTTTGATGGAACTGAGGGCAGGTTGGGCAATTCTCTCCCTCCCTCCCTTTTTTAGTGGGATGGGAATTCTCCATAAGAAGAGCCTGCTGGACCAGGCCAATGGCCCATCTAGTTAAGCATTCTGTTTTCACTGTGGCCAACCAGATGCCTGTGAGAAACCCACAAGTAGGACCTAAGCACAAGATGACTCTCCCCTTCTAAGCAACTGGTATTCAGAAGCATTAAGCCTCTGACGGTGGAGACAAAGCCCAGCAATCATGGTTAGTAGCCATTGACAACCTCCTCTATTAAAGTCCTCCAAGTTGTTGTCCATCATTGCCTCCTGTGGGAGCGAGTTGTATCAGCTTCCATTGTCCCTTAAGGCAGACAAGTATCCTTGGCTCTTCTCTTTTCTTGGATCTTGCTGTCCAGATTGAATGCAAGCCCCACCAGTCAAATACTATGTCTTTTTCTTTGTGTTTTTTTTTTAAAAAAAGATATTAAGTAAACATGTGAAATAATCCTGCGGGAGAGCAGTTTTATGCCAAACTTCCCTGCACACAGAAAATAAGCAGGTAAGCAACCATTATTTCATGCACCCTAGCTTTCCAGAGACAAAAGGTTTTCTGACCAGGAGGAGGAGCATTCAGTCCCACCTGCACCCCCATCTGCCTCCAGAAATGGCACAGCCTCTAGGATAACCGTATCATGCTTTAAATAAAACAAAATGTGTAGATCACACTTAGTTACATTTAGAGAGGCTCTGACTAATCTTTCCTTACTTTGTGAAGGTTCACTGCAAATGAAATCTTGATTCATCAGTGAACTTACTTAACCAGCAGGAAGAAAGTTAATGAGAAGAGATGTCTGTCTTTCTACGAAATGACATTTTTGCTTATTCCTTAACATCCACTCTTAGGTCTATATTTCCAGCTAAGAAACCTTGCAGTATTAATAGGTACCACGTGGCCAATGCCTATTATTAAAGAGGCATAAATGACAGAAGAGGCACATCCTCTCTTAAACAGCTAATTGTTCTCATGCCATATCTAATGCTTTGATTGATGTCATAAATTTACTATCCACTGAACAAAGGTGTGAGTATTTAACTATCAGTTGCTGTGCAAACAAAAGGCTTAATCCTCATTCTGATTCAAATGTTGGCTGCAGTGAAAGCGAAAACTAAACATCACCTGACATGAAATGTGCCAGTCAAACAGATGCAGCCTTAAGGATGACTGGTGCTTTTAAAAAGGTTCCGGCTCAAGGGTACAAAGGTCTTCCAAGCCTTTACCGGGAACAGAAGCATGCACGTCAATCCACTGGAATTACAGTGTGGTCCAGGGGATGAGTATTGGGCATGGACGTTAAGTGACTGGCTTCCAACAGCAGCCTGCATGGTCTGGAAAAAGAATTTATTCTTCATTTATAAAATGGGCATCAAAATGACCTTAGCAGATTTTATAAGAGGCTTTGGGCTTTGGGAGGGAAGGAAGGGGAAATGCTGCTGCAAAATGCACTAAATTCTCTGTCCCCACACCATGTTCAGGTGGAAAAATGGGATAATTTAAGTGAATCAGTTGGGCAGAGCGGGGTGTTGCTTGCTTTCATTTTCACTGGTACCTATGTGGCTGTTCTGGCAATGAATCACCTCTTGACAGCCTTTGCTCCACCTGCAAATGCCCTGGACTGACACTATGGATTGTATCCAACTAAGGCTTGGGGGGGGGTGAAAGTTAGTTATTCATTTCAGTGGGTCTACAACTCCATTTGATAATGCCACACTAAATGGATATTTGCAGAGAAAATGGCAACCACAGTCCCCACCATTAGTGCTGCTGTGCTCAGCTTTCCCACAAAGCCTTTGGATCATCTACTTAGTTATAGTAAGGTGGAGACTAAGCCAGAGTATGTGTAATTGAAATAGTCACACATTCTTCCTCTGCCTTCATCTTCCCTTTCCCCTGTTGCTTCTTGTGCCTATTTTAGATTGAAAACCCTTCAGGTAGGGACTTTTTATTTGCAGACCAGGCTGTACATTGAAAGTTCTGCGTAAATGGTGATGGTCATTTCCATGGTCATCTGCACCATTCAAAGAGCTTATTTAAGATGCAACTCACAACTGTTATTTTTGCTGGAGCTCAATGGCCACAGGAGTCAACCTGAGTTTCTATATGGACACAGCAGTCATCGTGTAAAGAGTTAAGATGCAACTTCATCATTGTCCCCCCTTAGCATGAGTTGGATGTGCTGCTGTAATTTTAGTAGCCTTTAGAATCATATATTTGATTCATTTGGTCTTCAAAGATCTGTGCTGTATCTTTCCCTGTTTCCTGAAAGAAAACCAATTTTTTAAAAAACCCTTCCACTGCAAATGTTAGAGATGGAAGAAAAAGTTATTAGGCCATCCAATCTGTTTCTCCTTACATTCTTTTTCCATACTTTTGTCCAATCTAATTCTAAGAATTGCAAGTAATGGCATTTCCACCACAACTTTGATCCTAACTTTCTAACGTTATTATTTTTTAAAGCAGGCAAGCTGTAACAGGCTTGCCCAAAATCTCACAAGAACACTGTATAACTAGCAGCACATAATCTGTGACGACAGACAGTATTGCAACTTACAAACACACTGAAGACTTGGGTTGGGGGGCATGTAAGCAACGAATGCTGATGCGTAGATCCTAAATACTCACAAGCTACTATATGGGGACTGTGGAGTTTTGGAGTCTTGCCAAGGGCAACATTGTTTTTAAATACCATCTGAGAACGACTTCAAGCTAAGAAAAGTTCCCAGAGAAGTATAATGTAAATAAATTCAGCTTGCTTTTAAAGAGCAGAAAATTCTATTAGCTGACAGCCATGGGTGATACTTGCGTAACACAGAGAAGAGCTTGCATTATCCCTACTATTTACTAGCAGTGTGTGTGTGGTGGGGCAGAGATGTGGATTTGCCCTACCAAAATCGGGAGGGATGCAGCTTACCTGGATGGGTATAGAGTGGGGAAGGATGTTGCCAAGCTAGGACTGTACGGGTACCAGTGGAAATCCAGCATCCAGGTAAGCTGAGGTGAGGTCAGTGTCGGGAGGGTGGCTCCATATTCCTGCCCCACCACACTGGCTGCTACTGCTATTATTCACCTATATATTCACCTATATTTAAAAAGTCTTTTTTATTCCTTATCCAGCATGCAAAAGCAATCAGGAGAAAGCTTCATAGCAACCAATTTTCCCACCCCTTTCCCAGACAAACAAACACTTGGCTTGACCCTGGAAGAGCACTTTGATGTCCATGACTATATAGCATGGACATCAAAGTGCCCTTCTAGGCCTCGGCCCAGTGTACCTGAAGGAGTGTCTCCACCCCCATTGTTCAGCCCGGACACTGAGGTCCAGTGCCGAAGGCCTTCTGGCGGTTCCCTCACTGAGAGAAGTGAGGTTACAGGGAACCAGACAGAGGGCCTTCTTGGTAGTGGTGCCCGCCCATCAGATGTCAAAGAAATAAACAACTACCTGACTATCAGGGAAGTTTTTAATGTTTGATATTTTATCGTGTTTTTAATATTCTCTTGGGAGCCGCCCGGAGTGGCTGGGGAAACCCAGCCAGATGGGCGGGGTATAAATAAATTGTAGTTGTTGTTGATGATGTGAGTTGGTAGCCAGTGTGAGGACTGCATTTGGCCACGAGAGAAAATGATGCCTTGGCACATGATGGCTTCCCCATACATCCAAGGCACAATTCACACACATGAACAGTGATATGGACAGTGGTTTGCAAAGGCGAATGGCATAGGTGCCGTTGGCCAGAAATATTTGGAAACCATCTTCCCCTAGGAAGAGAAATGGCAGAATAATGGAGCAGGAAATCTTCTCTATACATAATGGTTTCTTTCAAGCTTATAAAACCACACAGTGCAGGCAGGGATGCGCGGGGATTTTGCTCGGTCTGCATTTTTAAGCAGACTGACCCGATTCACACTTCATACGGTTCTGGATTTCTGTCTCAAGGTTCTGCCCTAATGGCACCATTGTTCCATCTTGGGGTCTGTTTCTTCATCACACTACAGCAAGGCAGGGGACCTTTTTAATTAGCCCAGGGGTCACATTCCCTTCTGGTAGCTTTCCTGGGGCGATATGCCATTGCCAGGTCAGAGCAACAAATGCAAACTTTGTCTTTGGTAGCCCAGTTTCTTCACGTTGACACATTTCTCTCCATCCTCCAAACAAGCAAGTAATCAATGTTATCAGAGTCCAAGGACACATTTCAGCCAAGCAAAAACACTCAAGGAGGGTGCAAGACAGGGCTGGTGAGGGGTGTGGTTTGTGAGAGTGTTTGGTCTGGGGAGATTCCCAAGACTCAGAGGATGACATTTGGCTCATGGGGCTGAGGGTCCGTATCCCTGCTATGAAATTTTAGCTACTGGCATTTCTAGACAGATGTGTACACATGGGAAACCCAGAGCATCTAAGCAAGTAAATAGCTGTATTGTAACTGCAGCCCTGTTGATGCCACTGAGCTGTTCACATGCATATAAATATTGCTATATTAAAAGTTTTATATATACACTTTTGTGACAGGCATCCTAGGCAGGCTATCCCAGCCTAGAAAGATCACATGGTTATCTGAGGTTATTTTAAAAACAGGAAAATAAACACTAAATTTCAGTCTCATATTTCCTGAGCTGATGATTCTTTTAGGAAGAGCTGAACAGCAACTATTTCCTGGCCTGATCCCCATTAAGATGACGGCTCTTTGCCAGTTGAAGGATCTCAGTGGAATTCGAATGCATCCTGACTATAAATACATTCTGTAGGTTATTCGTCAAATTATCAGGTAGAAATAAACAAGACAGTTTTGTTCATGTTTCCCATTAATTCAAAATGCACAGATCATCATCCATTTTCTCTTCCCCATGCCCTGCTTCCCCAAATAATCAGAAAACTACTTTTTTGCACATATTTGCTACATTATTTTTTTTTATTTCTACAGTTGGAAGTTTTCATAGATATAAAATTTGGAAAGTCTTTTCAAATGCCCATCTTTTAAAATTGGTTAGGGGAAAGCCAGTTCTCCTAGAACAACTTTAGAGAGGGTCAAATTATATGCAAAAGCAAATGCACACAAATGCTCTTCTTGCTTCGCTCTGGTTGCATTATCAGGAGGGAGCTCTGTGTGTGCGCATGTGTGCTTAGGAATCACATTGTTCAATTACTTTCTTTTTTAAAATGTGCAACATGAGCACAACGTTGAGAGAAGACATGAAGTCTGTGTGCAAGCAATGAAAATCAAATGAGTGTTTATGGTGCAACAACCTTACTGCACAGAAAAGCCCCCCCCCCCCAGCTTTTTACATTAAGCCTGACAACTGATGGCTTTGGGTTGACATTTACCTGCACTAGCTATGGTATCAAATAGACTGCATGACATACCATGAGCAGCTGCAACAACAACACCAACAGAAGCAACATGTGTTGTTGGGCCTTTGGTTTCCAGGTGCTTGAGACACAGCAGATGTTTCTTCATTTTGTGGCTGTTGCCTTTTTCTCATTTCAGCTACTTCAGCACCCCAGTGGCTACAAGAACACAGACATAAAAGAACATGAAGGAAACGCAACCTGCATTTGTGCTCTTTCTAAATTGAAGCCAACGGCTCACGCCCTCTTTCAACTTCAAAATACAAATCAAAGCATCGGCGTGACATCCTGTCTGCCACTTTGTGTCTCAGGTGAAGTGGGATTTCCAGGGGCCCTAAGTGGGAGGAAGGAGTGCCGAAAAGAAGCTACACAGAAGGTAAGGAGTACAGGGCAAATTTCCACCTGCCAGTCTCCATCTCCCTAAACCTTTCTGGAAGCAAAGATGGCCTCTAGACTTAATCAGGAGAACAGGGAAAGGAGTTCAAAGGGCTCCCTCTTCAATGTGCATTCCTGAAAAACGGTTCCCTCTCCAGCAAATATATTTTCTGTAGTGATGTGGGGAGAAGGGCAGATATCTTTCACTGCCAGAAAGGTTTTGAAGTGTGGATCTGGGGAGATAGTGCTTCAGGGTTGCTTGCCACAAGGCTTAACACCTAAAAGATGTTCACAGATCCCATCTTGCTGTTTCATATTCCTTTGGTTTAAGAAAGTCTTTTTGTTACCCATGCATCTCACAGTTTGTATAGCACTTGGTAGTGTTTAAGATGCCAATGACAATGTGACTATCACAGCTTTTCCGTCTTTCTTTTCTTTTTGCAGAGAAAGAATGTCACTGAAGACACACAGACATATTCCCTGTTTTACTCTAAACAGCGTGGCAATATATGCCTTACTTTGCAGAGGAACATCCTCTATTTGAAGGGCTGGCCAGATGAAGCCCGGTTTTAAAGAAGAAGAAAAATGGAGAGCAGGAGCCTGAAATTTATTTTATTTTATTTTATTTTTATTTATTTATTTATTTATTTAATTGCACACAATAAAATCCCTTTATTGGCGAGTACCTGGTCAGTCTTCCACATTATGATGAGATGTATTCTAATTTTATCTCATTCATAAAATTATTTCTAAATTTGCACTTAGGCACGTAAATTAGCTAAGGTAAATCTGTGTTCTAGTTTCCCCCTTTTTTGGTAATATATTTCCTGGCGGTTTCTTTTTCTTTTTTTGCAGTGCTTAAGTGGCCACTCTTCTGGGTTCATATAAAAGTAGATATTGTACCCACGCAACATGGACAATACTACTTTCACGATTTGATTGTGAGCCTGGAACAATTTGTGAAAAATGAAATCAATGTGCCTCATTGCTTCTCACTATGTTGCCTGCCGGATCTTTGCCAATCTCGCTGGTTTTTGTTATTGCAAGCAGAAAACATATATTGCAAGCCCTGGTGAAGCACCATAAGTCACGGATAGGTTGAATTCTGCTGGATATGTCATATCTATCTATACAATAAAGTTAAAATTGGTTAACTCTGAGAATTTCTTCACAAGGAATTATGAAATACACTGCTGAAAAAGTGACAATTTGAAGAGGAAAAGTTTGTGGGGAAATATCAGTTAAATTCTTCAGGGGAGCAAATTCTTATCTGATAAGAGTACCTGGTTTTAATAATTATTTTAACTGTGTAATATATTTAATTCTGTGTTATCTGTTCTACTTATTGGAATGGCTTTGTAAAAATGTTCTCTTATATATATAAAATCAAACTGTTAAGGTGCCCAGTTCAGAAACCTCAAGACTTATTTCATTGTAATTTGGCTGGCTTTATCCACTATGCCTGAAAATTTCATTCACTTCTCCCCCAAAGGGGAAAAAGCAATACCCATTTAAAAAAATTCTGAAATCATCAATGGGGGTGGGGGCGGGACAGTGAAATGAATCTTTGTTTTTCCTGAAGCAGACTTGGCCTGGAACCTTAAGCTGAATTGAGCAGCATCTGAAGCGATTTGGACTGAGCTGAACTGTTTTGGAAAAGCCAGATTAGGGTCTGAGCTGCATCTTGAAGTTGATGCACAAAAATACCACATTTTTCTCATGGCAGGGTAGGCATTTCTCTTTCTCTGAGAGTTGTTATTTTGAAACCTCTGCAATTCGATTAATGAAATCTACAAAATTTAGTAGTCGGACAGAGGAGAAAACAACCTCCTCAGGAAGCCCAAACCTATGCATACAAAGAAATAACTCCTTTTGAATTCAACAAGACTTGCACCTAAGTAAGTTTGCATATGATTTCTAACTTAGATATGAAGTTCCATGCCACAGCTTGACTATTTACTTAAGATTCATTTGTAGCACCCTGCTTGTGGTTAACGCTTAGCTGGAATGAAATATTCAACGCAGCAATAGAGAAATTAAAATAATTATTTATTTGTCAGACAAATAAATGAGAGGCACAGTGGTATATGGTTACCAAGCTCTGGCCTGGCCTCCTGCCATTATGGCCAGCACTTATATTCCCTTAATCCAGCCCCCTTTGCTCCTCCTTGGCTGCATCTGTCCAATCAGCCTGGTTGGATTTCCTATTGGCTGCCTGCTATATCCAATCACAAAAGATACACCCACATCCTCCTGTCCTTATATGGAGCACAAAGAGCTATATATTGTTACATCTATAAATGACAAATAAGTAGTAATATATCTTACATGTGTCTCAACAAGGAATATTAATTACCAGCTCACCTCTTGCCCTCTTCGCCCTATTGCCTTCTAAAACAAATGGTTAATCTTAAATTTTTATCTTAAACATATGTCAAGGATCTTGAGTTTCACATCAACATTGAAAGATCTCCTTCATTTGAGAGTTTCTAAACAAATGTCTGACAGCCATATATCAGGACTGCTTGGATGGCTGCTTGGATGGCGTCTTCTTGTCTGACAGGGGGCTGGGCTCAATGGCCCCTGTGGTCTATTCCAACTCTAGGACTCTATGAAATAAGAATCTAACATCTAAATTTGTTACTTTCTAAATCCTTTGCATAGTTACATTTAAGCCAATATATTTAAGCTAATATATTTCATACATTATCATAGGTAACCTTTTAAAAGAATAAAGCTTCTCAAAGTAGAAGTAGAAAAGGGAACTCAGTAAAAAAACAGCTTTTAAAAGGAACCCCTTCAGTTTACCCCCCCTTCAGCCATCTGCTCTCCTCTTTAGCTGTTCCCAATATTTATTGCTCTCTTAACTCTCTCAGTTTAAGAAAGAAACTGCCTTTAAAAAAAGACTTCCCAGAAATGCTCTTTTTCTGCCAGCTAGATGCTTCTCCATTGCTCTTGGCCTTAGAAAATACAGCTCAAGGTTTAAGAGAGGCTCATGGTATCATTTTTACTCATTCCTAATTATGTTTATCTCTGCCTTTGTTATCTTCTGTAACATGTAGGTCAATGTCCTGCTCTCAGTCTGTAATTTCAGCTTTTACGACTTTGAGAATTGTTTTCTGCTATCAATCAAGGGGCCCCTTGTCTAGGAAGAAAACACTGTCAGTGTTTTCTTAAGCAGCTAGCCTTCTTGCCTGGCGTGAAACTTTTAAAAATCTAAGCCCTCTTTAATATACAAGCCCTGATCAAACATTAATAAAATGCAGGCTTATGCCTGATGCCTCATTCCCCCCTTTCAAGCTCAAGGACCTTCGTCCCAAGTGTCCTTGATAGCTTGACCTTCATCATATTCCTGAGGTAAAGCTCTGTATAGGGCCATGATATGAGGTAGAGTTTCATTTGAAACCATCTTGCTAATTGTACTTCTAAAACATGAAATGATACATGGCATCATACATAAAACCATTACCACTACTGTCAAGAAAAACAAGCAAGACAATAGTATCCCTTTGAGTCCTGTGACATTAGGTAACCAATTGGTGAGCCATCCCATATCCCATCCTTCCCATGTTTGTACTGGGACATGTGCTATATTCTCCATCTTTGTAGCCAACACACGGATTGCCTCACCATTATCAGAAATGTTAAAGCAACAGGCATTCCCTGTCAAGTTCAAGACTCCACATAGGCCTCCCTGCTTGGCAAGTACATAATCCATTCCCATTTTCAGCTGCAAAATGGCGGCTCTACTTTCATCCAACTGTTGTGCAATAAGTCTCAAACTCTGGGCCGTTGCATTGGTTACCAATTCCACTACCGCTTGCAATCGAATTATTCTGTTTAGATTATATATAGGATCCCGTGCCCCTTGTATGAGCTCACCAGGATTCCAGGAGGCAGGATCATAATAGGCTATAATGCGCTCTGGTGGCCAATCATCAGTACCGCTCCAACTTTGGGTACTTCCTCCTGCTATATGAGAAATATCAGCATTCCTTCGTGTACGCTTGGCCAAATTAGTAGGCATAATCCACATTGGTGGTAATACCCATCCCAGGAAACAAGTCCCACTCCATTTGGAAGGGAGTTTCTTGTATGCCCATTCTCCACATATCCACCACAACCATCGGGTCTGAGGTTTTTGGTACGTGGAGTACAGAAGGCGAAATATCAAAAGAGGTAGAGAGTTCACAGTGCAGTATGTTAGATTGCCTTTTTCTGTCACAGTTATGTTCCATACCACTTTCCATGCATGAATAAAAGGAGGTGCACAGGGCAAGGTATTCCGAGTTCGATAGGTAGTACCGTGTGCCCAGGTATGACTATTCTTAAAATAATCCCAAGTATAGTGACAATGAGAAGAGCCTATCATGATAGAATCAGCTGCATCTGATGATTTATGTACACAGAATTCCCCTTGTACAGGTATAACTCGTAATGGTTTAGTTGAGTTCCATCCGTGGAAATTCTGTAATTCTGTTTGGTGTGGCATTTCGCTTACCATACCAATGGCATCTAATGGTATCGGTAATAAGGGCATACCTCCCTCTGAATCATCTGGCCCAAGAGAGCAAACAAGGCAATTGGTCCTATTTGCAACATTGGCTACCATTTCAGCTAAACCTACCCACATATTGTGGTCATGGCGGAATCCATATTTAGTCAATTTGGTCAGATTCAAGGACCCTTCCCCTTCCCAAGGGATCAGGATTAATAATAGAATCATGTTGATGTCTAGCATATGCATTCCTTCCACAGAAGAGTACCTTATTGTGATAGCAAATAAATATTAGTCCCAATATAATTCCCCCAGTGACAGGAATGGGGAACCACCAAGACCAAAACATATATCCCGAGGATCCCCAATGAGTAATATCTCTGATAATTGTTCCACAAGGGGGGGCCAGTCAATTAATTGTATAAGAGAATCTTCCCGTTCACAGTCGCTGGTTCAGACGCTCCTCAAGCTTCAGGCGTGCGCAGGTCAGCCAGCTTCCAGGTTGTGGCTGCAGCAGGCCGGTCGTCTAATGTTGCCCGTGACCTAGCCCGTTCCCGGTAGGGCTAGATACAGGGGTTTTTGGAGAGAGTCAGTTTTAAAGGATTAGAGGGGTCACCTTTGCACGTCCAACTGCCTTCGGACTTCTTCAAACGAGAGTGATGAATCCAGGGGGTCACCTCAGCTACCTTCACCGCTGTTGGAGTAGAGAGCAAGACGGTGTAAGGTCCACGCCACTTAGGTGCGAGTGGATCACGTTTCCACTCTTTCACCCATACGCTATCGCCAGCCTGGAACTGATGAATCGGCTCGGCAATGCTGCACGGCGTGCGCTCGAGGACCCACCTGTTAAGAGAAACAAAAACACGGGAGAGAGATTGCACTTGTCCCTGTGTCACATAGTCTCCTATTTGTTTAAGATCAGCTGGAATATCCTGAACAAAGGAGGGCGGTCTCCCATACAGGAGCTCAAAAGGTGACAACTTAAGTCTTTTTGTGGGTGCACACCGAACACGAAACAGTGTTATGGGTAACACATCTACCCATCCCAATCCCGTTTCCTGGGTTAATTTTGCCAATTGGGTTTTCAGAGTCCGATTCATTCTTTCAGTTTTCCCTGAACTCTGAGGCCTATAGGCTGCATGCAGTCTCCATTTCACTTGTAGGACTCGACATACTTCTTGTACTACTTGATCAATGAACGCTGGCCCATTATCACTTCCAATGCATCTAGGTAATCCAAACCTCGGGATCAATTCAGTGAGGAGTCTCTTAGTTACCTCTCGTGCCTTTTCAGTTCGGGTGGGAAAGGCTTCAACCCATCCGGTAAGAGTGTCTACAAACACAAGGAGATACTTGAATCCCTTAGAAGGGACCAGCTCTGTGAAGTCCACAATTAGACTTTCCATGGGGACATATCCCACATGTTGGATTCCAGGAGGTTGTACCGGTCCCTGCCTGGGATTGTTTTTAGCACAAAGAACACATTTCTGTGAAATGCAAGTTGCTAATTGTGATAGGTTAATAATATACAACTTCCGACTGAGACTCTCTCTGGTTGCAGTACCGCCAAGGTGAGTAGATTCATGATAATTTCTTACAATTGTGCCTGCTAGATGATGAGGTACATAAATCCTATTGTCCGGCAGGATCATCCAACCGTCCTTCACAACTGCTCCTTCCTGTTCAGCCCACTTCCTCTCTTCTGGGGTATAGTGAGGTTTAACTTCTTCTGGAACTACCTCTGGTATGAGGGCTGCTATAAATCCTCCCACAGGCTTTTGGGCTGCCTCTCGGGCTGCTTTGTCAGCCGCATGATTTCCTCTGGTTATTGGATCCCTTCCTCGTCCATGACCTTTGCAATGCATTACAGCAATCTGTTCTGGAGCCCATACTGCTTCTAACAGGATTTCTACTTCAGGTCCATATTTCAAGGCCTTCCCGTGGGCTCCTATTAGACCTCTTTCTTTCCATAGAGCTCCATGTGCATGCAGGGTTAAGAAGGCATATTTAGAATCAGTATAGATGTTTGCCTTACATCCGGCTGCCAATTGCAGAGCTCTAGTTAAACCTATAAGTTCAGCTTTTTGTGCTGAGGTGCCGGCAGGCAAAGCTTCAGCTTCCACAACTTCCTCATTGGTGACCACAGCATATCCTGCTCGTCTGGCACCTTCATGCAGGTAACTGCTACCATCAGTGTAATATACAACATCTGGATTTTTCAATGGTTCATCTTTCAGATCGGGTCTACTGGAATAAACTTCATCCATTACTTGGAGACAATCATGTGATTCCTCATCATCTACCTCTGGTAGGGGCAGCAAAGTCGCTGGATTGAGCATATTCACTACTCGTAGATGAATCCTGGGATTTTCACACAATAGGCCTTGGTACCTAGCCATCCTTGGGTTCGTTAGCCAATAACTACCCTTATATTCCATGAGTGTCAGAACAGCATGAGGTACATTCACATACATCGTCTGGCCGAAGGTAAATTTATCAGCTTCTTTGACAAGGCTTGCAGTGGCCGCTACTGCCCTTAGGCATGGAGGCCATCCTTTTGCTACTGAGTCCAATTGTTTTGACAAATAAGCTACTGGACGGTTCCAACTTCCTAATCTCTGGGTCAGGACTGCCGCTGCAATCCCATTCTGTTCATGTACATACAGCTGAAAGGGTTTTTCCGAATTAGGCAGTCCAAGGGCTGGGGCCTCCATAAGTCGTTGTTTGATAACTAAAAAGGCTTGTTGCTGCTCAGGTCCCCATACGAATGGGTCCTTCTCTGCACCTCGAGTGCTTTCATGTAAGGGCTTGGCCAGACTGCTGAAATCAGGTATCCATAGTCTACAAAACCCTGCTGTTCCCAGGAATCCTCTAAGTTGTTTCCTTGTGGTAGGTTCCTTGATAAGGCAAATAGCTTCTTTCCTCTCTGGTCTCAATGCTCGTTGTTGGTGTGAGATGTCAAAGCCCAAATATTTGACCTTTTCTAAACATAACTGTGCCTTTTTCTGGGAAACTCGGTAGCCAGCTTGCCAGAGCAAGTGGAGCAGTTCCTCTGTCCCTTTTTTACAGGTATCAAAATCCTTTGCTGCTAGTATAAGGTCATCTACATATTGCAGAACCACCTTTTCTCCAGGTATTGAGGGGTAACTTGTTAGATCCTTCGCCAAGGCAGTGCCAAACAAAGTTGGGGAATTTTTGAATCCCTGGGGCAATCTTGTCCAGGTTAGCTGGCCTTTTGTTCCTGTCAAAGGGTCTTCCCACTGGAAGGCAAATATAGGTTGGCTCTGTGGTGCCAGCCGGCAACAGAAGAATGCATCTTTCAAGTCCAATACAGTAAAAAATGTTGCTTCTGGTGGGATCAAACTCAGCAGGGTATATGGGTTTGGTACATTTGGGTGCAAGGTCTCGATAGCCTGGTTTACGAGCCTCAAGTCCTGCACTGGCCTGTATTCATCTGTCCCAGGTTTCCGAACAGGCAAAAGGGGTGTGTTCCATTCTGATTGGCAGGGCTTAAGCAGACCATATTTTAATAGGCGGTCCAAATGTTTCTGGATGCCCTCTGCTGCTCGCCGGGGTAAAGGATATTGCTTTACAGATACAGGGGTAGCCATAGGTTTTAAGGTTACTACAATTGGAGCTATATTCTTGGCCATTCCTGGTGGGCTATTTTCGGCCCATACTCCTGGTGGCACCTGTAGGGTTCGGAGGAGCTTGTTTAATTCTGTATCCAATGTGGGTTGGACTTGCAAGGCTGACATTAGGCGCCATGATTGTTCCTTAGGTACTGAAAGGGTAATTATTCCTGCTGCCTTTGATGGCAGTTTCATTTCTGGACCTCGAGGAGTGAAGGTGATTTGGGCCTGCAGTTTGGACAGCATATCTCTACCTAAGAGAGGTATTGGACACTCAGGTATATACAAAAACTGATGGGTTAAACGATGTCCCCCAATCTGGCATTCCAAAGGTTGGAGGAAAGACCTCTTAGCTGACTGACCAGTGGCACTTTTAATGACTACACTTTTGGATGCCTTTTTCTGCAATAGTTCTGGGAGTACTGAGTATTCAGCCCCAGTATCAATCATAAAGTCTATTAAATGGCTCCCTAATTGAATCGTGACCGTGGGCTCCTGGAAGCCTAACTTTATGGAGTCCGGTCGTTCCTAGTCTTGGGTAAAATCCTCCTCTGCCAGTCCAATGAAATTGTCTCTACTCTGTCCTTGTCCAGGTCTCTGATATCTTCCATTTCGGATCATTCCCCGTCCCCGTCCCTGGTTTCTTGGGCCGGAGCCTGGGCCTGGGCCTGGGCCTGGGCGTACTTCTTCCAACCTCAGGGGTTCAGGACACTCCCGCTTCCAATGACCCTCCTTCTTGCAATTCGCACATTGATTCCTTCCCAGTGGTGGATTCCTTCCCCGCCCTCTTCCTCCATTTAAGGGGCGGTAGTCTTGCTTCACTGCTGTGGCTAGCATTACCATCTTTTCCTTCTGCCACTTCTTCTTCTCTTGCTTCTCAGCCTCATCCCTATTCCGATAAACTCGGCGTGCAATGGCCATAATTTGGCTCATCAGCATCCCTTCCCATCCTTCTGACTTCTGAATTTTCTTACGAATGTCAGAAGCGCACTGGGCCACAAATGTAGCAGTAATCATTCTGCTGTTTTCAGGGGCTTCAGGGTCAAAAGGAGTCCATATACGATAGGCTTCTTGCAGCCTCTCTAAAAAGTCTCCTGGACTCTCATTTGGTTTCTGTTCTACTTCTGAGACTTTAGACATATTAGTTGGCTTCTGGCATGCCCTGCGGATACCTTGCACAAGTGTCTGGCGATAGGTGGTAAGCCTGGCCAGGTGAATTGCATTGTTTGGATCCCAATTAGGATCTTCCAAGGGAAAGTTGTCTTGGAGATGACGGTCAATATTAAAAATATTTCCCACTCTGGCCTGCTCACGCAAATATATCTGTGCCTTTTCAATTATGTCTCTTCTTTCCTCAGTGGTGAACAGAGTATTCAGAAGCTGGCGACAATCTGTCCAAGTAGGACTATGAGTATTTACTATTGAAGTCACCAAGTCCATCATAGCCTGAGGTTTTTCTGCAAAAGATGGGGTGTGTGTTTTCCAATTCATCAGATCCGTAGTTGTGAATGGAATGTACTGAAGAGTCGAAGTTCGAGGTGGCCTTGGTCCGAGTTGCCCGTTAACCAGCACAGGCTCCTCAAGTGCATCAAATACTCTTCTGAGAGGGGCTACTACGTGATCTTTCTCTTCGCTTTGCTCTAGGGGCCTCAAATCATAGGGGATGGTATTTGTCCCAAGGCGTTCTTTTAGCAGCTTAATACGCCTGGCTGTATTGCTTGCTGACCGATTAAGATCTCCCTGTAACTTCTGTAATAATTCTCTAGGACTTGGATGTACAGGGGTTTGGGGTAGGCAATCAGTTGTTCCACTAAAAGAGACTGTAGATGGAGTTCTACTGGGACTCACAGATGGAATAACCACTTCTGCTTGGGCTTCATTATAGGACTCCAATGCCTCCTGAAGATATTTATCATAATCTATCAAGGAGTCAAGTTCTGTGTCTCTACCCCCATTATTCGTTCCACTTTCTTGCCTTGGGGTTACAACTGGTGGAGGGTTTGGATTATGCTCCCTTCGATGTGGAGCATAGGGTGGAGGTGGAAGCACCTCTTCCTCTGGTCCCTCAAAAATGGGTTTGAGTTTATTTGGCAAGATTCCTTTCCTAGCTTCGGCTTTTACAGCCAATAATTTGCATCGTTGGACTTTGCATTCCCTTATCCATGGAGGATTTTTATTTAATGTGCTCAGCCAGGAATCTATATATGAAAATTGTTCTGGGCACCCTCCAGTTTCTTTGGTGATGTTAGACCAAAGTTTGCTTACTAAATTTATATCAAAGGTTCCCTGAGATGGCCATCCAGTATTTTGTTTTGGCCATTCTAGTTCACATAACGTTCTCAAGCGCTCTGGCGTCATTTTGACTCCATATGCCCCTGAGAAGGCTTTCTTAAAATTATTTAACATACATTCAAGAGGTGTATTTCCCCCCTTTGAACCCCCAACTCCCATTGTATGGCCCTGTGAAGTATCCACTCAGTCACTCACACACACGCTTCGTGGGTTTCCTTGCCCAGATGGAGTCGCCTCACTGGGAACCGAAGTACTACCCACTCCACACTCAGGTCAGCTACAGATTGCTCTGTACTTTCTCACACATACAATGCGCAAGATACTTCACCACACTCTACCTCCCATTCTTCCCTTTCCCCCCACCAGACCACCATCTGATATACCCAACCACCTAGCGTACTCAGTTCCCACTTACTGAGACGCAGAAGTTTGATCAAGACTTCTCTTCCTCCCAATTAATTGGAGGGCCAAAAATCCCTTTGTGCACTTACCCCTTGGTTGGTTCCGTTTCCCCCCGGTCCGTCGCTGCCAGTGAGCAGGGTATCAGACAGACGAGACTGCTGCGTTCCCCTGGAAAAAATTTTTCCATGCGCGCTGGGTAGGCAGTTTAGAGATCCTCTCTCTTGTACCCTGCTCAGTAGAGCGAAGGGGCTGCGTTCCAGCAGACCACTTATCCGAGTCACGGCACCATAAAATGTAGCACCCTGCTTGTGGTTAACGCTTAGCTGGAATGAAATATTCAACGCAGCAATAGAGAAATTAAAATAATTATTTATTTGTCAGACAAATAAATGAGAGGCACAGTGGTATATGGTTACCAAGCTCTGGCCTGGCCTCCTGCCATTATGGCCAGCACTTATATTCCCTTAATCCAGCCCCCTTTGCTCCTCCTTGGCTGCATCTGTCCAATCAGCCTGGTTGGATTTCCTATTGGCTGCCTGCTATATCCAATCACAAAAGATACACCCACATCCTCCTGTCCTTATATGGAGCACAAAGAGCTATATATTGTTACATCTATAAATGACAAATAAGTAGTAATATATCTTACATGTGTCTCAACAAGGAATATTAATTACCAGCTCACCTCTTGCCCTCTTCGCCCTATTGCCTTCTAAAACAAATGGTTAATCTTAAATTTTTATCTTAAACATATGTCAAGGATCTTGAGTTTCACATCAACATTGAAAGATCTCCTTCATTTGAGAGTTTCTAAACAAATGTCTGACAGCCATATATCAGGACTGCTTGGATGGCTGCTTGGATGGCGTCTTCTTGTCTGACAGGGGGCTGGGCTCAATGGCCCCTGTGGTCTATTCCAACTCTAGGACTCTATGAAATAAGAATCTAACATCTAAATTTGTTACTTTCTAAATCCTTTGCATAGTTACATTTAAGCCAATATATTTAAGCTAATATATTTCATACATTATCATAGGTAACCTTTTAAAAGAATAAAGCTTCTCAAAGTAGAAGTAGAAAAGGGAACTCAGTAAAAAAACAGCTTTTAAAAGGAACCCCTTCAGTTTACCCCCCCTTCAGCCATCTGCTCTCCTCTTTAGCTGTTCCCAATATTTATTGCTCTCTTAACTCTCTCAGTTTAAGAAAGAAACTGCCTTTAAAAAAAGACTTCCCAGAAATGCTCTTTTTCTGCCAGCTAGATGCTTCTCCATTGCTCTTGGCCTTAGAAAATACAGCTCAAGGTTTAAGAGAGGCTCATGGTATCATTTTTACTCATTCCTAATTATGTTTATCTCTGCCTTTGTTATCTTCTGTAACATGTAGGTCAATGTCCTGCTCTCAGTCTGTAATTTCAGCTTTTACGACTTTGAGAATTGTTTTCTGCTATCAATCAAGGGGCCCCTTGTCTAGGAAGAAAACACTGTCAGTGTTTTCTTAAGCAGCTAGCCTTCTTGCCTGGCGTGAAACTTTTAAAAATCTAAGCCCTCTTTAATATACAAGCCCTGATCAAACATTAATAAAATGCAGGCTTATGCCTGATGCCTCACATTAACACCTGAAACACTGGAAACCGCAACAGAGAAGCACAAGCCTCTATACTGTTGATGACAACACCACCCTTCATTCAATATTGTGCTGCTGTTTTCACTTAGTGAGTCAATCATTCAATCGTGCCAACAATGAAACAAGCGAGAGAAAAGTTTTATTATCATTATTATTATTCACAGGCCAAGAGAGTCGCGTGATTTTTTATAATTAAATCACAAGCTATCTCCTGAGGCTTGGTTCTCCATAAAGTGAAGCCCCACAGAAGCTTGTTACCATATTTAGGGAGAATTAATTATCACAGACTGCACTCTGCCCACAGAAGTAATTAGCAATAAATAAATAAATAAATAAATAAAAATTCCCCATGCTCACACAGCAATGCCTTGGGATGGGACCCTGGAAGATCCACACCTGGTACCAGGAATGTTTGCTTCTTCCTTGTATCCATGCACATTCTCAGACCTTCACATAACTAGGCACAACTCTATGACTAGCAAAGTGCAACAGACAATTTCTGAGTTGAACAATTGCCTTGCCGACTAGAAAGCAACTCATTATATTATATTATTTACTTTCTATACACTTCCATTACACAAATCCAGAACCGGGATAGTGAATTATCTAAAGAATCCTATCTAAATACACCCTATCACCTGCATTTTATCGGCACACAGAACTGCACCTACCCTCCGCTGACCCCCTCCATCCACTTCCACTATGGTTACAGTCCTCTGTTTATTACACTTGTGCCCCATTTGACCTCCAGAAAGCTCAAATCAGTAAGTATTCCTGCTCAGCCTGCTTAGCTTCGGCAGCATAACTGCATCATCCAATTTGAGAGCATCTTTTGGGCCTAACTAAAGTTCTCTACCCATTTTAAACCAGTCTAATACCAAGCCATCGAGATTCCCCCCCCCCCAACAAAGTGCCATGACCACAAGTTTCAGGCATTCCACTTTTGCCTCAGGCGTAGAGATTTGTCTAAACCCAGTTTAGCAAGAGAGGTCTGCCAATATTAAATTTGCATATACTTATCAAGTAAGTAAAGGTTGGGACAAGTGGAGAGGAAAAATAAACATTTCTTCATAACGGGGGAAAATACCTCTAAATGTGCTGTTCTTTTTTTCTTTCTTTCTTTTTATTAATGTTCATGCTTCAAGGTGACAAAATGGCATAGGTCAGTAATTTAGACCTGTAATATTTCTCCTTGGCTCCAAGGGAACTTGCTTTGATCCAGGTTTCCTTGAAGAGGACCATTCAAATAACACCATGAAAGCCTCCTGGCAGAAGTCACAAATTTAAACACCCTCTTTCAGCTTCCACATGCTGTGCAGGATATTGCTCTCCTCTGCAAGTAACACTTGGTTTGCCCTTTGAATAGACCTTAAAAAGGCAATGACAAGCCCAAGCCTTGTGGTAGAAAAGGTAACAGAACTGCATGTATATTCCCCAAATGAAAACTGGTGTGGCATGAAATTATTGTGGTGGAAACTATTCTGGAAGGAATGAATATATCTTGGGGAAAATATGAGAAAAGCAAAAGATCCTAGAAAAGAGTCCAGTAAGCTGAGTCCATGTCAGGGAAAAAGGTGGAAAATAATAATAATAATAATAATAATAATAATAATAATAATAATAATAATAGCACTCTGTGGAATGAATTTCTCCCACATCTTGTCTTTCCTGCAGAGGTAGTCAAAGGGAGGTTGACTACCCCACTATCCTCCACATCATCACCATTATATTTATTTATATCCTGCTGTTTTATCTGTCAGGGACTCAAGGCGGCTTACAGATAGAATAGGAAGAGCTAAAACATAGGGGGGGAGGGACAGCGGTGGAGCAAGCTGATCGGGCGCCTGGGGCGGCGCGTGTGGCCTGCTCCCAAGGGCGGGGCCATCCGCCAGTGGGGCGGGACGAGCTGGGGCAGGACTCTCTGCGGGTCCTCCGAGGAGTCTGCCTGCCTCCTCTCACTCAGCCGCCCTACAGCTGAGGGGGAGGCGGCGGGCGGACCGTTTGGGGCATCGCAGAGCATGCGTGTGCCCAAGCCACATGTGTGTGCCCAGGAGAGATGCATGGCTCGAGCGTGCTGCAGTCCCAGCAGTGAGTGCCACCCGGCATTTTGTCACTCCCTCAGTGGTGACACCCGGGGCGACCCGCTCCCACCGCACCCCCTTCCTCCGCCCCTGGGGAGGGAATCACTAAAAAACAATCAATCTGCCCTGCATCACACTCTTTTGGAGCTTCAATTTAAGTAGGAGAATTTTCAAAATTAATCCGGAACTTTGCAGTAGCCTTCGGTTAATTTATGCTCCATCCCGCCTCCATTTATCAATGTGCATGGAATACTTCCCACCAGTATGATTTCCGGCTGGAAGTTTTCCATTTCTGAAAACGTATTCTTTCTTTAAATTGTTTAGTAACAAAATGAATGGCTACGGTGCCAGTCTAAAGGTGTAGGTAACTCCCCTCCCCCCCAAAAAACCTGCTATTTCTATTAAAGCAGGTGGATGTCTAGAATCACAGAACTGGAGTTAGCCTTGAAGTCCTCTGCGGCCACATTCACACCATGCATTTAAAACACTCTGATACCACTTTAAAGGAGTCATGGCTTCTCCCAAAGAACCCTGAGAGTGGTAGTTTGTTAAGGATGTTGAGAGTGGTGAGGAGACCCCTATACTCCTCCCAGAGCTACAGTTCTCAAAGTGGCTTAACAACCAGTCTCTCCACACAGGCCACCCTGGCCATTGCACTTTGTGAGGGGAATATGAAATACCACATTTTTCAAATAACACAACAATCAAGTTGGAGGAAACTAATCCCTTGCATATTTACCTGGAGATAGTCTTTGAACTCAGTAAGATTTAGCGGTAAATAAAGGAGCATATGTATCTGTTGAAAATCATGACACTCTTTCACGATTGGAAAGGTGAGAATGAGAGATCACAGATTAATCTGTAGCATATTTTCACTTCCAGCTCTCTACATGAAACGCTTACAAGTTTTAACTATTTTCCCTTTTTCTTGCTGCTACTTTTTTCCCTTTACTTGTAAATCAATTTGAATTTTGAAGTGTATGCTGCAAATAAAACAGACTCCTGTGATTTTGTATTCCTTTGAAGCTAATGAATGTGAAGGACTACAAAATTTGTTGTGATTATTCAAGGCATATATCTCTATCATCTTTAAGTTCAAAGCTTTCGGGGGTGGGGAGTATCAAAACAAGGTATGCTCATCACAGAGACTGCTCTGGGTAATTCACATGCTTGTCGCGGTTAAATTGTTGTGTGCTGACTTTGAACACTAACGAATCAGAGCAGGATACCCAGATTTCATGCAAATGAATACGTGGCTGTAGCTGGCACTGCTCAGTCTTTTCCTTTAGCCAGGTAAGGAAGAGGTTCCATTGCAACCATCTACTGTACTACAAAGAAAACCAACAGGCCATGACAAAGTCAAGAACAATCATGGGATTTCTCCTTAATCCTCCCCTTGTGTGCCAGCTTTGCTGCTTTTATCTTGGTTTGTTTAATGAATTCATCATTTCCTATTACATCTGAACTGGGAAAATTGGGCTTAATTTTGGTTTACTAACCAGCATATAAAACCATGATCTTCTAGAGATACATTTGGGGAGAAAAAGATAAGAAATGTAAATAAACAGAAAGTCACCACTTAATCTGTTAAATGCCCTAGATTGGGGCATGATACTTAGTTACAAAGAATCCGCAAATTTTCCAGTTTGTATTGACGAAAACCCCAAAGGGATTCTTCTCCTTCTCATTGGTGCAGAGAGTCAGGGACATACACAGCACATGTTAATGGAATTATTATTATTATTATTATTATTATTATTATTATTATTATTATTATTAATGCTTATACCCCACCCATGGGACATCGGCTCCCTCGACCAATAAAGTGAGATGAGTGCCGCAACCCCAGAGTCGGCCATGACTGGACCTAATGGTCAGGGGTCCCTTTACCTTTACCTTACCCCACCCATGTGACTGGGTTTATTCCATACTTACTGTATCTACTGAAAAAAAGTCACAAGTGAAATCTTATTAAGAGACGTCTTTGGACCTAATGCACTGACAGCTACCAGGAGAGGCAAAACCAAGCTCCAACTTTTCTTTGCACCTGCTCAGCAGACATTACATTGATTATTTGAGGCTCCTCTGAGTTCTGTCACATTCCAAAATTAGATGATGACCAGAGGCCTTCTCAGTTGTGTTACCACACATGTGGAATGCCCTTCCCAGGAAGGCTCATCTGACACTGTGCAATATGGTCTTCCGGACTAGGTGAAGACTTTTTAATTTTAATTCGACAGGGCTTAGCATTGCAAACTTTCAGTTTCATAGTTTCCATATCAAATTTAGTATCCCTCAAGTTGTTCCGATAAAAGTGTTCAGAAATCTCTTGGGGACAACGGATGCCTTTCCTCTTCCTTTCTTTATACACACCTCAAAAATATGTAGTATCTCTTGCTTTAGTGATGTTTAAGGAGATGAAGAAACTCCAAAGCTGCTTTCCAGTGATCTAATTCCATGACTAACTCTAGCCTATTTCTGTTTATTGCATCACTACTGACTAATCTCATACTCCAAAGATGTATATTAAGAATGGGCTATCCAAACTCAAACCTTCGTCCTTTAAATCCTGTGGGCACATTGAAATTACAGCACATAAATATTGTGGCTTGTCAGATCTGTGCAATTCCCAGCTCTCTAATCTTACCCTGAGTATTAGCACAAATTTGCAATCCCCTAGCTGAGCTATTATACAGGAAGCTATTAAGAAGTTCCTCCAATTGCAAAGGCAGGGGAAGTCAGCGTATCCACTTAATTTTGACAAATAGGACCCTCAAGATCAGTAGATGAGGCTGTTTAGAATGTTGTCTTCATAGACTGCTGAACAAACTATGACAAGAGTGTCAATTATCTTGCAGATTCTCCTATAAATCAGATTCAGTGCTAGGTCAGCATGTCTGAAATACTTATAGCTGAACAGAATACAGGTTCCCAAAACTGAATGGGGAAGTTAGTTTCTACAGCTGTCTATAGAAAATGCAGCAATGTATATTGTCAGTTCACAAGTCTCTTCAACTTTTTGGAAGATCAGTAGAGTAGGAGTTAGGAGCCTCTTGCCCTCTAAATGTTGCTGTACTACAATTCCCATTGGCCATGCTGACTGGAATTGCTGGGAGTTGGAGTCCAACAACATCTGGAAGGCTGAAGATTTCCCACCTATTTTTTAGAGGCTGAGCATTCCCCCTTTGTGGGCATCCATCTATCTTGGGAGACAATGGAGGACTGCGCCTATGGAGGTGAGGTCAAACCAGTGGCGTAGCGTGGGTTGTCAGCACCTGGGGCAAGGCAAGTAATTTGCGCCCCCTAACCCGTGGATTTGCGCCCCCTAACCTGTGGATTTGCCCTAACCCCAGATGTTGCGCCCGGTGCGGCCGGCCCCCCTGCACCCCCCACGCTACGCCACTGGGTCAAACTGTTGGAAGGTTGCAGCGCTTGCTGTAGCTATAGAGACTGATATAGAAGAGACATGTTTTATTGCAGCCGGGGCAGATGAAGGCATCCGGTTGTGCTGCTGCAGATGCACCATGGCATTTCTTCTATCTGTGCTCCGCCCAGCAGCCATTCCTTCTCTGGTCACTGCTATAGATACACAAACTGCCTGTCTCCAAGCACTGTGGTCATTTGCAAGGGATTCACACACAGCAGGGTTGATGTTGAGCACTCCTCTTATCCAAAGCTAAAATGGGCATCTCCTGATGTGGTTTTTTAATAATAATAATAATAATAATAATAGCAACAAACATAATTATGATTGTTACCCTCTTGCAAGGATGTCTACATTGAATACTTGGCAGCTATAATGCAGATCCGTTACAGGCAAACCTTGACTCTCAAATGCCTCTGTTTTGGAACGTTTCGGCTCCCGAACGCTGCAAACCCGGAAGTAAATGCTCCGGTTTTCTAACGTTTTTCAGAAGCTGAATGTCTGACACAGCTTCTGCTTGAGTACAGGAAACTCCTGCAACCTCGGTTGTCAAACATTTCGGAAGCCAAATGGGCTTCCGGAACAGATTACGTTCAACAATCAAGCTTTGACTGTAATTGCAAAGGAACCATAGCTTAGGGTTGCTATATGGCTGGATTTTCCTGGACATTTTAGCGATTTCTGCCCAGACGCCGCTTCCGACTGCAGTATTCTGGATATGTCCGGGAAATTCTGGATGTATGGCAACCCTACCATAGCCTGGTGACCCAGCACATGCTGAATGCCCCAGTTTCAGTCTCTAGTTTCTCCACTAGAGGTCATGGAAAAGTTCTCTGCCTGGCTTCCTGGAGAGGACAACTGCCAATATGTGTGGGCAATACATAAATGGATGAATAGCCTAGCCTAGTATAAAGCAGTTTTCCAGTTTAAGCTGGTATCTTACTATTGCTGCCTATCAAGAATACTGGAATAAGGAGAAGCTATGTTTCAAAGCTACCTTTTAGGCCTTCAGGGAGGTAGCTGAACTACAAGTGAGTGATAGCTCCAATCAACACAGAGTAACAGCTAGCTAGATTACTCCCAGACTACAGGTTGCCAAATGTTCCTGCTTCTAATGGATTTTGCATTCTTCTAAAGTATTTTCTGTTGTTCCAGGACATCACAGCTACATAGAAAACGCTGCATGTCCTGTATTTTAGAACACTAAATCTTAATAGAACAAACACAGTGGGTCTATGGCGTCCTTTTTATAATTCAAATAAAACGTCTTGCATTTATTAGAGGACTTGTGTTCTCACAGTTTCACTCCTATTTAACTTGCTACATTTTTATAGGGAAGGCTGGGGCAATTTAAGTTTGGATTTCAGAAATATAATTTCTCTCTCCAAGTTCAGGTGAATCTGACATTTTAGAATTGGTTGACATTTCACTGACTAATTTAACAGTTTAAAATAGTGCTGTGCTAAATTTTCACGAGGTTTGATATTCTGTCTTGAGACGTGGACTTCTAAGGGGAAGGAAACCTCATACACCATAGCGGATTTTTGCAATCTCCCTCCCCTCCCACTGCCCACATTCACAGTTTCATGGCCATTTTTAGGGATGCTCTCTATTTCAGTGCATGATCCAAGCCAATCAGACATCATGTAGTGAGTGTGATGACCTCACAGTGTCATATAACCAATCAGATTGGGCTTTGTGGCAATATCACAAAGGGGCAAAGTCCTCCCATTGCCTTCATTCTCAATGAGGCAGTAAATGAGAAGGAAACATATTCTTTTTGCCCAAGTAACCATTATTTGCCTTGCCTTGCTGATTTCATGTCCTGCAGTATTTTCAGACCTTTGCCTCAATCTAGTTCAAGTCTATGTACGTTATGTATGACTAGTTAGAGAGCACCTGAACGGGTCACTGAAAGTCGTGCACTGCAAATAGCAAACAACTACATCACATTGCGGGGGACACTGGTGGTGCTGTGGGTTAAACCACAGAGCCTAGGACTTGCCAATCAGAAGGTCGGCGGTTTGAATCCCTGCGACAGGGTGAGCTCCAGTTGCTTGGTCCCTGCTCCTGCCAACCTAGCAGTTCAAAAGCATGTCAAAGTAGATAAATAGGTACCGCTCCGGCGGGAAGGTAAACGGTGTTTCTGTGCGCTGCTCTGGTTCGCCAGAAGTGGCTTAGTCATGCTGGCCACATGACCCGGAAGCTGTACGCCGGCTCCCTTGACCAATAAAGTGAGATGAGTGCCGCAACCCCAGAGTTGGTCATGACTGGACCTAATGGTCAGGGGTCCCTTTACCTTTACCTTTTACATCACATTGCATTTCTAGATGTGCACCAATATGCAGCTATCTTCCTCCTCCACCATGTCACTTTCAATGTGATGTGCATTCCAATGGGCATCCTATCTAACTAGCCATCCATGCATGGCTGAATTGAGTGTAAGACTTATCAGCCCAGTTGCATCAACAACACAGCCCAGTGATTCAGCTAAGGCAAGACCTCATGGTTGAAATCCAAAACCCCAAATCCCCACCACCCCAGATTCCAAGAGAATGGAAGAAGATGGGGACAGCAGCAAATAGGACCATTGTCAGCAACTGGGCCAGTATGAGCATGCCAGGAGCTAATGGGGCTGACACTGGTTGCTGAAGTATCCTTCCTTCCTTCCTTCCTTCCTTCCTTCCTTCCTTCCTTCCTTTTATAAAAACAGCAACATTTCATACTTAGGGGGACAGCCAGCTAGGTACATACCGGTACATGCTTGTAGAGACTCATTATATTACTTAACGTTTAAAACATATTATCATTTTTTAAACAACAAAATCTTGCTTATTTCTAATGTGTTTAGCATTAGAGCAGGAGCAAGTTCCATTTTAGTCTAGCCTGTTACAACTTTATTTGCAGCTGCAAAAATGTCAGTTGATAATCGTCAGAAGGGAAAGGTTTGTCAAGTGGAAAACTTGCAACACGGCAAACATAAATTTTACTACGGACTCATCCATACTGTTGTTTAATGTGGACAGCAAGCTTCCTGCACCCCCATTAATTCTCCATCATCCATATGATGTTCTCCAAATAGCTGCCTCCTCACACTTTCCCCTCCCGCAGTCTGGATTCTCTCATACGAGGGATGCACTGAAAAGGAGACGACTGAGAGAAAATCCAGACCGAGGGAGGAGGAGAGAGTGTGGGAAGGCAATGATTTGGAGAAGAATGTCATATGGATAACAGAGAATTAATTGAGGTTTCTCTCATGTTTCATTTTCCGAAGCTTAAGTTCAGTTCTGATATTCCCCATCAGTTTGCAATTTATTTTTAGAAAGCCATTGCCAGCATTTAAGTGCTAATCGCTAGCCACAATGGCTATGTTCTGTCTCCACTGCTGGAAGCAGCATGGCTCTGAACACCAGCTGCTGGCAATCACAGGTGGACAGAGTGCTCTTGCCCACAAGCCCTGCTTGTGCACTTCCCACAGGCATCTGGTTACCCACTGTGAGAACAGGTTGGCGGACCAGAAGGGTAACTGCCCACATCCAGCAAGCCCTTCTTAAGTTATCCTGATGTACACATTTCTGCATGCAGTTTTGCCTAGTATACATATTTTTGAAAAGCTCTTCCAATACGATTTTCATCAACAAATACATGCATTTTAGGCATGCATTTGCCCTAGCGTATACATTTTTGCACATGCCTGGAGAACTGCACTGAAAAAAATTCAGAGGGGTCTGTATTTTGATTTGCGGATTGTTTCAGAAATAGTGCAAATTAGATCGCTTTGTTCCTAAATATGAACTGCAGCAAATTTGTCCCCCATTTCAAAGCATGACTGCTCCCCAAAAGAGCAGCCCATGCCTCTTCTTCCTATCTCCTTTGGTAAGTCACAAGAAAGGTAAAGTGATTTCACTATGTGCTTCTCTGCCTCCACAACAAGCAACAGCCAGTGGAGTGGAGTGAAATTCAGGAAGCATGTAGTATGGTGATGTTACATTACGTGTTTTGTAGTAGTGGAAGTCACAGCGGAGGGAGGAGGAGGAGATAGAGGACCGGAGATGCAGCCACTTGTTTGCAGTAAGCTTTAGTTCTATCCAAAGCGAAGGAAGGCAAGTGGATAGCAATTTCATTCAAAACTTGTCTCCATAATTTGTTTCAATTCAGAACAATGAGTTTCAAGGTAGCACAAGTTTCATCTTTGTGTTGCAATTTGATGAATTTTTATTGATAAATAATAATATAATCTAAATATCTGAATACAGAGATTCACATTCAAGCAGAAAATATTTCTACTCATACAGGTTAACGGGGCATATCATGGTTAAAAATAAATCACACCCTTAAAAGCACTGTAGCAAATGCACAGGAACATGAACCACATTTGAGCATTCTTTAAAAGCTAAAGGCTGTACTCAGGAATACACTAGATAAACTGGAGGTCTGGGGACAATTTTAGTTCCTGCTGCAGCCGTGCTTCTTGCTGCAGAAGTCTTACAGTTAGAGAATTGCAATTTTCTTCCTTATTGGATCATGGAAAATGTATTAGTGAAGACTGAAATCAAATGAACATTATAAGCCTTTCTCCCTGGGCAGGGAGAGAAGGGATCTGGTTTTGGTCATCCATTTTGGATTCATTCTGTGTCTGCTGAAGTGAACAGGTTGCTGGACATACTTATTATGGTGGTCTTCAGTGTCTGCGTAACCTTCTGCATCCACATGAAGTGAGAATGTGTGGCAAACTTATTCATCACTTCCCACTACATTGCTCCTGTTCTGTGGAATGGCATTCCTATCAAGATATGACAGGCACCCACTGTCTGCACTTTCTGACAGGCTTTCCCAGCTGGGTATATGGGTCTTTGCTGAAAGTGTCTACTTTATTAGGGCTTTTGTCTTGTTTTAAATGTATCTGATGTTTTTGTATTTAACTGCTTTTTAATCATCTTATGTGTGGAGTGCCTTGAGATGGCTGTTTGTTTAACACATCATCATCAACCACAATATGCCCAAAACAAAACACTCAATCTGTATTGAAGCAAAACAAAAAGTTGTGCTAACTAGCACCAAGGAAAGCTATCAGAAGTGGAATTTCACCTTAAGCAGCCAGTCTCTTACTAGCTCCTAACTCATGCAATGCTACCAATACTTTGCTGTGAGACCCATCAAACACAGCCAGGTTCATTTTTATTTATTTTTTTTGTTAAATGTGCACAAGACTATGCTGTAGGTGCTCCCTTTACCATTTCAGAACAGTTATGATTGATAAAGTAAGTAAGCAAGAATATACCACTCACACGAGTGGCTTTTAGGACAGCAAAAAACACTGAAAATTACATCCCACCCCACTTCAAGGCTTCTTTAGGTATTCTAGGGACTTGGGTTCCCTAAGTACCAGAAAACTTTCAACACAGCAGCCAAATCCCAGAGGACCACTATTAATATACAAACTTGATTATTAATAGCTTTCCCACCAAATTTTTCTATATTAGACTTGCAGCAATGAAATTCAGTGAGTAGCATGACTACAGGCTTTAGAAAACTACAGGGAGCAATCCATTTTATAAGAGTTATGGACTGCATAACGTACTGCATTGCCATTCTATGCCTTCTTTTGTAATACAGTATGTGAAGAGAGTACTGTATTTAAAACCAGAATTTTGGCATAGACAATGTGCTCAGTCCAAAGTGGAAGGTCCAGCACCATTTCCTGAATTATAGACCATAAAATTTGATATCTATTAGAGCCCTGGTGGTTTTCAGATTCTTTTCTAGGAAACTGGGATTCTTTGAAAGTACATCCTTAAAAGTTTCTTTAATGGCAAGCTGAGCTTCCCTGAATATAGCTTGCTCACCACAGCTGATCTGTCCCTTTATTACACAGCTATGGAGAGGTTTTGAGTGTGTTCTAGTTCACTGTGCACACTCAGTCACATATTGCTGGCAAAGGGGGAATAGTGTCAATGAGTTCAGCTGGAACTCTGTACATGCCTCGAGAATATGTGTGATTTGGCTTTGCTCTGAGCAAAGAATGTGCCGTTATGGTACAGGCTGTGCTAGTAGCCTGCTTTGATTTCAGCATACGTCAGTCACAAGCAGGTTGCAATTATCTAACTGATTCCCTGGACGCCATGTTATTTTACTTTGGGAACCGTCACAGCTCCTAAAAGGGATTTTTTTGTTTTGTTTCAGAACCAAGGTTTGGTGGGTTCACAAGAACCAAGGGAAGCAATGGTGGTGGTGAATCGATTTGGAGTTGGGTGACTGGCCTCCCCAGTGAAAGCTAGGATCCTGCCATTGTTCCAACAGGTGGAAACACTATTTTAAATATTTTTAAAATAGGTGGAAACACATATTTTAAATACCTAAACTCCTGCTGAAGCATCCAAGCATCCAAGTTGTGGCTCTCACCCTGTTGCTATAGCAAACCATTGTGAAACCATGATCCAAAGTATTCTTCCTATTCTTTTTACGTAAAGGTAGGCTAATATATATACAGGGACGCGGGTGGCACTGTGGGTAAAAGCCTCAGCGCCTAGGGCTTGCTGATCGAAAGGTCGGCGGTTCGAATCCCCGCGGCGGGGTGCGCTCCCGTTGCTCGGTCCCAGCGCCTGCCAACCTAGCAGTTCGAAAGCACCCCCGCGTGCAAGTAGATAAATAGGGACCGCTTTCTAGCGGGAAGGTAAACGGCGTTTCCGTGTGCGGCTCTGGCTCACCAGAGCAGCGATGTCACGCTGGCCACGTGACCCGGAAGTGTCTCCGGACAGCGCTGGCCCCTGGCCTATATAGTGAGATGGGCGCACCAACCCCAGAGTCTGTCAAGACTGGCCCGTACGGGCAGGGGTACCTTTACCTTTACCTAGGCTAATATATGGACTGGACTCTGTAGTTTCTCTCTAACCTTTGCATCTCCATTATCTCAGCCAACTCTGGCTTTCATGAGATGGAAAGAACTATTGCATGTAACATTTTCTCATCCTGGTTTCCCTGCTCTCACCATAGCAAAGCTGAGTCTCTTAACTCCATGTTCAGAAATGCTTCACTTCTAGTCCTTCCCCTTTTGTTTCTGCAGTAGTAATAAATTATATACTCCATATGGTATTTTGAGCCACAAAAACAGTTGTCATTGCTTCTAAATCATTTTACCTTGGCATGATCTTACCCCTAAATACCATTATTCATTTGTAAACAAACATTGCAATTGCAACAGCAAGAGCGGTTATTGCTTTTATTGGGTTTTACTGATTACCGCTAAAAGCCGCAAAGTAAACAAGCCAATCCCAGTTAATGCCATCATGTCTGTAGCATCCAATTTTCTCCACTAAAGATCCCTAGATGAGTATTGCTAATTCGCCCAAATTAGCCATTTTGTGAGTACACGTGTAAAATACATGTTCAAATAAATGTGTACAAAGGCACACACACTTATCAGTAATAACAGGGCTGGCCACTGGTCTGGGGACAATAGAATATATCCCAGAATCCTACGCAATGAAGTGGGAAAATTTAAAACCACAAAACTAGAACATTTGTAGCTCTATATGGAGGTGAATATACCAGTGATATAATTTTAGATTTTTTTCTTCTCCATAGTATTCTTTTTAAGGTTCCTAAATCATTATTACATTACCACAGCAATCAGATTTGCTTTTTGAAGCTGTAGGTGCAACGTCTGCTTTCAGATTTGTACCTCAAATTTTTGGACAACACTGAACCACAGGTGAGGACCACAGATGTAAGATTGCAGCTGATTCCAGTGTTTCCTTGAGCCCAGCAGGGCCAGATTAACAAGGACCTCCTTAGAAGGCATGTTGGCTATTCTTGTGGGATGCTCTCCCTAGGGAGGTACACCTGACACCAACTTTATCTAGTTTTACGTGACAGGCAAAGATTTTTCTATTGCTACTAATAACACTGGGCAACAATTTTTTACTTTTTGAATGTTGTCTAGATTTCTACAACTGATTTAGGGTATTTTTGCACTGCTGAATCAGGAAATGGCATCCGTTTCTCTCCATCAGGTCAGGTTTACTGTAAACTGAATGGTGGGCATTGATAAAGGTAAGTACACGTAAATTGCATGTTGCTTCACCATTTTTCAAACTTCAGGGCTTGAACTTCCGTTTCTTGGAACTCCTGGAATGCTCAGCGGCAGGGAGGTCTCTCTTCAGAGTCCAAAAGTAGTCAGCCATCATGACTGCGTCCCAGCGACCTTGATACCTGGTCTCCATCTCTTTCATGTCCTGATGGAATCTCGCCCCCTGCTTGTCACTCATTGAACCCAGGTTCTCAGGAAACCAGTCCATATGTGAAAATAGGTAGTGCATCTTGATGCTCATGTTGCAGCCCAGGTTTCTGAAAGCAGTCAGCATGTTGTTCACAAGTTCTGCGTAGTTTCCGTCCTTATTGTTGCCAAGAAAGTTCTTCACTACCAGAACAAATGCCTTCCACGCTTCCAGTTCCACTTCGTTCATTGAGTTTCCGAACTCTGGATCTCTGATGAGCTGACGGATCTGAGGACCGTCAAAGATGCTAGCTTTCAACTTCTCCATGGTCAATCCTGGAAAAGCCTGGCACAAGTAAGTGAAGCAGTCACCATCCTTGTCCAGAGCCTTGGTGAACTGCTTGATTAAGCCAAGCTTGATGTGCAGTGGTGGGAAGAGTATTCTGTCTCTGTCCACCAGAGGGTCGTTGATGACGTTCCTTTCTTTGCAAGGCACCAATTCCTCCCGCATGAGCACGGTCCCTACTATCCCACATGCACAGAAAACATGGGTACTTGGTGAAGCCAGACTGTTGTCCCAACAAAAAGTTCACCATCTTCAGGTCAACACAAATAAACCACTTATGCTGATCATAACCAATTTTCTCCAGCACATACTTCACCGCTTCATAGTTCTCCTTCAGTGTAGTCAAGTGAGCCAGGGGTATAGAGGCAAACTGGTTGCCGTTGTGTAGCAGAACACATTTCAGTGACCGCTTGCTGCTGTCAATGAACAGTCTCCAATCTTTGGGTTCGTACTGTGGCACTCCAAGCTTGAGCAGAAGCTGCGCAATATCTGCACAATACACCAAGTCCTTCTCTTCCGAGAAAAAACGGAGGTACCCTTGATGCCTGTTGCGGAAGAAGCTGATGCGAGCACTGTCAGAGAGGAGGTTTTTTTCCCTTCAATCTGGATGCCAACAGTTCGGCAGAGTCCTTTGACAAGCTGAGGTTGTGAACTAGATCATTCAACTCCTTTTGGGAAAATGGATGTGGAGCATCATCTTCAAGAACCACTTCTTCTTCTTCATGTCCTTCAACACTGGAAGCATCTTCGTCACTAATCTCAGGAAGTTCTCTGAATATAGGCACTGGAATTTCATCACAATGAGCTACAGGACGACGTGCTGATTGAAGATCAGGATTAACTTAGTTTTGATCCCCCAACTTTATGCTTTTCCGCACCAATTTATGGAAGATTTCGAGGTTTTATGACTTCAAACTGATCCCTTTTTGACATAATCACCCAGAACTATCAGACCTAAATACTTCTTGTCATTAAAATAATCATTTCCAATCAAAACAATTATTCGACATGGCATTTTACCCCCACCAACTTCTTCTAAAATGCTCCACACAAGCGTACATGTGAACAAAAACGTAAAAAACCGACATGTGGCCATAGCTCAAAAACTTGACCTGATTGAGCAAAACCAATGTGATTTTTGGATTCAGCGCATCAGATTCATCCTAAATCAACTGAAAAAACGCAGACAACAAATTTGTTGTTGACCAGTGTAATATTTGCCCTTTGGTATTAGCTTTTTAAAGATCAGCACTAGCATCTTGAATTGGGTCCAGACATTAATAAGGGAGAGCATTTAAAGATTTCTTCTTTCAGATGCTGAAATGTATGAACGATACATCTTCTGTTTGTGTATGTCAGGTTAAAGTTACTCAGCTTTGAGAAAAGAAATGTCTCTCCAATGATCTTACAAGTACAGTCGCACCTTGGAAGCTGAACGCCTTGGCACTCGTACATTTTGGCTCCCGAATGCCGCAAACCTGGAAGTGAGTGTTCTGGTTTCCGAACGTTCTTTGGAAGCTGAACATCTGGCGTGGCTTATGATTGGCTGCAGGAGTGTCCTGCAGCCAATCGGAAGCTGTGGCTTCATTTCCGAATGTTTTAGAAGTTCAATGGACTTCCGGAATGGATTCCGTTCAGCTTTCAAGGTACGACTGTAGTAGAACCCTCCATTCATATTTCTGCATTATCTGTGCAATAATCCCATCAACTAAAATTGTGTACCATCAATCAGACTCTGGAATTCAACCTTCCTTCCTTCCTTCCTTCCTTCCTTCCTTCCTTCCTTCCTTCCTTCCTTCCTTCCTTCCCTCCCTTTCTCTCTCTCTCTCTCTGATTCACTAAAATTAGCTTTTGAAAGATAAGGAGGGATTCTTGACCTATCCCATGAGGATAAATTATTAGTGCGGTAAAAAGTGATGCTGAGAAAGATGGACTGTGAATGAATGTACAATGTAACAAGGAAGTCTATAATTGCTTGAAAAGTTAGCAAAGAACTAAGCTTACGTCACATCAGACACAGAAGGAATTATTTCTTTGTGGTTCCATAGACTAATTTTCATGATAATAAATCATCGGGTAAACCTTTCGTTCCAGTTTCAAGAGATTCCAATCACAATCATCCCTCAGCATTTGCTGCTTCCATGCACATAGTGATGCCTCTTATTGTATGATCAAAGGAAAGACAATCAAAAAACTGCATTTGTATAATTTGATTTAATAAGGGTAAGGAAACTATAGTATATGTTGTGTGTGTCATCCCCACAGGACTCCTGGGAATGCTAAGCATGCTTAAGGAAATGTTTTTTCCTAGGGGTTGTTTACACTCTCCTAGATTGGATCATTTTCACTATCCTCAGGCATGATTATAAGGATGTCTTTTCTAAAATGGGTTAGTATTAGTTGATAGAATTGCTATTCTTTACACAGCTTGCCTCAATGTCCCACAATGTCAAATAAATGTCAAATAAACTTCATATATAATACAAAATAAAACATATCTAAAAGTAATAAATATAATAGGAAAAAAAGGAGTAGCAAAAAGGAAGAGTGGATTTTAGGACAGGATTTCTGGAATCATCAAATCAAGTTTAAATCCATGCTCTAGGTTGTAATGTTTGTAATGAGAAAGGTCTGGCTTTCTGATGTTTATGGGGGCTGAAATGGGGATCAGAGGGAATGATGCTGTGATATCCCAGCATGCACTCACACCACCTGCTGTATTGTGGGAGCCGTTGTCTCCCAGCATGCACTGTGGAGCCATTACCGTAACTTCAGAGCACAGTGGTACCTCAGGTTAAGTACTTAATTTGTTCCGGAGGTCCGTTCTTAACCTGAAACTGTTCTTAACCTGAAGCACTACTTTAGCTAATGGGGCCTCCTGCTGCCGCTGCACCGCCACTGCACGATTTCTGTTCTCATCCTGAAGCAAAGTTCTTAACCTGAGGTACTATTTCTGGGTTAGGGGAGTCTGTAACCTGAAGCGTATGTAACCTGAAGCGTATGTAACCCGAGGTACCACTGTACTGCATTAACAGTTTGTTTAGCACTAGCCCATAAAAATGTCAGAAAATAAAAAAGATTGACATATTCTGCGAAATTCAAGTTAAAAGTCATCAATTACGCAAAAAACCATGGAAATAAAGCTTCAGAGAGAAAGTTTGGACTGCCCCCCCCCCCACTGAGTGCATGATCAGAAAGTGGAGAAACAGGAAGAACGTCTACTCAAAATGCCAAAACAGAAAAGGGCCTTAAGAGAAAAACCAGCAAAATGGCCAAACTTGGAGCAGAGTCTTAAGACAAGGATTATGGAGCAATGTCAAAGTGGGATAAGTGTGTCAACCAAGATGATACAATATGAGGCAAAAAGGTGTGCAAAGGAAATGAACATTGCTGACTTCATACGAAAGGCAAAATGGTGCTACAACTTCATGAGGAGAGAAGGCTTGGCTATGGGAACACGAACCAAGTTAGCGCAGAAAATGCCACCTGCTTATGAGGATAAAATTCAAGCATTTCATTTCTATGTCATAAAACTCCGGAAAACATATGCTTTTGAACCAAGTCAGATTGCAAACATGGATGAGATGCCTCTCTATTTTGATGTGCCTTCCAACAGAACTGTTGATATGAAAGGGATCCAAACAGGGGCAATTAAAACAAGTGATCATGAAAAGACCTACTCTACTGCTGTCCTTTCATGTTGTGCAGATGGTACCAAACTGCCTCCTATGCTCATTTTAAAGAGGAAAACATATCCTAAAGAGACCATGCCACCTGGCATTTTTGTCCAAGTTCATGAGAAGATTTGATGGCTATTTTGTTTGCAAAGATTTGGTGCAGGTGACCTGGAGGGCTCTTGAAGAAGCCAGCTCTGCTCATGTATGATCAGTTCCATGCACATTTAACGGAAAAGACAAAAAGGGATGCAAAGGATTTGCGAACACACCTAGCCGTTATTCCTGGTGGACTTACAGGTCAGCTGCAGCCACTAGTTGCTTCAATCAACAAGCCATTTAAAGCACTGGTGAAAGAAGAATGGAATAAATGGGTGCAAAAGGCAGGTAATAACTTGACACCAGCGGGAAGAGTGGGGGGGGAAACCCCATTACTGAGGTCTGCAAATGGGTCATAAACTCATGGAGTGGAATCAAAGAAGAGCCATCAAATCCTTCAAGAAATGTGGAAGCAGCAATGCCATGGATGGAACTGAGGATGATCTCATATATACAGTAAATACAGTGACTCAGAAGACAGAAGTGATACAGTAGAGGTTGAAGAAAGTGATATGTCTGGAACTGAGAGTGAGGCATAGTTTTTTAGTGTTACCTACCTGTATGCACTCTTCTGTTTGTGCACATGTTTGCTGCAGTCATCGTTTTACATGCATACTTACTAACTACTGTATTATTGTCACTTAGGACCTCTGCGAAGGTTCCATTGCTTTGATTTTGCCTTCTGTTGACTCTCTATGCCTCTGCGTAGGCAAATGAGACATTATAATCCTTGCTGGCCCTATGGCTGTTCTTATACTGCACGTTATAATAACGCTGACTAGCTCCCTAAAAATAAAAAATAATATTACCTACCATAATTACAATACTAAATATATCGGTAAAGTTGTTCTGTTTGATGTTTAAATATATGGTACTAAATATACCAGTGTTTTGAATATTTAATAAAATATCAGAGTTGTTCTGTCTGGTGTTTAAAATACAGTAATTATTTCTTAATTTTGGGCTCAAAAACAGGGGTCGTCTTATACATAGTGACGTCTTATACATGGAAAAATACAGTACTTGATGTAGCATCGCTTTGACATACTGTGACAAGCTTAAAATGGCAGATCACTCATAGCCACTTGCCACTGTAACTAGGTAAATCCAAACATAGGAGTGGGCTCAGGACCAGACCAGACACCTGTGCTGTGAACCCAGCAAGTGCGCCTCAAGGATGTCAGGGGCTGATGCTGGGCTGATAAATAACCATGTGCAAAAATATGTTAGGCTAAGCTAGGGGTGAGGAGGCCAAACTGAGGTCACACTAGCAGGAGCAGTTCTCCATACAGTTGTGAACTCACAAAAGTGATAGTGAGGGAAAACAGGTCACTTGTGTGTATGCCCCAGCTCTTTGCTGAAAGCAAATCACTGACAAGCTTCCTAAATTGAATCCAGTGATCTATCTCTCAGGGAAGTTCCTGGTTCATTGATCAAAAGGAAGGTGTGAGGGACTGCTGCCGGTGTAATAGAGTTAATGAAGAGTTATTTGCCTTGCCAAATTGTGGGATCTCTTTATCAAGGAAGCCTAATAACACATTCTCTTTTCAAGACAAGTGCCAGAAGCTTTGTTTAAAGACTTCCATTTTATGGCTTAAAAGTAGCAAATAAGCTACACAGAAATAGGTAGTTTTCTATTTGTCACCATCATTTCTTTCTCTGCTCTGTTGGACACTTATTGTACGTATCATTACGTGACAAGAAAATGTCCCTTTCTTACCAGATTCTTCCTTGTGTGTGTGTGGCAGCACACAGCACTGCCAACTCAAATGATCTTCCACATTTATCTAGTTCAGCTGTCCACCTTGAAACAAAAATCCCTATATCCTATCATCTGCACTACACTAATAGAAGCAAGCAAGCAAACAAAATTATAGTTATCTGTAAGCAGAGGCAGGAGAGAGACATCGGTTTCATTTAGTTAATGCATTTCATAACCATGCCTTCTTCACAAAAGTGTGAAGAAATAATAATAATAATAATAATAATAATAATAATAATAATAATAATAATATATTTATACCCCACCCATCTGGCTGGGTTTCCCCAACAACTCTGGGCGGTTTCCAACAAAAGATTAAAAGTACATTAAAACATCAGTCATTAAAAACTTCCCTAAACAGGGCTGCCTTCAGATGTCTTTTTTTTTTTTTTTTAATTTTTCAACTCTTGTCCAATTTTTTATTTTTTTTTTATTTTTTTTTTTTAAATATTTTATTAAGGATTTTCTTGTTTTACAGAAGTGTAGTGCCTCGTTTTTTGTTTGTTTTTTCCATGTAACATTTTTACAAATCCATTTCATTTGTTGAGGCATTAGGGGGAGAAGAAAAAAGAAAGAGGGAAGAAAAGGGGGGGTGGAGAGAGGGAAGATGGATGGGGGTGGGGTCGGGTGGCGGTGTTTCTATTATGTTTAATGTGTGTAGAGTTTGGTGTCAGCGTTGTTTGTGTTCTAGACGTCAGATAGTTGTTTATCTCCTTGACATCTGATGGGAGCGCGTTCTATGTTGAAAACCATCAACATAGCATATAAATACCACACACACACACACACACACACACACACACACACACACACACAAACTCCAGTAGTAACTTGGAGCAGGGCTTTTAGTGTGGCTGCCCTTGTTCCGTGGAATAGCCTTCCTGTTGAGTGCGGACAGGCACTCACTACTTGCCCTTTCTGGAAACAATTTAAGACATTTTTGTTCCAACAGGCTTTCCCAGCTGGATAAATGGGCCTTCACCATGTGCAGGGGCAGAGGAAGGGGTGTGTGGTGGGCGTAGTCTGCCTCGGGTGTCACCACTGGGTAGGTGACAAAATGCTGGGCGACAATCACGGTGGGGCCTGCAGCGCGACCGAGCCACGCATCTCTCCTGGGAGTGACGCGGTGGCTTGGGTGCAAACAGGCTTCACGTTGCACAAATGGTCCGCCCGCTGCCTCCCACCCAGCTGTAGGGTGGCTGAGTGGGAGGAGGCAGGCAGACTCCAGAGGTCCCGCGGTGCACCCCACCCCTATGGGCGGCTCACCCCGCACTTGCCCTGCCGCTATGGGCAGCTTGCCCTGCCCCAGGTGCCCGAGTGGCTTCCTCCACTGCTGACCATGTGTGTCCACTTGCTAGGGATTTAGTTCTGTTTTAAATGTGCCTATGACAGTTGGAAGGGCGGAAGGCAGGGGGACCAACTGTAGGTGGAGCCAGAGCCAAGTACCGTATTTTTCCTTGTATAAGACTAGGTTTTCTCCCTAAAAAATAATGTCCAAAATTTGGGGGAGTCTTATACACGGGGGCCATCTCCCCCCATTTTCTTAATCGGAATCTCCAGAAATAGTGTGTAAGAAATAGTATTATATATATATGTTGTTGTTGTTGTTGTTCTCTAGTCGTATCCGACTCTTCGTGACCCCATGGACCAGAGCACGCCAGGCACCTCTGTCCTCCACTACCTCCCGCAGTTTGGTCAAACTCATGTTAGTAGCTTCGAGAACACTGTCCAACCATCCCGTCCTCTGTCGTCCCCTTCTCCTCGTGCCCTCCATCTTTCCCAACATCAGGGTCTTTTCCAGGGAGTCTTCTCTTCTCATGAGGTGGCCAAAGTATTGGAGCCTCAGCTTCAGGATCTGTCCTTCCAGTGAGCACTCAGGGCTGATTTCCTTAAGAATGGATACGTTTGATCTTCTTGCAGTCCATGGGACTCTCAAGAGTCTCCTCCAGCACCATAATTCAAAAGCATCCATTCTTTGGCGACCAGCCTTCTTTATGGTCCAGCTCTCACTTCCATACATCGCTACTAAGAAAACCTTATACATGGGGGTGTCTTATAGACGAAAAAATATGGTAATTCTATTTTTGTCCCCATCCTCCTCTCTGGGCCATCGCTTGATCAGGTTGCAAGCAAGAAGGCAGGCAGGCAGGGCCTGGCTAAGGGCAGACTTATGTCTCTTTTGTTCTAATGGACCAACTTTCACTGCAGCTTCCAATACCGAATCAGACTACACTTCTATGTCTCTGTGTAGGCTTAGGATGGTAGAACCTCAATGTATTCTGAACGAACACGGAGTAGGAAAATAGATGTTACCAGTGTTTTTTTTCTGGGGGGGTATGCTGGGGTATGCATACCCTTAAACATTTTGTGAATCTAAGTTTGGTCTCATTGAGGGCAGTATTTCAATATGAGTAAGAAAATGAGAGTACCCCTAATCATTTTTTCCAGAAAAAAGCACTGGATGTTACAACAAGTGTTGAAACTTTACAATATGCATCTGAACGTCAACAGATAACCAAAACCATTCAACATTTGATGGTAAGCAAGACACATCATTTAATGCTGGCTATCGTATTTAAATTTACATCACAAACTTATGTATGAGAAAAGACGTATCTATTGTCGGCCAGCCAAAAATCCATCTGGATTTGTCAGTGTTTATACAAGAATGTCAATGTTTATCATATTTTTGCATGTTAGGAAGATATACGCATGTAGAACTGCACGTGCCTGTGGCCTCTGAAACTCAATCATTTCAGCCCATGTCTGAGGAGAGTTACACAATTTCAGACTTTTTCAACACCTTTTGAAATCCCACATCACCTCCCAGCAATGATAGCCACAAGAACCACAAGCAGAACTGGCCAAAATTAGTCATTAATAACACCAGTTGCAAAATTCCATACATTTCCAGTAAGTGGCACAAACCTATTTTTTTTCCGATTCCCATTTAATTTATTGCACCTTAAAATAATCTGGTGCTTTTGGCTGGACTGCATCCCTTATTACTTTTGTTTTCCTTTGAAAAGAGAGAAACCAAAATTTTAAACCAGAGATTGAAATTCTGGGAAGTGGAACCATGTGTGGGAAATGTGTGAAGACACTGAGGAATATGCTGTAAACAGTGACAAGATTGTTGAACCAGCTGCAACCTGCCCTTGTGGTGTAGTGGCTAGAGTGTTGGACTAGCACCTGGAAGCCTAGGGTTCAAATCCCCACTAGACCATGGATTTCACTGGATGACCTTAGACCAGTCACAGCCTTGCAGCCAAACCTACCTCACAGGGTTGTTGTGGGGATTAAATGAGGAAGGGGAGAACCATGTATGCCACCTTGAGCTCCTTGGAGGAAAAAGTGGGATATAAATGCAATAGATAAACATAAAAAATTACAATGTGGTCCCCATTACCTTTGTGGATAAAATAATTTGGTTTAATTCAGCAATTTGATCAAATAAATCTAAAACTCTTATGGACCTGCAGTTAATCCCTGTGGCTTCAATCCTTCAGCAACAGCAATTTAGATGAGGGGTGTGTGTTTGTGATTTTTATTGTAATCAAGGATAAAAGAGTTAACACCTTGTGGCGATCACACAAGGTCCCCGGACGTTTAACGGTCTAATGTTCCCTGTGCCACTGTGCTCGCTTCCCCGCTGCCACCAACCAGTTACTCTCTGGTAAAACACTGACTCAGTTTATCGTTTCTCCGATAATATTCCTGTCAGTACCTTAACTTTAGTTTCTTTACTGGCCTATACCTTCCTAATACCTTCTGACTGATTATCTCAACTGACTCCTCTTAACAAATTTTCTCACTCTCTCACACCAGACTAGCCCAAGCCACAGACTTATCTTATCTGTCTCCAGACTGTCTTCTCAACCACCCTAACTCTAACTCCAACTCCCCCTCAAAAAACCTCTGTGCTTAAACCTTATATACAGTTAACTCTGCCCCCTGGGTTCCCACTAATTTTACAATTAGTTAACTCTTTCCCTATGAACCCAGTATGATGTCACACACCTAGGAGGGCAAACGCCACACACTCCTTTCCCAATTTCATGAATTTCCTAATTTCCTAATTTCATGAATTGAATTTCATGAATTTCTTTCCTAATTTCATGAATTGAAAGTAAACATTACAGACACCCCTCCATGAAATACAATCCTGCATTTCACGTATTAGATTCAAGGAGCCTAATTTTGTGCAGGATTGCATCCTAAAATACCTACTGTTGACTCTCTATTTTTCTTGCTAATTTTTCTAAAGGGCATCTCTGTAAGTAAAAATAGATTTTGATTAAGTGATTGTGGTTGGGGCAGAAAAGGAAGCTACCATCAGGTATGTACATAACGTGATGACAAGCTATTCTTAAAGTGCAATTATCAATTGAGTATTTATCAAGTAATAATTAAGCGAAGTTAAGCGTGGTCCCGAAGGAATCATTCCCAGGCCAGGGCTTGATCATCATTTTTATTAATGACTTGGACTCAGGAACAGAGAGCGAGTGTGCTCATCAAATTAGTACACTGTGCTAAACTGGAAGGATCGCCAATACTTTTGAGTTTATCAGGAGGGTGCATAATTATCCTGGTAAACTGGGTAATTGGTCTGAAAATGAAAGAAAAAGAAAGCAAATTCAGCAAAGGCATTCACACACCCTGCAATGTTTCACAGACGAGAGCAGGAGCCTGAATGTAACACACCAGGAACCCTATTCCTGCACCCAGTCCCACACTGGGAGCCACTACCCAACGCTTCCTCCTCCACCACCGTTACTTGCTGCTGCAGGTTCCACTCTGCTTGCTGTGAGCTATATTGTTAAAGAGCCTGTGTCCAATGCTCATTTAAAAGCTAAGGGGGCATTTGTTCATTTGGTTTAACAAAGTATGTGTTTTCAATCGTTCAAAATCTAAATCACCGGTTGCAGCATCTGAAGAACATTCCGCCAAGCAGCCCAGATGTTGCCGAGACAGCGGCGTGAAGAGAGGCAGCGTGGGAAAACCCTTGGCATTGACTGGCACATTCCAAAGGTGGTCCAAGGAGGGAGGGAGGGCTTGATTCCTATATAAGGAACAGCCTGCCTTCCCTCCAGCCTCTCCGCTTTGCAGCAGCTTCCCAGTGTGCTTTGGGGTCGCCACTAGGAGACTATGTAGGATTCCCCCCCCCCATCTGCTTCATTCACACTTGACAGGGTGCAAGTCGGACTACTGTGTTGTTTAAATAGGTAAATCTGCTTGATTTTGTCACTTTTGGCAGTTTAGATGTGGGGAAAGAAATAGTTTGGTTGAGCCTGGTGATACCCTTTCAGCACCTTTCATGAGATTGGTCAGCCCGGAGGCTCACTTTTTGGACTCCACAGTTCAGAGGGTGAGGTGGTATTATTATTATTATTATTATTATTATTATTATTATTATTATTATTATTTGAACTTATACACCGCCCTATACCCAAGGTCTCAGGGCAATTCACAACAAGACCACAACATATCAAAATTCACAACAAAAGCAATAACCCAATAACCCCCCCCCCAAAGCCACATTTTAAAATGGTGTTGGATGTCAATAAGATCAACCAAAGGCCTGGTTAAAAAGGAGGTAGGGGCCTCCTTTGAAACCATACTCAAATCAAGTAGGCTAGGGAGCTATTCCCTAATTCCTTGGGTAAGGCTGGGTCTCCCAAAGGCTATAGTTATCCAGTATAGTCAGTTCCCGCCCCACAGTCAACCCCCTTCTGCCGATTTTAATTGAAGGTTATATAAAAGTGGCCTAGTTTATGTGTCTGCCTCTTTATTTGCCTACTGGGAAACACATGTAGCAGTCTGTACATGAGAGTGGATAACCTATGGCCCTCCAGATGTTGCACAACTACAACTCCCATCAGTCCTAGCAATCATGGCCAAGGCCAACAATGATGGGAGTTGTTGTACAATGAGGTCTCATGTGCCAAAGGTTTCCCACACCTGAGTCACATGGATGCGGACTAGAGACGAGATGCATCCAGTCTTCACTCAGATATCTAACTTATAGAGCAGGGGTGGGGAACTGGTGGACACCCAGATGTTGTTGGATTGACTCGTGACTCTCTTCGTCCCTGATCATTGCTGGCTGGGGCTGATGGGAGTTGGAGTCAGTCCAACAAGATCTGCAGGAGCCCCTCTCCTGTTCTGGAGACTTCTAGGACAGGGTAAAGGACTGAAGAATGCCGACTCTGGTAACTCTTGTAACTCACATTAACAAACATGTTAATAAGGCATTTCAAAACACAAAAAAAGTAAGCCAAGTGAGAGTAATCTACCAGGGATTATTCCTGATACAGAATAACACGTTCCTACAGGACTGAAATTTCTCATCTTCCCTTCACACTTTGGGTATTTAAGAGGTGATTTATTTATTTTTTAAGATGCATTTATATTCAGCCTATCTTCCAAGGATAAAAATGCCATACATGTTTCTCCCCTCTCTGAGCTTTATCTTCACAACAATCCCGTGAAGTAGGTTAGTCTGAGAGACAGTGACTGGCCAAAGGTCAACCAGTGAGCTTCCTTGTGAGTGAGGATTTGAACTCTAGTCTCTCATATTCGAGTCCAGCACTCTAATCACTGCCTCCACATTGGCTTTTAAGAAGCTATAATCAGGCTATTTGAATTCCTAGAGACGCTAATTCGGATGCCCTCACAACATATTGTACAAATACCAAGGGTGCTTCAAAATCAGTGTTCATTGTGTGGTTGGTGCTTCTCATGCATGCCAGTTATTCAGTCTCCACATGATGCCATTGCTATCAAAATTCCAGTTTGTATCCCTCCCCTCGCCCCTGATTTAATTTGGATATACCCTTTTGGCAGAAAACCCAACTATATCTCTCTATCTCTACCTATCTCTATATATCTAATGATCTATTTGATTCGTGTGTTTGCAATATTAAACCCCCATCTGGAAGCACCCTGAGAGATTTGAGTGGCAAATCAGGAAGGCTCAGCCTCCCTCCCCCACCCTGTTTGAAGCAAACCTCTGCCTTGAATATAGTGGATGGTTATAGGCATTCCACATTCTCATAAACTCAGACCCTCCCCTGCAATCTGAGAAGAATAAAACTGATCTACCTTACAGGATTATTTGCCATATAATTACAAACAAGATTACAGGATTACAAACAAGAGAATGTGCAGGAAATGCTTTGAACGCCCTAAATTGCCTCATGAATGCCGACCAGTATAACGGTTTGGAACTGCCGTACGAACAAAATTATATTAGCGATACGTTAAAATGCGATCTCACTTCGCAAGGAACTGCCAGCATTTTGCCATTTCTGGAACAAAATCAAACCGCGGACTTGACCAAGTATCTAGGTACTTAATGCATGCACTAAATAAATGCACTGAACCTGCTCTCTCGCTTGTGCCTGTTACAATGGGACTTACTGATGGAGAGAAGCACCGTGCAGTGAATCCACTCTTCAAATGAGGCAAATCAGCATCAGTCCGATTGTCTGCTTGCATCTGCTTGAGGCTGAGCATGGCAGGAATTAAACGGTAGCAGTGTGAAGCCTGTGATGATCTTGCCATGAAGAAAGACGTACACTAGATGAACCTCTCCCGAGTTCAAAAAGCAGCATTACAGCAAACATGGCTCATCACTGAATTTTTCATTCAGTCTGCATTTCTCTTCCGCCTCTCCTCACCCAGATATTAACGTCCCTATCAGTGCGTGCACAAAGGCTCAGGAATTGTCGCTTGAACATTCCAGTCTTAAACACGGCTCCTTTTCCCCTGAGAATGGCAGAGCAGATTCTGTGCCAGAAGGCTCTGTTTGGGGGAATCCCCTGCTGGGAAGTGCAACAACCAGGCCCAGCAGGGCTGTGCGAAAGATAACATGACCTGGGTCTATAATTCCTGGCACTTCTTTGCTTTTTTGTGGTAGCCTGACCTTCAATACATCCCCCTGGTGACCAAACATCATCCAATGCGACAACTTTAGGGAATTAATAGAAAGCCGGCTTCCTCAATTCAACTGATTGGAACTAATATTTTCTAAAACAGCATCAAGCCAAACCAAGTCTGAACCAAAAGACAAGTGAAAGAAGTGGGTCTTCAAGGCTTTTTTAAAAAAATATATAAAAAAGTTTGGTATCAATGTGGCCACAAGTACCCCTATGAAGAGGGAGTACCATAAGCAATGGGCCACCACTAAGAAGGCCCTGTCTCTTGTGCCTGTCTTTAATTAACTTGAGAAAAGTTAATTAATTAAAAGTTAATTTTGGATTTTGCTGGTATTGTGTAACCATTCTAGCCTCCTAGCTTGACTTGTACGGGAGCTTCATTATGTTTTTAATTAATTGATAAAAACAGGAGGTTTTCTGCTGAAAAATATACAACAGAAAATTTTCTAAATTGGGGATGCCTTGATCAGGGCAAAGCTAGATTATTTATTTATTGAATTTATATACCGCCCTATACCCGGAGTTCTCAGGGCAGTTCACAGAAAATATCACAATAATATAAAATCAAAATAAGAATAATAACCCAAAAACACCCCCTCCCAAAAAGAGCCACATTTTAAAATGGGTATAGGATGTCAATCAGGTCAATCAAGGGCATGGTTAAAAAATAATGTTTTTGCCTAGCGCCTAAAGGTGTATAATAAAGGCACCAGGCGAACTTCCCTGGGGAGAGCATTCCACAGATGGAGAGCCACTGCAGAGAAGGTCCGTTCTTGTGTTGCCACCCTCCAGACCGCTTGAGGAGGAGGTTTAGGAAGGAGGGCCTCAGAAGATGATTTCAGGGTCTGGGTTGGTTCATATGGAAGAGGCAGTCTTTGAGATTAGACACCATTCATACAGTTATCAGTCTGGATCACGACCCTAGCAAGTGGAGCAAGAGGTCCATTTGTGCCACACAGAGGTCCCACACACCTGCTATTCACGTTAGAAGAAAAACTTCCATTGGTGTAAATAGAGCTTTTACCCCAATGCAAGTAGAAGGTAAGCTCAGAAGGGAGGGGTGTATGCAAGAGAACCATTTGGCTATGCTCTATTTCCACTGGCAGGAGCACCATGTCTCTGAATACCAGTTGCAGGGATCTGCAGGTGGGCAGAGTGCTGTTGTGCTCATGCCCAGTTGCAGACTTCTCACAGGCATCTGGTTGGCCATTGTGAGAACAGGATGCTAGACTAGGTGGACAACTGTTCTGATCTAGCAGTCTTGCCTTATATTCGTATATATGCTGCCTTGGGTTTCATGATGGAAGAAAATCTGAATGTTAGTTTTTTTAAAAAAAATAAGAAGTTATGTTTAGGGAGCTACAGCTGAAGAGCAGCTAACTAACGTTTTACATAAATAAGATTTTTTTTGTCTGTCTCCAGTCTTTGTGGGCTTTGAGCATGCAGCAGCCGTAGGAATACATTTGGCAAAGCTGATTTAGGCAGGGAACACTGTAACTGGATGCCAGCACAAGGTTATAAAATCTGCTGCCTGTCACAATTAGCAGTTTTGCGGTTATTGAGAACGCCCGACTGAACAAACTCAGCAACATCTGTTGAACCTGCTGCCTTCGCTGAGATGCAGACTGGGGTTGTTCTCTCCCATTTTAAAAGTGTTTTAAAAGCGACAAAAGAGGGACAAAATGAATTGGGGAAATCATGCAATGTAATTTGTTCATTGGATGAAGCCGGCTGGCTATTGGAGGGTCATATTCAAAGCCAAATGAAACATACAAGGGAAAATGGGGACAGGCTTCATGTTAAATGGTGATGAAGGAAAGAATAATCTAGCAGTTCATGAGATATATGAGTAATCCACTACTAAAAGGTTCAGGGACATGCTGCACCACAATTTTTTGAAAGATGTAACACACACACACTATACTGAAGGGTCTTAATTTCTTATTTGCTACTCTCATTCTCTATGTTACTCACTCATACTTGAATACAGTCAGAATTTCATTATATACAACAACACTAGCCAAGTTAAGAAATGGGCACGTGTTAATTGGGTCTTACTCCCTAGGAAAGCTTCATCTGCACAGAGCTGTAATTCTCAGAGTGGTTTAACAATCAATCCCTCTTTCCAGGGAACTGTAGCTCTGTGATGGGAATAGGAGTTTCGGCATCCTTAATAAAACTACTGTCCCCAGCCAGGATTTTGGGGAAAGCTACAGATGTTTAAGGTGGAATGATATGGCTTAAATCACCTTTAGGAAAACGCCTTTAGCTCTCAAAAATGGCCCATCTTGATCCAGTCAACTGAACCTCAATATAAAGTATAAATTAATCATACAGGAGGAATCACTAAATATAGTGGCAATCCACTTATTAAATATACAGTGGTACTGATAGCTGAAGAATTGATGCTTTTGAATTATGGTGCTGGAGGAGACTCTTGAGAGTCCCATGGACTGCAAGAAAATTAAACCTATCCATTCTTAAGGAAATCAGCCCTGAGTGCTCACTGGAAGGACAGATCCTGAAGCTGAGGCTCCAATACTTTGGCCACCTCATGAGAAGAGAAGACTTCCTTGAAAAGACCCTGAAGTTGGGAAAGATGGAGGGCACAAGGAGAAGGGGACGATAGAGGACGAGATGGTTGGACAGTGTTCTCAAAGCTACCAGCATGAGTTTGACCAAACTGCGGGAGGCAGTAGAAGACAGGAGCGCCTGGCGTGCTCTGCTCCATGGGGTCACGAAGAGTCGGACACGACTAAACAACAACAACAACAACCTTGGTTGTCGAACTTAATCTGTTCGGGGAGTCTATTCTACTCCCGAAATGGTTCAAAAACCAATACGCGACTTGCGGTTGGCTGCGGGAGCTTCCTGCACTCAAGCGGAAGCCAAGTCGGACGTTCAGCTTCCAAAAAGCGTTCACAAACTTGAACACTCACTTCCAGGTTTGCGGCGTTCAGGAGCCAAAAGGTTCAAGTACCAAGGCATTTGACAACCAAGGTATGACTGTAGTTTGAGGATATGATCAAAGGATATGGAAGCCCTATGCTAGGACTCCACACATCTCCATTATACTATCGACCATGCTTTCTTCTCTACCAAAATTCATGCCAAGAGCCTTTCCCTTGCCATATACAGTAGGGCTGGACTTTGGAACTGAAGTGCCCCAAATCTAAGACCCTGAGTCTGTCGAATATCACACCTGAGACCCCCTCAGCCAGCTTAGTAAGAGAAGCCACTGGGCAGCAGAGAGGGTGGTATATCAGTAGCAGTTAAAGGCGCCAAGTCCAGATTGTAGGTGGATATGCTTGGGCTCAGTGCAGGGTAGGCTCAGGGGATGCAACTCTCATGAGACATTAACATATGCTCATTTGTTGGTTAATGAATATCTGAACAGGGCTAATGCCAGCACTCATTGCCTCAGACTAACCCACATATTCCAATTTGTTGGCATGAACACTCCTTTTCAATAAATTGCTTTATTGGGTCTAGTTTTTTTCAACGTTAAATTCATTATAAAGTAACTTCTTAGTGACAGAGAATCTGCTTTGTATGTCGAAGGTCCCATACTCAGGGAAGGCTGACTGCTAGCCATGATGGCTGTGCTCTGCCTCCATAGTCAGAGGCAGTAATGCTTCTGAATACCAGTTGCTGGAAACAGCAGGAGAGGAGAGGGCTCTTGTGCTCAGGTCCTGCTTGCAGATTTCTCACAGGCAACTGGTTGGCCACTGCAAGAACAGGATGATGGAGTAGATGGCCCTTGACTAGATCTAGCAGCCTCTTCTAATCTTCTTATGTCGCCTGTCTGAAACCCTGGAAAGCTGATTCCAGCCTGTGTAGGCATCGCCAAGCTAAATTGACCAATGGTCTGACTCAGGATATGGCAGCAGTTACATTCCTGAGGAGTTTTACTTCATTACAATGCAAAGTGATAGGATATTGATGGGGCACCATTCCAATAGTTCTAACCCCACATATCAGGCTATTTTCTGTCAAGAGTTCACACATAAATTCTCCATTTTAAGACATTCTTTAATCTGGATTCTTATTTGTCTTTCAGATTCAGTCTTCATGAAGACGGGTGGAAGGCAGAAGGCAAACAGTGCAAGCCATGTATGCCAATTTAGATTAAACAAATTCAGCGGTACCAAAGTAGCTTTAATACAGTGCACTAAATTAAATACTTTGTGAACAGGAGACTTCAAGTCTCACAGCCCTATTAATGAAGTATTTAAACTAAGCCTCACATTATAGGATGGGGGCGCTCATCTCTGTCCTAGTTCATAGGACCACCAAGCCTTGTTTTCATTTGCACAAAGATTCCACACACGGTCTGCACAATTTGAAATCCACCAACCGAAACACAACTCGCCAGCCAGCACTGCAAGAATCCAAGAACCTAACTGCCATTGGTGCCTTTAAAAATCTGGTTGCCGGCAGCCTCCTTGCAGCAATGACAACGAAGTACTCTTCCTCCCTCCTATTTATTTAATTATTTGCAAAAATGTCTACATTGCCAGCTTCAAGAAAATGTCATGATGGTGAAAAGCCAACAACAAAATAACACCCAGAAAATAAATACAAAATGCACCACAAGCCTGTAGATTGGATTAATAAATCAATATAGTTGGATCACCCCAAAGGAAATGCCTGAGTGAAAAGTTTTAAGAAGGCATCTACCTGGTTCTTCCATTGTGCCAAGAAATGCATCCTTGCCATCAGACACATAGTTTGGCAGCTGTTTGACAATCCTGTTTTAGTAATGTCAGGCAAGCAGCAAAAAAAACAGAAGGTTTACCAGGTCTTTGGTGGGCTGATGCTAGTTTGGTGGGTCATCATTTGTAGATACTCAGAAAAGCAGGCTCAGCAGAAGGCACTGCTTCACTTTACATGGTGCAAACCACTTTTTGTGCTGTGGTAGGTAAAAATGATCAATAGGACCAGGCTGCTGATAGCTTTGCATGGATGCTTTGATCCATCATTGCCAATGCATCTATCAGATAACAGTGTTCTATCTTTCTTTCTTTAAAAAAAAGTTAAATTCTCCCTTCAATTCTGTTCCAATAAAAGCTGGATTCTCCATCCCATATACATCTTCATATGTTTATATATTTTACCAAATATATTTTGTTTCTGCTAGCCATGGTAAGGGGCAAGAGCTATGAGGATAATTGAAAACCAGTCTGACCATTCACAGAAATTCTGCTCTTCTCGAGTTGCTGGGATTTTGGTTCACCCCATGTTTTTGAAAACATCTTTGTGGCCTTAAAAGACAGAAACTTGCTTTTAAAATACTTTAAAAGCTGATGTGCTGAACCTCCTGATTATTGAAAAATGCTGCATTTGTGGATTGAAACTACAGAACACAGATGATGCTGCCTGCAGTATCCTATTTACTCTTTAACAACAACAACAATATTAGAAGCCTCCTCCTTGCACATTTGGGGCATTGCTGCAGACTGCATGGCATAGACAAGAGCCTTGGATGACTAGACAGGGATGGCCAGATCGGCACCATGAATGAGGAATGCTGACTTCTAAGCATGCACTGATGATAACTTTACCACGCACCAAAGCCTGGACCCTGCTGAATAGGCCTAGCATAGCTGTGTGTAATGGGAAGCCAAATTCAAGGTGAAAGTATTCTGGAGCCTCCTTTCTACAAAATTCCATTGCAGATGCCAGTCAGTCAGACCCAAAATCACCACCAAATTCTCTCATTTCTGCCCCCCTGCCTAGAATATGCTGTCAAGTTTATATGTATTGTCTTGTAAAAAGTCAACCCAAATGTTTGATTTGTCATGAAAGGCCATGTTTAGAAGCTGAAACAGTAGGCTATTGAGTATTGTCAAGGGTTATAGGTGGCTCTTCAACTCAATATTCACCGCTGGCACATGTTACCAGTACCTTTAGGTTGCTACTATTTTGCTTATCTTCTTTCTTCTAAAAAGCTTCACCTACTGATTCCTGTGTATTATGCTGATATTAAAACCAACGTCCAGACAAGTTTGAAACCCCTTCTACCTAGCATATACAATACATGTACCCTGCAACTCTTTGCAAGCCAATTAAAAATGCAAGAGTTGTATTAACAGAGCAATATAATCCAGTGAATGCAGATTTTACCCTGATTTTTCATTGTTACAACAACCCTGTAAGGTTTTTTTATTATAGCCTAGGAGGTAATAACTAGCCAGCAGTCTCCCAGGAAGCTTTGTGTCTGAGCAGAGATTTTGCACTTGGGTCTCTGTAGTTGAATGTCACTACTCTAGTAGCTACATCATTATTCTTACACACTTGTAAAAAAATATTGTTCTTGTTTTCTAGTGAGGGGTTTCTCTGCAGACGATCATGGCATAGAACTGACCAGCAAGACAAGAGCTAAGCAAATATATGAGAGCTAGGAAGATGGATGACTCTTAGAATAGAGCAGCCTCCATCAACTCCAACCAACATAGCCAATGCTGAACTACCAGCCCCCTTCATCCCTGACCATTAAACTTGCTGGCTGGGGCTGATGGGTGTCGTGCCAGAGTCCAACAAGAATAAAAATCTGGAGGATGACAGGTACCCCGTCCCTGCTCTAGGGCAGACCACAAGGAAACTAAGCTGAAGACCAAGGAAGCTTGATGAAGTACAGTGGTACCTTGGGTTACAAACGCTTCAGGTTATAAACACTTCAAGTTACAAACTCCGCTAACCCAGAAGCAGTACCTCGGGTTGAGAACTTTGCCCCAGGATGAGAACAGAAATCACGTGGCAGCGGGGCGGCGGCAGTGGGAGGCCCCATTAGCTAAAGTGGTACCTCGAGTTAAGAACGGTTTCAGGTTAAGAACGGACCTCCAGAATGAATTAAGTTCATAACCTGAGGTACCACTGTATTGATCAGAAAATATGGTCCCTGAATCTTCATTAGAAGCTCTTCCTTCCATTATTCTCTACTGTTTCCTCAAACTCCATTCTCCCTCCACCTAGTGAAGATTTGTTGGGTTCCTTCACCAACACACAACTTAGTTCTTTCTGCTTAGATTCTAGAACTGTCTGGAGGAAGCCATCTTGATTAAATGAAATAGAGGAAGAAGGGTGCCAAGCAGTTTATCAACAAAGTGGGCCAACCAGAGGTTCAACCACATGCTTATAACCTCCTGAGCCCAGAGCTCCAGCCAACATCCAAGATAAGTAGCATGTCCCCCTGACAGCTAGGGGCAAAGGAGCAGGCCAAGGTAACATGGAGGGCATTCTATTTCCTCTTTGTGTCATGTCCATGCCTTTCAATCCCAATACTTCTGATGAGAGGGGAAGTTCAACTAGTCTTTCCTTAGGAAGCTCATGAAAATGTCAACACACAAACACACACACACACACACACACACACAAAGAGAGAAATGGGGCTACTTATGTACAAACCATGGCAGTTATGCCAGGAAGATTGGAAACTGCAAAAGAGAGATGTTTGTCCCTGTTGAAAAGACATGAATTCAAGTCATTTCTCTGTTATAATTTTATTTGCTACCCAGTATAAAGGAGTGAAGTTTTAGGGCAGTGATGCCCCCCCCCCGACTTATTTAATACATTCTTATGCATGCTGCGGATAGATACCTAGAACTGATTCTTCTTACAGATCATGTGCATGTGCGTGTAAGAGAAAAAGACAGAGGAGAGAGAAGGGGTGGCATAGAAAGAGTGTCCGGACCATGCAATCCTGTAACCTCTTCCCACATTTGGTTCCTTCCCCACTACTGGCATACAGCCCCAGATAAATTGCCACTCAGGGAATGTGGCTCTTGAAATTTAAAAAAATCCCTCACTCTCTGGTCCATTCCACACTGACAATGCTTTGGCATGCCATAAATACAGGCCTGGTTCATGAAGTATGTTAGAACTTCCATATCCTCCACTTCACCTCCAACACACAGCTTTGCTTTGCTTTATATTTATGCATCTTTCATGTTCTGCTTTTCAAACAAGACATATAGGGTTCCTTCACCCATTCAGCTGCAAGGGACACACATGATACAGGAACCAGTAAGTTACTGAGAGAAGAAAAAACTGATAAGAACAGACTATAGTTTTGTTTGACATTTCATTAGTCCCCTGACACTTATAATATTCTGAGTAAGAGGGGTGAGAGTTTAGTTTGAGACTAGCCTGACCAGGGCTGAACCCAGAACTATTTACCACGCCAAGATTTGGCCCTTGAACATATGAACTAAGAGTGCCTCAGAACATGTATAGAGTGTATCTCCATCACCAAAGAATTACAACAGACTGCCCACTCATAAACTGAAATTTTAAGGATTCTAGGAGTTTGAGCGCAGCTTTTGGTTTAGTTTAAATCCAGACCTTCCTTTTCCACAAATGACCATAGAAGAAACCACTTTTCTGATGCAGAACTGAGGCTCCTCTCCTGTGTTCTCATAGGGAATTACTTTTGACTAACTAGGCGTAGGGATTAGGCTATGAATGGCAAAAAGGTGTGGAGCAGAAGCAGTGCAGAGATTGGGCAATGAAGAATGCTATGGAATAACCACATCCCTGTGACAATAATTTTCTGATTGATTCCAATTTAACATACATAGTATAAATGAAGTACAGAAACACAAAGGCAGGTTGCCTACTTGTCAGGGCCAATGCTGGAAAGCTAGACTGGGGGAGTGAAGAAGTACAAAGGCCATTATGAAGGATTTTACCACACAAATTACAAACAAATATATGCTGGGGTTTGTAGGCAACATTTTGGGTGAGTGCCCAATACCCCTTCACTACTCCCCTGGAGACCTTCCTAATACAACGCTATAATGGAAATTAAGAAACTAAAACATTTTACAACTCTTTGAAGAAGGATCCCATTAATTCAAATTTTAAAAGAGCATAGAAGTAGTGGTCTTGACTTGAGTAGCCCATCTACCTAAAAATTCTCCTGAGAGACCAGAAGCTGACTGGAAGGAAAGGAACCCTAGAAGCTGAGAGGTAAGCAGAAAAGAGTGTTGAGACATCAGATCTCATGGCTTCCTGGAGAGAAAGATGGAGGGAGAGCTGACTTTGAAAGGAAGATCCCATCCATCACAATCTGCCACCCTTCGCTCCTTACCCTGTGTATTGTCATCCGTCCCCCCCATTACACACACACACATGCCTACTGGCAGAGTCAGCAATTCCACCAGGACACTCTAAGCAAAAACTGAAGATTTCAATCACTCCGTCAGCGTATCAGCTATGGGTGGGTGGGCAACAGATTTTATTCTACCTGGGCAGAGATGCTCTGCTGCCCTTCTAGCCTAAGCAGGCTGGCAAGGATCCTGCTAGCTGTAGCCTAGTCTCTCTCTCTCTCTCTCTCTCTCTCTCTCTCTCTCTCTCTCTCTCTGTGTGTGTGTGTGTGTCTTTCCTCCAATCTCAACCCCCTCCCAACATTTTCACAGAAATGGGGAGAAGAATCTGGCCAAGTCCAAGCCCCCCTGCCGATGCCGCAGAATGCATGAAGAGGGTGGCTGGGTGGCGTTCAGCCAGGAGAGGCTCTGCCTGGTATAGAAAGGGGGGAAGCATGCCTGGCTCTCCCTAGGAAAGGCAAAGAGGCTGTCTGTCACCCCCTCTCACCCCCCTCCCATCCCTCCGTGGTGTCCCCTTCACACCAAAGCAGCTACTAGAGATTCAGCGGGTGTTTCTTCTCTTTTCACCCCCTCCCTCTTTCTGAAATTGGTGGCATGTTAAATTCCGTTAGGGGTTGTCGCTGATTATTTAAAAGGAAAGAGTTCTAATCCAAGATTTGGAAGCGCTTAAAAAAACCCCACAACATTTTTCTTAAATGGCTCTACACGTTGCAATGATCTTTATGCATTAGAGATTTGAGGGGTGTGAATCGGCTGGAGACTTTCAGGGAATCAACCCAGATACCTCTCCGGGAGGCATTTGAGGGAATTACAAAACCAAACCAAACCACCCAGCGTTTTCTCATCTCTGAAAAACGGACATGTGCACCTTTCAGGAGCTCTGCCACCCCTCTTTTCAGCGCTACACCCCTTTTTACGAAATTTCTCCCCACCCACCCGGGAAAAAAAAATCTCCTCTTCCCAACCCCATCTTCTGCCTCCCTGACTCGCTCGGTTTCCAAGCCTTCGCTCGCCAAGCCCGGCAGCATCCTTCTCCTCCATCTGCAGCCCCCGTGTGTGCGTGTGGCAGTCGGTCCAGGGAAGACACCCCGGCGAGCCTCTCTCGCTCCCCACCCCTTTCTGCATCACTGGAGAGAAACAACATCCCCCCCCCCCCGCCGGCACCCAACACACCCGGAGGCGCGCACCTCTGAAGGCGCCGCCAGCCCCCCCCCCCGCTCGCCCCCTGTCGCCCTCCGCCCGCGCGGAGCTCCCTCTCCCCTCGCCAGGCTCCCGCTCGAGCTCTCGCCATTCCCCCCTGCATGCATCTGGGTCCCTCCAAAAGCAGACATTTTGGGGCCGGGGCTCCGTGCGCGGCCGAGATTGCCAAAGGGAAAGCGCTCCGGCGTCTTACCCGCCCCCGCCTGGCTGTGCGCGCTCCGCCCTGAGCGATCCCGGCGAAAAAGGCTGGCGCCGCTGGTCCCTAGCGGAGCTGCTGGGCTGCCATCCGCCCAACTTCAGCACCCAGCCGGCAGGGAGAGAGAGAGGAAGGGAGGGAGGGAGGGAGGGAGAGGGGGGAAGGAGAGAGAGGGAGCAAAGCAAGGGAAGAAGGAGGAGCAGGGTGGAGAGCCCAGACCTCAGTCTGCGCACGCGCCTTGCCGCCAGCGCTGGCCCCGGCAGAGCAGCTGGAGTTTCCCCGCTTCTCCCGAGCGTGACTCACTCCTCGCTGCCCCCCTCCCCCGCACACACGCCGCCGCCCACGGCCCCCCCCCACGCGCCGCCTCCCCCCTCCCCGGGGAGATTCCGATGAGGTGGGGGAGGAGGCTGTCTGGCGAGCGGGGGAGGAGGGAGGGGGAGTTGCCCAGACGAGGCCCCCCCCTACACCCCCCCACCCTTGGGCTGAGTTTTCCGGAGGAGAGAAGGCGGCACGTTGAAAAGATCCCCGCGAGCAGGCCAGCGGGCCACGTGTTTGTGCGGGGCGCGCGCGCGTCCAGGTGAGCGCCCGGGCGAGGTGGCGGGAGCGCGGAGCCGCTCCAGATTTATTTGCTCATTTATTTGTTTCATATCGGAGAGAGGAAACGGCTAAGTTTCGGCCAAGCAAGAGAGAAGAGCTGCCTTTTTTCCGGTGGGGAGGTTGGCAACCGAGCTAGATTCGGACTTGGGCGTCCGAGCGCAGCGGGCGGCCGTGTCGGGAAGCGGAGCTGCCTCCGGAGCCCGGACGACCCTGAGAAGTCCGGCAGCTTATACTGCTGGGATGGATCCGGGGAATAAAGAGCAGACCACCCCCCCCCCCCCAGACACGACATCAGGGGCAGCCTTTGACTGAATGCTGTACGGTCCACCTAGTCCAGTGGGTCCCAAAGCTTTTCGGGCCACCCTTAGTTGCATCAACTTATCCCCAGTTCTCCCTACCCTATCAAAAAGCATTGTACACTAAGGAAAATAACAACACAATAGAATTCCAAACAGTTACAATTAATTGCACATTTATTTGAAATTCAGTTTAAACTATTTAATTTAATCGATTCGACACTGCTTGATACAGTGGTACCAGTTGCAGATGTGTGCGATGTCCATATGCTACATATCAGCTGTAGGAAATCCAAATATAACCATGATGTTTCACACAGTCAAAATCTGTGAAGCTGCCTCTGGCAAGTCAACCAGAAAATGGATATGCTGTTATTTTTTTACCTGATGTTACAGATGATGAGGAGGTGGTGGTGAGAGGCCTGCGGATATTCATTGTAGCAACCCCAGAAGGAAAAGAAAATATTGTGACTGATCTTCTGTGCACTTTCCAAAACACGGAAACTGCTCCGACCCAGCTGCACATTGGCTGCATATGGAGAAGCACTGAGTTACATTCTTGTCCCTTCTCAAGAACTGCTATTCAATATATACAGGGGGGTGTTTCAGCAAGCTGAGATTAATTTCCAGGGCTAATCAAGTGACAATTTTGTTAGGGAGAAAAACATTATGGAAGAGTTCTGCATTTAGTGCAATGTAATGTTAAAGAGAGCTGGTCAATGGCTTTAAAAAATGAATCTAGATTCACATTCCTCCAACAAACCTTGGTATAGTTCAGTTTCATTTTCACATTGTGTGAGCAGGCATTTTCTGAAGTGGTTATGAAAGAGAGCGGGGGCTTTGATAATGGCTGTATTCTAGCCAGAGTAGCACCTAGCATTTGAGAGAAGGATGGGCCATTCTGTGGCTCATCTATAACGTAGGGCTCAATAATGGTAGCTAACACCAGTGCAACATAATCTTCATCCTTTGCCACAAGGTCAAAACTGCAAGAGTAGAAGAAACTCAAGTCAACATAGCAACACTGATAGACATGCCCACAGCATTCCTGGAAGTTATTGTCACCAATCATGATTTTGCACACTGACACTGCGCTCACAGTACCCATGCACCAATCAGTGTGCAGCAGTGGCTGAACAACACCATGGAGTCACCCAGCTCTATACTCCATGCACAATTTACAACCCAGTAATGATAGCACTACACCACCTGTCCAAATTACAATGGTACTGCAAGTACAGGCTCAGCATGGAGAGCCCAGGAGAAGGGCTTGAGTCCTGCTGTAGGAACATAGGTTGCACCCAGCACTGCATGTAAGGAGTCCACTCACATGATGGGACTTCTATCTCCTCTCCTTGTAGGTCCTGAAAGTCTCCCAACCCTCTGGATGTTGAGTTGGGGGCTACAGAGGAGAGACAAATCTGAGGAGAGGGAGCTTTGGATATTACCCAATACCTCTAGGTCAGTCTTTGCCAACTTAGTACACCCTAGATGTTTTGCACTACAACTCCTATCAGCCCCAAACAGCATAACTATGCTAGGTCAAGTTGATGGGAGTTGTAGTCTAAAGGACTTGCAGGTCACCAGATTGGCAAAGGCTGCCCTCACCTGAGGGGACTTCCCCCATATAATAAAATGATTGTTTATCTCATGCATATTGTCCTCAGCAACTTGAAACACTGATAGGATTCAAATATGTCTAATAATAAATAGCTATGTAATGTTACATATTCTTCTCTTTTATTTATCTGTATACAGTGGTACCCTGGTTCCCAAATGGCTTAGTTGAGGAACAAGTCAGCTCCCAAATGCCACAAATCCGGAAGTAAGTCTTCCGGTTTGCGAATGTTTTTCAGAAGTCGAACATCCATTTTGGCTGTCGGCATTGTTTCTGGGGCCAATCAGCCAATCAGAAGCCGCACCTTGGTTTTCGAACATTTTGGAAGTAGAACAGACTTCCAGAATGGATTGAGTTCGGGAACCAAGGTACCACTGTAATTTTGTTTGTGTGTAATCTTCACAGTCAAAAAATTGCAGGATTTAGAGTACAAATGAGTATTTTATTTTAGATTGTGTTGTGATTTATGTGGAAATTGTTTGGTTTGGTTTTGTATTTTTTAATGCTTTATTGTTTATGTCTACTTTTGTTACATTGTAGTTATGCATTTTCTCATGTTGCAAGCCGCCTTGAGCATATTTTGAACTGTGGAAAGGCAGCATACACATACAATTATGTATGTATGCATGCCCTGATAGTTTAATGGAGAAACTCCATAAGGCAGCCTAACACATGACTCAGGAGCACCACCAGAGAAAGAAGATTAAACATGAAGGGAACACAAACACTTAAACTGAAAGTAAACAGGGAAATAGCTCTGTTTGCAGTTTGGCAGCAGAAAACAGAGAGCGAGTATTTAAGTTTGGCCCAAGTAATGCATGGCTATAAACTTTGTTTAAAAGTCTCAGGAAAGTAATGAGAAGATGCTTGCATGAATAAAGTCTAAATGGGCAGTCAGAATAAAGTCTAAATGGGCAGTCAGAAATGAACTGCACTGTGTCTCACTTCTTGCTAGCTCTAGTATATGCACTAGCATTCATGTATATCTGCATCTGAAGGAAGTTAGGGGCATGGGGAGCTGCCTTAAACCATGTAGACAATGGATCCATTTGGCTCAGTATTGCCTGTATTGAGTGGCAGTGGCTCTCCAGGGATTCAGACAGGTGCTGGAGATGCCAGGGATTCAACCTGGGGTCTTCACCATGCACAGCAGGTGCTGTGCTATTGAGCTGTGCTTCTCCCCCTTGTTATCAGTTATGGCTGTCCTATCATAGGCCAGGATCTTGGAAGTGCTTTAAAGGTAGGTGGATACAAGGCAGTTCAATACGTAATTTAGAATTAAAATCAAATGAGGCCCCAACTGTACTGAAAAGTTCATGAATATTATAGAATGGTAGAAGTTTGCTGTTCAGAGCTCTGCTTCTCTTCATGAGTGCTCAGCTCACTTCCAGCTCCAGCCTCTTCACAGAAAAGCTCTGTTCCTAAGGCACTGCAAGCAAGACTGTGCAGTTGGTTGCTGGGTTGCAGAAAATGAGATGCACACACCCCTTGTGCTTCCTTTTCCATTGGCTACAATACCATTCCTTTTTTCCTGGTGGGGCAGGGTGTGCTTCCTTCAATGAGAAAACCGTATCTTTCCATTGTGTTTTTTCAGACAAGGGGATTTCCAGACATCACTGTGACATGATCTGACAGGGGACATATCTTGTGTATAATGTATATTGAAGGTGCCAGCCAAACCTCCCTGGGGAGAGCATTCCAGAACTACAGAAAAGGCCTATTTGTGTATTGCCAGCCTCTGGACCTCTCAAGGAGGCACACAAAGAAGGGCCTGTGATGAGGTGGGCTGCTCAGTGGAGCCGTTGTAGAGCCTGCAGTTTGAGCCCAGCATGGAGCTGTCCAGGGTGCCTTACTTGGCATCAACACTAGTCCCAGCCCTAGTGTTACTTTGCCTTGCTCTTCACCCGAACCTGAACTCTCCCCTTGGGTCAGAGATCCACTGCACTTCTGAAGCTGTTGCGTGAAACAGGACACTTGCTTCCAATGGCCTCCCTGCCTTATAGGGGGAGGGGTGAGGTGGTAGGACCGCTTCCAACACATGGATTTGTTTTTCTGTTGCTCCTTTTTCGGCCCTAAGGAATCATGGGCATGTTTCCAGGCTATGCAGGAGGAGTGCATAGATGTGGAATATAATATTGGTCCATTAATGGTTCGTACACAGAGAGGAAGGCTGGGAGTGGGGTATGGGTATGGTTCATACATGTGGAATCAATGGTGCAGTTCAATGGATCAACCCAGGGACTCAACAATATTGATGGGAAATATTTCACAATTTTTTATATGAAAAAAATCTAGCTGTTGCTGGTTATCACTAGCACTCTCAATTGGACTGATATTATAATGGAAATTCCCTGCATTTGTTGGTCCCCCAGGCACTACAAGCCATGCTAGTACATTCAGATACACTAGGCTAGTAGTAGTGTCTGTGGTGGGTGACTAGGAGATCAAGTCCTCCATGCTATTCCTGCAGAAATCAACAGCAATCATGAACTCATGGGGTCATGGGTTCACATGTGTGCCTAAGATTATTTACAGAGGACCTCTTCAAAGTGCCCTCTTGAGTGGAATCCAGAGGGTGGTGATGAGAGACAGGGCCTTTTTGGTAGCAGCCCTGCTACAGTGCCATTCAAATAGGTTTCTCTCTCCCTGCCCCACAGTTTTAGTGCCTTTTAGTGTTTTATTAGTTTTCAGTGACACAGTGCTTGGGTTTAAAAGAGAACACTTTCCCTCAGTAGACAGTTTTGATACAGATCATTGGAGTTGACATTCTTGGTGTGAGGAAATCTCTTCTTATATACAGTTACATACAGGGTGGTGTTTTTTTTTAGTGATTGCTTGATGAGATGCATTTATGTATTTTAATTCTTGCATTTCTGATCCTTTTATAAGTCACCGAGAGGCTTCAGTGTACAGTAGGGGACACACACACAGATAGGACCCAATTTATTCAGTGTTGGCTGCAGTGTGCTTTAAAATCCTGCATGCTTTGGCACCTGTGCAATAATATCCAGATCACTGCACTCATGGGAAGTACATGCCACATAATGCTGCCCTCTTCTGTACACACAGTGCTTATACAAAGGGCCGCCAGACCTGCTGCGTTCTGCAAAGAATAGATTGGGTTCTTTATTAATAAGCTGTCCTGTGCATGCTCTAATTATGACCCATTGTTCTATCCTAGTAATTTAGAAAGGGAGTGAAGCCTGAAACTTGGAGAAAGCCTTTGGAAGAGACAGGAAAGGCTGTTAATTAAATGCCTCTTATTTGTTATTTTTAAATAAACACCCTGATTGTTGAAGAAAAACCAAAAACAGCCATATAAAAAATAAAAATCTATGTTGAGTACAGGTTGGAAAACTCAATTACAGATACTTCCTGGGCTGGAAATCCCAGCATCAGAATTTCCAAGACATTTTTAAAAATGCCACTCAGGAAACAACAAAAAATATGTTTTCTGTCTGACGCCAAGGCGAAGATTCAACAGGGACTATGATTTGGAATTGATATAGATTTTATTGTCTCAGCCAGAAAGCGATAGCAACCACAATTAAAAATGAACCACCACACAAAATTACAAGAAGAGTAAAATAAAATATGAACAGCATAATATAATGCAATATATTAAGCAATAATGTAATCATGGGCTAACAAATCTTGATACCAGATACATTTCTACATATATATTTTTGTCGCATTCTGGCAGCACTTGCAGCAACGGCTTCCATCTTGTGCCTGAGGCTGGAGTCGGATCCACCTGGGAAATGATGGATTTTAGAAAACCCTGAATATCAAGTTGAGCTGCTCATCCCTGATTTAGAAGACAAAGGCTGAGGAAGTAATGATACATTTAGTTCTATGAGGCAGACTAGAGATTTCTTACAGAGCGTTGAACTGACACTGTTACACATGTCACATAATACCCATTCCACACTTGTAAGAAATGGTGGCAGCTCCTACACTTTGGAATTCCCTGCCTGTTGACATCAGGCTGGCACCTTCACTGTAGTCTTGGTGCCTGCTTAAAACATTTTTGTTTAGGCAAGCCTACCCAAACATGTATTTTGTTTCTTTAGCTGCTGCTGCTGCTATCTTTAGCTCCTTCTGAATATTTTTAATTCCTGTTTTATCTTTTTATCAATAGTTTTTCCTTGTTCTCTTTTATACAGCTGCAAACTGTGTAGAGGCTTTCCCCCTTTTAAAAACAATCAAGTGGTATATCCATTTTATTAAATAAAGTCTTGATTCCAATACACTATCCTTTAATGCTGTCTTTGTACCTCGGGGAGTGGGGTGAACTGGTAATAACATTATTGTGGTTCAGTCCTGTTATAACTGAAGATCAATAAAATGTAGTTAAAAAAACAAAGTGACCTAAAACTCTATAGCAACAACTAGTGAAATTGTGGCTACAGCCATTCCAGTGGAATTCAGCTAAAAGGATTTGGGTTCTCTTCTTAAGCAGACTGCATAGGAAGTCAGTTTCAAAATGACTTTGACTTCCAAATAACCTTGTTCTTTCATGCAACCATAGCCAAAGAAATTGCACAGCCATCTCATCATGCTTGCTTCATGATTATTAAACACATGTGATATACTGTATTTTTCCGTGTATAAGACACCCCCATGTATAAGACGACCCCTATTTTTTTTTAACCCAAAATTAAGAAATTAAGTTGTTTAGCTTTTTTGGGGTGGGGTGGGGGAAGGTCACATCTGCCAATCGCTCACCCGCTTACCTGCCACTGCCGTTCACTTGCCACAGCCACTGCCAATCATACACCTCGCTGCAGTCACCAATTGTCTGCCTGCTCATTGCCACCAACAGCCCACTTGCACACTTGCCGCAGCCGCCAATCACCTGCCCAATTGCCGCAGCCACAGCCAATCACCAGCAGGCCTTGCCACAGCCACCAATCACCCACCCCATCACCACTGCCAATCTCTTGCTTGCTGCTGCCATTAATCGCATGCCCCCCCTGCATTCGCTTTCTGTGTATAAGACGACACCCAATTTTTGCTTAATTTTTTAAAGCAAAAAGCATCGTCTTATACATGGGAAAATATGGTGTGTGTGTGTGTGTGTGTGTGTGTGTGTGTGTGATTGCCACCTTGCATCCCATACAGTAGCACAAGTTGTCTGACTATCAGACGGCCTTTTCCCTGGTAGTGGCACAAATGGTTGTGGCATGTGGCTGCAAGGTGAGCAGAGGTGAGCCTGACTGCTTCCACATCAGACAACAATCAAGGCTGCATTTGCCATGCAAACGCATGTGGGCTTTCCAAGAGGGACATCTGAACAAACAAATAACCTGTCTAGTAGTCCAGCATCGCAATGGCCAAACAGATGCCCACCAGCAGGACCCAAGCACAAGAGCGCTCTCCCCTCCTGTGGTTTCTACAACTGGTATTAGAGGAAGCGTTGCTGCCTCTTAAGTGTAGAGGAAGAGCATAGCCATCCTAGCTAGTAGCCATGAATAGCCCTCTCCTCCATTAATTTGTCTAATCCTCTTTTTAAAGCCATCTAGGTTGGGGGCCACCTCTGTCTCCTGTGGCAGTGAGTTCCAAAGTTTCACTGTGCTGTGTGAAGAAGCATTTGCTTTTATTTGTGCTGAATCTTCCAGCATCTGACTTCATTGGATATCCATGCATTCTAGGGGTGTGAGAGAGGGAGGAAAGCTTTCCTCGATCCACTCTCTCCATGCCCTGAGTAATATGAAAATCTGCATTTTAGAGCACCCCTTTCCAAATGCTTGCAGCATCCCTAACAGCGCGGCACAGCACATTTGGCTGAGAGCAGTCGCAACATGGAGAAGAAACCTGTTGATATTTGTACATCTGTAAAAACTGGCCCGACATCTTAGCCTCACATATCTTCACACAGCTGTTGTGAGACTAACACGCTGCACTCAGAACCACAGAAGAAAGGCCTCTTCTTAGGACAAAGACATTAAAGCCATTAGAAATGACATAAACACATTCCCTTCAAATGTCCCATGCAGGTGTGACCTAGTAGGTCAGAGGATTGTGTCCCTCCTTTTCATCCTTTGGCTTGTTTCCTGGCTTGTTCTTCTGTGTCTCTGTCCATCTCCATGTTTATCATTTTTTTGTTCATTTGCTCACATGCTTTTGTGTTTGTTTTCTTTTTTGCAGTGGTTTCTGGGTTTCTTCCTCCTGTAATAATATTGCTTTCTGCTTGTTTGTTTTTTGTTTTCTTGCAGATGAGGAGCCTTGTGGATGGGAGATAAGGATACCAACAAGGGCCTTTGTTCTTTGTGGGAAAAGAGCCATGCTTGTTGCTCACTATTAAACCATTACAAATGATAGGGAAACATTGTCTTGCTGTATTTCAAAGACACACAAACCCAACAACGGTGGCTTTCTGATAGTCAACAAGTGTTGAGGTCCTTCTTTGGAAAAATAAAACCCCAAGCAAAACAGATATGTTTTATGAACAGTGGCATATCAATATTTGAATAAATAAATGTTAATAATCACAAAGTGAATATAATTTTTTGAGGGTGGTGCATTTTAACCCAATCCTGGAGCCCAATCCTGGCAAGTTTTCAGCACATGGTCATCCCTTTTCAATTGTATTTTCTCACCATTAATAAAGCTTTGCATCAGATACACTTATTAAAATGTGTGTGGTTTGCAAGCAATTGCAGCAAGCTTTGCTTCTTTCCCATCTGTCTCCTGCCGGCACCAAGAGTTGAAGTTTTCTGGTTTATCTAATCCAGGCATAGGCAAACTCAGCCCTCCAGATGTTTTAGGACTACAACTGCCATCATCCCTAAATAACAGGACCAGTGATCAGGGATGATGGGAGTTGTAGTCTCAAAACATTTGGAGGGCCGAGTTTGCCTATGTCTGATCTAATCCTTCTGCTGTGCTAGGAATTCTGATAAGATAAACTTGGGCAGATTCCATCTGACCCCTGATAGTCATTACCAACTGCAATGAATTTTAGGTGTCTTTTAAATTTTGTTTTTTTATTTGTTCAGGCATTTGGTTATTTGACTGCAGGAGCTGTTTTGTCACTCTCATGATACCTGTTAAATTTGAAATGTTGTGGTTGTGGTCTGATATTTCAGGTTGCTTTCTTTTATTATGTATTATATATGGTTATGTTGTACTCTGCTCCAGGGCTAGTTTTAATGAAGAGTGGGTTATAAATTACCTAAATCAATAAACCAATATTTGTTTCTTTAGAAAATTTCTATGCCACTCTTCAGTGCAAGAGTTTCAGGACTGCATATATATGAAAAATTAGAGCTGTGTTCTCTCTCGCTTTCTCTGAACCTGCCTTGTTGACTGACATCAACCAACAGAACATCAACAGAAGTCAAGAGAGTATATAATACCAGAATTAAAACTAGTTTACATCACATGCCCAGACAAATTATTTTTAAAAAGGTGTCCACCTGATTCTAGGATGACATCACGGTTGACACGGAGCAAGCTTCTTTCGGAAAGGCATTTATTCCAGGGAGCTTCTTTCAGAAAGGCATTTATTCCAGGGTGCTACAACTAAGAAGGCTTAAGGATAAATGGACATAAATCTGACATCAGGAATCACAAGCCAGACAAGCCAGTAGGAGAACACTTTAATCTCCCAGGACATTCAATACAGGATCTCAAAGCAGCTGTCTTATTACAAAAGAATTTCAGAAACAAACTTGAAAGAGAAGTTGCTGAATTACAACTTATCACTAAACTGAAAACTATGGTGAGACCTGGTCTTCATAGAGATATTGGATGCATACTACCCCTTGCTTTTTCCTGTAGGACTAATTGCAGTTGTTAACTTGCCAATCAGAAGGTCGGCGGTTTGAATCTCCACAATGGGGTGAGCTCCCATTGCTCGGTCCCTGCTCCTGCCAACCTAGCAGTTCAAAAGCACATCAAAGTGCAAGTAGATAAATAGGTACAGCTCTGGTGGGAAGGTAAACAGCATTTCCGTGCGCTGCTCTGGTTCGCCAGAAGCAGCTTAGTCATGCTGGCCACATAAAGCAAGATGAGCGCCACAACCCCAGAGTCGTCCGCGACTGGATCTAATGGTCAGGGGTCCCTTTACCTTTACCTTTAACAGTCGTCAACAGGTTTACCATACCCATTGAGTCAATCACTCATTTCCTACTACCCTCCTGGGAAAACCCCCACCCCACCCTCCCACTATATATAAGGGTCTGGTGACTTCTGTTTCAGTGTATCTGCATGCACATGAAAGCTTATGCCAAGAACAAACTTAGTTGGTCTCTAAGGTGCTACTGGACAATTTTTTATTTTATTTATTTTATTTTATATTTTGACTAAGAAGGCTTAGTGATCTAGTTTATGTCAGAGGGCTGCAGAAGAGAACTTCACACTGGCAGGCTGCTGTAGTACAAGTTCAAGATTCATGGCTGGGTGGGAAACATGGTTCTCCAGATGTTGGACTACAATGGCTATCATCCCTGACCATGGGCCATGCTGCCTGGGACTCATGGTGTTCATCAACATCTGGAAGGCCAACCCTGACTTTCAGGCACGGTATTTTGAGGAAACACCCAGCAAAAATTTGAAATAAATCCACAATGATTCATTTCTACTGGGGGGGGGGCATTAGGCTTCCAGTTCACTTGGAGCTTATGCCTCCTGTTGCCAAATCCTATTCTTCAAAACCAGAATTGGGGAGAGGGGGGCGGTTGAAAAGAGGAAGGAGCTTTGTAGATGTTGAAAGACATTCAGTGATCACTTCTCATGTTCCCAGACATTGTCCTGGCACTGAAAACAGGGGCTTTGGAAATATGTGCCAATCAGGGGGGGGGGGAACTCAAGTTTATCTCAAATTAGTCCCTGACTACTCCCAATCAGAATGGACGGGGGAATTATTTTTAAAGATGGGTGCATGTTTTATTATCATTCCAACCACCACTAATTGACTAGGATGTGTGTCCCCCCCCCCATACGATACACCATAGCAAAGAAAGCCCCACACAATATGTGGTATCTGCAATTCACAATTAGAGGGCTTTGAATATTCAGTCAACCAAGCCCTTAAATTGGCTGAACACTCTGAACTGCTTTATTCATGTTCTTTCCAAGGGTCAGCAAAGACACTAGGAAGTGAACCATGCTTCCAGCAGAGAGGGGTCCAAACTGTTCATAATTATTGCTTTGCTTTCTTCTGCTTGTATAGCAACTGGCTATTTGCTGGAAATGCCAAATTTAGAAACTTGAAAGAACTAATTAAAAATCCAATTACTTCCATTAGGAATCTCTGACCTGTAAAAAAAATTTTTTGGAGCCTCCTGGATACTAAAAATAGCCCTGAAACCCTATGACAATTTGACAGAAAGTATTTGGGGGGGGGGCATGGATAGATTCCATGCAAATAACAGAATCACCTGCTGCATATTTTCATGTAGCCCTTCTGATGTGTTGCAAAGGATACGTGACCTTCAAGTTATTTGCAAGCAAAAACACGTCTTAATGAGCTTTCTCATTAAATATTTGCTTTTCGTTTGCAGCTTTGTAGATGTGCTAAATTTTTGTTTTTGCAACAGAAATTGGCAATCTCATGCCCCAAGCTAAGAGGAGAGCTGAGCAGCCCATCTAGAAGCACCATGCAGCACACTGCACTGAGTTCAGCCTTCTTACAACTGTAGCACCTCAGGAAGTTCATATGATTGAGCCTTCCTCAATGTGGCACTGTTAAGACATCTGGGGCTGCAACTTTCAGAATTCCTGACCAATGACCATGCTGGTTGGGGCTGATAGGATAAAGAAGAAGGCTGAACAGTGATATGACTTGTTCCCTCTGGGCAAAAGAAGCCCATTTTCCAAATATATATATGGTCAACTGTTTCCTCTGCTGAACATGCATTGGGTAGTCTTCATTAAATTAAAATTGCACCTCATCAGCTTTTTCTGATTCACTTTTTCTGATATTGGTGAACTGCTTCTTTTGTCTTTCATTGTAGAATAAGTCTTACATGGAGTCAGATCATTTTCTATCTAGTCTATATCAACTGGCAGTAGATTTCAAGACAGGTTTCAAAGGAGCCTTTCCCCAGCCCTACCTGTAGATCTTTGGGGCTGAACTTGGGACGTCTTGCATGCAAACCATGCAGTTTATCAACGAGCCATGACCATTCATCAGAGAGACAGGAATGTTCAGGCACTGGGTGTGTTACCTAACTGGCTGCATCAAATGTACAGGCCAAGAGCAGATTATCCGAAGCCTCCGTTTAATATTTGCAACTTTTAAGAGCGTTTCATTTACATAATACTTCCAACTTTATAATGTAATTTGAAATGGGGAACTGTGCCGTTAGATCTTTCTGCCTTATCACATGCTTGGCATTCTTAATGGTCATTCATTTTTCAGAATATCCCCAAATCTTGTTCCAGCTCTATAATTTCATTTTGCAAAGAAAAAAAGGCGAACCTTCTTTGCAATCTGTGCATGGCAAGTGGCTATTAAACCAAATAATTCAAGATTCCAGAGCCAGGCTCTTAGGCCCTTATTTGATCTTTAATCAATTTTTATTCAGGCAAATATCATTTGCTGTCAACGACTTCAGACTGAATAATAGCCCTGAAGTGCCCATTGATCCTCAAAGTGCTCGACCAGCCCTAACCCCATTGAAGTTAATAGGATTTTTGTTCCTTATATTACCTCTTGCTGTATCCCCAGCAGTTTTCATAATTGCAAGGAGCTCATCCTAAAGTGCCAAGGTTAACCCTTTCTGTGCATTTGTCCTTGTGGGCAGGAAGAGGCTGAACAGGGAGGAGACAGGCACCTGTGCTTACTGAAAGAAGATGTTCATTTAGCTCTAGGGGCTTCAGGGTTTAAACCAGGAATGACAAACACTTGTAAATTTCTTGAAACTTACCCAGACACCATTTTTCATTGTGGAGATGCAGAAAGAAAACAATAGTTTTATAGTTTCTTTGAAGTTGTTCCAAGTTCAGGTTTACAGAACACTTTTTTTTTTAAGGCTTACAGTATTCGTACTTGCCTAGATATGGTAAATGTAGTGAATCTTTATTCCACATGCCTGCTGTACCAGAGATGGGTATAAGGATTTCTCCTCTTGTTCCCCTCGCAGGAGCACCGAGGACAAGGGAGAGCTGGCAGGCAGGAAGGAGTGCTTAACCCTTCCCCACCTACTGATTCTCCCAGAGGCATACTATCTCTGACAGGATGGGTAGAGCACAGCCATCATGGCTTGTAGCCATTGAAAGGCTTATCCTCCAATGAATTTTTCCAGTCCTCTGTGAGGGAAATGGGGGTTTTCTAACAACTCTCGGCACCTTTAACAAACTGCAGCTCCCAGGAATATTTGGGGGAAAGCAGTAACTATTTAAAGAGCTATAGCATTGCTTTAAATGTATGGCGAAGATGGGGCCTGAGAGATCGAGAGATGAGAGAATTGTATATGGGGAAAGAAGGAAGTAATTAGAACTAATAGATGCTAAATATAGCTTACTGTCCCCAAAGAGCTCATAAGCTGCAGGCAAGCATGCACATAGGGAAAATGAATATTTTCCTTGTACTTTTTAAAAAGTGTTAATTCAAAATGCTTGAATGGACTTTGTTATCAGGCACAGAAAAAATTGTCAAACATATCAAACCAGGTGATAAGGAAACTATCAATCTGAAACTTGAATTGCTTGTACATGCCTTTATAGTCAGTTGCTCCATTGGCTAATATTTGCATTTAAAATGGCTTATTTTGCTTTCCTCAACAATCCATAACATATGAAAACATACATGACCAAGGGACACTAGGAAAATAAACAAATTTGCTATTTTCCAGACAGAAAATGAATCCCACAACCACCAAAGAGCAAACATTACACTCCCCCCCCCCCACATAGAATAAGATAGTAGCTGTGAAGGACCTTCCTCCCCCATCTGCTTTTTTCACCTTCCCAGCAAAAATTCCAGAATAAAAACACTGTGCTCTACTTAGCAACCCAGGTGATTAATCTGGTGTGACAAGTTGCATAATATACTATACCAGAAGTGTTCTACTCTGCCACATGGGGCAACATGAGACGGCAATGTGAAAATGTAGGGAAACTCCCTATGGAAAAAGTGTTTCAAGGTATTGATGACAGCCTTTTTAAATGCAAGGCCTATCATCTGATAAAACAATTTGAAAACAGCAGCAGCACATACGTAACATCAATTCATGACAGATACCCACTGGGATAAAGATTTCAGAAGGCTTGTTGAAAGGCAGACATCTTTAGCATGGGCTGAAAAGACTATAGAGAAGGCGTCTGCCTGACATTCAGTGGGAGCGAGTTCCAAAGGTTGTCAACATGTGGGAAACCTGTCACACAAGACAAAGTTGTGCAACCTCTATGGCAACTGCTGCTGCTGCTGGAGACAGTTGTACGTAGAGCTTGAACATCATTGCATCAGATCTCACCCACTGACTGTAATTAAGTAAGCAATTAAAAAGGGAGCTCCCCAGAAGCACGCTGTTTCCTATATTCCACCAATATTCCTATATTCATTTTCAGCAAAGAAGAACCTCACATTCCTCGATCACTCTCTTAGTGGAACAATTCCTTGTTTGGATCTGTAGGAGGGAGGTGTGTGTGTGTGTGTGTGTGTGTGTATGTGGTTTTTTTAAAATAAAAAATCCCTTGCCCCTTTGAAAACTGACATCATGTTTTTCTATGGTTACATGCATGAGAGAAAAATAATAATAAAGAAGTTGAAACCAAAAGAAAAAAAGAAACAACAACAAGAGCCCCCCTAGAGGTGATAATTGCCTTGCAGTTTCCATGCTGCATCCAAGCATCCCAGTGGTAGGAGGGAGGTGACAGTTGTGCAAAGACTCCTTCAAGGAATCCTTGGAGAATCAGCAGCTGCTTCGACTCCTGCTGTTTGATGGAATCGGCTCCACTGGTTTGTTGCTGGTACCACTCCAAGCCAGCATGAGGCACAGGCGCACAGAAAGGAGCCTTAGGCTGGGCCAGCTGTTTGTTTGCCTGCTTATTTATTTCATTAAAAGCATCTGTACACCAAATGGCAATTGTCAGGTCACTGCCCTGTGCTATTCTGTGGGGTTTGAGCCCCACGAGTGAAATTTCCCAAGGTGATCTTATAGGGGCAAGCAATTTTTCAGGGTAACCTCCTACTGAGCTGTTCAGAGCTTTTATATAGGTTAGCAATATTTGGCCCAGTGTCTCCTGCTCTGATTGACAGAAGCTACCCAGAGTTTCAAACTGAGGTATTTCTTGCCATGTTCTACTTTCTGTTTTGAACTGGGGTTCGTCCTAGACATGGAGTTTTAGGCTGAGAAAGACTTCAGAGTTGGCTTGGATTGTCAAGAACATATACTGGAAATTACATGGGAGCTTAGAAGGCGTTAACTTTCCCCATGTGTGTTGGAGGTCCTCCTGCTCGCTCCTGCACCTACTTGGCTTTCTGAGGTTCAGTGGAAAGAGGCCTTTTTACTGGCACTCCACCCACTGCCAAACTGGAAGTCACTTCAGTGAAGACTTTTTATTTCCCCAAGATACCCAGCATATGACCTAAGCCGGTTTCAAAGCTGCTGACATGTTGTCTACTGATTCTGCAGGGTCCCCCATCCCCCCCCATTCTGTGCTATTTCTGTATTAATACTTTTTTAATTGGGATTTATTTTAAAATGTAAATATTTGTTCAAAATTGGTATTGTTTTGGTGAGTGTTATGAGCTGCCCTGGGGGATCTGCAAAACTCATGGGCAGTATATAAATATTCCAGACGGACAAAATGTTTCCACAGGTAAATGTTTAAATTTTGCACATGTAGTGGATGAAATATTCAGCTGCTTATAGAGGAAAAATGGGTAGGATCAGGTTGTCAATCAGCTAGCACCAGTGTATTTTTTTCTTTAAAAAAATGTTTAGGGGTACTCTCATTTTCCTACCCATATTGAAATACTGCCCCTCAATGAGGCCAAACTTAAATTCACAAAATGTTTAGGGGTAAGTGTGCCCCTGTGTCCCCCCAGAAAAAAGCACTGGCTAGCACCTTACCTTACCTTAAAAAAATAGTCTTCAAGCTGTGTATATGGCAGCCAGTGGCGTAGCGTGGGTTGTCAGCACCCGGGGCAAGGCAAGTAATTTGCGCCCCCTAACCCGTGGATTTTAGCAGGGGGCAGAGAGCTGCGAGTGCGAATGCGCACCCCCTCAGATGTTGCGCCCGGTGCGGCCGGCCCCCCCTGCACCCCCCACGCTACACCACTGATGGCAGCAAGTTTCCCCCCTAATAATGATAACATGGTCCCCCCCCCCCAAATGTCCCAATGAAGCTTTTGATCAGATCTGTTTCTGCTTTCTGTAGCAGGGCTCTTGACTGATTTGCTTGCTGAAGGTGTGGTGAGTGCCTGACTGCTTCTCAGCATTCATTATGCTCCGTGCTACAATGGATTCTGCAACTGATGGATGTGGCAGAAGTTACAAAATGACAGAGTCAAACCTTAGAGATGCAGATGCCAGCGTTATGGAGTGGCCGGTGAATTAAAGGACCTCATCAGAGTGGTACTTCTGTTATAACTGATTTTTCGTTCGTATAATCGGCATTTTGCGTTTCCAACAGGTATAACCGGGTCCTGCTGTTGTGGCTGGATAAGCTGGAGTTAGAGAAGCTGGCGATGTTTATGGTTATGCAGCTAAAAGCATCACCAGCTAATTCACACATATCAAGCCTCTGTTAAAGGCACAATGAAACGCTGGCAACTCTGCTGTAATCTAGATTATCCTATAAGGAAATGATTGGTGCTGTGAAGGGTTATCTCCATAAGGTAAGCCTAAAGGAAGAAAGTATGGGTGTGGGTGGAAGTGGTACATGTTGAATGGGCTGTCCCTATTATTAAGCAGAGTGAGATAGCTGCCTCTGGTGGCAGATAATAAGGAGTGGAGAGCAGACAGAACTGGCCTTTCCTGAGTTCCCCGAGTCTAGATTTTTCTGAGTCTAGTTTATAACCTGCCACAATCAGGTAAGGTGGAGGGCTCTGTTGACTTGCCAGCGCTGAAGTAAGAGCCAGTTGCATGTCTGGTTGGCTTTTGTGCATCTTGTCATCTCAGCCAATACCTTCTTTTGGGACAACTCTGTCTTGTGAGGTGTGAGGGTAATTGGGTGGACTAAGTAAATCAGTGGAGAATGTATGAGGTGGAGACTTTACCATTTTCTTTGATGCGTGTGGCTCTGATACTACCACCCTGAGATCTGTGGATGAAAGGTGGTATACAAATTTAATAAATAAAAATAATACTAGGTCTCACATGACTATGAAATATAGGCTGGTAACATTCGATAAAATTATAGGTACATGGATAAAAATTGTCAATTAACAATAGTTAGAATGAAAATCCGAAGGCATTACTATTAAAGGTGCAAAATGCCTCTGGGCTAATTTATTTTGGAACAAAATACTTAATCAAGTCTTAATCAAATCTCAGGCACATAATTCTGCCAGATGGGAAAGGTCCGATGAAGAAGAAAGCCACACAAACTTGGGCAAAGAGTGAATGGAGTGCTTTGCAGAAGGTTCCAGGTTCAAATCCTAACCTCTCCAGGTAGGGCTGGGAAACACCTAAGACCTTCTGCTTCTCAGTGTAGACAATATGGAGCTAGATGATCCAATGGTCTGATTGGTATAAGGCAGCTTCCTATGTTACTATGAAATTAAAATGGCTGCTTGTCACTGCCACACCCAGGTAAGGCTGGAGCTCACCCCTCTTCCAGGTCACGAGAGGGCACTTTGCTGGGGGTCCCCTCAAACCTGGAGCAAATCCCGAGGAAAAGATACTGGAGAATTTTGCTTAGTCTGCGCTTTTAAGCAAAGCCATTTAATATGCACTTTTTGGACTAATACGCAGATCAGAACACAACTACTGTTTTGATTATGCAGTTCTCCAAATTTTGCAATGTAGATCTCAGCTCAAGATGTGTGTGTACAAAAAAAATACATGCTTTGAGGGAAATGTGCATGATTTAAATATGATTGCACCCATATTTTTACCCATATGCATTTCCCCCTAAATGCAATTTTTCATGCAGTTAAAAAAAGGCAGAAAATGGGATGGAAAAGATATATATACCTGAACACATGCAAAACTGTCACAGATTGGAAATAGACGGATCTGTCTATCCCTACCCTAAGACTGCTGGTCTGTAGGAGTGGGTATGTTGTTGAAGCATGGAATTGGAGAATAAGGAATTGTTTTTCCTTAATAGCTTTCTGTTGCTAGTAGAAATCAGATTCAAATAGAAACTGTAAGGCTGTCTGCTGTATTCATTTGCCTTCTGGTAAGTGATCTCCATGCCATTTTCTTAAGCGCTTGCCTTCTGGGGTACTTGACTTAGACAACTGTCTAAAGTGACTGTGCTGAAGTGGCACTGGCCTCTCATTTCAGGAGACAGACTGCCTGGGGACCATTTTGGTCTCCATTAGAATATAAATATTTGGGACTGGTGTCTGCCTGCCATAATGCTGCGGTTTTCTAGTTTGCCTATGTGTCTCTAGGGGACACCTAAAAAAACCATTGCACCCAGCAAACAGTAAGCAAGCAAACAGGAATAGAACCCCACTACTCCATATAAGATGGGACGTGGGTGGCGTTGTGGTCTAAACCACAGAGCCTAGGGCTTGCCAATCAGAAGGTCGGTGGTTCGAATCCCCGCGACGGGGTGAGCTCACATTGCTCGGTCCCTGCTCCTGCCAACCTAGCAGTTCGAAAGCATGTCAAAGTGCAAGTAGATAAATAGGTACTGCTCCGGCGGGAAGGTAAACAGTGTTTCCGTGCGCTGCTCTGGTTCGCCAGAAGTGGCTTAGTCATGCTGGCCACATGACCCAGAAGCTGTCTGCGGACAAATGCCAGCTCCCTCGGCCTGTAAAGCGAGATGAGCGCCGCAGTCCCAGAGTTGTCCAAGACTGGACTTAAAGGTCAGGGGTCCCTTTACCTTTACCTTCTCACTCAATATAAGAGACAAGGGGACTGGCCATCTTTTCCTATTCTAATGTTGGGACACGGCTCATTTAGACAGTAGTCTAAAGCACATATGTTGAAGGGAGTGACTCCCATTCTTTTGGACTGATTCTGGGTGTCTGCATAATAGGTGCACAATGCATGGGACAAATGAAGGTTCTGAGTCAGTTATATGAACTGTTTAAACACCACGTATTTTAAAAGCAAAACTGAATATGTATCACCATTTTTACACCCCGCTAAAGCAAACTCTCTCAACCGGAATTCCACAATAAATGAAAGAAAGCAGTCCACGCACAGCGTTTTTATATGCTGCTTTGAAGAGAGAGCACTTCTGAGATTTCTTTCATTTGTATTGCCAGAGACCAACACAAGAAGGCGCTAAAACACTGCAGTACTTCGCTGGCTGCTGTAAAAGAAGGGATAGCTTTGAGCAAATTGCATCCAGCAGGCATAGACATGACTTTGCTCTGCACTACTGCCCTCCTTTTGTAATATGCACCATCTCTCTCTCTGATGAACTTACTGTTTATAAGAACCCATTTTTAATGAGAGATGGGTGAGGGAAGAATGCTCTGCACCACTACCTCTCCTTAGATCTCAAGCAGGTTTAAATATTACAAGCCTGGCAAGAAGCAAACTTTGTCCAAAAATTTGGATGGCTGTCGCTTCCTTTCTAGATTTTTTTTTGGGGGGGAATCGGAGCCAAAGAGAAAGCATTTGTCTAAAACTTAGACAGGCAGAAATGCCCTGCTTAATTTTGATCTCTTAAGAAATGAGATTTGAAATAAACGTTGGGAAGAATTTTCTGACAGCAAGAGCTGTTTGACAGTGCAGCAATCTTCCTCCGAAGGTGGTGGGCTCTCCTTCCCTGGAGATTTTAAAGCAGAGGTTGGATGGCCATCTGTCATGGATGCTTTAGCTGAGATTCCTGCATTGCAGGGGGTTGGACTAGATGACCATCAGAGTCCCAACTCTGCCATTCTATAATTCTACATTGAATAAATCACATTGCTTGAATGGTTGATTCTGGATTATAAGCCTCCATGACACCACTCTTCTTTTAAAAGGTGGGAATTTCAGGTAAAACCCTTGACCCCTGTCTTGGTTGACTGGATGCTTGAAGTCAGTGGTGATGGTGATGGAGAATCTCTGGCCTTCCAGATGGGGAATTGGAACCCTGCGTCGCCTGGACCATATTGTGCTGGCTACCACCAGTGTAGACGAACAGCTGCTATTGCCTAAGAGTCAAGCATTCTCTTGAACTGCGTAGAGGAAGCACAAGGAAGTATGTGGCCCCACTTCTGAAGAATCTTAGCTGCCTAAACAAGCCATCAGCCTTCAGGCTTAACAAAGCATCTTAGCTGCTACAACAGAGGAATGGGTGATAGTTTTCAAGAGGATGAACTCAGTCATTTGGCAAAGAGAAGGCTGGGAAGTTAGGGAGAAGTTTTCAAAGTTGTTCTTGTTGTTAATTCGATTACCCTACTATTAACAATTAAAACAGATTGCAATCACAGGAAACCACAGGGTGGGCCCTGAAATCACACATCTCAGGTGTCAGAAACCAGGGTAAAAAAGTCCATCTTCAGTTTTCGCTGAAAGTTGCATAGTGAGGAAGCCAGATATACCTGTGTGGGGATGGAGTTCCACAACTTAGGGGCTGCTATAGAGAATGCCCTCTTCCAGACCACCCCCCTCAGTTTCTAAGGGAGGTGGAATTACCAAAAGCGCCCCCCTCTGCTGATCCAAGAGAATCTGTAGGGAAGGAGATAGTATTTCAGATATTTGCCGCCTAAGTCATTGAGGGCTTTAAATGCTAACGAGAGCACCTTGAATCAGGCTCAGAAACAAGCTGGCAGCCAATGCAGCTGTTTTAGAACAGGGTTTCAACCCCAGTCTTGCTGCTGCATTTTGGGCTAGCTGATATTTCTGAGTCGTCTTCAAGAGTGCGTTGCAATAAACCTATGTGGAAGTTTCCAGAGCTTGGAGCATCATGGACAAGTCATCTCTGTCCAAAAGGGGCTATAGCCAGCTGTTGCTCAAAACAGGACAGGCACTCCAATCACCAAGGCCACTTGTGCCTCAAATGACAATCACCAAGGCCACTTGTGCCTCAAATGACTTGTGCCTCAAATGATAGAGTACCCCTAAACTTTGATGTGATATTAAAAGAAATAGGGATTGCTTCTGTTATTGAGAATCTCCATTCCAAGATGTCAACTGCGGCTTAAGTAAAATGATTCAGGAGCCTATTTAGCATTCCTAAACTACTTAATATTTAAATATCTCCAAGTACAAAGTATTGTTGTTGCTGTTTTTGAAATTATTAAATGTATTTACATCCTGCCTTTATTCCAAGTTGAGATTCAAAGCAGCTTAAAACATTAAAAAACAACATTATAAAATACAAAGTAATAAAACTATACCTTTATTATTAACTCTCATAGTTTTCAGATGTTCTAAGCCTGTATCTCAACATAGACATTTTCTGCATTTTTTGCTATTTTTATAATTTACTGCTTCATTTGAAATTTTCACTTGATTCATTTTTTAAAAAATGCACACTAATCCTTTTGGATTGAAGAGCAGGATATAAATATCCAAAACCTAAATGGAAATATGCCCAACTTCAGGGTTGTGGTAAGGATCAATGGAAAAATCATAAATCATTTTGCATGGTTAGAAGCGTCACTGTAATAGAACAATACTCCTGCTAAATAAGATGAACATTATTTTATTTTTAACTAAATAGCTGTTAGGCTAGGGAAATCATATCTTTAGCTTAAGTTAATGAACATCCAGTTACGTTAGATTAATTGGTCTTAAATTGGTTCAAGGCCAGTTATGCTACAGTAGCTCCATGTATCAGGCTTAAATGTTCTTAAATCCTGTAACTTTCTCTGCACTTTGAATTGGAGCTTCATTTAGACAACTCTTACCGGCAGGCTCCAAAAAAACTTCATCTCATAAATTAAGATAAGAGTTAATGGGCTGAAGTTGGTCCTTCAAAACAACGTAGCACAGTATCAATTTGTTGCTCAGAACAAATCATGGCAGGCGCTAAGCATCTTGGATCCACTGATGCTGCAGGGCTTCATCATTCATCAATGTCTGATCATTCATCACTGCCACATCCCAAATATGCAGTAAGACCTGGTTGCTCTTGCCTAGATGTCAACAAGCTCATGGTTATAAGCAAACATTCAAGAGAACTATTTCAGCACAAGGTCTGAATTGTGTTTCCATCCCTGATGTTGCAACGGGCTTCTTCATTTGGAAGGAAAACTGGAATGGCTGCTAGTTTGAAAACTCTGCTAGGTTGTCACCAAATGTCATCTAAAATATAAATTTTAGGTGTTTCTATTCAGAATTTCAAAGGAAACCAATAGTGTTGATAAGAACAATGACATTTCTCCATGTGTCTTTGTGTGTCTTCCTATGGAAAAATGTGCAGCTGGCTTAAAGAAGAAGATACCTAAAGCATACAATTGCATTTCCTCCATCTGTTTCTCTTTTTTGTTGGAATTCTGCAACATACCTAGAGCAGGGAGATTCCACTGAGGTCAGCTCAATATCCAATGTATCCTGGAGCAGCTCAGTTCTTCCCCATCCTTGGAATGCCTTCTTTTAGAGCTTTCTGCGGGGGGGGGGGGACACTTCCACCCACTCACATGATCTGTACACAGAAGAGGGAGTTCTGGTGTTGCTCTGCAGGTGAAGACTGGGAGAGATAGGGAGGGCTGGGTGGGTGGGGAGGGGGTGGGTGGGTTGCTCTGAAACTTCTGGGTAAACATGCAGAAAACTGCAGCTGTTCTTAGCTAGGCATAACTAAATCCCGCTCCAGTGTTTTCACCTGCGTTTTTCAATGATACTTTGAAAATAGAAATCTAATCAACTAATAAACTATGAAACATTTTTTAAAATAATAGCTAGATTGAGCTTGGCAAGAATATTTCAAGACAGCATGCATATTGCCAAAACTTGCTTCTCTCAGCTTCTTTGATTTATTAGAGAAAAGAAATGAAATTATATAATATATAAAAGTAAAATACAGGAAAGAATGGCTGTAAGAAATTTATTTTGTTCTCTATGGAATTTGTTTATTCTTCTTTGGAACTGATTACTGTATATCCCAGCTCTAAGCATGTCTTCATTTAGGTTATACTTTTGATAGCTGCACTCTATTTTAAAATCCTTCAATGGAAAAATGTAGCCTAAACCTACATTCATAGGGAATATATTTGTCTCTTTATTTCTAAAATATGGCATAACCTGAAAGCATCTCTCATGACACAGAAGAGATTTGAACAAATAAGGACATTTTTTTTTGTACAATGGTCAGCTACTTTTCAAGTTAAAGTATTTCTGTAAAAACATTTCCCAGAAAAAATAAATAAAAAGTGCTCCAAGGATTTGTTCACACCACCACAATATATACATGTGTCTTTTTCTTCCTTCTGAGTGCCATATTGTCCTTGGGAACAGACAGCTAATTCTTTTTTTATCCAGGTGTTTAAAGGCTCATTGCTTTTGGAAGAAAGAGGCAATGCAGCCTGCTAAGCAAGAGAAAAATCCCTGCACCACATGCCACGCGGTGGATCTAATATAGCTTACTCAAAAGTGAACCAAGTAAATCACAGCTGGAAGCAGAGCAGTGGTGGAATAAACTACAAGGCTGAAGTAAGCAAAGGTTTTGTCTTTATAATCCTATTTATTTATTATTATATTTATATCCCACCGTTCTTGCAAAAAGCTGAGATGATTCTCATTCTCCACATTTTATCCTCAAAACAACCCTATGAAGTAGGCTAGGTTGAGAGATGGCAACTGGCCCAAGGTCAACTAGTGAGCTTCATAGATGAATGCAGGCTTCAATTCAGCTCTCTCAGGCCTTAGTCGAACACTCAAACACACTGACTTAGGAACAAAGTACATATGACACTATGTCCCTCCCTCCCTCCCTTCCTCCCTTCCTTCCTTCCTTCCTTCCTTCCTTCCTTCCTTCCTTCCTTTCATAAATTATTCCGTACCACCAGATTATAGAACATCAGGATGGTGTGCAATATTAAAACATAAACACTATTTAAGAAAGCAAAGAGTATGGGGCCATCTACACTAAATGCCCGTCTTCTTGCTGAGGCCCTCTGTAACATGGGAGGACAACTAGCAGCTATTTTCTGGATGATCTCAGTTGTCAAGCTGGAATATGAGGGCTCCTAAGACCAAATTGTTCAGAGCTTTGCATATCAGCACAAGAACCTTGAAGCTGGCCTGGTAGCATATGGGAAGCTAGTGCAGATGTTTTAGCGGGGCTGTCATATGCTCTTGGCCATCTGCCCCCATCGGATGTGAGGGCGATCTGGCTGTGACATATGTCACTCCATTGATCACCAGGGTTGATTCGGCTGATCTGGCTGGCTAGGCAGGTGTCCCCTTCCTCCCTCATTGCTCCCTCCTGAAGCTGCGCACTCGGTGGAAGGGGACGACCATCCCAGATAGAAGGAGTGTACCATTCTTCTGTCAAGGGTATACGATAGCTGCGCTCCCCTGATAGAACCTCCGAACAAGTCTAGCTGCTGCATTCTGTACCAACTGGAGCTTTTGGACCAGCCCCACATGGAGCGGAAAGAAGTCTGCAAAAAGTTGAAGCAACAGTCTATATATTCACCAGCTGGGAATATTATATGGATATTAAAGGAGGAGAAAATACTGATACCAATTGCTGGGAATCACAAGGTTGGGAGGTTGTTCTCTGCTCCTGCTTTTGGGCTTCCCAAAGGCATCTGGGTGGCCTTTGTGAGAACAAGATGCTGGACTAGATGACTGTTGGCAGGATCCAGCAGGTTCTTCTCATGTTCTTATGAGGAGGTATGTATGCTTTTCACTGTAAGTTTTACAATCTGTTATGATCTTGTTGGTAGAGCATGAGACTCTGAATCTCAGGCTCATGGATTTGAGTCCTACATTGGGAAAAGATTCCTGCGTTGCAGAAGGTTGGACTAGATGACCCCTGTGGTCCCTTCCAACTCTACAATTCTATGATTCTATGATTATGCTCAATTTGAGCAACCATTCTCTCTCTTTTCAGGAGAAGGTGATCTGAGCATATAAGTGCACAGGTGTATGTATATCTTTGTTTCACATGGCATCTATGCACTATGAAAGGGGGTCTGCTGCTTCATTGCACAACCTTGGCTTCCCCGTTGACATGTGAACTGGCCCAAGTATGCCATTTGAGTTGTGGATCATATATATCTGGTATGTGCAAGAAATGCATAGTTATTCTGTGTTTCCTGAGTGAACTTGAGTTGAGGGAGCAGCCCTTCCTGAGACAGATGGAACTGCAGTAGTGCTTGAAATATATCCTGCAGAGGTGATAAGTCAGCTGAAGGCAGCAAGGAAAGCTCGTGCCAGAATCTTTATGGATCATAAATATCTGAGGAAATATGCTTTCTTTTAAACCAGCACAGGTAAATGTCAAACCATTAACCCTCAGAACTATAATCTCCCAATGAAACAAAGAACAGGATAAATTAATTCTAAATTACCATGTTTGAATTATATTTACCGTATGCATTTGGTGCATTGCAGCGAAAAAATAGAACTTCCATTGGTTTATTTTCAAGTGATTGAAATCAAAGGGAATGAAAATTCTGAGGAAGAATAGAAAGTTTGTCTGGCCTTTCAAGGACTCTTGTGTGTATGAAGGCAGGACATTTTAAGGCAGACTTCAGGCTAGTGGAATCTACGGTACTTTTAATTTCCACTAGAATCCCTAGTGCAGCATTTTACTATTCCCCATGGGAATGAATGGCAACCAGTCATCTATGAGAGGAAGTTCAAGAGAAGCTTTTGGAACACTAACATGACAATCTAAACCAAGCCAGGCATTGCTGAGGCACTGGAGCACCTGCAGCCAGGTCACACATGATGCACGTAATTGGCTCCTGGGTCAAGAGGAAGTGCTTGGAGATGGTACTGCCTGTAGAAGTGAGTGGGAGGAGGAAGTGAGTGGGGTGGGAATATCTTTCACAATGTAAAGAATTATGGTTTGCAATAGAAAAACACGTAGATTTGTGACATCCCTAACGAACAAAACTTTAGTTACAGATAGGTAGCCGTGTTGGTCTGCCATAGTCAAAACAAAAAAAATTCCTTCCAGTAGCACCTTAAAGACCAACTAAGTTAGTTCTTGGTATGAGCTTTCGTGTGCATGCACGTATCTGAAGAAGTGTGCATGCACACGAAAGCTCATACCAAGAACTAACTTAGTTGGTCTTTAAGGTGCTACTGGAAGGAATTTTTTTTGAACAAAACTTTGTTCGTTAATTGGCAGCAGGGAAGAGTCCTTTCATAGTTTAAAGGGTCAGGAGATAAACTGGACCTTTTTCTCAAATGCCCAGGTTCAGATGCAGTCTATGTCTTACACTGCTTTCAATCAAATGCACATGGAGAACACAGGAGAAAGTGTCTGTTTGTCTAACCAAATGTCATCGGTTTTTCAGCTGTGTTGCCTGGCTTCCAAACACTTACCTCTGATTGATTGACTGCCTAGGAAAGAAAAACATGATCGCTTGATGCTAATAATTAAGCACTAGAAACTCACTTATACTCCCCATCACCACAACAAATGTGCCTGGTAAAATTAATGCTTCAGTCAGACTAACGACACTGGAGACAATCCCTTTGGAACTAATGTTGTGTCCACTTTTGAGCAGTTACTTGGCAAAAAATTCACCACCCACCACTGTTGTAAATATACTGAAGTGAAATGACTGAAAGGTGAAATCACTGCCTTTCTGGCACCACCTCATGGTAGTACCTCAGTGTTCTGGGTACTGTGGTTCACAGCAGGTCAGCAAAGTCTTGATGGAAATGATGCATAAAGCTTAACCTTTAATAATTTTCAGTGTAGCTCTGAGTGAGAGGGTGAGGCACACTGGCCAGCTGGAGTCTCTCCATTATTGAACCCTGGAACTCCCAATAACTGAGTGGAGAGAATTAGTGATTTGCCTAATACTCTCTAACCAGATGGAATCTGAAGTTTGGCTATTCGGGGTCCAATCCTACACTAAAATTCCCTTTGAATTCGGGCCAAACTTTTATCATTCACAATAAGAGAGGACTGATGACATAGCAATGCTTGCCAGCCTATACAGGAGAGGCATTTTCTGGAACCGAAACTCAGATATTTTGGAAGTTGAGGTGGAAGCAGATATTATGAAAAACACATGGGACTGCTGCTGAAGACACTCACCACTCTTTTAATGAGATGGATGTGTTTCCGTAACTCCACCCATGCGGCAAGACCTGGAAACAGCAGGCAGCACTCTTGAGAAGCTGCTGGCATCACAGCACCTCAACAGGCTCACCACTGGGACCTCCATAAACAAAATCCCACTAGCCCAGGCAGCAACCATCTTTGTTTCCAGTAATGCTATGGAAGATGGAAGATGACACAACTTTGAAACTTTGTTGGGGGAAAATGGCTGCCAACAGAAATGGCTCCATTGGGCCTCATTTCTATTCAGCTTTCATCTGGGAGCAGTGCTGGATTTACGTATAAGCTAAACAAGCTATAGCTTAGGGCCCCACTCTCTTGGGGCCCCCCAAAAAATTAAAGAAAAAACAACAACTGGATGTACATTTCCAAAATATAAGATAAAAAATAATAATAAAACCTACATACAGCAACAGTGTTTTGTGTTGTGTAGGCTCCTATGATGTAAGACATGGGCCCCGCCTGCTAGCCTGCTCTTGAAAATATCCCATTACCCTCAGCAGCTTAGGGCCTCATCGAACCTAAATCTGGCCCTGTCTGGGAGCAACCATTTCAGCAGCAGGAGAGCTGAGAAACAGTGCTCAGTCCATCAGCTCTGCTGTGAAAGATCAGCTCCTTCGGGCCTTGTGGGCAGCCATTCTATCAAACTGCCTCTGCGGGAGAGAGCTCAGTCTTATCTGCTTTGCTGCAGGCCCAGCTTCACCAGGCACCTGCTGCCTCTGAACTGTGACAGCTGGTAAATATAGAAATAACTGTTTAGAAATTGATGCCTGAGTTTTGATCTCCCTCTTCTGTCCTTCTTGGGGCTCCATGGCCAAATGGTCAGGGGTGGTGTGAACTATAGTCCAGCAACATTTGAAGCCATGATCCTAGCCAGTTGTGAAACCCAGGATTGCTTATGTTGCATAAACTGGTGAAACGCAGATGTGTCAATTTATTTATTTTATTTTGTTTTATTATTTATTTATTTTATTTGTATACCCCCTCCACTTCATCTGAAGATCACAGTGCAGTTCACACCATAAAAATGCAAAATGAGAACACAAAATACAGAATAAAATCAAGAAGAAACCCCCCCCGCAAACCCCCCCCCAAATAACCTCCCTCCCCAAAGACGTTTTTAAGGTCATAAATAGTCAAAGGCTATTTAAAGATTTTATTTATTAAATAAATAAATAAAGTGAATGACTTGTGCTTTCTGTTTTCTTGCACTCAAATTGGAAGTTCCCCCTCAGTGTGCAGAGGAAGAACTTGGGCATTCCCTTCTGTAGTCAACATGTGTGGAATATGCACACCTTGCAACAGGGAAGTGCGCAAGACATGCCTTTTACATGTCAAGACTATATGAAAAGTTGCTCTCTGTTGTGCATCACCTCTGGCGGTTCTCTTGAGACCTCACAAGATCCCTCGATGGTTTGGCAAGATCTTGCTAGAAACAGCTGCTACAGCCACAACATCAGGAGAGGGTCTTATCAGTTGTGGTGCTCCATATCTGGAATGCCCTCTTTAGGGAAGACCACTTGACACCAACTTTGATGTCTTCTAACTGCCTGGCAAAAACTTTTTAAAAATTGCCTAAACATTCTTGTTTGTTTTACACAGCTTGCTTAAACTTGAATTTTGCCACCCCCTTAGATTTTATTGATTTGCCTAGTTTCTGCTTTTTCCTGTTTCGATACTGTATTTTAATAACATTGTTTCGTTATTCAATATCAGCACGGCTCTGGGAGCCTAATGCTGAATAGCAGCCTATAAGCTCATGAAATAAACAGGTTACCCCAAATGTTGTTAATTGGTGTTAGTTTCTACTTTGGTTTGCAGGGGCTGAAAATGCTAGCAGTCCACGACATTTGACATTGCAAGAGAAACCACAGCGTTCATGAATGAGGATAATTGGAACCCCGTGGTGTTTGGCTTTGAAGTCTGCTCTCTGGAAAATGTGTTTGTCCCCTTTGAGGGGTTTTGCGGCAGGAACTTGGAAGCTCCATGCACACACGTTGCAACCACCTTCTTACAAATTGTTTGTGACACTGAAATGCTTTGTAGGTTTGTTTTTTTTGCAGAAGTTTTGAAAGGGCAGCCTTTATGAGATGAGTTTCCTTTTGAAGACAGATTATGCCTTTGTTCATATATTTTCCAGGGACTCATCCACCCCCATCATTCAGCCTGGACACAGGTCCAGTACCGAGGGCCTTCTGGCGATTCCCTCACTGAGAGAAGTGAGGTTACAGAGAACCATGCAGAGGGCCTTCTTGGTAGTGGCGCCCTCCCTGTGAAATGCCCTCCCATCAGATGTCAAGGAAATAAACAACTATCTGACTTTTAGAAGACATCTGAAAGCAACCCTGTTTAGGGAAGTTTTTAAGCTTTTATCATGTTTTTAGTATTCTGTTGTGAGCAGCCCAGAGTGGCTAGGGAAACCGAGCCAGATGGGCAGGGTATGTATGTATATATAAACAACAACAACAACAACAACAACAACAATCCGTTTGTCCCATGATTTCTAGGCATGGGTCCAAGAGGTTTTACTTTTGTCCCACCAGTTTCTCTAAAGTAACCAATAGTTTGCCGCTGAACTGGAACAAATGGCAATCGGGTTTTCTGTGGCTTGATGTTTGTTCCGATCAAGCAGTCAACAAAGGGTTTTCCTGGGGTAACCAGTGGGAGAAAAGAAAAGAAAAACCTGTGGGACAAAGAGAAGTGTGGATGAGCCCTGTGTCAATGGGTATCTTCCATTTTGTTGTGAATGAGTGACATCACATGACATGGTGTGGCTGCTGCATACTTACATGCAACCCCCTCCCTCTTTTGAGGAGGAACATAATCAGACATTGTATCAGACATAACGGGAGAGGAGAGAGGGTGTGGTTTGTGAACAATTTGCGCAGCCTCTATGAGGCCCTGTAAACCTCTCATCTGGGAGTCAAACTACATGATACATGAAATATATTATTGCATGCATTCCAGTCTCTGAGTGGTGTGATAATGTTTAGCTTATTTTCCCCCCTGCTGTTTTGCTAATAATGTCATTTGAATGGAAAGTGGCATAGAAATACAATAAATCAAATATTATGCTAAGTTGCTGTGGCGGTGGAGAGGGTCTTTTCAGCTGTGGCCCCCTGCATATGGAATGCTCTCTCTGTAGTCAGGTCTGCCGGGAGCTATCATGAACATCGTTTCAGTGCTTATGTGAACTGTTCTATTTATTCACTAGCTGTTGTTGTTGGTTTTTTTTTGCTGCAGAGGTTTTCTGCTGTTGGGGGGGGGGTCTCTTCTATGGTTTTTGTAATTTTAAAAAACAATGTAGTGTTGTCCATTTTTAGGCTACAATCTTTTGTAAGTTGCTTACAGATTATTATTTTTTATTAAGTGGCCAACAAGTTAATAATGAGCACCAGCATCAAGCCCCATCAGCCTTACAAACCATCAAGTGGACAACATTTTTGAAAAAGACATGATGTGGGAGATCTGTAGAAAGAAGACTTTAAAGCAGCCATGGAAACTTCTGCTTTAGTTTTGAACAGAAACACTTCATTGATGTAGTGTTTTTCTGCTCTAAGTTTAAGCCAGGCCCAAGCCACTGTTAACATCAGAAGGGGGAAATATGCAGGCCATCCATGGGTGTTCTAAAATCTGATCACAGATCTCTCACATCATGTCTGCTTCAACTTATTGAGTGTGCATAAAACCTTCCTCACCCAAAAGCGTTATACAGTGGTACCTTGGGTTAAGTACTTAATTCGTTCCGGAGGTCCGTTCTTAACCTGAAACTATTCTTAACCTGAAGACCACTTTAGCTAATGGGGCCTCCTGCTGCTGCTGCGCCGCCGGAGCCCAATTTCTGTTCTTATCCTGAAGCAAAATTATTAACCTGAAGCACTATTTCTGGGTTAGCGGAGTCTGTAACCTGAAGCGTATGTAACCTGAAGTGTATGTAACCCGAGTTACCACTGTATCGCCGTTTTCATTTTTGCTCACTCTCTTTTGATATCATCAAAATAGAGCAGTCCACAGTTTCCTGTGTTGTTATCACATGTTTTTTCTGACCTGATTCATGGCTGCATCCTGCCTAGCACTGACAGGTGAAGCACTATTTTGGCTTTTCTCAGGTGGGTTAATTAGTGGTTATTATTAGCCTGATAATTGCTCCATGAATTGCCTCAATGTCTGTTTCTGTTCCCACAGGGGAGCTATCGGGGTTTTTAATCATTTCCTTGTATTATTATTATTTTATGAGTGACCTAGTGCTAGTTTTCTATTTTGAAAGACTAAAAAATGTGAGCAATGGAGAATAATTCCCCAGCTGTCATCAAAACAGGAAGTGAAAAAATGGGTCCAGCCTGCGAGTCATAAAAGTTGCACTGAACTTGCTAGGAAGTTTTGCTGAATGGGAATTGTGAGTAAACATAATAGAAATATCTATTATGGGGAAGAACACTGGTGGCCAATATAGAGCTATATTAAAATGCTGTGGGGAACTGTCATTTTACTTCTGCTCCTAGATAATTGCAGAAAAACCAATATAAGTGGACTCTAGTGTAAAAGCAACCCTAGTCATGCAAGTCTGGAAAAGAAAAGTGGGGAGGGGGAGGAAATCAAGCAATAATGAAATGGAGCACAGACTGGCAATGAATTATTGTTCTATCAAACTTGGAACAACACGCCATATGTCTACAAACCAAGTAATGTGCAGAATCCACTAGGCACCCATAAACCATCATAATACATGATGCTGGGAACCTCTACTGCCTCTTGAACTTGCCTTGCCCCATTCATTTTAGTGTGGCATGACTGGGCTCAATGTCTCCAGAGTATCTGTGGGTTATTTAATACAAGAAATGATTTCCTTATTTACTGCTTGATAAATATGCCCTTTAATGCCTGGATTCTAGCTAATATTCTCCAGAATGATTTCAAAAGGTGGCTTTTGGGGAATAAAAAAAATAGAGGCCATTTATTTTATTTTAAAGAGGTAATGGAGCTGCATTCCATCACTTCTACAGAAGCAGCTGTACCCAGCATATAGATTCAGTAATGGAGGCAGCTGTGTCAATTCAGAACTCCCCCACAGAGCATGTGGGCATTGAAGTTTCATAATTCCTATAAGAACTGAAACCAGAACTCCCACAAGGGTAGGTCACTACAACTAAACTTCTGAAATTCCACTTGTAAACGTGCCTGCAAATTCCATCCACTTCTGCCAAACTAAACATTTAGAGATGTTTCTTTAAAATGCAAGCAAGCAAATGAACTTTAAAGGTGCCCAGGACAAAAACTTCTGGACCTATTTGCTTGTTATCTGGCAAGCTTTATACCCTCTTGAGGGGCTGATATCTATCAAATATATATCTAATATCTATCTGTATCTATCTGATATCTATCTGTATGTGGACTAAGATTCACTTTGAGCCAAACTACACAGCCTATAAATACCTTGGACATAGGCAGGCTGCTTCCTCAGTTACGGTCCTAACTGAATCATGCAGTCAGGGTATGTTTCCCCTGGACCTTCTCAATGGGAAGCATGAAATACACTGCAAGCTAAACCATACAATTGTAACCAGAAGGTCTTGCTGATTTAAAGAATGGACACATTTATAAAATGATACATATTCTAGCCAAATTTTGCCCAGTGCCCATATGCTACCATCTACACCTAAAAACACACTGGAAATGCTCTCTTCAAACCCTCTAGTCACAGGTGGGTTAAGAGCAGCACAGTAATTTGACAAATTGATCCAAGAAGCAAGAGACTGAAAATCAATAGTCCAAGGCAAATCAAAACAAATCCCTGTAAACACCCCCCCCACCTGCTGGTCAGCTTTTGGGAATGTATCAAGCCCATTGCAATGTATCTATAGTCCTTGGTTTGAAGCCTGTGAAGAAAATTACTTAGTGAATCACCCTCTGCAAATTTGCCGTAGCATTTTCAAAAAGGGCAAATGCTTCGGTTTCCTTGGGCTCCTTTGCCACAGTTTCTCTGATGACCGGTTGATTATTTTTCTCTCAGAGGGAGACTCTCCAGAAAGTGGCATTTGGCACAAGCATTTAGTGACTCCACTAATTTTGTCCAATTTAAAGGAAAAGTTAGCAATGCTATGTCATTAACAGCTGCCTGGATTATTCTGTCACCTTGGCACAGACACACCACCACTATTGACCAATTCAAACTCATATTGAGATACAGGCTACGTTGGGGACCAAAAGGAGCAAAATAGCTCAAAGTCTTGTGATTCATGCAGGAATTTTACATTACTCACCAACGGGCCAAACACTGAAAATGTCATGGAACTGGCTAGTCACAGTTCCACCTTCCTGTGCAAAGTTAAGCAAATTGAAAACAACTGGCTTGGTGTTTACTACTCTGTATAGGACTAGACTGAGTTTGCTTTTACAGGCCTTATACCAAGTCAGACCAGCTATAGCTCATTGGCACAGCACTTTCTTTGCTTGCAGGAGGTCCAGGTTCAATCCCTGGCATCGCCAGGTGGGGCTGAGAATGTCCCCAGTCTAAAACCTTGCAGAGCTGCTGCCAGTCAGTGTTGACAACACTGAGCTCAATGGACCAATGGTCTGGCTTGGTATAAGCCAGCTTCCTGTGCCCATCTAGCTGAGTACTCTGTGTGCTGATTGGTCGTGGCTCTCTTGGGTTCCAGACAGGAGCCTTTCTCTGAGCTAGGGCGCCTTCTCTATGGTTCTAGTAAAAGTATTTCCTGATTGTGGATTTTGGCATTTTCTTTATGAACCAACACAGCTTCCTGTGCTTTTTGTGCATCCTGGGTTATATTCAGTTTGATGCTACTTTTTTCTTATTTCAGCGGTATCCATTATTTTGCAGCTATGAATCCATGCTTCTCTTCCCAAATTACCAAGGAAAAAGGACAGAGCTTTTACTAGGAGAAAAAGCTGCCTATGTAGACTAACTGTTCAAATAATTAGCTTAATATCAGAATCACCAGCCCAGCTAAGGTTTTCATTAATTAATCACTTCTTCAAAATGAAATAAATGTGGTATTTCATGCCCGCAGCACGCCTTCACTGTTTCATTCTTTGCTGGCTTTTCTTTTTTAAAAACCAAATTTCAGCCCTATGACTGAGTAGTAAATACAATAGTTAATTAGATGGCGGGCCTCAAGCATCCCATTTGGCTGAATCCAAGGCACGTATTGATCTCGGTATGAGGCTCTTGTAAACAAAGCTGTTGAAACACTCTGAAGTGTTTACATGATGAACATTGCATAACAAGATTACCCGTCTGAAATTACAAAAATCTAAATCTGCATGAAATAAAAATAAGTGACTGGAGTACCACTTACACTCAGCCATAGACATATGCAGACAGCATATAACTAATCAATGCACTAGACCTGACTCAAGCTTAGAAATAACTCTCCCTTTAATGAAAATATGGCCAGAAAAATATTGAAGATGTGTCTATATGAACTTTCAAGTTTTCTATAATAAGCAGGGCTTCAGTTATGGCTGTGCTGTGCAGGAAGCTTAGCTTTCATGACCTGTGGTGCTATCACAGCAAGACTTTGGGGCAGAAATTCTTGGTCTCACTCAGGAAAATTAGCAGGAGGGTCCCCAAACGCAGCAGTCTGGCTCCCCACATTTTGAAACAAATACACATTTCCATCTAAAAACGCTGAAGCCCAGAGTATAACATTACCTAACAGAACCACTGTTTGTGGTAGCCTTCTGGCTACTGGACTTTTGGAAGGCTACCCAGAGAGGTGAAGGAGGGCTGAATTGGCCCAAACTGGGGATGGGTAGAAGATGGGGCTTTGGAGTTTCATTAAGGTTTCTCCCCTTCCTTGAATAATTCCAGCACTTGGGCTTTTTCTGTTCTTCTCTTCTCTATCGAAAGAAGAAATATTCCAGAGGTTCTCTCTCAGTTTCTGTAAGCTGATGGTAGAGATTCCTGAGTTCTGGAGCTGGCAAATGTGGGAGATACAGAACCCACAGATCTGAGTGGTCCCTGTGAGTACAGGATGTTGAATGAGCTGGGCCTTTTGGCCTGATCAAGCCAGTTCTTCTTCCACTCTCATAAGCACATTGCTAACACTTCTCTGCCTAGAACCCTCACAGGATTGCTTTGCCCAGCTGCTCGGCTCACGTTCTTGACTTTGAATGAACTCAGAATTCTGTCAGGCGGTTTTCTTACCTCAGCCACTGACAGTAGATTAAGGAGAATGATGGTGAAAAAGAGCACTATAGCTGGCTGGTATGTACCCAGCAAATTGAATTTACCTCAATTTTCCAAGCCAGGCACCCGGTTACTGTATCTTGGAGGTAAACTACAGACTATACTTTGAAAACTGCCAACCAAGGCGGCACGGGTAATGTCAGTAAAGATGATCAAATGTGGCAAATGACCCTAATGCAGGCAATTGAAGCCTGCTGTGCTTTGGGCAGTCTTGCACTCCCAACAGCCAGTTAATTAAATGCCAACCCAGCCACTTAACTTTCAAATAACTGAAAATGCAGTTAAGTTCAGCACTGGGATCCCACGACCTTGTTAACAAACAACTTTGTTTCGGCAGCACTTGGAAACTTGAGGGGAGAGACAAGGAAAGGCTTACATCACTTAGTTCTTCACTTCAAAGTCAGCTTAGAAACCAAAGTGCAGGGAGGAAAATATGAGGTTCCCAGGGACTTTAGATCCAGCACCTAGCGTAATGTCTGATCTCTCTTTTATTTAAAATATGCAGACACCCTTCTAAGCTATTTCTGTCAATTAAGCCAGGCTGGCTATTTGACAAAAATGGCCCTGCATAAGAATACCTTTTATGTATCAAACTCTTGGTTCAATTGGTGAAGTAGCACCCAGAAGATCACATGTAATATTTAGAGTTCAGAACATAATCTTAGTCTCCTAGCTTTAATCAACACATTTATTTACTAAAAATATAAGATTGATCAATCATATGTAAAAAAAAATATAATTTAACAATTTAATAATCAAATACGTTGAATTTCAGAGTGAGACATGCTACTTGATTACCTGACCCGAGAAGCAAGCCTTGAGTCTCTCTTAGAAGCAAACTCAGCTGATATCAAAAAGGCAAGTTTTTTCACCCCATCTTTCGTTTGAAGAGAAAAATGTATGGGGCATATCTAAGGATGATTATAGCTTCCCAATCATCAGAGGGAAATATCTACTTCAGAGGAAGTGAAACCATCAATTTTACAGTGCATAAAGCCAAAATGACATAGTCAAAACACATTGGGCTCAATGGCAGGTGCTATAGCCAAAGTCTTTTTTTCCTTTCTGCCCCCTTTTTTCTTTCTTTCTTTGCCAAGTGCATAAAGCTAAATGTGCACAAGTTTAAATGCACACAAGTTCTGAGTTACTTGTAACTCTATCAAGTTTTAAGGTTGCACGAAAGAAGTACTTTGAGTTACAGATTGTAAAAAGAAAACTGGCAAACTAAAATAAGCAGGTGTTTAATCATCCTTTACTTTTCTATAAACCCAGTTGTTTGAAGTGGTCCTGAGCATACCAAGACTCGGAACTCAAAGATGTGAATTTCATTAAATCATGTTGTTCCTAAGGATATGGTTTTCCATTAGGTCACAGTGTTCCTTTCTGGTTAGTTAGATTTCAATTGCCAATTACTCTTTAAACATTATTCATGGTCCACATGGCCTGTTTTCCAGCTTTGTGGAACTTGAGCCAACAGGAGAACATCTTAACTCTGATCTGAGACAAGCAGGGTTTTGTTTTTGTTTTAAATCATTGAATCTTCCAGATCATCTCTATTTTCGGCTCAAATTCAATCACATACCAGCAAATTCAGGTCACATAGGTAGATTTGATTGGGAGGTCTTGCAAAGAAACCAGCTTTCCCAACAGATCACACGTTCCTTTTTGTGGTGATGAAAGTGGCAGGGAAATGCCACAGGGAAAGTGTGGCTTGTATTGACCCAATGCCATCGAGCCCTCCCTGCAAGCAAATCAGGATGAATGCTCATTCAATAGCCAATGCCATCTAACCTCTCGGCAAAGAAATCAGGATGGCTGAACTGGTCACCTGAAAGCACTCTTTCAGTTGTTATTGTTTTACCTGTTACGTGCCTCATGGGTGGCAAGAATGCCCTTACCTTCCACATTTTAAATATTCACTTCTAACTCCCTATACTTCCTGTGAGGTAAGTTGGGAGGTCATAAGATGCTGCCAACTTCCCTCTTTGCCAGCAAAGAGTGACGCCTCCCCAATGTTGTGGAGGAAGCTCTGCTGCTGTTATTGTGCTCTCAGCAGTGGGGTGGGTGGGTGGGAGAGAAATGGGGGGTGTCCAGGAGGGGGGAGTTGGGGAAGGCTGCTGATTCACCTTCAAAATGGGTCCAACGCTACACCAGCCTTGGAGATGCTGTAGTAAATTTTCTCCAGTCAGTCAATGGAAAGGGGGAAGGGTTAAGGGGGGGGGGAGTTTCCCACCCTCTTCTAGTATGGCCAGAGCAAGCTGGCAGACTTTAGAAACTGGCAATTCCTCCACTATGAGCAGTGCCGGATTTACATATAAACTAAACAAGCTATAGCTTAGGGCAGTGTTCCCCAACCTTGGGTCTCCAGCTGTTTTTGGACTGCAACTCCCATCATCCCTCGCTAGCAAGACCAGTGGTCAAGGATGATGGGAATTGTAGTCCGGAAACAGCTGGAGACCCAAGGTTGGGGAACACTGGCTTAGGGCCACACTCTCTTGGGCCGGGCCCCAAAAAATTGTAAAGAAAAAAAATGGATGCACATTTCCAAAATAGAAGATAAAAAACAACTAAAATAAAACCTACATACAGCAACAGTGTTCTGTGTTGTGTAGGCTCCTATGACGTAAGTAATGGGCCCCACGTATAGCATATATTCAGCACAAAAAACAGTGACAAATTGCTGTTGACAAAGGACATATAAAGGGCCCCATTACCTTCAGTAGTTTAGGGCCTCATCAAACCTAAATGTGGCCCTGGCTATGAGATATCATCACCACTTTAGGATTGCTTGGCAATTTTTTGTGGCATCATCTACGGTTTCAGGCCCCTTCAGTTGTGGCACCCCTTTGGAGAAATTGTCCCCTCAATGTGCCTGCTGCCTCCATTTTGATCCTTTCCGAACCAAATGTAGACCTATTTTTGCTGGATTATGCAGCTTGTGCTGTTTTTTAAGCAGGAAATTGAATTGATTAATGTTTAATGTTTTAATTAAGTTTTAATTATTTTTAGTTGCTTGCACTCTGTGTGAATCCCCTGGAGGACATTGTTGATTGGGTGGTCAACAAATATTCTAAATAAGCCTAGTCATTTCCTTATAGGCAGTTCATTTACGTTTAATGAGAAAAATTAAACCACATTCCCAAGCATCAGACATTTTGAGGTTTCCTGAATCTTGAACCCAAAGCAACACAAAATTATCTGTTTTTCTTCACAAAGAAAAGTGATAACATATATTTTAGACATAAAAAGACTTATTTCCTGAAAGATATATATTTTCAAAGTTTGTGCCATCCCTTAAAAAGTAATATTTTTTCTCAAGTTCCTGTAAATATTTTCTCAGTTGGAGATATTTATGTATTCATATATAAGTCAAACACACACTCTCATACAACTTCTTTAAATGATATGAAGAAATAAAGCAGGTATTAGATGCTAATTATCATCCATAGTGTAAATAGATGTGGGAACATACATTGGCTGCTCTCATTTATTCTTATAATCACTCTGAATGGCGGCAGGGGGAAGGGGACCCAACCAGAATATTACAGATATCTGGCTGTGTCTCAAAGGACTTGAGTATAACTCTGTTTTTACAATGGAAAATGCTAATATGCTTTTGAGGTGTTCCAGGGAAGAAGCAGCACAAAGCACGAGGCATGTGGGAATAATTTGGTCTGGTTCTTGTCTGCCTGGCCTTATGAGACTTCAGGGTGGAAGAACATAAACAGAATGATTGTTGGAGAGATATCTAAATACGAGAGAGCGTTCAGTTTGCGTCTCAGCACATTGGTTGGATGCATTTATAAAGACTTTTTAAAACATCATGGTATGTCAGCTGTAGCTAGTTGAATCAGGGATTATTGCCCTAAGGTCCTGATGCTGCCTTCCATAGGGAATTTGAAATTGCAATGATTATTAGTATCATCATTATTTATTAAATTTCTATACCGCCCTTCACCTAGGAATCTCAGGGCAATTTAAAATATAAAAACGCAAAAATATATAATATATATATTTTTAAAAAAGCAATACCCCCCCCCCCGCAGAATGTTGCAGAATGCGAAATATATTAGGCTTATGGTGAAGAGTGAAAACAATTTGGGGGTGGGTGGGAGGTCCAGTGGATGTGTGCCTCATGTTCAGGATCTGACTGATCACCATTCTGGGGGGTGGAGGAGGAAAACAATTTCTTCTCATAATTTTTCTCTCTTCCCTGGGAAGAGAGAGAAGACAGTTCCCAGGATTTTTTGGGGGAAGCCATGACTGTTTATAGTGGTATGATACTGCTTTAAATGTATGGCATGGCCTAAATAAACTAGAACACTGTGGTTTTGCATGTGTCAAGTGAACTGCATATGTGGGGCATGTCTCGGAGGGTGATTATTCATCCTTGCATCAGTAGTGGACTAGATCAGACAGCCTTCACAATTTGCAGCCCACCAAGTCGATTATAGCTTACCAGCCATGCTTGGAATGGGAAAAATTGGGGCACTTGGCACATTACATGAATGGAGGCTGTATTTAATGGGGCATGACATGCAGCCTGGAATCGATGGTTTTTGGTCCTTTCCATCTCTATTATCCTATTGTGCTGGTGCTTGTAGACAGACAAGGGAGTTGCCATGGTATCATCTTCAGCGCTGCTTGGGCATTCATCCCAATAACAAAGGGAAAAGACTCAGCAGTGAGGCTATTCAAACTCTAGACAGGAAATTCAGTGTTGTGGGATGTTGTTTTGATGCTAGTTCCTCCCCAGTGTAATGCGCGGAATATCCTGTTATGCTGTAATTTATATTTCCACATAATAACAGCAATCTGCCTAGAATTTGCAGTTAAAAGGATAAATTCATCACAGCTAGGCCTATCTCTTTGAAGTCAATAGATGTAGAGGAGTATTTGTATCATCTGCCATTTTCCTTCTTCCTATCTTCTTAGCTAAAGGCACTGTTTCCACTCTCCATAATATGTTTACTTCATATTAGACATGGCATATCACTTAAACATGTGGGATAACTTTCAAGTGTTTGATCCAAATTTAGTGGCACAGAGCTCAGCCCAAATCACATTGCTTTCTGAGTGAGATGAACCAAACTGCCAAAATAGAGGTGATTGAAAAGTGTAAAAAGTCTGAGAATGTCTCAACCATAATATGCTGAGTGCAAAATAAGCATTTCAAGGCTTGACTTGCTTTGTGTGAAGGGAATCCTGGCGCTGTCAAAAAGCATCAGCATCGTGGGGACAAGGTGCTGAAACTACACATCAAATAAAAAAATTCCCAACATTTGGGTTGGAAGCACCTGCTGACCTAGGGGTGGGAAGCTGGTGGTCCTACATATGTTGCTGGACTATAGCTTCCCTCATACTTGACCACTGGCCATGCTGGTTGGGGCTTATGGAATTGGAGTCCATCCTCCCTGTTTTAAAGGAGGAATACAGTACATTATTTTTGAAGCTGGAGGTTCCACTTTGCTATGATTGCTGTCAATCAACTGATCCTGCATAAATGCACCTAATTCCTTCTTTAAAGTTGTGTGCATCCCATGTGAGCTACTCTTGTCGGTTTTTCCTATGCCTACAAAGAAGTGGCCAGTGGGGAGGGGTGGTTCCAGGGAAAGGAATCTCCTGGCTGCTGTAATGGAGGCGAATTGTCCCTGGCGGCAGATGACAGAACCACGAGACCGATGTAAAATACTCAAAGAAGAGTTTTATTATGACTACACAAACAACAAACACAAAGCATGTGGGTGTTCTCTTTCTGCAGGCAGTTGCAAACGGCAACTTCTTCTCTCTTTATACAAATCACCAGCTCTGGCTAATTAGCCGAGAAAACCCACACCCAGAACTCATAGAACATGTCCTTAAAGTTATCTGCACCCTTTTCCTGTTGCGTGACGAGTGATACCTAACATGCTACAGAGTGGGACAGTTAGTTGCTGAGGTTAGTGTGGCTGTAAGGTTGGGGGAATGTGGGTGTGCTGGCATAAGTGCAGGATTAGCTCTCTTGGTGTGCCTGAACTGTGCTACTCCCAGACTGTCTCCATACACCACTGCCTGGAGACAAGGGGGTCTCTAGCACCTCACCCCACCAGTGACCAGCCACTCCTGTGCCCACCATGATAAATCCAAATAAAGTGTGTGTCAACACAAAGAGCAGGTTCACTGTAATAACAGAATAAAGTGTTCTGGGTGCCTTCCTTCTGCCACATCAACAGCTGCCTCATGCAGTGTACTTCATTATAATGTCTAAGCTGTCCTTCATCCGGAAAGAGTTTCACAAATCAACAAGGCAATGGCATTAAAAGGCGTGTGTCCGTTCAAACAGCTTAGAATATCACCATCAAAAGTGCTTGTGCACTGAAAAGGATACAGTGTTGGTGCCAAGCATGCCTCCTTCAAGTGGGCATTCCACAGTCAGGGACACTACAGAGAGAAAGTAGAAAAGTACTTTCTCTTTTCTACTTAATGATGGAACATGGGGAAGGGCCTCCTTCGATATTTGTTCTGATACTCTGAAACAAATATGAGAGTGAGAGTAGGATTGAATGGGCAGCTGCCAGCCACAATTCCAACATCAAAGGGGGTATGACAAGGTTGTTTATTAGCTCCCCTTTTATTTAATATGCGCACAGGTCTCACTGTCTGAACACAACGCTCAATGGGTGAGCGTTCACATAACAAGCCAACAATTTCTGTTGGTTCCTATTGGAAAATTTCTAATGCACTCCTGCACATGGAATTTTGATCCCAAAATGATAGAAAAATCCAGGGAAATCCTCTGAGACCATGCAAAAAAGCAATGAAAGAAGGGGGAAAATGCTGTTTTATCTCTCCCCTCCCCTCCCCCCATCTTACCATGGCTTCTGGCGAAACGGCACCCTTTTAGAAGGCAGCAGGAAAACGCAATGTTGTGTGCAAATTGACTCTGCTGTGTCACAGCCCACAATTTTTCACAGCACTCTATACACTTGGCATATACACTCTACACTTGTGAGTTTTAGTTCACAAAGCTCAGGGAAGAAACAGCTGACTGTCAAGAGAACTCACTTAGCCTGCGGTTCCCTCCAGTCATTAGATAGCTTAATAGGTTTGACCAACTTGCCTTGATGGACGCTAAATGGCTTTGCTACTCCCATTGGCCTCACTCATATTGATAATCAATTGCTTTCTTGCTTTTTTTGTCGTGTGTCAAGTTTAGTCCCGATTTGTTTGACAAGCTCATTGAATCCTGCTTTCAATTTTCTCTAATTTATTTATTTTCCCTTTCCCCTGCTTGGACTCCCGAGAGATTCTCTGGGGGGTAGCTGTGTGATTTAAATGTAAGATGTGAATGTGCCCATGGTTGGCTAGTGTTCTCGACGAGATCAGACTTTGGGCTGATCTAGCAGGGCTCTTATTATTATAGCATGACCTGCTGAAAATGCACATTGTTCTCTCTCCCACTTTATTCTTTCAGCAAAGCACAAACCAAGACAAAGCAGTGCACTCCCACCCATTTCCAAAACTCAGCAAGGAGATTATATTTCCAGAAATGGATTCCTCTACTTGGTGAGCATTGCATTACTGCTGGTTTTTCTGAAACTGTTATGTACTTCCATATGCCCCAGGTATTAAAAATGTCAAGGATTATAAAATTAAGTCTAATCTCAGTTGCCTATTCACCTTCTTTAGCCATAAGAATGCTCCCAGAGATACTTTACTACATTTTTGTGCTACTTTGCATACATTTCTATGTGCATGCCATGAACCACCTTTTTAAATAGGCCCATGAGCCCATTTTTTTATGCAGGCATTACTATTTTATCTTCCAGAAAATGCCATCCTTCCATATTGGCCCCTGACAAGCAATAATAGTTTCCTCCAGCTTTCGAATTCCAATTTGACCTAAGACAATGTTAATGTCACAACATTGTTCCTGTTCTGGCAATTAACTTGAGAAATGTGCTGCTCTAGTACTAAACCAGGAATATAATTAATAAATGTGATCTATGACATTTCATTTTTAAGTCTGGGATTGAAGAGAGGGTTCTCGTTTTTTATGAACACTCATAAATTGAAAGTTGACGAAGTTTCCTATAAGTCAGGCTGATTTCTAAAGTGTGAGTGTTTGTGTGTGTGAGTACGGTTGACTTGCTGACTGATTTGTGAGACTCAGAATGATGAACCTTAAATATTTCCCTTTTTTAATACTTGAAAAATTCTGTGTTTGTAAGCTGCTTGCTGGTGGGCACCTGGCTCACCACACAGATAGCTGCGGTTTGTGCATCTCAGTGCAAGTGGTATAAAAGCAAAACCCTTATTTCATTACATGTGCAAATCCATCCATCCATCCTTCCATGCCTTACAGATTCCAGAGATTAGCTGACCACAAGTAAAGAGACAGCATGAACAGGATTTTCTTGCTCATACAATGCCTTAAGAGGTCATGAATCTCAGGAACTGTTAGATTAGAACTAGGAGATGTTATTCACATGCCCTAGGGCAGAGATAAATTAAATTAAATAAGCAAGGAGACAATATACAGCCTTGTCGTACTCCTTTCTCACCTTTGAACCAATCAGTTGTTCCATATCCAGTTCTAACTGTAGCTTCTTGTCCCACATAGAGATTTCCCAGGAGACAGATGAGGTGATCAGACACTCCCATTTCTTTAAGAACTTGCCATAGTTTGCTGTGGTCGACACAGTCAAAGGCTTTTGCATAGTCAGTGAAGCAGAAGTAGATGTCTTTCTGGAACTCTCTAGCTTTCTCCATAATCCAGCGTATGTTTGCAATTTGGTCTCTGGTTCCTCTGCCCCTTTGAAATCCAGCTTGCACTTCTGGGAGTTCTCGATCCACATACTGCTTGAGCCTTCCTTGTAGAATTTTAAGCATAACCTTGCTAGTGTATGAAATGAGTGCAATTGTGTGGTAGTTGGAGCATTCTTTGGCACTGCCCTTCTTTGGGATTGGGATGTAGACTGATCTTCTCCAGTCCTCTGGCCACTGCTGAGTTTTCCAAACTTGCTGGCATATTGAAGGTAGCACCTTAACAGCATCATCGTTTAAAATTTTAAATAGTTCAGCTGGAATATCATCACTTCCACTGGCCTTGTTATTAGCAGTGCTTTCTAAGGCCCATTTGACTTCACTCTCCAGGATGTCTGGCTCAAGGTCAGCAACCACACTACCTGGGGTGTACCAGACATCCGTTTCTTTCTGGTATAATTCCTCTGTGTATTCTTGCCACCTCTTCTTGATGTCTTCTGCTTCTGTTAGGTCCTTACCACTTTTGTCCTTTACTATGTTAATCTTTGTACGAAATGTTCCTTTCATATCTTCAATTTTCTTGAACAGATCTCTGGTTTTTCCCATTCTATTGTTTTCCTCTATTTGTTCGTTTAAGAAGGCCTTCTTGTCTCTCCTTGCTATTTTTTGGAAATCTGCATTCAGTTTCCTGTATCTTTCACTATCTCCCTCACATTTTGCTTGCCTTCTCTCCCCCACTATTTGTAAGGCCTCGTTGGACAGCCACTTTGCTTTCTTGCATTTCCTTTTCATTGGGATGGTTTTCGTTGCTGCCTCCTGTATAATGTTACGAGCCTCCACCCATAGTTCTTCAGGCACTCTGTCCACCAAATCTAAATCCTTGAACCTGTTCCTCACTTCCACTGTCATAAGGGATTTGATTTAGATTGTATCTTACTGGCCCAGTGGTTTTTCCTACTTTCTTCAGTTTAAGCTTGAATTTTGCTATAAGAAGCTGATGATCTGAGCCACAGTCAGCTCTAGGTCTTGTTTTTGCTGACTGTATAGAACTTCTCCATCTTGGCTGCAGAGAATATAATCAATCTGATTTTGATGCTGCCCATCTGGTGACGTCCATGTGTAGAGTTGTCTCTTGTGTTGTTGGAAAAGAGTGTTTGTGATGACCAGCTTGTTCTCTTGGCAGAACTCTATTAGCCTTTGCCCTGCTTTGTTTTGAACTCCAAGGCCAAACTTGCCAGTTTATCTCTTGACTCCCTACTTTAGCATTCCAATCCCCTATAATGAGAAGAACATCCTTCTTTGGTGTCATTTCTATAAGGTGTTGTAAGTCTTCATAGAATTGGTCAATTTCAGTTTCTTCAGCACCAGTAGTTGGTGGAAGGACAGATCTGAAGCTGAGGCTCCAATACTTTTGGTCACCTCATGAGAAGAGAAGACTCCCTGGAGAAGACCCTGATGTTGGGAAAGATTGAGGGCACAAGGAGAAGGGGACGGCAGAGGACAAGATGGTTGGACAGTGTTCTCAAAGCTACCAACACGAGTTTGAACAAACTGTGGGAGGCAGTGGAAGACAGGAGTGCCTGGCGTGCTCTGGTCCATGGGGTCACGAAGAGTCGGATACGACTAAACGACTAAACAACAACAACAAATTCTACCATAATCACTTCCTGTGCCAGGGTGTGACCCAAATTCTAGCAAAATATTATTTGCACTTTTGACTGAAATCCTACACACACTTACTAGGGACCATAGGAGCCAACTCCCAGAAGCCGAAGTCCCTTCGCTGCCCCCAATAAAATATTTAAGCCCCCCCAACTGATGGGCATTGCCATTCAAATGGTGTGCGTGCACCATGTCATGTGGGGTGGAGCTTACTGCCCCCCCCCCCGGGAATATTTTATTCAAGCACCCCTGTTAGCCCCATTAGACACAATAGAACATATTCCAGAGTAAGCTATGTTTGCATAGGATTGTACAGTGTAAAACCCATCACTCATTTCTGTCTTTTCAACAGACTGGGTTTTTTTCATGATAAAATTATGTGCTTTGATATCAGGGGTAGTATTTGTGTGTCTGTGGCAAGGAGAGAGAACAGTGCCCCACTGGACCATTAGCAATAATCCAAGGAGAACTCAAAATAAGGCTCCATTATAATGCTGTCATCCTTCTCTCAAGCACTTTTTCAGACTGTTATTTCAAACTTAGTTGAAAAAGGGGAAGAATGTGTTTTGTTTTGTTTAAAAAAATAAATGCTCCAAAGTATTTCTCCTATTTCTGCCCCCGAAGCATCTTGTTTGAAACACGCACGATCCTTCCTTCATTTCAGACAGAACATTTTGGAACAATTAGGCTAAAGAATGTAGTGCAGTGCAAAACCCCGACTACAATTAATGAAAAATAGGATATAGGCAGAGTTCAGAGGTGCAAAAAAGTTTTAAAATTCTGGTACAATGTTGATTTTTAATGGTCACCTTATAAGTGGCAGAGATGGAAGATTCATGGTTTTGCTATATTCAGGATTTAGTATTAAAATAGTATAAAACTGGTTTATTAAAAGTCATAGCATACTGTTAAAACTTTCTTTAAAATGCTGCCAATTAGCTACCGCAGTAGGTTTATGGCATTGGTTTGGTTGTAGAAAGATTGCGACTAGCATACCAAAAGATCACACCACCCCTTATATACACAGCCTAGCACTATGTATTTCCATTCTAAACTGTCACATTTTCAAAAAAAGGAAAAATATAAAAAGAGCTACAATATGCCTCCCCCCCCCCCTTATAGAAGACTTCGCCACAATCTTAATGGCAATTCCTGCATGAATTGATTGGCTTGCCTTTGAAAATTAGTATTAGTATTGCAGTCTTTACTTAAACTTCATTTAAGATTTTTCTTCAGGACTCCAGGGTAAAACTGTTCCTCTCGCCTTACCTGTAATTTTCTTAAATCTTAAATCCATTTATAATAAGATTTATGCCCTCATATGTTAACTCTGCATTTTTTTAAAAAAAGCATTTCCCCTTGATCACATTTCATTTCAATGTGATTTCTCACATGGCATGGAATATGCAAAATACTGAAGTAGTACAATATCTCCTCAGTTCCTTTTCCCACAATGAATATTGCATCAAATATTTCTTATCGCAGCAGTCTTTCTGGTGTGACTTACTACCAAAGTATTTAAGATCTCCATCCTGATACTGTCATCTGCTCACTTTGCTTTTTATAGTACAAGTCTCTTTTCTCCTGTAAATATAACTACTGTACTCTTCTTGTGCTCTGTAACTCTTGTACCTTCAATTTTGGATGTGAATTGTTGTGATTCTGTTGGATTGTTTTGTATTATGCATTATGTACCATAAAAGGAAAAGTTTCTATGACAATTCAACTATTAAAAAAGGATTGGGTGGTTCAGTGGATTATTCCTATGTGGAATATGCTGACTTTCAAATGAGCTCATTTTGAAGCATAGCTGTATCTCATTGCAATTTCTGAAATGTGCCGCACCTGTTCAACTGACTTCCAACAGATTCCTGCTATCAAGAGAAGGAAAGCATAAAATAGCTTCAAGAGTCTTTGGGCTCTGTAAAACTGACATTCACTTGATTCTAGGTTCCCCCTTGATAAGTTCATTTTTAAAAAATCAATCTTTCTTTGCGACACATTACAATTGCTGCCTTTCCCCCCCCAGAGAATCCATACCTCCTCTCTACCTCTAGTTACAGGTAGGCATGACTGAGCTGACCTGATCAGATTTCAGACTTGCTGGAATTAGTTCTTAGCTCAGAAACAAAACAAAAATGCATTGGAATGTATATTTTAGGACAAGAAATGTGTATACTGAGGTAAAATATTGATTTAAATACACATTTGGTTATAAAATATTGTTATATACAACCCCTAGCTGACACCAGTGTTACATGGCACCCCATATATACAACCTAAGCCTACAAGGGAGGGGCTCACAACATCAACAGCCCAAGAGGGTCTGAACTTAAGCAGACCCCAACGATTGCTTTCAAATGTTGCTCTCTGACTCTCTTTCTCCAGTCTGCTGCTTACTAACTCCACTGCATGACACCTAACTCCTCACTAACCTAAGCTCTGACCTTTTCTAACACAGGGAAAGGCCACAGTCCTTTGTTGTGTCCTAATGGCCCATGCCCAGACTATTACCTCAAAGGAAATTAGTCTGACTCAATTGACACTTACCACATGTTGATTCCCTAGGATTTAGAAGTGTCTAATACAGTTTAGGAAGTTTGTTTAGCTTAATTAGCTTTTCACACATGCTAATTTCCAGCATCACACACACACACACACCTTAAAACACATTGGGTCTAGCACACAAGCCTTAGTTAAATTCTAACACTAGCTTGAATCAGGAATTTATGGGAGTCTAGCACCCACAAACTAATAAAAATATGTATCTAAATATTAATTTTGTGATAAAAGGTTTATTTAATTATGGATTTTTGAATGGATTAAAATAATTGCAGATTATGGACTGGATGAAATGGATTTATGAATGAGCACATGAAAAATGGATATGGACCAGAAAGGCTGTTCTGTCCATCCCTAGTTGCAGACACCCAATACAGTGGTACCTCAGGTTAAGTACTTAATTCGTTCCAGAGGTCCGTTCTTAACCTGAAACTGTTCTTAACCTGAAGCACCACTTTAGCTAATGGGATCTCCCGCCGCTACATGATTTCTGTTCTCATCCTGAAGCAAAGTTCTTAACCCGAGGTAATATTTCTGGGTTAGCGGAGTCTGTAACCTGAAGCGTATGTAACCTGAAGCGTATGTAACCCGAGGTACCACTGTAATCGTATCAAAACACCCCACTAAGCATTCCATTGGATGGGTATTCTGATGATTGTGAGTTATACATCCTGTAGGAGCATCTCCACCCCCACCATTCAGCCCGGACACTGAGGTCCTGCGCCAAGGGCCTTATGGTGGTTCCCTCACTGCGAGAGGTGAGGTTATAGGGAACCAGGTCTTCTTGATGGTGGTGCCCGCAAGTATCCCTTGACTCATATGCCATTTGTTTGTTTGTTTTTGTGTGGGGTAACTAGGAGTTCTGGGAAATATTACCTCTCTATAGGAGTAGGGAAGAGGATATACTTGATCTCATTCCATTCTCATTCATCACAGCCAAGCAATACTTTTGATCTTAAGACGTATGAAAATCCAATGTTAGAAAATAAATTTGTTTTCACTTTCTTCTTCCTTCTCCAAAGAAAGAATACTCTTTCTTTTGAAATATGGACAACCATCACATCTTATTTAGATGAACCTCTTTACTGGCAAGATGAGTATATAGTGCTATGTTTCTTCTACCAAGTCATTTGGTCAACAAACATAATTACAGCTCAGCAGGCTCTAGTAGATACCATTAGCATGTTAATAAAGAATCCAGTAACTACCTCTCAGAAAATCTGAGTGTTGCCTCTCTCCCAGTTTCAAAGCAACAGAGAACTAGTCTTAATAGAATTCTTCTCCCTTGATGCTCTGTTGACAATACATTTATCATACGCAGTTAGCTGCTAGCCTAGCATGTGTGAATAATAGGGATGAAATTTTCTGAAAATCTTATCTACACACACATTTATTTTTAAATTCCCGAATCACTATTTAGTCTCAGTGAGAAGGGATCCCCCAATCAACTAAAATAAAAACAATAATCACTCATTATATGTGTTGTCATATATATATAATATTCTACACATAAACATTCCTAGTTTCCTCCAAGCCTACATAAACAGATACATATAACTGTATAAAATACACCATTAATATACTTATAAAATTATGCTGCAGAAGAATGGTATAACATGTGGCTTGCCCTTTCTTAAAATATTATATGTATATTTTTTGCACATAATTTTTCATATGATTAGGCCTTTTCTCAGAAACCTGGTAATCCCTGGAAGTTAGAATTATATTGACATTTGATAGTAAAAGAAAACAGAAAAATCTAGGCCAGGGGTGAGAATGTGGGCCTCCTAGATATGGGCTGGACTACAACCCCCATCATCTCTGACCTTGCTGGCTGAGGCTGATGGGAGTTGAAGCCCAATGACATCTGGAAGGCTGATCTAGGCTATCTGTGCATTTGCTGGGGAGGATTTCCTCTTTCAGAAAATGGAAAAAGGAACCAACCCCAGCCGCAGAGGTGCATAAACTGGTTGTGGCCAAGAAAGAAAAACTAGTTGAGAATGTGAAGCTAGAAGGCATTTTTGCAAGAAATCATAAAATAATGTAGGGTTCTCAACTGGCTTAACCATTTTTATAAAGTTAATGAACCATCTGGTTTTAGATTGAACTTAAAAAACTGCATGTTACTAGAACAGAAAGTTTAATCATCATCATCGTCATCACCTTCATCATCGTTATCTCTATTGAACATGATGGTACTTGCTTACAATTAAACAGGCACTGACATGCACTGTAGGCCATGATTCAGTCTTCTGCACAAGAGAACTTTTGATCATCCAGTCACTATTTCTCCCTGCGATTGCTTGGACAGGCCTGAACACACCACAGTACCTCTTATAGGAAGCCTATATAAGTCTCCCATATACAGATCCAGCCAGCCCTCTCCTCCCTAGGACATTGGGCAATGTCTATTCATGCTCTCTGGATAAGGAGGATCCATTTGAACTTGGTGAACAGCATAATTTCTTTCCATGTCCCAGTTCATGCCCCATTCAGGGCAAGGGCGCTATTAGTATGAGAAGGAGCCATGCCATTTGTCCAGGAACTATGTGGTTCTTCCTTAAAACCACTTTCCATCTCTTATTCTCAGGGAAGGGAACAATCTCTGTCTAGGTTGTAGACCCAAAAATAGTTATCTCAATTTTTAACACCAGAAATCTAGGCAGTTCTACAACAGCAGTGCGCCAATATGAGAGTTACTTTGATTTTTTTTTTGTCATATGCTAATTATGAAGGGGGGGCACCCAAAATCTTTGACTATGCGATCAGACACTGCATAAAATCTTCCCCAGGCAATGTAGTAAGGAACAGACACATTTTAATAACTTCATGTTGATTACTCTCTTTCCAGAACAGAACTTTATGGCTCTAATTCTTGATGCTCTTTTATAGTGCATTATTTTTAATGAGCAGCCAGATTATGTAACTTGCCACAAAGCCATACACATGAATATTTATTGCTATTAATTGCATCTGCCAATGATTTAGATCCTGTCCAGTGCTGTTTAATTGGAACACACAGAGATTACATGATCACCTCAAAGCTGCACTCTTCATTAGCAAGTGAGCTAACCTAAACATGGAGGGGTCATGAACCGCTTGGCCTTATTGGTGCATTGTATATGCTATTATTAATACTATTAGAAAAGTATCTTTATTTTTTCCAAACATATCCTGATTACTGCTCTGCTAATTACTTTCGTAACCTGAATCTAATAGAATGTGCTTTAATTTTAAGGCACACAATAATGAAAGATCTATTCCTTGATGCAGATGGTATGCGATTTTTAAAAAATGTTGGGACAAGGCTCTTACATGCTTTCAGTTACTGAATTTAGGCCGCACTCCTAACCATGTCTACTCATAGGGAAGACCCATTGAATTCAACCGACGTTACTTCAAAGTAGGTGGAGTTAGGATTGTGTCCTGTGTCGTTCACTCCAATCCAGCAAGAGAGATCTGCATGTCAGCAGGTGTCAGGGCACATCATGATGCCCATCTGAATGTCATTGAGCTTGACTAAGCATATGGGCAGAACAGTCCAAGCCTGTGTTCCACTGTGCTGGATGCTGTTAAGATGAGGCAGAGGTATCTCTCTGACCAGTCCTGCCTGGGTCCACCAATTATCAGTTTCCCAATGCAGCTATTCAAACAGCAGGCAGGAGTTACCACTGGCGGTAGTTGGAAGTCCCCAAATGGGGGATCCTGAGGTCATCCTGCTGCTGTCACATGATTGCAACAGGCCTCTCTGAATCACCAGCCTAGAAGCTGGCATAGCAAAGAGGCATCTCTCCTGCTCCCCTTTCTGTCTTGGCCAGCATGAGATGTGGGGCTATGGATGTGGTTTCATCTATGCCACTCCCTGAAGTCTTGCTGCAGGAGACTAAATGTATGGATTACAGAAGAGCAGAAGAATAAAAAAGCTGAGGTTTCCTAACAGAAATGTAAAGTGAGGAAGGAAGGTGAGGGAGATGCTCGTGCCAGGCAGATAAACATTTTGACTTGGATATCATTTGTAAATAAGAGCTCATGCTTCAGACAGCTGTTTTCCTCTTCCCTCCCATCCATTTTCCTTTTGTGCCATGGGCTTTTATATTGTAAGCCTGAGGGCAGGGACTGTCTTGTTTCTGATCTTTCTCAGCTGCTCTGGGAGCCTTTGTCAGCTGAAAACAAACAAATGAATTAAATGAGCATGCCCTGCCTCCAAGATTCTGAGCAGCTCTTTTAAGAAACAAAGCAGTGCAAGAAGAAGATCAGGAGAAAAGCTTACTCCAAATCAGCGGAGGAAAGGGAACGTACAGCTGTCAGTTTTTATTACCCCTGAGGACAGGTAGGTACACTGAGGAATGCAGATATTGGTATAGTCTTGATCTATGGATGACAGAGGCTGGCAATGCATAATCTTTGACAAAGGAGCATTAACTTTTGGACTCACTGTTCTCATTTGATAGATCAGCCTGTAACACTCCTGTGGACTATAATAAAACAGCACAGAATGAAGAAGATGCAATAGCAGAAATGGCAGGAGATGACCTTTGTATCTTCTTATCAGCTATGTGAAGTAATGGGATATTTTCTAAAGATTCTATTGTGGTTTCAAGGTTCTGCTGAATGCCTAATTTCAATATGTGAAGCTCATAATCAAAGAACCCACTTATGCCATTTCCCTTCTTCCAGCCTTCATAAAGCCGCATTATCAGTATGGAACAAAGTAATAATGGTACTCGAAGAAAATTTCAGATAATGCTATTTTAACTGCAAATTAAAGCAAAGCTGCGGTAGCTGAGAATAATTTGCTGGGAAATGGTGAGTATTATCTGCATGGGATTTACCTCCAGAAGTTTTCTCTTCTGTTGCAGAGGAGAGCGGGGCAGGATGAGGAGGAATTTTCAAGGTATAATTTGTCCATCTCTTTGGAGATGATGGGAAATAACTGAGCTATGTTACTCTTGTTAATAACTTCTGCTGTTAAATTGCATGCTAGTAGCCCCTCCATTCCTGGAGGTATTGTGTGGTGGAGTCTCTGTCTTTGGAGGTCTTTAAGCAGAGGCTTGACAACCATATGTCAGGAGTGCTCTGATGGTGTTTCCTGCTTGGCAGGGGGTTGGACTCGATGGCCCTTGTGGTCTCTTCCAACTCTATGATTCTATGATTCTATGATTTAAGCGGGAGGTGGGCGGCCATCTGTCAGGGATGCTGTAGTTGTGTTTAGCATTGCAGATCCGCCACTGAGTCCAGGGGTTGGACCATATCAGGCCTGGGGAACCACTAGCCAAACATGGGCCACCAGGAGTTCAAAGTTGTCCCATGAGGCTATTTCCCCCAAACTACACCCATATATGATGATAGGTGTGGGCAGCGCTTTTCTTCTAGAAAAACAACTTAGTGAAGTTGTTACAGAAAGTGCCACACTTTGAACTAGATCTTTTCTGCCCCCAGAAAAACAAAAGCACTGGATGTGCAATAGGTAGAGATGGGGCTGCCAGTGCACCACTGGGATCCTTAAAGTGCACACTTGATTGTGCATTGGCAAGGGAAAGCAATCTTTGGCTGTAAGTGAGTTTCTCTCTGCTGGGTAATAAAGTAGCCTCAGGCACTTTCAAGCTCCTTGTAGGGTTCTTTGCAACCCTAGGTCTCCAGCATTGAGATTTCAAAGCGCCCAATCCCTTGGCATCATTGTGATGCCATATGATTGACGAGTGGGCATCCCTGCCCACTTGTCAAGTTTGGTCCACGAGGCCAAGATCTGATAAGAATGTGGAGCCAAAAGGTTTCTTCAAGCCCATTAATGATTCTCCAACCCTACAATTCTGTGCACAGAGAAGATTAGGATTGAAGTGATAGTCAATGGAACGGCTAATCATTTTCTGTAAATAGTCTGTTTTCTCAAATTCTGGTGGAGGACAGGTTAAGGCCAGGAGGCTTCCTTTGCTGCTCTCTAGCATTTGCCACCTGAGAAAGTCACCTCATTCCACCTAATGCTGGGGCCAGCCCTGTCTTTAAGTGACCTGGCTGCAAACCATTCAGTGGGGGTGGGGAGAGTTTGCCAAAGAATGAAAATGCAAAGGATAAATTATTTGCTTGCTTAATGCTGGCAAAAAAATGCCGTACACCTAATAATACTTCCACTCAACTTCGTGTTCACAAACCTAATGGATTTGGCAATTGTACATAAGTTTTACTTCATGCAGATAATGGTAGCACAAAGACATCTGAGTTCTTGGGGAAACTTTATTCCTATTTTATTGTTCTTTTATCAGATGGGGCATAAATTAGGTCTCTGTCTTTTAATCTTCTGCTTTTTCTTTGCCATTTATTTCATTTTTGAGGGGAAAAGAAAATAACAGGCTTCTCCAATTTTCCTTTTCCTCTTTTCCTCATATGATTTCCAAGAATTTATTCACTATGCCTATAAATTTTTTTTTGTACAACTGTCAAAACCATTAGGTTTGCTTACAAGTAGTTTAGTAGGAGTAGCCCCCCCCCCCCATTATGGAAGTCTTCTCTAAGTCTTGCATGGCAAGTATAGTAGCAAATTTTTCAGGCTCTTTACAACAGGAATAATGTGCCTCTCTCTTCCATATCCATCCTTTATTTTTCAAGCAATTTTCCTGTAATTTCACATAGCATTCTCATCTTGTTTCTTTTTGTCATTGTGAGATATATCTCATAGTGAAAAGTGTTAAGAAAACAATATTTTCTTTTCTTTTCTATAGGGCACTTCTCCCAATATAAAGTTTATAGGGTCTCTTTGTATTTGTCATTTTGTGGGACGTGGGTGGCACTGTGGGTTAAACCACAGAGCCTAGGACTTGCCAATCAGAAGGTCGGCAGTTCGAATTCCCGCGACGGGGTGAGCTCCCATTGCTCGGTCCCTGCTCCTGCCAACTTAGCAGTTTGAAAGCACATCAAAGTGCAAGGAGATAAATAGGTACCGCTCCAGCGGGAAGGTAAATGGTGTTTCCGTGTGCTGCTCAGGTTCACCAGAAGCGGCGTAGTCATGCTGGCCACATGACCTGGAAGCTGTACGCCGGCTCCCTCGGCCAATAAAACGAGATGAGTGCCACAACCCCAGAGTGTCATTTTGTCATTATTTAACAAACATTCTTGTGGCTTGCATAGTACAGTGGTACCTTGGGTTAAGAACTTAATTCATTCCAGAGGTCCGTTCTTAACCTGAAACTGTTCTTAACCTGAGGTACCACTTTAGCTAATAGGGCCTCCCACTGCTGCCTCGCCGCCGCTGCCCGATTTCTGTTCTCATCCTGAAGCAAAGTTCTTAATCCGAGGTACTATTTGTGGATTAGCTGAGTCTGTAACCTGAAGCGTCTGTAACCCCAGGTACCACTGTATCATATTAAATTATTTTACCGGTTTTAATGGGATATTATGCAAATAGAAAATCAACAGCATAAAAATATACTTTTTGGGGAGAAATGAAGCAGTATCTTTCATGGATCTTTTTTGCTGCTCCATTAAACTGTATCTGTTTACCTGTGAAATTCAAAAACAAGAAGTATTGTATGTCATGCTTAATGCCATTTAGTTGAGCCTGAAGGGACTGTCTTTCTCTGTAAAATTTATCTTCTTGTTGTGTCCTTTCAAGTGTCTGTCTTAAAAGGCTGATGGGAGAATTTTCAGTGTGTCTTTGATGACTAAGAAGTATATATTACAATTGAAAGTTTATATCCAGTTGCCTCTCTTCACAAGCTAGAATAGTATAGGTTCTACTGGGTAGGATCCAGCAGAACTTGAACAGGCATCAGAACATGCCCTCCGCAATCTACTCTGGAATTTGGTGGACCCTTCCAAGCAGATTTTTGGGGTACACCTGGGGCTGCAGGAGGGGAAAGGAAATGGAAACCAAAAGTCACATTACAGAAGGAGATGTCCATTGTGCAAGCGGGCAGACTTCATTGGACACACACTTTCTCTAGGACAATGTTCACTCTACAGCCACCAATAAAAGCATTTGGCGATCTCCAGTGTTAGTAATATTCAAGAGTTAAGTTCATTGAATCCAGTAGGTTTGCTCTGACTTGGATATCATCCTGTAAATGTACAGGGAAGAGAGAGACCAGCCTTTGGCTAGTGGTAGCCAAGGCTCATTAGGCAGAATGAGTGGGAGGGTCTCCAAGTGCAATGGGGCTCACTGATCACATTTTGAAGTAATACACATCGCCATCTGAAGAGCCCGTGCATAAGACCATTCAGTTTAGAGTTTAAAATCAGCTAACCACACCATACAAACATGAATGGAAACAGAAGCAGGTGCTAAATTTTGTTCTGTGCAGGGAGCTCTCCTTCCTCCCTGTTTTGACACATTATAAATTGGAGTTTGGGAGCAAAAGCTGGTAACTGCCTGCCCACCCCTATAAGCAAGTAGATGGATACATTGTCCCCTCACCCCTGCTTAGTTCCTTCTTTTTTTAAAAGGAGCTCTCCCAGCTTTTTTTTTTACTCTCTCTCTTTGAAATTGCCTTATATACGAGAGCCGGCCAATCAATACGCTGTACAATCCTGTTCTGAGAAACTAAATGACAGAATAACAGAAGGGCTGACCAGTCAGTGCTGGGCAACTCTAAGTTCTATTCAAACAGGAAGATGTCCACATGCCCAGAGTCTCTAAACGAAAGCTGAGCAGATGTCACAATGATGGTGGTGACACTTTCATAGAGGTCACTGCTGAACTCATGTTCATGATCTGTGCACACTTTTCACACTGAGGTGGAATATACACATGGATAAAAACCGTTCTGAAAATGTTTTTTTTTTAAAAGCGTTTTTAAAAATACATGGAATTTCCCTTAAGGCTCACCATCACCATATATTGTCACATTGTATAAAGGTAAAGAGACCCCTGACCATTAGGTCCAGTCGCGGATGACTCTGGGGTTGTGGCACCCATCTCGCTCTATAGGCCGAGGGAGCCGGCGTTTGTCCACAGACAGCTTCCGGGGCATGTGGCCAGCATGACTAAGCCACTTCTGGCGAACCAGAGCAGCGGAAGGAAACGCTGTTTACCTTCCCACCGGAGCGGTACGTATTTATCTACTTGCACTTTGATGTGCTTTTGAACTTATAGGTTGCCAGGAGCAGGGACCAAGCAACGGGAGCTCACCCTGTTGTGGGGATTCGAACTGCCGACGTTCTGATCGGCAAGTCCTAGGCTCTGTGGTTTCACCCACAGCACCACCCGTGTCCCGTCACATTGTATATCGCACTTAAAACACACTTTAAACCAAGCACGGCCAAACTTGGCCGTCCAGATGTTTTGGGACTATAATTCCCATCATTCCTGACCACTGGTCCTGTTGGCTAAGGATGATTGGAGTTGTAGTCCCAAAACATCTGGAGACCAAGTTTGGCCATGCCTGCTTTAAATGTTTTATTTGCAGCTGTATAGCTGAGTCCTAGTGTCTGGTGGGGTGACAGCAAAGTTGGGGTTGCATGGGCACACTAGTGGGATTTGCTCACTGGTGCACCCCTGACCTTGCCACCACCCTGCCCTGTGCCACCCTGGTAAGTGGTAGTGATGCTGCTGCCAGGGCGTTGATTCTGCAATGCCGGCCATTCCCGTCCTCAACAATGCTGAAGTTGAGAGAATAAGCAAAGCAGCTTTTAATTCCTTTAGTTGGGAAGAGTCTGAATTCTGAAACGTTCACATATAATATGATACTTTGACACTAGATGATTGCAATCAGTGTTGTTATGACCCAAACACTCTGCCAAGTCCAAGTGTTCTCTTCTAATTGCAGTCCTCTGTTGCTTGTACTCGCCATGGCTGTGAGCTGAATTAAATGTGATGAACTAAATTAAACCTGTACATTTTAGTTTTATGACCAGCACTATTTTCTTGTGTAGTGTTTCTGGCAGCCATTGATCTGGAACTGCCAGAGAAAGGTCCACCATGAAGATCAAGTGCAAATATTGTTCATCTTTAATCTTTGTCCATAAATATAAAAAGGTGGTGAAGTGAAAGCTACTTCCATTTGTCATAGAATCAGAGAGTTAGAAGGGAAAATCTAGTCCAATGCCCTGCAATGCAGGAATATGCAGCTGTCCCTTACAGGGATCGAACCTGCAACCTTGGCATTGTCAGCACCACACTCTAACCAACTGTTGCAATTAATACACTGGGAACCCTATCCACTTGAAGATATGCCAGTTCATATGAATTATTCCTTTGCTAAAACTGATGAAAGTAGTGGAATGCTTAGAATTTAAAGTTTTAAAGCATGAGGTAAAAATCGGTAGTACAATGTGGAGGTAGTGAACCAAAAATCCTGGCAGTGATTAACTGAATCATGTAACAGAAGTCTGAGACGGGTACAGCAGTCATTGACATTGGCTGAGAAGCTCCAATCTTTAGGGGGTAAAAACATTATTAGAGTGCAAAGTCAGAGGAACATAAAGAAGTTGAGGTATAAGAAGGTGCTTGTTGCCTAACCCAACAAAAAGCTTAAAAAACTGAGGCATTTCCATGCAGCCCCTTCTTCCGTTCAAGTCCTAGACTGGCTTCAAGGCCTGCTGTCACTTCAGTGATGTAATTAAACTCAACACACACAGACACACTGACAAACGCACACTTGTGTTGCCTCTGGAAGACATTTGACCCACCTGTGGCTCTTTCCAATGGCTCTGCTTGATTTCTTTCCAATGGCTCTGCTTGATTTCACTGAAAGAAGGAAGCATGACAAGAGAGGGCAGATGTGAGACAAGCAGCAGAATGACTGTCTGCAAAGTGATGACCTCTGACAGAGGAATCCAATGATCTAGATCAGGGATGTCCAACAGGTCGATTGTAGATCCCCGTGAGGTTTTGGTAGATCACAGTTGATCTCTGGCTCTCTTTCCTTAGCGTTGCTAAAATTGACTCCTGCCATGCCCCCTCACCCCTCCCTCCATTGTTGTATGATCTCTGGAAGGGAAGACGGAGCTTTATCTGTGCTGCTGTTTCGATCCATAGTGATCATCTTGTGAGTGATTTTACCCCCCTGTCCTTTGCCTTTAACCCCCAAAATGGAACTCCCCCCCAAAGCATTTTTTAACCTCCATTTAAAAAGCTCAACATCTTTGAGTTGCCCCTCCAAATGGGCCTTTCCTACTACCTAAAAAAAGGTGAAGAACTTTGAGCTGAACCCAGAAAAACCAAGGGTAGATCACTGCCAGTTTTTATTTCTGAAAGTAGATCGCAGTCTCTTGATCTAGATTATGCCTGCTGTATAGTAATTGGATCACCTCTACACTAGGAGGCACAGTTATGCTTGGGGAAGGGGAATTTACAGTAGGTAGCTGCCTTATCAGGCCATTGTTCCACCTAGTTCAATACTGTTTACACTGATGGGCAGCAGCTCCTCAGCCTTACCTGGAGGTGAAGAGCATTGACCCTGAAACTTCAGCATGCAAGGCAGATTCTCCATCACTGAGCTGTGGCTCTTACATCAGTAGGATGCTAGCAGTAAAAGGTGGAAAAGGAACATACCCTCCTTTATCTATTTGCCTTCTCCCTACGATCCTTAGGATTGAAAGAGGGGAAGGGTATCTAGGATGTTTGTAGGATTCCCCCTGCCTGTTGTGGGTGATGCATACAAAGGGGTGCCCTGTGCATATTTTAGGATGTAGGTTCCTAACCTAATGGCTTTGAATGTGTTTACCAGTGGCTTTCTCAGTACATCATGCTTAGAACTCTTCTGCTCCAGGTATCTGGAGACTCAGTCAACATTTGTGGTTGGGTGATTTGATCGCATTAAGAAATGGGCAGGGAGGAAATCGCCCACAAAGTGCAGAATCTTTGTGTCCCTTGCATATAGATTGTGAAAGCTGCTCTTGTGTCTATTTTGAAGGAGGCCTGCTGGTGCGAAGCGACATGCTTTCTTGTCCTTGGTTCCCCAAATCTCAGTTTAGTGTACCTTCTTTGGCCAAATGGAGATCTTTTGTCAATAATCTAAGGAAATTCTCAAAATGGCAACAAAGCCATTTTTCTTGAAAACAGGGACATCTGATGGCTAGTGTTAACATTTACACGGCAGTCAATAGGGCTGGTCTGTAAATTATCTCCTTTCAGTTCACTAATTTTAAAATTTTGAATGATTTCTTAATCTAGCTTTCCACTTGTCCCCACTTTATCCATCATCAATGTCAGCTGTAGGTTTCATTCTTCTTTTCCTCCTACCATGTGTTGTATTTCCCTACTTTATGTGTCTTATGATTTCTCTTTTTATTAAAAAAAAACCCCTCTTGCATGTATATATCCACATATACACGCTTGATCTTCTGATCATTTTAATCTTTTTACACTTTCTGTCTTTTACATCTCTCCTCTCCTCCATGCCCCCAGTCATTCTTTTCTGAAATACCTTAAATTCAGCAATCTTTTTTCTGGCATTGTGTATGCATTTTCCATTGCTACAAATTGCTATAAATTTTTAAATGGAAAACTAGATGGAAACTAGAAAAGTTTCCACAGCTGCAACTTTTCCACTTCTGGTTTTTATTGCAACAGTGTTTTTTAACTTGAGCTATTCTGTTTCATAACACTCATCTCAATTAAGCTGCCCAAATTAATGAAAAAATATATAAAAGACTCACAGCCCAAAATCTAATTGACAACGCTGAAGTATCTGTTACCCAGACTTAAAATTGTGTGTTCTGCCCACAAGTCAATGGTACACTGTAGTTCAGAAAATTAATTGCACACTCCAAAAAATAACTGCCCAATTCAAAGATTAATTGCACAATCCAAAATTACTTGAATGGCCCAGAGATTAATTACACAGCCTGATGTTAGCTGCAAAACCAAAAGATGAATGGCTATATATTACATTGCTCTGATTAAGCTTTTAAAAATGGATGGTCACTGAAACAGACTGATGAGTCTCCCAAATGATCCTTTTTCAAAGCGTTCTAAATTGAGAACACTTACCTTAATTTTGATTTTATTATCTTCCTTGCAGTGAATTGGGGTCGGGGTGGGGATAAGAAAAGTTTGATTTCAAAATGCATCCAGTCCACACATGCCTTATTTCTGCTATTTCTTTGGTACTGTGCTTTTGCTGGTTTTCCTGGATAATCTCAAGGCTCACCTTGAAGAGTAACCCTAGCTGCACACTTTAGTGATTGTGCTTCTGTTGTAACTGGGTTTGCCATATTTCAAACAGTGAAGGTCTGGACAGAAAAGTTGTTGAGTTTTTTTATATATATTATTTAGTTCTGCTTAAAGTTGTTGAGCTTTCTGGGCAAAATCACAAAAAACATGCTGGTTTTGAATTTTTTGTGGAAAATCAGCAAAAGCAGCACTGCCAACATGGGCTGCCATACATTCAAATTTTCCGGGGACATTTCGACGATTTTCGCCCAGACACTGCTGCTGACTGCAGTATTCCTGATATGTCTGGAAATCCCAGACATTATAGCAACCCTAGTTGACCCTGAAGTACTTGCCCTCTAATATCAAAACTAGAAAATGTGGATATCCACAGCTGTTTGTATGCCATGTGACTGCTGGGCAGCTTCAAACAAATGCAGATCTTGAGTTCTGAAGCCAAGTCTGCATGTCATCAGCAAAGGTTCATCTTTGATCTTCAAACATGGCCCACAGGGTTCTGTCTTTGCTGCTTTAATGCCCCAGGATTTCAGTGTTTTGGTTTCACTTCTGTCACACCTGATTCTTGCCCTCTGTTATAAAAAGGCATGAATAAGGGACTGCAGATGATAGTCCAAGGACTTTAAATATGAGCGTGTTTGCTCTCAGTGTTGTGATGACTGTAATTATTATACCATTTGCATCTTTGAGACTGCATGGTTTTTTCTCTTCATCTGCAAACAAATGGGAAATGCATTTTCCGAATGTATGATCTGTAGCTGTAATTAGAAACCATTGCCATAACCTATTTGGACTCTGGTTCTAGCAAGAGTGTTCTTGATAAGCAGATCATTAATCAAATGTCTCTTTTCTGCTATTGAAGGCAACTCATTAATTCAAAGTAAGCAGAAGAAGAGCATTTACATGAAGCTCCCTTCCCGTTTTTTAATTACACCAAGCCTGCATGTTAGATTCAGTAGATGAAAAATGAAAGTATGCCTTTATTTTAATCATGATTTTAATCATTTTGTTTTCAAAGGCAGGACGATAAATAGAGTTGCTGACACATAGTGCTCCAAGTTTTTATTTCCACTTAATTGCAAAACTCCAGTTCCTCCCTTAGGGTATATCTTGGCCAAATCCTGCCATTCTAATTTAGAACTACTTAGGCAACTACAATGCAGATAAGCTCTTGCTGGTGCAGAAAGAAGTCACATCAACATGCACAGGCTACGATGACGTGCCTTTACCACCAGAATATAACTGAATCCTTGAAGCAAATATATTTTGGCAGAGTTCACGAACTGGACTGCTAGACAGTGCACCTTTTAATATATGAAAGGTAGGCTTTTGCATCAGGTAAATAAATAGAAAGCAGTTATTTGAAGCTGTCCTCCATCCAGGCTCAGGTTTTACAGAACTGACTTCTTCATGGGTCAAAGAACTCAATACTGAAAATAGCAAATGTCACACAGCAGAGTAGTATATTCTTAAGTAGCTAGGGCTCCATGTGCTTTAAAGGCCACTCCATCTTTTGTTCCATTGTGATTTAAGAGCAATCAAGGATGTCTCTTTGCTTACAACAGCTGCATTCCAAATTAAAGAAGCAGAGTGGTGTTTTGTATAGCTGCTCCACAATTTTGAAACTCATTTCCCATGAGGTACTTCAAAGTCTGAACCTGAGCATTTTTGTGGTGGAATGGGGGAGAGGATGGATGGCATTAAACTAGACCAAATATTTTGACTCAGTTTCCCTCACCCCTCCAAAATATGGATGGAGGGAACAAGGAGAAGGGATTCTGAAAACAAAATATTTTGCAGGTTAAGGGTTGGGAGAAAAATATATTTAAAATGGACCAAACTTCGGCTCTCTTGCTTGAATACTAGATTACACTATATTTTTGTTTGTGGCTTTGCATTTCAAGCATAGTAGGAGCCAAAAGTCACAGATGAGAAACTGCATCTAAATTCATTGTGACAATGACAGTAATCTGCTGAAATCTCTTTCCACATAAGACCTAAAGAAACAAACAGGAATTGTAAACAGTGCTTTGGCATTTTGCACAGAATCACAAGCTAGTAAGAATTTTTGTACAGTAAACAAAGACTGGCTATTTTCCATGAATGAAACATTTTAAAACTAGTTTAGTACTATTCTTGTTTCCACATAGAATTGAATGGAACTTAAATCAATCCTCTCATCTTTCTCTTTCCAGTTTTCCTCTAGAAGAGTCAGGGCAGATGGTCCACAACCACCCAATAAAATCCCGATATGACACAAAAGGGACATACAAAACTGTTGTAAAAGTGCTGCAATATCTGTTTATAATAGCACTGAGCTGAAAATACAGTTCAATTTTTGCAGCCCATTTTTTGCAGGCTCAAAAAATGGGGCAGATATTTTGGCAATAGAGTGGTATCTCGGTTTATGAACAGTCCTGTTTCCGAACTATTCGGTTTATGGATTCTGCAAAAACGGAAGTAGTGTCCCGGTTTGCGAACTTTACCTCGGTCTAAGAATGGAAGCCAACTGGTGGTAGGGCACTGGCGGTGGGAGCCCTCATTAGGGAAAGCGCATCTCAGTTTAAGAACAGTTTCGGTTTAAGAACAGACTTCTGGAATGGATTAAGTTCGTAAACTGAGGTACCACTGTATTAGTTTTGAAAAATCAGTGAGTGCTTACTATGATGGTATGAGCAGCATTTTAATTAGATTTTTTCTTTGTTTCTTTTCAAAAACATTTGAAGTTGATGCACTGCCATTTTTCTCAACGCTTCTGTTTAAATGACAGCATGTCAACCCACAACATCATTTCAGAGGCATTGCTGGGGAGCAAGAGAGTGTGATCCCATCATTTATGATTGCAACCCTCACCTCTGATCCATTTTTAATATTTTTCTCCCAACCCTTAACCTGCAAAATGTTTTTGTTTTCAGCATGCCTTCTCTTTGTTGCCAAGTCACAAGATCAAGCCTCTTTCTCTCTTACACCCACATACTCTACAGAGGTATAATTATTAGGAGTAGGTACTCTAATAGCTAGATGACCAGTCTATGAGTTCTGAGTGATAGAGGAGGAAGTGGGGTGGTAGTTGTGGCATCAGATACATTGTGCTGCAGAGTTCTTGCCCCTTCCATCATACCAAAAGCCATTGTTTTCTGCACCAACTTTTCTACCCTTTCCCCAGCTACAATGGATTATTTGTTCAAGCCTTCTTCTTTCACATCCTTTGTTATCTTAGGATGCCAACACATCCTCATAGACTTATTAGTCTGGTAACACTGCTATGGAGTATGTGTTAAATGTAGAGTTTTCATCCAGACTGAGGTCACACCCAGAAGGTCCTGGTGGGCTGCTGTTCCTTGTACTTCGGAGAAGATGACGTATCCTAGGCTTTGAAGTGTGTCTTTAGCTAGCTTTGTTTTGCAGTGTTGAAATAGTTTTGTGGCACAGCTATTTTACTTGTTGCTTCTTTCAGGGTAAGCAGAGTGTTCTTTCCTAATTTGAACATCATTCCCACCATTTACAATTGGTTTATTTCATACCAAGGTCATTAATGACTGATACAATTTGGGGCTGGTACAGTAGAAATGTGAAGGCAGCTTATAAATAAAAGAGAAACAGTTTGTGCTTAGAAGCTTGACTGGAGGCGTGATGACCTCTTGAGCACATTGCATTACTTGTCCTAGAAGGAACATGAGTGAATGCAGCATAAAAACACACCTATTAAAAGTACAAGAGTACCAATTTTCAGGGGACAGAAGTGGCTTATTTGGCTTTGAACAAATTCACTGGGTCCAATCTGACCATGTGTGCTGGCCAGCTGCATGCTGGGGAGGAGGAACCTCCCTGCATGTTCTGTCCTGACCCTGATAAGAAGCATATGGGACAAGATGTCAAGGCAGGCCAGTAACTGCAGCACCCTGGAGAGCTCCAAGTGAGAAACTTGCTTCAATGAAGTCTAGAACTGGACTGAAATGAAATTCCTCCAGGGCCAGATAATCTCTCCCAGCCCCTTCCATGAAGGTTTTAAAGGGGCAGGCCTGTCTTGGAGCCCAGCTCTCCTCCTTTCTTTGGACCATTCTCTCCAGGCTCATTTCTTATGCTGATGGGCTGATATGAGAATGTGCAGTGGGGAAATGGTTGCTTTGGGGGCAAGGAGGTTCAGGCTCTGAGCACAGACATTCTGGAGGTCCTGATTCGTGTTCAAGGGCCCCAGAAGCAAATGGGCTCAGGCTCAACATTAGTGCTAAAATTGTGGAAACCTTTGGGAAAATATTGTTGCAATTATGGTGACCATCCTGTATCTCTGCGCGTGCACACATGGAGCCTTTCTGGATCAGGTGAGATATCTTTAAACCCACTTTCCCAGATGTGATGATGGAGTTCACTGAGAACAAACAGGAATAAGTTAGTCTGTTTCATTTGGGATATGACAGCTAGAGTACCCAGGGAGATATGCAAAGCTGAACATATATACATTGTAAGGTTTAAGCTATAAATTATAAGTCGTCACAAAAGTAAGGAACATAAAAAGCTATCTTACAGCGAGTCATATCACTGCTCCATCTATCTCCGTATTGTCCACACTGACTAGTAATAACTCTCCACAGAGTTTTAGACAGTGGGCATCCCTCTTGTTGTCTAGAGGTACCAGCAATGGACCCTGGGACCTTCTGCATGCAAAGCAGATGGTCTGCCACTGAGCTAACACAACACTAATGTTGTTGTAAGAAGTAAGATGGATTGATTGTATCCAGCTGTGAGCCTTTTGGAAGGAGGTGGTGGAATCTAAATAAAACATGCAGTTACATTTGATTAGTGGCTGTTCACAATTAGTGACCCAATTTGGATTTTAACAGCTTTTTCAGCTAGATAAAGTCATTCCTCAGATCTTCTCGCTGACAAGTCTTTTACATAATATTGTGCCACTCCCCCTACTATTTTTTCTCTTCTATTCTTACGTTGACAACTCTCATTTCCCCTCTACATAGCATTTACAAGTTCTTGTTATTTTCTTGTAGAGCTGTCACCAGTTCACAATTACTTTTCATTCCAGAGTTTTCTGGCTGTATCTGATTAACCTTTAGTAAACATAGTAAAAATACAGGTACATTCGTCAGCCAACTTTGGTCTCTAGTAGATGCAAGCAACAAATTATTTCACCCTTTTGCTATTACTGGCTTTTGACAGGTGCTGTAATCTGTTTATTCTTTATGTACAGCCACCATGTGGGACAAAATTCATAGAATCATGGAAGAGACCTCAAATTATCCTCACCTGTCTCTTGATCTGGATGCCTAAGCTTTTATCTCCCACACTCATTTTGGTACCAACTGAGTCATCAAATCTTCAGCAAGATAAGGTGAAATGGGATGATTTCCTTTTTTTTCTTGAATGAGAGATACATGACAAAGAAACAGACTCACTTGGAAGCAAAATAGAAGCCCTGGCACATCATTGCCCTCAAGCTATGCATCACATCTCTGTCACCAGATACAAGAAATTGCCCTGAGGCTTTTCATATTCTCTAGGAGGCAAGCTCAAAAAGCCAGAGGTGGAAGGAGAATATCAGGAGTCTGACTCAAGACATCGTTTGATTCTACCTTCTGGAGATGTTTTGTGAAAAAATGATGCCAGTCTCTTTTTCATTTCTTTATTATGAGCATACATAGATGCAGTGCTTCTTTTCTGTAGGTGTTCAAGGATATTTGGTACCAGCACCTTTTTTCTAAAAGAAAAGCACTGCATAGACGGTACAAAAAACTGCTTGCAATTTCCATTTCTTTCCAATTTTTTTATAAATAACTAACCAATCCAACTCAAACTGATGGTAAACAAGCACTAACGGTAAACAAGTGGGGCATTTTACAAGCCCACAGAGTAAACTTCTACAGGTTTATATATCCATAGCTATTCCCTGCTTCTCCTCTTTCTAATTTGGGAGAGGGTTTGCTAAAACTCAGTTCAGAATTTGTTCTTACTGCCAGGGCATGTGAAGTTACAAACACTATTTTTATTTAATGTATTTATATCCCACCTCTCTCCCAGGTTGGGATTCAAGGATGCTTAAATTTAATAATACATTATTTGGAAATAAAACAAAAACAACCTAGTTAAAAACATTTTATGTGCAGGTTAAAATGTAAATGATCTACATGCAAGAGATGCTCAGTTTGAACTGTAGCTCTGTGGATTAGCTGCAGACGTTGTTTTGAAAGAGACACTGCCAATGATGAGAGAATATGGACTACAATTTAAAAAACCCAATGAATAATCCTTTTGTGTGTTTTCTCTTATTACCAATTGTGTGTCTGCTTTTTTCAAAAAAATATCCTGTTTAACAGAAGCAAAATATCTCTGTGTTTCCGTCTTTATTTTTCTAGAAAGAAAACAAGAAAATATTGGCAAAGTTATGCAAAACCTATTCCAGTTGATGCATCTGGTGTTGTAGCATTCAGCTCTGAACAAGCAGCTTAGCTGCAAGCCCTAAATCCTCTAGGAATGGGATTCTTTTGTTGGCTAATTTTGCAAATACTGTGACTGGCCTTCTGTTATAATCAGGATCTTTTGTTCTTCTTGACATGCCATGTATCTCCTTATTAGTAAAGTGGACATGCAGAACACCAAAACAGAGGAAGGAACAGGAACAGAGGACATCCATACAGATGGGAGAGATCCTTGAGAAATGATTTTTAAAACCCTACCCTATGCCTTGCAGTCTGAAAGACCACAGACTAAACCAGATATACACCTGGCTGCTAGTGAGCCCATCAGCATTGCTTTCAAATGGAATGCAAATCTTCAAATGGAAGAGCATCATTCCAATGTTCTTGGAACTGTAGTTTATCCCTTAGAGCTGAAATGCCCAGCACCCTTAACAAACTGTAGTTCCCAGGGTTATTTGGGGGGAGGGGAGCTGTGAGCTTTCAACATGCATTAAATGTATTTAAAATGTATGTTGTGGATGTGACCTGTGTGCATTCCACTGAAAGCAATGCAGCCTGACTAGAAAGCATCCCCAGTCATATGAGGTTTTGGTTAGGCAGATCTGCTGTAGGCTTGCGATTCATTCCTGATCCAGCAAGTAACATGTGAGCCAACCATATGTCTCTCCTCCTGAGTATTCTCTCCTTCTGAGCTTTCCAGCAACTGGTAAGATCTCCACTCTTTAGTACTACTTTAGTGCTAGTTCCATAAATCATTTTAAGGGCTAAGGTACAGACAAGTTCTCATTAAGAGAAAACTGTATCCATTATCGCTACCACCCCCTGGAATTTTTTTCCTGTCGTTAGATTTGGCAAAAGCATTCTGGGCAATAAACTACTGTTACGGTTTATGTCATGAGGCCAGGTGGGTAGAGCATTTTGCGGGCTTTTGTGTGCGCGCTTTTAAATCGTAATTTTAAAATATTAGAGTTATTTTGGTTTCAACTGCAGCACAGCTTGATTGGTTGCTAAGGGGCCTCCTCATTTTTATACACTTTTACACTGGCAGTAAAAATCCATGCCAGAGACAGAAGACGCATCTTACCTTTGCTATTATGTGATCAGCAGCCCCAAGCACCGCAAAATTGCAGGTCTACTTGTGCACGGCTTTCAATCTGTTAAAAGTATTTTGCTTTCTTTATTTGTGACAACCATGCGTTAGCTTTATGTGCTAGATTTTTTAAAACAAATAAATAAAAAGAAGGAAGGGTATGAAGAGAACTATGTGAGGTTGCACACTGCTCTAAGAATCAACAGGTTCACTAGTTCCTGTTTTCTGCCTCTATCTGTTCCTGTTAACAGCCTTTTTAGAATGACAAGTACAGAGCAGTGCAATGGCAACTGAGGAGAAGCATGGTAGGATCATTGTAATTAATTCCCTGAGCAGTGTTTACATCCATTCATAGTCCCAGGCATAGGATGTTTGCTCTGGCTTGGAGCTTTGGTAATTCTGCCCTAAGCTGTTTGAGCAAAGGGAGAGCACATATTTGTTCAGTTTTATTTCTATATTGGCTACAGACCACAACAAAAATGCAAAAATATCATACATAAAATGATTGATAGCAGAACAAATATCTAACAGATTATAACAGTGGCCAGCCTTCTCCAAGCTTGGGTTACCAGATGTGGGCTAGACTCCAAATCCCATCATCCTTATTGCCCATGCTGGTTGGGGATGATGGGGCTGGTAATGAAGATAGCACCCACTTGCACATCAACAAAGAAGATGCTAATCTATCTGCAGAGATACACATTTGAAGAGAGTTACTATGTTTTAAATAGAAATCTGATATGTAGGCAAGAGTGTGGTCAAGTGACCTGTGTGCCTACTCAGTCTGCTGCCTAGGTCAGGCTTCCTCAACCGCGGCCCTCCAGATGTTTTGAGACTACAATTCCCAGCATCCCTGACCATTGGTCCTACTAGCTAGGGATCATGGGAGTTGTAAGCCAAAAACATCTGGAAGGCCGAGGTTGTGGAAGGCTGGTCTAGGTGCTAAGTGTACATAGGCAACACCATGGATACTGACCTCTGTATTTGTTTATTTATTTATTAAATTTGTATACTGCCCTATTCCCGTAGATCTCAGGGCAGTTCACAGCATCAAATTACAATATCAAAACCACAAAATAAATACATAATAAAAACAAAAACAAAAGACACACTGACCCATTGCATCTTCTATGTTTATTTATTTATCTTTTATGTTTATTAAATATTTAGTTAGCTTTCATAATGTTGAATGCCTTTGGTGCATTTTAGTTTGGACAAAATTGTCCAGACATGTAGAGTGTTGACATACATTTAAAACTCATTGGTTTTTTTAAAAAAAGCTTACCATTGATTTTCATTACTCTTGAATGTTTCAAATAGCTGTTTTAAACTGTTGATAGATAGATGATAGATGGATAGATAGATAGATAGATAGATAGATGATAGAGTAAACTGCTTTGAGGCTTCATTAGAATCAGGTATATAGAGCTTGCAAAATAACAAACAAAGAAACACAGCCATCCCCCCCCCATTAAAATTGTGATAGTTATCTAAAGCCGCTCCCCGGGCACAGCTGGAAAAGCTTGAAATAAAAGAATATAAAGTCCCCATAACCTCTTCAGATAGAGCCGTTTCAAGCTGAATCCACAGGGGCATATGGAGAGTTTGACCTGCTAATTGTTAGCGATGTGACAACAGCATGACCAAACAAGTATTTTTCTTCCTCTCATAGTTAGTAATCAAAACCTAAGCCTTTTAGCGCTGTGCCAAAAGCTTTTCTCTTCTTTTTTTTCTTTTTTCTTTGGTGGTGTGTGTCAATCTATACTCATTAATTTAAAAAATGAATTGCATTTGAAAATTATCATAGGAGAGAAATTATTTTGCTCAAATTCTTATGGGTAGGGTGCAGAGGTTGGGTGCATTTGCCTTACATTTGAGATGGCTACAGGGTGTTTGTGAGTCTGCTTTCTGCAACGCTCCTGGGTGCCAGACTTCCCCCCAAATCATTATGTCCTTAGCTGAGATTTCCTGTGAGGATATGAGATTGCCAACTGCATGCCTACGAGCTATTCGCTTTTTCTACATGCTTTCTTACTTTTAAAGTAATCCGTGTGGATTTTCAAAATATAGTAATAAAAAGAACTTGCTTTAAAAGCAAGATCAGTGAGCACACCGATCTCCAGAGCCCTGTAGCCAGCCAGCCTGGCTTCCTGTGATTCAATTAAAGCTTGAGGGGAGACATCATAGATAACTCCTCCCATGGGGTTTTCTCAGATCAGGAAGCACAGGCAGCTGGGGAGGCTGCAAAGTGCTGGAGAAATGGAAAAGCAAGCACACACATCAAAATACCTTAACCACTGCACAGACATGAGGTAAACTCAACTCCACACCCACCAAAGATACAAATAAATCCTAAAGTGCCTCAGGAAAGAGGCAGAAAGATGGAAGCCACTTTTGCTGGTCAAGAAAACTTTGGAGAAATTGGAGGACAGGTTTCAGCACAGCACAAATTCACATTTAGACCCAGAGGAGTAGTTTTTCATTTCTTGAAGATTAGTACCTTCAAAATTCTCCAGATTGAATGAATGCCAGTTGTTTTAGCTTTTTTAACTGCTGCTATGCCACCAATGGTGGTGATTGCCTCAGGTTTTGAAGGAAGTTTGAACAAACTAATTCGGTTACCCATTGCATTTTATAACACCTACCATGATCAATGACAGGGAACTCTCGCAAGTTAGATTATTCCATCTCCAGCCCGATTTGATGCTGAATTGTTGCAGAAACACTTTATGTGTGATGCGTTTCCAATCTGAAAATGAAACGTTGCATTGCTTTTCACTTTATGTGGGGAAGTAATGGAAGTATTCCTCTTTCAATAGCACCAATCAGCAATTTGCAGAGGAACCCTAGAAAAGGTAATGTTGGTTGATTCCCCCTCTCCCCTATAGCCCCCTGTGCTCCCCCCATCTGCTCCAGAGAGTTCCAGAGCCCTTTGGAAGTTCATGCAAGGAGCTTCAGGAGAAAGGGGGAAATTGCAGCAATTGTTTCTCCCCCGTCTATTCATGGAAGTCTTTGCTGCAGCAAAGAGCTTCTGTGAGCTGAGGGTCACCAATGGGTATAGCCCATGGTTCCAATTACTTTAATACTGGGCTTCAGTGAGTGGCTGCAAGGGATCTATACACATAGCCACTCTTGCAGTATTTGCTGCCTCACGACAGTGAGAAGCTGAGATCAGTTAATTATTTTTGTCTGCATGAGCTTTACTTTTAAAAGTTAATGTGGTTTGTTCTGCCTCTGCTGTGCAATGAGAGAAATTTGCAGACATCGTAAAGGCAAATCCTAGAAAACCAATTATACACATTAGGATTATTGCTATCCTGCTGCTGACTTACGCTCCCCGACAAATAATGCACTGTATTATTTATCAGCGGTTGTGTAAGCGCTTGAAGGAATAATTGATTTCAATACAATCATGAGAGCTGTTCTTAGATTCGATGTACTTACACTGTCATGCCTGAATTTGGCAGGAGGTGAACTCTAGTTTGCAATATTCAGTATCTTCTACTAAATAATGGTTGGTTTTCAGTTAATGAGTCCCATCAGTAGAAGCCCTGGGCAAGGGCATGGAATCTGAATATAGGGTCTGTGGAGACCTTTTGAATTAGCTAACCCCCCAGCCCAGGGCTCTTATCCACAACAAACAATTTTTTCTGAACTCCCCCAAAGACCCTATCAAAAGAAAAAGAAAAAATGTAGATACAGTACTTGGGTGGTAGTGGGCAAAGAGGTTGAAACCTATTCACCCATCTTAACACCTTGATATGGATGCCGATTGGCTCTCCCTAGTCATCAGATCAATCATTTGATGAGTGGATCAGCTGAGGGTGGCTGTTTGACTGTGTATTTTGTATTTTGCATGTGCCTGTGTGAAAAACTGTGGGGTGGCCATACCCACCAATGGCATGCAGCCCCATAGAGCTGACCAAGGATGAAGGTAGCCCTTAGGCCTAAAAAAAGCGCCTCTGCTCTAGTTACTTGGTTTAGAAGCATGCTTCATGGCCTTTATCTCAGTTTGATATGACCACTATTTGCCTAGCTTCAGATATCACTGGCAAAGTGTCAACAGATTAATGTGGAAGACATTTCCACATCTAGCTGACCACATTTCTGACAACATTTGAAGAACAACTTGCATTCGCTGTAGATGCAGGTTTGTTGATCCATGACAGAAGCCAGCTCCAATAATCTCTCACTAATGCATGGCCATATAATAATTTTGTCTCTTCACTGCCATTCCATGATTTGACTTGGCTGGTGTTGACTTACTTCTCTTAAACATTCCATGGTAGAACTCAATATGGCAGGGGGAAAGCATTCATCTCTATATAATGAGTTACTTTTTCAAAGAACCCTGAACTTTCAGAATACTCTAAAACTATGTGTTGGAAAAACATTATTCGGTGTAATTTCTGACATCTCCCACAAGTACGGAATCAACCATGATGAACAGTCAAAATAAATGAGTTTGGCATTCACCAGAGTGACAATCAGCGTGTAGGCTGGTTATAGTAAATTGGAAGGAATCTGAAGAAAACCAAAATGTATACAAGTCCTGGAATTTGATTGTCTTTGTATCTATTTTTTATTAAGTTGCCCTTTCTGCTGTCTGCCAGTCTGCCATTTAATTTGAAGGGATAACTCAAGCTATACAATTCAATTATTATTATTATTTTAAGAGTCAGGATAAACATCTCAATGGAGCAGGTTATTTGTGTTGACAGAATGCAGGGACCACAACTAGATTGGGCCTGTTGTTGTTGTTGTTGTTGTTGTGGGGTGAAAGCTATTGAAAGCTAGACCCCAGATTTACTCCTCATGTTTTGTTTTGTTTTCTGGCACCATCTGTAAAAGTCTCAATTCATTATTTTCTTCATCTATTTAATTTGTGTGTTGCTTCCCTCACAAAAGTCCTGAAGCTAGTGACAAAAGTACAAATATAAAACAAGCGTGCAACATAGAAAATAAATGAGTTCTAACAACAGCATGCTGAAAGGTCACCCACAAAAACAGATCACAAAACTCCTCCCACCCGACAGAGAGATGAATCAACTGCAGCCAGAGACGTCATAAAAGACAGTGGCCCATATTAGTGCCCCAATATCTGGGAGAATAATAAAAAAAGAAAAAAAGATCTTCACCTGATGCTGGAAAGAGGACAATGATCTGAGGAGCTTTCCTGAGGAGAGTGTTCCACAACTAGGGGTTTACCACAGAAAGGGCCTGTTTTCCCCTTGTTATCCTCTACACCTCTCTGCCATTGGGTCTTAGTACATCCATACAGGGAACTGGGGTTAGTTGATAAGATATCAAAATAACTGCTGCGTTTCTCTGCTGTGGCAACTTCAAAGGCTGACAGTGTCTTGTCTCATGAAGTTGTAGGCAGAACCATCCTTTGTCTGATGCAACCGGATGTATGTTTTACCCAATCAACTTTATTTATCATCATCAAACCTTTTATTGGCATCACGTACAACATCCAAAACAAATCAATACAGAATTACCACTTCCCTGGTGGCACAAAACATTTGCTAAAAGAAAGGAGACAGAGCAGTCTGTCATCACATCTCTTGGTCTCCAGGGAGATCAGACGTCTGCAGTGTATTTCCAAAAAATAATAATTAAAAAATAGAGATATTTAGCCACTAACTTGGTGAGCTCCTGGTCAACTTTATTTTAGCATGATCCAACATGGGTTGTCTTGCAATATGGATATATATTGAACCCATTAATAAAATACAGAGCCACTTATATGCCTGATTTGAGGAGAGTGGGAACAAGTTTTATCCTTAAGAAATGTGTCACGTGCAGGGGCGCCATCTCCCCCTCAGGATTGTGGATGCCCGCCGCCATAACACAAATGTGTGACATCACATGCACGTGCCTGCACGTAGTGCAATGCCGCATTGCGTTATTGGAGGGGGCCTCCTCTTCCTCCTCCTCCTCCTCCTCTGTAGCCAGCGAGGTGCCCTTTTCCACAGGGAGTTTGCCATTGCTCATTGACCTTGTGGGTGCCCAGCCCCCCCAATTTTATTATTGTGGGTGATCAAGCACCCATGGCCCCCTGGAGTTGGCTCCTATGGTCATGTGACATCATATGACCTCATGAAATCGTATGACTGAAATTACAGAGAAAGCAAAAAATAAATAAATAAAAATCTGCCACTGGATTTGGAAACTTTTTGATTCAGTGTCTGACTATACACGACCTGAGATTACATCTAGTTCCATGATCTTTTCTAGAACTTGTCAATCTCTTTAATGCTATGGTATAAAGCATCTTCTATCCCTCTTTAGGATATGACTATGACCAGTGCATGAGTAAAAGTTCTGTTGAGTACCCTTGGAGGCGCAGCACCAGAAGGAAGATCTTTCTCCAGCAATCACCTTGTGGATGGCGGTGCCACAATCGTAGCCTTTCAGGTGCTGCCCTTCATAGGCAGGTAAGAAGAACTTTCTGGAGGGGAATAAATGGGTACCTGAAGAGGCATGTATTTTCTCTCTCTTAAAGGGAGGTGACTAGTGCCAGCTTCAGGGTATTAGAGAGTGAGGTAAACACACTGAGCCTCTTTAAGCTGTAAGAAAACGGAAGGAAATAAACTTGTTTATTCAGCCCAGTGTGTTTTAGTCCAATTCCTTCTTCAGCGGCACTCTGTAATGGCAAATTTTAATCCTATTCTCTTCATGCTGTTGCTTATTTGATCCCCTGCACTTTGTGTTTTCAGGAAAACCTTTGAAGAAAAATAGCCAATGTGGTGCCCTCTCCCAACAAAAATTATATTTTGAGGAAAGACATCTATAACCTTTTACGGAAGGTCTAGATAGGGGTAATAACCCATGGCCTTGCAGTTGCTTCTGTACTACAATTCCCATCACCCCTTTCCATTGGCTATGCTGGCTGGGGCTGATGGGAGTTGAAGTTCAACAACCACATTTGCTATCCTTGCTTGTTAACAACCAATCGCTCTTGTGAACATGGTGGTCTCCACCCATGCTTTCATTGTCATTATTGCCTTCCCACTTTTGCTTTCTTCTTCCTGTTAACCTGCAAGGCAACTGGATATTTCAGGGCAAAGTATAGGAAGAACTGCTAATCCATCAACTCGATTGCTATGACTACTCATTGATTCTAAGACTATTCAGTCATCGGCAGTGTAGATATTGTAAGGAGCACATGCTGAAGAAATATCAGATGTATCCGTTTCTTTAGCATGAGAGATCCATGTAGCAGAAAAATCTAAACAACAGAGATTTATTAGGCTGTCACTGCTAATGGCAGACTGTCGGGCTGGGAAAGAAATTAGGGGGTGGTGGCTGAATAAAAGGAAGTCTTCTAAGAATGGAAGATAAATGAATTTGTGAGAAAAGCTTCTTGCTTCACTAGACCAAACACAAATCAGCTCTGTGGCCTGGCAACTTTGTTTTCGATTTGTTCTTTTCAAATCAAAAGAACTGGCATCTGACTCAGTACCTGGTGATGCTGCGACAAGTAGGTGCTGCATTTCATCTTAAACCCTGCCAACGATAGATGAGCTATCTTATTTAAAGCATCAAATGCTCATGGCAATAGCAGCCAGACAGCTTGTCATTGCGGGGCATTTCCAGACAGTTGTTTTCCAGACAATAAATGCAATTGAACTTGTAACTCACGTGTTGCAGAGGAGAAGAGAGTTGCCACGGGCTTTAAACTGCATACTCAAATGACTTGGCCTGGCTTCTTACTCTTTGTACCACCAGCATATAGCAACCTGCTGAAGGAGTTGCTGGCCTGTTCTCTGTACCACTGCAGTGCCATCACTGCCAATGGGCAGAAGTGGCATTGCAGCTACCAATGTCTGCTAAGCTGAGATGGTGCAAGGAGCCACTAAAGCTGCTGGCTCTGGTATGGCTTCTCAGTCTGAGAGGTGTTGCCTTGACAGGAGAATTTTAATTGTTGTAAGAAAGGTTATCATCAACCCTAATGTGTCAGCCATTTTATTGTTTTACAAATACTGTGTTTTTCTGTGTATAAGACAAAGTTTTTTACTTAAAAAGTTAAGGCAAAAATTGTGGGTCATCTTATACAGATAGTGAATGCAGAGTGGGGTGAGCGGGTGATTGTTGAGTGTGCAGGCGATTGTTGGTGTCCATATTGGGTGGGCAGCCAATTGTTGGCGACGGCTGTGGTGAATGCCCCCCCCCCCAAAGCTCAGCAACAGAAGTTGGCTAACTTCCTTCTAAAAAGCTCAAAAACTGATGGGAGACCTCCCCAAATATATTGATTTCTTTATTTTGGGTCCAAAAAAATAGTCTTATACATGGGGGCGTCTTATACGCCGAAAAATAAGGTATGCACTGCTATGCAGAGTTTATATGCATTTGTGCACACATTCCTTGGCTGGAGAACTGCGTTGCAAAATTTGGAGGGCTGCAAATTTCAATGGATAATTGGCTTTGATGCACTTGATGTCTTGGAATCTACAAACTATGTAAGTTTCCCCTTAGGTTGAAACTGAATCAAATTTCTCATTTTCCTACATTGAGCAAATGTAATAGTACTCTTGTGTCCTTGGGAATACCAACAAAGAGAGAGCTTACTTGGTTACTTGGTTCCCAAACAATGTTGTTTTACACTTGTTATTAACAAATCAATTCTCAATGGTTTTTCACTCAAAGCAAGAAGAAAAACATGTTTTCACTCCTCCAATGTGCAGAAATCAAGTTACCCCTGACAGATTCCAATGACATCTGCCAAAGGAACACAAGAAGAGATTCAGCTCAATTGGAAGAAAACAGAGTGCTAAGTGTCGGGTATCTATAAATACAGTGGTACCTCGGGTTACATACGCTTCAGGTTACATACGCTTCCAGTTACAGACTCCGCTAACCCAGAAATAGTGCTTCAGGTTAAGAACTTTGCTTCAGGATAAGAACAGAAATCGTGCTCTGGCGGCGCGGCGGCAGCAGGAGGAGGCCCCATTAGCTAAAGTGGTGCTTCAGGTTAAGAACAGTTTCAGGTTAAGAATGGACCTCCAGAACGAATTAAGTACTTAACCCGAGGTACCACTGTAGTGCAAAACAAGTGAGACCTGCAGCAAAATTCAGTTCAGCCAGCCAGCCATGCTCTTTCCCCAGGATATTCCATTTCCCTCTAGTTTCTGCTCCCAGCCCCACAAGACACTCAGCATTCTTGGCCACTGTCTGGCGGCCTGCTTTGGGGTCCCTGCCTTGAGGGGGCCCATCATATATGTGGGGTCAGTGTGGTGAAGTTAGAATGCTGGATGGAGAGTCTGGAAATGCAAGTTCTAGTCCTGCTCAGCCATGAAACTTACTGGGTTACTTTGGACCAGTCGCTCACTCCTAGTCAAAGCAACCTCACAGGATTCTAGTGAGGATAAAGTGGGGAGGAAGAGAAGGCTCATGTAAGCCATCTTGGGTTCCTGGAATATAAATATAAATATAAATCATTTTTAAAGCCTGACTATAGTAGGGCTGGGGTGGTACTATTAGCCCTGCCTGTGGCTGCGACTGTGTTGCTCACGCTGTCATGACAAAAGGACATTTGTTTGTTTTCTGATTTCTTCCATTAGCTTCAGGACAGTCACACTGTTGGGATTCTGAAAGAAGAGAGTTGGCATCAATGCAACAATGTCAGTGCTGATGTGCTTCTCTCCATGTTTGATGCCCAGGGTAATTGCCCCCTGTGTGCCCCCTTACAAAGGGAATGCAGCCCTGGATTCCCCACCCCTGATTTAACTCATGTGAGGTGCATTAAGTCCAGCATGAAATGCCCATTTCATGAATGAACACCAACACAACTTGGGACCCACTACACAGAATGCAGCTCAGATGTCAAAGTCCCATTTTCCCCAGTCCCAGGTAAGCAGCAAAGCCAGGAGATGTATGTTAAGCCCCTGGCAGGCTGCCACACATGGCTGACAATCTGTGAAGGCCAGAATTTATGTAGCTAACTTTTACTTTATTTTACTAACACACCAGAATGTTCTTCTCTACCCTTAGAACATTCCACTCATTTGAAGATAGTCAGCTGAGATCTATAATGATAAATTAAGACAGCTTTTATAGCTGTTTAACTATTCCATTTTTATGTCCTTATGCATATGCAAATAACTTGCTACAGACATTTTCAAGTTAATGCATTTATTCCTTCCACTTTTCTGTTTCTGTTTAAATGTGGAGGCTCGTCTTTGTTGTTCTCACAGGACGTTTCATTTCCTTCTCTTCTGCTGCAAAGAACAGCGAACTGCCTTTTCAGTGCACTTCTTACGTATTTTCATTCCTTGCTTTTCAATCTAAGAATCATTAACTATATAACTGAGAACTATTGTATGCCACTGCCAATGTCATAGGCATAATAATTATTGCATTGTGGTAACATTCACTGTGGGGTGTTGCAAAGATTTTTACTCTTTTCTCCCATCCTGAAATAACAGAGATCCGATGAAAAGCATTTCCAACCAGTAAGTAAGATAATCACAATAGTTATCTCTTAAACTGTGTTGGTAGGAAGAGTCTTCATTAACATTAACATGTATCTTACCAGGAGGCACCTCTGATCACAAAGGTCATCTCATTGCAGAAAAGGCAATCCAAGTGTAGAGACAGAATTCTCTGAGTGGATTGGCCTTCCGATTTCCTGTGAAGAAAAAATAAATAAAATTATTATTCAGATGCAGAGGTACATAGACAACATGCCTACTCAGTACAAATCAACAATCATATATTTAGAGAACTCATGTTTCCAGGTGCTCCCTCTTCTCTCTTTTCTGGCACCCTCAGAACTAAGAACACTGGCCATGCAAATAACAAAAAGAACCGAAAAGGAGCCCGGCTGGAACAGACCAAAAGCCTCATACAGCATCCTCTGTTCTCAGAGCCCAACCAGGTGTTTCTGAGAAGCTTCTGAGAAGCAGGACAGCAGCACAACTGGCATTCAGAAGGATGCACCTACGTACCTGGAGGTAGGATAGCCAAAAAGCCATCGTGATTAGTAGCCATTAATGACCTTCATTTCCAGGAATTTGTACCAACTAAATTGGCAACCATCACTTCATCTTTTATAGTGTAAGCTTTGATGGACTACCAAAAACCCGTTGCTGAAGAAATTCTGTCTTCAGCCCCTTCTGTTAGATTTGTTTCTAGCTTCCAGCCATCAGATCAAGAAGGCTAAATGGGAAGTGATAGAAGTAGATGATATAGATCCATTACAATCTGGCTTCTGTACAAGATTCTAGATGGGATTCTAGTTATAACCTATACTAGGTGAGAAACACAGGGAGTATCAGCTTTTGGATTCTTCTGGATCAGTCAGTGTCTTTTATTTGACAATGGTATAATTTTGGATAGATTTTCTGGATTAGGAAGGGGCACTGATTTGCAGTAGTTCCACCTTCTTTGCCTACCATCCCAAATAGTTCCAGATGGTGATGCTGGGAGATTGTTGTCCTTCCCCTTGGGAATGATTCCATGGAGTCCCACTGGGTTCCGGCTTCACTTCTATGCTTTTTAATGTCTATGTAAAACCACTGGAAAAGCTCATCTAGGGATCTGAGTGTGGGAGCACCAGTATTAAGGAGAACGTGTAAATGGGGTCCACAGATGTACTGAGTAGTTCCTCCCCCTGCTGCCCACATGTACAGTGCAAATGTCTGAAGGGAGGGAGGGAGTCTGTTGGTATAGGCCAGGCTTCCTCAAACTCGGCCCTCCAGATGTTTTGAGACTACAGTTCCCATCATCCCTGACCACTGGTCCTGCTAGCTAGGGATCATGGGAGTTGTAGGCCAAAAACATCTGGAGGGCCAAGTTTGAGGAAGCCTGGTATAGACTCTATACCTCATAGAATCTTATATGTATGAAGACCCACTTCCTTCATATATTTGTACTATGAGTTTACTGTGGTGATATAACCTCAGATGCCCCTACTGCCATCCAGGCAAGATGACCTTGTCCTCTACTGGAAGTAGAAAGGGTTGTGTGTGTGTGTGTTTTGTAGTGGCCCCTGCTTTCCGAAACAACTTCCACAGGGAGCTCTGTCAGGCCTTCTGAGATCTGGAAGATATGGCTTTATGCCATGGCTACTGTTGTTTTTTGTCAATGTTTTAGTACATTGTGTTCTTGTATTTTTAATTGGCCTGTCCATAGCTGATAACACCAGCTAGAAGAAAGATGTTTTTCTTTAGAGGCAGATGAAGCACAGTTTTTCAGCTCTGCTTGTTTTCGGCATGCAAGATACCGATGAGTGTGTGTGTGTGTGTGTGTGTGTGTGTGTGTGTGTGCTTGCGCTGCAGTAAGACAGGAGGGAATTGAGGACTGAGCTGTTTGTAGACTATTAAGGGTTAGACGACTGATTTGAGAAATTAGGGCTAACACAAGTCTGTATCCCTAGTGCCTAATGGATCCGAGAACAGTGGGCATCCTGAGCTCAATAAATCATGCCAGAGAAGCATTACTGCTTTAAAATGAAATTAAAACCACAGTGAATACGGGGAACATAGTGGGTTTTATAATACTGAATTTAAAATGAAAACACTTCTTATTGCTTCTTGCATAATCTTGCTACACAGCTGAGTTCAGAAGCTACATTAAATAAGAATACTGGCATAAGGACTGAAAAAATACAGCTTCAAAGGCTTAACTTAAGGATGAAGAGGCCTGTCTGGCTTTGTTTCAGCATCGGTTGAAAACATGTATTCATGTACATCTGTAGATCTATTGCCAAAAAAAAACCTAAATAAGCACCCCAAAATGTGAGGAACACTTGCTTCCAGATGCATGCAGTTTTCCTCCTCCCTGTTTACTTCCTCTTGTATGAAAAGATACATCTGCACATTTGGACTACACATTCAAAGCTTGCCTGACACTGAATGGGGCAACCCCTGTTCATTCTGTGCATGCTGTTGTAGATATACATGCCATGCTACACTGCACCAGGCTATGTTCCTTGTATCAGTTTTGTTTTGTATGTCATTTCCATGGGGTTTCATGGTTCCCCCTTTCCCATAGAAACAGTAACAGTAGCAGTGTATTCTGCCAATGAAAGTGCAACTTGATGAAGAGCTGGAAAAACCCACAGAAAACACATGAAGTTTACAGCATGTTTATTACACATTTCTTTGAGTGGTCACAAAATGAAATGGAAAAAAACAACAATCTGCCAGCTAGCAAGAAATATATTTAGTGCTGCTGTTTATTTGCTTTCTCTGTTCAATTAAATTGGCTTTCTGCCTGCAAGGCAGAAGACATACTGTATGCCTTCAGTAATTAGAAAGGGGGGAAAGGGTGGTATTCAACTAAGTTTTAATCAGAGTAGACCCATGGAAATCAATGGACCTAATTTAGTCATATTGTTTAATTTCAATAGGTCTACAATGAGTAAAAAGCAGTTGGATATCACTCCAGCCATGCTGTGGAACAGTAGCAAGATTAATCAACATAAACTTTTAGGTTTTATGAATCATGTACAGTACTAGAAACCTGTTTGTAGTTTTCTATGTACAAGGTCCATCCTTGTAATTAAGCACCAGAAACGTATAACTTTGCAGCTGGAAGGTACTTGAAAATAATTTGGTCAAATGTAGTTTGTAGAGGTTGTTAAAGATGTGTAATAACTCATTGTCCTATAGTGTGCCAAAGGCAGACACTGGAGGGACTAGCTGGATGTCAAAGACTGGTCAAGTTGATGGCAAGGCATAATTCTAAACTGCTCAGACTAGTGCACAAGCTTGACATTATAGGAGCTGGAGAAATGAGTGTGACTTGACCTACTCGGTTCTGTTGCTTAAGTCTTCTTTGCTTATTTAAATGATTGCCCTTTCTCTTCAGTTCAGAGCACGATGACCTTTGTGTGGTGTTTGTTCTCTCCTTCTGCACCTCTTCATCTGACAACTGACAGTTTAACTACAATAACAGCAAACCTCTTCTCCCAGGTCACCTGTCTGTCTCCAGGTGACAGCAGGCAATCTGCTTTGAAAGTGAAGCCCAGGCAATGAAAGAGCCCTTAGTTGTTTCAACACAAGCCGCAATCTTCTGATAACATCACTGCAATTATCTGTTTATACTACCTGTTAGCAATGTTACCTTCAGGTTCTATGTCCTTAAATGCAAGACACATTTCTAAATTTCTCCCTATTTGTATGAGACAGTGATCCATGAACTCTGAGTCACGATTCATGCACTGATGCACCGGAATCGAAATGCAATGGCAAAGAGATAGCTCTAAGTGGCAAATCACTTGCTGTGGACTGGATTTCCAAGACATTCCAGGTATTTTAACCATGATAGTAAAAAACAACCACCCAGAAAGTGGGGTGTGGCTGAAATCACAGGAACTGTGTGCGGGAAACGCTTCTTGTGTGTTATTTTATCGCATGAGGCTGTCTCCATGTGGTTGCTTTGAAAGGGATCAATGACGTGGCTGCTTCAACAAAAGACTTCCGCTTCAGTTAGTACTTTGGAAAGCTGGTATGTGCAGGATTGCTAGTATTCTCCTGACCTAGTTGCTTCCCCCCATTTCTTGCTTGTTGGCCCTCATGGGAGCCTTCCTTCTGCATTTCCACTTGTAAAGTGTAAAAATTTGCAGGAATAGAGGTTTAGTATTACAGTGGTACCTCAGGTACCTACTTAATTCGTTCCAGAGGTCCGTTCTTAACCTGAAGCACCACTTTAGCTAATGGGGCCTCCCACTGCTGCCGCACCACCGGACCACGATTTCTGTTCTCATCCTGAAGCAAAGTTCTTAACCCGAGGTAATATTTCTGGGTTAGCGGAGTCTGTAACCTGAAGCCTATGTAACCTGAAGCGTATGTAACCTGAGGTACCACTGTACTATTATTCAATCAATCGGTCCTTTCTTCAGCTTCTCCCTGAGTGCCAGATATTGTTGCGGCTTCACCTTCCAACAACTCCAGCCATCAAACTCAATGGTCAGGGTCCAGCGAAGATGGAAGCTGTAGTCCAAAATATCTGCAACATTGCAGAAGGCTGATCTAAATGATTTTCATGCTTCTTTTCAGGACCAGTAGGGAAGGCATTTATTTTGAAATTAGAATGTGTGACTTACATTATAATAAATTTGCTGGTCTTAAGCAGCCTCAGGACTTTGATTGGAAAATGTAGTAGAGAAAGCAGACCAAATCTATATGATACCATAAGAATATGCTACTGGCTTGGGATGGCATAATAGAAAAAATAATTGCAAAGATAGCTTTATGCTAGATTAAAATCAGGTAGTTGCATTGGTCCATTACAACAAAACTGAAGGGTGAGCTAGGCCAGCTGCCAACTGCCTTGGGTCATTTTTGTCTATAAATTATGAAAACACAAAAAAGTGTTGCATTAGGCCATAAATCATAAAATGAGAGTACTGGATCAGATCAAAGACCCATCTAGTACAGCACCTTGTTCTTACAGGTGGCCAGCCAGGTGTCCATGGGAAGCCCACCAGAAGAACCTGAGTAAAACTACACTTTCCTACCTGTGATTTGCAGCAACTGCTATTCAAAGGCCTACTGCTTCTAATATTGGGAGACAGAACATAGCCATGTTCATGGACAGCATCACCCTCCATGAATTATCTTAATAATCTTTGCTCCTAGATTTTGAGCTTCTGTCCTTCAGATTGGCTCATTGATCTTTATCCGCAGAGTCCAGAACTTCCTGGATCAGATGATCTGTGCCTCTCCAAGGGTGGAACCCTGTTTTGCTGGAACCGTTGAACGAAGGGTAGCGTGCTGGCATGGAACAGTACGTGTAAGCCCACCCCCCTCGGGCCCAACTGCGGCCCACACAGTGCTGTGGAGGGGAGGGGAGGAGAGATCTTTGAAAGCCATTCACATTGGTGGCCATCACTAGCTCTTGTGGGAGTAAATTCCATGGAGTAGGTCACATTTTATTGCTATTTAGGATTATTACTTTTTTTGCAATGTGAACATATAGGGAGAAAAACTACTTAGCTCAGGCAAAGCTGAAAATTGAGCAATTCTTCTCAGTATAATAACATTCTGCTGGACTTCAGGGGATGAACACTGATACTGAAAACCTTGGAAGGAAACCCCAATGCATCCTAAATTATGGCCCTAAAATATGGAGCTTTGGTAGAAAATCAAATTTGTTTTTTCTTTATAATAAAAACCTAAATTACATTTTAGGAACCCCTAGGAGTTCTCTTTTAGTTATGCTGAGAATCGAAACTGGCATGATACAAGCAGTGATTCACGCTTACTTAAGTCTGGGCTTATAAGGTATACTATATATCAGAAGCTGGACTTCCAAAGCTTTGTTTATGTGAACACATTCAATATAATTTCATCAGCCCCAACATGTGGCATAAATAAAACTGCCCACTTGTTTCTGATCTATGGCTTTTTTCATGAATTATTTCAAAGCAACGTGGCTGCTGCTGACCACTAAATTAGAAATTTAAAAACACTTAAGGGATCGTTTTGTGCAGAGAGATTTATCTCTATTGGCAAGCCTTAAAACAGCATACGGATATGTGATGATTAAATTCCATCAGGGTTTGGAAAAGTATTTAATTGATCTTGGCTTGTTCATTTCTGAAAATGCATGTAATAGATTTCTTTATCAGTTACTGAAAGATGCAAGTGGGCATTTCTCACAATGGAAGGAAGTAATATTGGGACGTGTGCTTTTTAAACTTGTTCATAAATCATCCGGGGTTAGGGATAAGCAGCAAGGTTCTCAAGTATGCTGATGGTTCCACTTTACTTAGGGTGGTTTTTTATTGTATTTTAAGGATTGCAATAAGTTTCAAAAGGAGCTTTACAAACTGGATGAACGGGCAAGGAAATGCTAAATGCATTTATTTTGCTACTGTAAGTGAGGAGCATTAGACCTGAAATATATAAAAATATATATAAAAAATGCTTCACATATGCCCGAGAAGGCAGTGACTGAGTTGGCTAAATAAAAAAAACACCAAGCTGGCATATGGCAGCTGTGAAAAGGGCATATTCCATGCTAGGAAGCATTAGGAAAGGGACTAAAAATAAAACTGCCAAAATCATGTGACTGAAGTGCCAATTTTAAATTTATTTTCAAAAGTCCAATACAACCATCTGTTCTGATCCACAGGGCCAAAGCAGGGCCTGTGCATGTGGTTTGGTGCAGGGTTTCCAAAGAAGAATGTCAAAATGCCAGAGTGATCAATTCTAGTCCTTTATTGTAAATAGGTGAAAGCTTACAAGGCAAGGCGGGAGACCTTGCTACCTTTACAGACCCGGGACAGATGCCGAAACAGCAAGCATTCTTCATGACTGCCGGCCTCTGGTCAAGCATTTTATGGGTTACTTATACAGTGGTACCTTGGGTTAAGAACTTAATTCGTTCTGGAGGTCCGTTCTTAACCTGAAACTGTTCTTAACCTGAAGCACCACTTTAGCTAATGGGGCCTCCCGCTGCTGTTGTGCGATTTCTGTTCTTATCCTGAAGCAAAGTTCTTAACCTGAGGTACTATTTCTGGGTTAGTGGAGTCTGTAACCTGAAGCGTCTGTAACCTGAAGTGTCTGTAACCTGAGGTACCACTGTACAGAAAACACCGTACACCTGCTGGCCAATTAAGCCCACCTGCCTCTGACGATGTAGGTGGCAGGCCTCCAAACTGGACTGACAACTCGTCTCTGTTGGCTTGAGATGCTGTAGCCGAGCATCCCAAGCCAACAGATAAGCATAGCATCAAAGCAAACCAATAAGCATATATCATAGCAAGCAGATAAAAATATCTGAGCTCATTCTTGCGGCAAATAACAACTAGGGGTTATCTTGACTATGAAGTTGACGGACCTTCCGGAACATTTTCACCATTTGGTTCCAAGCCCCATCTCCAGAGCCAGACTCATAGGGAGTCCTGCAGTGACCAGATGCCCAAAGGACATTCCAGATTCCATCCCAGAATGTTTTATCTTCCTTTGTATTTATTTATTTATTTAAAAAAGAGCATTATCTACAACCTCTTAATTTACAAATATATAAGGAAAAACATGCAGACAATCTCCTACCAAATTGCTTGCTATGAAAACCTGCTCCCAGATCCTCTTGCTCTGGCCAGTCAGTGCAAAGGCAACAATATGATTCACAAACATTTGTGTTAACTCTTCCCCTCCTCCCCAAAACCCACTTTCACTATAAAAAAGCAAGGGGGTGAGGCCTGGGAGTTACTATACAGCAGATCCTCTTTCAATTGGCAATTCAGAGAAAGCACACAGCACAGGCAAGTAACAAATTAAACTTAAGTAAACTAAAGTGTGTCATCCCTGTCCATTTACATCACTACAAACAGGGAAGTGAAATATCTGACCTGGAAGTGGATTCATCCAGCAGTTGCAACATACTGGTGGAAAAGAGGAGCAATTCCTGGCCTGGGCTTCCAAGACCTAATAACCAACAGAGTTGTCATCCTTTGTAGGGGAGCAGTATTACTACTTGCTTGTCACCTTCTTCAATAAGATTTCCCCCTGTTCACTAGTTTCAGTGTCTCTACAGCTGTGGTGGCTCTCAGAACTAGTTTGCTGGGTGGGATAGAGCCACCATGCTAGATTATGTGCAGGTTGATTGTTGTTGCTTACTAGGATGGAGGATGTGTGTGTTGAGGCAGAGGTTAGCTTGGTGCAAAGCCAATCAGGAAACCCTGCTAGTGTGTTTGCACCATGCTGCCCTGACCCCCCTTGGTAAGCAGCAGCAGCTCACCTGACGGGAAGCTAGTGTAGTGGCCAGTGGTGCCTCCTGCTTCTCCCCCCCCCCCAAGTGTAGAGGAAAGTATGTGTTAACTAGGACAGTCTGGTCTCATGCCTTCCAAGCTTTGCCCCTTCCTGCCAGCTCCCATTTGGGATGCTGCCAACTGCTTCCTCGCGAGTTTCATTGGGGCACTGGTGCAAAGTCTCAGAGCAGGACCAGCTTCCTCAGCCCCTTCATGATCTCCCACTTCTGGCACCCTCTACTAAGTAAGCCTGGGATCAGCACACCTACAACTTCTGCACTTTAATTTTATTAATAAATATATATATTCATGGAATCAGATAGTTGGAAAGGACCCTGAGGATCAACTAGTCCAACCCTCTGCAATGCAGGAATATGCAGCTGTCCCATGCGGGGATCGAACCTACAACCTTGGTATTATCAGCACGATGCTCTAAACAACTGAACTTTCCATGTGTTCCTTCATGAGCATCAATGCAATATATTCATATGCAAGTCACAGCCACTGGAAATTGTAGAAGTGTTACAGTTAAGAATGTCAAACCTTTTAGAATGGGGGAGGAGGACAAGCTTTAGGGTGCAATCCCATAGTCACCTGTCATTGAACATAATGGGGCTTGCTTCTGAATCGATATGCACATGATTGCACTACAAGGTAAACATGAACCTAAGATCGTTTGTAGCTCTGTGTTAGGATGGGTCCTTAAATTGAATTGAAATAGTTCAGCAGAGTAAAAGATAACACCAAGACTGAAATCAACAATTAATTAGAATTAGTCAATGACTATATCAGAAGCAGTTTACAAAATGGATTTCAGTCAGGGTTTTCATTGGGGGGAAAACCCAGATTGTTTCATTGCTTACCTTTATTCAGGTAATGAGCTAAAGAAGAGTGTCCTTTAAAAAAAGTAACAGAATTTTGTTTGATCTGTGATATTTAGTCAAGAACAGCTTAGCTATCTCTCTATCTTTGTATTATGGAAGATTGCTAATCATCTGGCAGCCCTAATATATGCTCCACATTTCAGCCCTTTACATCATGATAAATTAATGCTTAGGTTCTCGTCCAATTGTAAAGTTACTTTATGCAATTTCTTTTCCCCACCTACTTAAAAATGCTTTTTGATTATCTACCTTCTGTTGCATAACATTAAGCGAATGCCAGAGTCTTCAGATGTCTGTGACTTTTTATGTGCAAAGGGCATTTCAGATGTTGCTTGTTTTAGATGTTGCTTGCATAGCACATGAAAAGCAGAAGGAGGGGATCCAAAGTCTAGCTAACCTTTGAAAAGCGAAAGTCATGACAACAGTCATATCATGTTCGTACAATTCACCACATCAAACTTGCTGTATTATTTTTAAGCAAAATCCAGTGTTTTCCTGGGAAGGTTTTGAGCAAGGCAAAACTGTTCAAGCTTGTACCCACAGCAGGCAAGTGGAAGTCCTTACACAGCGCTTCTGCTAATGGGACTCATTAATATATTAATATATTATTAATAAAATTAATAATATTAATAATATTAATTTTGTATAATTAATTTGTATTGAAAACTGTCAATTAAATAATACAGAATGCTTTTCTCTTGTAATTGTATTCCTGGGACTGTGTTGCAAGCCATATCCATGTGTTTTCAGGTGGCCAGCCCCAAATTCTCATATGATACAGTCACTGTAGGGAAATTTACACAAGTTCACACTTTGTTGGTTCACACAAAAAGTGCATTTGTGTGAGCTTGGCCTTGTGGGCAGTTCAATGCTGTCTCCTCCCGCTCCTAAAGCAATTACATTAGGGCTGCCATTATGTGTCAGTTTGCTGGTGGCACTCCTGCTGCTAAATTTGATGGAAGACCTAGGGAAAGACCTCCTCTGGCCCTGCCTTGTGCCACCACTGTGGACTCCCCCCTGGCCAGCTTACCACAGAACTCTGGGTTGCTTTGTGGCATCAACACATTCACATAACATGCTGATCGTCTGCAAAAAGTAATTGTAACTGGCAAGTGTAAATAATTTAGCAGAGCAATTAAACCAATCTAGAGCTGGGGCACATAACTTATAATTTATAAGGATGACATGTTTATGTTATTAGCATCTGCCATGCTTCATATGTTGTGAGGGAAGACTCAATAATCCCATCTTCTTCTGTCTGCTCCTACAATCTTTTGGAAGCCTCTTTGTACTATGTAACTTAAACAGCCTCCCCGCCCCCACCAGAGACCAAGAGAATGAATAGTTGTGTTTCCACACTAGCCGTTCAGTGCAACACAGTAATGAATTAGTGCAGAAGAACCATGACCGTTTGGAACATCTACATGTCAGTCATTATTCAAGAATGATCCAACTCTGTTTTGCCAGGCTTTCTTTCATCTCCATCGCAATCTCAGAAAATCTGGCTTCGCTGGAAAGGACAGAACTGAAATCCTAGCAGGTGCAGACACACAACACACCAGTATTGCCCCCCCCACCCGAGGTGTGTTCTTCGATGTGTTCAATTATGTTTACACCTACTTTGCACTGATTTTTGTGTGGAAAGCACAGCCAGAGATGGGTTTTTTTTGGGGGGGGGGTTGCTTGTGCTTGCCCTCTTTCTAAATTCTCATTTATCTAATGGGCAAAATGATGGCCAGGGCCTCTTCCCTCTCCCACCCTTTCTTAGAGCCAGTGGATAATGTTCTCTTGGCTTTAGAAGTTGTAAGGATCATAAACAGGAGGAATTGTTGTGTTAAGAAGAGCTGCAGTCCGCCACACACTTCTGTGGAAGTAATCCTTATTGAATGTTCAAGCGAATGCATATAAGATTGGGCTGTAACAGTAGCCCTTTTCACGTTGGAAGTTTGAAATTAGTCTAACATAAACATAGCTCCATCTTTGTCACCATTCTTGTCACTTTCTAACTCGTGGAAGGTGAACTTCTGTGGTTGAGAATCTTTTGCATCTATGGTGGCTCCCCAAACATTTTAGAAACCTGCAAAAAATTGTGCTTTTAGCTGCATTCTGATGTCTCATCACAGACATAGGGAGTCTGGAGGATTGAGACACCTGTTTGCGTGGTTCACCTACTCCTGAGCAAGGGTTTGTCTGTTGGGTCTGTTTACAGACAACCAGCTGCAGCCCATGGCTGTGAAAAAAATATATTCAACATGGTTATGTGAATAAAGTATAAATAGGGCCATGGCTGAGGACCACTAAACTACAACTTAATGAGGGAAGATTTTAGATCCCATAATTCCAATGAAACACAATTACAGTCTTTGCCTCAACCTACCTACCCTGTTGCCTGGTTTGAAGGGAACCAAGTAATTACTCAGTTCTTTGTTTTTGAAACATCTTTGTAAGCCTATACTTTTTTCCTCAGAGGTTCTAATAGCAAGCAGAATTTTAAAAGGGAATGATAGTCCTGTTGGAAGGAAAAATCTCTTTAAAACATCTTTGATGTTTGATTAACTTTCATTTTGTTCCTATCTTGAAAGGTCAACCCTTGTCAGCTGGATTGGATCTTTTCAATTTTCTAATTATTTTACAAAATGATGTTTTGTTTTCATATAAAAAGAGGCTTTTATCTCCAACTTTTAAAATTAATAGGAAATATCAACTGCCAGCATTAATAAGAGAAAAGTGTACATTATGTGATGAAAATATATTTTCTTAATCCATCTAGAGGGACAACACTGAAGTACCGGTAATATCTAACTGCATTAAAGGGAAAAATGATTTCAGGTAAAGCAGGCAGGATAATACAAAAGCATTCCTTCATTTTTGCCATAGTCTCACAACTGTTCAGACGAACTAGGGATTTTTTAGAACTGGGATTTTTATTCTATATATGCAAATCAGACTGCTGGTGAGCAAGTCACAGCTCAGTGTATATACAGGGCCGTCTTTAGCATATGCGCCGCTGGGGTGCAAAGATCTGCCCAGCGCCCCCAAATTTAGTTTAGCCCCCAAATTAACTTCAGCATTCATCGTAAAATGAAGAAAAAATGCAGCTCATGGAATTCATAGTGTGTGCGTGCTCTAGGCGCGTTTTTGCGGAAATGGAAAACAAAAATCGCATGCTGAAATGCATGTGTAGTAGAGCCCTAAGTACTAAGTAGTTAGTCAAAGAAAATGCAGACAATTAGTGAAAATAAACATTTTTTAACGATTTCTCTAAATGAATTTAAACTGTAAGTGATGAAATTAAAACACAATTTGCAATGTTTCACTCAGGGTCAGCAGCACCTTTGACACGACTGATCTTGCGTGGCTTACATGCAGCCGGCCGGCAGGCGGCGCAAGATCAGTCGTGTCAAAGGTGCCGCTGACCCCGCTGCCACCTAGCAGCTCAATACAATACTGTATGTAACATCATATTTTGTAAGAGTTAATTTCTCGTGCAAGGCACCGTTGAGAATGACAAGCGCCACCGTTTACTCATCTGACAAGCGCCACCGCTGGCGTGGTGCATCTTTCATAAATTAGCGCACAAAGTTGAAAGTCCTTTAGTGAAACAGTAGGTATACATTTCAGTAATACAGTGGTAGCTCTGGTTATGTACTTAATTCGTTCTGGAGGTCCGTTCTTAACCTGAAACTGTTCTTAACCTGAAGCACCACTTTAGCTAATGGGGCCTCCTGCTGCTGCTGCGCCTCCGGAGCATGATTTCTGTTCTCATCCTGAAGCAAAGTTCTTAACCCGAGGTAATATTTCTGGCTTAGTGGAGTCTGTAACCTGAAGCATATGTAACCCGAGGTACCACTGTTTTTCTAGCTTGATTAAAAAATTTTATTATTTCATAACAGGTAGATAGTTAAGAGCTTAGGTGGTTTCAGTGGTGGGCGCCTGGCATCCCCCAGAATTCAGCACCCGGGTGCCCCGCACCCCTTGCATCCCCGGGTAAAGATGGCCCTGTGCATATAATGGATTATTTATTGAATTAATAAGTGTTTGTTCCCCTGCTTGCTGACACATTCCAATTTACTGTTAGGGAAAGCAGTTCTACTGGGCTGGCAAATGGATTCTACACCTGTAAAACTGGTGAAAGGACATCTGAGAGAGATTTTTTTGTTAGTGAGGGATGGAAAGGAAAGAACTGCTGAGGAGATGAAAGAGGATTCAGCTTGACATCCCCTCGCATGAGAGCATTTGCCTATCTGGGTGGCGAGTTAAACGCTGAAGGAGGAGAATTTTTTGGCAGTGGTATTGTGCTGATAACAGAACTTCTATTCAGCAAAGCCAGAAGAAAGCAAAAACCAACTTTTGCAAAAGTCGTCTTGAACACACCAAGCCAATTTAATGCATTTTATAGCTTTCACTCCAGGCAAAGATGTGAACATTTTTTCAATTACTCTGGGACACGGAAGAAATGCAATGGGCTATCAAAAAGGTGAAAGCAGCCTTCATGACCAGTTCTGGTCTCCTCCTGGGCTCTGTCACAGTGGCAATTACTGCATGCAATTTGGCTGCTGCTTGACCTAGGCAAGTTTCTCTCTGTATCAATAGATTTCAGTTCTGTGTACAGTGGTACCTCGGGTTAAGTACTTAATTCGTTCCGGAGGTCCGTACTTAACCTGAAACTGTTCTTAACCTGAAGCACCACTTAAGCTAATGGGGCCTCCTGCTGCTGCCTTGCCACCGGAGCGAGATTTCTGTACTCATCCTGAAGCAAAGTTCTTAACCTGAAGCACTATTTCTGGGTTAGCGGAGTCTGTAACCTGAAGCGTATGTAACCTGAAGCGTATGTAACCCGAGGTACCACTGTACCAGGGAATGTCAAGTGAAATGATGAGGCCCGAACACTGGCTAGTGCTAGATGAACAGAGTATGCATTCTATAATCTGCTCCAAAACCTTTTATCACCACATAAGTTAGGGATGGGGAACCTGTGGCCCTCCAGATCATGTTGGACTCCAGCTCTCATCAGCCCTGGTCAGAGCCATAGCTAGGTGAGCTTGCGCCCCTGGAAGAACCATCCAGATTGTGCCCCCTAGCCATGGACAAATTAGCTCTTCCTCCCAAGTAGACCCGGCAGCCCCAGCCTCCCCAGTGAGTAGACAGGAGAACACTTGCCCTGCAATAGACCTGGAGATGCCAATGGGGCTAAAGGCCAGTAGACCAGGCAGCGCTTTCAGTCCCTCTGTAGGTCTGTGGGTCTGTGGGGCTCCTGGTGAGTGCTGTTCTGTGCATCAGCCCCACCCTCTCCCCAAGGCAGGCAGGCAGGCAGGCAGGCAGGGACAACCGGCTGTTAAGATTCCTGCTCCGTGTTTGCAGTCAAGGGATTGTTGTCTATCACATGACAGTGCATGTTTTCATTCCACAGAGTGGGAAGTGACAGAGACAGAGACAGGATGTTTTGGTATTACTGTGTTCCGGAAAGTGGGACTATTGTCCTTTGTTCTTTCTCTCTTTGCTGTCTGATGAGAAAGAGGAAGGAGCTAAGGCAGAATGCTCCGAGTGTATTATATGTAAATAAATGCAGATTAGCCAAAATGCTGAGCTACTGAGTTCTGTTACGCGAACTGCGAATACTCTGAGGATCCCTGAGTGTGCTGATGCCTTTTGGCATCAGTCGCTGTGATGTTTATAAAGCTCTTGAAGCTCCCGAACGATCAACCAGGAGGGAGAGAACATGTCAGCCATTGAGTTTGGGGGCAGCAGCTAACCTAGGGGACACAGGGCAGGCTATGTGTGGTGCACACAGCTCTGTCTTCCAACTCCTCTGTCCCATTCACCCACATCTGCTGCTGGAGGTAGCTGGCTCACTCTGCCTAAAGGCAGAACTGGCTCACTGGGTGGCCTTGAGCCTGTCACAGTCTTTCATCCTAACTTCTTACAGGGTTGTTGTGAGGATAAAATGGGGAAGAAGAGGAACCATGTATGTCACTGTGAGCTCTTGGGAGGAAAGGTGTGATATAAATGTAATAAATCAATAAATGTTTCCACATACAACACATAGGTAACTTGTTCCCATTTTACAGATCAAAGGCAAGCAATCCAGCATGTACCTGTAGGAGCCAGCTCCTAAGGTCTGAGGTCCCTTTGGCCCTCTAATAAAATATTTGAGGGAGCTGGGCCCCACAAAATTGATCGGCATTGTCATTCAAATGGTGTGTATGCACTGTATCATGTGATTGATTATGCAGGGTGGGACTTACCTGCCGCCCCCCATATATTTTTTCAAGTTGGCACCCCTGCATGTACCTATTTCTTTCCATAATCAAAGCCCCACTCTCTCCTCACTTGTCAAATGGAAAGTTTGTTGTCTTTCTGTTTCTTCCCCTAGGCTTATACTTGAGTGTTGCAACCATAAGGGGCCTGTTTAAGCTTCCACACAAAGAGTGGGTTGTTTGAAACTCTTCAAAAGCCTTACTTGAGTGGCTAATCCAATTCAGTTGGGAATGTGATGTCTTCCAAAGGTTTGTCTGAGATGTATGTCTGCACTGAAGAGATGCAGTTACAAAGAACTTGTGTGTTTCAGACCAATTAACTGTGGCTCGTTAAGAAGAAACAAACAAATATAATTGTATTTGAGAGGGTATTCTTTTATACTGGCAGCCCGTAGCACCCTTCTTCTTATCAATAGATGCAGTATTTGGAGGAGTCATTAGAATATAAATGCTAAAGATAAGTGAAAAGTAACGATCATTGGAAAGTACATTCTTAGACCAATCCTTAGAAATATAAAGGCTAATTACAGGGAAACTTTTGCTGCAGTGAGCCAAACAGAAGCAACAGTTAAGTAAGATGTTTACCGTATACTGAGTTGCTGCCTGGTGATACAAACACAAGCAATGAACTTTCAATTTGACAACTAGTTAAAACGAAGTTGGGCTTAAGAGAATTAGGGGAAGGGCTAAAATCTGCTTTGGATGTAGAAGATCCTGGGTTCATCTCCCAGCACCTCCAGGTAGGGCTGGGAAATATTCTCTGTCTGAAACACCTTGAGGCAAGAGCAGTTTGACATGCTAGAGGGCTAGTGAGCTGTTGACCATCTGATTGGAATGCTCGTCCATCAATCCTCCATCAGTCAGGGACTGGGCTAGATGACCTGCAAGACCCCTCTAACTTTATGATTTTATACAATCATATGCATTTCATCAACTTTCTTTTTTCTGTATTACTTGTGTGCCCTGATACAGCACCACAGAAAGCAAAAATGATGTGATTAGGTACAAATAAAGTCATGCTAAGAATTTTCTTTTTTGTATTGGTATGGAACCAGTGTGTAGGAACCCATGTGTGCCTCAGTAAAACGCCACACCGGAAAGAATTTTGATGCAAATCATTCATGTATATGATCACATCAAAATGGTCCTCTCCCCCAGTTTTTAATTAATATCCACGTTCGTGTTGGCAATAGGAAGGGGGGAGGAGAAGGATGCAAATGAACTGGAAAAATTAAAACAGAGGTGAGCCCTGCCTGCTCTAATTTTGGAATTAATTTGAAATTCTGCTCGCTTAATTGGATGTTGGGAGGACAGGAGAGCAGAGAAAACAAATCATTAATCAAGCCACAGAATGGGACAAGGGGGGAGATACTCCTATTCCCCCTTCTACTCTTGATTGGTGTATAGAAGGTATAACTGCAAATAATGCTACTAGGATTGCTGTCAGGTCCTTTCTCAGTAACCCCTGCTTGTTATTTTAAGAGCTTGCGTTGCACAGGTGAACTCTTGGAGATCCTAAACATTAGCAGGCTGACAACACAACTGTGCAGAGCGAACTCATATTCTCCACCAAGAGTCAAAGTCTGGCTTGAAAAGAACACATGCAAATATCCATGCCCAAATTTGCATAAAATTGCTCATTTTGCATGTTTATTCTGAGGATGATTTATGTAGTGCCCTTTTAGAGTGTGAGTCAGGAGGTGCATGTGATGGGCAAGACTCCTCCAAGCCCAAGGCAGCTTGATAATAGCCATTTCTGCCTCTTCGACAGTGACATGTATTTACATTTTTTTGCCAAATGAGGGGATGTTTCTGGATGAATGACAGGCTACTGTTGAGCTTTATTGCAGGAGATCAGTAGGTGAGGATTTTTCTCTCACAATGGGGTGAATGAAACTTGCTGACAGGAAGTTTGTTTCATTTAGGCATTTTATTTTAAAAAAATACCGGATTCCAGAGCAGAAAGGTGGCAGCTCCTGTGGGCCCTGTTGTGCAGGATGGGTGACAAATCCAGTGCTTTCAGTTTCACAACACTGGGAAGATCAACTACCTGGCTGCATCTTGATCAATGACCGTTGAAGGAGTCCATGAACTTTTAATACTTTTTATGCACTGATCTCATTAGGGAAAAAATGTGATTGATATGCACTGGCTTCATCATTTTATCAGCCTTCATTACTTGGGGAGGGGAAAATAGTGAAAAATCCTTGTATATTTAATTTGATATTAAATCCCATGAAATACAGTCAGTGCATTTTATGTGGTTTGGAGTGTATTGATTGTGGGTTTATCTGTTTTTTTTAAAAGGTCCTCCTCTTGATTTGAGAGGTCTCTGGGCAAAATGCACCATGGTAGGTCTCCCCCCATCCCCAATAGTTCAGCCCGGATACTGAGGTCCAGCTCCGAGGGCCTTCTGGCAGTTCCTTCATTGTGAGAAGTGAAGCTACAGGGAACCAGGCAGAGGGCTTTCTCAGTGGTGGCACCTGCCCTGTAGAATGCCCTCCCATCAGATGTCAAGGAAATAAACAAATATCTGACTTTTAGAAGATATCTGAAGGCAGCCCTGTTTAGGGAAGTTTTTAATGTTTGATGTTTTGTGGCTCTTTTATTATTATTAATAATATTCTGTTGTGAGCCAGAATAATAATAATAATAATAATAATAATAATAATAATAATAATAATAATAATAATAATAATAATAGGGTTCTGGTGGGCTTTATTGGTACTGGTGGGTGATAGCAGGCAGCAGAGCTACAAGCAGTCCCAGGTGCCTATAACCTAAAAAAAAGGTCCATTTCCTCAGTACAGCCTAAAAAAACAAGGTCCATTTCCTGTGGTACAGAAGGTGGATAAAGAGAGCCAGCCAGCAAAGTTTGCACAGAACAATCCATTTTCCCACTGTCGTCTCTCCAAAATCACTTTGTAAAATGTTCAGTGTTGATCTAGCTATTAATTCCTCAAGCCCACAGCCAGTCACTATGACACAAGGTGGGTTTAATAAGGGACATTATGTTCATGACATATAATATTTGAAGAGAAACTAATCAATTCTGTGAAGTGTTCAGTATGCAGTTGCAGATTTTATGGTATTTTCAACAACATAAAAGTAGTTGGATCTTTTGTAATGTGTCACTACCCAAGGGGTAATGAGGTTTATTAGTTAGCTTATCTTTCAGACAACCCGTACCACCCCACCTTAACCCCCCCCCAAAAAAACAATAAAAAGTGAATATATATCATTGTGCAATGTGCCTGTGTGTCTTAGTTAAGAGCCAAATAGCATGTTAATTAATTAATAAAAATAAAAATTGGAACCTTAAGCTGGCATTTCGTGGAGCTAGGACAAAATAGCTCTAAAAGATTGAAGTGTTTTGTTTTTTCTTTCTTTTTAAAAGCTTAGAAGAAGATGCTTGCTATGGTTTCAAGAGCTAGTTTAGATGCCCACAAGAGACCAGACATGCCCCAAGCTGGAACAGAATGCCTCAGAGGAATGACACCATATTGCATTTTTAATGTTAAAAAGAATAGTGTGTGTGTGTGTGTGTGTGTGTGTGTGTGTGTGTGTGGAAAGACACATGCTTGACCACCTTGAATTAAAAAAGTTACCTGAAAAATCTTAGAATCTCACCCTTCCAAAGTATTTCCCCTCCAAACATTGGTTCTGCAAAAGTGTGTGTCTGGGGAAAATATTCAGGACCCCCCCCCCCCCACTATCAAAACAATGTTCCATTATTTCTTAAGTCACCACTAATAACAGTGCACAATGTAATGAGAGGTTGAGAGGGAAGTCTGATCAAATAGTTATGCTATTTTAGAAAATATGACTTATAGCTCCTACCCCACAATCACATTCTACATCCCAGACTTATTTCTGACTGAAATAGATGACAATTAGACATCAAGAGTGAATAAAATGTCAGGGATCAATTATGTTGCTCTGGCACTAACATCTTCCATCATCCTAGGTGTGCACACTGCTATATATATATATCTATATGTGTGTGTGTGTGTGTGTGTGTGTGTGTGTAGGTATATATATATATATGCATATATGTGTATATTTAAATGTGTGTAAACAATAGGAGGCAAATTACATAGCTGAAAATAGATCATTCCAAGCTTCCCATGCTAATAGCGATTTAAAGATGGTTTTCTGCATTCAATCCAGAAAAAAGCAATGATTATTTTAAAAGAATAGGTTATATTTGGCCTCAACATGTAAAACAAAAAAATGAAAGGAATATTATAATTGTGCAAATATCCTTTATATAATTACAGTGGTACCTCGGGTTCCAAACGCTTTGGGTTCCAAACTCTGCTAACCCGTAAGTAGTACCTTGGGTTAAGAACTTTGCCCCAGGATGAGAATGGAAATCGTGCACTGGTGGCATGGCAGCAGCGAGAGGCCCCATCAGCGAAAGTGCACTTCAGGTTAAGAACAGTTTCGGGTTAAGAATGGACCTCCAGAATGAATTAAGTTTGTAACCCGAGGTACCACTGTACTCTGTAATGGTCTATGGTGAGTGGGAATTTTGGCTTTGCAAATACAAGCAGCGACAGTGTGGTTGGACAGCAGCACTCATCTGACCTCCGGTCGACCATGCTGCTGCCTACCAGGAGGTAGAAGGGAGGGGAGGAAAAGGCAGCAGTGTGATGCAAAGATGCCAGTGAAGCCAATTCAGGGCTCAGTACCTTTCCCCTGTGCTGATCCCACTACTGCCTCAGCCCACTCCCTCTACAGTACCTCCTGGTAGCAGCAGGCATGCAGCTGGCCAGAGGTCAGGTGAGTGTCACTACCCTACCTCATAATCTGCTACTAGTAAAGGCACCCATGTTAGTATGTGATGTATGTATGTCTCCCTTTGCTTCCAGTGTGGTGTAGTGGTTAAGAGCAGTAGACTCGTAATCTGGTGAACCTGGTTCGCGTCTCTGCTCCTCCACATGCAGCTGCCGGGTGACCTTGGGCTAGTCACACTTGGTTGAAGTCTCTCAGCCCCACTCACCTCACAGAGTGTTTGTTGTGGGGGAGGAAGGGAAAGGAGAATGTTAGCTGCTTTGAGACTCCTTCGGGTAGTGATAAAGCGGGATATCAAATCCAAACAACAACAACAACAACTCCTCCTCCTCCTCCTCTTCTTCTTCTTCTTCTTCTTCTTCTTCTTCTTCTCTCTTTAAATTCCTGATTGATCAATCTTCCCAATATCTGATTAATCAGATCCTCTTCAAGGAGGGTAGGCATTGCCTTCATGCAGCGGATCACCCGCCCACCCCTTTATCTGGTGCGTTGGCCTTGCAATGGACGTTGTTGGTCGCCTGTTTTGCAATGGGGGCCTGGTAGGAATTTTTCCATCTGGCTGATTGGCAGAGCCATTTGGTTTTCATCTACGGTGTAGCAATCGTCACAACTTTGTAAGGTTTGGCCATTAGGCATTGGATCAGCAATGTGTGGGGAGGGGAGGGGCAGCCATCACCTGCCCCTCCAAGCTCAAGGATATTCCATTAAAGGAATCCAGGGTTGGCCTGGGTCTTGTCCGAAACCCCACGGTAGGGGCTAGGGCCATACCATGACCCCATGGGAGCACCGGGGGTGAGCTCGAGTTGGTTCGCATCGGGGCTCCCTCTTGCACTGTTTCACCCTTTCATCAGATTTCCCACGATGCAGGTGGGAGTCAGCTATAGTTTGGATGATGCCAATGCCACTCACATTCTGTATTCAATAAAGTTGTGGCCTAAATTTTGCCCAATAACTTAAACTAAATTTATAGAACAAAGGTGAAGTCAGAATAATATTATGTCAAACTTAAATAAAATGAAAAATGGGGAAGAATTGGAGGCATAATAGTTGAAATGTATAATATGAAATAAGATTTGAAAAAAGATGAGGCATTGCTGAACAAGATTGTGTAAAAGGGAACACAGAAAAGGGAGATGAGAGGGAGTCTGGAAGGAGGATTATGAGAATAATATCTAAGAAATTGGTTTTTTTTAATGTCTTTTTTATGTCTTTTTTCTTTTGCTTTTTATGATGGGTTTTCTATTGTGCTTTTCTGTTTTGTGGATGGATTGTGATGGTGTTTTTTCTATTTTTACCCTGTTTTGTGAAGTATGTTTTATTGTTTAAAACTAAATATCTTTAAAAAAAAATAACTTAAACTAAAATCCTGTGTCACTGTGTCTTCATTTTTGGGGGGTGGTTGGGGGTCTCGAAGCGCAATTCTCACAGTTGCTTCTACATAGCAGAGATTTAATCTTCTCTTACATCCCTCCAACTTAATTTATAACTTCAGTCTAATGATTAAAATTAAAAGAAAACTACTAATTTTGGATACTGGATTTCATCACTAAAGGTGGACAATCCATTCTTGTAAGATCAATATTCTTTCAAGTGCCACCAGCTTTTAATTTATTTGAAGGCTGAAGAAATTGCTAAACAATTTGCCTCAAATCATGAGCTTATTGATACTTTGTACCTCATACTCTGCCTGGCAAAGGTTTGACTTATTACTCTGCCCTGCACATAATTTTCTCCACAAAAAGGTTGTTATTTTTTCTGTCATGTCACATTCATTGCTTTGATAAACTGTTTACCAAGGAAGAAGATGGATAGCTTCCCTGCATGTCCATTTAATGCACTGGCAACTAAACTTAAGGAGAATTCTGAAAACTTTTCCTACGCTCATAACTCATCAGGATCTGCATGCATGTGCTCTGATTATGAAATGATCTGATTTCCCCATTGTGTAGTATTTAACTAGGGAAAAAACACTAATAATTGATTTCCCTAGCCAAAGGAATATTAATCACACTATTAGTATACAGGTATGCAGGTAAAGGTACCCCTGCCCGTACGGGCCAGTCTTGACAGACAGATGGGGTTGTGCGCCCATCTCACTCAAGAGGCCGGGGGCCAGCGCTGTCCGGAGACACTTCCGGGTCACGTGGCCAGCGTGACAAGCTGCATCTGGCGAGCCAGAGCCGCACACGGAAACGCCGTTTACCTTCCCGCCAGTAAGCGGTCCCTATTTATCTACTTGCAGCCGAGGGTGCTTTCAAACTGCTAGGTTGGCAGGCGCTGGGACCGAGCAACGGGAGCGCACCCCGCAGTGGGGATTCGAACCGCCGACCTGACGATCGGCAAGCCCTAGGCGCTGAGGTTTTTACCCACAGCGCCACCCGTGTCCCTTCAATTAGTTTACATCAATTTTTATAGGGAGTCCAAATATATGCATCCACAGCAGCTCATGCAGCCCAAGTTAGAAATTTGGCATGGTGTTTATGGGATAGAGGAAAAACAACCCCAGCTCCGTGCTCTCCATCCTGGTCCGTGGTATTCAGAGGCCTCAGCTGTGAAAGAATATACTGACAGCTCTTGGGGTGCAGAATTTCCCCTCTTATGGGGTCAGCATGTCACCAAATTGCATGCACCTATGTGAAAAATGGGAAATCTGGAATCACATATTGCAATATGGATCTGTGGTACAGATCAAACTGGATGAGGCACAGATTGATCCTGCCCAAATAAGGTCCAACCCAAATAATAAATAATAAGCTTTCAAATGTAAAAAAGTGAAACAGTTACACAGAAAAGCAGGACAACTCATCAGATTAAAATATCTCCACCCAGTCCCCTTGCTTTTCAAGAAAATTCCATGGAGTAATTTCCTTTCAAAGTTTATAGAGCTTGGGGACAGGATTATTAATATTTGCAAATAAATTCTTGGAATAAGATTGCACAGACTCTGATTGTAAAGTTTGGAGTAACAAATACTGTAAATAAGGAAACTGATTTCAACTCGTCAGCAAAAGCAACTGAAAACATATTCTTATTACTTTGCCAAAGCTATTATATTTGTTTTATTTTATTGCTGCAACTGGGAGAAGTGCAAAGCTAGGCAATAACAATTTAAATTGCCTGTGTAAAATACCTATTTCTTCTTGTTGAGTATAGTTTGATTTACAGCCTATATCCTGCCCAATTTACAGTTGCTGATGAGTTATAAGATGCCAGCTAACGTTCCATTGCTCCCAAATACATTAGCATTGAGGACTGTACAGTTGTACCTCAGGTTAAGAACTTAATTTGTTCTTAACCTGAAACTGTTCTTTACCTGAGGTATCACTTTAGCTAATGGGGCCTCCCGCTGCTGTCGCGCCGCCAGAGCACAATTTCTGTTCTCACCCTGAAGCCAAGTTCTTAACCCGAGGTACTATTTCTGGGTTAGCGGAGTCTGTAACCTGAGGTACCACGGTAGTTTGAAGGCAGAATGTCGTGGCCTGTGAGGTACAGACTGTGGATCTAAGCAGGTCTAGGCATGGCCAGGGGGTTGGAGGCTACGTGGAAGCCTTCAGCATCATAATGCTTTTAATCATTATGTGAGGAACAAATGAATTTTCAGTGCATGCCTTTCCCCAACAAAGGCCACATCTGCACTGTATGTTTAAAGGAGCGCTATACCACTTCAAAAAGTCATGCCCCCTCAATCCTGTAATTTACTTGGGAGTGTTGGAAATGGTAGCTCCAAGAAGGGAAAATTACAGATTCCCTGGGAAAAGTCATTTGCTGTAAATGTGCATTGAATATGCTTTAAATATATCGCGTGGATCTGCTCAAAGCTATGGGGTTATTATAACCAAATATCCCCTAATTCTTCCTTGCGTGCTTATCCTCAAAAGGGTAGCTGCAAGGGTGCAGTGGCAAATTTTGAAGCATTAAGAGCTCATCATGACAGTCCCCAAAGCCATGACCCGAAGGAAAATTCAAAAATGCGGATAGCCATGTGTCAGAGCTGCCTCAGGTCCCAGCTCACAGAGGACCAACGCCAGTCCGTTGTTATATAAAATAGTCTTTATTGAAGTTCAGTTTCTCTTTTACAGCCACGGCGCGCAGCTCTACGTCTTAAACCCTAGACCGCCGAAGCTCCGTCTGAGTCTCCTCCCCCCAGACACCAGTTTAAGACCCTAGCCTTGCTCCACCTCTTCCTCTGCTCCCTCCTCCTCTGGGTCCGCTTGTCCACCGAAGTCCTGCCCTTCCTAGACTCTTCTGACGCTGAGTCCCCTGAGTCTTCCCCCTCCCTCCGGTGAGCTTTAGGACCTGGTTCCCAATCCGGGTTTTCTGCTGTCCCGCGCGCCTGTACATTTGAACTTGGCGCGCGCGCCCAGCCTGCCACCTTCCTTCTGACCGTTATACTGCTCCTGTCGCTGCTTCCCTCTTCGGGGATGCTAGCTGGGTCTGACTCCTCATCCCTGCTTGCCGGAGGAGACGCTGACTCTGACCTATGGGGCTCTTCCCCCCCCCCCCCACTAAGCTCTGGTGGGGAAGCTGGTCCTGATTTCCAGCTACTGCTTTGGGAGTCTCCGCTGGCCCCCTGCTTCTGGTGTGTCCCCCCTGGGACCCCCCTTGCCCTGGCCATTGGCGCCCCCTTCTGGGAATCTTCTGATTCACTGGAGAGGCTTATGGAATCTCTCGGGTCACTGTCATTCTGCCCTCCGCTGCCCTCAGATTCTTCCCCTTCGCTCTCCATTTCCTCTCTCCCCTGTGCCTCTGCTCCTGAGCCCCTGACACCATGGAATTTTATTATAAAAATTAAGGAAGAATTATTAGTCTTCATGAAGCAGTCCTGTGGTACCACAAAGGCTCAACTTTTTGTAGCATAGTGCTGTGGATTGAGACTTGAACCTTCTGAATGTATAGTACTGTATGTGCTCTCCTTCTGAAATATGGATTCTCCACACCTAAACTACCCAGTAAATTTGTAGATGAAATTTGACCTTGGCAGTTCCTGGCTACCCCTCTTAGTTTATCATTAATGCACACCAGCTCCTAAAGAAACAAGCTTCAGCACTGCAGAAAGAAGGGACTTACAATTCTAGATAATGAATTGCAATAGTGGACATATTTTAGTCCCTGTCAATCTGTTGATTGTACAGCCGCATACTCTAGCTTTGTATAATATTCTTACGAAGCAAAGCTGTAAATTTCACCATTCAGTGATGGGTGTCCAAGTGCACCAATAGCAGTAGATATTCTTATGCCTATTTTTTTTGGTCTCTGTACCCAAATTCTACAAAAACGCAAACTGTATTCCTGCTAGCTGAAAATGAATGTGAAAAAGCACACAGTAAAAACACCTTAAGATAGCAAAAACAACATAATTAAAACATTAAAACGCCAAACTCTTGACATTGATTTGCAATGTGTTGTTTTATGAAAAATCTACTCCAAATCAATGAGTTAATGGTTTGTTGATGACACTAAATTCTTCAGGGTTATTAAAACAAAAGGAGGTTGTGAAGAGCTCCTAAAGGACCTCTCCAAACTCTGTGAATGGGCAGTAAAGTGGAAAATGCAATTAAGTGTAAACAAGTGCAAAGTGATGTGTGCCAGTGCAGAAAAGGTCTTCATTTCTCATGTATGCTCATGGGGTCTGAACTGGGAGTGATGGACCAGGAATGGGACCTTGGGGTGGCAGTAGATAGCTCAATGAAGATGTCGACACAGTGTGTGGGGGCCGTGGAAAGGCAAATTCCATGCTAGGGATCATTAGGGAAATAACTGAAGAATACAATGGCCAATATCATAATGCTGCTATACGAATCTATGATGTGACTGCATTTTTGGAACTCTGCTTTGTTCTGGTTCCTTTACCTAAAAAAAGGATATTTTAGAGTTGGGAAAGGTTCAGAAAAAGGGCAACCAAAATGATCAAGGAGTGGAGCAACTCCTCTATGAGGAAAGGTTGCAGCGTTTGGGCCTTTTTAGTTTAAAGAAAAGGTGAGATTTCTGAGCTGCAGGTTATAAAGAGAGAAAATTTATTGGGATTTATTCCACTAAAGGAAACTACAGGTGCCGTTATGACAGAAACTCTTCCTGAACAGCTTGAGAAAATAGGATTACCAATTGAGAATCTGCGTGGTCAAAGTTATGATAATGGGAGTAACATTAAAACCCACATGTACCTTTTTGTGCCCAGCAATGCACACTCTTTAAAGCTGGTAGTCAATGATGCCACTAAATGTTGTCTGGAAGTGACCATTTTCTTCAGTTTGGTTCAGCTGATGTACTGTATAATTATTTCTCTGCATCAACTCAGAGTTGGCAAATTCTAACTTGCCATGTATCAGACTTAGGCAGAACAGTTCAGCCATTGAGTGAAACAAGATGGGAAATTACTGAGATATCATACTGGTAGTATAGATGATGATTTAGTAGAGATATTTGATGACGCAAGCCTCAAAGGTTTACCTGGAAATGCTTCCCAAATTAAAGCTAAGGCCCTTGCTGATGCAATTTTTAAGTTCAGGTCTGTAGTATCCCTTTTTGAAGTGAATCTTATAAGCAAAGTAAGGAAGCCAATTTAAATTAAGCTGCAAGCCAATTGCAAGTGGCCAAGAATTACCTTGTGGGCTGCAGGTGCACTGAGGGCTTTCAACAAGTTTTGATAGATGCTACTGAGATTTTAAAGGAGGTAGAAATAGTACCAACATTTGAGACAGAACAAGTTAGAAAAGGGCAAAAGAACTGGCAGCTTGAGCAGGAGGCCCAGGAAGATCCAAAGAAAAAAAATCAAAGTAGATTTCAACTATGTTGTCCTAGACATGACCATGCAATCTGCTGAAGACAGATTCCAGCAGCTGCAACAATATAATTCACCCTGTGATCCTTGGATGAATGGTGGTATAGAAATTTAAACAACAACAACAACAGGCTTCCTGTATGATATATACACTGTATCACCAAAAAGCTTACTGAAGATGTACTTAAGGCCTGCAAGAATTTAGAAAAATCACTGATGCACAATGGAAACAAAAATACTGATGCTGAAGATCTGTGCTGTGAATTTATAGCAATAGTTCAAAGGCTTCCAAAGGGGGGGAAAGTTACTTTTTAAAGTGGCTTTGTCTGAAAAAGATGAAGCCAAGATTTAGTCACAAACCCTGAGTAATGAGATGGTTAGACCATAACGGTGAGGAATATAATTCATATGATGGCTTAATATTTTAATCTGTTTAGACTATCATGATATACGGAAAGGCTTTTTTTTAAAAAAATGGCTATACAGTAAAGATTGATTGGATGGTTAAGTTAATAGGGATGTTAGAGAATAATTTAAACAGATTTTAATTTCATTTAATACAATAAAGATTGATTTGATCATAAAGTTAATAGGGATGTGACGATAGGGAATAATTTAAAAATAGCTAAAGTTAACTTCTTTATTGCTCAATAATACGATGTTAAATTAAAATTGTATGCATGCAAGGCAATAATGCAGGAACTGGTATTCTGTTCCTTTCTTATTTCCCTGGTGAGGTGTCCTTGTTTCTGTTTTGTTTTTCATGTTAAATTGATTTTCTGTCTTGAATAATAAAATTAAGAAACTTCATGCTGCCTAACTCAAGAGTAGCAGCATATTTTGCAGGAATTGGAGAGGAGGTGGGATGGGGACACACCCAGTAATCAAAAGGCTGCAAAAGGGGATCACATCCAATGAGGAAGGGCAAGATCCAGTTAAGGGAAAGAGAAGAGGGTCCCCTGGCTGTGCCACAGTTTAAATTTCCCACAGTCACGCCCCCCACAGCACTGATTGGACAGTGTGGACACCCCTGATTGGACAGTGTGGCATGGCCCCGCCCAGCAACGATGGCACATCCAGGACTGCACAAGGGGGGGGGGCTTCAATCTGCAGGGGCCTGGATGCCTGGCCACAACGCTGCCCGCTGGAAAAGGTGAGTGGACTTTAAAAACCCCTCAAAAAACTAATTTGAGCTTTCTAAAAAGCCTTGTGGAAGAAAGGCCCTCTAGTGAGTTGCATTTCAATTCCTTACAATGGATTAGTTGAAAACTAATTTCTTTAGTTTTCATTTGTGAACTGCCCAAACAACATTGTTTAATTGGGTGGTATATAAATGCCACATATATTTTTAAAAGGACATTCTCAATACAAATGTGCATTTTCCTTCATCATTAGTTTACATTTTCACTTGGGATTTAAATTAATTATCATCGCCAATGTCACTGGAAAGTCTCTCATTGATTTCAATTAGGAGAGGAGCAATGGGATTTATTTCCCTTTATATTGATTCTGGTATTTAAATCTGACAAAAAAAGTTTTCTCTCTAGTCTTCCATGCATATAACAAAACTCTGATGTACCATAAAGGGATTCTACCCCCCCCCCCATCAAACAGACCATTCTTTCAATATGGCTGCCCAGTTTAACTATTTTTATTAAAACATGGAATATGGCTAGTACGACAAATAAGCATATATATTGTATTTTTATTTCTTTAAAAAGTATATACTGGCCTTCATCAATTTTTCATAGGACAGTTTGCAACATAGAACATAATAAACAATATAACAGAAATATATAACATGACACCCATACAATACTCCCACCCCCTAAAAAATTAAGGGTGGTATCCAACTAAATTTTACTCAAAGTAGACCCACTGAAAGTAATGGACCTATCTTAATTAATTTCAGTGGGAGTGCTCTGAATAAACATTGGCTGAATATTATAGTATATAAATGCAAGTAATATTAATAAGCAATAATAGTAATAACATAATACATAATAGTACCTAATGCATAATGAGCAATGCATACTAAGCAGCAATACCAAATTAAACACAATGTCAGCTCAGCAATAAACTCCACAACCCTGCAAAATACAGTCTCTTAACATAAGTAATTACCTACTTATCTCAGATGCAACTATAATACATATAACATATCTAACAACAGCAGCCTTCTGAAAAAACAGGGTAGGGCAAATAAGCAGTAGCATACCTGAAGTGTAGAAAGCGTACAAAGTGCATATATTTTTCTCTGTAGCCTAAATCTCAGCAGGAAATGATCTGACCATGACAAGGGACTGATGCCAATCCCCCCCACTTTTAGATCACCCTCTTCCTGCCCAGCTGAGAAACAAGGTCCAGAGTGTGGCCTGCCACATGCGCCGGGCCAGTGACATGCTGGGACAGCCCCATGGTTGTCATGGCAGCCATGAAATTCCAAGCCACCCCAGAGCCAGTCACCTCAGCACAGATGTTGAAGTCCTCCAAAACCAGTAGTCTGGGACTCCTCAACACTGCCTCCAAGACCAGTTCTGTCAGCTTGGGCAGGGAGACTGCTGGGCAACGAGGTGGGTAGTAAACCAGCAGAATTCCTAATCTCTCCTGATTGCCCAGTGCCAGGAACACACTGGATAGAGAGCCTGGAGATAGAGAGATGGAATCTCTGTAGACCTCAGCAACTCATCCTTCCTGACCCTCAAGTCTGTCCTGAGTACCCAGGTGGGCACAGCTGAGTGAGACCAACTCCATCCTGCTCACCTACCCAGGTCTCAGTGATACAGACCAGTTCAGCTCCTCATCCACAATCAGATCATGGATGAGGGAGGCTTTACTTAGAACCAACCTGGCATTCAGCAGCAGCCACAGACCCAAGGGCTGGCTGACAGGACAACCATAATTCCCCAGGTTGAAGGAGGGGCTGGCACATGGCACAGTAGGCTAAATACCCATTATTCCTGCCAGTTATCACATCCTACCACAGAAGCACATTTGGCCCCTTGACCTGAGGCTCCACATCCTAAAGTCAATAATTATTTCACATATCATATAGAATACAGTTTTTTACTGGGTATTTTTCATTTCCCATTCTTATGTATTTAAAACTATTTGTTGCAACAAAATTAACAGGCACTTTCTTTTTCAAGCCAATGGATTCAACAAACATCTTCCCATTGGGATGTTAAAATATCTCTTAGGATATTCCCCCTTTGACATACCGAAAGAAGGGGAATCTTATCGGGACATGACTGGAAACTAGGGAATACTTTTCTACAACTTCAGCTGAGACTTTTCAATTTCCTCAACTCTTATCTATCAACAGTGTTGTGATGGCTCTCTGCTCATAGCTTCTTTTTTCTCATGCCACAAGACACAGCACGTGCTCGGTGAATTCTCAGCAGCATTATCTTTCCTCAGAGAAGTGCCCTTCTTTGAACTGCTGTAGATGCTGCTCGCCACTGTTCTGCCTGAATAATCTGGTTAGGCGAGCAGCTCCGACTCTCCTTGTGAAACGTTTAAGGGGAGCACATCAGAGGGACCTAGACAAACAGCAGCCAGACAGCATGAGGTGTTTGCACAGTTGACTGGCTCGTGAGTGAATTTAATGCTCCTGCCAACAAGCAGACAGTACACTTGTTTCTTTTGAAGAATGGCTTCTAAGCTAGCAAGGGCAAACGTCTGTCAATAGCCCTGTGTGTTTGACCAAATGGAAGAGTTCTTTTGAATTCAGTGGCAATAACAACACAAGTGGAGGGTCAGATGTTTCCCGCTTTTATTAGATAGCAGGTTTGAATACAGCACAAAAAGCAGTGAAACAGTCTTTAACAAAATAACACAGCATGAACAAGATAAAACAACTTCCTCGTCCTGTTACCAGGAGCTCCAGCAAACAATAACAGAGAGTCCAGGTGGCCAGTACACAGCACCCTTGCTGCCAGGCGCCACATCAAAGCTCAGGGGCCAGACCTCATCTGAGAGATTTATATACTCTCTAGGCCAGCTTTTATCAAGCTTGGGTCCCCATATGTTGTTGGACTACATCTTCCATCATTCCTTGCTAGCAGGACCAGTAGTCAGGGATGATGGGAGTTGTAGTCCACAACCTCCGGGCACCCAATGTTGAGAAAGGCTGATCGAGACTCTTGGTGGCTACATGCTGTTCATCCCACCTGGTAAGCTAGGCCAATATACAGGGACCAGCATAATTAATAATCCCTGCAGCTGCACTACTGCCTGAAGGCACTCAGTCTACAGCATGGCCATCAACTGCCCTTTTTTCATTTACAGTACTGGTTATCAGCTTCTCAACTGTAAAATGGAAATTAGAATGAGTTAACTTTTGAAATTAGTTACAGAGTCTATTAAGATTTCTGAACTACCTCAACAAATTCTGTTTTTCAGAGGACAGTACTTTACTCAAAGACACCCACTATTTGAACAGTTCTAAAGGCATGAAGGTCTCTACCAAGAAACTGGAGGTGGGGGGACTTCACATCTGTGCAGAATGTAGTGATCTTTTCCTCTGTGAACCATGAATATCCCTGAATAAAACACTGCTACTACAGAACGTGTGCCTGTGGGGGGCAAGAAGGGAAGGGGAAGATGGCGGAGGCTCATATTTTTGTAAATATACATATCATATCTTCCAACATCCCACTGATCAAAATTGGGACGCTTGTTTTTCATGGGAATTGGGGGACTTGTACAAGAGTGTCAGACCAAAAAATGAGCACCTTTTGGTCCAGCACTATGGCACGAGTCAGCTGGCTCATGCCACAGCTCTGGACCAAAAAACAGGACATTCCAGGATCAAATCAGAAGTCGGGATGGCTTCTGTAATTCCTGGATGTCCTACTTAAATTGGGATGGTTGAGGGGTATGACATAGAAAAATCAGCTCAGGCGCACCTTCTAGACTTGTGGAAGCTCCCTGTGTCATGGGAAATCTGTGTCATTGGGAAATCTAGGGTCTATGTAGCATGGGGTCTATGTAGCATAGGGTCTATGTAGCATGGAGAGCCTACATGCATAGAAGCAGGTTTCCTGCTTCAGACTGCCAGCCTTCTGTTTGCAGACAGGGGCTGGATCTAGACACATCAAAGACGTGTTTCAGTTAAACATGTTGTAAACTTTGTATGAGAAATCAGATTGGCAAAAATGAAACTCCACAGCGCCCTCTGGTGTCATGGTGTTATAATGCATATAAAGTCCTTTTTCTTTGCCAATGTAGCTGAGTCCAGGGATTGAGATAAAGGTAGTTGCTGTGGCAGAGAGTCAGAGATGTCCTCTGGCTTCTGTTAGGAACTGGAGGGTTGTATTCTTGTGCCATCATGGTTCACTAATTACAAAACTTCTGCCTGTCATATGTAGAGTGATCTGTTTAAGCTGATGCCCATTTTAATGCAACTCATTTTTTGTTTTTGTCTTTCATAAGGGAGACGATGGCAACAAGTACAGCAATAAAAAACTGCATGTTACTGTTAAATGTCTGTTAATTATTACTATGAGATTTTGATAGGCTGGCCCTCCCACTATCTGCATGTAAGCCAGCTGCATCTGCAATCTTTGGCCTGTGATGAACGTTACACCCTTTTTTGTAGTTTAGCGTAATATAGAACTTGCTGTTTGTCTGCGATTTAAATTAGGGACAGGCTTAATTAATATCAAAACCAATTAGTATCTTTGCAGTATTGGCACAGAACGTGATTTTACATCAAAAAAGAATTTAAGCTAAGTAATTGGATAGATAAGCCTTTGAATTAAGCATAATGAAGCAAACCGTGAACTCAAAAGCAGTAGCAAACTATATTTCACTGAAAAAGATATGGCCTTGTTCTCAAGTTATTTTTTAATCAACTCTTTGATTAGATGCCAGTGCCTTTTTAATTTTATTTTACAAAATGGAGACATCATGAGACAGTGTTCCTTAGTAAAGGGGTGGGCTGACTTCAGGCTTGTTGGATCTATTTTGGTCTGCCCCCCCCCCCCCGAATCTCAAGATCCACCAATCAGGACCATAAACTAAAAAACATAGATGTGTATTTTCAGGACCCACCCTATTATTCTGAATGTAATATGTTTTAACCATTTTAAATTCTGAATTTTAAATAGTGGTAACCCGCCCTGGGACTTGCTGGTGAAGGTTGGTAATAATAATAATAATAATAATAATAATAATAATAATAATAATAATAGGAAAATTAAAAAACAAGATACTTCTGAGCTCATTCTAAGTCTAGAAAGTTGTTTTCGGTACCAGAAACAGAATTAGGTGCAGAGTCCTTTCACCCTGAAGTCAGGCGAGAGACAGACTAATCCATTCCTGCTTATTCAACAAAATATACAGTGGTGCCTCGGGTTACATACGCTTCAGGTTACAGACTCCGCTAACCTAGAAATATTACCTCGGGTTAAGAACTTTGCTTCAGGATGAGAACAGAAATCGCGCAGTAGCGGTGCGGCAGGAGGCCCCATTAACTAAAGTGGTGCTTCAGGTTAAGAACAGTTTCAGGTTAAGAACAGACCTCCAGAACGAATTAAGTTCTTAACCCAAGGTACCACAGTATAGCAATGAACTACTGCAGGTAAAGTGCTTGGCAGGTGTCAACTTTAGATTTAGCCCCTTCAGATAACTCCACCTGTTAGTTTCATATATCTGAGACTGCATAGTTTACATCCTCATTAGGCATGACTTTCATGGCACAGCTGGTCATATGGAATAGAATAATATTACCCCCCCCTCAAGAGCTCCAAAACCACAGTTGTCAGAGTGAAGTTAATGGGAAACTGTTGCTTGTTTAAATGTTTAAATTGGAACCATGACTTTCCAATCACTTCTTCATGAGTCTATAATGTGTAATTGCAATGTGGAGGTAGATTTCAGATCTTGACTTGAACCTCCAATAGTTTGCAACTTCAGCACTCAGTTTCTGTGAATTATGTGACCTCCTAGGGATTTCTTAATTTCAGTTTCCTTTAGTTTCTCATTTGCCCAATCTTATGTTTAGTTTTTGACATTTCTACATTGCTTTTTTATTTAATAATAAAAAACTCATGAAAATTCAGCATCATTTTAATGTGAATTTCTCATCATATGTGCATTTCTATATACAACTTTCCCTAATATGCTTTTTTTGCAAAACCATCCCCCCCCCCAGCACTTTCTATGTTATTTTCACATTTATATGCACACGTTCCACTGGCATATGTGTTTTTATGCTTTGCTGGAGAAGTGCATTGCAAAATTCAGAGAAGAGTGAATGTCAAAAGATGCCTGTTTTTCAGTTTGCATCTTGTTTCAGAAAGTGAAGTGCAAATTAAGTAAGCTCTCACCTTAAATGTGAGCCGACTCAAAATTTCTCTTGTATTCCTAGTGAGCACTGAACATGTGAGAATAAGGCCAGGGCAGTCACAAAGCTCAGTGGGTGACCTTGAGTGAGTCACTTTCTCTTAGCCTTATCTTTCTTCCTGTGTTGTTGGAAGAGAAATCCCTGGATGTATGCCATATTGAGCTCCTGGGCTGAACAACACCATTCATGGTGACCACAGCCAAAGCTGGGAAAGGGTGGTAGTGGTGGGAGGAATTCTAAAGAAATGACTTGGTGTCTGTATGCTTTTTCTTGAACTGGAGTACATTTGTGAATTTGTACATAATTTGTTTGATGACTTTATTCATTTATTACATTCCTTGCAAAGGAGCCCAGGGCAGCAAGCAACAAGTAGTAAAACAACTAAAAACAGCTTTAAAACAATTCTAGAACATATGCAGACTATGAAAGATCTCAGCTTAAAAGGCTTGTTGAAAGAGGAAGGACTTTGGTAGGCTCTCAGAAGTCAACAAAGATGGCACTAGTCTAATGTGCAAGGGGTATTAAAAGGTAAAGGTACCCCTGCCCGTACGGGCCAGTCTTGACAGACTCTAGGGTTGTGCGCTCATCTCACTCTAGAGGCCGGGAGCCAGCGCTGTCCGCAGACACTTCCGGGTCACGTGGCCAGCGTGACGAAGCTGCTCTGGCGAACCGGCACCAGAGCAGCACACGGAAACGCCGTTTACCTTCCCGCTATAAAGTGGTACCTATTTATCTACTTGCACTTAAGGGTGCTTTTGAACTGCTAGGTGGGCAGGAGCTGGGACCGAACGGCGGGAGCTCACCCCGCCACGGGGATTCAAACCGCCGACCATGCGATCGGCAAGTCCTAGACGCTGAGGTTTTACCCACAGCGCCACCCGCGTCCCGCAAGGGGTATTAGGTAGGTATATAAGGGGTCAGACCATATTTCAGGTATTATTGACATACATAGTACATACTACTGAGGCCCTTCCACAGGTTCCTCATTAATCTGGGCCTGGCTGTGATTTAGGGTTTTTTTTCAAATCTTGTGTCTCTGCCTACCATCTGCAACTGTAATCTGGAGATTTTATGGGGTTGGATTTCAGAAAAGCACACATTTTCCTACTGCAGTCTTTCAGCCAGCAATTTCATTTTTTTGTAAAAAGCAAAGATTTATCTACATGGATCCATTCAGTCACCTGGAAGCAGCTGGTTTTTAGTAGGAAGGCAGCTGCTACGCAACACAGCCTGGGTGACTGAGCCAGATAAAATCTTCTGATGAATGGTAGCAGACATCTCAGGAGCTGAACCTGGAGAGAGGAGTGGCCTAGGGTAGACACAGCAAAACACTCGTGTAAATAGCTCATGCCTGCCGCAAAACAGTTTCATGGTACACTGGTTACCGACTGTGTACTCTGTAAAGGTTAACCATGAAGGAAAACAGTGTGGGATATATCCAGATAAGAGACACTCTGCTGAATACGTCTCTCAGATTTTAATTTGCTACACTGATTCTTGATACGTGTTCCCTGAGACTGTTAAAATACTAACATGACTTTCAATTAATACACACTAAAAGACTATGGGTTTTGAAAAGACACTGCTGGCATGTTCAGATCATTAAATTTTCAGAGCACAGATTCCTTCCCTTCCATATCTCTTAGGGATGGATAAATTCTTGGTCTACAATTACAGGATTTCTTGAAGGTGCAAACTGAGCCAGCATGGTGTAGTGGTTAGAGTGTTGGACTACTAGTTGATCGGGTGACCTTGGGCTGGTTGCTGCCTCTCTCAGCCTAACCTACCTCACAGGGCTGTTGTGGGGATGAAATGCGGAGGAGAAAAGGGTAAAGTGCTAAATGAAGATGATTAGATCAAATGAGATACACATGCATTTCAACTTGTCTGTTATAGAGGGAACTAGTTTCACTTTATCTGCCTTGCTGGAGAAATACCCAAGTCTCTGAATTATCCCACAACTACTATCATGCATCTCCACTGGCAGCTAACAAATCTAGCTTACTTCTGAAATGGAACCAAATGAATGTGTGTGATCCTGCAGAAATAGTCTCATTCCCTTTCTCAAATCAAGTATTCATCATATAAACACAGATATAAGATACACAGCTTGGGGGCTGCCACAGAAAATGCCCTCTCTCAGTTTGCTATCCCCCTAACCTCTGAGGTTTTGTAGCTACCAAGAGGCCCCTTCCCCTGAGCTTATAACCCAAGACAGTCCACAGGGAAGGAGACAGTCTTTCAGCTATTTGGGGACTAATTCATTTAGCACTTTAAACACTAATGTGTTTACACCTTGAATTGGACCCAAGAACAAACAGGGATAATGTGGATTCCAAATGGAACTTTAGCCTGACTGCTGCCTATTAGACCAGTTGAGGCTTTCAAGTAGTCTTCAAGTAGTTAGCCTCATTTAAATTCATTGTAATAATTTGTTCTGGAACTCACCAGAGCATGGAGTACAATGGCCAAGTCATCTCTGTTCAAAAGGAACCATAGCTGGTGGATCAGTGTAGTTGAGTAAATTAAGATAAGGCAAGATAATATTCACCACTAGGCTCTGTTTTTAGGTTGAACATGTGGTCCTCTAGATGCTGTTGTGCTACAGCTTGCATCATCCCTGTCCATTGACCATGCTGGATGGAGCTGATGGGAGTTGGAGTCCAACAATCTCTGGAGGGTCACAGATTCCCCATCCTTGTTTTCGGCAATGGACTGATTAACTCATGCTTGCAAGCAACAGAATGTGTGACCTTCTTCCACTTAAAAGTATTATGGATTAAAAGCATTGTTTTGAGGTGATACTAATATTCTGCCTGTGGGTTATCATATTGGTGAGGGCCCATTCGTATATCCTCAAATACTGCATTCATCAAGTGAAGAATGTGCAATATTAATCAGACTGATGTCCATCTTACACTGGCCTGATTCATCTCCTCTGTACATGACTGAGGAAAACTAAGTTTTGTTTCCTCTGTTTTGCCCAAAGTCGTCATGACCAGCTATGCATTGCAATGATTTCAGGATATTTGAGGTGCAACCAAGCAAACACTTTGTGAAATCACTGAAACTTTTTTCACCAGCTTGAACGTGATTTGTGTCAGAGACTTTAAATTATACCTTGTCTTGGTAAGCATTGCTTCTTAAACAACAGCCTATATCCAGCAGACAAGCTCGTCACCACTGTAGACAGAAGCAGAATGGTGACAAACAGGGAGAGTTATTAGCTGAGTCTTTTTTCTTGTTTGCCTGAAAACACTCTGATAGGTAAGGCAGCCGGTTTCCTAATATTCCTAATAATGGTTGCCAGTGGCTTGAATTAATTAATTTTATAATGAATGATTTTTGAGTGTTGTTTATGCTGTACTTTTGTACTGTTTTATTGTTGTTAGCCGCCCTGAGCCCGGCTTCGGCTGGGGAGGGCGGGATATAAATAAAATTTATTATTATTATTATTATTATTATTATTATTATTATTATTATTATTTATTGATACAATTCAACTGGTTTTACTAATTGAAAACTCACAGTGTTTGCAGAGTGCAACAGCTTCTGCGTTACTGTACTTTGCTGACACAATTACTCTCGTGTTCAAATTTGTACTGATGAACTTCCAATAAAAAGAACCCTCCATGTTGCAACAGGGCAGACAAGACTGTAGCCTTCTACATTCAGCTCCTGTGAAATCTCAGAGAGCGTTTTAAAGACAGCACCACTGAGCTGTAAAATGTCTGTTTCACCGGGAGTGCAGAGAACAAACAGCTCTTAATTACTTTGACACACACTGAGTCAGCTTGTCATTGAATACAGACGCTTCTGAGATTGTTGTGTTTCAAGCCTTTTCTGAACAAAATGAAGATGACAAGGCGCCTTTGTTTCATATTAGCCATTAAGAACTACTGCATAATGAATCTGAAATATGTCAACTGACATCCTAAGTGTGTAGATTTTCTTTCTTCTTCAAAGGAAATAACATAGCTAGCAGGAGCTATGAAATGTTAACTTAAACCATGAGCCACAGAATGCGGTTGTTTAGAAGTACCAGTTCCACTAGTACTAATGGTGGGGCTTGATCATCCATAAATTCCAGGACAACAAGACAAGCATTTGGGTGGGCATATATGGGGCAAGGTGATCTTGCAGGTAAACTGGTCCCAAGTGGCTAAGTCAACTAGTTTACCTTGGAGATCACCTCACCCCATATCCAGGCTTTTTGCCTGCACTGGGTGGCCCATGAGGGGATGCACAAGGAGCCTAGAGTTCAGTGGGATGATTCCTGGGGCATTATAGTCACTCTGGAGATCTCGATTCAGGTTTCTACGGTTCAAGGTACCTTCAGTCAAATAGCGCAGGTTGTGTCTCAGTACCCTCCCCAATGTTTTGGAGCCTAGAACCTGTACCCAACATCTCTAGAAGGCCCCATACTTATTGGAGTCCAGGCTATCAATTGGAGTGATTGCCATGATAGTGACTCCTGAAGTTCTTTTTGCTTTCTTCTCAAGGCTGACATCCTAATGGCCAGAGCAAAAAGTTCCAGCTGAGGGTTTTGCAAACAACCACCAAATTTTCCAGCCAGCCAGGAGACAGCAGCTAAAGTTTATTGCACAACAGCTTCGCAGGCCATCAATCAGTCGCTGAAATAGAAAAGGTTGTGGGCTCCTGATGGATGCAGCAGACATGAATGATCAATGGTGGCCACAACTGTGCTTAAAGAGCTCAGAATGTTCTTGTCTCTTGGGAGCTCTGAGACATCATCGCTGAAGAGGAAGGGAATAATGTTTTCCCCCTTCAGTACTGTAACTGCTACAAGAACACATTGACCCCCACATCCTCTGTGTGAGAGACTTCTGCATTACTTCTATCAACGAAGGGAGGTTTCCTAAACCTGTACACAGTTTCCCTTAATTGAAAGAGGTATTTCTAAAAAAAGAAAAGAAAATTGTGTGGTTTTGCTGTTTTGCTGCCATGGGCTCCTTTGGGAGGAAGGTGGAATAGAAATCTAAGAAATAAAGGGAGAGTAGGTGACATTCTTGCGCTGTGAAGGTGTTAGTAATCACCTGCGAAGAGGGATGGACCTAGGGCAGCAGTGACAAGCATCCTAGTTTTATCCCCCTCCACTGCTATTTTGATAGCCTTCCAATAATATGGGAAACAATTCTTAGAAGGCCTTTTATCACCTGCATTTTAGAACCCTGGAAAGTCCCTAGCATTGTTAGGGACCTTTGTGGGGGAGCAGCTGTCAAAGTTGCTGTGTTAACTTTCCCACATCACTATTATGATGTATTTGATGCTGTTGCCTAGAAATCATGGGATGCCTACTACTTATTCTGGTACAAGTCAGCAGGTGGCAATGATAAATATAAACTTGGCTATAGGGATTTTTTCTTTCTATTTTCTGCTTTATGGCTTTTTGTTAGTGGGAGTCTCTATTGCAGTAACTGTGGTCAAAGACACCGCCACCTGGTAGATGTTTTATGCAGTTGAGTTCATGTTTGCTGATGGCAATATTTATGAGTTGAGAGTATTCAGCCTTGAAGGAATAAAGACAGCTTCTGCCAGCTCTTAGGGGGAAAAAACCAAAAAAACAAGAAGACAATAATGCCAGAAAATAACACCACCTTAACTCGCAGAATGATTTGAAACAAAAATAAGTTCTATCCTCTAAGGTAAGGAAAGCAAAACAGGAAAAGCAATGTGCCATGAATATAGATATAGATATATATCATTGCCCCCATGTAAAATATAAAGAAATGTATCTCTGTTTTAGATCTCCTTGTGGGAAATTTTTCTAAGCAATAAAGCTGGGGTGTAGTCTGTCTTCCAAAAATAAAAAAAAGGATTCTGATAAATGGTCAGTTATGGAGGTTCCCCCATGCATTGCCAAATGCAATCTTTGGTTTAATGTCTCCAACTATTCAAGAATTTATCCAAAAGATTGATACTAGCTAGAGAAAGAAGGAGGGAAGAAAAGCTTTCTGGGCAGCATATAATATGTTGCTGTCTGTATTTGGAGAACACAATTCCACTACTAGTAGTCTCATTTTCTGAAGTAAGAGATGTTCAGTAATGAAAAAGTCAAGGTGAAGGTGATTGAACTGTTGCCCAGAATTCACTCTTTTGTATCTTATGCAACTTAGGAAAAGTTGAGTGCTGGGCCAAATATTTCCCCTCACAACTGCCACCACAGAAATGGTGGTAGACGTTTTTGACCACTTTGTATATGTGTGTGTTGGGTATGTGTGTATTTAAAGGAATTCCAACAATTCTGTGGGGTTTACCATTCTCCTTTACTAGCCAGAGTAGGGACATGACACTGGTGTTAGTGCAATCATAGGACTGCACTACCCACCTGCTAGAGTCTATGGCATTCATTGATTGCTTCTCTAGTGATTAGCATTAGACCCACTGATTAAGTCAGTTGCCAAGTCAAATATCATCCATATCAAATAAATATCAAATATTTATAGGGAAGGGGCCAATATTTTAGCATTCAGATAATACATGAGATGAAAACGGTGCAGAGGAAATTTTGGAAACTAATTTTTTATATATTGTATTTCACTTGTGAATCACTTCCTGAGAGGCATCTCAAAGCAAATTGTAATACAATAAAAACATACATGAAGTAATTGCATTTATATAAACAGTTAAGAAAACTGCATATATATAAAAACATTTTTTAAAAAAATACATGCAAAATAATTTAAAAAAACAGCAATCACATACATAAGACAAGTTTCAGATCCAACACAGATACCAACTGGGATAAAAAATCTCCACTTAGAAGGATTGTTGAAAGAGGAAAGTACTCAACAAGGCCCCAGAAATGCAATAATGCTTGCCTGATATATAATTTAAATAAACTATATACAATAGAATTGGTACATTATTGCCACAGAGCAAAGACATTACTATATGGTTGGATATTGTCCATAAATTTATCATTCCAGAAAATAATAAAATTTTGAGTGGATTTTTAAGGCCAAATTATTTTGCCTGGCGTGGTAGTAATATTTCCAAGTATTTTCATTTCTGGTATGTTTTTATAACTTGCATGAATCTAAAAGTATTCCTTTTACACCATCACCATCTGCTTGAGCATAATAAACACATGTTTATACAACAGGTAAGTGGAGTTCACAATGGCAGTTAGGCCAAGGATTTTGACTCCATTCCAGCTAGCCCTTGCTGTTGGAATACTATTTCCAATTGGTTGTGAAGCACCCAAATCCATTGCCACCAGCCCTTGGGAGTTGGCCAGTGTTAGATCTTGAGATGGCACGTCAGGGATCCCACTGGGCCATGGGGGTGAGGAGGTGGGTTAGGGTCTGGATCCAATCCTACATGTGTTGTTTTTATTGCATTTTAAAAGATTGCCCTTGAGATGCTCTCTCATTATGGAGAACAAAGTCAGAAACTTAGAAAGGAAGGCAATCACATACTTTCAATTAGGAATCGTTACATTAATGCTTCTACTTCAAATTAGCTTATGCAATTACCGCTGATAACATTTGAAAATTTTTGTTGCGGGGTGGGAAACATGGATCTCCAGATGTTGCTGAACTACAACTCCCATCAGCCCCCACCAGCATGGCCAATGGTCAAAGCTGATGGGAGTTGGGTCACACCCAAATCCTACGTTTTAAAGCAGAATCAGAAGAATCTTTATCTGTATCAGCCACTAGCCATAACAATAGAATAAAACACAATGTACTGAAGATAGAGGTTAAAAACTTAACAATACCAAATGCATTCTGGAGGTTTACATCAGTAGTCAAGTAATATATCTTATTCTAATTGCCTCTTCTAGAAAATTTGCATTTTAAAGCACTGTTACACCACTGAATGGTAATGCCTCCCCTCTAGGAATCCTGGTTTGTTAAGGTGGCTGGGAACTGTAGCTCTGTGAATAGTCTCCTAACAGCTCTCAGCACCCTTAGCACAGTTCCCAGGATTCATTGCGGGAGTCCATGGTGGCTGAAGAGTGCTTTGAATGAATGGTGTGGATAATAATAATAATAATAATAATAATAATAATTAATAATTAATTATTTATACCCCCACCCATCTGGCTGGGTTTCTCCAGCCACTCTGGGCAGCTTCCAATAGAATATAAAATACAATAACCTATTAAACATTAAAAGCTTTGTCACTGTAGTCCAACAACAGCCGGAGGGACAAAGATTCCCCATCTCTCCCCTTCTAAGTGTAACATGATGGCGATAGCAATCCTTCTGCAGTGCCCATTTACAGCTATTATCTCTCTCCTCCCTCCCTTTCCCTTTCATGTCATAGGGGGCTTTGTTCCTGGTCCACTACTGCTAATGGAACAAGTAGTTCCTTGACAAGGGTAACCACGTCAGTCTTCAGGAACAAAAACAAAAAGTCTTGTAGCATGCTAAAGCACCTTATGAAGTCTATGAATCTTATGCTACAATAAATTTGTTAGTCTCTTTTAGCACTACAAGACTTGGGGGGGGGGGCTTTCAGTTAATACACAGAACATCCAAAGTCCCCTTGGCGTCTTCTCCATAGGCTAGGCTTGCCATCGGTCCTCTTCCCAGCAAACAAACCTATGGAAAGGTCGCCCATCTCTCTGATTCTGTAAAAGACATGAGTAGAACTACCTGATCCTATACAAGTTGACTAAGCAATTAACTAGATTTTTAAAAACTACCCATCTTTTTCATGACAAACTGAGATCTTCATATCTCAGCTTAGGATGTCAAGCATTTTCATCCTTGTTTCATATGCACTTCACTGAATTCCCAATTATATACTGCAATTGTTGCTCTCCTTTCATCCCATTTGACTTCTCTCCAAGCTGCCGTAGAACATTGCTTTGGATACATCACAGTGCCTCCTGCTCCTTTTAGCTACAAGTACCCGAGCACCCTTCCAGGAAAACAGCATTTCTGAAGTCTGTTTCATAAACTAGAACTAGATAGTTCTGATTGGAATTGCTTCCATAAAAGCTGATACTCTCCCAAAGGACTGTAGAGATCTAATCACTGCAAGAATTGCTTGCTGAGTGTAGCAAAAGCTGTAAACACTTCTACGGCACTTATTGCCAGGGGAAAAATACTTTCTGCATTCATATCTGAGATCTGCTTTAAGAGATTAGAAAATATCGAGATTAGAAAAGAGAGAATATAACCTTGTGGCAAAGGAGAGATGCAATGCCTAATGCAGGAACGGGGAACATGTGACTCTCTAGGTATTGTGGGACTATCACCCTTGATTACTCACCACACTGGCCTGGCTAGAGCTAATGGGAACTGTAGTCCAGCAACTTCTGGAGATCCATCCCTAGGTTAAGTATTATTATTATTATTATTATTATTATTATTATTATTATTAATAATAATATCTTTATTGTCATTACCTCCTCTCAGGGACAACGAAATTACAGTGGTGCCTCGCAAGACGAAATTAATTCGTTCCGCAAGTTTTGTCGTCTTGCGATTTTTCCGTCTTGCGAAGCACGGTTTACCATAGGAATGCATTGAAAATCAATTAATGCGTTCCTATGGAAACCGACTTCAGACCAGGTCCGGGGACAGTCTGTCCCCCGACCTCTTCTGAAGGCTGGGGGGGGGACCAAGGGCTTTTCTTCCCACCCCCAGCATTTTAAAATGCCCCGGGACAGCGGGGGACTTCTCCGCTGTCCCGGGGCGATCTTAAAATGCTGGCGGGCGGGAGCGAAGCCTCCGCTGCCGCCCGCCAGCATTTTAAAAAGCCCCGGGACAGCGGGGGACTTCTCCGCTGTCCCGGGGCGATTTAAAAGCCCCCGGGAAGGCAGGCAGGGGGGACAAAGACATTTGCCCCCCGCCAGCCTTCAGAAGAGGTCCAGAACCTCTTCTGAAGGCGGGCGGGGTGCGAAAGTCTTTGCTCCCCCCTGCCTGCCTTCAAAAGCCATCCGGGACAGCGGAGAAACACGCTGCGTTTCTCCGCTCTCCCGGGAAGGCAGGCAGGGGGGAGCAAAGACTTTCGCCCCCCGCCTGCCTTCAGAAGAGGTCCAGGACCTCTGCTGAAGGCGGGCGGGGGGCGAAAGTCTATGCTCCCCCCCGCCTGCCTTCAAAAGCCGTCTGGGACAGCAGAGAAACACGCTGTGTTTCTCCGCTCTCCCGGGAAGGCAGGCAGGGGGGAGCAAAGACTTTCGCCCCCCGCCTTCCTTCAGAAGAGGTCCAGGACCTCTTCTGAAGGCGGGCGGGGGGCGAAAGTCTATTCTCCCCCCCGCCTGCCTTCAAAAGCCGTCTGGGACAGCGGAGAAACACGCTGTGTTTCTCCGCTCTCCCGGGAAGGCAGGCAGGGGGGAGCAAAGACTTTCGCCCCCCGCCTGCCTTCAGAAGAGGTCCCGGGATAGCGGAGAAACGAAGGCTGGCGGCGGGAGGAGGTCTCTCCGCCCGCCGCCAGCCTTCGGAGGAGGTCCGAGGACAGTGGGGAAGACGCGCTGCGCTTCTCCGCTGTCCCAGAGATTTCCCTATGGGCTTTCGTCTTGCGAAGGAAGCCCATAGGGAAATTCATTTTGTGAAGCGCCTCCACGACGGAAAACCCTTTCGTCTAGTGGGTTTTCCGTCTTGCGAGGCGTTCGTCTTGCGGGGCACCACTGTACTTGACTGCTCCATAAAAACACTAATTAAAACAATACAGTATAGTACAGCAAGGAAGATTAGATGACTTTCAAAGTACAGGCTTCCCATTCAGGGCCGAGATCGCTCTGGAGAAGAAGCTGCTCTTAAGACGGCTCGTTCTTGTCTTCATCGTCCTGTATCTCCGTCCCGACGGCAGGAGCTCGAAGAGACAGTGACCAGGATGCGATGGATCTTTTACTATGTCCAGTGCCTTCCTATGGCACATTGTGGCATAAATCTGCTCTAAGGTGGAGAGTGGGCAGCCAACAATGCTCTCTGCTGCCTTAACAACTCTGCACAACCCCATCCTGTCCTGGGTAGTACAGCTTCCGTACCACACACATAAGCCATAAGTGAGCACGCTCTCAATGGCACAGTGATAGAAGGCAAGCAGCAGTTTCTGCGGAAGATGGTTTTTCCTTAGAATTCTCAAAAAGTACAGTCTCTGCTGCGCCTTCTTCACAAGCCCCCTTGTGTTGACACTCCAGGACAGATCCTCTTGTAATTCAATGCCCAAAAATCTGAACGTTGTTACCCTCTCCACACAGACCCCATCAATCAAAAGTGGCTGGACATTGCTCTTCTGTCTCCTGAAGTCCACCACAAGTTCCTTTGTCTTCCTTGTATTTATGAGCAAGTTGTTAGCTCTGCACCACTCTGTCAGCCGCTCCACCTCATCTCTATAATCTGTTTCACCCTCTCTTTCAGGGATGAGCCCAATCACGGTTGTGTCATCTGCAAATTTGACAACCCTATTACTAGGGTGAGTAGCGACACAATCGTACGTGTAGAGAATATAAAGGAGCGGACTGAGTACGCATCCCTGTGGTGTTCCCGTGTTAGTCTGAAGCATATTGGAGTTATAAGGGCCCAACCGAACCCTCTGGGGGCGGTCTGACAAAAAGTCCAATATCCACCCACAAAGTGATAACGGAAGCCCCAGATATTCCAGTTTAGACATCAGACGTTGTGGTAGAATGGTATTAAATGCCGAGCTGAAATCTAAAAAAAGCAGTCTGGCATACCCCCCCCCCCCGCTGCTCCAAATGTGCAAGGACGGCATGGAGGGCAATCACCACAGTGTCCTCTGTTGATCTTTTCGTTTTATAAGCAAATTGGAATGTGTCCAGTCCCTCTGGTAGGCAGGCAATGACATAATTTCGTACCAGCTTTTCAAAGCACTTCATGATTATAGGTGTGAGTGCTACTGGACGAAAGTCATTCAGATCTTCCGGGTTAGATTTTTTTGCTATTGGAATGATAATAGAGGACTTTAGGCAGGATGGAACAATAGCCTGGGCTAGGGATCGATTTAAAATCCCAGTGAAAACTCCTGCTAGTTGATCTGCACAGTCTCTCAATACCCTTCCAGCTACCCCATCTGGCCCTGTGGCCTTCCTTGGGTTGATTCCCTTCAACACCTTATGTACACTTATTAAGTACATAAATAGAGCATAAAGTCCCTGTCTGGAATCCAAATACCAGTAGACATTATTGAGCTAGACAGACCAATAGTGTGATTCCATATGGCAGCTTCCTGTAGTCCTGCGGTCCTATGCAGTAGCTCCTGGAGAATCCAGTCTAAGTCTCCTATATCAGCTATTCTGAGAAACAGTTGCTGCTGTTTTCAATTCTGCCATCCTTGCAGTTCCCAAGACAATTCAAGCCTCTCTCTTTTTTCAAAATTCCTGGTCTCTGTCCTATACCAGGTGCCTGCTCATTCCTGTTTTTGCAGGAAGCATTCTGCATGCTTGAGATGGAGCACACACAAATATTCCTGATGGGTAAGGGTTATACTGAATGGTTATTGGGCAGCCACTCCACAACCTGATATTTGTGCATATAGGATTGCAGTCAAAAGAATAATCCAGTTTCCCAACCCTCTCAGTTGCAAGTTATGTTGCAGATTAGTTAGTCCCTGTTCAGGTACAGTGGTACCTTGGGTTAAGTACTTAATTCGTTCCGGAGGTCCGTTCTTAACCTGAAACTGGTCTTAACCTGAAGCACCACTTTAGCTAATGGGGCCTCCTGCTGCTCCCACGCTGCCAGAGCATGATTTCTGTTCTCATCCTGAAGCAAAGTTCTTAACCCGAGGTACTATTTCTGGGTTAGCGGAGTCTGTAACCTGAAGCGTATGTAACCCGAGGTACCACTGTAAAGTCATTGTTCAGGCAAAGCTAAGGGCAGAGACCTTGATGCCTGTCAAAGTCAAGAAAGACCTTTGCAAATGGTATGTTGCCTGCCAAATCAATAATATTTTCCCTCCCCGTATCAGCAGCTCTAAAACATGTGAAATAATGTTATATTTAATGAAAGTTTCTGTGCATCTTCGTTGTCTCTAGCACTGATTAACTATATCTGGCTGTCATACACCTGGAAACAGAGGACATGATTTCCAAGCAAGTTTAAACCAGTTTGGCAACCTGGGACCATCACGGGATATTGGAACTTTAAATAAAATAACTGTCAAAAACACTCTGGCACCCATGGAGCAACAAAATGGATTTTGCAATGACAGATGCTAGATCCAATCCAATTGAGGGCCATCTGCCAATAGGCACACTGCAGTAACAAAGTCAATGAAGACCATTATGCATACAGTTTCATATAAATTAGCTGTGGCTTAGATCCAAGTATCATTCAGGGGAAGTTGCTGATTTCCTCCCTGCTGCGTCCCTCAGAAAATTGGAGGGAGAGGCTAAGGTAGATCCTCCATGGGGACATGGAATATTGCAGATGTGCTGGGATGGGGATGACAGCATCTGCTGCATGAGTCCAATTGCCTTCAGGTTGCCCAGAAAAAGCTTTAGATCCAGGTCAATCCCACCCTTGCACAACATTACAAATATATGCTGCATGTGGCCAGTGATTGAAAATCCAAGTCTTGCTAGTCTATCCTGAAATACCAGCTAGCCATCTTAGAATGGCAAACTGATGTTACTCTGTTTAGCAATGGAACAGCAACTTGTGCTTTGAAACAACTGAATAATGTCAGTTGATTAGTCATCTGCATATTAACCAGTCAATTACTGTAAATGTGAATATTCATATTCCCCAAACCTTAACGTAGTTACATGAGTGGTGCCTTTTGAAGAAGCATGGATTAAATTTTACTGTTTTAACAAGTCTACTACTTTTAAGAAGAAATGCTATTTTCAGTGTTTTCATTTCCTATTACAGTTCAGTCCAATTCAAGCATTCTGCTCATGTGTGACTTATGACTCCAATAGCATAAGCTCACATGAAAGTTCTCCCATATTCTGAACTCCAAAATCATTGTCAATTATTGCCATGTGCACATCATCAAAGTGGTGTGCTTAGTGCAATGATCTCTCCTCTGCCCTGGTGAACCACAATGCATCCTTATCTGACAGGCAGTAATCACATGTGCTTTGTTTACAAACTGAGTAAATTGACATGGAATCTATTAAAATTCCAGCCATCAATGGGCTCATCACTGGAAATGGAGAAGAGAAGGTCCAATTGTGATTGTGAAAGAAATATTCAACAGACTGATATGGTCTGCAAGAAAAGGACCGAATGCAAATTAACCTGTCATTGCTGTGCTGTGTGGTCTGGATCAAAACTTTTAGACTGTTTGGTTTCCTTAGCAAAGAGTAACAAAAGTAAGATCATTTTGATCATATGCCTTCAGTGAACATTTTTACCTCCTTGAGTAGCTAATGCATTCTAGTAAGCAATATTTGAGAATGTGCATATAAAATGATGCTTGGTTGTTTAGTCATGCCTGCTATACAGACCATGCTGGCATAGTAAAGAGAAGTTAAATACTGTATTGCTTTTCACTACAAACCTAAGAAATTGCTTCACCCCATATCTCTGCCTGGTAGCTGTGCTACTTAGTTGGGGTGCTAATAAGAGTACTACATGTCCCAGGGATGCAATTAGTTTATACTAGGGCTTTTGGTGATGCAGCTCCAGCCCTCTGGAAACAACTGCCAACTTAAACTAATCATGAACCTAGCATCTTGTGCAGCAATTGAACACATTTTGGTTTAAGAATGCTTTCCTTGAAATGTGACCCAGTCATTTTATAGAATATTAATTGTAGAAATTGTGTCATTGTGTTATGGCTTTTATTTTATTGCTCAGTGGCCAATATTATTTTGTACTTTATACTATATTATATTGTACACTGGTTCAGTAACTTTTGGGTGTGAGGTGGTTGGTTGGTTGATGATGATAGATAGATAGATGATAGATAGATAGATAGAAGATGCTGAGGCTTCTTTATGCTTTGAAACTGTAAAAGGTGTTTTGAGTGTTTTGAAAATCATAATTTTCCTAAGTGGCTTTTTGAGTGATCAGTATAATGGCTAATGGGTTCTGACAAAATCAAATGGCCCCAGAAATCCATCTTAAAAATGAAAGCTTTGACATTCTTCAGCAAAGGGCTACCTTGTTCTTCCACAAAGTCTCCTCATTGACAGTTTAGGAAATATTGTTCAGGAACGTTTTAACGAGACTTGTGGTTTACGTGTTGCTGCTAAAATGTTTTCCAAGGAGTCAAGGAAAGAATACAGCTGCACTTTTAATGTACCAATAAAATGCTAAAGAATACAGAGAGAGAGAGAGAAATTATTGCAATTTCCTTCAGAGCCCTTTAGTGAAACATAAAAATAGCATCATTTTACAAAGCGCTGTAAGTTTCTTACATGATTGTTCTGTGATCCTCTTCGGTAAGTATTGTGCTTCCTTGGTGGCCCTCTTGAGAAAACCGTTGGCTTATCATTTAGCGTTGGCGATCATCTTTGCCATTTCCGTACTGCTGAGAATAATGAATCATTTTTTCTCCTGTGCCTATCGTATTTGCCACAAGCTTCTGTTGTCACTTTCAAGTACTATAAAAAGTTTTGTCCACATATCTAAAACATACAATGAAAAGCTAGAATTTTTTCAACAGTCTTCTGTGAATTTTATGTACTTTGGAGATAGCTATCCAGTCACCTTCAGGATGTTATTGGTCTCTAATTCCCATCAGCCCCAGCCAGCAGGTCCAACAGTCAGATATGATTGGAATTGTATCCCAGTGACATCTGGAATGCCAAAGGTTAGTCACCCAAGATCTAGAAGGCCAAAAGTTAGTCACCCAAGATTCAGAGCAGGGGTGGGCAACCTGCAGCCCTCATCCTAATTTTACACAACACTGTCTAATTTCAGAAGGCCTCTGCATTAATGCCCCAGAAGGTCATGCTTCTCCCATAACCACAGCTTGGGATTCAATAAGAAATCAAACATGGCTATCACTCTCTGGCTTCTGCCTGCAGCCTGTTTCTAGCCCAACAATCTCTCACACAACTCTGACCTTTGTCTTCTCACTACTGGCCAGGTGAGGGAGGGGGCTCGCCCATTTGCCCTCGGGCACAGCACAGCTTACCTTGTCAGACTAAGGACCATGCTTAGGCAGTACTTACAACCCATGCCTGGCTAATTCCACCATGGAATCTTCCATTAGATTTTAAACCTTGCTGGATCAAGGGGATTAGAAGGGACTCGGTCATCATGCAGCCTAATTCCTCTCCAAACACACAACAGTATTATTTACTTAACACAAAAGAGTGGCAGCAGGAGACAAAGGGGATCATGGTTAATCCTTGCATTCAGGAACCTTGCACACAATAATACAAATGTGGGTTGGTTAAACCGCAGCAGCCCTTCCTTGACATACATGGCCTCTGCAGGATTGCTGGATAAAAGGAATTTTAAACATTGTTTTTCTATGGCACCTTCAGTTGTTTTTCCATAGTAGAAGGTGAGAAGGAGATAATGGGTACCAGGCTACCACAAATGACACTGCAAAATTTTATCAAATTTATCAATTTAGGAGTAACAGCACCTCATATATTTTATCAAAAAAGAGGAATAAAAAACCAGTGTATGTATGTACCTTTCACACACCTACCAAACCCATTCAGAGTGCATTTTGAACAGCTACTTCTCCTACAATTGACTTCTCCTGTGGTGTTTTTCCTGCTATTGCTGTAGTGGCCTTCACAAAAAACACCCGTCCCCGAACATTCCACATTCTAGCTAGGACTTCAATGAAAATGTCTGCTAGCCTCCTTCCAAAATTAATTTTGCCATCATTTATTAAAGGGTTGGCAGCACCCACTTCATCACTGCATATGCCAACCTTTAAACGAAATCTAGCATTTTGAAAAGAGCATTCCAAATCCATGAGGGCAGCTGTCAAGGTGCATTTCCTCCCATAGATCAAGTTACATTACAACACCCTACTGCATGCAACACATAGGAATGCAGTTAACTTATGCTGGGATTTTTGTAAATTGGTAATACAGGAGTGATTCACCGGGGTGGGGTGGAAATAATCTCCACTCTAGTGTTTCTTTGTCTTTTCCTGTTGGCTGACCTTGTATTTTTTAATGCAGTATGGATCCAAGTTCATTAGTCTTAAAAAAAAAATATCACAACACATGGATCTAAATGAACACCTAATGATTGGCTTCGAACTGCTGTCCTGTATCCAGGAGCAACTCATAGTTTTCAAGGTTATAAATTCAAACAAATCAATACCCAGAATTTGGTTTGAATTCTATACTACAGTAGCCTTATTCAGGTGTGTCTTTTTCCATGCAAGTAACGTTTCTCCATGCCGTGCTATCCACATGCTGGGGGAAATTCTGAAGTGGGGAAGAAACTGGTTCCATTTATCTGGAATAAATCCAGCATCATATAACCAGTGTAAAAGGTAAAGGTACCCCTGCCCGTACGGGCCAGTCGTGACCGACTCTAGGGTTGCGCGCTCATCTCACTCTAGAGGCCGGGAGCCAGCGCCGTCCGAAGACACTTCCGGGTCACGTGGCCAGCGTGACAAGCTGCAGCTGGCGAGCCAGCACCAGCGCCGCACACGGAAACGCCGTTTACCTTCCCGCTATAAAGCGGTACCTATTTATCTACTTGTACTTAGGGGTGCTTTCGAACTGCTAGGTGGGCAGGAGCTGGGACCGAACGACGGGAGCTCACCCCGCTGCGGGGATTCGAACCGCCGACCTTACGATCAGCAAGTCCTAGGCACTGAGGTTTTACCCACAGCGCCACCCGCGTCCCGTATAACCAGTGTACTTAACTCTAATTAATGCATGAAGGGGTTATGACAATAGAGTAAGCTGTACTGCCAGGCTTAGCTAGGTCACACCCCCTCACATTGGAAGGAAGAGTTACCAAACGCTTTGCCCGTTCTGCTTTTGGAAATTCAAATGAAGAGGGTGAAAGTGACGGCCTTCTGTTGCTTGTCCCCAGCACCTGGAATTTAAAGTAGGGTTATCAGACGTTCCCAGGGGCAGTCCCCGGATTTGCAAATCTGTCCCTGGACAAATTCTGTCCCTGGAATATCCCCAGATTTGCGAATCTGTCTGTGGGAAACATGGCAGCGGCATCCTCAGCAGCCCAGAGCCAGCCTGGTAGCGCAGTTGGCTCTGGCTGGCTTCAAGAGCTGCTCACTGCCGTGGCGCCTGCCATTTTTCCTCACCGAAAGTCCCCATATGATGTGTCTTGTGCGCATATGATGTGTATTGTGCAATCTCCTTCCCCCTTTGTTTTGACTGCTCAGGGGAGGCTCGGGAGACACAGGTGGGCAGCCGTTGCCCAGTTTTTTAAAAAACTTTGTGCATTTATGTTTCACAGGGTGCGAAAGAAGGGCTTTGCACCTTTATACAATATGCATGTGTGCTTGGGCTCAGGGTATTTTGCCTCACTATCCCCACTACTGCCTCCCTGTTGCTACTCAGCCTCAAAAAAAAGGAAAAAGTAAAAAAGTCCCTGGATTCATTGAAAAAAATCTGGTAACCATAATTTAAAGGCTTTGCTGATCACAACACTTAGCCCCACAGCCTTATACCAAGACAGAACAACGGTCCATTTAGCTGAGTATTGTCTGTACCAACTGGCAGTGGCTTTCCAGGTTTCTGGACAGAGAGTCTTTCCAAGCCTTTCTTGGTGATGCAGAAGATAGAACGTGGGACCTTCTGCATGCAAAGCAGATGATCTGCCACTGAGCTACAGCCCTTCCCTCTGTAGCTACTGTGGCTAATCATTAGCAGGTCTTTCCTCCATGTACATATCCATTTATTCCTTTAAGGGAGAGAATATCATTCTGAGTCAAAACAGAGTTGGTTAGAACAGTTTTTACCCTTAATTCATCAATCAACTCTTCAGCTCTGGTATTGTTCATGTAATTAATTGTATACATTTAGTTTGCTTAGTGTATAAATGAAAATGTGTCTGGAGTGATGTTAAATAGGCTTATTAATTAAACTTGTTTGTCTCTTTTCCCTGAGCAATGTATTAATTCATTCATTGCCGAGAGGTAAATCTCTTAATCAGTTGAGATGAGAAGGATAAATCTCTGCTTTATTCTATCAATGTGTGTGTGTTGGGGGGGGGGAGAGATTGCTTATCATATTCTAATTTGCAGAAGGAAGTGGACTATAAGGTCAACATCTATCTTACTCTTACCAAAGTGAACTGATAGAAATCATTATGGGACTAAATTGCTCTTCATCATAGGACGATTAAGAATAATATTTCTACCTGTCAGTGAGAAATACATGTAATTATTAGGAGTGCAGTTCTGCTGGTGAGGTCACTAAAACAAAATAAATACTCTTAACAATACAGAAATTCTTTATGGGAACCAGTGGGCTATCAGACATTGGATCTGGGAGAGGAAAGACCAGGAGTGGCCCAAGCCATTTTGTTGCCTGAAGCAAAGAACAGGATAGTGCATTCCCTATCAACGGAACACACACTCTGGCTAGACTCGTAGTTGAGTCTTACTTCAGCACCGGTCCTCCACCACCCCCATGGGCAACAAGTTAGCTTATGGGCAGCAGGGGCAGACCACAGAGCACAAATTTCCACACCCCAGAACTTGTCGTCTGAGGCAGCTGCATCACTCTGCCTCGTGGAAGGGCCAGACCTGGGAAAGACTGGAAGACACCTGCAGAGCCACTGTCAGTCAGTGTTCACAGTACTTGACTAGATAGATCAATGCTTCAAGCAGAGCCATCACCGTTTATGTGACTCCAGTGCCGAACCCATCTGAGGATCACAGCTGCCAGAGATGCTCTAGAGTCATGTCACTAATCCGTGCTTTTTCTTGAAGTCTTAGAAAAGACCTCCAAGAGATCTTTGTGGATATTGTTTGTTAGAATTTTTAATGGAAGCAAAAAACCAAAGCATTCTCTGGAGGCAGTATGCCTTCTTTAGTAACAAGCATCCTCTTCTTACTCAGACTTGTTCATTCCAGCCTTCATTTAATTAAAGAGAACAAGTGTGTGTGTGTGTGTGTGTGTGTGTGTGTGTGTGTGTGTAAATCAAGAGGCAGACACCCCCATAACTTTCAGACATTTAGATGTTGTTCCAAAAATAACCAGGTTGCTACTTCTCAGATGTATTTCTTGGGGGCATTTCTTTGAGCTCATCTTGTCACTTCTCCGATAATGAGACAGTTTCCAATTCCCATGAAATTCTCTCGTAAATATTTCATAGTTGTATAAAATAGTCTTGCAGGAAATTGTGTGCTTAGTGTCTCTGTCTACAGCCAGACCTTATGATTCCTTTGCTCAGAACACATACAAAGGGATACAGATCAACCTTTCATTTGCTCAAAATGACTGTTCTTCCCTATTCTTTCTCACTTACAGGCAAATTCCCCTTATTTATTGACTGTCTGTGTTCAGGTTCTCTAGCCACAACTTAAGGTACTTTGATTCAGCAACAGTGTGAATTTAGACAATTGGTATTAGACGCTAGCTTCATTCTCAGAAATGTAATGACGATTAGTCATCTCTGTTTGGGCCGGTTCTCTCGCTTATGAGAATGCATTAGGAAATGTATAATTAATACAATGTGCCCTCTGCCCTTGAAAGAAATAGGCTTTATGATCTAAAATACTACTTTCATCACTGGTAGTCACTATGCCTCTTCTTTTATGTGCTGCAGTATATATTACTGGTATGATTATGACTGTTTTTGAGAAGCAGAGTAAATTTATGAGGCCATCTCTCACAGGGAAGAAATGGAAACTGAAAATGGGGAGTACATAAGCAGATCAATTCCAAAATCCACGTTAGGGCAAATGCTTTCTTAGGCCAACCAAAATGTTACAAAAGAATGACAACTTTTGCATGCTCCAGAATTCTCAATCAGGCTAGAAAGCAAACAAATTTCTTTCTTGGGTTCCACTTCTGCTGGAATCCAAGGCTGTGGCTATGCAAGAAGCAAGGCCCTCTTGGGGTGTTAATGTTCCATCGAAGGCTCAGGTTGTATATGTGTGTAAATAAACCATATATCATAAAGACACCACAGTCTCTGCTGTCTAAGCAACTGGAACCCCTGGAATCTCACACCACTTGAAGGTTGGGGGTGGCATACAACAATATATTGGTGAAAATAACATACAAACAAGCACCATATTGGGGGAATTGCTTTGCAAAAATGTGTTTATTAGGAGAAATTTGCATTAAAATGTTGATGAATTTTCATGGGAGCTTTTTTAAAATTGCAAACTGATGTGGAAATGGGGAGAGCTGAACTGAAGCTTGGAAAAATGAGTCAGTGAGAGAAACCAAAATTGACAATTTTTCCCATCCCAAGTTGGAGCCGTGGAAGGCATCTACGCCTGGTCACCATCTTAAAATGAAACGTAGGAGGAAGTAGCAGGCATTCAAATGAGCCTCTATCCTTTGCTGTTTTCAGGTAGCACCTATGGCTTCTTGGGAAGAAGAAACATACCGTGGGTTTTATCCAGAGTTAACCCCACTCAGAGTAAGCTTCTTTGTATTAATCGACTGGACTAATTAAGTCTGTTGTTTTTAATAGGTATCTATCTATCTATCTATCTATCTATATCTATCATCTATCATCTATCTAGTTCATTTATATGCAGCTTCATATTTCAGTAGAAATCTCTAAGTTATTTACTAGGGCTACTTGGGTGCATGAATGGGTGTCAGGTGGCAGAGGATCCACACACACACACACACACACACACACACACACACACACACACACCACAGCAGGTTGCCAGAACGGAAAAGACAAGGAAGAGTTCTTACCAACTGCTTTTTATTCAATATTCACAGAGAGAGGCTTGGAAATCAGCCTCTTGGAATAATGGCATTGCCCCGAGTGAGTCTCCATTCCCTCTCTCCTTTCATGCGTCATCACTATGTGTGCTGAGAAGTGCTCTCTGCCTTTGAGCTCTTTGCTCTCCTACTTTCAATGCTCGCCAGGTTCTGGGAGGGGGGGTCCTGGAATGCTTTCTAAAGACACTGTGTCCTTCAGCTGTCGCCCCTCTGGTGCTGCTGCTTCTTCCTCCCCCATTATTTCCCAGCTTTCTCCCTCATCTGCCTCTGAGCTGTGATCTCTCTCAAACCTCTGTTGTAATTCTGAACTGTCTCCTCCTCCTCTGGAAGAGTCAGGCTGGGGAGGTGGTCTCCACCATTCCTCACTGACAATGGGAGAGGGAGTGAGTTGAGCAGAGGGTGTTATTACTTCAGATAGTTATAGAAAGAAAAGTCCCAGTCAGCAGCTCCCCTGTAAGGATGACTTCAAGCTCCTGGGGCGGCGGTGGCGTTGTATTTGCCCATAGGGGCAGAGATGTCAGTGATAAGATTTGATGGACATGCATGGATATGTGGAACAGCCTTTACACAGTATGAGAAATAGGGGCAAAGAAAGATGCTACACAAAATCCCTCCTGACAAACTCGTTGGAGATTAGTTTTCCATTTCTCATCAGTACAAACTTTCCTTCCTACCCTGTTCCGCAGAGTCATGGAGCAAGACAACGCTCTCCATGAATCATGTGCAATGTTGTTGAAGTCAAAAGGATGTGATCATCTTCTAGATGAATGCTTGTCCACTGCTTACTTGGCAGACCTAATTACTGTCACTTGTAAAGTAATGAAGCACGGAAAGGCTATGAATGTCGATCCCTCTCTAAAACCCTTCGTGCATTCAGAAATGAAACCCCGCTGCTGGTGCAAGGAGCTTGTTATCTGCTTGGGCCTTTCAGGCGGGTTCTGGAAGGATTTACACAAGATTAAGATAATTGATTGATTCCCACACATGGATTAATGCTTGTGTTTACATGCCTGGTGAAATCTCTGCATTTGTTCTTTCCTCTGCAAGCTTCTTAAGATGTGGAAATAGCTGAAATGGAAGAGCTGACATTTTGCTGACCCAACAGAGCATTTGTCCTGGGCGGTAGGTTTGCGAAGTCCATCCAACGGCTTGTACCTGAGCACTGCTGCTTCTGCTATAACTGTTAAATGGTTTCTTTGAATGTGGAGGTTCATCATTGTTCCACCCGATGTGTGTGTCTTTAAGGGGCCAGAGCAAGGGCCAGAGCCAAATAACGAGACCCAGTCTTACAGCTGTGAAACATAGCAGGTGCTGCTGAGTTGTGTTAATCAAGCTGTGTCAGCAATTGGGTATAGTATACAAGGAGCAGCACCTAGCTCTCCCATCACCCTGGGGGATGGGTTGGTGTGTGGGTGATGTTTGTTGTTGTTATCTTTAGTGTAAAAGGAGTTTTTGTTTTTGTTATTAAAACCTTGTTAAAGTTATTTTTTAGTTCCTTGTCATGCATGGTCTCCCCAGCAAGCTCTCTGCAACATTACTAAACTGCAAATAGCCAACAATTACCACTTCCCTGAGCATCCATTTTTGTAAGTTCAGCAAACGAGGGTTACATTATATCCTACGGTTGTTTAAGGATTAACCTGGAGTTAATTGCTCTGTGTCTCTCTGTCATGGTCTCTAGGAAACGGCAAGTAGATTTTGGTGTGTGGGCTAGGGCTGGGGATGAGGCAAGATTCACAGCACGGCTCAAAGATCTGCCATTGGATATATTCAATATTAAATTTCCAGAAGCAGCAGGACATTATGAGAGCAGTATTGCCTCCATATGCTTTGAAGAGCCCTAATTACCAGGGATAATCCTGATGAAGTCTTCCTATTTTGCCTAGAAAATCACTGTGTGTCCCTATTTTGCCTTTCAACTAAATGTTAGGGAGGCAAATTAGAAATTGTATTCATGTGTGCGCTCACATGTGCTAGAATTCTTAAGGTTTTAGTCACCATCCACACATGAAGCTGGCAGTCCTATAACTACCTACATGGGACTAAGCTCTATTGAATTCAATGCAACCTCTCTCTAAGTAGCCATGGTTAGGGTTGCACTCTCAGTCTGTGAGTATTCATCTAATGCATATGCATGGATAGACGATGCCAATACACTCCTTCACTTTCATCTTTCTTATAACTGGCTATTCAGTTAGTAGGTGTTGTTGTTTTGAGTTGTAACATAACTATTCTATAATAAGTTCCACTAGACCTGTTTGTGAGATTAGCACTGCTGTCAGGGACTGGATTGAAGGGGAAGGCTGTGGAATCGCCCCCTCCTCCTCCTTTGCTTCCCTCGGAGGAGAAGTGGGGGGACCAGCCCCCCCCCAGTAGTTTCAGGAGAAGAGGGAGACAGGATTGAATTGCAGCAGAACTCAGAGCTGCCAAGTTATGAGGTGTTAGGAGAAGGAGCGGGAGGGGGGGAGGGGGAGCTTTGCCAGCAGAGATGTCCTTGGAAAGCATAGAAGCACCACCATCCCCACGTGCGCATTGTTCACTTAGAATTCAAGAGCAAAGGGCTCAAAGATGTTTGACTCCTGAGGCTACCCGTACTGCCACAGGCTGTTGCTGGGGAAAGAAGGGGAAGAGCTCAGAGTGAACAATGTCACTATGGAGTTAAGGACTGGATTCTTTGTCTTGCACCACGAGAACTGAATAAAACCATAAATACGAACCTTCTTGCTTCTGCCTTGATCCTTGATGCTGCCAGAGGATGATAGAATCCTCCAAGCCTGACAACTGTAATCCTGTGCCCTGCAGTCCTGGATTCCCTTTTCAACTTTCCTATATAAGAACATAAAAAGAGCCTGGCTGGATCAAGTCCAACATTCTATTCTCCCAGTTGTCACCCAGATGCCCATGGGAACACCACAAGCCCATGTGCAACTTCACTTTCCCCACTTGGGATTCTGTCTCCGGCAGCGAAATGAGAACATAACCATTATAGCTCATAGCCAGTGATAGCCTTGGCCTCCACAAACTTGTCTAATTCTCTTTTAGAGCCATGCAAGTTGGTCGTCATCATTCTTCTCACAAGCATGAATTCCATTATTTAACTATATGCTGTGTGAAGAAGTTCTTCCTTTTGTTTGTAGTATTACAAGAGGCGGAGAAAAACTTTTCTCTTTTCTCCACACCTTGCGAAATTGTATGCACCCCTATCACGTCTTCGCTTACTCGCCCTTTTTCTAAACTAAAAAGGCCAAAATGTTCCAACCTTTCCTCAAAGGGGAGTTGTTCCACCCCTTGATTATTTTAGTTGCCCTTTTCTGAATCTTCTCCAGCTCTGCAATAACCTTTTAGAGATGAAGTGACCGGAACTGTGCACAGTATTCAAAATGTGGTCTCATGGTATGTTTGTACAGTGGGATTATGATATTGACAGTCTTATATCCAAGCCCTTTCCTGCTCATCTCTAGCACAGCATTCACTTCTTTCACAGCTGCCTACCCCCCCCCCCCCAGTCCCTATAACTTACAGTAACTAAGGCAAAGCACATTAATAATCACATCTTCTCCCCCTGCTTACCCATCCCTCCACGACCCCTTTTTCTGGGATGTTAGATTGTAAGCTCCTTGGAGAAGGGACCTGCCATACCTGTTCTTTCCCTGTTCTTTATTATTGTAACACTAGTTAGCACTACTACAACCATCATGAATTCTTATTCTCACCAATTGCAAAGCTCCCTTCCTTACTCAAATGCGATGAAATGGTTGACTTGGAACAAGAAACAAAACCATCCCCTGAGCCTTCTCAGGGGCCCCTGATACAAGCCATTATACCCAATATCCAGTTTCCTGAGCAGGCAATCTCTGGTTTCCCAAGACAACAGAAAACCAATACATAAAGTCATAACATTTTCTTTTAAAATAGTGAGTTATGAAATTAGTTTTTGCCAAGGCATCATGTTAATGTAACATGACAAGCAGCTTGCTTTTGTCCAAGAAATCACACACCTTCATGATTCATCAGTCCAGAAGAAGATGGTGCACTTGCAAATCAAGTTAGCAATGCAATAAGTCAAGCCAGAAAAAATATACTATCTAGTGAATTCATCTTCCCAAGTTGAAAAGACAGCGATTCCGGAAGCATTTTTCATTATACTGGGGATAGTTTAGCCCCTGTGATTTATTTTTAAATGGTCCGTCTTTGTTCTCCTTTTTATCTGATGGCATGAATAGTGTACTTGGAAATTATTCAATATTGAATATGTTTCATTTTTCATCCCTCACACCGATCTCTGCCTAGGTCACTCCCCATCACTTACCTAAGTCATTCTCTGCAAAAATTACCCCATGGCCCAGCACACGAGAGACCAGTGTAATTTTCTGTCCCTAGTGGTGGTCAATGGGTATCAGAAGTATGTGGTTGAGTGGATACAGCTGGAGGTGTTCCAGAGACTGCCTTAATATAAGGGCAAACTCTGCCATGGGCAGCGGCATCATCCCCAAAGGGAATGACACCAATAGGGTTTTGCCCTTGGAGTCTTCACTTTGGGGAGGTACAAGAGCAGGGGAGCCCCCCTCTTAGTCAAGATATGAAATTGTAGGCCAGACACTGTGACTCTTATGCAGGGTGATAGCCTGAGGTCAGGGAAGTTTGGTTTGGTGATGTTGCCTCTGAGTGAGAAACGGTGGGAAGAATGTTGCAGTGGTGCTATTGTATTCCAACTGACTGTGGGCCTAAGCATATTGGACCATAATTTATTATCTGTGGCCCTCCTCTCCCAGCTGCATATAATGATACTAGATGTGTCAGGGTGGGCAGGTAGCAGAGAGTTGCAAATTTCTGTGGTGGTGGACAGGGGAAGGTATAGTTAGAGTGGAGGGGCTTACCACCATTTGGGGCAGAGGACTATATGTTTGGTTCTTTTTTCTAGCCCCCCAGTTCTCCAGAAGTTACTGGTAGCTTATCTCCTTGGTGGTGCCAAGTCAGTCCATAATAAGACCATGAAAGTGCTGACTTGGCATATATCAAAGACAGTTGGGTGGATGAGCTAGGTGAGACTGACCTAATTCAGCTGTGCCTATCTGGTTACTCAATAAAACAATGAACAGGGTGGTGATATAATGACTACTGCAATTGACACAAGATAATACAACCAAGGCAACTATCTGTAAACAAACAATAAATGTCCATAAAAATGGCAAAAGTAGTTTCTTTCCCAAATAGGTTTTCTCTTAAACAATTGCAAACACAATTGGAGCCACTGATACATTACAACTGAACTCTTTATTTACTGTGTTTGCAATTGTTTAAGATAAAACCTATTTGGGAAAGAAACTACTTTTGCCATTTTTATGGATGTTTATTGTTTGTTTACATCTGGGTACTCGGTATGGCACCAGGCCAGACTGGGGGTGTCAAAGGAGTGTTGCTTTTGCCCACAGAAGCACCATCTCGTTTAGCAGAAACCCCTTCGATTTTGGGATGGTTTAGAGGGTCTGCACCTGGTGTTGGGAGGGACAGACAAATTGCAGGTGCAGTGGCCATCCTGTGGCCTTAGAGATGGGGCCTGAGTCAGTCCTTCTGCCTCTCCTTCTATTGGTTCTGCTTACTGGCCAACTGCCTCCTTGGCTATCATGAAAGGTCCACTCTCGGGGGGGGCAGGGTGGAGGTTGACTCACATTGTTCTCTGTCCTCTTCTGTGGCACCCAGGAAAAACGAGGCAGGAATCTCTCACAACACATTGCTTGGACCCTCCCCCATGTTCACCCTCTGTTTCTTCCTCCTCCTCTTCCTCTGACAGATTAATTTATTTAAATATTGTAACTTGACATTGTTTTGACCCACTCTGGAAACTTACGGTGAGAGATGGGGAAGGATTCCTAAAAATAAATGAAAGAAATAAACTACAGACACAAAAGCCTGCAGGGCATCCAAATGCCATAATAATATTTAGAATTTATAACATCCCTATCGAGAACTGTTGTACTGCAGCAGCTAAGAGATTGAACCCCAAAATTGTAAATCCCTGGTGAAATCTTGCCCTTATCAGGATCCTAATAAGAGACCTTGAACATCTCTTGCTGTTAGGCGCCCCATCTGCATTATCAAGACAGGAATACTTTATTAGCTTGTTGGTTTCATTTTAAAGAATATTTGTTTATTATATGTATATCAAAACCAGGTATGCCCCAAGGGAAGATGACATATGTCTAATGAAGCACATAGGAGTTAAATATTCTTCTCAGTCATAAGGATGTTACTCTCTTCCCCTTGTAACTGCTGGTAATCAGGACGTTTGATGTCAACAGTGTTAATAAAGAGATGCATATTCATAAGATTTGGTAATCAAGTTATTTGTTCATAAAAGTTGTATGTCAGAGTATGAAGTGATAAGCATGGATGATCATTATGCAGTGTTCCTAAATGAAAAGTTGAAGCACTTTAATAGCTATAGTTTGCATTATTTTTTTTAAAGATCCACTTGTCAGAAGGGGACAGAAAGAGAAGAATGCCTTACTAATGATAACTTTGTTCAGATGAATTAGAAAACCTTTTTTAGTTTTCTAGAATAAAATGAAACATGTAAGAAGCATCAAGTTCTGAAGTGACAGCAAAGTGGGAACCATGAAAAAAATTGTTTGAATATCCCCAAGTATTGCTAAAATGAAGAGGAAACATGAAATAAGAAGTGCTAACATTTACCTGTTGATGAATCAGTGCATCTGATAATAAAGTCATTGGCACCATCGTGGAAGGAGCTTGGGAAAGTAACACCCAAAAGAGAAAACCCAACAAAGAGAGATTTGACCTTTGTTCTTTTGTATCACTGCATATTTCATACATGTCACTGTGTGCCCATAGCTCATTGTATTGATCACCAGTATGGCATAGAGAGTCTCCAAGAAAAGCCTAAATCTTGCAGCCTGTACAAATTGTGCAAATCACACAAATTGCATGAACTTCTGGTGTATAATTTATTTGCTTTGATGCTACTGGAGGGATAAAGAGTTTTGTAGGACACGAAAGACCTGGCCCCCTTCCATTGCCTTTATTTTATTATATTAGATATATGAACCCTCCCTCCCAGACACTGCTGGCTGTGCCCACATGACCGGAGGAATCCTGAGAAGAGGAGCCTGCTGTATATACATACATAGGCTTCCTCCGTGATTGAGAACTCTGTCTATGCAGGGTCCTCCATCATAGTGGAAGCTTATGGTTCTCCTCTTCTTCTCCACCTTCACCTGGATGCTGCATAGGTTGACAGTGATGCAGCACTGGGGACAAGGCTTGTGTCGCATCTGAAAGATTCCAATGTCAGCCTTAGGCACAACCTCCAACTTTTCCCAAACCCAAACACCCCATGCCACCCCGCCATGCCACCTTGCCTCCTACTACCCCCCTCAACTACAAGTGTACCCAGGCCTCCTTGACCCACTGCTGTTGCCTCGTCACCACTGCTGTCACCCCCGTTGCAATGAGGCTGAGGCCTCCTTTGCTGCAAGGCCTGCCATGGCTGCTGACATACTTCCGGAAGTGCGGCCTGGCTCAGAAAGAGTCAGCAACTGGAAGCTCTTGGGTGGGCCCCAACCCCTAAATTTTCAGCAACAGTTGCACACCACTCTTTTAAATGGAGGAAGACATCATTCTATGCTCAAATTAAAGGAATATGCAGTAGTATAGTGGAATTGGAGGCAGTGAAGTAAGATTACCACAATGATGTGCATTTGCAGTGCTTAACAACTGGGAGTCACCATCTACTCAGAAGCATGTGTCAAAACCATTCTGGAACCACCTCAAATATGTGTATTTCAAGGGTGATGAAAGTGACACATGTCTTTAATATGTGTCCCAACAATATGTGCTGTTGTAAGGCAAGGATGGCTAACCTGTGGTTCAAAGTGTTGGTGCTGACCTTTAAAGCCCTAAATGGCCTTGGCCCTGTATACCTGAAGGAGCGTCTCCACCCCCATCGTTCAGCCCGGACACTGAGGTCCAGCTCCGAGCGTCTTCTTGCAGTTACCTCACTGCAAGAAGTGAGGTTACAGGGAACCAGGGAGAGGGCCTTCTCGGAAGGGCGCCCACCCCGTGGAACACCCTCCCACCAGATGTCAAGGAAATAAACAACTATTTGACTTTTAGAATACATCTGAAGGCAGCCCTGTTTAGGGAAATTTTTAATGTTTGGTGCTTTATTGTATTTTAAATATTTTGTTGGGAGCAGCCCAGAGTGGCTGGGGAAACCCAGCCAGATGGGTGGGGTTAAATAAATAATTAAATCCAAATGTTGTACTCTAACACATCAGTCCCAGTGAGCATAACCATGGGAGCATGATGGGAGTTGTAGTTGGACAACACCCGGAGGACTAAAGTTTACCCACCCCTGATCTCAGGAGAGATGGGAACTGCTCCCCTTAGTCTGCTTTTTGCAGACTAAACCATAGTGAGTATTATTTTCTGACTGCATTCGATTTGAAAAGCTATTTAAATCAGCAAAGAGAAACTGCAGGTATGTGTATATCTATTTATTAGATTTTTATCCTACCTTCTGCCAATAAGTTATGGGTGGCAGGCATGGATTTACCTTACTCACCTTTACTCTCACAATCCTGCAGAGAAGGTCACCTAGCAATTTTATGGATGAGTCAAAAGCAGGTCTCCATGGTTTAAGGCTGGCATTTCATACAGTTTCCCTCACTGGATCTAATGTGAAAGCATGAAAGAGAAGCATTTTTGTATTTCACTGAAAGCTGGAGGAGATTATTTCCCCCATTTTGGTCCAAGTTTTTTTTTTTTTAATGTATAGAAATGTGCATTTTCAAGTAGAGTTGTGTGTTGAAGTGCATTTTAGGAAATAAGTGGTCTTCTTTTCTAAAACATTTGGTGTACAATTACCCTGAAATCCAGTTGCTACGTTACTGAGTGCCAAACAAGACATGCACTCAAATATATAGCAGGCAACTATGTATTTTGATTCTTTCCTAACCACTTAGAGGAACAGAGTTATTGTCCCATTGGAAAAAGAAGAATCAGTCATTAACAATCTGCTGGCAGCAAAAATGTAAAGATAAATTATTAACAAAATTTTCAAAAACAAAGTGATTTCATTAATGCCTGAATGGTGTGCTCCCCACACCCAAAATACTTTTCTGTCTTTTTGGATGGAAGCTGGGGGGCCTCTTTCCCCTGTGGGAGCATCAACCATCAACAAGCTTATCCAGTCTTTTCTGATTCTTTCAGTGCTCTGGCCCCTAGAAGGCTAATTCAAGAGCTCCTTGCTCTTTGTAAAACATCACAATTGCTCGTGAACATCGCAAGCAATGGAGGGCACATCAAAACCTGATCATTTGCTGCAGAATTTTCTCTAGCTATTTTCGGCACTCTTCCATCGTCACAATAAAGCAAGTCTTGATGAGCTATGTAATACAAGAGCACGTAGGCTGTAATTTGCTTGGCAGTTCTGAAAACAAAGCCCAGAGTTTAGCATCTTCCTAGTCAGTTAACAAGCTGAATTTTGTATACATTTTAAAAGGAAATGAGATAGTGGTGGTGGGAACAGGAAGGTAGTAGTTACAAAAACCATTAGATGAGACCAGGGAAAAGAATGCAGTAGCGGTGCATTACTATATACGTTCCTCAGAAATAAGAGTCTTTGAGTTCAATGAGTCTTACTCCCAGGCAAGGGTGGTTTAAACATGTTTTAATTAAAGTGCTTTTCTTGGTATTAGTGTGACACTTTTGTTAGGTAGGATGGTTAGCTATGCAAATTTGTATGCGGCAATTTATATATATTGCATGCGGTAATTTATGTACACTGAGGTCCAGTGCCAAGGGCCTTCTGGCGGTTCTCTCACTGCGAGAAGTGAGGTTACAGGGAACCAGGTAGAGAGCCTTCTTGGTAGTGGCGCTTGCCCTGTGGAACGCCCTCCCATCAGATGTCAAGGAACAACTATCTTACTTTTAAAAGACATCTGAAGGCAGCCCTGTTTAGGGAAGCTTTTAATGTTTATTGCTGTATTGTGTTTTCAATATTCTGTTGGGAGCTGCCCAGAGTGGCTGGGGAAACCCAGCCAGGTGGGTGGGGTATAAATAATAAAGTATTATTAAGGCCCAAATAGAGAAATAATTGCTATAATTAAATCAAAATATATTACCGGCATATCTCACTATAATGAGGAAGACACAAGGTGACTGATCAGCCTGCTGGCCAGGTTCTGTAACTATTGATGGGCTTCTTCAAGGTCTTTGCTCTCCTTTTTGAAGCTTCCTTCTCTTTAAACCAGACTTTAAGAGGACAGGTCATGGGCCAGGAGTCAGCTTCACCTGAGGTACTTCCAGTTCTTAACCTGAGGTACTTCCAGGTTAGCGGAGTCTGTGACCTGAAGCGCCTGTAACCTGAGGTACCACTGTATATCTTTAGGTAGTTTTAGACTCTGGACTGAATGCTCTTACAGCAGATCCTTCTCCATAGATACAATGTACATTCATTTATTTTAAACTGTGGTCTGCCAGCCAAGCTGTATTTTGGGGTTTTCCTCATTATGCTGAGCAGGACAGAACCTGGACTTCCCTGCCTCAGTGGCACCACTGATCTGGCATCAGTTTAGGGCAGGAGGATGCTGCATGTGCAGCCCACCTCCTCCATCCAGTTATCAAACCTGCACATGACCAGCTCTACTAGAGGGGCAGAAACTGTGTTTGGATGGATGGAGGTGGCATATTGTTCCCTCACTGCCCCCTAATGTATTGTAAATTCAGAACAGCTGATCCACACAGTCTCTGCTTTTCTAACAGGGACTCCATTAGGCAGCCCCAGCAGTTGTGCACACACACAAACACACATAATTGGACCAGATTCATGGCATCTCCTCTTCCATGTCTTTTATTTATTAAACCCTTTTCTCATAAATATTTTCTCTCTCCTTTGAAATAAATAAAAAAATAGTGTTTTCTAATGAACTGTATGACTAACTTGTTTCCAGGTTATGGATTGATATGAACAGCAGATGAATGCATTTTCCCAGGGAAATATGAAACCGACATCTCAAACAAAGGCATTGGAGTCTTGTTGTTAGCCCACCTCTCCCTTTTCCTGGTAGTTCTGACAGACAGGGTTTTTGACAGCCCCATAATAGTCGTCTTCTTTTGTTAGCATTTAAATCAACATCAACAAGAGATTTCAAGAGAGCTTTCTGCTGTTTCAAAAGGGCCCCACTAGAATGTTAATAGCACAAATCAATAACAGCACTTGATAAATGAACAGTCTGTGTACAAGGGCTGTTTCTCATTACCTTCCACTTCAAAAGGCACACATATCGCTTATGAAAAGTCCAGACTGAGGATTTGCCACAAGTCTTGTGACATGGGTACTGGGACAAAAAAATATGCTGCTCTTAAGAATAGCAGACTCTCATATAAATCTAATAAGGTGAGTTGTGTCTATTATATCGTTTCATCTGCCTTTTCTTTCTTGCCATCTCTCTCTCTCTCTCTCTCTCTCTCTCTCTCTCTCTCTCTCTCTCATGATCAGCAGTTTCAGCACAAGGATAGAAGCCGCAGGGGAAGGTGCATACTTCTGGGGTGTAAGCTCAAATGCTTGTAGGCTCAGACCAGGAGGATGCAAAACTTTCAACTTTTATTGTTGAAAGCATTCCCACACAGCTAACATTCCCGCACTTGGAAGATATCTAAACAGGCTACCACCCTCAAGCCCTTTCCAGGTATTGTAATCCCATGTGGGAAAGATCCACTAGGGTAGAATCTACACACATATAAAAACCATTCTGAAAATGACTTTTTTTCAGAGCATTTTTAAAAGAATACAGTGGTACCTCAGTTTTCGAATGTAATCTGTTCCATAAGACCATTTGAGTTCCAAAACGTTCAAAAAACAAAAACTCAACATGGAAGCAGAACACAGAAGACTCAATACAGAAAACTCAATACGGAAGTTGTGTGGTACGTTTGACTTCCGGAAAGTGTCTGAAAACTGAAATATTTACTTCTGGGTTTATGGTGTTCGAAAACCAAAACATTCGTCAATGGAGATGTTCGAAAACCAAGGTACCACTGTACATTGAATTTTCCATAAAGCTCATCATCACCATCTAGTGTCTCATTGTATATTGCACTTAAAACACACTTATTTATTTATTTGCAGCTGTATTGCTGAGTCCCTAGGTCTACTCCCCCCACCCTCATGACTTGGAGAACCAACTTCTGAAGCATGGGACCCTTGGACCAGGCTGGCTGGAACTGATGGGAGTTGTAGTTCAAAATATCTGGAGGGCACCAGGTTGAAGAAGGCTGCCTTAGAGTATCATTATATCTTCTGCCTTAGAAAAGATTCTGTACTACAAAACTGTAATGATTTTTTTCTCACTGAAATATGCCTATTATAACTTTGTCAAGTGCCAAAATTCTCTCTTTTGAGACCTGTATGGATTGCAGTTCCCAAGGTTTCATCCAGGGTATGTGAAGCCATGAACCATTTTAAGTTGTTTTGTAGACACAACCCTAACTAAAATAAACACTGATGGTCTAGTTTGCTGTTTTGTTTCTTGAACAAAAGCAGCTTTTATACTCTGCTAAGGAGGTTTGTGTAAATAAGAATAAAAGCTGCGTTCTGGTAATTTGCCTTTTATGTTGCTATTTCTAATTTTGTTTTAAGCTCGTGCTCTTAATGCTATGTCTAATTATTAAATATTAAATAGAATGTTTGCAGAATAGTTAAAATGTAGAGTATTAAATTGATAATGAAATAATGCACAGACTCTATATCCAAACTGAAAGTCTGTAGAACTTAATTAACATTAATATATAGTGCCATTAATTATGCGTCTTCTGTACATGAATAAAGCATTACTGACATTTTTGTTTTCCCCTCCTTTAGTAACTAAAGCATAAATAGAACAGCTTTCATGCTTCACTTTTATTTTGGCTATTTGAGAAGACAACTATCTTACACTGCCCTCTTCACTCTTGCCCAGTGGATAGACATTTGGTTTAACTCCCACCTTAGTGGTGACAAGACGTTGGCGCTGATCAGAGGCAATGAATGCAAATGCTCAAGGGAGGGCCAGGGAATGCACACAAGCCCCAGCCCCAACATTGGCAGGCATGTCACCCCCATCGAAGACTGAAAACTCAGGACAGACTAAAGGAAATGTATTTTCACACAGCAACATTTCCATACTTATGTAAATTTATGGCCTAAAATATTTTGCTGCCTGAGGCAAATGACAAGATGGTGCTCACCATTCCATATAGAAAAGCTGATCAGGTTAGCAGCTGGATTGTCTTTCAATACCGGTGATAGGACAGTTTGCTTTGGAGTGCAGCAGTCCAGCTCAGGGTGCTCAGCGTGCCCTCATAGGTGCCCCTCAGGGTGCTCAAGGTGCCCACAGGGTGCCCACATAGGCTACACAGCTCTGTCCTCCAACACCTTGTTGACACTCCCTGTCCCCCTCCCAGCATCTGCCGCCTGAGGCCGCTAACTCATTCTGCCTAATGGTAGAGATAGCCCAGCCAGCAATATTAGCAAGCATTATCCTCCATGGATTTCTGCTGGCCAGGTGGACAAAACTAATAACTGGCTAAGGTACAGTAGCCTAAAGCGGCTATGTTTCAATATTTGTACTGTTCCTGTCTCAGGGAAGTATTTCTTTTATTATTACACTCATTTTTATAAACTAGACAGCCTGCTGCTGGAGTCCCATATACGTAACCTTCACTAATTGCACTAATAATCTGATTTCAGAGGCAGCAAGAACAGTCACAGCTCACACATACGCTCAGCTTTCCTTTCCTTTTCTCTCTCCCTTCCTGGGTTCTTTTTTCTGTCTTTCATGTTTCTTGGTAGAGAACAATTACCCAGGATGGCACATTCTCATCATTCTTCAATATTGCTTACATACTGAATGTATCTTTATGTACAACCTTAATAGGGAACGAGTGAGGATAGGAGCGACACAGGCCAGATCATCTAATGGTTTATACAGTTCTCAATATGTGATTTATTGGGCAATAAAAATTGCCTCCAAGCAACACTTGTTGCAGTGATCATCTCAGCTTGCTTTTTTAAAGTCAGAAAATACCACTCATCCTTCTGCAAAAACAGAGGGCAAAAATGTGTATAGGTGTTCAGAGGCCAGGGTTGGAGCAGGGAGGTCGTGGTCTTAATTGTAGTTTAAAATCTAAGACTCTAATCAGTGCCAGGTAAAGACATTCACATGCCCTAAACTAAATCAGGTATAAGAGGCCCAGTAGAATTGCTCTCCCTCCCCTCTGGAAATTGTGTATTATTCTAACAGAAATAACAATGAAATTAGAAAAAGTTTAATATTTGCATATATACTGGTGTATAGGTGAAGGGGAAACTAAAAACTAAATACAGTGGTGTCAGGGGTTCAGGAGCAGAGGCAAGGGCAAGGGAGGAAACAGAGAGCGAAGGGGAGGAGGCAGAAGAAAGGATGAGCGATGACGACGACCCGAGATCTCCGAGTCTCTCCAGTGAGTCGGAGGATTCACAGAAAGGAGCACCAGTGGCCAAAGCAAGGGGGGAGTTTAGGGGGGCACCCCAGGGAGATAGAGCCAGAGGGGAATCAGAGGAGAGCAGTTGGAGATCGGGTCCAGCGTCACCGCCAGAGAGCAGGGAAGAGGAAAGGAGCCAGGGGGCAAGCGCTGGCAGCTCACAGCAGGAGGGAGGGCACGAGTCAGGGGTGGCCACACCTCCATCTGGGAGCGAAGAAACGGTTAGACGGAAGGTGGAAGGTTGGGCGCGCGCGCCAAGTTCAAATGCACAGGAAGGAGGCGCAGTAGGCAGCCCGGAAAGAGAGCCGGGTCCTAAAGCCCGGCGCAAGGAGACAGGAGAGTCCGGGGGGTCAGCGTCCGAAGAATCCCGGAAGGAAGAGACCCAGGGGGGCAGAGGGACCCAGAGAAGAACAGTCAGGCGGAAAAGGTGGAGCAGGGCTAGGATATTAAGTTGGTGTACGAGGGGCGGAGATTCAGACGGAGCTTCGCCGATCTAGCTACTAGACGTAGGGTTGCACGCAGCAGCTTGAGAATGGAAACTGTAACTCAATAAAGACTTTTACTTAATAACCGTTGGCTAGCGTGATCCTCTGTGAGCTAGGATCTTGAAGCAACCCTGACAGTAAGCTCCGTCTCCTGTATTGTGGGCATCTACAGCCTCGAGGAGAGGAGAGAAGCAGGTGCCTACTAGTGAGCTCACGAACGGCAGCCGACATGACGGCTGAACAGCAGATAGCGGAACTCAGAGAAGCAGTGTCACAGCTGAATGCCGAGGCTCTCGCATCCAGGAAGAGAGAGGAGGACGCAGCTGCCGCCTACAGGGATCTCCAGGTCAGGTTGGAAGTGCTTACGAAGCAAGGGCAACAGACACCCAAACCAGAGGGGATTGGGTTGGGGAGACGCACAGGCGGTCTGGTCTCTCACTTCGATGGGAACCTGCAACAGTATCCCAATTTCAAAGCAGACGTACTGTGTGCACTGCAACTGCTGAGTAAAGATTTTAGAGATGAGCAAGAGAAAGTGGGGTTCATCATGTCTTATTTGCATGGGGATGCCAGAGCATGGCTGCGCAATTTATGGAGGGATAACGATCCGGCGCTCCAAAATGCGAATGCCTTTATTAAAGCGATGGATGCGTGTTTTTTATCAAGCATTGACGTGGATCTTGCTCGGCAACAGATTCATGGACTGAAGCAGGGAAGGGCCAGCGTACGGCAGTACCATGCCCGCTTTTTCGCCTTGGCCAGTGCCCTAGAATGGGACAGAGATGCGACCCCTGTAAGAGACCTTTTCTGGGAGGGACTAAACAGCTCTGTAAAAGATGAGATTGCGAGGGGGGAGAGACCCCGGACCACCCAGGAGGTCGTGCAGAGGGCGCTGGCAGTGGGGGTACGGCTGGAAGGACGTCCGTGGAGCAGGGACGAAGGGCGTGGAGGGCGCGAACCAGCCAGGGGCTCCTCCTTCTTTCCCAGAGAAGCAGCACGTACGCAATCCACGCCTCCGCCAGGGGGAGGAGCTGAACCGATGGAGGTTGGAGGTGCCAGGGCTCAGTCAGCAACCAGAGCCCTAGCACCAGCAGCAGTGAAAGCGAAGCCTCCTAGAGGGAACAGGAAGTGTTACGTCTGTGAGGAGCCAGGGCATATGGCGAAAGAGTGTCCCCAGAGGCTCCACAAGCTCACTGCAGCCTCAGCAATGGCGACTGCAGCAACGCAGCAAGGAGAACCACAGCAGGGAAACGACGCTGTCTGGCTGGAGGAAGAGGCACTGGGGCCCAGCCAGACGTATTAATGATGCAGTCCCCAGAGATTTTACAGCCCGTGAACCCCCTCCCGCCCAAACCAGTGGTGAGGCTCACCGCGTCGCTCCAGCTGCCCAATGGCATCACCATGGACGTGCCAATCACCATTGACTCAGGCAGCAATGCGGACTTTATGGGGCAGGACTTCGTCAACCAGCATGCTATACAGTTGCTGCCGGCCACACTGCCCCTGCAGGTGGTCACGGTGGATGGCAGGGAGCTGCTAGGAGGGCAAGTGGTGCAGCAGACGCCACCGATGGTGATGCGACTTGGGAATCACCAAGAAGTCATCAGCTTTAACGTCACTCAATTGTCGGACACGCCCATTGTGTTGGGCATGAGTTGGCTGGACAAACACAGCCCAACGCTGGCTTGGTACCAGAGGCAGCTGACCTTCGGCTCTTCCTTTTGTGCTGAACACTGCATCGTGCCCAGGCAGGAAGGAGAGGAAGAGGAGTCACAGCTACTGCTAGGCACGCTGCAAGCGATTCCCCACAAGTACGCAGAATTTTTGGAAGTTTTCTGCGAGAAGGAGGCAGACAGGCTACCCCCTCACAGGCCATATGACTGCAAGATTGACCTACTGCCAGGGGCGGCGCTGCCTAAGGGGAGACTGTATTCCATGTCAGAGGACGAGCTGCAAGAACTCAAGGAGTTCATAGATCATAATTTGGAGCGCGGTTTCATCCGAGAGTCCAAGGCGGTGGGAGGCAGCCCGGTGTTCTTCGTTAAGAAGCGGGATACGCCCCAAAAGAGGCTCGTAGTGGATTACAGGATCTTGAACAGTGTGACTAAGCCGTCGGACTTCCCCATGCCCCGGATTGACGACCTCCTCGCAAAGGTGCGGAAGGGCAGAGTGTTCACCAAATTGGATCTGCGAGGTGCGTACAACCTCATTCGCATGCGGGAGGGAGACGAGTGGAAAACAGCCATGTTCACGCCACTGGGGACCTACGAATATAGAGTTATGCCTTTTGGATTGCAAAATGGCTCCCACGTTTTTCAAGCATTCATGCATCACGTGTTGGCGGGACTCCTCTACAAGACGTGCGTCTGTTTCTTAGATGACATCCTGATCTTTTCGGAGTCGCAACAGGAGCATGACAAACACGTCAAGGAAGTACCGAACAGGCTGAAGCACCATAGGCTCTACGCCAAGCTGGAGAAGTGCCAATTTGACGTGACGGAGGTGGATTTTCTGGGCTACAAGCTGTCTGACAAGGGGCTCGCCATGGACAGCGCCAAGGTTCGAGCGGTGTTGGATTGGAAGAGCCCGCGCAACCGGAAGGAGGTCCAACGGTTTGTCGGCTTTGCGAACTTCTATCGCAAGTTTATCAAGGGCTTCGCTATGCAGACGGCGGCCATCACTGACACGCTTAGCTCCAAGAAAAAGAAGTTCATTTGGACAGAGCAGGCGGAACAGTCCTTTCAGGCACTCAAGCGTCTCTTCGCGTCGGAAGAGCAGCTGCTTCATGTCAACCCCAGCAAGCCGATGAGGGTGGAGACTGACGCCTCGGACAGAGCCGTGGGGGCGGTCCTGCTGCAGAAAGACCCGCAGGGGGTGTGGCGACCGGGAGCGTTTTACTCCAGGAAGCTCAGCAAGTCCGAGCAGAACTACACCATATGGGACAGGGAGTTGCTGGCCATTCATGCAGCGTTCAAGGCGTGGAGGCACTTTCTGATCGGCGCCAAGCACACGGTGCAGGTTTGCACGGACCACAAGAACCTAGAGCACTGGCGCACGGCACAGTTCCTGAACCAGAGGCAGATACGTTGGGCTGAGTTCTTTGCGAACTTCGACTTCCGAATAGAGTATGTCCCGGGGGACACCAACATCATGGCGGACGCTCTCTCCCGCAAGCCACAGTATCTGGAGGAAGCAACGCCAGCGGCCGCCATGCACATCTTCGCACCAACAGTGTGGGCGTGCGCCGCGGCAACCGTGGATCTGGAGGCGGTGCGACGAGCGTTGCAAGGGGACTCCTTCGCGCAAGCAAAGATCTCAGAGGTGCAAAGGGGCAAAGCAGCGGCCGACGGTTTCCAGCTAAGAGATGGATTGCTCATCCGTAAAGGGGCCATCTACGTGCCGGGAGACGAACTTCGCGCCAAGGTGCTGCAGCAACTGCACGACGCGCCCACTGCAGGGCACTTCGGCAAGGAGAAGACGGTGGAACTAGTAGCCAGGGATTTCTGGTGGCCTGGAATGAGAAGGGAGGTCGCGGACTACGTGGCGAGGTGTGACACCTGCCAGAGGGCGAAGCCAGTGCTTAGACCGCCAGCCGGACTGTTGGAACCGCTGCAAACTCCGGCCGAACCTTGGGAGAGGGTGGCCCTGGACTTTGTCACGGATCTGCCCAGCTCGAGGGGCAAGACGGCAGTGCTGGTGGTGGTGGACTTGTTCTCCAAGATGGCACATTTCATTCCGTGTGCGAAGGTGGCCACGGCGGAACAAACCGCCAAACTGTTCATAGACCACGTGTTCAAGGTTCACGGTCTGCCACGGTCTATTCTGTCCGACCGGGGGCGGCAGTTCATCTCAAATTTCTGGCAGCGGCTGATGGGCTTCCTGAACGTCAAGATCAACCTGGCGTCGGCGAGACACCCGCAAACCAACGGGCAAGCAGAACGGGTCAATGCCATCATGCAGCAGTACTTGAGGTGCTATGCAAATCAACAGCCTGCGACGTGGGTGGATTACCTGCCGCTCGCCGAGTTCGCTTACAACAACACGAAGCACGTGTCCACGGGGGTCACACCGTTCTTCGCCAACAACGGGAGGCACCCCAGAACCTTCCCGGGACTGGAAAGGCTGGGGGAAGGGGAGCCGCAGACGGCAGATGCGTTCGCGTCGGAACTGCAGGAAGTCCACGATCAGCTGAGGCGCCACCTGGAGCTGGCCAAGCACGCATACAAGGTACAAGCGGACAAACGCAGAAGGGTTGGCGAAGAGCTACACGTGGGGGACTGGGTCTGGTTAGCAGCCCACGCAGTGCCGGCCAGGTCGTTGGCCAAGAAGAAACTAGGGCATAAGCAACTGGGGCCCTATCAAGTCGAAGAGCAGGTCAACCCGGTGGCCTTCAGGCTGGCGCTTCCGGAGGGTTCCAGAATGCATCCGGTATTCCACAGATCGGTGCTCACTCCCTACAAGGCACCGCACAGGTTTCAGGAACCCGGAACGGCGCAGAGTCCGGCCAGAGACAGAACAGGGCACGCAAGAGTGGCACGGAAGGAGCGCATCAACGAAGTCACAGAGATTTTGGATTCCAGATGGGGGGAAGAAGGGGTAGAATACTTTCTCGCCAGGGAGGGCACCCCGGCCAGTGCGAACAGTTGGGTGCCGGACTACGCCTTGGACGAACCTCTGCTCAAAGACGAGTTTCATGCCCTCTTCCCACATAGACCGATGCCAGCAGACTTTTTCGACGACTGGCTTTTCACACCCACGCTTTCGGGCAGCACGTTCCGGGGGTTCGACTCTGACGAGGACCCGATACGAGACGTCCGTTCCCCGGAGGGGTCGCCCTCGGGATCTGCCTCAGAACCCTCGTATTGGTGGGACGACAAACCAGAGGAACAGTGGCGCAGGAAGTGGCAAGAAGGTCCAGGCCGAGCAACGCCGCCTGGAGGAAGCGAGGGAGAGACGGACATGGACATTTTCGGGGACGATCCAGGTTTCGAGCACGGCGGCACAGAGATGGAAGCAGAGGTGACCGTCGTCGACGAGAGAAGGGAGGAAGAACCGGAAGACTTCGGAGGGAGGCCCGCTACGGGAACCGAACGGTACCCGACATTCGTCTCCTTGACGCAGCAGCACCCAGCTCCAGCACCGGAAGGAGGGGAAGGGGGAGTGGGGGGCTTCGAGGGGGGGATGGATGTCAGGGGTTCAGGAGCAGAGGCAAGGGCAAGGGAGGAAACAGAGAGCGAAGGGGAGGAGGCAGAAGAAAGGATGAGCGATGACGACGACCCGAGATCTCCGAGTCTCTCCAGTGAGTCGGAGGATTCACAGAAAGGAGCACCAGTGGCCAAAGCAAGGGGGGAGTTTAGGGGGGCACCCCAGGGAGATAGAGCCAGAGGGGAATCAGAGGAGAGCAGTTGGAGATCGGGTCCAGCGTCACCGCCAGAGAGCAGGGAAGAGGAAAGGAGCCAGGGGGCAAGCGCTGGCAGCTCACAGCAGGAGGGAGGGCACGAGTCAGGGGTGGCCACACCTCCATCTGGGAGCGAAGAAACGGTTAGACGGAAGGTGGAAGGTTGGGCGCGCGCGCCAAGTTCAAATGCACAGGAAGGAGGCGCAGTAGGCAGCCCGGAAAGAGAGCCGGGTCCTAAAGCCCGGCGCAAGGAGACAGGAGAGTCCGGGGGGTCAGCGTCCGAAGAATCCCGGAAGGAAGAGACCCAGGGGGGCAGAGGGACCCAGAGAAGAACAGTCAGGCGGAAAAGGTGGAGCAGGGCTAGGATATTAAGTTGGTGTACGAGGGGCGGAGATTCAGACGGAGCTTCGCCGATCTAGCTACTAGACGTAGGGTTGCACGCAGCAGCTTGAGAATGGAAACTGTAACTCAATAAAGACTTTTACTTAATAACCGTTGGCTAGCGTGATCCTCTGTGAGCTAGGATCTTGAAGCAACCCTGACAAGTGGTACCTTGGTTCTCGAACTTAATCTGTTCCAGGAGTCTGTTTGACTCCTGAACCCATTCAAAAACCAAGGTGCAGCTTCCAGTTGGCTGTAGGAACCTCCTGCGTTCAAGCGGTAGCTACATCGGACGTTTGGCTTCCAAAAAACGTTCGCAGACCAGAACACTTACTTCCAGGTTTGCGGCATTCGGGAGCCGATTTGTTCGGCAACTAAGCCGTTTGGGAACCAAGGTTCCACTGTAGTACCTATGTTTAGTTTGGCCTTCTCTTGCCTGGTGCACTTCAGATTTTTAGATTACAGCTCCCATTATCCCTGACCATTGGCTGTGGTGGCTGAGGCTGATGGGAATTTTAGTACAAAGCATCTGAAGGGCCACAGCTAGAAGGTTGAATTAGACACAGGTACTGTTTTTTTCTCTCTAATGAGGGGATATGTGTACAGAGTTAGAATAGGGCTTCTAGAAGTAAAAATGAAACAGATAATAATGTAATGCAAGACATGACCTCAAGCACAATGTCTGTGACAAAAGCCTTTACCAGGAATAAGATAAAACCATGGAACTGAATATGAAACCAAACATAAATTTCAATGTTGATCAACTTAAATTGCCCAAACCTTCGAAATCTCCTTTTCAGGAAGTAAAATGAATGTTGCAGGGTTTGAAATTCATATTTAAGAGAACGCCACATTTTAGCTGATGGTGTTGAGTGACTTCCCATGAAAAAACTGAAATTAATAAATAATAATAAAATGCAAAGAATAGTCCTGACCTTTTCCATTTCATCTGAGTATGAAACATCATGTTGGTTTTAATTAGAAAGCTGCTTTCAAATTAATGTGAAATACTGGACATGACTCAATTTGGAACAGATGCACACAAGTCACGCCCAGGCAATTTGCCCCATGATTCTGAAAAGAGGAAGATCCATTTGCCACAAACAAAAATGGAGAGAACACAGGACTCTCGTTTTTCCTGTTGAGATACACATACGAGGGGCATTCATTGAAGATTTCCCCTGACATACTTCCCATGGACTGAGACAAACAAAATTGGGCACCGTTATTAGTCCTTCTCCACATAGCTACCAGCAAGAGTTAAACACTTCTCCCATTGCTTTATGCAGCTGTGGAGACCTCATCTGTAGAAGTCGAAAGGTTGCATCAGAAGCCACAACTTGACCTCAGAAATCAGCATTTCATCATCTGGAAGAAGCTTGTCCCTCAAAAATAACATCATGGTTGGAAAGAGGTGGAAGTCTGATGGTGCGAGATCAGGAGAATAAGGGGGTTGAGGAAAGATTTCATAGTCACAGAACCATGCTTCCATCTGAGCAACATGTGAGTTGTGAACCAGGGTGTTGTCCTGCAGGAGGCAGACACCTTTGGTCAGCATACCATGCCTCTCAATTTTGATGGCCTTCCACAATTTCCGCAGCAGTGAAGCATAGTATGTCCCGGTAATTGTGGTACACTTTGCCAGGAAATCCATCACCACTACTCCATGCTGGTCCCAAAAGACTGTAAGCATGACCTTGCCCACTGACGGTTGGACACGTGCCTACTTAGGAGGTGGTGAGGTAGAGTGCTTCCATTGTTTGGACTGGAATTCAGTCTCTGGGTCATAATGATGGACTCATGTTTCGTCCTGAGTAATTGGTCTGGTGAAGAAGTCATCATAGTTTCTGTGACACATAGCCAAATGAGCCCATGAGCATGTGACTCGTTCCTGCTTCTGGAAAGGCATCAGCAGTCAGTGAACCCACTGTGTGGACACCTTTCCCATGTGCAAATGGTCATGGATGATTTTTTCTACAGAACCGATACTGATCTTGACATCTGCAGCTAGTTGGTGAATGGTTATGTGGTGATCCTCCATAATGGCAGCCTCCACTTGCTGGATGGTGTCTTCATCAATTGTGGGCTGTGGTCACCCAGGAATGGGAGCCGTTCCACCGAAGTCCGACCACACTTGAACTGATGGTGCCAGTGCTTGACAATGTCATACGATGGCACATCCTCCCCATAAGTCCCTTTCATCTCATCAGACATCTCCCGTGGTATGTCCCCTTTCAAGTACAGGAACCTGATGACTGCTCTGCTTTCAACTGGTTCCATTATCAGATGTTACTCCACATTAGCACCTGTAACTGAGAAACTGTTAGAGCTACAAATTTCCATGTTACCTGTGGAGAGATGTACAATTATACATGTGCAATTTCATCCTCCTACGATAACCGGAAGTGGGTGAGGGGAAATCTTAATGAATGGCCCTCGCCGTATCCCTGTGACAGGGACATTCTGACTGTGTGCTGTGCCTTTTGCATCAATAAGAAATCACTGGATTGGGAATATAATTTTGTACAGGATCTGGTTTCTGCACATTGTCTAATGCTCAGTATAGAATCCCAAGGTTATCAACTTTGCTTTTTTAAAGCAAATGTCCAGCTACCATTGATTTCACATTAGTCTTTCAGCCTGATCCTGAAATATATGTGTGGAAAAAAGCCCATTGATTTAATTAGCGTCACCAATTAAATGTGCTTAGGATTGCAACCATGAGACCATCAGTCTTGTTTCATATTGATTTAACATTAATGCTTTCTTGTCATTCTGCCAACGCCCCTAAGCCTTCTCCCTCCCCCACATACACACTAAAATATTAAGATGTGAAGTCTAGAATGAGGCATGCTAAGTCCTTAAGTATAGGCAAAATGAGCACATTTATAAAAGAATGCAAGCTATGCTAATAGTGACATTTGAAGGCCAAAATTGTACACTAGGAATATCACAGGCTGCATTAAGATAGCACTTTATTTCATCTTCACAATGTTTCCTCACCTGCTCATTTTCACATTTTATGTAATCTTTCACACAGCATAGAAGCCATTTCTAGAAATCTAGTGGACTCTAGCAGAAGCTTAGTTAATAGTCTTGGGGTGGGGGGAGTCATTTGCAACCCCATTAACTTGGAAAATTGCAGGACTTTTGTGCTGACAGAATTTGGGCTGGTATGACAGCCTATGCTTCTTTCCCACCCTTTAAAATTTAGCACGAGGTGGAGGTCTATCAATCAAAAAAACACTTTTTACAAGGAACTGCCGTGTAAAAGGAACATTAGCAATTGGGATAGAAGTACAGACATTATATCCAATAAAACGAATGCAATAAATCCCATGTTTGGTGAGAATTTTAGTTCACACATTGTACCCATAACAGGAGAAATGTTCCCCTGCCTCTTTCTTCCTTAACCATCACTGCTCCACATTGTCATCAGCTCTTTGCCAGAGAAATAAACAAATTGTGAGCGAAGCAGTTTCCTTCTTTGATCACTTTGGTATAGCCAGTGCAGTGGCGTAGCGTGGGGGGTGCAGGGGGGGCTGGCCGCACCGGGCGCAACATCTGGGGTTAGGGCAAATCCACAGGTTAGGGGGCGCAAATCCACGGGTAAGGGGGCGCAAATTACTTGCCTTGCCCCGGGTGCTGACAACCCACGCTACGCCACTGAGCCAGTGTACCAAATGCCTAGCTTTCCCCTTACAAACAGACATTACTTGTTTGGTGTTATGTGTACTAGGAAAAACTGCATGCAATTCTCTTTGGGAAAATGTGTGTTCCTTTAATGACAATCTTTGTTAGAGTAATTGAAGCAATCTATTACATTTCCTCCTTTAGATACCCTCTTCTAAAGACATTCTCCATCTCAAAGATTATTGTCAGAAGGGGTAATAATATGTCCCCAGTACTAAGTTACTCTTGGGGTCCAGTACTGCAACCAACAGTGAGCTTGCATCTTTGAGGATATCTTGCTTATTGCACTCTATGTCCTCTTTCACTTACACAGCGACACCAGTAACCTTCCCCCTTCCCTTCTCTTCCTAGTAGAGTTTCCCCCCCAGGGACAGTGTGTCCCACTGGTTCACCCAACCCCACCAGTTTTCTATTATGCACTCTGTATCTAACACTTTCCTTTAAAACCAAACCCTGCAACTTACCCATCTATGGCTAAGAGGCTTCTACCATTAGCATACAAACACCTGTGCATGGTGTCTCTTTAAATGTCTCTAGCATGTGCATTTTATTTGTAAATAAAAAACAGGTATCTGTTGTTCTTTCTAGTGGGCTGAAGCATGTGTGAAAGCCCAAACCACACATCATACCTAATTCCATGTTAATCATCCTTTTAAAACAGAAAAAAACCACATCCTGTGGAACATTCAAGATGAAAAAACAGGAGGGAAGTGGTTGTTTAACCCTTTCCCCACCTGCTACTTCCTCACTTCAAATCACCGCCCGCCCCCCTGCCCCTTGAGGTGTTCTGTGTGTACACTGGCAGTGGTGTAGTCCAGATTTCCATGGGGAAAATTCAGCCGTGGAGAATTTGGAGCAGAAAAGCAGCTGGTGGGAAAGTGGTCACCACTTCATTACTCCTCTGCTGAAACCTGTACCTTTCTGAAGACCTTTCATGAGAGGAGGCTGTGGCCTGGGCTTCCTTTCATATAGTTGTATGTAACATTTAAGTTGTCTCTGGGATACCGTTATCTCAGAATTAAGTCTGGAAAGTTCTGTTGCCTGCTGAAAGGTGAAACAAGTACAGTGGTGAAAATGTTCCGATTCCAGAATAGAAATAAGCCAGGGTGAATAATAAGTTATCAACTATTTTCAGTCTTTCCTCAAAATTCTCGCTCTTTCTAAACTTAGCACTTCCTAACAGGAAAACTAATAGAAACCTGAGCCTGCAAGTATTGTCATGACATTTACTGACAATTTAAACAGTGAGACACCAAATTGGCAATGGAAACAGATTTTATTTAGGGATCAAACAAGGACAAATATTGAAAGAAATTCTGCTTTTCAAATGGCTCAGGGAAATGCCACATAGCACTGTGTACTCTAAATGGCTGTGAAATCGGTTGAACAGCATGGAAGCATTTTTGACAAGACTTATTAGATCAGCTGTTGAAATCTTCACTTAGAAGGTGGTGGTGGTGAGAATCATTCAACACATCCAAGCGTACAGGAAGTTACATCATGCAGAAGACAAATGTAATGGGTGGTCTTTGCTAAACATACACTCTCTTATTCACATAAAAGGACGATATAGAGGTTGTCAAAAATGTTTGAACTTCCTGAAGTGGAGTGACATATAAGCAGCAATTTTTAAAAAAGTTATCTCTGCTCAGGAGGAAGAAACTTGCCCTGGATATGAAGCAAGTAAAAGAACAACAGCAAGAAATGGACAAAGGTTCATTAGGAAGAGATGACAGAGGTGTCTGTGAAAAATGTTGGTCAATCAGTCATGAAAACTATCAACTAACCACAGATTGATGAAATCACAGCCCCACATGTCTAAGCCACCACTTTGGGCCCTAGAATGTTGCAGACATTTATGCAAAGCCTCTGCACAGCTAGAGCTTTGGAGTGCTTGGGTACTATAAACCAGTCCTCCAATGTTTCTCAACACCTAGGAAGCCCTGTGCAAGGCCAATGACTGGAGGGCACGATGTAAAGCTTCTGGAATTCAGTGACTGGAAGTGAAGAGCCAGGTTCGCAACAGAAACCCACTTTCTGAAATAATCAAGGCATACATAAGAACTATGCAGTATGCTTGCATCTCTCATAGCCATTAGGGATGTCACCAATTTTTCTGCTTGAGACTGCAGATCTCAGTCAGTCACAAAGATGAGTTGAATGTTGAATGTTATAGCCACTGAGGTTTTTCTTCAGGTCAGATATGAGCCTGCCAGAGAAGAAGTAAAGTACACCCATCCTTCTACACTTTCCAGAGAACCTTGTGCCTGCCTTTTCAGACACAGCAGCAGTTTCATTTTGCTGTCGGACTTCCTGCCTTGCCTAAACAGCCACAGCAGTGAGCTATCCATGGTCCTGACACAGTTATCCTGCTGGTCTTGACTGCTGTGTGTGACTAAAGCAACTTGTTTGCATGCAACAGGGTGTGTGTGAAGGATGCTCACCCTAGTTGAATTTTTTTTTGGGGGGGGGTCCTGTTGTACTAGTAATAACATTGGTTGAGACATAATGATTTGGCTTGGAATTTGACTTGGAATAAACTGAGTCACTTTCTGAGTTTGGGGAAGGGAGGCAGTTTGATCTTCCCAGCCTAATGGAATAATATCAATCAAATGTTATTACAGTCAGTCGACCATTAAACAAAGTACATAATATACAGTAATTCAAAATCACAGCTCCAGTAGATTGAATCATTAATTATTAAAGGTGACAAGATAGTAGCAATCATAGCAGGTCTGAGATACATTGCAACATCCATATATATTGCCACCTGTTTGGCAACAGTTTTATTAGAGCTCAAAGGATCTACCAGTAAATCACATAATAAGGGGTTGGATGATGCATTTGTTAACCCCCTCATAAAATCTACAGTAGAGCAATGCACAAGAACTGTTTAATGGAGTTTGCCCCATCATTATTTGCAATTCAGCCAAACTTCTTTATTTTACTTAAAGCATCTTATTACGTGAGGATTACAATGACTATGTTAATGTCTACATATAGTAGGAGGGGGAAACTGTTTGCAGGGTGCAAAGACATTGAGCAATTGCTGCTTATCTGGGTGCCTGTGATTCTTCACAGTAAAGCTTGATAGCTGTTCAACAATGAAACAGCATTTCAAATGTATTCTACATTTGGAGTTATCGAGAAACAGCATGTGTGAATGATGCAGAAGTCAAACATCCAATGGAGATGCTAACTTGGGAATGGACATGTGCCAATGGCAAACATTTTTAATGTGAAAATGGGATTTTGAGGGTTCCAGTCATTCTTCAGCTTGCCCTTTTATTCATGTTTGTTCTCCTTCTCTATTTCTCATTTTGCCACCACTGGGAAGAAAGAGGGTTTTTTCTTGCTGCCTATCTGATTCCAGCCAGTTGAGAAATATTTATAATATCATCATGGTACCACACACACAGCTTTATTGCAGTCCATAGACCCAAAATACACAATACAACAATATATCAACATGGTACCAGGTAATGAACTGAATTGGTCTGTGCTGCCAAGGGCAAGGGAAAGCCTCACATTCCTTCCCCTGAAAGGGGAAGGAGAAACATAATTTTAAAATTTCTGGTTATACTCTTCTCTAGAGGTGTATACAAATATGAGCAAATTTCATCACTTGGAAAACAAGTATGGATCTACAACAGGGGTGAGGGTGTTGTGGCCTTTCGTATCCTTTGGGACTACAGCATTCATCCTTTCTGGGCATTGGCCATGCTGGCTGGGGCTAGTCGGAGATGGAGTCTGACAACATCTAGAAGGCTGCAGGGCCTCCACCTCTGATCTAAGGATCTAATGGACACCTCACTGGAAGGGGTGTGCTTTGCATGCAGGTCCTGTCTCCAGCATCCCTAGTTAAAAGGATTACAGATTACAGAAGTTGGGGAGAGATTCAGTCTAAAACCCTGAAGCGCTACTGATGATTAAAGCAGATTATACTGGTCTTGATGGAGCAATGATCTCAGCAGCTTCATACATTCATGTGGATAAATTATGGTCCAACAGCCAATATAGGCACAGCTTCATCCAAAATATACCAGATGCCTTCCATGTACAATTCAATATAACAAGTACTTACACACTAATGTGATAAGTGCATTTCCATCAGCAGATATTACATTGCATGTAAATCTATTCCCAACAGTGGTCGGTCTAGTTGATTTGCAATTCCAGTTGTCAAGCATAGAATAATGATGTATTGTTTGTTTAGCTTCAGAAAGGGAAGCACTGATTCTCTTGCTAGAGGGGACCTTTCCAAGGACAAAGCGGATGGAAGATGCTTTCATGAATCCAAAAAAGAGCTAATGTCAGCCTTTAGCACAGGAACTGAGAAACAAATGGTGAACAAAGAGTTCCTAACACCATGGGCAACTTAAAGAGACAAAAATCAAATATCCTATTCTCTCCCACAGCCTTCCAAAACTGAGATCAAAGCACCAAGTCCACAATCTACTCAAGGATAAGTACTCCAAATTTTTGCAGCATCAGGTGCAGTCTCACGTTTGCTTATTCAGAAACAGCTCCTATGTATCAAATGGTCCTTATTTATTAATGTGCACCAAGGATTGTGTTAAACACTATATTTTATCTGGCTGCATTATGCTCTTCCTCCAGTTTAGTAGACACTATTGTCATGCACTGGCAAAGTCAGGACAATGCTGATAGAGGGTTTGCTGAAGACCCAGTGGAGACTCCAATGGGATGGGGAGGTTTCTGACAGAGTTGGGGCAGCCTCAGTGTGAGGACCCAGCTTTACCCCAATATGTTCTCTCACTTCACCTGTCTCTTTAACAAGAGTCATGAGCCCCACCTCTCTTTCCCCAGCTTTCGGAGCCTACTTCTGACACTTCTATCGTGCCTATTGTGCAACCCACCCTGGCACCATCAAGCACTGGGATTACTGTAGCCCTGTCTTTCCAGAGGGAGACATTCCACTAGCCCCACCAGCCCCTCAGGGGGCAGAGAAACCTCCACTATCACCTAGATCCAGGAGGTGCCAATTGAGGCAAGAACAGATGATGCCACCAACTAGGCATAGTGAGAGATTGATTGCTAGGCAGTAGAACTGCTTGCTGCAGTATTCCTGCCCATTCCTTTCTATAGGATCTATGTCTAAGCTTTGGGAATCACCTGCTTTTGTGTAGCTGTACGTTGCATTAATTAAGTGCCCGTTGGGCCTTAAGCCAGTGATTTGCATATGTATCACAGCAATCTGAACATTAAAGCCTCGGGAAAGCATTTTCCTTTGAGTTCTTCAGCAACTGGGAGCAAACAAATAAAATTGCATCAATGGGTTAATTGTACCAGACTGAACTAAAGATCTCCCTGTGTTTCAAAGCTTAATGCATATTGAAATTAAGTAAGTGCAAATGCCAAAAGGAATAAATTCAGGCTGCATGAAAGTTACTGCAATCATTTGCTCATATTAAAATGCAGTCTTGTTTTACAAGGGGAATGGCTACCATTCATTTCCCCAGTAAACACAAAACTGCAACTGTTTAAGTGTTGTTATTTCCAATGGGCAAGTTGCCCCTCTTCCTGAAGGACTAAATTATGCAGTTATCACTTCTCACCTATGCAATGTCTAACAAGGCATTCTCAGTTACCCACTGCTCAGGGGAAGCAAGTGCAATTATGTGCATCTCAAATATACTGGTGGGCATTGGTGATAACAAGCCATTAGAATATTAAACATATTTGCTGAGGGAAACCCCTCATATTCAGCTTTGTTTCACCATCAGACAACACTGCTTGGAAGCAAGTACTTTTGATTAAGTATTGTCAATTAATCATATAACATATTACCTTGAGTTCTTTTTATCAGTATTGCCAAGTCAAGGGTCAGAGTATATTTGTTGTTGTTTAGTCGTTTAGTCGTGTCTGACTCTTCGTGACCCCATGGACCAGAGCACGCCAGGCACTCCTGTCTTCCACTGCCTCCCGCAGCCTGGTCAAACTCATGCTGGTAGCTTCGAGAACACTGTCCAACCATCTCGTCCTCTGTCGTCCCCTTCTCCTTGTGCCCTCAGTGTGTTATTTATTGAATGTAACTCTCCACATGTTACATATGCATGGTACAAAAGAATGCACACAGCAAGCAGTTATTTCCTAATGATGCTTCATTCATAAGCATTTAGGTCACCAGTTTTCGCATCATGTACTACCAGAGAAAAACAAAGAGCTGTGTGCTTCCTGCTTTGAAAAAAATATATATCTCAAGTGCAATGATTCTTGTGGGTTTTCTCCAATGAGGCTTAACTAGAGACATGGGGTGATACCATTTCTCCATGGTGGCTTCCACCTTCTTCCTTGTAATGCCTAGGTCCAATGGGAAGAAGGTTTATCAGAGTCTACTGGTTGATCTCTGGGTGATATGCAGTAGCTCTGCAATGGTTTCTGACTCCCAGTTGTTTCATAACAGCAAACATGAGAATTACTTATTCCACCTATCGGGGGGTACCCAAACTTTTTTCAAAGAGGGCCAGATTTGATGAAGTGAACATGCATGAGGGCTGACCAAAGTTGCTGACCCTTTTTTAGGATTTGACCCCAGAGTTGTTGAGAGCTTTTTTTAGGATTGAACCAACCGACAGGCCAGATTAGGCCCCCAAAGCAGACTTTAGGCATGCCTGGCCTAAATGATGGGCTTTTGCATACAAGGGTTGTATAATACATTCAGTTCTGGTACTGAAAACATATTCCTAGGCTCAAAGTGTCTCATAGGCACCCAGTTCTCTCAATCTAAGAGAATGTGTTTTGCATCTGGCTGTGGTTGGTAGACCCTGGCCTTCTAGTAAAAAAACCAAAGTAGATCCACAAGTCAGAAATCTGCCCCCCATGGCCTCTCATACATTAGAGTCAATGGAAGAAAGAGGGGTTTGGCTTGAGAGCTTTTACTCACATCATATATATATGCAGCAGGTTTTAAAACTGTGAATCAATAGAAAATCTGTTCCTTTATGAGCTGTGAATTTTCCTGTTGAAAGGGTTTCAGAAATCAATATGCTTATTTCTGTTTTCCCCTAGATTAAATTGGAGAGTAATTTGAAACAATAAAGAACTCCTTTGCAGTACTTTACAGCACTTTGAATAATTTTCTTTTCATAGGAAAAAAAATGCAATTAAATGGCCAAGCCCTTAAGGTCATGTGTGGAATAAGATCAGACTATCTGCTTTCCCTCAATAGGCAAACGAACCCATTATAAACTCAAATGAGATGGAATAAAATGCTACCTTGGTGTCTATTAACTTTGCTTTGCCAGTCTAAGCCAATTTGCTTCTACCAGAGTTACTGTCTGTGCCATTATTGTCTATTAAACTAATTTGTAGATCAGCATGAGACAGTATTATCTTTGTAATTCACTGGTGTTGATTAGAGAATAGACTAGTTACCCAAGTGTTTTGATTGATTCCCAGCTTTCCTCTCTCCCCTGCTTTGACTGTCACCTCTTCTGAAAAATGGAGTACAGAAAATTGCTCTTAAAAATGGATGAATAAAAATGGGTCATGTGGTTGTTGCCACAAAAATCACTTTGGTTCTATCATTTATTTGTATAGTCCTTGTACTTTCATGGTGATCTGATTTTGTTGTTCTCATGTGTCTTGATGATAATCCACGTGCTACATTTTTTAATGTGATATTTCAAAGGATTAGGAAATGCAGGAACCCCTCATCTGCATGGCCATGAGAATATACAAAATTCAGATCTCTTCTCTCTCCAAATCCTCATAGGAAGCTGCTTTATACTGAATCAGATCATTGATCCATCTAATTCACTATTGTCTACAGTGATGGGAAGCATCTTTTCAGGACTGCACGTTGGCATGTATGGAACTCCCTCTCAGGATGGGTTTGGCTGCCGCCCTCCCGCTTATATCTGAAGACATAAATGAAGGCAGCCCTATATCGGGAAGTTTTTAATGACTGATGTTTTGCCGTGTTCTGTTATATTCTGTTGGAAGCTGCCCAGAGTGGCTGGGGCAACCCAGTCAGATGGGCAGGGTACAAGTAATAAATTATAATCATCATCAGCCCACCTTTTCCTCTAAGGGGCTCGAGATGGCATACATGGTCCTTCCTGCTCTCATTTAATCCCGCAACAATCACGTGAGGTAGGTTAGACTGAGAGGCAGTGACTGGCCCAAGGTCACCCAATGAGCTACATGGCCAAATGGGGAATTTTAAGCCCAGTTTTCCAGGTCCTAGGGACGCGGGTGGCGCTGTGGGTAAAACCTCAGTGCCTAGGACTTGCCGATCGTATGGTCGGCGGTTCGAATCCCCACGGCGGGGTGAGCTCCCTCCCGTCTTTCGGTCCCAGCTCCTGCCCACCTAACAGTTCGAAAGCACCCCTAAGTGCAAGTAGATAAATAGGTACCGCTTTATAGCGGGAAGGTAAACGGTGTTTCCATGTGCTGCACTGGTGCAGGCTCGCCAGATGCAGCTTCGTCACGCTGGCCACATGACCCAGAAGTGTCTTCGGACAGCGCTGGCTCCCAGCCTCTTAAGTGAGATGAGCGCACAACCCTAGAGTCGGACACGACTGGCCCGTACGGGCAGGGGTACCTTTACCTTTTTTTACCTTTCCAGGTCCTAGTTAAAAATTCTAACTGCTACTCCACACAGCTTCTCTTTAGTGTTGCGTGCAGAAACTATTTTTAGTTTTCTTTACCCGGAACATAGAGAAATGGAAAAAGCCTTACAGATGTGGAGGAGAGGGGAAAACCAATGTCTTCCTTTCCTTTTTGTATTTACCAATAAAACATCTAATTATCACCAAACAAGACCGTCGTGGAATGTTTTGATTGATTCATGACGTTCATTTCTTAAGAGTTGCACTGAGCCAGATTCTACTTACCACTTATATAGCAGTTGGCCAAGGGAGGCAGGGACAGACAGGTAGTCTGGCTGCATGCCTATGACCACCTACTGAGTTCATAGCCAAGGCAAGCTTACATCCTTACATGTTTATCGAGTATTTTGATATAATCACCTTTTTTTCTTTCGGAAAGCTTTCTCTGGAGAATCGATGACATACTTTCCATACTTGCAGCAATAAAAATGGAGCTGGTTTCTCAATCTTATGTAGCAGCACATTCCTATGCATGTCTACTCAAAAGTAAGTACCACTGGATTAAATTAGTCAATTACCCCAGATAAGTGTGCATAGGCTGGCTCTGATTTTGAGGTGTTCACATTTATTCCCATGACTTTGATTCTGAGAGTTTATTGCTTCATCGACCATAGAGCACACACACACACACTGAAAACAGACGATGCCCACCCTTTCTCAGACTTGGAAAGCAATCACACGGCAATTTTTATCGTCCAAAGTGCTTCCTGCCTGCCAACTGTTAATGTTCAAGCACAGAAGTTATGCTCCCGTGCTGCTTCATATAGTTTTCATTACAACTCATGACCTCCTTGAAATCCAACTGTGAAGGAATACCTGGAGGTCAAAAGGCACAAAACATTATCAGAGCAATGGTCGGATTCACCTGTTAGCAGCAAGCAATAATCCATTTAAGAGTTTGAACTGAGGCAGCAGGTGTTTGTTTTTAAAGCATTACAACTACTTAGAGCCGCAAAGATGATATTGGAGAATCCATTTTTCTCACCCCACTATTATCTCCAGGTTACAGCTCAGTGGAGCGTTTCAAGCTGTACCTTGAAAAGGGAAAACTAGCTCCCAGCAATATGGGCAGTGCTGCTGCAAGACGAAGGTGTCTGCAGCGGTGTGTACAGTGTGCTTGTTGCATCTCTGGTAATGACAATGTGCCCTTGTGCAGTTGGATTGGGTTCTTTGCTTATGACTTTGGTGGTGGTGACCTAATGATAGGAACATAGGGAGCTGCATTATAGTGATGCAGTCCCAAAGTCCTTTCCTGTTTTGAACTTGGGTCTCCAGCTGTTGTTGGACTACAACTCCCATCATCCCTGACCACTGGTCCTACTAGCTAGGGATGATGGGAGTTGTAGTCCAACAACAGCTGGAGACTTAAGTTTGAGAAACACTGCCTGGCTAAATTGTCTACACTGACTGGCAGAGGCTCCCCAGGGTTTCGGGCAGGGGTCTCTTCCAGCCCCACATGGTGATGGCAGGGATTGAACTTGGGACCTGCAGTGTGCAAAGCAGTCACTCCACCATTGAGATAAGGCCCTCCTCCCTTTTTTCTAACCAGCAGCATAGATAGATAGATAGATAGATAGATAGATAGATGATAGATAGATGATAGATAGATGATAGATGATAGATGATAGATAGATAGATAGATAGATGATAGATAGATGATAGATGATAGATAGATAGATGATAGATACATAATGAGGAATTAGTATATTCCCCAACTACAGTGCATAATTAAAAGAGAGAGAACACCCTCCCCCCCCCAAAAAAATAAGGAAATCACTGTCTTTTTAAAGAGTTTATATTTTCCATTATGATCATTATGAGGTGGATATGATTCCAATTTTAATAATCTCACATTTTAATTTCTCCCTCACGGCACTGAAATCTATCAGCCTACCAAGCAGCCTTGGCTGAAATAAAACTTAGTAAAGTTTGTAGACTTCCAGACCCAACTTCCATAAACAGGATGCTATCAAAAATGGCTCCTGCTGGCAGTTACCCGTAGCTGAATTCAAAGCACCCCAGCTAGGCTTGTGAGCCTGCAGAATCTACAGCTCACCACAGTGGCAGAAAATCCTAGCATCTAAAAGCAAGCAATTGCCTCATATTTTCCCACTTCGCTCTCTCGAACAGAGAATACCTCGCTGCTTTTACTAGGCTTACATCTATGGTGACTGTACTTTACCCTCTATCAAGCTAGAAATAGTACCCAACTTTTCAAAATGTATTAAGATAAAAGAAAAGGAGGCTGACACAGGCTACCCTACTGGGAAATTACATGTAATCAAACCCCTTTCACAGTGGAACAGAGGTAGGGGCTCTGTTTCAGGTAGTAATATGTCTTGGTCCAGGTCTACAAATAGCCAACTTTTCAAGCTACACCCCCCCCTTAAACTGTGTGGGTGACTGTTCCAACCACAGGAATGGGACTAATTGCCCTGTATATTAATAAATAACAGCCCAGTGATGATAAGAAGACTAGTAGCAGCCGATGGGGGGGTATGGAAAATTGGGGGAGGTAACTCATTGCAATAGCACCATTTCTTTTTCTCAGTAGGGAGAAGCCTTATTTGTTTCAAGGAAGTTTATTCAAAGTAAAATATCTCAAAAACAGCCAATTGTGTTTTATCCTGTAAAGGCAGCACACTTGGGGGTTGGGGGTGAGGAGCGGGTGAATGAAATAATGCGGACAGAGTGGAAAGTGCTTAAACATACATACCACAACACACAAGACAGACTCCCCTCCTCTATCCAGCATCAGAGTAGCAGCAACAATCAGCTGCTCCTGCTTTTTCCTGCTGCGCTGGGATGCCCTCTCTCCTCCTAAGTCCCTAGTGGGGATGGTCAGCATTCCTTCATCTGATTGCTTAGCAACAGTAATTATGTAGTTAAGCAACCTTTGCAATAGCAGTTTCTCTGTATCTGCAGCCTTCAAGCGCTGCCTCCACCTTTTGCTATCTAACATGCTTTGTAAATGTCTGAATTACTTAGCTTTAACAAATAAAAAAGTAATAGTCTAAGTCAGCTGCTTGCTGGCTTAGGATCTCGTTATGCCTTGAGAGAGAAGCTCCAATGCTGCCACTGCCGCTATGTGTGTGTGTGTGTGTGTGTGAGAGAGAGAGAGAGAGAGAGAGAGAGAATGAGAATGTGTGTGAAGCATGCCACACAATTGCAGGCTGCTCAAACAGCTACTGATAGTAACCAAAAGTCACAGCTTCTAAGTTCCACATGCTGCACACAGCTGGCATTCTTTGTAATGGTTCTGTGCCGTAGGCAGAAGAATAAAGTTTAAAGCCCTTCTTGAATAAAAGGTAGAAAATGAAGAAAAATGGGTATATTACACAACATGCAGAACGTAGCAATGTCATCAAAGCAATGACACAGCCTTAGCAGGGTTTACGGAATACAAGGCTGCATAGGTGCTTGTCAGGCGCTGGTGGTGGTTGCTGGTGAGTATCCAGGCAGGACTCCGACCTGCCTTTTACAGGTTTTATTGGTGCAAACTATGTACAGTGCAGAAACCCAAAGTTCATGTCTGTCTTAGTCACTTGCAGATTCCAGGAGTGCCCCCTTCTGGTTTCTCCCCCAGCGTGAGAACTTGGACACCCCAAATCTCCGCCTCCCCTCCTTATGTTTCAACCCCCTGCACAAGCAGGGCGACGGAAGCGGTGTGTGCGCCTCCTGGCCAGCTGGGCTAGGTGAGACGCTTGGGCTCTCAGAAGCATCTTCGAACCTTCCTGTCACTCGGCTATCCCCTTCCCCCTCTGCTCCACTGGAGGTGTGGCTTTCTCCACTGCTGGAGGAGGAGCTGCTTCTCAGAAGCTTCGGAGGCTCTCGGTATCCCCCTGCCTCCCTCCCCTGTTCTGATGGCGGTCCCCTGCCAGTGCTTAACAAAATTAACATCTAAGAGCAAAGGTAGACATTAGAAATGATGGTAGCCATTTTTTTTATCCCAGAGTCTGCCTCCATCACAAAACTGAAACTGGGGGTGGAGGGTTTCATTCTAATATCTAAAGTGCTGCACAAGGGTGCAGAAGCCTAAACAGCCACTTATTCCTGCCTATGGTCCATTGATTTGGGAGTTTCTGTGCTCTGGTTCACCAGAAGCGGCTTAGTCATGCTGGCCACATGACCCAGAAGCTGTACGCCGGCTCCCTCGGCCAGTAAAGTGAGATGAGCACCGCAACCCCAGAGTTGGTCACGACTGGACCTAATGGTCAGGGGTCCCTTTACCTTTACCTATACCAGCTTGGCTTATTTCAAGAACTGGAGTTGGGGGAAGGAAGTCAGACAGTGAAAATGTTCTAGCTCCCTGGCTTGTGGATCCCTCTGATATTAAATTTGACTTCTATCCATGGGTGTAACCAAGGTGTGGGGTGGAGGGGGCAGCTGCCCCCCATCAAGTAAATCAATAAAAATATTTAACTAAACGAGGCTCTGTCACCCTAACATAATGCCTGGCCCCCGCTAATGTAAATCCTAGCTACACTGATGCTTCTATACTCTACCATGGGGGGGGGGGAGAGAGAGAGTTAAGTCTGGGTGGTTTCCAACTCCTAATTGTTTAATAATGGCAAGAACAAAATGATGAAACCCTGCAAAAAGTAATAATGCTGAAATGAGGAAAGCTGGAGGCAGGATTAATAGTTGTGGAATTTTTTAATGGAAGTAATACTTGTTGAATTACTGTCATTTCTATTTTTGGCACCCACTGATTGTACTATTCAAAACCTGCAACTTTCTTTAGCTGCTGAAACAGAAATATTTAACAAAGCTAAGTAACTCTGATCCTTCACTCTCACTCTTTTTAAAGCCTTGTTTTTTTCTGCATTAAAAGAATGTGCAATTGTTTTAAAATTGTGGTTATTTGTTTGAGTCCAATATTGTTATGTTAATTTTCTCTCTCCTCTTCCATGCCACCTACCACCCATCTGTTTTTAATAGAAGTACTGTGACCTCGCTGCCTACTTCTGCCCCACATTATAAAGTTTATTTATATTGAGTATTGCCTGTCCATTTAGTGGCTTCCAGACGTAAGAAATGGCAAGCACTCATCTCTAAATGTATTCATTCAAATAAAAGGTCACGCTTACCAAAAACAACATTATACAGACCAACTAATAAAGGGAGTGTGGTAGTACAAAATTTGAAGCAGTGACAACACCCTAGGTCTTAGCAGTCACCATATCCCCCCCCCCCCGTTCTTTCCATTCTAAGGAGAATTGGGGGTGGGGGTGGCAGCCACAAGCCAGGAGAAGGAGCACAGCTGGGAAACTCACTGCCACTGAATAAGCAGGGTAAAAGGAGAACGATGCTATCAGTGGCTACTACTCATGATGTCAATGCTCTCCATCCATTGTTGGAGGAAGTACCGTATGCCTTTGAGTACCAGTTGTTGGGAATCACAAGTGTGGAAAGAGATGTTGAGTTCAGGTCCTGTTCACAGTGTTCCAAAAGCATCAATGTCGGGCCACTGTGAGAAAAGGATGCTGGACTGGGTGCACTTTGGCCTAATCCAGCAGGATTCTTCTCATGTTCTTAGGAACCAGGGGCTATTTTATCTGAACATTAGACCAGTGTGGATGAGAAAGGAGCAGGGTCCTCTCCTTTGTGGAGGATGTGTATCTCAGTGTCAGAAGTCTCTTTTGTAATAATGGTTTCCAGCCTCAGGATACAGGTTACAGACTCTTTAGGTTACAGACTCCGCTAACCCAGAAATAGTACCTCGGGATAAGACCTTTGCTTCAGGATGAGAACAGAAATCGCGCAGTGGCAGCGGGAGGCCCCATTAGCTAAAGTGGTACCTCAGGTTAAGAACAGTTTCAGATTAAGAACAGACCTCCAGAACGAATTAAGTTCTTAACCCGAGGTACCACTGTACTTAGAATCTGCTTTAGTCAACTGTGGTGTAGATTCTGAGTTTTGAAGGTATACATTCATTCTGACATCTTCCCAATTTTTGATTATGAGTTTTGTTTCGGTAAAGACCTAATAAGCAGTACTGCTTCTTGAATACTTTTATATGGAGTTTTAAATGTATTTTAGTTTGTTCTCGTTTGATATGGTCTGTGGACTAACTCAATAGATCCTTTTCTATTTGGTGCCAGAAAGATTCAATAAGCACTCCCTAATCCTAAATGTTTTAATTCGTCATCTCTCAAAATAGAGATGCGTCAATTCTGTAAAATACACATGGGCCACAAAGACCAAATAAAAGCACTGAGCAAACAGGGCTCAAGGAAGAAGCTGTGCTCTAAAACCTGAACACTGTACATACGGCAGAAGGAAGGAAGGAAGGAAGGAAGGAAGGAAGGAAGGAAGGAAGGAAGGAAGAGGCCTTTCTAAGATCCCCAGAAGCTCCTTCTCATCTACACAGATGGCAATATATTAGATGCAGCAACCCAGAACATTTGACACTCCAGGTCTGTCTGACCTCAGACTAAAACAGCAGCCAGCTAGATGTGAAACTTAGCTGATCACAGTGTATGTGGGCAGGAAAGGAGATTAACTGTCAGGGGAGAAAGAAAGATTAATATTACTCTAATAGGTTCTCTATTCATGCATTCATACAGTAGAAACCAAGGCATACATTAATGTGCTGATCAGAGTAACAAATGTACCTCAGCCTCTGGTAACTCGCTGTGAGAGTCTGCTGTAATTCCAGGCTATAGCTAGAGATTTCATATATATATCTAGATTATCTTTCATACCTGGGTCACATTTCTCTGAATGTTGCATATGTCAACAATATCTGCCTTCCTGTTTCCTTGCCACTTTATTTTAAGGAAAAATCTTTATTCAGGAAAGTCAGGTTTTGGTTGCTGGGAGTAAAAGGCTAGGCAGTTGCTTTGAGTTTTAATCTGTTTTTATAAATAAAAAAAGTATTATTTTATAGATTTTAATGGTTGGGACCCCTGAATTCAGGTATGTATGGGGTTGTTGTTTTTTAAAGTAAGCAATGTTACTTGCCTCACAGTATTGGAGTACAGATCTCCAGACATGGTTCAAGGTATTGGCATGAAACTCTGAATGCAGCCAGCCCACCTAGAGGCATAAAAGGTCATTGTTTCTTCCATGTCCTATTCTAAATTTAATACTTGGACCTTGCTGCCTGGCCTTAGATCACTTTTGCATACAGTGAATACACAGAGGGAAAGAGGGATCTGCTTGCTAACCCCACTTCCAGCCTCCACACATTCATTCCCTCTGTGGGCTTTCAGTTTTGAAGTGTCAGTCTACAGTAGTTCTACAAATGATAGAGCACCTAGTTCATTATAGCACATTTGAAGTAGGAGTAAAGCCTTTAGATTTCCTTGAAACTGGAATCACAAAGGCTTTACTCCTACTGGTGAACCCCATAACAAGGCACATCTAACAGCTCCTTCATGAGCATTAACATGGCTCTTCCAAAACCTTGGAGGAAATAATCTTCCTCTGATGAAAATCAGTGATGATACCCATGAGGTTTATATCTGTTAATTAAATTCCATTGGTCCTGTGAGTTTTGAAGGATCTCTGGGATGATGATAGTAGCGGTTTAATCTATTTAAGAAAAAGCAAGCCTTGAGAAAAGGATCAAAAGCCTACACTACTCAGTGGCAATGCAGATCTTTGTAAATCGTATGAACAAGTTTTTGGATACATGATTATAGTAATATTATCCCAGCAATGTCACATTCAGAGAGTTGAGGAGATGGATTTCAGGCTTGTACTGCAAATCTGATTAAAAATCTGGAGATTTTCATAAGTCGTGCCCTTTCATCTTATTTCCAAACTAACACCAGAGATATATCTGTTCAGCCACATGGATGTGGTTGATTGATGCTTTTGTTGTTTCCAAGTTGAAATACTGTCATTTCTATTTTTGGCACCCACTGATTGTACTATTCAAAATCTGCAACTTTCCTGAGCTGCTGAAACAGAAATGCTTAACAAAGCTAAGTAACTCTGACCCTCACTCTTTTTTAAAGCCCAGACTTTTTTCTGCATTAAAAAAGTCCAATTGTTTTTAAATTGTGGTTATTTGTTTGAGTCCCATATTTTCATTTTCACTCTCCTCCTCCATGCCACCTATCACCCATCTGCTACGTTACCCTTTACTCTTCATAGTGCTAGTGAGCTGAATGAGCTTTCTCCAGTGGGAAAGGCTGCTTAGGGGAAACAATGGGAGGAGTTCAACATCACTCTATGATGATTACTCCATTAGAGCAAGCACTTCTACTTGCCAAATGGAAGGATCTCCACCCTCCTCCCCCTGTGCACTGTTCAGGGAGGGGGTTCTCCTAATTCCCCAGAGTTAATTAAGGGTGGCAGGAAGAGAGGTGGGAAGCTTAGTGGGACTCGTTAGGCTGGCTCCCACCAGCATACTTGTTTTGTTGAATCTGGCCCTACAAATTTGTAAAAAGTATTGGGAAATAGGGAGAAAAACTAATAATAATAATAATAATAATAATAATAATAATAATAATAATAATAATATTTTCTTTGTATCCTGCCCTCCCTGGCCAAAGCCGGACTCAGAGTGGCTAACAACAGGTAAAAATAGCACACTGTGCATAAAATCGCACAGTCAGTTAATTAAAATACATTCTAGAATCAATTCAGAATCAAATTAATGGCAACCATTGGGTTAGAGTTGTATGAAGATTACAGAAGGAGAAAGGGGGTCAGACTGTGCCTTGGCCAAAGGCCTGGCAGAACAGCTCCATCTTGCAGGCCCTGCAGTGGCTAGGTCAGGAGCCAACTGCTTAGCTTGGTGGAGATGAAAAAATGCCGCCTTTGTTATAGCTGCAACCTGCACCTCCATAGAAAGGGAGGTGTCAAAGATTACACCCAAACTCTTAACGGACAGCGCTGGCACTAATTGCGCCCCCACAAGAGATGGGAGTTGGCCCCCCAATTCCATATTGTCCTAACCCAGCCAAAGGACCTCTGTCTTTGAAGGATTTAACTTCAACTGGCTCCCACATAACCAACCCCGTAAATGGATAACATATGGACACATTTTTGCTATATATTACAAAGTAGTATTCATGCAAATAACAGATGCTAGGGTTGTGGAAGCCAGATAATAAGGTGAATCAGGGTGATTTGGGTAGCCCTCTCCTCCTGAGTCAAAGCAAAATGTCAACCACTGCCACCTTGAGTTGGTTAAGGGCCCTCACAAAGCCTCATGTTGCTCTTTCACTTTGTTTCAGAGCTTTTCTCTGTGAGTATAGCTTTCTATGTTTCTGTATATCTCTGTGTTTCTCTAGGTACATGAACTTTACAAGAAGTGAGGCTGTCCAACATATTGTCTACAGCTCTGCATTGTTTTTGTTAAAGCAGTACAGCATATATATATTTTTAGGCTTTCTTTTTAAAAAAAGCATGCCAGAACTCTTCAAAACTCGGGAGGCAGCATCACAGTATAAGGCCTCTCAGAGGCCTGTAAGTTCTGTCAGAGGACACAAATAACCACTGGAGAGGAAAAGATTTTGAAATGTACACATGACTCGGCCACCTCTTAATTGTTTTAAAGTAAGGAAGAGTAAGACAAACTTCCACTCTCCCTTCTTATAAGGAAGGAAAGTGAATCCCTTTTGCTTCTCCCACAAAAAGCCCCTGAGGCTATTTAGCTGCAATTTGGCAGATGTAATCAACTGTGAAGGGGCTCCTGTACCTGTAAATTTCATCCACTTTGGCCCATAGGGGAGTATGTAATAGCTGTTATTTAGATTGAAAAGGGACTACACGGTTACATCTTAACAGAGCAGCTGGAAAGTGAAACACAGATTGAAGTGGAGAGAGCACAGAATGCCTCAGAAACAGATCAGAATTTTTAAAAATGCATATAAGAATATAAAATGAACATTGGGGCCCGTGTACACCCAAGAGGATGCCTCATGGATAATATTTTAAGGATTATAATGACTTGGCCAATGTAATTAAGTTTTGGCTATTGCTTTAGCGTTTTTTGTTTTATTTACTGGCCATCATTTACGCCTGCATTTTGCAATGGCAGATGCACCTGTATCTTCTAGTGAATGGGTAGGCAAACTAAGGCCCAGGGGCTGGATCTGGCCCAAACACCTTCTAAATCTGGCCCTTGGACAGTCTGGGAATCAGCGTGTTTTTAGGTGAGTAGAATGTGTCCCTTTATTTAAAATGCATCTCTGGGTTATTTGTGGGGCATAGGAAATCGTTCTTGCCCCCCAAAATATAGTCCAGCCCCTCCCAAGGACTGAGCGACAGTGGACTGGCCCCCTGCTGAAAACTTTTGCTGGCCCCTATTCTAGTGATACAAAGTAATTACAGACGTGTGGCCTCTGGCTCAGGACAAGAAAGCACTGGCCAATTTGTGCAACCCTTTCAAAAGAGATAATGAGAGCAGAGAAGACCGAAGAAATCTGTTAGACCCTGACTCTCTTTCAAAGGCAGAAGCCTGTGGCTGCTAACTGGAGTGCGACGAGTAGTACCCTGCACGCTGCATCCCAGCTTCCTGCCATAGAGATGGAGCATGCATTACAGTAGGGATGGGCGAGTTGTGGTCCTCCACACATTGTTGGAGTTCCACTCCTACAATCCCTGCTCATTGACTGTGGCAGCGGAGACCAATGAGACTTGGAGGCCAGCAACATCTGAATGTCATGCAACATTCATGCATCAAAGTCACCCCAGGGGAGCTACTGAGCATAAGGATACACCATATCCATTCAGGTACTCACCATAACTTTGTGAGTTTTCACACCCACCCCAAGTATACTTGGAAAGTGGAAAAGCGTCACACCTTGACTATGTGTGTCTTAACATGCTGAATGCTTATGGATATCATAGCCCAGATGGGGACCATGTAAGGAGGCTATTTTCTACAGCATCCCTGTGGGCTGAGACAAAAATAGGGTGCCCGTGGGAAGTTGTTTTCAATGGCTTCTCCCGAAGACAACTATAAGTTTTTCTAACCCTTGTAACATCATCATCATCATCATCATGATTATTATCACCATCACCATCTCACTGTTCACCCTAAGATCATGGGTTACAACCATCTAAAATAGAGCATTAAGTAGTTTAATACAACTTACAATCACAAAAAATAGAGTCCTAAAAATGTCACACCTAACAGACAGCAGACCTGAGCCTTCAAATGCAGGCAATAAACAGGGAATGTAGGCTTCATCTTCATAATTTTATTACGGTCAAAGACCAGCTCGAAAAGCACAACTGGGACAGCTTTCAAAAGAAAAAAAAATACATTTAAAACATTGTACAACAACAGCTGAAAGATTAAAATTTGAGATGAACGCATATACACATAAAGACCTAAAATTTGAGCTACCATACCCTTCATAACATAAAATTTTATTACGGCCATAGGCCCATACAAGTAAAAACAACACATAAATAACAGCTTGTGCACGTGGGAAAAAACAGCCGCTAAAACACCACTATAACAATAAAATGCTCTAAGATGGAATGGCATACTACGCCTTAATTAGCTTGGAGTGCTCCTTGGCGTCGCTTTTGGGTAAGGACAGCGACCAGGAACCTAGCCACTTTCAGGGTCGTGTGGGTATCCTTATCCTGAAAGATTTGGGCAAGGTGGAATTTTGGTGGGGTACTCTCTAGTTTCTGTATGATTGATCCCAACAAATTTGCCCGTGGCACATTGAACAAGGGGCAAGAGAACATAATGTGCTGGAGCGACTCCGGCGTCTCCTTATCACATTCGCACATGGCGGAGGCTTGGCCCTTTGAGAATCTATGTCTCAGGACATTGGAGGGAAAAACGTTAAACCTCGCTTTGGTGAAGGCCAGTCTATGGGCAACAGTTGAAAGGGAGGAGAGGTATGATGGAACGCAGTAAGTTAAAGTGATACCAATGTTCTGGGGCGAACAAACACCTCCCCCCAGCGTATAATTTCGCTGTAAGTCGATGTCATCCAGTCTTTGGCGGATCAGTCTTTGAGCAGTGATTTGGTCTAGTTTTAGGGAATCTGAGGGAGAGATTCCATAACTCAGGAGTTTGGCATGAATTCTACTAGTCCAAAGGCTAGAGAATTCATCTCGCCATAAGCATTGGACAAGGTAATGGTTTGGTAATCTATGCCACAATGATAACCAATAGTTGAAGACTTGCTTCCACAGGCAAGTTTCTAAGGATGCGATCTTCAATTCTAGTCGCATGGCTGCATTGCTTACGCACAGGGGGAGCATTAGGAGCCGACGTAGGAATTGGTTTTGCAGAGTCTCAAGGGGAGCAAGATCTGTCATCACGGCCCAGAGCGGGGCAGCATAAGCAAGCACGGCAACCACTTTTGCCTTGAACACCTTTAGGGCCGAGGGAACATGCAAAGCTCCATCCGAAAAGAAAAATCAGAGGAGCGCATATGACAGAGTTTCGGCCTTGTTAAGTAGGTGTTGAATTTGAGCTTTCCACCCCAAATTGTATTGAAAAATAACTCCAAGGTATTGAAATTTTAGGACTTGCTCTATTTTTGCTCCACCAAGCTTCCAATTGTATAATCTCCAGCTTCTGGAGAAAATCAGAATCTTGGATTTAACATGATTGATGGTTAATTGGTTGAGTTGACAATACATGGCAAAGATCTTCAGAGCTCTGGTTAGTCCAACGCGTGTATAAGATAGAAGTACCGCGTCGTCCGCATATAAAAGGAGTGGGCAGCGGTAATCCGCTAGTCTAGGCGCGTGTGTACTTGGAGATGAGTTAACTAGGGGTGCTCGCATGTCGCTGATGAATAGGTTGAATAGGCAGGGAGCCAATATACATCCTTGGCGCACTCCCTTGTTTATTGGTATCGAATTTGTGAGGTCGCCCGCAGGAGTAAGTCTCACTCTGGCAAGGGTACCTTCGTGGAGCTGACTTATAAGCCATAAGAGTCTTCTATCAATGCCCTGTTTCGCAAGTTTCTCCCAAAGAATATTTCTAGGAACGCTGTCAAAGGCTGCCTTTAGATCTAAGAAGGCAGCACAGAGGTAGCCCCGAGGAGGGGAGGAGTACTTCCGTGCCAGATGATAAAGAACTATCGCATGATCGGTTGTAGAACGTTTAATTCTGAACCCTGCTTGTTCGTGGCCAATCTGGTTAGTCTCATCTACCCATCACAATAGTTTAGTCAGCAAAAAGCTGGCATAAATTTTCCCTATGATCGAAAGGAGGCTGATGTTACGGTAGTTTTCCGGCTCCATTGGAGAACCTTTCTTATGAATTGGTACTATAATGGCCTCCTTCCATATTTTGGGGATGAGACCGGAAGCGTTGATTGCATCGAAGGTTTTGGCCAAGATGCCAGCCCACCATTTTGGGTGTAGTTTGATGGCTTCAGAAGGGATCAGGTCGGGCCCTGGGGCTTTGCCCGGTTTCAGCTGAGCTTGGCTATTTCGTCAGGATCGGTGGGAGGCCAAATAGGTAGGTGGGTAAACAGATGCCTCAGATGGTCAGAGGGAGCATCTGCCTGTGAGAAACATTTCTTCAGGAACAATTCCCATGTCGGTGCAGGGATGACTGCCCTTGGGTATTTCCTCACCCTTCTGTTAATCAAAGACCAGAATTCCCTGGATCTGTGTGGTTTTGAAGCAGTAATCAAAGCCTGCCAACGATTATGTTGCCACTCACGTTTGGCAATTTTCTGCGTGCGTTTGTAAACTTGCTTGGCTTGTGCATAACTAGCTGGCAGAGTAGATGCATCGGAGGTCTTATATACATTATATATAGCACGAAGGCGCTGTCTTGCTTGTTTGCACTGAGAATTATACCAGGGGGCACCGTAAGTATACTCGTTTCGATTTAAATTTTTGGGTGGTAACCTGAAGAAGGACGTAAGATCAGTCGTATAATGGTGGAAGCGTTTCAGCACTATGCTATGCTCGTCTGAGGCAGAGCCTATGTTGGAATGGGGCCCGAGGATTTCTTTTTGAAAGAATTCCTGATACCTTTGAGCCTGGGTCTCCGACCATTTGATTCCTCTTACTTGGAGAGATTTGTTGGTTACCATCTGGGTCGCATGTCTATGGGCCTCCGGCTGCCAGTTCAGGGAAAGCTTGGCTACAAGGGGAAGATGATCACTAGATTGTACATTCTCGATCTTGAAGGTGGAAATACACTTAAGTAGATCCCTGGAGACCAACAGGTAATCGAGGACGCTGTTTGATTTAACGTTCAGGTGAGTGAAATCCCCTGGAATATCAGGGGGGCATGTGCCATTTAAGGGGACCAGATTTAAACGGATGGCCATTTGATAGAGGAGTACTCCAGCCTCATTTGCTCTGTGGTCTTTAGAAGTTCTCCTCATGATATGTTCCAGATCATAATTATCAAGGTTTGGGGTAACCCACCATTTGGCTTTGGTCAGCGAGTCCCAGTTTGCTGCTGTGCGGGCATTAAAATCGCCACCTATTATGGCCGGGGTGTTAGGAAACCATACAAATTGGCCCTGCCACCATGGAGGCCGACTTCAACTGTTTTCCTAGTGAACTAATTTGTTTCAGGGGGTGGTCTGCACCTGCAAATCTGCGCACAGAATCTGGCGACCATCCAGGTCGTCTTGTGGTCTTTGCCTAAGAGGAGAAAATTGAGTTTAGACTTATCCAAAAGGGTGGCAAGCCTCTCCAGCTGAGGGTCAGTAGTATCTCTGTGTATCTCGTCATAAAAGGGACATCTAAAAAATAAATGCTCAGGGCTTCCTATTTCCCCTAATGGGCAGGCGCAAAGTCTCTGAGCATGCGGGACTTTTCCAAATGTTCCTTCCAAAACCAGCAAGGGCAAGGCTGAGCTTCTGGCTAGAGTAAAGGTCCTTCTTGTGTTTCTTGATGCGAGAAAATAGACGTATGCTGCCGGGGCTGCAACATATCTCTCATTTTCTACAATTATATAATCGGGGGACCTCAAGCAGTCCTGTTGTCTCACTGTGTCCATGATTCTTTGCCTGACCACAGATCTTGCTTGACCCAGGCCCAAATTTAAAAGGGCTTGAGGAGCAAAGCCCAATTCCTGAAGAGTATTCAGAACTGCTGTCTGCCAGCCAGACTGGAACCAGTCACGTAGAATCAGTGGAGCTATTCCTCGTGGGAGCAATTTCAGCATCAGCCATTTGTAGATGGATGTTAAACTAATATAAGCCTCTACTCTCACCATCCCAGTTTCTAATCTGACCCATGCATTTGGAACGCATCTGGAGACTTGTAGGAGGGCTCTGAGGAGTTTAGATTGAACTCTTTCAAGGGGAGAGAAGGAAGAGGATGGTGGGCCTAAGAAGGCTCTAAGGAGCTGTGTCAACATTTTGGCCTTATATAGTTTTAGGGCCGCGGGGACGAAAAAATCCTCTTGTGTTCTAAAGAATTCGAGGGTATAGTTTGCAGATTATTCCTCAACACTCCCGATGGAATTTATATGAATTTTGTTGGATCCTGAAGCCTGGACCGCCATTCCTAGGTACTTATAGTTCGAGACTTGCTCTAATTTGTGACTTTGGAGTTCCCAGCTTCTGGGCTTTGGTTTTTCCCCAAAAGCGAGAAGTGTAGTGGTGATTTGTTCTATTTTATGTTCTATATTCTTTTTTCTTTTTCTTTTTTTCTATTTCTCCCCCCCCCCTTTATTATTGTCAACTTTTTCTCTTATTATGTCTATGTATGGAAAATAATAAATATTATTATGAAAAACAAAAAACAAAAGCGAGAATCTTGGTCTTCTGATAATTTATTTTAAGGCATTTTGTTTCACAACAGACTGCAAGTTTTCTTAAAGCTCTACTGAGCCCTACAGGGGTTCTAGAGAGTATTACCGCGTTGTCTGCGTATAGCAGAACCGTGATACAGTCATGCCTCATGCTATGTGAGTCAGTGAGCCAGTGAGCCAGTGTGGTGTAGTGGTTAAGAGTGGTGGACTCGTAATCTGGTGAACCGGGTTCGCGTCTCCGATCCTCCACATGCAACTGCTGGGTGACCTTGGGCCAGTCACACTTCTTTGAAGTCTCTCAGCCCCACTCACCTCACAGAGTGTTTGTTGTGGGGGAGGAAGGGAAAGGAGAATGTTAGCCGCTTTGAGACTCCTTAAAGGGAGTGAAAGGCGGGATATCAAATCCAAACTCTTCTTCTTATGTTTGCTTCATGATACGTTTTTTCAGGTTTTGCCCCGTGGCAATCCGGAAGTACTGGAAAGGGTTACTTCCAGTTTTCGCCACTCACGCATGCGCAGAAGCGCTAAATCGTGCTTTGCGCATGCACACAAGTGCCAAATTGCGCTGCGCACCTGCGCAGATATGGCGCTTCAGGTTGGGGGCTTTTCATGTTGCAAACGGGCCTCCGGAACGGATCCTGTTCGCAACCAGAGGTACCACTGTATGCCTATTTGCAGTCTTCGGTGGATGAAGTTTGGGGTTATTGAGAGTGTTTACCAGGTTATTGAGCTAGAAATGGAATAGCAAGGGGGCCAAAAGGCCCCCTTGCCTAACTCCCTTAAAGGTTTTAATGGGGTCTGTTAGGTGCTGTAATGGCTTGATTCTCCCCCACAGACGCGAGACAACTCCAGCAGTAATTATCTCAGGTTTATTGCTCAAACTCATAAATCACTGCGGAGCTCAGTCTTCGGCATGCTCATCCTAGTTTGTAGTTGCCGAGTCTGAACTCCGCCCCTTCCTCCTCCAGCAACGAAACCCCCACTTTCGCTTTCTTTCTTTTTCTCTCTTCTCACAGATTCTTTCGAGCTTATGATTTTTTGGACAGGCTATTTCCAGGGTCTCTGCATCAAATTGGAGCCATCAGTCTGTGTCCCCCCCCCCCCCCAGCTTCTCCTCTCCCTGCTCTTTGTTCTGTGAGATCAGCTCCTACTGCAGCTTGGCTGCTCCTCCCCCGCTTCACATTCCAACCTAATCACATCTCTTGCCTTCTCAGGCTCTGTCAGCGGAGGCATGAGAGGCTTGAGATTCACGGAGCTGACAGGTGCCCTAAGCGGCTACACCTGACTCTGAGGGCCATGTTTGTGTGAACAGCCTGTATTAAGTGCAATAGCCTTCTGTCGATGTTGGTAGCCCTAAGTCTGTCCCGTAGTCTGGTTCTGGGGACTGTGTCAAAAGCGGCGAAGGGTGAAGCCTGCACCCCTGATAGGGAGTGTGGGCATTTTAAACAGAGATGTGCTAGAGAGGAAGTGTTTCCCCCCTCCAGCTTTGTTTCCATCACAGCGCCCCCTCCTTCCAACGCTATCACATAGCAAGGATTTTCAAAGAGGAAAAGCAGTGGCTGGAGGAACAGTTTCGCACTCCCCTCTTGTCACTTTTCTGTTGAAATCACGTTCTTATCCTACTCAACGACCAATTGGTTCAACCAGCATTTGAAGACATGGGTCTGCCATTCTCATGTCTAGTCCCACCCTTAGAGAGAAAAAGGGGAAGGGGGAAGGGGTGATGAGCAGAGTCTGAATCCTGCGCTTGCAGTAGTTTTGCACGGCCACCTGCCAAGGAGCTGGTACAGCAACAAATCAGTACAGAAGCTGGCTTCTCTCCCTCCCTCCCTCTCCCTCTCCCTCTCTCTCTCATTTTTATTTGGTTTTACAAATGTAAATTTATAACAATACCAAATGCACATCTGTATATAGAGATTTCTCTGAATCTCGAGACTTTCCACCACCCCTTCCACGGGTCTTATTGTCAACATTTTCAACTGCATGTTATTTCATAATCTATATTTTGTATCTGTCCATATTGTCCAAAGTGTAGTAGTAGGAGTAGGAGTAGCAGTAGTAATTTATTTATATCCCGCCCATCTGGCTGTAATGTTACATTACAAGCGATATTAAAATCCTGCTAATGTTTTCATCTGCTTACAGTGGTCTTCTAAATAAATTATAATTTCCCCCCATTCTTTCTTGAAGTTTTTGTCTCCTTGGTTCCTGAGTTTTCTGGTCAGTTTTTCCATTTCATTGTAGTCCAACAGCTTGGTTTGCCATTCCTCTCTGGTACGGACTCTGTCTTCTTTCCATCTCTGGGCTAGTAGCATACATGCAGCTGTTGTCGCAAACATAAAAAGTGAGGCTGGCTTTTCTCTATCACTGTCACAGCCTTTTGTGAGAGCAGTTCTGCATACATCCAGCACAACAACAATTACTGCTTCACTGTGAACAAATGGAAGAATGCTCCATAACACACACACACACACACACACACACACACACACACACACACACACATTCCGCTGTGCCAGTAAATCCTGACCCTCCAGCAGATGACATCATTGCTTCTACTCTGGAAAAAAAAAACTTGACAGAGTAGCCATTGTCCCTCACCCACATTGTTCTTGATTCACTAGCATCACTTATCTTCACAGCAGTTGCAATTTTACTAGAAAAAAATCCACATATGAACAGCGGATATGATAAAAGGTTAAGTGGATTTGAAGCAGGGCAGGGAGAGAGTTAATCAGAAGTACCAGCAGGGGGCACCAGAGGAAAAAGTTTGTTTGTTTTTGTTTGTTTAAAAAACATCATCACCAAAATGCCCATAATCTTTTCCACACAGTACTAATATGGGCAGCATGTACCCATACCAACTCAATTATATTTAATGTAGAAAAAAGAGATCTTTGGGGGGAAATAACATAATGCAGGATCACAAGTAGGTTATTTGATATACTATTAGCAATGCTAAGTAATGATAGCAGTACACTATTTTCTCTCTACTTCCCTGATGAGCTACAATGAAAGTTGACTGGGATAATGACGTGCTTATCTGCATTAACACATCCATTAAGACACATATCCCACATATTTAATTGAGGAACATTAATTGGACTTCACTGCACATTTTTTCTCTGTGTGTTGGTGCTGCTGCGAGGCACTTTAATGGAAAACGTAAAAAAGGCAATAACTTTGAGATGCTAATGACCATCTAAGTGTATGAAAACAACATTCCTAGTTGGAACTGAAAAGTGGGTGTGTTATTTATTCCCTCTGCCCTATAGTCTGCAAATAACGCTTTGACTCTCAACGGTTTATCCACCTTATTTGTGTCTAATTTAGATTCCTAAGTATGTGTCTCTTCCCTTCATCCCTTTGCTTCAGTTCTGCCATTATGAGGCTGGTATCTCCTTAGCACTTGTCGGTCTGATCCTCAAAATGAGTTGCCTTTAGGAAAGGAACTAATTGGCCTCTTTTGCCTTACTCCACACATGCCCACTCAGCCATTTCAGTCTGCAGAAATGGCACTTGTAAGAAATCAATCTTATAGTGTGGTGACCCCTTCACTTGCCTATTGACATCAGGCTGGCACCCTCAACTGAACTCTTTTTAATATCTGCTTAAAACATTTTTGTTTAGGCAAGCCTATCTGGATATGAGGGACGCGGGTGGCGCTGTGGGTAAAAGCCTCAGCGCCTAGGGCTTGCCGATCGAAAGGTCGGTGGTTCGAATCCCCGCGGCGGGGTGCGCACCTGTTGTTCGGTCCCAGCGCCTGCCAACCTAGCAGTTCGAAAGCACCTCCGGGTGCAAGTAGATAAATAGGGACCGCTTACTAGCGGGAAGGTAAACAGCGTTTCCGTGTGCGGCTCTGGCTCGCCAGAGCAGCAATGTCACGCTGGCCACGTGACCCGGAAGTGTCTCCGGACAGCGCTGGCCCCCGGCCTCTTGAGTGAGATGGGCGCACAACCCCAGAGTCTGGCAAGACTGGCCCGTACGGGCAGGGGTACCTTTACCTTTACCTTTTATCTGGATATGTAGGAGCTGAGATGCCTTTTTAGCCTATTGCTGATTTTAATTATGTTTTGACTGTTTATAAATACCATTTTTAAAAAGAGTTTTAATATATATATATTATTTTTTTTAAATCCATTTAGAAGTTTTATTACAACCAAGCAGTATATAAATTTTTTTAACTAAATGAAAAAATCTGACAGAATGCTTGAATGAGCCTTGGACTCTTCTCTTCCTGCACAGCCACAAGGGACAAGACCAGAAGCTTTGGCCTCTGTTTTGCACAGGAAGCCCCTGTTCCTTCCTACGGAGCTTCAAGCCAGAATGCCTTTTATTTACATACTATGAAATTACAGTTAGATGTAGAGAGGACCATCATTAATATAGGTGTGTTGTTGTTTTTTAAGTATGCTGGCTGGGTACTGTGGTGCCACAGTAAACCCTGGCTGTGGGTTGACTTTAAAATATCTGATGTTGCCCAAGCTGGATAAAGGTTATTACATTTATATACCACCTTTTCCTCCAATGAGCTGTAGGAGGTACACATGGTTTACCTCTGCATTTTGTCCTCACAACACCCCTGTGAGGTAGGTTAGGCTGGGAGCAGGGCCGTAGCTAGGGGGTGGTGAGGTGGGCCCCTGCCAGGGGCACAGGTGGGGGGCACAAAATCAGCTTTAAAATGTGCCCATAAATATGTCTATAAATAAAAATATTGATTATTGCCTCATAAGAAAAGGTTTTTAATAGAGGGTGAATTGAATGGGTGGAGGTTGGAGGAGAGGCAGAAAGAAGAGATAATTTGTCTATGGCTAGGTTCTGCCTATTTGGACGGTTCTGCCAGGGGCAGACTCATTGGGCTACTATTACAAATTACTATTTCTAATAGTACTATTACTATTACAAAAAAGACTCATTGGACTACTATTACTTGCAATTTAGCTTTTGATGTTAGAAGTTAATGGAACTGTACTGCCTGGGATGATAGGCAAGAATATTAGTAAAACTAGGTTGTGGATGTTTGGTTCACTTGGTGGCAAATTTTGGCATTTCTGTCAAGAAGGTCTTTTGAATCTATTACCTATTCATTTCTTTGAATATTTTTAGACAGTCCCTAGAAATACAGCAAGGCAGTATACAGCATGCAGAATTACAATATTCAGACAGCATATAGTAATTTCTTTTCTCCCGCTGCTGCATCTGCCTTCTCACATCTGTGGCAAGGTTCTGAAGCCATTCAAGAATCTGCAAGGCCAGTATAGCAGAGGCAGATGAGGGACAGACAGGGTGGAGTTCATACTCTGAGCCGTATGGCCGCATGCTCAAAAGTGGGATGCCCACTTTTTCTATCTCTTGAGTTAGGAAAAAAGCAACTGCTGCATTAAAGAGAGACTTCTCTAGAACTTAACTCGCAAAACCCATTCACTCTGGCAAAAGGATTTGTCCCCTGGTCTACAACCTAGTTGTAATTATTGCCCTGCTAGATATTTAGCAACACTAATTATCCCCGGATACAGGAGAGCATCTTCAATGGCCAGGTTCAACACCGTTATGGGAGGCCAATTTATCAGACTGTCTTGGCAGTTCTTGTAAAAATGGCTTAGCCGAGACATTAGCCCACGTCCTCGTATACTGCAATTTTTATAAGGATATAAAATCCCAATTTATCTTCCTAATACTTTCTCTGCACTTGGGGAACACAGATACAGTCAATGCTTATATTTGAATGGTAGTCTCTGAGCCTCAGATTTTGCATAAATTATAGCCAAGTTCTTCACTGTAGCCATCAAAACTAGCCCACAATTATTAAAAGGAAGATGAGTTCTGCATTTTTAAAAAGTCTATTTTTAACTATTTGTGATTGTTCATGGATTTTGTTATATTTTTTATTTTTAAAGGCACAGTTTATGTGCCTTTTATTCTCCTCTCTATGCTGTGGTTGTCTTGATAACCCTGCACTGTATTTGATGGTTATGGTTTGTGGATCAAATAGATATAGCTTAATTTCACCCACAAGATCAATGAAGTAAAATACTTCCTAGGCACATTGCTCTCCCCAACCCCCATAACTTAGTTGGGGATTCTCAGGCCAGGAGGCCAAATGTGGTTTTTTATACGACCTTCAAGACTGCCCCCAAGCTGTGTGTTCTCCTCAGGCCACACACCCTCTTCCCAACACCACACTCTGGCCCTGATCTGCATCTTCAAGAGTTTTACTTTGCTGAAATGTGTATCAGGGTGTGTGTGCATAAACCTTTGACTTTTGTCTGGTTAGAACATGGGTAGGCAAAATAAGGTCCAGGGCCGGATCCGGCCCAATCGCCTTCTAAATGCGGCCCATGGATGGGAATCAGCGTGTTTTTACATGAGTAGAATGTGACCTTTCATTTAAAATGCATCTCTGGGTTATTTGTGTTAAGATTCTTTTCCCGTGTTGCAGTCATGGGATTGTTTTTATCACATGACGGTGTATGTTTTCATTCCACATTGTGGGAAGTGACAGAGACAGGATGTTTTTATTACTGTGTTTCCGTGATGTAGAACATTTGTCCTTTTGTTCTTTCTCTTTGCTGCTTGAGGCTGAAGAGGAAGGAGATGAGTTGCGATGCTCCAAGTGTGTATATGTACATAAACATAGTTTAGCTGACAAGCTGTGCTACTGAGTCTGAACGCTGACTGCCTATACTCTGCTGATCTTGAAGTGTGCTGATGCCTCTTGGTATCAGTTGCTGTGATTTTTGGGCTGGAAAAAGCTTTTGAATCTCCCAAACGACCGACCAGGAGGGAGAGAACATGCCAGTTGGGCATGTGTCTCTGCCAGATTCCTACTCGTGTGTAGGACCCCCTGACAATTTGTGGGGCCTGCCTGGTGTTTTTACATGAGTAGAATGTGTGTTTTTATTTAAAATGCATCTCTGGGTTATTTGTGGGGCATAGGGATTCATTCATTCCCCCCTCCAAAAAAAATATTGTCCAGCCCCCCACAAGGTCTGAGGGACAGTGGTCTGGCCCCCTGCTGAAAACATTTGCTAACCCCTGGGCCTACTGTAACCTACTGTAGAAAAAATAAGAGTCATATCCCTTGCTCTACCAATATTTTTGCCTATGACTCCGCTCACTTTTGCCTCTGGCCCATACCCACCATTGAAATGTGGCCCCTGACTGGCTTCCCTCTAAAAATATGGCCCTCAGGCAATAAAAACTTATCTGCACCTGCTCTATACTGCAGGCCTTAAACCTTCAGGGTGTGACTGAAATAAAAACACAATGCTTTTCGAAATGCATAGAAATAGTTTATATTGACTGAATTCACACAACTAAGTTGGTCTATTGTTATTTAGGGGAGAAGGGGAAACACTTGTTCCAATTTCACAAAGGAGAAGGAGAAGTCATCAATCTAATCCCATTTTGTCTCCTGATGTCAAAAACTGCTTTCCTTTAATCACAGTGCTTCAGTGAAGAGACAAAGCACGATGTCATTGCAAAAGGCAACCTGCCAAACCTAATAGACTGCCTCCGTTTTCTAAAAGAAAAAGAGCAACTGAAAATTGTTCAAAGGATGCAAGTGTTGAGAATGAAAACATGTGTTCTTTTTCCTGCCTGATCTAATATTTATATTCTGACTCATTTCAGAGCAAGAAAGGCAAACGTATTGGTAATGATCAGAAATGAAGTATTTGCTGTGCTGACCCACGAGAAACAGTTATTCCAGCCACCCAATTTCGGCATGCTCCAAAATGGACCACAAAACAGAATTATTGTCCAGAATGCAATGCAGGCCGTGGGAGCAGGCTTCCATTCACACACATCTTGCCTAACAGGTGTGCAAGACAATGAGAGGAGTGCTGCATTCTGCAGTCAGCACATCTCAGCAAGATGCTCTTTTGCACTGCATCAGGACCACTGAACACTTAAGTCAGGGCTTATTATTCCTTTGGCTGGAGAAGAGGGCTCCTTGAACAGACATGAAGATTGTGCCTTTTATACTTTTATAGCCACTTGGTTTGCGTCTCATTGATTTACATTGGAAGGGATAAGCACAAACTCAGCTCTGTCCCTTTTGAAATCAATGGGGTTTAAAATTGCTGCCTGATCTAAAATTCCCTCAATGTTCCTTTTAGTAAAATGGTTAAATAATAAAATGGTTAGAGATTGACTTCTCTTAAAAAATGTCCACCTACACATTAAACACAGGGTCCTTATCCAGAGATATTCAATCCAGAAGTGAATATATTTTTAATGATAAATCAACCATCACACCCTTTATTGACAAGCCTTTTTATAAATTAGAACACTGGGTACAATTCAAGCAAAGATAAGCACTTCCTCGTTGATTTAAAAGGCAGAGTGCTTTATACTTATATTCTTGCATTGCAATCAATGTGCCACAAATTTATCCAATAGGATTTTAAAGCTGTCCAAGTAGACAACCATCACTACAGCTTATGGTAGTGAATTGCACAGTTTAATTTCATGATGTGTAGAGAAGTACTTTCTGTTGTCTCTCCTGACTCCATCTTTCCTCATAGGTTAGTTAGCTGGACCGCATGACTATTTTGGTTGCCCATTTTACTTATTACATCTATACCCTGCCTTTTTTACAAGGACAGCATCTGGAGGGCTGAGTTTGCCTATGCCTGGGTTAGGTTAAGAGCAGGGCTGGATTTAGGTTTGATGAGGCCCTAAGTAACTGCGGGTAATGGGGCCCTTTATATGTCCAGCTGTCCTTTGTCAACAACAAATTGTCACTGGTTTTTGTGTTGAATATATGCTATATGGTAATTTATGGACCTAATGGGTTTCTAAAGCCATTTGCACCTGTTGCCATGCAACCAGTCCATGCAGAATGTAGGCACGCTATATACAGAAATGAGCTAACCAGTGATATTTTAGGGAGCAGGCTAGCAGGCGGGGCCCATTACTTACATCATAGGAGCCTACACAACACATAACACTGTTGCTGTATGTAGGTTTTATTTTATTTGTTTTTTATCTTATATTTTGGAAATGTACGTCCAGTTTTTGTTCCTTTAAATTTTGGGGGGCCCCCAAGAGAGTGCTATAGCTTAAGCTATAGCCTGTTTGGCTTTTACGTAAATCCAGCACTGGATCCCAAAGGGCCACTAGCCAGTGGCGAAGCTGCATGCTCCACTACTGGGGGTGGAGTGCAGGCAGGGGTGTGGCTGGTGTCCCCCAGGGGGTGTGACACACCGCCCGCAGGGGCTTGGCACACCACCTGCAGGGGCGTGGCATGCATCCTGGGGGCGTGGTACGCTGCCCCTGAGGGCGTGGCATGCATTCTGAGGGTATGGCGTGCTGCCTGTGGGGACGTGGTGCCCAGCGCATGGGGGGGTCACGCCGTGTGTCTGGGGGGGGGGCGCTGCGATGGCACCCTACCAGAATAGTGGTGCCGGGAGCAGTCTGCTCCCTCCGCACTCCCATTCCTCCACCAGTGACACTAGCCATCACAAGGACTCCTGCAAGTACATTGGGGCTTCCTCATGTCTTCCTCATACCTCCCCCAAATGTGCTCTGCAGAATCAGGAGAACTCCCAGAGGAGTGGGCAGTGGGAGGAGACAGGGGGCCATTCTTTCACTACAGAAGAAGCGGGGGTCACACCTCAAGGCACATACACTTCTGATGTGTCCAGATTTTAAAAGACTGGAAAATACTTAGCAAAGTATCCCTCTCTGCTCTCCTTATTTCCATAGCGTCTGGTTGCCAGCCAAAAAATTGCGCTCTCCCAGCTAATGCTTATGCACATATGCAATGAAACACCTTTATCTTTGCTAAGATGACAACTTCTTTCAGCAGCTCCAATTAGCCTTTCACAGCACAATTTGGATAAATTAAAGCAGTTAATGGCTGATAGGTTAATTGGAAGTGCTTGACACTGAATTAAATGAGTTGCTCTTGAAAAGCATGCTAATTCCTATTGCATGTATTCCATTTAATTGCATTTTTTTTAAAAATGGCTATGTAATTATAAACCCAGTATTTGCATTGAACTGTACATTCAACAATTTTCATCAAGTCTTATTAAAATCACTCGTTGTTTTAATATTTCTTTACATTTGCAAAGTTGAAGAGGTTCCATTTTATTTATTTATGTATTTAAACATGACACACTTGCCAAAGACATTGAAATCAAACATTTGCTTCAGTTAAACTTCATGGTACAAGGTCACCTGTAAGATGGTAGAAGACAAGCTTTGATGCAAAAGGTCCCATGGTTCAATCTTGGGTATCGTCAGGTAGCAGGCTGGGAAGGGCTCCTCTCTGAATGTCTGAAGAGTGACTGTCTGCTAGTACAAGAATGATGTAGATGGACCAGTGCTTTCACTTGGTATAAAGCACTCTCCTGTGTTCCCGTGTTAAAGGTAAGGGACCCCTGACCATTAGGTCCAGTCATGGCTGACTCTGGGGTTGCGGTGCTCATCTCGCTTTATTGGCCGAGGGAGCCGGTGTACAGCTTCCGGGTCACGTGGCCAGCATGACTAAGCCGCTTCTGGCGAACCAGAGCAGCACACGGAAACGCCATTGTGTTCCTGTGTTAGGTGCTGCTTTAATTCTGAGTAGTAAACAAGCTTCAAGCAGCATCATTGTCACAGACCTTGAAACCCAATGAAATTACAGAACTGCATGTGTAGGTGGTAGTTCCAAACTTGTGGTTCGTGGATTTATTTATATCTCTTGATTTGAGCATGCATTGTTGTTTGGCTCTTTGTACAAAGATTCACATAAAGAGTTAATCACTCCAATAACACTGTCCCAGCCAGGGAGTTCAGATGGCGATTATATGATTTTTCTCCTTGCAGATTGACACAAGTTGGTTACAGCGAAAGTTGCAAAATTATTGGCAGCTTCCAAAAAAAGAAGGGCCATAATGCACTGTGTTTTAAAATGTATAATTTTAAATTCTCATTGAGTTTGATAATTTTATCTGCTTAATAGTGTTAATAGTTTTGTACTTGTGCACAAATTGTGATGACTGATATTTTTATTTATTTATTTCAGTAATTTTAACTACTTGTTATCCATACATGTTTGTATTTTATACCCAAATAGCAAAGGTCAATGGCTGCTGCAAATGAGTGTGTGTGTGAGAGAGAGAGGGGGGGGGGGAGAGAGAGAGACTTCTGCAATTGGTTGTGTTGACATCAGCAATACTGTCCCATTAAGCAGCATTAAATTTGTCTATAAAAGGAACTTCAATTAAAGCCTTGTAAAGCTTTTATAGGCGTCAAATGTCAGACCCAGCTGTTTTGTGGACTTCTTCCATGCCCGTGTCTCACACCATTTCTCATGAACTCCAGTAAAACATTTCTTCACTTGAAACAGAAGAGCCCAAACAATGGTGCTCTATCTTGAATGCTGTCTGTTCTGTCTTGATGCCATTCCTCATGTTTTATACCAGGGCGGAGGGAACGTCAGGCCCAGGGGTCAAAAAACCAGATCCATTGCTCCACCCACTTTTGCCTCTGACCACACCCAGCACTGCCAATGCAGCCTCCAAAAGGGAATGAACTCTGCCCTCTGGGAAAAGTTCCCATTCCCTAATTTGTAAGCAGTGTGCTCTGCCTCACCTGAAATGAAAACCTCTAGCGCCTGTTGGTTGCTGCTGCTGTGACTAGAACAAGTGGCACACTATGAAGTAGCCGTGGCAACAGAAAACATTTTGATATAATGGTTCCAAAAAGGGAAAGAATGCATCAAGGTCATTTCAACCTGGCTCCTGTATTCACTTTGATTCCACCCCTCTTTGTCCATGCAAGAACATTTCTTGACAAAGCAGAACTAGCAACAGACTTCAACCAAGGACTGCATTGTGGCATTATGGAATGTCTGATGCATAACGGGATTACACGGCGGGGGGGGGGGAAAACCATGATCCCCCTTCCTCCACCTGTAACCATGGAAATGGAGTCTGCTGTACAGTCTGAGGTTCTCTCACTTCCCGATGCATCCACCCACATGTCAGTTTTTTGTCCGTTTGTGAACACCATGCAAATATGTGAACAAATGGTTTTTCATTAGTTTCACTGAATGCCTGAACTTTCAGATTTAAACTATAGTTAAGTTTACCCAGTACAGTGGTACCTCGGGTTACAGACACTTCAGGTTACAGACGCTTCAGGTTACAGACTCTGCTAACCCAGAAATAGTACCTCGGGTTAAGAACTTTGCTTCAGAATGAGAACAGAAATTGTGTGGCGGCGGCATGGTGGCAGTGGGAGGCCCCATTAGCTAAAGTGGTACCTCAGGTTAAGAACAGTTTCAGGTTAAGAATGGACTTCCAGAACATGCAATAAATTTAATGCAACTTGGTCTATCAGTGAAATATGACAAGACATTGAAAGATTGGCTCGTTCAACCTCTGGTAGAAGTATGTAATTTGATTTTACGAGGGGGCAAAGCACCTGGAAGGAAGCTTATATTACTCTGATTCCCAAACAGGGCCAAGATAGATCTAATGTCAAGAACTATAGACAAATCTCCTTACTTAATGTGGATTATAATTTTTTTGCAAATATACTGACTAACAGGCTTAAGAAGGTTTTGTCTGAGCATATACATAAGGACCAGGGAGGATTTCTGCCAGGAAGACATGTGAAAGATAATATTAGGAATGTTGTTGATATTTTAGAAAAGTTGGAAGCAAGAAAGAACTGCAAAGCAATGTTAATGTTTATTGATGCAAAGAAAGCCTTTGACAACGTATCTTGGAGTTTTATGTTACATAACTTTGAAAGTATGGGGGTTGGTCAAGATTTTTAAAATGGTTTCAAAGCAATCTATCAAGAACAAAAAGTTAAAATTATTGTAAATTATGTGGTATCGGCGGAAATTAGAATTGAGAAACGAACCAGGCAAGGGTGCCTACTTTCCCTTCTGCTGTTTATTTCAGTCCTAGAGGTCTTGCTAAGTATGATTAGAAAAGATGAACAAATTAAAGGTATCACAGTAGGATCCAAACAATATAAATTAAAAGCCTTTGCTGACGATTTAGTATTGACATTACAAGATCCAGACTCCAATGCAATAAAAGCACTGTAGCTGATACAGGAATTCGGACAGGTAGGAGGATTTAAGTTAAATAAGAGCAAAACCAAAGTATTAGGGAAAAATCTGGATAATGATGAAAGGAAACTATTACAAGAAAAGACGGGCCTAGATTTCGTGAAAAAAGTTAAATATCTGGGGGTGAATCTGTCTGGGAAAATTTTGAATTTGTACAAAGATAATTATGAGAAATTGTGGAATGAAATTAAGAGAGATTTAGAGATATGGTCAAATTTAAAATTGTCATTAATGGGCCGGATCGCAGTGGTTAAGATGAATGTATTGCCAAAGATGCTTTTTTTTATTTCAAGCCCTCCCAATCATAGACAATGTGAAATGTTTTAAAGAATGGCAAAAAGCGCTATCTAGATTTATCTGGCAGGGGGGGAAACCCAGAATTAAATATAAACTACTTACGGACTCTAAAGAAAGAGATAGGGATAGATACAAAAACATCTTGGAGGTAGGAGTACCACATTGGTTATCCCCATTGGAGGTGTTAGCAGTTAAAAAAGTCAACATGAGGGACAACTGGGCGACATATGGAGAATTAGTGGTGAAGGAAGGGGGAAAATGGAGGATAAAACCTTATGAACAAATAAAAGGACAGGTTTATGATTGGTTACATTACCTCCAAATTAATGAAATGTTCAAGAAAGATGTAAAGGAAAAAGGATATAGAGAAAGGGACTCGGAATTTCAAACAGAAATAGTGAATAACAAGCATAAGGTGATCTCAAAAATGTATAAAATTCTGTTAGATTGGCATACGATGGATGAGGGGGTGAAGGATACGATGATCCAATGGGCCAGAGACTTGGGACATAATATAGAAATAGACGATTGGTATGAAATATGGAATGAAAACATAAAATTTACAGCCTGCGTCTCCCTAAAAGAGAACCTAATGAAGATGGTGTACAGATGGTATCTGACGCCAGTGAGACTAGCCAGAATGTACAAAATCAGTAATAAATGCTGGAGGTGTGGAGAGAAGGAGGGTACATTCATACACATGTGGTGGGAGTGCAGTAAAATAAGGGAGTTTTGGGGGATAATATATAGCGAATTGAAGAAAATACTAAGATACGACTTTGTTAAGAAACCCGAAATCTTCCTTTTAGGAATAATAAGAAAATACATAACAAAGAAAGACTGTAAATTTTTCCAATACGCCATTACGGCGGCAAGGACGTTGGTGGCCCAGAATTGGAAAGGAAAAGAGGTCCCGACCCTAGAAGAGTGGAGGGCAAAGCTTACGGATTACATAGAATTAGACAAATTAACAGGTAAAATAAGATATCAAAAAGATCAAAGAGCTTTGGAAGACTGGGGGAAATTTACTGATTACTTGGAAACAGTGTGTGAGGAACATACAACGTTAGTGTGCCTAAAAGAAGCTTTGTAAAAGAGCGAGGAACATTACGTGAAGACGAATAGAGATATTACTGTAAGATCTAATGGTAATGTTGAAATTAAGAAATGTGTAGATATGATAGAAACCGCGGAAGATTGTCGGGAAAGCTGAGGGAGGTCCATATAGAGAAGAGTTGTGATATGTATTTGGAGATATAAAAGTTTTTTTTTCTTTTTGTGTTATCAAAAACTTAATAAAAATGAATGGAAAAAAAAAAAAATAACACAACAGGATTTGGGGACTAAGATTGGTTCAAGCTAGTCAAGTCTCACAGCTTCCAAATGACTGGCAAAGTGATAAAATCTTTGCCTGGCAGGCTTCTAGGAAGGACACAGTGGCAGCTACTGCATGTCAAGGCAGGGGGTGCTTCAGGGGGTGGGAAATTTTTTTCAGTCCAAGGCTGCATGCCAATGGAAGGTGAGGACAGGTGCAGGAGTGGGCTCCTACCTTTGTACAGGAGGTTGCCTTTAGTCAGGGATTCTATGCACACCCCAAACACACAACTCTCCATCCTGCATCCAAAAGAAACAGAGACCATCATCCCAACCCCTGATGGATGCTAGAAGAACTCATAGCTCACTCAGCTACCTATTTTCCTGTAACTACTACGTGATGCATACTACCTGCTGGGAATCTGGGTCTGCAAGAGTAGCTCTCTGTGGGATGTAATCCATTGGTACAGTCAAGTCCAACATTCCTTATTTCCCTAGAGTGGGCACAGGCAGGGGGACATCCAGTCAGTGTAACTTCCTGTTTCACTGGTCTGGAGTTTCTACCCCTGCATATGACCTGGGAGATGGGTGTGGCCCTGGCTGACTCCATAAAAGAGTCGAGTCATGCAGCCATTTTCTCAGTTGTTCAGTTCGACTTGATTCTTGTTGTCTTGTTGCTGTTCTCCTGCAGCCATTTTGTTCTATAAATGTAATTTTGCTGTCCGCTGGCTCTCAGCCAGCAGCACATGAGTTCAGTCTCCCTATGAGATGAACTGCTGTTGGTGGCTGCTGTCACCATCTGCAGTGATCATGGAGCCCAAGAAAGTAAAATCTCTCACTGCCTCCATTTCTTCCCCTTCTATTTGCCAGGAGGTGATGGAACCAGTGGTGAAGCTCTCTTAGTATGAGCTAACTCCCTGAATGTTAGCCATTGAGTCACATTTTCAAGACCTGCCATAGGCCCAATTGCTGACAGCTAGGGCAGAGTCCTTCTGGGATGAAGACTAGTGTCTAGGTGGGATTGCTTTTTAATGAAGGCCAGTTTTGGAGGATACTTCTGGCTCCCCTATGCTGCTGCTGGCTTCAGGAATATATTTGGGCTTTATGTGTGTCCTGACCCTTGAATGGTTGCTCTTGCACTGAAAAAGCCAAAGGGGGCAGTGAATGACTCTGCAGAGGCTTCCCTCTGTTCTCTTTAATGTCACCTTAAAGGATATGCCCAGTGCAAAACAGTGTGGAAGGAACAGTCATAAGTTAACACAGGTCAAGTAATTATGCAAAGAAAGGTTACAACAACTAGAAAAGAAAGGAAAAGAAGACCTGCTCCAGTTCCTTCAGGGGTGCAAGGTTAACTCAAAGCTTGTTTAACTGAGACCTCCTGGTTATATTGGTTGGCGAGAAGTGGAAGACTTTGGATAGGGGCTGCCTGCCTGCAGAGTTCCATGATGATCACTCCACCCTGGGAGAAATGGCTGGATTAAGAGGAGGGGGGTTGCTACCACTCTTTTCAGGACTCCGCAACAGTGGCGGACTTTGGGCTCTCAGCAGCGCCCTGTGCAACGCTAAAATGTGGCACACACCACACCTCTTGTGCTCCATTCTACAGCATTGTGGTGGCTCCAACAGTACGGTGCTCAAGGTGACCATACTGGTTGTGCTACCCTGAAACCACCTCTGCGCCACCATTCCCATGATTCCCATGATCCTTTCATGAAACAAGGGTCTCTCACCCTTGTTTCAGAGCCAGTGTGGTGTAGTGGTTAAGAGCGGTAGTCACGTAATCTGGGGAACCGGGTTCGATTCCCCGCTCCTCCACATGCAGCTGCTGGGTGACCTTGGGCCAGTCACACTTCTCTGAAGTCTCTCAGCCCCACTCACCTCACAGAGTGTTTGTTGTGGGGGAGGAAGGGAAAGGAAATTGTTAGCCGCTTTGAGACTCCTGAAGGGGAGTGAAAGGCGGGATATCAAATCCAAACTCTTCTTCTTCTTCTTCACCCCTGCACTTCTGTTGAAAAAGCAAGCCCTTTTGAACTGCTTCGTTTGGGGTCATCCTGGCTTGGCTGCCTTGGCTACCCCCACTTGGGATGCTGCCTCCGGCCACTTGCTAAGCTTGACTGGGGTGGTAGGGCAGCACTCCCTGTTTTCATTGCCATCACTGCCTTCCCAGCTTTTCACCACAGACTGTGGTCTGGTTCTCAAGTAAGTAGGAAGTCGAGCCCCTCACATGTGGGAAGCAAGTGCATGAAATCTCCCCTTGCAGTGAGATGCATGTCTCTTAGCTGCACATCTGGCTCCAAGAAGGTAGAACGTCCTCCCTGCAGAAGTGAGCAGCTTCTGCCGGTTGCTCTGAAGATATACCTCTTTACCTTTGAAAGCTGAAGAATTGGTTTTGGTGTCCTCCCCTGCAATGTGCTTTCTGCATTACTGATTTGGGTGTCATGGGTGGCGTTGTTTAACTGTTTTAATTTTTGTTTTTATATGCTGTAACCTCTTGGGACTTTTTGGTGTGCAGCAAGTTAAAAACCTCAAATAAGAATAGCAACAGCTCACATGTATCTCTACAGGGAGACGCATATTCCAGCTCCCATTGTAGAACAGGATGCATGGTCACGCTTAGAAGGCTGGAAACTGCTCATTTCCTGGGGAGTCAAATAGGTTAATAACAGCAAGGAGCTGCTGGAGAAGTACCTTGCAGCCAGGCTTACAGAGCCCCAAACAGCCTTCCAGCCAGATATTTTCTCCTTAAGAAATGTGTTTGTGTGTGCTTCTAGCCACAAAACAGCCCTCAATGCAGCAGTTGCTTGGGTCACCAAATTTCCTGTTTTCTGCTTAAAAGGCCAAACCATTAGCGAGGCCTTATGGTTGTTTGCCTGACATTTGCAGTAATTGATAAGGTCTTACATTCCACATAAATTTCATAAAAGCCTTACTTAGAAATTATAATGGGCGGTGGCAGGGTGTGCGTGTGTGCAACCATGAAGCAGCAACAAATCAGGAAGCAATTTGGAAGTGGGGGAAAGACCATTTGGGAACTATTCGCTGTTCAGTAGTGCTGCAGGCTTATATTTTGGATGTTTATCACCACCACCATAGAAGCGTGAGGAGATTGTAATGGGAAACAGCTTACTCTTCAGGCGTTTCTTTAGGTCAGATGCTCAGGCACAGTGTGGCAAACATAAAGATTCTCATTTTCTCCAAAGCTGCATATAGGTTCACCAGAGCCTTTAGCGAAACAAGAAAGGTTAATCTTATGCAGATGGAGAGAATGGAAGAGGGAAGCCATCAAACCTTTTCAAAACAATATAAATGGAAATGTGAATTTAGTTGCCACACACAGCACTAGGAAACCCACTGAACTTAAAACTGCTGTGTTGGCTTATTGGGATTGAACAGAACTGAGCTGGTGGCTATTTCACAGAACCAACTTTATTGGTAATCGACTCACTTTTTTAAACACACTATTAAGAAAACAAGGCAAAGGGATTTCTAATACGCCCTGTTTCTCATCAGATGCCCATAGGAAGCCCAAAAGCAGGAGATGACAGCCCTCTCTCAATGTTATTCTCCAGCAACTGGTATTTCAAAGGCATGCTGCCTCAGAACCGAGCAATCCTAAATAAAAGTCATTGGCATACATAATGCTTGTGAATTTGTCTAATCCCCATCTAAGCTGTTTAAGGGAGTGGTCATTATGACACTATGTGCTATTGCTACACTTCTGCCTTTCCTGAATCTTTAGTCTGCCCCACCAAATAGCTTATTGTTTAAAATAGTTTAAAGGGCCTAGGTACAAATCCTTATACAGTGGTACCTCGGGTTAAGTACTTAATTCGTTCCGGAGGTCTGTTCTTAACCTAAAACTGTTCTTAACCTGAAGCACCACTTTAGCTAATGGGGCCTCCCGCTGCTGCCGTGCCACCAGAGCACAATTTCTGTTCTCATCCTGAAGCAAAGTTCTTAACCTGAAGCACTATTTTTGGGTTAGCGGAGTCTGTAACCTGAAGCGTATGTAACCTGAAGCATATGTAACCCGAGGTACCACTGTATTGCTGCTTTAAATTTTAACATTGAATGAGCAGAAGAAGAGGGCTATGGACCTTGGGCCATTGCACTGAAAGTACAAAAGCAAATGTACATATTACCCATGTTTACACTCTTCAATAGCTATCCTATGCAACATTTAAAGCCATCCGTCTGCAGTAGTGGCAGGCAACCTCAGGTTCAGGGGCCCTATGTGCCCCTCCATGCCTCTCTGTCTAACCCTCCATAGACCACACCCTCTACACCAGGCCACACCTTCCTTGACTGCTTTTGCCTGGCTTATTTGGAAGGAGATATATATGGGTGTGTGTGTGTAAATCTATCACTTTTGCCTGGCACAAAGGTCAGATTCAAATCTACTGCTCTGTCCACTTTTGCACACGGCCCCACGCCCTACTAGTATGTGGCCCCCATAAGGTTCCCCAAGAGGGAATTTGGCCCTCAGGCTCAGAAATATTCACTGATCTTAATTTGTGGAATATAAAGGAACTCTCTGTCTTCCAGCCCCCAAAGCTTCTAACAATGTGACTCCTCATGGTTCCTTCAGTTCAAAAATGTCATTTTGCAGTAAAATCAAATGTAACAACACCAGCTTCATATTTTGTACTATTTTCCTTTGTAAGCACCCCATATTGAGTAATAGGAATGCAGAGAAATAAAATAAGCCTTACATCTATTCAAGCAATCAATGTGTGTTCAGGGCAACAAATTGGAAAATACGAGCATTCGAATCTGTAAAGAACGGATAAGCCGGGTTTGGCAAACAGCAAAATCAGCTGAATAATGTGAAACTGTTGAACTGAGGGGTGGGAATGAGAGAGGGAAGGCAGAAGAAAACATGCTTTATGGCTGAGTTTATAAAATGTTCATATTTGTGATAAGTGGAATAAAAATGCAATGCATAAGAATTTAGGAATGCAGCAGAGTCTTATTCAGAGCAGATCCATCAACAAATTTAAGTTCGCCATGTAATTTAGTCAGATGCAGCCCATATACATGTATATGGACACATTTTTCCAACAACAAAAGTGGTGGTGAGGAGAATATGTCTCCAGGAAAGTGAAAATCTAAAACCTGGCCCTTCTAATTCTGCATCTATGCTAAACCATTCAGTGACAGATATTGCCAGTGCTCTGCCAATTAATTTTTAGATCGTGAAATCCATGTACACCCAGAAAACTTTCAAATCACTGAGACTTTTTCATTTTTGTGACAATGTGGTTATTGAATGACTCTGTCCTTCTATAGATGGATACACCTTGTTAATAGTGGGAGAGAAACACAAAACAGCAGATTAGAGAGTGGTAATCCCTCAATATATTGCACACAATTTTGTAAGGCTGCATTTGGCTGCTGTGGCAGGGCAGCATCCAAGTGAAACAGTATCCTCTCATTGAGTTATTTTGTTTAGGATATTTATAACCCACCCTACCTCAGATGGTCCCAGCAGGGCAGGAATGTATGCATCATTAAACCAACAAGAGCAACAGCTTTCAAATCCAACACCCATAAAAAATATTTTTAAAACAGTGGTTAAAACAGTTGACACCAGCACTTGTGGAAGAAGGACTTCTTAAAGCTGTCAAAATTGAGCAGCTCTCAACAATAAACCTCATAGCTGTAGGGCAGCAGAGCAAATTCTCCAGTGCAGAACCCAGACATGAAGCAACGTAATATGAAAGAACTAGAATGATGGGAACATCAAAGATTGTTGGGTAGCACTTGGTTTCCCTGCCTTTCACAAATACTCTTAAGACTTCAATTTCCATCCTCAGGTTGTTGAAAGTTTGCATTAATCTACCTTCCGAGATAGGGTTAAGAACTGTCAAGGACTTGGCACAATTGCAGTGCAATATGACTGCTTCATACAATTGCTGCAGTCGTGCTTTCAGAAAACACTTCATTTATGATGGATTCTCTGCTCAAAATCTCACCTCTGCCAGCAGATAGAAGCTTATCTTTTCTTTTTTAGGTGACATAGGCTTTGATATTTTCCTTGTTTCTCAATTTTAATGTGCTGTTCTTATCAAGCAAGCACATAACCATTGATTTGATTCCGCGTGTTCAGGCACTGCAACATGACACTCCAAGAACAAATATCCTGATCTAATTGTATTTGGCATATTATTTGTGGATGCCAGAACCTCATGGCTCTTCTCCCTGCTGACAGGATAACTACGGAGCTTGATTGTTCATTACCATAAAAAAACAGATGGTGTTTTCGCCTCTGCTTGAAGCATCACAAGTAGCTTTCCTTTGTAGATGATTTGGAATTGACCCCCACAGTAAGTTGTTCCTACATGCTTCTCTCTCTCTCTCTCTCTCTCTCTCTCTCTCTCTCTCTCTCTCCACACACACACACACACACAGAGAGAGAGAGAGAGAGAGAGAGAGAGAGAGAGATCTAACCTAGCACCATGGAACAGAAGCCTACTCTTTTAGAAGGGAACACACATCTCAAGAGAAGTTGCACTAACTAACAACTGAGGCAGCACGCACATTATACATTTAATGCAGTGTGATACCACTTTAAACAGTACAGTTGTACCTTAGATCCCTAACACCTTGCGAGTCGAACATTTTGGCTCCTGAACACCTCAAACCAGGAAGTGAGTGTTCTGGTTTGTGAACGTTATTTAGAACCCGAACATCCGACACAGCTTCTCCGGCTTCTGATTGGCTGCAGGAGCTTCCTGCAGCCAATCGGAAGCCACACCTTGGTTTCCGAATGTTTTGGAAGTCGAACAAACTTCCAGAACGGATTCCGTTTGACTTCCGAGGTACGACTGTAATGCCTTTCCCCCAAGGAATCTGGGGAACTGCAGTTTGCTAAGGGTGTTATTGTTAGGAGACCCCAGAGTGGTTTGACAGTAAACCTCTCTTCCCAGGGAACTCTGGATATTGTAGCTCTGTAGGTCTCCTAAACATCTCCCTGGCAGGTCCTCTGGACAGGCCTGGGCTACTTTTAGCTTTTGAAGGCCCTGGACAGAATAAAAACTAAAATGACAACACTAAAAACAAAACAAGGCACCAAAAATAGAGGGAGACATGATTTGAATGTGTGTGTGTCTAACAAATGCTTTTTTATCCATTTCTAGTTGACAGAGTGTGTCACATTTTGGTCTGATGAGTGTAAAAACAATTGTGAAGCTTATGAAATGCTGGAAAATTAACAAGTGTCCAGCTCCATCCTCAACATTCTATCTGCTCCAACCCTGACCTCTTTGGAAAATCTGAAAAGAGACCGAGGGCTTACCTACACTTCCACTTGCGCTGTGCATTCTAGGCACATGTCTGTATGGAAAATGCAACCTGAAGACAAAAATGTATCGAGGTGTTACTGATCTAACACAGAGCCCTTCCTGTCTCTGTTCCTTCCCCCTCCCTCCTTCTTGTTAAGTATTTTGATGGTGTGAGAACAGTCTTAGATGTATTGAGAATGTCAGGAGGAGGTAAAGCCCCTCCACACAGCTGCCTCATCAGTTGTGGAGGATAATGCTGAGGAGCTTCTTTGATGTTGGACATTGTTTTGAGAAAGTGAGGCATTGGGAGGGGGTGGCTAATGGATGATCTGCACGTAGCCAGTCTTGGAAGCTACACAGGCTATCCATAAAATCAGACGGTTTGGGCAGAGTTTCTTTGAACCTTGTGCAGGGACTGATCAGCCACAGGGCTGCGCAAACTAAGGCTACCTGCAGGAGTCACTTCGCCGCTGCTTGAGGGCTTCCAAGTGGCAGACTGAAGTGCTTGCATGGTATGTATACCTTGCTTGTTGCTGTAGAATGAAAGCTTTGATCTTCTCACTCCCTTGTGTCTTTTGTATCGCTTCTGAATCTCATTTTAAAAGAACCACCTTGGCTTTGGCAAGACAATGTCCAAGCGGTTTTGTCTTTGCCCTGCCACTCCCCCCCCCCCCGGAAAACCCGCTGTTAAATGGGAAGAAATAGAAATCCCTGAAAAACCCAATTGCTATTTGCTCTAATTCAGCACCAAACCACAGGTTTCCCTAGGGGAAAGCGGTGAGGCAAACGGAAGCATGAATGTGCCCCTGTAAGTGCATTTGGCTGAATGCACTTAAAAGGTTCCTTGCAACTGAGAATCCCCAATAAGGCAGGTTTGCTGGTTGCAGGGATGCCATCATGTGCTTGCAAGCCCTCTTTAGGCCAGCTCAATGGGTCCAGTTGCCATACCCAGGGGCGGAGCTACCTGCCCCGGCACCCCGAGTGGTGTGGGGGCGGGGCTAGCTGCCTGTACGGCGAGCGTCCCTAGCCACCTGCCACCCAAACAGCGAGCGTCCCTAGCCCCCTGCGTGGTGAGTGTGGGGAGGGCGCTGCTTGCCACCCACGCAGCGAGCTTCCCTAGCCGCCTGCCACCCGCATGGCGAGCGTCGGGAGGGGTGCCTCTAGCTGCCCGCAGCAGCATTGTCCCTAGTGGCCTGCCACCCACGCAGTGAGCGTCTGGGGCGCCGCTCGTGCAGCAAGTGGGGGTGTGTGTGTGGCGTGGCGATGTCACCCGCCCTCATGGCTAACACCCGGTGCGCACCGCACCACCCACACTCGCCTTCCTCCGCTGGTGGCCATACCTGCTGCCTGCCCGCTGCCTTCCGTTTAAGTCTCCATGCATTCTGTAGAACATTTGAATATAGTCAGAGCCCAGACTGGGGTGTGCTATGGGCAGTAAGGGCAAATGAAGCTATATTGATCTTCCCACATCATCCTGCCTCACCACAACAAGAGCTAATTATGCCTAATTTTAAAATAAATAAATGACACCTACATTGTCACCATACACGCTGCAAGGAATCTGTATACAGTGGTACCTCTGGTTACGTACTTAATTCGTTCCGGAGGTCCGTTCTTAACCTGAAACTGTTCTTAACCTGAATCACCACTTTATCTAATGGAGCCTCCTGCTGCTGCCGCGCCGCCAGAGCACGATTTCTGTTCTCACCCTGAAGCAAAGTTCTTAACCCGAAGTACTATTTCTGGGTTAGCAGAGTCTGTAACTTGAAGCATATGTAACCTGAAGCATATGTAACCCGAGGTACCACTGCATATTGTTGTATGTGAGTTATTATGATTCTGTAAACCATTCTCCTCAGCAGAAGGAAATAATATCTAGGTCAGAGATCTCATTATTTCCTTCTGCTGAAACCCTGCGACTGTTTTGTGTGGCGATTTTATGTTTTATTTTTGTATTTTAACTTGTGGCGCCATTTGCCAAAGGGCAAAATATAAATAATTTAAATAAATAAATAGATGCCTTTTGGGGAGCGTGAAGCAGTGGAAAAGCAAGAGTATGATGGATGAGAACAGGCACAGATTTCCCCCACTTAAAATAATAATAATAACCTGCCCTGACTCTAAGAAAATATTGATTGAAAACAAACTGGTTTTTTTTTTAAAAAAAACAGTGTATGGTGGACTGGCATTATATGCAGCAGAGTAATATTTCCAAGATGTCTAGTTTGATTTCCCATTACTTACTTATTAGGCAGGTTGCACTCCTGGGACAAGCAGGCTTATTTACAGGAGCACATTGTAAAGTTTATCAAAATCCCATGGTTCAAGTAAGACTGAACTGGAATGTTTATTTTATTTTATGGAATTAATAAGCAGCAATGGCGCAAGTTCAAGGACTGCAGCTGTTATGGCTCAGCTTCTTTGTGGCAAGACTCCCAACAGCACCAGGACTAGCTGTTAATAATATGAGAAAGGCCAGAAGCTGGTCTGAGGGGGCACTCAGTAAAGTAGTGTCGTCTATTAATGGTCCTGGTGGGTTTACCTGGCTGCTTCAACAGTGCTGTAACAGTGGTGAGTGTCTGGATCTTGCCACACATTCAATTTCTCACTGTGCCCAAAAGAATTTCACACTGGCATCGAATTTTAGTCTCACACAAGGCGCCATATTATGAAAGATTACCAAAGTCTGCCCCTGCCAAGAGCAAGACTAGGTCCTGTACTAGATCTAGTTGCTTGGCACTACTTGGCCAGGCTAGGAAATAACAGGGGGCAGGGCTGGTATCAGCAGGGCTGACACTGGCCCTGTATAAGCTAAGAAGAAATCTCCTGTCCTTTCCTTCCAACATAACTGGATCTCTGCTGTCAGGAGTGCCTCTACAATACAGTGGTGGTACCTTTCCCCCAGTGTCAATTCCTATCATTGTCTCCTCAGTGCCTAATACTATATCACACATTAATTCTCATCTGTGCTATACATTTATGGTACAGCACCACTTGAAACAGGCATGGCTTCCCCCAGAGAATCCTGGGAACTCTAGTTTATTCAGGGTTGTCCCATTCACCTCATAGAGCTACAGTTCCCAGAGTGCTTTAACTATCAATCCCTGCACAGTTCTGTGAGGGGGATAGAAGTCTCCTAGCAACTCTCGGGAATCTTAATAAATTAGTTTCCAAGATTCTTTAGGGAAGCCATAACTGTTTAAGGTGGCATAAACCTGTTTAAACATATACGGTAATCCTGCTTAAACATATAGACCAGATGGGGCCTTAGTTTCACATGACACCACAGCCTTCAATGCTAACTAAATAGATGATCAACAACAATCTCATTTAAGCTTCTACACTTATTCAAATATTTCACGAAAAAGCTGGTGCTCAGTGGTTTGGAGGCATGTGCTGCTAGATATCATTTACGCTTCCTACCTTTGATCTTTGTCTTCAACATCGTGAAGCAATAGGGCTGAGACTAAATAACTTAGGTAGGAATCCATATTTTTTTTAATTACATAGGAAAGCCTCACAGCACCATATTACGGTCCGAATAACAAGATGCTTTAACACATGCTCCTCTCAGCCAATAGTTAATTAATTACTCAGTTTATTGACTGCTCCCAATCAGTACTGGTGCAAATTTACTGTTTTATGCTTTGTGTTCTGTTTCCAGATTTGTCTCTCCTTTGTGAAATTGCTTCTTGCTCTTCTAGCTGGAAGCTACGTACGACAGCTGTTGGGCATCAACAAACTCAAGCTCAAGCGCTTGGCAGCTCCTGGGAGAATGTAGGACCAGAGAAACCCAGTCTCTTGATCCTATTGGCTCCAAATCCTCATTTTTTTCCTACCCTGTGCATGCGTTAGAAACATGCAGACAGGGTCCCATGGAAGATGGGGCTTTGGTTCAAATAAAAATGTCACCTTACATATTAGCCCTGAAGAATTTAGTGCAAATTTTAGACATGAACACTAGGAAAACCATTTGCAGAACCTTAGCACAGCTAAAACCAAACATCAGTATACTTAGGGTGAGCATATAGATCACTTGATTTCTCATCATTTTGGACAGGGCTGGCCCTACTATCAGGCAGAGTGAAGCAACATCACAGGCAACAGATGCTGAGGGGCTGAAAGCAGACAAGACTATGTGAGGCATGTAGCCTGGGCTGTGCTTTCTAAGCCACTCTGTTTCCCTCAGGTGTGGAGGACTCTGCCCCATCACCAATTCTGAAGTCATTTGTCTATCTGGTCATCTTCTGAACAAGGAATGTGAGAAGCTCAAACTTGTCCTGGTCTTTGATGAAACACAGCTGAGTATGTGAACTACAGTATTGAAAAGCATTACGTTTTAGTTGCTCTGATGTCTGATCTCCAGTGGCTGATTCACACACATGGAAGGCATCAAGTGAGCAAAATTCAGCTGTGAAGCAACCCTCAGCAGTACATCATTAAATTAGAAAAAGCAATCCAGTATGTCTTATGTTAGCATTGCATTGTCTCGTCTTCCCAAATAAGACAAAATGCCTTTGTCTTGAGAACCCATGACTATTAATCATTTTGGATTTGCAGGATCAAATATCTGGATCCAGCTTTGTGCGGTTGCTTGCCATCTCCCCCTTTTTAAAACCTTGAGGAACAAAGCAGAGAGATGAAGACATTCAGGTCTGACCTTTAATGCTGTGAGCCTTGGCATATGGTTCATTTAAAGTAAGAGTGGTGGTACGTATCTAAAAAGTCAGCCCTGGGTAGACCAGGCCATCTGCCAGTGGCTTTTAGGTAAATCAATTATCAAAAAGAGAAAAATGCGCAGCAGAGTGCTTTCCCTCCACTTGTAGTGCTCTGCTTTTATCTTCTGTGTTTTCAGCTTATGGTTGAGTGGAGAGGAGGCATTTTCCACACTCAAGCAATGGCCTTGAGATCTAATTAACTTGCTGGCAATAATAACCAGCAGTCTGTTCTCCCCCTCCCTCCCCCCCCCCCCCGCCCCGCTGCTGCCTGACAACATGATTCAGTTGCATCAATTTGCTCCCAACAATTTTCAAGGCCATGAATCTCAGTTGAAATCGACTGCAGCCAGTTTGATCTCTCCGCTGAGTTTGTTATGTTCAACAGATAGTGATTGGAAAAACAAGCATGCCCCCTTCATGGCTCACCTTGTGATGGGACACCTACTTCCACCTTGCCATAGCATGGTGTGTGTGTTTCTGGGTTTTTCCCCCAGCTGGAACTCACTGGAACTCAGTTCCAGCACCTCACAAATGGGCACCACTGCCATTCTAAGAGAAGTAGCATTGATTCACTACAGAGCGAAAGACAGACACAGACTCCTTGTAACTTCATGCTTTCATAAAAAGTGGGAGGTGTTCACGGTGAGTTCTGGCACCTCTTTTTTATCAAAAAATAGCACTGTCGGTGTATCACAGTCATCTCCCATCTTTATAGAATAATGACCAGGGATAATGGGTTGGCATCCATCAACATCTGGAGAGCTACAGGCTCCCCATACCCCATTTTAAGAGCATGAAAGCATATGGCACAAGAGCTTTGGCAGAGGAATGTGAAAACAGCACACAGAAACAGAAAAGGTTATAAAGTGGAATAGCAGGTTGTCATGGACCAGCTTTCTGCATGTGCAAGATAGCAATTCGCTAGATAAATTATGCCAGCAGGTAAGAGCTCATTACAGGCAGGTAGGCTCTGCAGCATGGCATATGGCTTATCAATTTCATAGCATCCATCTCTTTAGTAGAACAAATGCTACTTTCACGGCTTCAGCATAATGGTCCATGAGAATGCACTCCACAAGAAATGAAGACATTTCAGTGAATTGCGGTTTATTGGTTCTCCCTCCCAAATTTAAATGAGGACCATGACATAACATGGGGATCCTTACCCTGGCATTCCTGGAAAGGGGGCAGGAAGGGCACAAGAGAAGTCAACTTAAATTAGGCATCTTGACCCTTGTCATGCACAATAGACTACCCAAATGGATTGCCAGCTGCTGCCACCTCCTGAATTTATTTTATTTTTATGCCATTTTATATCCTGCCTTTCTGGTGCCTATGCTGACAGCATTTAAAGCCAGCCATAAACTATTGTGCAATTACAAAAAGGCAATATAATAAAAAAGGACAGTGCAGCCTAATAAAACAAACGCATCAGATAAAAAACTATCTAACCCATAAAATACAGTGGTACCTCGGGTTACAAACTTAATTCATTCCAGAGGTCCGTTCTTAACCTGAAACCGTTCTGAACCTGAGGCGCGCTTTCGCTAATGGGGCCTTCTGCTGCGCCACCGGTGAGTGATTTTCATTCTCATCCTAGGGCAAAGTTCTCAACCTGACGTACTACTTCTGGTTTAGTGGAGTTTGTTAATCCAAAGTGTTTGTAATCTGAAGCGTTTGTAACCTGAGGTAGCACTGTAAATGTCTGGGTACAGAGAACATTTTCACCTCACAGCAAAACACCATAAGAGAGAGGGGCACCTTAGCATCCCATGGTGTAAAGGTAAAGGTAAAGGTAAAGGGACCCCTGACCATTAGGTCCAGTCGCGGACGACTCTGGGGTTGTGGCACTCATCTCACTTTATTGGCCTAGGGAGCCGGCGTACAGCTTTCGGGTCATGTGGCCAGCATGACAAAGATGCTTCTGGCGAACCAGAGCAGCGCACGGAAACGCCTTTTACCTTCCCGCCGGAGTGGTACCTATTTATCTACTTGCACTTCATGCTTTCAAACTGCTAAGTTGGCAGGAGCAGGGACCGAGCAACGGGAGCTCACCCTGTCACTGGGATTTGAACCACTGACCTTCTGATTGATAAGCCCTAAGCTCTGTGGTTTAACCCACAGCACCACCCACATCCCCATCCCATGGTGTAGAGTCCCACAAACTAGGGACAGCCACAGAGAAGGCCCTTTCTTCAGCGTTCATCAGTCAAACCATAGATGGAACATACAGAAGGGTCCTTCAGATCTTAGGGTATAACTAGCATGGTATCCTGACCCTTGTTTTAATTGTGGAAATTTAAAGTTGAAATACCATAGAATCATAGAATCATAGAGTTGGAATAGACCACAAGGGCCATCGAGTCCAACCCCCTGCCAAGCAGGAAACACCATCAGAGCACTCCTGACATCTGGTTGTCAAGCCTCTGCTTAAAGACCTCCAAAGAAGGAGACTCCACCACACTCCTTGGCAGCAAATTCCACTGTCGAACAGCTCTTACTCTTAGAACAGTTCTTCCTAATGTTTAGGTGGAATCTTCTTTCTTGTAGTTTGGATCCATTGCTCCGGGTCCGCTTCTCCGTTTTTCCAAAAATCCCTACAAATGGGACAAGAAAGATAGACAAGCAAAGGCAACAGTAGGCTTACTATTGGAAGGTAGATAACTATTCCACATAAGAAATAAGGCCACATATCTGGGAAAGAGGCCTGAGTGGCTTTCTTTATTTCCCCTTTGCCTTCCTTCCTTGCTTGCTTCTGTCTGTAACATCTAATGGCTGATCCTCTTGAGTAAAGCAACCTTGTTAAACCTTACAGCTGTGTGTGCCTTCCTTGGACTAAGATGGAGAACCTGCCGGGCCTGGAGATTTGCCTGGTTGCATGCTCTGAATGGCACCTTCGATTTCCTGTGAAGTTATTTTAGAGTTCAAGATTACTCTTTTATCTTGAGTAATTTTTGATAATCCATTTATCTTTAAGAATTGGTCTATCTCAAATTGTTTCTGAGGCCCCTGTGCATACAGTTCTTTAAAATATCTATGGAAACACTTCCTAATTTCTTCTGGTTTCTGAACCATTCTTCCTTCAATCTCTAGATTTGTAACTGTATTTAACTTTTGTCTTTTTTTCAGCTGCCAAGCTAGCAGCTTTCCACATTTATTTGCTGATTCAAATGATCTTTGTTTCATCTGTTTAATTTTCCATTCGATTTCTTGATTTATCAATTTAGAATATTAAGCTTGATGGAATTTGATTTCTCTCAGCACTTCTTTTGACTTTGGGTTGGTTCTCAATTTTTTCTCTCCCTGATGAATCTTCTCCATTATTTTGTCTTTCTTTCCATTCCAGAGCTTTTTCTTGATTGAATTTTGTTGTATAAGAAACCCTCTCATGACCGCTTTGCTAGCGTCCCAAATCGTTCTTTTTTCTACTGAAGTGTTCAAGTTTATCTCAAAGTAGTCCTTTAAAGTTTTTTGGGCCTTTTTCACGATCTCTTGATCTCTTAAAAGGGTGTCATTCATCCTCCATCTGAAGGAACCGGTTTGAGTAAGTCTGAATTCTAATTTCAAGGCGTTGTGGTCGGAGCATGTTTTTGGGCAGATTTCCACCTTTCTGGTCTTGGGTGCCAGCCCTCTAGACGTCCAAATTTGGTCGATCCGTGTCCAGGACAGGTGGGCCTCAGAGAAGAAAGTTCCTTCTTTACCTAGGGGGTTCTTTGTCCTCCATATGTCAATCAAATCCAAGTTGTCAGTCAGTTCAAAAAAGGTTTTCGGCAGTCTGCCATCCGATGTTAAGTTTTGATTTTGGGACTTGTCCATATGTGTAGACACCACTCCATTCATGTCTCCCATCATTATGATGTTGTTATAGTCCATATAATCCAGCATAGTCTCATGCAGCTTCTTGAAAAATTCTGATTTCCCGTCGTTTGGCGCATATATTCCTAATATCAAATTTTTTTCTCCTTGTGTCTGAATTTCAATCGCCAGAATTCTTCCTTGTTCATCTTTAAATACAAATTTTGGTGCCAGGCTCTCCTTGGCATATATCACCACGCCTCTTTTCTTGACCTTGTCTGATGAGATAAATTCTTGGCCTAGTCTTTTGTTGACTAGAACCTTCCTGTGGAGCCTGGTCACATGAGTTTCTTGTAGGCAAATAATGTCCAATTGTTCTTTCTTCAGTATGTGAAATATTTTCCTTCTTTTTTCCGGGGAATTTCCACCGTTTATATTCCAACTAAGTAGCTGCAGAGACATCCTGTACTATTTTGTTGCACCTAGAGTGGTGTTTCTTCTTTATCCTCTGGTTCCGAGGGTGCAGGGCCTGGTCCGCCTCCAGGCGGTATCTCAGATTGTGGTAGAGGCCAATGTGCTGCTGCTTCTTTTTGAAGATCTTCTCCGTGCTCATGCAGGAACTTTTGTGAGTCCTCTGGTGTTCTTATTTTTACCTTCTTCTGCTTGTAAGTAAAAGATATTCCTTGCGGGAACTCCCACCTATAACGGATTGTGTTGAGTCTCAACAATCTCGCCAATTCTGAATAGGTGGTTCTCAAGTCCAATAACTGTTTTGGTATGTCTCTGTAAATTTGCACCCTTTTGTCCTGTATCTCCAATGAGTTTGCAAAATGTAGGCCTAATATTTTGTCTCTCTCTTCCCTTGATCTCAAAATTATCAAACAATCTCTGGCTCTGTCCTTCCTTACCAGTCTTCCCAGTCGAAAAGCTGAAACAATTTTAAAATCGCTTTCTTCCTTTATGTTCCAGAATTTTGAAAATTCTGTTGTCAAAAATCCAATCAAATCTTCTTGTTCAATTTCTGGAATTGCTCTTAATCTGAGGTTATTCTCACGATTTTTCAATTCCACCATAGAAAGATAGGCTTGTTGTTCACCAATTTGTTTGTGCAAAGGCCTGACTTCTCCTTTAACTTCCTCAACCTCTTTTTTAGCTGCCGTTGCAATTTGAATAGCTTCCCCAGCTAGATTACGATTTTCCGCTGTAGCTCCTTGCAATTTTTCAATTGCTTGTGTGTGCTGGGAAACCTGGTCAGTCAATTTCTGGATTGAGGATGTAGCTTGATCAATTTTTAATGATTGGTTGTCAGCCTTTTGATTTAAAGCTGCCAATTGCTCCAGGATCTGTTTCAGAACTCCCTCAGATCCTCCTGCTGCCATATCTTCCTCTGCAGAGTTTTTAGGCTTTTCGGCTTCTGCCTTTGGTACGCCCAGCACAGCTGGGACCGAAGATCTACGTCCCTGAGTCAGAGTTGTTTGTACGAGCTGTGCCTGTTTTTTTTCTTTTTCCTTCTCTTTGGCTTCCTTAGCTTTAGCTGCTCTTGTTTTTCCTGAACCACTCATCAGTCAATGTTCAAGGTCAAATTTTTATTGTCCCATGGGAAAGACAGGTCCAATTTAAAAACAATCCAGTAAGAGAGAGTAAACATAAAAAGCTGTTCCCAGGCCTTTATATTCCCAAAGTCCTCTAGGGGGAGTGCCACCAAAATTCAGAGAGAAGAAGGTAACTTTTCCGCCATTAAAGTCCCTGTTATGTTAAGAACGCACAATAGTCCCAGAAAAGATAATAGAAAAAAATCCTGCAGAGTGCTTTGGACTTTTAACAAAGTTTCAGTAAGGTGCCTGCCACTTGTATCCAATCCAACTTGTTTAAGCTCAAAAGTATCACTTTCATAAAAGTTTGTAACAGTTCCGCAGTTAAAACAGTTTCCCCTCCGGCAGCCCAGCAATTTAGAAATTGACTTTCAATAGCCCTTAACCGAGGGGGGTCTCTCCAAATTTCTTTTAAAAGTTTACTCACAAGTAGGTCTATCTTTCCTCTTCCGCAATCACTTCTAAAAGTGCATGAAAGGCTCTCTTTAACGCTTCCCTTTTCAACTGCTTTCCGCTTGACAGATCCTTTGCTTTGATCTTGTAAGCAGTACCGGAAGGCGGACTTCCTTTTTATCGTCTCCCGGTTTCAGCCAATTTAAAAGCAATTTATTCCCCGGATTTAATGTCCTTACTCACGGGTTTGTTGTCTCAGCCAGATCTTTTAAGGAAGAAAGGTCGGCGCTCATCTGTGACAGCCGCGCGGCTTCGCTTCCGCAGAAAGAGCGATGAACTCACAGCACCGCTACCCCTCCTTCACTCCGGAGCCCCTTACGGGGTCCCTTCCGCGATTTCGGGGTCGCTCCAGGTGCCCGCCGAGTCCCCCGGCCACGGGCTCACTCTACCCGTGGTTTTTCTTAGTGGGTCGCCGCTGTGCCGTAGCGAAACGACCCTTTCCTGCGGAGCCCCTCTTCAGAGGTCGAAGAGGACCGCCATCACCGTTTCGCGCCGCCTCCGGAAGTCTTACCTCCAAATACTATAAGACTTTGAAAGACTACTTGATACAACCTGGTATGCAACCAGATCATGGATGGGAAGAGGGCACCAGAAACGTGGAAAGAAGCTTTCATCACATTGATACCTAAGACAGAATCTGAAAAGACCCAGCTAAAGAACTACCGTCCCATCTCACTCCTGAATGTGGATTACAAAATATTTGCAGACATTTTGGCAAGTAGACTTAAAAAGGTTTTAAATGAAGTAATTCACAAGGACCAAGCAGGCTTTCTCCCTGGTAGACATTTATATGAAAACACCAGAAACATCATTGACATCTTAGAACTCTTGCAAACCAACAGGAACACAAGGGCGGTGTTAATTTTTATTGATGCGGAGAAAGCATTTGACAATATATCTTGGATGTTTATGAAGAAAAACTTAGAAGGGATGGGAGTGGGACGGGGGTTCGAAAATGGAATAGAAGCAATTTATTCAGAACAGAAAGCTAAATTAATAGTGAACAATGTGGTGACGGAGGAATTCAAAATTGAAAAAGGGACACGACAAGGGTGCCCTCTATCCCCTCTTTTATTTATATCAGTCCTGGAGGTGCTATTGAACATGATTAGGGAGGACCGGTTGGTACAAGGGATAGAGGTCGGAGTGAAACAATATAAATTGAAAGCCTTTGCAGATGACTTAGTTTTAACATTACAGGAGCCAGAACCCAGTACAAAAAGAGTTCTAGAACTTATAGCAGAGTTTGGTCGGGTGGCGGGATTTAAGTTGAACAAACAAAAGACTAAGGTTCTGACCAAGAATTTGACATCTACAGAAACAGAGGGGTTCCAGAGAGAAACAGAATTAAATGTGGTTAAAAAAGTGAAATACCTAGGGATTTACTTGTCTTCCAAAAACTTGAATTTATTTAGAGATAACTATGAAAAATGTTGGTTGGAAATCAAAAAGGATTTAGAAATTTGGTCAAGACTGAAACTTTCCTTGTTAGGTAGAATTGCAGCTATAAAGATGAATGTATTGCCGAAAATGTTATTTTTGTTCCAAACCCTACAGATCGTGGACAGAGTGGAATGTTTCGGAAAATGGCAGAAGGAAATATCTAAGTTTGTCTGGCAGGGCAAAAAGCCTCGAATAAAGTTTAAAATACTAACTGACTCGAAAGCAAGAGGAGGGTTTGCCCTGCCGGACTTGAGGTTATATTATGAAGCTGCAGCCTTCTGCTGGTTGAAGGATTGGTTCTTGCTAGAAAACACTGATGTCCTAGATCTGGAAGGTTTTGATAATGCTTTTGGTTGGCATGCATATTTATGGTATGACAAGGTTAAAGTTCACAAATTGTTCAAAAACCATATTGTCAGAAAAGCAATTTTTGCAGTCTGGATGAAATATAAAGACTTATTAGAGAGTAAAACCCCGAGGTGGCTATCACCGATGGAGGCCAAGGCTCGAAAAAGGCCCAATATGGAGGCCCATTGGCCGAAATATTGGGAAATAATTGAAAAAATTGGAGACAATTGGAAGCTGCAGAGCCAGGACAAACTAAAAAATAAGGTGCGAGACTGGTTACATTATGCTCAAATTCAAGAGGTTTTTAAAATGGATAAAAAAGTTGGTTTCCAAGTGGAAAAATCGAATTTGGAGACAGAACTACTAGAACCAAAAACTAAGATATTATCGAGAATGTATAACTTGCTGCTTAAATGGAATACACAGGATGAGATAGATAAATCTGCCATGATAAAATGGGCACAGGATGTTGGACATAACATTATGTTTGAAGACTGGGAAAGGTTATGGAACACCGGAATAAAATTCACGGCATGTAGTGCCCTGAAAGAAAATATTATGAAAATGATATACCGGTGGTACATGACCCCAGTCAAGCTAGCTAAGATATATCACCTGTCTGATGATAAATGTTGGAAATGTAAGGAGGCAGAAGGGACATTCTTTCATCTCTGGTGGACCTGCCCAAAAGTGAAGGCTTTCTGGGAAATGATTTATAATGAATTGAAAAAGGTATTTAGGTATACCTTCCCTAAGAAACCAGAGGCCTTCCTGCTGGGCATGGTGGACCAGAAAGTGTCAAAGAAAGACAGAACGTTGTTTATGTATGCCAGCACAGCAGCAAGAATACTCATCGCAAAGAACTGGAAGACACAAGATTTACCCACGTTGGAGGAATGGCAGACGCAGTTGATGGACTACATGGAGTTAGCTGAAATGACCGGCAGAATCCGAGATTTGGATGAGGAATCGGTTGAGGTGGGCTGGAAAAAATTTAAAGACTACCTGCAAAAATACTATAAGTTGTATGAACCCTAAGATAGTGCATGTTAACGGAAATGTTATGCTTTAGCAAATATGATTAAGCAAATGGCAAAATAAGTGATAAAAGAGAAAAGAGGATAAAGTGAACCAAACATATTATGTTTATTTTAAAGGTATCAAATTTGAGATACAAAATATCGAATAGGGATACATAATAATTGAAAGTTGTAACAAGGTTTGAAATAAGGTAACAAATTGCTGACATAGATATTACAAAGAATGCAGATTTGGAAGGTGTGGGGAAGTACAATGGTTTTTTTTCTTTTTCTTTTGTTAAAAAAAAATCAAAAAATTGTTTCTTGTATTTGATTTATTCTGTATTGTTTGGAATGTACAAAATTATGAAAAGAAACGCAATAAAAAATATTAAAAAAAAAAATAAGATGGAGAACCTGCTTTGCAACACACCTTAGCTTTAAAGTAAATAGGACTATTCTCTTGGGTAATAGGTTCAAAGCAGAGATGTAGGGTGAAATAAATCAGGCTGCTCATACTGTTCTTGGATCACACCTGCTGTACTTTCGCCAAACAATTATTAATAAAATATACAGAAGATACCACCAAGATAAACGAGAAAAGTTTGTTCTGACTTCCGAACTTGTTCTTGCTGCTAGATAGATAGGAGAAGTCTTCTGTGTGATCTACTTTTGGCAGCAATCGCTGAGTTTGGAATTGGCCTCTCTCACTCTGGCCTCCTGGCAGATGAACAGCATGACCCATGCACAGGACTTGGAGAAGTATTTATGGATTGTTACTTGTGAAATTGTTGCAGTGTGATCTGCTTCAGGGTGTTGGCAGGGGTGAAAGGAAGATCAACTCTGATTGCCCACTCAAGTTGGCACAAAGGCAGGCGGGAACATGGAGTGGGGTGAGGGAGCTTGGGGTGAAACAAAAGGTCAAACTTGCACATTTTCTGTCAGTTAACCCGTAACTCCCCAACTTCCCATATCAAGAATCTTGACTATTACCAGATGAAGATTTAGGTCAGTGCTACCAGTTCACCACACTGGGCTATGGTTACCAGATGTCCGTTTCCCAGGGACAGTCCCCGGATTTACAAATCTGTCCCCAGACAAAATCTGTCCCCAGATTTCATTTAATGTCCCCGGATTTATATTTTAAGTGTTGTAGATTTATTAGTAGGGAATGAATGTTGTGTGATTGGTTCAATGGCACAAGACACATCATATGGGGAGTTCTGGCGAGGCAAAAAGGCAGGCGCCATGGCAGCGAGCAGCTCTTGAAGCCAGCCAGAGCCAACTGCACTACCAGGCTGCTGAGATTGCTGCTGCCGCTGCCACTGCTGAGGGGGAACCGGGGATGCCTGGCACATCAACTGGGGGAACTGCTGACCCCCCCAACCCAAAGCAAGCTGGGAGCAAGAGTGCCTGGCCACCCAGCCAACTGCCCAGCAGTGCTCCGGGGCCAGGAAAACCCCAGAGCTGATGCAAAGAGAAAAAAGAGGGGAGCCCCGACCTTGCTGCGCTGCCACCCCATCTGCTGAGGAGGAGGCGTAGGAGAGCACCGGGAGGTTAAGGACACATGGCCAAGCCCAGGTCTGACCTGAGCCTACTCCACAGCAGCTAGCACTCCAAGAGAGCAGGCTGGGGCCCAGAGGAAGGCTGCACGATAGAGGAGACCACAGAAGAGAAGAAAATTACCTCTTAATTTTTTTAAAAAAATAACCCCGGATTCTTTGAAAAAAATATGGTAACCTTACACTGGGCACCAAGCCTAGGGGGTGCGACATGGTGTTGCAACTATGATGTAGTGCATGTGCAGAGCAGAAGGCTGAAATCTGAAAGACCCAAGCCTGCCCCTGACAGTTAGGCACAAAAAAATTGACAAGGACCTTCAGATTATATATGCTACTCAATATGGGGAAGGGGGGGGGCAGCTCAAATTTGGCTAGGATTGTATAATGACATTGCCAGCTTTGAGTATCAATACATCAAAGCAACCCACTCTTAATTCATGTCCTGGGAAGGGCAACTTAGATTTCTCAGGTGAAGGAACTAGCATGAAAAGAGCAAACATTTGTTTTCTCTCTACACCCACAGCCAATGTTTCTGTTGTTCATGTAGTATTACTAGTTTTCTGCATCGTGCTGTGTTGAAATCTGTCTTCCAATTTCCTGAAAGTTTTCTTAATCTGAAAAAGAGGCTTCTTTTTTCTGTCTTATTCTCAGTGCAATGAATAATTTCTTTAGAAGTTCTGAAGGTGCAGAGCTTTGAGCTTACCTTGTCATTGCAAGGCGGCTGAGGGTGGTGTGTTTTTTCCCCCTAGCCACTGAACATTTATCTGGCACTCGGCAACCTCTTGGCTGGGCTGGCAGCTGGCCATGCTTCCTGGTGGGAAAGTGCCCCATGGGAGGTCAGGATGGGCTTTAAGTGAAGTGTGGGCACCCAGGAAGGCTGCAGAATACAAGCCAGTGGTGAGATGATTTGTAGAATGAAAGGAAGGGCACCCACAAATAGCCCATGGCCACTTCAGAAGTAAGATAAATGCAACCCCATATCTCCTCTTTTTCCCGTCCCCCTTTCACCTACAATTTCTTTTCTCATTAATTGTTGGAGAATGGTAGAAAAAATGCAGCAACCATAGCCATAACACAACTAATCTCTGGCTAGTCATTTGTCACAAAGCTAGCATCTGGTCTACCAAACAACAACAACAACAACCCTGACAGCATTAACCATAATTTACCCAGTTTGTCCATCCACCTCCATCTATGTGCTCTGCAAAGAATGTCTTCCTTTCTCACGTCTCATTGGATGACCCATATTCTAGCGGCTTGGTCTCCCAAAGCCTTTCTGCCATTGTACACGTCTCTAAGATCTGACCATCTTAACCAATGGCAGTCAAGGACCCCTGGCTTACCCTATTCCTCTGTGACTGTAATGCAGTTCATCTAGTCATTGCCAGACTAGATGTTTAATCACCACAAACTCTCCTAGTGCATTGCTATGTATCTATTTATAGATTTGTCATGGATACAGACACACACACACATACACACCTACAGCTATACACATCAACATAACAAATGCAGGTTTGCATTAATAACATGGCAGCTGAAGGCAGATTCACACACAACATTTCTGAATTTGAAAACTCTCCCCTCTCCACACACACACACTGTCAACATACCTCAACATGCCACACTGCCACATTACTATGTGGAGGTGATTTTACAAGAGCCTGGTTGCTTAATAAAAAATGGCAGTGTAGACTCCAATCAGCTTTACCATGATACAAATATTCCATTTATTTACATCTACAGTATACAATTCTCAATTGCCAGTAAAAGTTAGTGCTTGAGGGTTGCTCCAGACGGACTATTTCTTGGTAATCCATCCTTAAAGGTAAAGGTAAAGGTACCCCTGCCCGTACAGGCCAGTCTTGACAGACTCTAGGGTTGTGCGCCCATCTCACTCTAGAGGCCGGGGGCCAGCGCTGTCCGGAGACACTTCCGGGTCACGTGGCCAGCGTGACATCGCTGCTCTGGCGAGCCAGAGCCACACACGGAAACGCCGTTTACCTTCCCGCTAGTAAGCGGTCCCTATTTATCTACTTGCACCCGGGGGTGCTTTCGAACTGCTAGGTTGGCAGGCGCTGGGACCGAACAACGGGAGCGCACCCCGCCGCGGGGATTCGAACCGCCGACCTTTCGATCGGCAAGCCCTAGGCACTGAGGCTTTTACCCACAGCGCCACCCGCGTCCTCTAAGTAATCCATCCTTAGAGTACCCAAAATGAGGTGAGCATTTTAAATATAATCTGAGCTCCAGATGCATATTGAGTATCTTCTTCCATAGAAGAGACAGCTGAAAGAAATGGCGATCCCTTTATTGTGCTAAGGATTTGCTCACATAACATGATGGATTTTCATATGAAATAAAAAGGGAGGGGAGGATTCAGACTGAGGTATCTTATTTCAAGAATTCCCAAGAAAACAGCACAGCCAGCTATGTGCTGACTGACACAATGTAGCTCATTATAATCAGAGTTATATCTAAATCAGTATAACTAATTATGAAAATTATCTCCATGGATTTTTCCCCTGATTAAACCCACACAGTGTTTCTCCCTCTCTGAACATATTTTGCCACATGCCTTCACTTCAAATCTGCTGTGGTAATGTCACAGTCTGATTTTTTAAAATGCAAAACGGAACTCCCAAACAGGACTTCTGAGCATATACACAGTGTGATTTTCCACCACCAACAAGAATAATCACAGTCAGTAGTCATTCATTGTAAGAAGTCAGAAACTATGTGTGATATCCAGTGTTAATCAATCATAGAGTAGACCCACTGAAAGTAGACTTTATTTCAGTGGGTCTCGTTTGGGTATGAATTAGTTGGCTATCACTCTACCTTTGACATCAAGATACTCTTGAGCCACTGTGATACCACATCCCAATTATACACATCCTGAAAGGGTGTCTGGGTTTTTGAGGGGGGGGGGGGGGAGAATGATAGAAGAAAACACCAAAGAGAACATGACCATTCTAATGCAATCAGGTCTCTGTCTATCTCTCCTTTCAAGCTTCTGTCTTTGTTTTAATACAATTGAAACTGTGAAACATGATGTTGTGCATTTTTATTCAAAAGTCTTCACACATTCAAAGAGGCTTTTCCCCAAGTTAGGTGATGTCAGGTGTGAAAAATTCCCTCCCCTGATGGCACCAAGAAGCAGGGAGGAAACAAGAAAGTTCTTACTTATGATTTATTTCAGTATCACAGTGAAAGACAAATAATCCTGTCATTCCTCATTGATGGTGTTGCTCGCACTGAGCTCCTCCCCCTTCACTCTTAGCAACAACACCTTCCTCTACGGCTTCTGTCCATGGTCAACTGCCTCTGTGCCCTTTCTTCTTGCACACGTAATGAACACCACATTTTGGGAGAAGGAGGGTCAGTTATGCTGTCCAGTGATGTGTCAGCTAGCTGCTCTGCCTCCCCTCCTCCTCCTAACACCTCATAACTCTGCTGTTCACCTGTCTCTGAGCTATTATCTTCCTCAAAGCTCTGCTGTAATTTGAGACTGCCTCCCTTTTCTCTGAGAGTTACTGGAGAAGGGGGGGTGACCTCCACCATTCCTCCTCCTCTCCAGTCCATTAATAATTTATCCGTTAATAATTTATATCCTACTTTTCTATTACCTGGATAACTTTAAAAGATGTATAGACAAATTCAAAAAAAGTACATTTATTCTGAGGCTGAATAAAAATTAAGGGTCAAACTCTATAATCTATCTATCTATCTATCTATCTATCTATCTATCTATCATCTATCTATCATCTATCTATGAGGTTTAGACAAATTCATGGAAGATAAGGCAAGCAATGGGTACTAGTCATGTCAGCTGTACTGGAATCTCTACAAGGCAACATAATTCAAAGTGCAGAACCCTGAATCACTTAGTGGCACCTTAGTCATCCAGATATTTTGAAAAATGCTGCAGTCATTTTTGAAAGCAAAAGCAATGTCTCTAAGCTTTCCATAACACCTAGGTGGGCTAACGGAGAGAAAAGGAGAGCAAATACAGAGTAGGGCAAGGACACAGAGGAATAAGGCTGTCGTCTGCCTTGTAATCAGAGGGATTGGCCAGTGTTCTACAATCCCAGTAGTTATTGCAGGGAGCAGCACTGCAAGGTTAAGTTTTATGTCTCTAAGCGGAAGTAAGATGTCAGAATGGGGAAAGGTGAAGAAGCACTCGTGCACAACTGACTGATCTCACTTTTAAAGAGCAGGAATGATTACTCAGGAAGTGAAGGAGTCCTTCTCAAATTTGGCAGCATTTACGCCCTCAGAGGGATGGCCTTGCATGCAAATTTCACCCAGTTCTGCAAAAAAAAGTTAGAGATGGTTTCCTTCTGCAGGGGAAGAGCGGTGATCACATTTTAGAGTTGTTCAGCACAAAAGTCCCTAGAATTTTTTACTTGTAATTTGCACAAATCTGGAGGGGCTACCATTTGCTTGCAAATTTTATCCACTTCTGTCAAATAAAAAAAGTTATAAGCGTTTTAAAACTTCCCAATAGTGAATATGGATGGGGGAAACAAAGTGGATTTGAAGCATCAAGTCCAACTGTGTTGTTTTTTGAAGCTCTGAGTTGAAACTGAATATTGTGGTTGGTGCACATTCCTACTAGATAGGCCTTTGGTCTGATCAGGCAAGGATCTTTTAATGTTCTTATATACAGTAATAATTTAAAGCAGATGCGGGGGATGCAGCAAGATAAAAGAAGAATTCAAACAATGCAAAAAAAGGAAATACGAAGAAAATAAGAATTTAAAACAGCACTCCCCAGAAGAGTGCACATGGAATATCAGCCTTTGTCTTAGAAACTCATTCAGTGCACAGTGCTTATTAAACATACTGGTTTGTATTTCCATTTTAAAAAGTGTTTTCCCCCCTCTTCCTTACCACTTGTAGGGTGAAATGATCACTAAAGAGAGACTGAAGATTCTTCTTCCTGTTCTTGACCATTTTAAACAATGTAGTGCCTGAGCACTCAGCACCACCTCTGGACAATAGCAGAAAATGCAAGGGAGAACCAAGCTGAAAACATGCTTTAAATGCAAAGCACATAGGAGAGATTAATCTACCAAACAGATTCATAAGCAACAGAACAAAGGCACCACATCCTTTGTAGAATATGACAGAACTGATAGGTGACAAGGAGAAGAGCAGGCTTCTATCTAATGTGAAAATCTAATCAACAACCCAAAGTGCTTTCTCTCACAGTTAGAATAATTGCATGTTACGCATTGCAAAGTGGGCTTCTTCTTTGTTTCCAACATCAAAGAAATATTAAGAATCAGATCAATGTTTTTGTCCTTTTGCAAGGCATTAATTTTGGTCAGGACTTCTTCACACTACCAAGGCTCAGAAGTTGTGCTCTCTGAATGGTTACCCCTGATGACACCTACCTAGAATGGTTCAGAGGTTGCATTCACACACCATTTCTGCAATGTTTCCTAAACTTAATACCTGCATTATATTTGAGCTTTCACACAACGTAAAAACCAATTCCAGAAAGCTAGTGGAATCTAGTGGAAATTTAGTACTCATTTCTGTGTTAATTGCTTCCAGCGCAAAACATCAATTTGCAGCCCCATTAACCCAGGAAATCACTGGAGGGAAGTGACAAAATGTGGAGTGGTATATACCAGCCTACAGTTCTTTCCTGCCATATTCATGGGTGAATCATGGAGGAACAGAGAAGCGCACATGTCCGGCAAGGTGGCGGAGTAGCAACACTGTCCAATGGCATTTGTTGTGTCACACCATGTCTATTGGTGTGAATGCAATGTAGTGCAACATGCTGGTTTATCTGTCAAAAAGCCACAGTTCCATAACACAGTAGTTACTGCAGTGCGAAAGGAACGTTAGAAAATGTGACAGAAGCCCTACCATCATAATCAAGATTTTGAAACCTGGAGATAAAACAATTCAGGGGAAAAAACCTACAGTAAAATTAATGCAGTGAGCTCACCTTCAGGCCTCACAAAGTTTACAAAAGAGATACAAAAGTGGTCTCTACTTAATCATAGGCCTGTTTTAAAGGGAAGGTGGAGGCCAAGTGTGAAAATCTGAGTGTTCTATTGTCCGTTATAGAAACAGATACACACGAATGGACGATGGAAGTAACTTGGGAGAAAACAGCCTATTGACTTTAACGACGCCAAAGCTAGTGCCTCCTTTGTGCCTTGTATGCAAAAACTTGCATGCCTCCAGCAAAAGTAATGGAACATTAATTGGCAATGCGTCAGCAAAAAACTAAAACTAAAAATACCGTGCCTTGGACATTATTTGAATCTGGTTACATCCCCTTGGGTAATCTGCAACTGTTTATTGTAAAAATTCTAATGTAGTCACTAAGCATGCAGTTGGTATCTCATCTGGCAGATCCCATAAAGCTTCCTTATAAAGATGAACTTGAATTAAAAGCTCATAATGCTTCTACGCATCCAGATAAGTGACAAATAATGTAATCCTGCAGTCCGCTATGCCTGGTTAAGCCTACTGAGTTCATTGGGACTAAGTGAGTAACTGAGTCCAGGGCTGCAGCCAAATCCTTTATCAAAGGGAAACTGACACAGCTTCTGTAAGCCAGTAAGGCCTTTTAAAGTAGAGTTTGCCAAATGCAAAATTCCAATAAAACAGCTGTCCCAGAGCTGCAGTCTCTGGAAAAAGAAGAGAAGCTACTATGTCCAATCAGGAGCCATAATATTTTGAAATAAAGAACAGTCCTACAAAAATAGAGGCTGTGATGGGTCCATAAATTCCTTTTGGAATGTGTGGGTATCATTCACATGTGCATGCAATAACATATTCTTGAACAACATAAAGTCAGCAGGCAGCTGATGATACTCTGGAGCAATGAGAGGCAGTTCTGCAGTAGGCCACAGCCAGCATTGTCAATGACATGGAATGATACTCTGTGTGGATAAGACTGAGAGGTTTCCAATTCATGCTTCTTTTCCCATTACATCCACTGCTGCAACAGGAATAATTAGAAAAGGGATAAGTAGAACACTGACCCTGCTCTAACCCAGAAGAGACAGACTTCTTGAGCCAGTCTCTCCCAACCTGTTGCCCTCCAGATGCTGTTGGACTACAATTCCCATATTTCCCTAACCATTGGCCAAGATGGAAGGAGGTGATGGGAGAGTCTAAAACATCTAAAGGACACCCAGCTGGTCTAAATGCACAGCTTGGTGTTGACCTCCACATGGAGTTATTTCTGGACCATGCTACTTCAGACTTAAACGGTGGAGAAGCCCCATGCTCTCTACAAACATCCCTGCATGGAGAAAACAAGAATATTAGAAATAGGATTTTTGAAAGTAGCTCTCAACCCTGCTTCCGTTTCATACAAAGGGGGTCCAAGAAGACCTAAACCACACAGTAGAATTGTTCCTTAAAATGAGTACGCCTTTTTTGTACCAGAATTAAGCCGCTCCAAGTGTTAAGCAACAGAAAGCTAAAATGTCTTCGGTATTGCTAAAGTATAACTCTTAAAAGTTATCTCCTTAAAAATAGAATTTTAATGACTTCATTCGACCTCTTTCATTTCCCAAGCTGTTTAATTAAAGTGACTCGGGTGGTAAGCCCTCCAGGTACAGAAATGAAGATTTTGAAACAATGATTGCTGCAGCCTGTTTTGAACCCCTGTGAAAGAGAAGCCTACGAATAGAAACAAATAAATAAATCACACAACAGCGTCACCGGGTATCCAGAGGAGGGAGGGCAGGAGAAAACTGCATTTATTCAATGAACATGTCACCCACAGCCTAAAAATAATTGTGTGGAACAGGCTCCAGGAAGCCTGCAGGTTGTGTGGCACTGGAGAGGAGATAAACCCTAAATAGAAAGACAGGGGTAACAGTCTAGGAGAGATTTTCTTTTCTTCAGAAAGGAAAATTAAGGGTGATAAGAAGCTTCCATTTTTTCCCTGCAAATTGCTGCAAAAATGTGGAGAACTGAATTTAAGGCTGGAAAAATGAGAAACAGGGAGAAACAAAGTTGGCAGATCCTTTGATTCCTAGGTGGGTGAGAACTTACCAGACCAAAGTTCTTTCTTGGAGATCAATGGGTTTCCACAGCTCTGGAAAAAATGAAATGTTTTGTTTGCCCCTTACAGGCTGTCCATAGGAACAAGCATAGTGCATAGTCTTATACTAGTCAGGCAATTGGTCCACTACCTGGAGATGCTGGGCATTGACCCTGGGACCTTCTGCATGCAAAGCAGATGTTGTGTCATGAGTTACTGCCATTCCTCAAAGAGTTGTCCCTTCCTCCAGTAGCAACACCAAGTGTTAAGCAGCTCTCTTTTTGAGGCTCTGGGGTTCCTCCCTGGGCAAGAAGGTATCAAACTCCCTTCTCTTGCAGTATTCAACTTTTCCACTTTGACACTGAAGGGAGCCCTTTCCTTTCCCCCACCTCAATTTGCTATTCCAGTTTTGGCTCGCAACAAAAAGTTGAATTCTAGCTGTCTGGCCACACTGAAAGAGACACAGCATGTTCCCTCAAGTGCTGCAGATCTGTCCACTGGGTAGAGAGTTAAGTCAAGAAATAGTGGTATAATTTTAGTGAATCTGGTTAAGGTTTAATTTTGTTCCACAGGGGGAGATGTGTTATCCGTTTAGTGATGAATGTTGCTCAATGAAATTACAAAGTGGGGTAGAGGGAGAAAGACTGTGGCAGCTGCAACCATTCCAGAAGGTAGCCATTACTATTGCCAACCTCTATAAAGTGTGGATGCCTATCACCAGAGTTTCAAGGTAGAAGTCCATATTGGTTACCAGTGCAACATAATGAGGATGTGTCAGCTTGCGTTAAAAAGCACAGAAGAACTATTTGCTAGAGGTCTGCAGGGTTCTAAATCTCATAAGGAGCCTTCAGAAGTAGAGGAGTTTTCCTGCTTCAGACTTTTACACTCCAACTCTGGGGGAGGGAATGGCAATAATGGTGCAGGCAGGGGTATGGAGCTTAGCTTGTTAAACCATACTTGGGTATTGCTTTTACATGCGACATCATTTTGCACTCTCTTGGCTCTCAGCTGGAAGAACATCACCTTCACCAAGCTTTCACAGGATCTCTTCCTTCAAACCTGAGAGAGAACCCCAGCTACCAAGAAATCATCTCCTGTCAATAGCTCCCATTACTGAATCATCAATCAATTACCCTTGGACTCTTAATGAGTCATCAGCCTGAAAGAAGAAACCAATTTAGGCACAATCCACTGTGAAATTTTCCTGCTCTTTGGAGTGAATGGGAATATCTTTTTTATATATATGTGGTATATTGTGCCCTTTCACACCAATTAAAAATTGTGTCATTTTTTTGTCACTTTGATCTGGCTTATGTGGGAATATTGTGTTACTAAATGTGGGAACTGTCAAGATGGAAAGTAATAAAGAAAGTTGGAAATTTTGTTATGTTCTTCTTAGTTTCTATATAGAGATTTCAGTCCACGCTTTACCCAGAAAAATAACACATGCAAGAAAATGTGACATATTATGACTTTCTTCCTCTGTTATGCAAGTCAGGCACAAACAGGACGAGGATCAGGCACTATTATGATTTGGTCGTGGTGCTGACTGAAAGTTTCCATCTGGGTCATGCACTCACATTATAGAGGATTTGTGTTCCATGGTGAAGAAAGTTGATGCAGGCATGGGTGGCTAACCTGCAACCCTCCAAATGTTGCTGGACTATAGTTTGCATCATCTCTGATCATTGGCCATGCTGGTTGAGGCTCCTTGGAGGTGAAGGGCAGCAACATCTGGAGGACCAGAGGTTAACCACCCCAACATGCAAGTATGTCCTCTCATTCTACATTTCAGGGATAATGCCAAGGTGGCCACCTACACATCACTCAAGAAGAGCAAATGCATCCTCACAAGAGAGGACAAAACAGTGCACAGATCTGCATGCAATTTGCATGTGCTTATTTGCAGCTATAGATGCACATTCAGAAATTATTACAATAATTTAAACAGAAATCAAGACAACTGACCCTCTGGGGAAAGGCCCAAGGGTCCCGCTGGCCTACTTAGGGTTCTGTCCAGTTGTTAACAGTTGATGGATGACTTCAGGGCCCATGATCTCCCTTCTTAGTTATTTATGTTTAATTTGGAACTGGGCTGGACCAGGAGGGGCTGGTAAGGATCGGTGGCACCACACCCCTGACCTCCCAGCAGCGGAGTCACTACCATATCCTAGGGGGTGTGAGGCAGCAGGCAGATTCAACGGCATGGGTGCTTTGGCAGAGGCAATCCAATACTCCTGCTGGTGAGCCCACACAGCACCAGCTTCCCTGCTGCCTCACCTTCTCCCTCCCACAAAGTAGCAGTGACTCCACTGCTAGGAGGTCCTGTTTACAGCTCCTCATGTACTACTCCTGGACTTGACTGGACTGCCCTTCAAATAAAAGAAAATTTAAAACAGAGGACTGACTGTTGTCTGTAAAGGAGTCACGCCTTCCCTCAGGATATAAGAATAAACAAGAGAGAGGCAACATTAATTAAGGATGCTGTCTATTGTGACAAGTATTTGCAGTGGACATAACAGAGGCAAGAATAAGTCTTATCTGTTGTCCAGCATATGGACAAGAAGTTCTTTGTAATATATAACTAAAAGAAGGAGACGTGTTTGTTGCTGTCCGTGTTGGCATTCACAGCGAGACAGCATCTGTAAATGGCTAAGCACTTCTTTTTATTCATCTAGCTCCTCAACCAACTCAGCCTATGGAAACAGATTATTGGTTAGATTACCAGTAGTACTGTCAGGACTGGTGGTCGCATCCAGAGGGAATTAGAACCAAAAAATGGATCTTGGCTTGTGCGTGGAACTGGCTTTATCTATTAGGGAAAGAAAAGCACTAAAACTCATTTAGTAAATATGATTGGCTGTGTTTATCAGTAATTGCGGACAGGTTGAAAAGGACTGGGACTTCAGTGTGTACGCTGGGCCTCACCTTGAGTGCTTTATTTTCTGAGTTTCTTATAAAGGTCTGTGTGCTACTAAAAGATTCTATCTTCAGTCTTAAAGTCACTCAAACGTTTCTTATCCACTGAGAAAAACAACCATGGTTATGTCCTCTATGTGGCCTTGATAGAACATAGAAAGTATTCACATCTTGCTTTGAACTGCCACTTCTTTCCCCCCTCAGTGTCACTTCCCATTCACTCTGCTGAAACCTCTGCCATTGCTAAAAATTACCACTTACCCCCTCTCACTTCTCCTCCATCCCTAGTCTACTCATACGTCTGCTGTTGTTAAAAACTGGTGCAAATACTCCAATGGGGACTGTGTAATGATAGCCGCCTTCTGTTCTGAAAAGTAAATTAGGCTTTTATCCTATACACTCTTACCTTGAGAGTAATAACCATTCAGTTCAGAGGAGCTGGTGCTTACTTCTGAGTAGACATGTATAGGATTGTGCTGTTATCAAATTCCCAAGCCTTTTAATATTTCTATTCACATAATTTTTGCCCAGAAATTTCAAATCACTACAGAAAAACATCCCCTGCTCTCAGGTTTACAAATTAAAACTACATGACACAAATGGAAAGTGGTTTAGAAGGAATGAGGAAATAAGCAAACTTGAGTTCAGGTTCTTTGTTACAATTTCTAGTTATTATGCACCTACTTTCCTAGTGACTTGAGATGGTATCTTGTTAGACTTCTTAGGCTTTTGTTCTGGCTCCCAAATTCTATATTCTGGCCACTAGGCTTCTCCTTGCACCACAGATCTATCTTCAAATATCTGCCCCACACTGCCGAGACTTTATAAAGTCTTTATTATTGTTTCAGAATGTGCTTTTACTGAATTTAAATTAAACTATGGTATTTTATTTCTCCAATATATATGATACAATTTGGATTTGAACCCCCTGAAACATGTGGTGAGTCATAGAATAGTTTGAGCTGTTACCTTTGGTCAAGTTTTGATTGCTTCAAATAATTTTAATTTTTTTATTTAAAACAAACTTTATGAATTAGTATTTATTTGATACACAAATTAAGCTAAGAATGGAATGGTAAAAGCAGTGGTTTAAAATATCTTGTTTGTTTTCCAGGAAATAGTAAAGATTTAAAGACAAGCACTGGATGACTGTTGCCCACACCTCTATAAGTTGTATGTTTGAAAATAAAAAAGATATTTAAAAAAATGCAAAATGTGTGCAGCACTCTCTGCTTCATAGGAAGTAACCACAAATGTGCTCTCTATGGAGCACCCTACTGCTCAAGGAAGTGGTGAGGCATTAAACACCGTACAAATATGGTGTAACAGGTCCATTGGATAAAACATATCCAAGTAAATATGGATGCCCTTAAGAACAAGTGAAAGTCATAAAAGCATGGAATATCAATGCTGGTATTGATATAAATGGTTGATGTAAAGTGTTGTAAGCAGGCTGCCAGGCATCTTCACACCTAAAATTGCCCTATACTTTTGGTTGTCAATATCACTATTATTTCATTATTTGCTCATCTATTGATTACAATCCTCTGTGCAGCTGCACACTTTTGAAACCAAGTGTTTTTGGCTGATGGATACAGTGTACTGAACAAATACAAATACATAGTTACTATTATCTGTCAGAAGGTACGAGTCAATTATTTGCAATAATATTGAAACTGCTTGCTGTTCTCAATTTCTGTGCCAATATTATATCATTGCATACCAAGCTTGCAACAGAGTGCATATTATATCAACGATCACTTGCAAAGGTACACCTTTCCCCTTCTTCTTTTTAGCTACAGGATGCCTAAAGTATACAGTGTCGAGGCATTAAAAAAAAAACAGCCACTAGTGGTTTCAATATCAACAGGATTAGTTCCATAAATCAGTGCAGCAGCTGGGGAAGGAGGGCTATCAGATTGAAAGGGTGTTTTTGTTCTGATCTAGAAAAATAGACTCCCAATATCTAAGCATTCTAAAATTAATTTAATTTTTAATATGCTCTTGAAACCTCTGCTAATGAATCATGATTGCTATGTGAGTGATTCAAATTATTATAAGTGATGATTCACTCCAGGTGTTCAAAAGTGACACAACCCCAGCTCCCATTTCTCCTCATTATTATGCCATTTGATTTGGAAAGGAGGGTGTTAAGGAGCCTTGTGGCACATCTTTTAACAAACCATAACGTTTCTGAAAAACATGGAGACACCCAAATCACTTGCATCTTCCTTTTCTTTGGCAGCATCAGCTCATCATTCCATGTCAGCTTAGTACAAACAAGCTGTTGCTAGGATGTGGATGTTTCCATGGCAATAAGCAAACCACTTAGCAGAGCTAACAAACAGAATTCTCTTTTGCTCTCAGCTTCCTCCTGCACCTCACCACGCTTGCTTAACGCATAGTATAGGTGTGTTCACTATTATTAAGCCCCAACAAAGCTGAGAACACAGCCTGGCTGATTGCATCTTTTCTTGTGTAGAACACATCTGCAAATTCGATTATTCCAGTGAAAGTTTTTGATGGGGGGGGGTTTAATTTAGCCCTTGGGAGTAATGTGTGGCTGTCTGAGATGGAGCCTGACTTCCAATGGATAACCCAAAGTTATCTCAAGAGTCAGAAGGAACATCCAGTTTCTCTTAAATGAATGTGGATTGCAGGATGACCCAGGTGCTCTCTTGTTCTTTCTAGATGACTTAAGGATGCCTGATAGCTTCCTGTAGCACATTCTGCAAGCATGAAGAGACTGTGTGTGATTGCCCCCTGTTGGGTCTGAAACTGTAACTACAGTGTTGTGAGCGGCAATGGGCAAATAATAGGACTTGATGGAGTGGTTGCCCATATCACTCCAAATACCTGTTTCCAGCTTCAGAGGTTCTATGCACATTCAAATAAGAAGAAGAAGAAGAAGAAGAAGAAGAAGAAGAAGAAGAAGAAGAAGAAGAAGAAGAAGAAGAAGAAGAAGAATGACCTTGACAGAAAGGATAACAGAACCAGTTTAAACCAGCTGTACTCAGCTTCCCTGAAGGAGTAACCCAAACATCATTAACCTTCTTTCTTACAGACAAGCATCAAGAACCCTCTTGAACTAAGCAGAACAGGAAAGATCTCTACACATCAGATCAATACTAAGAAATGCAAACTGACAATAACACCACTTCCTATGTTCTACTTAGCACCTACCTCTCTTCTTCTGAAACAGAGTAGCAATGAATGGCAACAAAGGTTCCCAAGCTTATTTGCCTTCAGTAGCAGTAAAAAGCAGAGACATCACCTTGCCAACAAAGGTCCGTATAGTTAAAGCTATGGTTTTCCCAGTAGTGATGTATGGAAGTGAGAGCTGAACCATAAAGAAGGCTGATCGCCGAAGAATTGATGCTTTTGAATTATGGTGCTGGAGGAGACTCTTGAGAGTCCCATGGACTGCAAGAAGATCAAACCTTTCCATTATTAAGGAAATCAGCCCTGAGTGCTCACTGGAAGGACAGATCGCGAAGCTGAGGCTCCAGTACTTTGGCCACCTCATGAGAAGAGAAGACTCCCTGGAAAAGACCCTGATGTTGGGGAAGATTGAGGGAACAAGGAGAAGGAGCTGACAGAGGTCGAGATGGTTGGACAGTGTTCTCGAAGCTACCAGCATGAGTTTGACCAAACTGCGAGAGGCAGTGGAGGACAGGGGTGCCTCTGGTCCATGGGGTCACGAAGAGTTGGACACGACTAAACGACTAAACAAAAACAACAGCAGTAAAGCTCTGCTGGATGAAGTACAATTGCCTGTGGTCTATTTTTTAGGAACTCTGCTGCAATATGTTTAAGTTTTGCTCCACACACGACAGTTATGCCAGGTCAGGCCATTTGTCCCTCTAGAGTAGTGTCCACTCTGACTGGCTGCAGATCTCAAGCAGAGCTCTTTCCCATCACTTGCTACCTCATCCATGCATCTCTAGAGACTTAAATCTGGGACCTTCTTGTCATGGACTGGTGAGAGGCACCAACTGGGGAACCCCCAAGGGAACCTCCAGGGGAAGATGGCTCAGAGCCAGGGGATTGGTGGTGGGACAAGGATGTGAGGTCAGGGGAGGGGAGAGGGAGCAGACTGAGAGGAGGAGGTGTCGGAAGCTGAAGCAGGAAGAGTCTGGGGCATAGAGCAGGCCAGACTCAGAGGCTGGAGAGGAGAGGTGCCAAGAGACAGCAATGAGGCAGGCTATTTAAGAATGCATGAAGTCTCCCCCTCCTCCTGCAACCAGCTCCCCTCTGCCCCCCCCCCATCTCCTAGAACATGCAGAACATTTCATAAATGAAAAGAGCAGAGGAGAGATTGGTTGCATGCAAAAGCAGTCTAAGACTGCTTGGAAAAAACCCTGAAGAGGAGGGGACGTAGGCAGCTGTTGAAAGGGGGGGACCTTCAGTCCTCACAACTGCCTCATTGAGGCAAGACCCACGGGGTAGAGTTGCTGTAATCACTAGGCCTGCATTGTTTTGAATAAAGATTTGATTTCATTGACACTGCTTTTTATTGCTGACCTACACCTGACTCCGGCTCCTGCATGGAAAGCACTTGCTCTCCTACCAGTGGTGGCTGATGCCCATTGGCACTGGTGGGGCAGAAGGCAGACAGTCCAACAATAGGCAGATCCAGAGCAAATGACAGATGGAACCAACTAATTCTAGCTTGACCTTTCTCCTCCCTGCTGAGTTTTACCAGGCCAATACTGAGACTAAGGAGGAAGGACAGGCACGGCAACCCTGCCCTAGACTGGTTGTAAGTTTGACAGCGGAGGAAGCTAAGGAGCTGGTTCAATTCAGACTGGGTTTAGTGGAGCAGTGCCCCAACGGACCAGCTTCCACTACTGAACTATACTTCTGTCCCATAACTGTGTGTAACTTTCCCCAATAATAAATTGTCCATCTTAAATTGGTTGTTTTCCTCATGAAAGGCTGAGTGGCAGAATGGAAAGAGCAAAAAGCCAACCAAGTTTCTTTTGTTGCACAAAGTATTTTAACAGTTAATGCTCTGAGTCTTCCACCGTAATTTCTGGCAAGTCCCTTAACAGCCAGGCAGAAATTCAACAGGAGCATGGATGGGTGCAGCAATGAAGAAATCTTCACCTGCAAAGTTTCTGCCTGACACACAGACAAAAGGGTGGCAATTATTTGGCCCCATCCAAATATTATAATGTAAATCATAGGATGCTTCCATATGTCACAAGATGCTGCCTCACTTAGCTAATAAACAGAAAATGCTATAGATAGGGTTGCCAACTGACCAGAAAAAAGAGGGTGATCTGTTCCTTTCGCAACAACACTACCTGCCGAAAACACCAGCTGAAACATTTTGTAGGATGGTTATAAGCCCGCTGTTCTTTGAAGAACAAGTTTTGTTAAAGGCAGTGGAGTAGGAGGCAGTTTTTAAAAACCCAACAAATTGGCAATGGGAAATAGCTCATTAAACAAGTTACTACCTATTTAGATCTCTCATTGCTATTTTGGTGCAGGGGTAATTTGTCTCTGGTGCCAATCTTGCCAATTTTTCTGAACTAGCAGTAAAAAGAACTTGTACTGTCCTTTGGGCCTACGTGAATCATCTGCGGATGATGAACATCAGCATGATTAAGAGTACCAATTCTCCACAAACCCATTCACATGGAAACTATTTAGCGACAGACAGAGAGCATGGAGTGATCAAGTCCCAATGTGCATGAAATGCTTCAGTGGCTAAAGAAAAACAGGATGAGCAGAAATGCTAATATGTAGGTAGAGGGGAGAGGGAAATGGTTCATTTCACATTTAAAAGTAAACCTACGTAATTCACAGTTTCCAAAACTACACAAACTGAAAGACAGCAATCCTTCAGAAACTTCACTTCTCAAAATTTTGCAATGCAGTTCCCCAGCCAAGTGATGCATAGAATAATGCATATATTAGTGAGTATAGCATACAAAAATGCATTGTATTAGGTTAAACTGTTTTTTTAAAAATGTGTGTATTACACAAAATTACATACAAGCCTGTATATAATTGTTGTTGTTTTTATTTTGATTATAGTTACAGGTAGGTAGCCGTGTTGGTCTGTCGTAGTTGAAACAAAATAAAAAAAAAATCCTTCCAGTAGCACCTTAGAGACCAAAACTTGGTATCTGAAGAAGTGTGCGTGCGCACGAAAGCTCATACCAATAGCAAACTTAGTTGGTCTCTAAGGTGCTACTGGAAGGAATTTTTTTATTTTATTTTGATTATGTATTTTGTGGTTTTATATTTTGATTTTATTCTATGAACTGCCCTGAGACCTCTGGGTATAGGGTGATCAAGATGAGAGAGAGAGAGAGAGAGAGAGAGAGAGAGAGAGAGAGAGAGAGAGAGAACTAATTCGTGTTAAAATGCTAATTAGTTTTCGGGAGGACTTTTTAAAACAATCATCATCATGATAAAATGATGTGGGATTCTAGAGGATTGAATAGTAGTTTAAGAAACAGAGAAACAAAAAAATGACAGATCCAGCCATCCCTAGGAAAAGGGATTATGAATCCTTCATTGAATGGTAAGGAGAGGGTGGCGATTCCCTTTTGGGTGTACCACAGTTGTTTCTTCTGAAAGACAAAACTTGGGTTTTTTGTGCCTTGCTTTCCTAAAACAAGACCATAAGAAAAGCCCTGCTGGTTCAGACTAGTGGGCCATCTCATCTAGCATCCTGTTCTCACAGTGGCCAGCCAGACGCCTGTGGGAAACCTGCAAGCAGGATTTGAGCACAAGAGCCCTCTCCCCACCTGTGGTTTTCAGCAACTGAAATGATGATGCAAGAAGGGCTGTGGGGTGGGTGTATTTCCCTGGGCTAGTGATATGCACAACATATTTTTAGGAGCTGTGTCTAAATATTTCCAGCATGCTGTGCACAATATGGTTGTTTGTGCCTTCCTTCAATATGTGATAACATTTGTTTAATGATTTCTCAGGCACCGACCCAAGCTTGACGGTATCTGGTGTTAAGTTCTAATGAAACCGGGGGAGGAAGTCGCTTACTAAAACTGGAGCAATATATTCAGCAGAACCCCCTCCAACTTCCCTTTGAAACCCAACTGCAACATCTTGCCTTGGGAGGAAATAGCATTCATTGCAAGAGAACTTCATTCCTTCTTCATATGCATGCTTATTGTTTCATCCTTAGGTTTTCCTCTTTGATATTTTTTCTTCTAGTCTTAGGATCACTTGCACTGCTAAGATTTTAAACTGCAAACCAGTTCTGTGTCAGGAAAAAGCATAATACGCATTGCCAATAATGAGGAAGAAATGCACTGGCTCTCTAAGAATGCAGGATAAGTTTATCATTCCTTTTTAAGGAATGATTGACAGCTGCCCCACAAATGATTCCAAAGTGGCGTACAATAGAAATATAAAGGAACAATAAATAGAGAGAAATAGGTATCTACATAACAATTTTGCAAAAGATCTGAAAAGCATTTAATTACACAAGTTCTGTATAGTATACAATATAAAATAGGCGAGTCATCTTTCAGGGAAAGCCCTCTCTGAAAGATAAACTTCCAACAGCAAAAAACTAAAAGCAAAAAGACCGAGTTTGATTGGAAGCTGATCCCACAGAGCTGGAGATGGCACACTAACAGCTGATGACTGGGGCATCCCCCATTACAGGAACATATACGCAAGGTGGTACGTCAAATAAACTACCCTCAAGTTGTACAGAGCTTTAGATGCTAAAAGCAAAACCTTGAACTGAAATAAAATGCTATCCCACTATATAAGCAGCCTTGTGTCTGATTGTTTATGTACATATGTATGTATGGAAGTTATGTATTTCAAGCAGTGCTGTATTATTTCAAAATCCCTAGACTGCAAATTTCAGGTGAAAGTTATTGCAACACACTCGTTTTTATCTTGTTAAGAAAATTTCTGCCTTTTATTTCAGGCCCCCAAAGAGTCCACAAGAAACTATTCAGATTTATTTATTTTTTAAAGACATGGATAAAAAACCCATTGAAAAAATTGTGGCAGATCCACACTATACATTTAAAGCACTTCCAACACACATTTAAAGCAAATGTGCTTCATGAAAGAATCCTGGGAACTGTAGTTTGTTGAGGGTGCTGGGAATTGTAGCTCTGTGAAGGCGAAACTACAGTTCCCATGATTCTTTGGGGAAGTCATGTGCTTTAAATCTGTGCTGGATGTACTTTAAATATGGTGTGGATCCAAAGGCTGGGTGCAATGGATTAATTTGGATTAGATGACGTTCTATGGATGAGGGTTGAATTATATTTAGGCATTTTCTTCCCCTCTAGCACTATCAGTCTATCACAGCTAGCATCATGGAAGGTTGTGCACATGCTGTGGAAAATAGCACAATGAAAGGAGGTGGCTGGAAAATTAAGGAGGGGTTTACAAGGTTTACAAGCTGAATGCCAGCACTGCTACTTTTGCCTTTGAATGTAACTGCTCAGTGATTGGATCCCTTCTAAGAAACCTGCAGGGCATCCTTCTCCAACTTGGGTCTTCAGACACTGTTGGCCTCCAACTCCCATAATCCTCAGCCAGCATGGTTAATTGTCAGGGCCGATGGGATATGTAGTCCAAGATCTTGGGAACCAAGATTGGAGAAGACTTCTATAGGGCAAAGGTTGGACAGTAACTGGCCTGTATTAATGCTGCCTTATTGCTTGCTCAGGAAAACACATTAATGGCCTGAAAGTATAGTGAGATGCCATTCAGCAAGGTGGCAACCCCAAATATTCCTTCTGCTCCCCCAATGCGATCTCAGCTTTTAAGGTTTTTAGATGTCATGGCTATTTAAAGAGACGGAAGTATGGAATCTCAGAGGCAGCATAAAGAGTATTCTGAACTGCTCGCTATCTACTCAGACAGGTGTAGCTTATCTTAAGGGGCCACTCCAGAGCCCATTGAAGTTAATAAGATTTCCCCCCCCCCAATTGACTTCAGTGAGCTGAAATGTGGAATGCAAAATGAGTGAAGCAAGCAGTAAGCATCAACAAGGGAGAAGCACATTGGAATTCAATCATGGAAGCTGGAAGCTTTCTATTAAGAACTTGCCTTCACGACGAGTCAAACCCATTCTTCATGGTTTCAGCTGTCAGGGGGACAAATGTATTTAAGATGGATACGCAGAACAAAGGCCTGAAATAAGTTCTGAAAGCAATGTTGTCCATTGATGCTTGCTGCAGACGCTTGCCCAGAAAACCTCCTTGCCTTCCCTCCTTACCAGCTTACAGCTTACCAGCTGTAAATCAAAGTTAAGGTTATCAGATTTTTTCCCCCTATGAATCCAGGGACACTTTTCAACTTCAATAGGAATGATAGGATTTTGTCAAGGGACTGATTTGTAAATCCAGGGACTGTCCCCGGGAAATAGGGACATCTGGTAACCTTAATCAAAGGGCCTCAGGATGAAGCACTACTTGTCCCACTACTTGTCCCACTGGCCTAGCCCTTCTGGCCTAGCTGGGGGCTTAAGCCAACCTTCCCCAACCTGGTGCTCTTTTAGACTACAATTCTCATCAGCCCCAGCCAGCACAGTTGGTATGAAGACTGCTTTAGGCTTCTTACAGGATAAGTGTGACATGTCTTTTCTGTGCTTTGTTCCTCCCCAGGACAAAGGGAGAGCACTTATTGATGCAACTGACTTTTCCTCCTTAGAGGTTAGCATTGAAATTGACCATGAAACCATTTCCCTTTACAATTTCGCTGATAAGGGAGAGGACCCATTGCCCCCATAAAGGACCCATTGCCCCCAAGTCTGCACCTGGCTGGGAGTGATGGGAGTTGTAATCCAAAACAGCTGGAGAGCAGCAGATTAGAGAAGGGTGATTTATGTCATCTTGAATCCCAAGAGCCATCTTGGACCCCAACTTGGGAGAAAGATGGGATAGGAAAACATTAAATGGATGGATGGATGGATGGATGGATGGATGGATGGATGGATGGATGGATATTCTTCAGATTGGGATGTTAACGTCTCCTTGGATCACAACTTTCACAGCAGATTATTGTCTCTTCCAGGTTTTTCTCCCAACTGTCCATATCCAAAGGCTTCTGCTAACCTAACAAGTGGGGCACACAATATCCCTGTAGGTCAGCTACCCATCTGAATGCATCACGTGTTCTTTCAAAATTGCCTTTTCCCATAGTTAATTTTATACAGCATAGCAGCTTGACAATCACTAGCTCACCAGAGCGAAGTCCCAACTAAAGAAGAATGGCAACTTAAGCTGACAGAATATGCACAGATTTCAGACTTAACATGTAGAATAAGAGAACAAGAAGAACATACATTTAGAGAAGATTGGAAAACGTTTATTGAATATATGGGGGGAATTGTGTACACTTGAAAACGTTGGCAGCATTAGGATGAATTCAACAGTGTAAATAAGTTTTGGTGAATGTAATAATGGAATACTGAATGGTTTAGGTTTTGTAAAATCTGCAGGGATTTATGATATGCAAAATGAACCATGGAAAGAGAAGAACGGAAGTCATTGATATTTTGAGGACATATTAATGAGTACAGTATTCTAAATTGTAAAACAGAAAAATTAATAAAAATTAACAAAAAAAACCCACTCTCACCCAAACTGACTTGAAATGTAGTGGTGGCAATATGACACTGGTGCATTTTAAGCTGTTAATATGTACAAAGCTAAAGAGAGAAAAAGATGCCAATTTTAAAGGGTATTTTAAAAAGGCACATGGATACTATTATGATTTAAAAATAAAACAAAACTGTGAAGTTTCAAGGTTTGCTCTCTTTTGTGTCTCCTCCTGAAAAAGGGGAGGTGGAGTTCCTAAAATGATTTACAGATTCAGCAGCAGGCAGCAGCAATGAAGACAATTCCTGGTTCTACTTTTCTTTTTCTTAAAGCATTTTAATAGGGGGAACTTCAGGCCTTCTCTCCTCATTGCCCCTCCTTCCACACCCTCCTGCATCTGCTCTGGCACTGCAATTAGCACAGTGGGAGCCAAAAGTTCTTGTTCCATTGTTTCGCTTCCCCTTTAGGCTGTGACGAGATTGCAGGAAGCAAGAAATATTCTGTCCTAGATATATGCGTGTGCAATTTAATAGTGGAAATATTCAAGGAAAGGCCTTTATACTTTGCAAAGTATCTCTCTGTGCCTAGCCTTGTGAATTCTCCAGCAAATATTTCGGTTTCCTATTCAGAAGAATAGACAACAGCTTTCTATTGCAGTGGTCCAGATCCAGCTTGGGTACCCACAATTCTCAAATTCCCTGTCTCAGCGATGGAACTGCTGACACTGAACATTCAAATTTTCAAAGAGCCAGGCATATTTCTCCTCCTTCTTGCAGTAGACATACCTCTGGGAGCTAATAGTTAAGACCTGGAGACTAGCTGGAGACTGATATAAAGTGGCTGACGGAACGCAAATTGTTATAAATGTTTTGTGGCATGCACATGAATTTCCTGTTTGCAAAGTGTATGGTTGGAAAGGGCCTAATAGGATAGGATTCCAAAGGATATGATTCCCAGGCAAGTGTTACAGGCTTAAGAATTGGATTGAGCTAGTTTAGAACCTGCATAGGTGACAACTCCTGGGGCCCTGGGTGCCCAAGCACCCACAAAATTCCCCATGAAGGGGCTGGGCATCCACAAATTTTGGTGCCAGGGCCATGCATGCTGCATGGCATCCATGGCCCTAGACACCCATAGTCGCTGGGCCAAGTTGGCACTCCTGAGAACCTGGTTTCCAGTAGACATCCAAATTGTACTTGCAATATTATTGGTCATTTCTGTTTAAATCACTTGCAAATGAGAATGCTAACTTCATCTTCTCCACTCTGCAATTGATTATGAAACTAGTGGACACTTGAGCAATTACTTCTTTAGTAATTAAAGAAATATGTCACATACTCTAAATTATGGATTCCTTTAATGCTTTTTTAATACATAGTTTGTAAATGCTGTGCATGTGGTATTAGCTTGAGAAAGGAGACCTAAGAAAAATAGCCCTGCAAAATGTAGAAAATAGACTGTAAGCCTCCTAGCATTTTTATATCATGTCTGTTTAAAAAATCCATCTCATCTAACTATCTGGATTTATGAATAAGATTCCCAGGAATTGTGAACTCATATATACCAAGTGTCATTTCACGACTGAAGAGGTGATAAAGTGCCACAGTAGAGTGAAACTAGGCACATCTCTGGGGAACTTTCATATTTCAAAATCATATGAATAGCATTTTTCTTTTTTATGCAAAGGTTTTTCCAGGAATCCTTATGTACTGTAGAAGCTAGTCATACTACTGGGAACAGTAAGGAACTACTTGACCTATTGATTTCAGTTGCCGTAACCCAGTCCGAAACAGTGGCCAAAACATTTTCCAATGCAATGAAGTTATTCAGAATGGTAATACACAACAAATGTTGTAACTGTTACTCACAGAGCTGGTGGGTGGGTGTGGGTGTGGGTGGGTATAAGGCTGTGCACACACACACCCCAATCTGATTCAGGGTCTGATACGGTTATTTAGATTGACCCTGACCTGGGATGATCTGGATTGCAATGCCCCCCCCCCCCAAATCAGAAATCCAATTGATTTGCATTGGGAATCCAAAATGGCCATAATTTTCTTGTTTTTCCATATAGGTACATAATATTTGAAGGCATGGTAGCCCCCAGAAGGGTGGTTCCAGTACACCTCCATTGTTGTACATTTTGGTTCTCGAATGCTGAAAACCTGGAAGTAAATGTTTCCATTTCTGAATGTTTTTCAGAACCCAAATGTGTGACACAGCTTCCACTGAGTGCCTCGGTTTTTGAACATTTCAGGAGCCAAACGGGCTTCTGGTACGGATTTTGAGAACCAATGTAAAATTATACTGTATGAGTGCTGATTGTGCACTGACTGTATATAATATATTGGACAATATAAAATGTACTTACAAGGCTTACACATCCCAAAATACTGAAAACACTGAAAACAGAACACAGCTGTAAATACAATGCGAAGCTAATCTAAAAACTAGGGCCCAAATGGGGGCCAGGGGGTGGGAAGAAGGCCCTGCCTAAGTAATGAAGACTAAAACATAGACAACAAACTTTTTGGCATGAGATTCTACCAAGAGGTCTCAGTGAGCAAAGTCCATCTCCCATCCCTTTGTCTGTTCTCCCCTTCACCCCATCCTGGCATTCTCCGTATCTGGTGCTGTAATTATTAATTGCAGAACCTGGGAGACTGTCTGTCTGTATTTAAAGAGACTGATTTTTAGTTCCAGATTAGCACAAATCACTATAAATCCCAATCCCTCCCTGTAGCAATTTATAGCTGCCTCGACCTGATCCAACACCTAACTATTTGCCATGCCAGCTGAGGGAAATGTACATCTCCTCAGACCTCCACTTACTATGATGCTAGTATAGGAGTTGTGAAAGTTCTGGAGGGAAACTCCTAGGCAGGAGAACCATCAATTAACTTCCAAGCACTGAAGTAGCCTCACCCCCCAAGCCTTGCTGCCCTCCTTGTCAGGGCCTTTGATCCCGCACTCCTTTTCTTCTGTTGGAACAACCAGTGCTTGCCTCTGCCGGTATCTATGTGTAGGACTCTCTCCCCTCCCCACCCCATAAACCACCTGATTTCAAGAAACTGAATTGTGCTTGGTTATTGAAACAATATAAAATACCTACAGTTAGAAAGTGTTGCTGCTGAACAAATCAAGGGCTCTTGGATAAATCTTCCCTATCCAGTGGCAATTTCCAGCTGCCTAAGCCTGAGAGCTGCTTTCCCACATTTTGGACTTCCTTGGCCATCCTGGTCTGGGCTTCTGTATTGGAAGCTGCCAATCAAATGATTTTCACGTCTCCGTATATGCAGTGTCCTCTTGGACTCACTTTAAAAGTCCTCAAAACTTCCATTTCCACATTAAATGAATGCTCCGTTTTCTGATTACCTTGTTGTTGGGATGCTTTGGTTGCTTTCAACATTTGCTCCATCTGGGGTTACACATTTATCACATACAAAAAAAAAAAATCCCACCACTGACACCAGTCTGTCAGGAGCTCCTTGCTTCCCTGAGCAATGAAAAGTCAAGGGGCTGGATGCATAAGCACTGGATACTGTTGTTGTTGTTGTTGTTGTTGTTGTTGTTGTTGTTGTTGTTGTTGTTGTTGTATTTGCTTTGTTTCCAAATAAACAGGTAGACCATAGTGGGGGCCAATGAATTCCCTCAACAGAAAGCATAGATGTGAATCCTGCATCATATTCTTCAAAGAAAGGCCCTTGGACTCCAAGGTGCTTCCCTTTCAGCTAACTCACAGCTCTGACAATCTCATTCCTCTGTCCTTCAATACAATAAAATTTGCTTTTAACTGTCTCTCAGCCCCTTCTCCAAATGGGTGTCTGATGGATGTCATATGCCAAAGGCTAGGGCTTTTAAGGTACATTTACTGTTCACTTCAGCACCCTGAGCAAAACCTTCCTGATAAACCCATTTAGAGTAAGCCAAACTTATAACAGCCACAATCATATTGAGGAAAACACATCTGCTTTCTCAAACCAAAATGGTGACTGTGCATTTGATGCTGTGCCCTCCAGCCCTAATTAAACAACTTACCTGCAAAAATGTCACACTGAAAGAGAACTAGATGCTGACATTTGAAAATGTATGAAAGACAAGAAGAACTAGTGTCTGTTGAACAACTGCCGTAACACTAATTCTGTACAATTTCTGTTTAATATTTTTGATTATGAGTTGCATTAACAAATATTGGAAGGCAGTGGTAACTGTTTTCGCAGAATCACAGAAGCACAGAGTTGGAAGGGACCCCAAGGATCATTCGGTCCAACCCCCTGCAATGCAGGAATCCCCACTAAAGCACCCATGACAGATGGCCATCCAACCTCTGCTTAAAAACCTCCAAGGAAGGAGAGCCCACCACCTTCAGAGGGAGTCTGCTTCACTGTCAAACAGCTCTTACTGTCAGAGAGTTCTTCCTGATATTTAGTTGGAATCCCTTTTCCTGTAACTTGAATCCATTGGTTTGGGTCCTAGGCCCCTCCTCCCCCCCCCCCTGGCCGTTCTCCTCTGTTGGAGGACAGAACTGTACCTACAACATGTCATGTCCAGGTCCCCCTAAACTGTCCCACTGCCAGTCCAGTTGATCTCTCAGTGTGGCAATGTTGTCTAGTCCTTCACCTCAGGCACGTAAATATATTGGATTGCCTCTGGCTTTTCTCTTATGAAAAAAATTATAGACCAGGTACCAATTGTTGATTTCCTTGATGGCCTAGTCATTTATTGCTGCCAGATCAGATTTGGGTTTTTTGTTTTGCTTTGTTTTGCATTTTAAAGCAATGGCACTTGCTCACATTTTCAGTTTTATTCTCAGTGCAACATTTTAACCCACTATCACAGATTGCCCAAAGGTGACAAAATGGGTGTCTGACTTTGGAATCTGCACATAAAAGGGTTATAAAAATAAACCATGGCATGTTTTGCATACCAAAATACAGCATTTTGTCACCCAAATGATACTACTTTGCAGCGGTGCCTGGTATTTAGGCAGCTATGCAGTCTTTTTATGAAAGCATGAAGTTACAAGGAGTCTGTGTCTGTCTTTCGCTCTGTAGTGAATCAATGCTACTTCACATGCCATTGATTCTGATGCAAGAGGTACGTTATATGCTGAAAATTACAATCCTGAATCCACTTACCTTGGAATAAGCATAACTGAACTCAATGAATTTACTTTTTGAGTAGACATACATAGGATTGCACTATAAATCTCTCCCAATAAAGCCAGTTAGTTGGCCATTATCATGCTGACCTTTGAGCAAAATCATGCCCAGTGTGAGAAAATAGAGGCATAGCATTAAGCACAGAGAATGAAAGAAATCAAATGATAGCAAGATAATCTTGACAGATCAGTACTGGTATTATGCTCTTAGCTAAGGCACATAAATTCAGTTGCCTTCAGAGACGAGCAGCAGATCCAAATGAGCTCAGAATTCCAGCTTAGCAAAACGTGCTTAGACTTCAGTTCCACAAATGCAGCAGGGTGCATCTCGTTAGTTATAAAAGGTAAAAGGTAAAGGACCCCTGGATGGTTAAGTCCAGTCAAAGGTGACTATGGGGTTGTGGCGCTCATCTCACTTTCAGAGAGCAGACATTTGCCCACAGACAGCTTTCCAGATCATGTGGCCAGCATGACTAAACAACTTCTGGCACAAAGAGACACTGTGATGGAAACCAGAGTGCATGGAAACACTGATTACATTGCCACTGCAGTGGTAGCTATTTATCTACTTGCATTGGCATGCTTTTGAACTGCTAGTTATATTCCAGCATGGCTGTTGTTAGTGGGTGGCTCAGATGACCTGAGCCCAAGGTCTCCTGACCCTATGACTCCCCTTTAAAAAAAGTAGTCCCCCCTCAAAAAAAACCACCTTTGCTTACAGGGCAGTTGGGCACCCAGAGGCTTCTAGCTATCTGCTAATAGTATGCAAATTTGTATCATGAACTTCTGCTTAGCAATGCTCCTGTATTCCAGGATGTGCTTTTCCAACTTTTCATTTTTTTCAAATCATAAATTCAATTCTCCACACTTCTGCAATGATTTGCAATTGTTATACATGCTGATGGAAAATTGTCAGCATTTTAGTGCAGATTTCTCCTCATAAACATATTGCTGTATGTAGTTTTGACTGAGATTCACATTTCACAAGCAGTGCTTCATAACATAATACATCTTTGTATGTTATTTTTTGTAATATACACATTTTTATTATAGTTGCCAGTTTTTGTAACTTGACTGGAGAACTGCATTGCCAAAATTTGGAGAACTGCAAATTCTCCAGTTCACATACCATTTCAAAAATTGTGAATGTGGTATGTTCGCATTTCTATGTGAATGGAACTGAATTTTTTTCCCATCCCTAATTTCAGGCCACTCAAAGCCTAATGCTTGCTTTAAAAGCCAAAATAAGGCTAGATCCTATGGTATCCACTCATGGAAAAAGCCCTCCTAATGGCAGGAGGGGCTATTGTCACAGATCTAGTGTACCAGAGTCTGTTAGTGAATGGTAGAAATTAATAAATGGTACTAGTTAGATAATATTTGGGATATGAAGGGAGAATGCATACTGCAGAACTGTGTGAGACAATGAATTCCTGGGTTAGCTTATACAAACCAGCCTGGCCTGGCTAGCTAACTGCAGAGCCATTGAGAAACAATGGGGAGCCAGGTACTTGGCCATGAAGAGAAATTGGCAGTGCAAAAAAACTATCCTTCCCCTCTGCCCTGAGGCGTGGACAGAGGCAGGAGATTTCTGAGGTTGCCAAGGTGATGGGAGGAAGTAGGCAGAACTCCATGTGCTGACTGGAGGAGGCTGCACTGAGAGACTGGGGGCCATGACTGACTGCTGCTTTAGACCCAGGTTTCCTGAAGCTATGCGAGGAGAACGAGAGACTCTTGGATAAGGTTACCAGATTTTTTTCAATGAATCCGGGGACACTTTTCAACTTCAGTGGATCTTGTATGGGGACTGATTTGTAAATCCAGGGACTGTCCCCAGGAAATGGGGACATCTGGTAACCTTACTCTTGGAGTATAATGTTCTGCACCCTCTACATTGAAGACTTTAGATGTAGATGTGTGTAAAATACATCACAAGCCTCCACTGTGCCTTAGTTTTCCCAATGGAAACACAACCCTGGGTGAGCGCCTGAAACCCCTTGGAATCTTGCTACCCATTGACAGAGATTGAAGGTGGTGCACAACCTTCATAACACCATGTTAGCTGACTCGGTCTTCCCCTGTGCGCCTTGAAAATCAGCTTTAGATGGGACATCCTCCACAGCAGCAGGAGGGAGTGGTTGGCAAAAATGGCCTCACCCACTGAGTCCTTCCATTCACATTCATAGGAGGACACCTGTGATCCAACCCATGAAGTCAAAACCTCTTAAGGAGAATCAGAGTCCTCCTGGTTCAGGCATTTACTCAGCTGGCCAAGCCTTTTATGGGATGTAAAAAATGAATGCTAAGCCCTTGCTTCCAACAGCCTCCTGAAGTACTTTGTGATGTGGACTGTCCACATTTGATGGCCCAACTCACACTGTTGGTACCACTCAGAAGTGCAGAGATTGCCCAAACATGGTTCTCAAGGAATCAAGTTTCTATGATATGTTCCTTTGGAGAAAGGGACATGCAGCCTTTCTTCAACCCCACAGAAGAACAGATGACTAGGAAAGTATCTAAACCAGGTTTTACGTTTAGAAAGAAGGAAGGAAAGAAAGAAAGAAAGAAAGAAAGAAAGAAAGAAAGAAAGAAAGAAAGAGCAGCCACTGATTCACAACTGATACGCTTCCTAAAAATTAGATGATATTTTGTGTCGGAGATCAGTTTCTATTTTTTCCTTGGGGTGAGGATGCCAAGGCAGCAGTTTGCAGCCCTACATAGTTATCTCATGAAGTGGCAGTTTGTCTGTTGTTGTTCTCTCTCATTCTCTCTCTCTCTCTCTCTCTCTCCCTCCCTCCCAGAATAGCTTCCCAAAATTTTCACCCAAAGAAATCTGTCTTCACACTGAACATTGATATCTGTCTACGTAACTTCAGTTTTCTCCCAAAACAAATTAGTCATCGCTTGGGCAGAAATGACATTTCAGGTTTCCCTGAGGGTGGCTGCAAAAGATTTGATTACAGGTAAATCTGTCACCAGCTCTGAGACCTAAAGTGCCTTAGGAAAAGACAAGATTCTGAACAAGGGCACACACAGTGATAGGTGCCATCAGCCTGCCTTCCCTTGCCTGCCTCCTGGTTTCACTCCTAGAAGTGTTGCCTTGTGATCCTAAGCACATTTACATGGAATTCAACTCCTTTCATAGAATCACAGAATTGTAGAGTTGGAAGGGACTACGAGGATCATCTAGTCTAGACAGAATCCCACATCCCTGAGATTAAGAGTCTCCAGAGTGATTCAGTCAGAGCATGAGACTCTTAATCTCAGGCTCGTGTTGAGGGGGGGCGGGGAAATCCTGCGTTGCAGAGAGTTGAACTGGATGACCCTCATGGTCCCTTCCAGCTCTGCAATTCTGTGAAAAAGGCTTCTATGCTCTACCAACTGAGCTATCCCTCCAGTAATGCTTGGGACAATGATGTTAATATTCAGTACTCATGCATTCTTCTGGACTCTGCCTGCTTAACTTTTTTTTAAGTACCCAGACTGGGATGCAGTCCAAAATCTTCTTGAAGTGAGCTATAGTTGCCTGCAAAAGTACAGCAACCTTTCTTTCTTCTACCTGTCTCCAGCACATACAATTTCTGCAGAGGAGCTCTGAAAAGAACACTTTCCTCTTGGGAGTATTCATTGTTGTGAAAGGAAAATCAGCTGAAAGCAAGTATTTCTGTCAAGGGTAAGTCCAATAAGAACTTTGTTCTTGCACCCAAAAACCTTATGCGGGGGATATCTGTCTCTGCTATTGGAAAGGCCATACCTTCTCTCAGTTCCCAATCCTTCCTTGTAGATACCATTGCAATCTTTTGCAAAGAGCTGCTGTTTTCTTTTGGCTTTGTTCTTTTGTTCTTGCAGCCTTTGTGATAGCAAATAATTGCATAAGGTCAGGCACAAGCCCTGCCACTCTCTGTTTTTCTTTTGCAGTCCATATGTTTTGCCTTGCAGTCAAGCAGAACAGTGAAATTAGCACAGCGAAAATGAAAATGATGGCCAAAGGTAGCACCTATGCTTTGACTAGAACAAACTGTGCAAGTTAAAATCAACACACCAGTTTTCTTTCTCTGCACAGTTCTTTTGTTGTTGCTGTTAATTTGGGGGAGCACATTCATACAGACCACTGACTCCTCACACCTGAACCATTAGCTTTCTTTTTTCTAACACAGATACACACAGGCAGATTTTATTTCACCAGGCACAGCTCCACAAAATGTTTTTGAACTTCACTTTGCAATCCCAAGGACTAGAAACTTTGTGTGTGTTGAATTTTTAAAAAGTGAAATCCTGAGGATGCTGGATTCAATATATCATATGAATTTCTGCACTTGTGAGGTCCATTTGGAGATGTGCAATACAACAAATTCTGACAGAGCCCATAGATGACCAGAACTTAGTTGCTAAGGTGCAGTAGAAGGGGAAGCACAAGATGGACCGAGCAAACAGGATGAACCAAAGAGACTACTGAAAAAATAGAGCAAGTTGCCACTTCTCCGCCTAGTCTACCACACACAAAACCCAAACCTACATTTAACAAAGTCAAACCACACCTGAAGTTAAGAAACTCGTGAATTACCCCATTGGGAGTGTCAGTTTTGACTGATCTGCACCTCGTGGAATTTCATTTCCACAGTTTGCCAGATCAGCCCCAAATGGATAGCTCCATTAAATAATCAAGCCATAGTCTCAGGTCTTGCGGGAACATAATTGTAATTCTATGTTTAGAGAGGAGAAATGCAGGAGCTGCTTCAAAGAACACTTTCTACTACTCAGCATGTGTAATCAAACAAGGTAATATATACAGCTCAAAGCATGCTGTCAACTGTTTTTTGACCTCAGTCATATACACAGAGCATGCAGCCATGAAAATCCAAGGTAACAATAATGTAGTTTCCAAACAATGTGTACTACTGAAAGCATCCCTTCATTTGACCCATGTTTTCTTGATGACAACAGTCATCATTAGGGAACACAAGGAATGTTTACAACAAGTGCCTACAGCTTCTTTACTTATTAATTTGTTTATTAACTAATTGGATAAATTTGCAGGCACAGGAGAGCCCCTTCTGAGGGGATGAAGCTTGTTCAAATAGGTGCTCTCAGTGGCTGCTAGCTACAATCACTATATTATGCCTCTGCTGTCGAAACCAGTATGCCTTTGAGTACCAGAGGATGGGAATTGCAAGTGAAGAGAGTGTAGTTGCACTCAGGTCCTGCTGATGGACTTCCCATAAGAAATTGGGCAGCAGCAGCTTTCTCAAAACCTCTGGATCCAAGGAGTGCCTCTTTAAGAGGGGCTTCACCACACCTCTTTCAATGTGGTGGGCATAACTCCCTCCCATTCTGAGGTATTGGCCACTCACTGGACTGACCAGCCCACCCTCTCCTACTGGATTTTACGGGCCATGAATTATGATGGGCAAGGGCAAGCATTCTGTCCAGGAACTCAGGCTACAACAAGGAAATGGATCCAACTGACAGTTCTTATTTGTTCTTTTCAAAGAAGTTGGTGCATTGGAGACCTTCACCTGCTTACTTTTCTTAAGTGTTGTATTCCAAAAGCTGGAATAATTTGATCCTGCTGTTAGCACTTTACTACTAAACCTCTGGCAGCTTTTAGCATAAAAAATAATAATCTAATGACAAACATTTTAAACAATAAAAAACGTGGTGAAGCAACAGAAAGGCAACAGCCTCCCAACCATTTCTACTCCAACATTGTGCGCACCTCTCCCCTTCTAAAAAAAATATGCTTGATATCATTTACGGAAGGCCATGTGTTCCCCTCTCTCTGGTACTGGAAGCTCACACCTGACCAGATTTTTAATTTTCTTTTTAGTTGCAGTGAGCAGCAGTAGAACTGTGCCCGTTGCGGAAAGACTGTCCTGTAATTACTATGCGAGGGAGACTTCTGACAAGGGTATAAATGCGGTTGAGTCATGCGATCACTGGTCTTCCGGATAAGAGCCCTCTTCGCTTTCCTTTATTTAAAACAAACAAAGCACCAATCTGCTGGCAACCATTGGCCACTGCAGCCTAATGCCATCTCATTGTTCTAGGGAAGCTGCGTGAACGGAAAGAACAAACTTTCCAAGTTCGTTACATAATCCAAGGTAGTCGCAGCCCGTGACTCGGACCGCAGACCGATAGTAGCTAAACCCCCTTCCCCTCAACCTAGAAACTCAGCCCTCTGGCCACTCCCTGTGCTGGAACCCAACTCTCACGAACAATTAACCCTCTTCCTGCGATTATTAAACCACCTTTGTCCTGGCGGCTGCTCTGGTTAGCTAAAGAAGGGAGAGACCGGCGGAGGTGGGGGTGAGGAGAGCGCCACAGCTCGCTCGCGAAGCGGGACCGCCTGATCTCAAGCGCTCCTGCCTCTGTGCAGGTTGGGTTAAAAAGAGTCCCTCCCCGCCTCCTCGTCCCATCAGCTGGAGGCTCCTCCTCCCCATGCTTAGCCATCCCCCTGGCACAGGTGAGCGCGCGTGTGCTAGAGCCAGCTGTGGGAGCGCACATGTGTGCGGGAGCGGGAGCGCGCGCACATCTGGAGGGAGGGAGCGCAAGCTTTTGGATTGCTTCATTCGTCCCGGGCTCCTTGGTGACTCCTCTGCGCTCTCCGGCCCTTTTGCTCCGTGCGCTCCTGTCGAAGGAAGCGGCGGCAAGCTCAGAGCAGAAGGCAGCGCTTCTTTCGTCTCCTGCTTCACCACTGGCTTAGCTGGGAGGTGTAACCCACTGGTCCGTCTCCCTCCCTCCTTCTCTCTCCTGCGTCTGGGGCAGCTTTCGACGCCCTCCTGCACTGCAAAGGGGAATTTGCCCTGAGGCTGTCCGGTCAGCACCAAGGACAGCGCCCGCAGCCCCTTGGAGCCTCGCTGTGGTCGGGCGGCCGCTGGCCGGCACCATGAGGGGCGAACCCTGGAACCAGAGCGAGCCCAACAGCACCCAGCTATCCTGTGGCGGCCCCAACAGCAGCCTGGAGGCAAACGGAGGCAGCCTGTGCTCTGCCCACGGCGTCAGCCCTTCCATAGTCACGGCCATCGTCATCATGGTTCTCTACTCCGTCGTGTGCGTGGTGGGACTCTTCGGCAACTTCTTGGTCATGTATGTCATCATCCGGTAAGAGGAAGCGGGTCTCGCGGGGAGGCGGTGGCGGGGTGCTTCCTGAGTTCCAGCGAAAGGGCCATTCGTGCAAATAGGCAAGGAGGGGGGGCTGGGGCAACTTTCGGGGCGATGGCTCTCCCCACCACCCCATCATGGAGACTGGAAAGGGAGGTGGTTCCCTGGTCATTTTCAGGGTGCTCCTTCAAGAAGGTGCAGCCAGGAGAAATGCAGTTCTTTTTCTTTGGTCAGGAAAGACCCGGAGAACATAAGTGTGCCCTTGAGAACCCTAAATCTGCCTTCCCCAACCCTGCTGGCTGGGGTTGATGGGAATTGTAGTCTCAGAGGGGGCACCAGGTTGGGGAATGCAGACCTAAAGGTTTGGCTGGAAGGTGCTCTTTGGAAGACCTTCCAAAACCAGGGATTCTTTTTCATGTGGGACCCATTTTCTGCAGAAACCCCTTTGCACAGTTCACGAAAGGAGATATTTGTTGGACACATTTAAGGTGGACCAAACTGCAGTAAACCAATTGGTGCCCATGGTGCCATGGCACTTCTCATCCTCACCAATCCCTGGCTATGCTTACCACTGCCACCATGTTGATGCCTCTTCCCTCAGGAGGAAATGTATTCATGGGACTTTGCTGGTGGTGGTGGGGAATCATGTTGAGAAGAGATGCAGTCATTGCCTCTTATTTTGATGCCTCAGGACTGATATGAATGGCAGTTCTGAAGACTCTGTGCTGGCAGCAAGAAGAAGTGTGTAACTGGAAAAAAGAAAGTTGTAACAGGGAGCATGTCTGATTGTGCAAGTAAATCGCTTTGGAGTTGGAGTGGTGGTCAGGTGATAAGACCTTATTTTTAAAAAGAGAAGAAATTCTTCTTGAGTGAGAATATGATTTTTTTACGGGTGAAATATATATGTATTAGATAGGGGAAAAAACTTTAGGTCATAGCTCTTCCTATATCCATGGAGAGAGAAAAGAACAAAACAATAACCCCTTCACAAGAAGCTCAAAAGCAGTGCCTTCTATGGTCAGGTTTGCTGTCTTAGATATACATGTCTGTACTCTTTTGCCTGCCTCCCAACTAATAAATTACTTATATATAAAGAGATGAATACCAACAATCCTTTCAGAAAAAAATAGCAGAATTTAATGGTCATATCCCCCCTCCATTTGCCCTACTGACTTTCATCCCAAAATGTTCCCACTTTATTTCAGTTGTGAAAAGATCTGAAAACCACCCACCCCCATTTAAAGGTTTGCATTTTCTGGGCAAGTAAGCTCCTCTTCCAAAGAAATGTTGTGCAATATTCTTCCACGGAAATACTTCTGTCAGATGCAAGTTTAGTGCAAAGAGATTTGTTGCCCATTTGGGGGGGGGGGGCGACACAACACTCTTCTGTATGTGGAATGGGTTTTCTTGTTGCCTTTGTGAAATTAGATTTCTTTAATGAATGCCAGGTAGGACAGCAATCAAATTTGCTCCTAGCACCCGGCTAACATTTAGGAGAAACGAGATTACAATCAATATCTAAAAGAACACAGCACCATCTATTGAAACGATTGATAACAACAGGTGGAAACGGGTGCTTCTGAGACAACATTGGAAGGGGGGCGGAAACCAGTTTATTTATCTGAAAAATCCCACCTGGGGTGGACAAAAGCCTGAAGAAGCAAAATCTTAATTTGCAAGTCATAAAGGTATTCAGTCATATTTTAAGATTTAGTAGCACCTGTAACAAAATCTTGCAGTGTACCCCTCTCAAAAGTTCCCTTAACTTACTTCCCTGGGAAACTATATAAGCAATAAGCAGCTGAAGTCAGCCTCTTTTTTCCAGCTGACACTCAAAATTCATTGGCAACTGAATTTAATTTCTTTTTGTTGGGGTGTGTGTCTCCCCAACCCTTGGGTCCGTGTGTTGACATTCTATTTCAACAAACCTCAGAGTTTTCCAAAGCTTACTTATACCACCCTCTTTTTCTCTCAATGGCCCAGTTTTGACCGCATAACACCAGCATCACCCTTCAGGTTCTAGAGGGGCCTTAGGCAAAACTGTGCTCTCCCCCACACTCAGGGAGCCTACCTCCTCACCACCATTATCACCAGCTGCTCCTACTGCTGTCCCCATCCTCTTCATCATTGTGGTGACCCGCTTGCTTGCCAGGCAGAGAGCCAATGTGCAAGCAGACAGTGGCATCGACTGCTCCTCCCCCCCCCCCACCATTGGTTGAACCAGAGAGGTGAGTGATCAAACAGGAAGAGGAATAGGTTCAGGGAAGCTCTTGTTAGGGAACTCTTTGCTGGGTTGTCCTCAGCAGCTGTCCAGCCATGCTAACACTGGACACCAGCCCTGCATTCACCACCTATGTCTGCTCTTAGCGGGAAGGAGTGGTGCATGTTGTTACTTATACAGCGCTATGACCTCCTTGCAGGCTGACCTGTATTGCCTTTATTATTATTATTATTTCATCCTTTGGTTAAGAACTGAGCTAACTGAGGTTGCACAAGTAGGGATTGTGACTGAGAAGCAACACCACCTTTGACAATGATTATCTACTGTTTATTTCAGCAACATCTGCTGTTTATTTCAGCAGCAGCAATAAGAAATCTACTTTCTCTGTCTCTTTGCAATGCTATTTCCATCTGCCTGGGAGTAAGCCCTACTTGACTCAATTGGCTTCCTTCTTCGTAGACGCATTTACAATGTCATTGCTCTTTCGTTTATCTCCTGTTCTTCCTTTATGGGACTCAGGACAGCATGTATGGGGCTCCCACTGAACATCCAGGAGTTGAATCCACAGTCCCACACTGCTATAAGACTAATTATTCAAATGCATTTCCTTCCTTCTCATCATTGCATAATGACTTAATTGCTTTTTCAACAGTGGTTAGAGTGCCTGATTAGTGCCAGGGAGATCCAATTCAAATCTCCACTAAGCCATTGAGGTAACTAGTTGGCCTTGTTATGACAATAAAATAGAAGAAACATTGTGAGCTACCGAAAGGTCTTTGGAGGAAGGATAGAATAGAAATTATATATATATAGGTGTGGGTGTGTATTTGAGCTGATGAATGGTTTCCCACTCCATACCCCACAATGACCAAGAGCAACATTTTCATTGACAGCAGTGGATTTGAACTCTAGGAGGCTCCTTGAGAAGCACATCAGCAGCAACCTCAATACTGAACATACAAAAAACCAAAAGTAACAGGCATCCTTTTGGGGCCAAAAGGAAAGAGTAGATGAATTTTGGTGTGAGGAACTTGCATTTCAATCTATACTTGGCTATGAAATTCTCTAAGGCTCAAATTACATGTGATACTCATTCACATGTACCCCCCCCCCCATTTTTTGGTAAATCTAATTTTTTATTGTTTTTACAGAACATTTAAAAAGTAGCAGGCATAGTGTGACAATGCATAATCCAGACATTGTTCCTTTAAAAAATTATGAAATAAAGCAAAGTATCTGCTGGAAGAGACAATCTTGAGTGGGTGACTGTATAACTCCTACTTTTTAAGCATTTGTTCATTGATTCCCACCCCAGTAGCTTTCGCACCTGTGGGAACAAATATATTGGGACCTGCATGTCTCCCATTCTGGAGAGAAAATCAACATGAGATTAGGGAAAGTGGCATAAGGAGAGGTAAGAGTGAAGCAGAATGGATTAGCTCCCTTCTGTTGGTGCTCTGATAAAAATACCAGTCTCCCACAACTGCTTTTTACTTTTTTAAAAAAGAAAATGTGGATCAAGTGGAGGAACATGTGTACTTTGAGTATGAATGACCATGGGGAACTCACTTTCTCTTGGTACTGTGAACAGTTCTATAGAATAATAATGGCATGCTAGACGTAAAGACTGTCAATCAGAAGAAACACTTCTTACTGCCATTGACTGGATTTGAGAAAGCCTTGTGTCTGCATAAACGTGAATAGAGTTACAGTCCCCAAAGTGTTTTTCACTTCCTGAAATTTTGATTGAGTCATGTTTGATTACACTCCCTGCCCCCGCAATGCAAAGAATTAAGTCATTTTTGCAACAGGTAGAAATTGGGTATCCCAATTTATGTCTTCAGCTATACAAAGACCACCCTGCCTGAAAATTGCAGAGTGTGAGGACCCTGCATAAAAGGAAGTATATGCAGAATGCTTCCATTCTGGTAGATTATTTTAGATCCATACAGGCAATTATTTTAGGTTAATACAATGACTGAAAGGATTTGTTTAATCCAAGACTGCTCAAAACATCTGAGAAAGAAGAGCATACAAGTCCAGTAAGCCTCCCTAAATCATGGGCTCTAATTTACTCAGGGCATAGTTAAATGGTGGTATTTACTGATGTGCTAATGGCCACCAATTGAGATGACTTTAAAGGGGGATTAGACAAATTCATGAAGGACAAGGCTATACAGTCACAATGGCTAAACCACCTCCAGGTTCGTATTCAGCATACCACTCAGTGCTACTTACTGTGAAACAACAGTGGAGAAAGACTATTGATCTCATCTTCTACTCATGAGCTTCATATCTGATGGGCTACTGTGAACCGTTACAATAAGCCTTTGGTTGGGTCCTGAGAGACACTTCTTCTGTTCTTGATCAGGAGTGGGGAACCTTCTTCAGATAAAGGGCCACATTGCCTTCTAGGCAACCTCCTGGGGGCCACTTGCCACTGGGTGGAGCCATGGATGGTAAATGTTTACCTTTGTACAGCAGGCTAATTTCTATACACACTTACACATCCTCTTTCATCCAAGCGCATGAGAGGCATTAGCAGAGTTCATGGCCTTATGGCAGTCAGGCAAAAAGCACTCTTGGAGATTGCAAAACAGGGCTGAGGAGTGGCCTGGGCAGATGGGGGTGGCTGGGGACAGGGTGCCCTAGAGAGGGTCCTTACGGCCATATCCGGCCCCTAGGCGAACCTGAGTGAAGCCTGCTTGCTCCATTTCTGCTCCCCTAGCCATGCCCCTTTGGCTGCCACAGACTGGCCAGTTTGAATAGCGGGCCTGGTGGGAACCCATGAGCCTCTGCGGCGGCCGAGGAGACATGATAACAGCCAGGAAAATGTCACGGTGCAGTGGGGCAAAGTGGAGGTGCTGCGGTGGGCCACAACCGCCACTCACAGTGAGGTCCGGTCAGCGGCCATTTTGGCCAGGCACCTGAAACTCAGTAGGGGCGGTGCTTATCTAACTTATTGTGAGAGGGAGTTCCATAGATCAACACCCACAATGTTGATTTCCCCTTCAATTATCTTGACTTGGGGTATACAGGGTAAAGAGGTCATTAAGGTTTTCTGGGCCTAAGTTATTCAGGGCTTAGTACACTAACCTTGAACCTGGCCTGGTTGATCCACACACACCTTTCCAGGAGAGCAGGTGGCTTTCTTTGTATAAGCTTTGCAAAAGTATTTACATACTTTGATTATATGACCTGATAACAGAGTTTGAGGGCCAGCACTTCTTTTACCCTAACAGACGGAGGGATTGTTTGATCTTTCCATTTACCTTCTTGGCATTTAAATACTAGGTGAACTTGGGCCTGTTCCCTAGAGACATTCTTTGTTTGAGACTGCACAGTTATTGTGATCTGTAAACAAAGACCTGAAAAAGAAACCAGAATGTCAGAGTCGTACGATATCAAGAGGCCTGGAAATAGTTCTGCCAGGAACATTCATCTGGATGCAATATGTTGCTTTTTGCAAATCCATTAAAATGATCTCAAGCACAAAGCAAATGATTTGCATGCTCTCCTGTCATGTCTAGTGTTGGTGCCAAATTTTTTTCCTTCGGTTTCCCAGAAGCTTTCTTCCTCTGAAAAGGAGGCTTCGGTTTTCATGCCCCATCTTCAAGGCACATTAGAAATGCTTTAGAAATTGGATGGGGGTGCATTTTTGAGCTTACTTTAGCATTGTGAGGTGGCCAGGGATTGCATTTTTTTCCCCATTGTAATAAACATTTATCTAGGCTTCAGAGGGAAGCTGTCATTAATGCCAAGTGTACTCCCCTGCCCCATAAGCCTGTTTGCTGTAGGAAGAGAGGCCATGAGCTAGATCTAAACAGAAGTAGAATCAAAGTGTTTAAACAGCTGCATTGGGGGCTACGCAGTCCGTTTCCAAAGAGTATTTTTAGGATGGAGCTTTCAGTCAAAATGATAGCAGCCTTTTACACATATGAAGTGGACCAGGCAGTGCTGCGTACTGAGAATCACTGGAATGTTGCATTAGTTGCTGTGGATGTAATCAGTCATATTGTCTTCAGTAAAGTTTGCTAAAAGCACCATTTAAAACATGTATAGTTAAAAATAACATCTTTGAGCGATTTTCTTTCAGATGAAATGTTTGGTTTTCTTAGTCTGCTGCTAAGGTAGAAAATGAATTGTCAGTTTATTTAAAATATTTGTATAGCACTTTCACGCAGCTCAAAGAAAATGTAAGAAAGCATTTTTAAAACAATAATTAAACACAAAACACCCAAAGTAAAATACAAATCAAAACTCAATGATTGTGAGCTGAAATCTGGGCAACCTACCAATTCCTGCAGCAGCCAAAAAACCTCCCTGATTTTGGAGTCTCTCCAAGACGGCTGTGAGGGAAGAGTGGATTCTGACCTTCTTGGGGAGGTAATTCTAAGCTATTGTGGCAAAGGCTCTAGTCTATGCAGGGATGTTTTAACTCACACAGTGAGGCTCTGTAGGGAAGGCTTGAAATGCAGTCCATAATCAGTCAATGCAGGGGCTCATTCAGGAAATTAAAGACTCTCTGGTTTGCCACTTCCAGTCCAGGCCAAGAAGTGCTTTCAAGGTAGCCAATTTAGCCTGGCACAGAATTGGCTAAATATGTTGTCACCACTTAATATTTTTCAGGAGGCAAGTCAAAACAACTTATAATGTGTCTTCAAGGACAGTCCCATGTAAAGCACATTTTGAAGCAGTTGATCTCACGGCTCACCCACAATTCCATTTGCCATGCCTAGAAAGCATGGGTCCAAGTGGTTTTCCCCTTCCCCCACTCCTTCCCAAGGGAAAGCCCACTCTTCAGCGATAGATCAGAACAAAAGATCAGAACAGAGTGGCTGGGGAAACCCAGCCAGATGGGCGGGGTAGAAATAAATTATTATTATTATTATTATTATTATTATTATTATTATAGCAATCAGCTGTGATTGAGCACTATGTCTGCAAAAGATGATTAACATCCTTCCTATTACAAACGTAACCCTCACTCAAGAGCCTAGAATCTTGTTCTTGATAGCATCATGTCTTTCTTGTCAGGATTCAACTTTTGTTGTGGCCAATGTTTCCCAAACTTGAGTCTTCAGCTGGTTTTGGACTACAACTCCCATCATCCCTAGCTAGCAAGACCATTGGTCAGGGATGTTGGGAAGTGTAGTCCAAAAACAGCTGGAGACCCACGTTTGGGAAGCACTATTTTAGGCACTAGTTTTGCAAAACTGGGACAGGTACTCCTTGATGTCTTGTTACAATTGATACCCAAACCAAAAGGCACTCTTTGTCTCGTATGATCAGCTGCCCAATGACCAAGGTCAGAGCTACAACAATGAGATGGAAAGAAGTGGAGTAGGGTAGCATTTCGCACACCTTTCATAGGTAAACATGCAGAGATTCCACAGCAGTAGAACCAGGGGTATCTATTATATTGCAACATTTTCAAATGCAAAAAAAAAAAAAAATGTGACAATGTTCAAAAGTCAAGAAGTTGGGGTTAAATGCCAAATAATGTCAAGTTCTGGCATCCTTGAGAAATTCCCTTCTAGTGTTAGAAGAGTGGCTGAGGAAACCCAGGCAGATGGGTGGGGTATAATAATAATAATAATAATAATAATAATAATAATAATAATAATAATAATAATAAATTACTACGATTACTACTACTACTCCCTCCCTCCCTTTTAAAAATGTAATGTTTAAGCCTTTTGAGCTTCACAGTGAGAAACCGAGGGGGCAATTCCATTCTATACTCACACCTGTGGGGCACCCCATTTAATTCCATGGGGTTTCCTTCTAAATAGCATGAAGAGAATTGTGCTGTCAGTCTCAGAAGTTGGAAGGAGTAAAGCAACACTTTTAGTAGCTAAGGATGAGCCTTCAATGCCTGTCTAGATCTTTGCCCCTCAAAATGGGTAGAAGCAGCAAAAAAGATGATAGAAGATAAGAAAATATAAACTAGCATGCATCATTTATACAGATCTTGTTGCAGATTTATTTTTTGGCATGGAATACAAACACAGACCTTACTGTAGCCAGTTAATCAAGCCATCTCCTGCCTCATCCTGACTGTCTACATTGACTAGTGACATCTCTTAAAGGTTTCAGTTGCAGCAGGACTTCTCAATCCATCCTGGCTTCCAAGCCCTACTAAGTGTAATTCTGCCCTTAATGGTCAAAAGCCTTAGCACAGCCACTTGCTGGCGTTGCTTATGTACCTGAATGTTAACATTGCTTAAGAGAAATTTCATTTGGAAAAGATATTAGCAGCCATCTGGGGAAGGCAAATAAAAGAGAATTGGGAGCATCTTATGAGTTTATATTGGAAGGAAAATAATAGATCTTCTGCCAAGTATCTCGAGTTGTACTGCTAGGATTGCAATAAAGAAATACAAATAAAATGCTTGGTATCGCCTCTTTTTTCATTTAGCTTTGGCTCCTGTCATAAATATGTAATAAAAACCATGAAACAAAATTATGAGAAAGTGTCAAAGTGAAAATAACTTTAATCATAGAAAAATTCTGGAGGTGGGTATTACATATTCCATCTTGAATACGGCTCCTTATCTGTCCTATTCTCACTCGGTAACAATAAAGGAGCAATGTAAACACTGCCCTCGCAAACAGGAAATCATCTTTCTTAAATGGAGAAATATGCTATTCTTTATAGGTGTGGAAAAATGAGACAACTTCATCATAAAGATAGGACAAAATGCAACATGGCCTAACCTAAGAATATAAAATGTAATAGGGAGAAAATGAAGAAGGAGGTTAATAAAAATGTAAATGATACTATTTGAGTAGCTGGACAGCACATATTTCTTAACCAGATTTCCCAATAGCTGCATAGATGGTTGCCCAGGGCAGCAATTTATAATGGGTACCAGTACTGCAGCATCAGATAGAAGAGACCTTTCCAGAGAAACATTGGTATGCCTGCTTCTTTTCCTCAGGAATATCATTAGCACAGTTTATGAATTCAGGTTGGTTTATGAATTGTGTGTACATACAGTATAAATCAAGAGTAACAGGGTCTGGCCTGTTTGGCTTAGCAAATAACTAGTCACAGGGATAGGATTGCAGCCTTTGAATATCAAGCAGGTAGCATAGTCAAGTGGGGCAACTTATAATTTAATTTTAGTGACTTAAAGAAATAAGCTTCAGGATATTCTGCTGCAGCAGGAGCACATATGCAAAAAGGCACCATAAATTTAGGGAGACAGAGAAAGGGGTTTCTTTCAAAAATGAGATTTAGATGGGATTGAGTCAGCATCAGAACCCTAGCTTGAAAAAGAGCTGTCCTTATGCTCACACAACCCTACTATCTTCACGCTGATCTCAGGTTTGAGAAGGGGAATGTCCTCAGTGAGACCCCCCCCCCTCCATTAAGGCTATTGATAAAGGCTCTGGACAAGGGTTGTGCTAACCATGTTATGAGTTAGTGCATTTTCTTTAATACTCATTTTATTTTTCAGTCTCTTCACATATAAAGAGGCCTGTGTGGATGCTAAAGCTGTGCAAAATCCACGTGACTATTGCCAGGTGCAGGACAGGAAGCACATAAAGTGAATTTATGCAACCAGCCAGAGTACATCTCAGCTTAAGCCATGCCTTCCTGCTTTTGATCTCTTTTAGATATCTCAAAACACAGGCATCACGTGCCTTTCTTGCAGACCCCTTTGCCCTTTGAGTTGGGTTCAATGACACTTTGTGGTAGACATTTATTTGTTGCTCTTTGGCAGCATACAGGGGACTTAAACCCAAGTACCTCAGTTGAATTCTGTTCAGTGGAATGGGCTGCCTTGTCCTATGGGACTGCTTTAGCTGTTGTGGCACAAACAGGAGTTTATGCCATTGATACTTAAGAGCATCCCAACTACAATGAGTGAAGCAGAGCTTTGGGGCTGTGTCCATAGAAGAGATCTAAAATCACTGTGGTTCTCATTTGGTAAGATGCTGTGAAATAGCCACCTTGCTTACCACCTCAATTAAGTGGCCCACAAGAAGAACAGGACAGAGCAAAACTCCAATACAGGAGGGGCATTCGCACCCTGCCTAGAATAGCTTTCCAATGGCATGATGGAGAGTTCCGCTCTCCTCTCTGTAAGAACATTGTTTTATAAGTATTAATAAATAAGTATTTATATACAGTTATATACATTATTGTATGTATCTGTTTATGTGCTTGTTCCTGTAGGAAACCCAGAATGAATAGGTACAAAATATGTGCATAAAATTATTTATCTAATTATGTATATAATATATGAGAAATGTTTATATTTCTACTACTAGAACAGGTGGGGGGGGAAATAGCACGCTTCTCATCAAGATCAAGGAGAAAAATGGGAATTAGGGATAAAATATCTACAGATAAGCTTGATACTAAGTCCCCCCCCACCCAAAAATTCTTTCTGTACTATATTGCTGGACCAAAGCACAAAAATACGATATTCTTAATCCCTAGTCCTCAAATCAGACACTAGTCTGGTTATAACTGTGTTTGATCTTGTTATAGCTTTTCATTCCTCTGCTTTGTTGATTTTCTTAGATATACCAAAATGAAGACTGCTACCAACATCTATATTTTCAACCTTGCCCTGGCAGATGCCTTGGCAACAAGTACACTGCCATTCCAAAGTGTGAATTACCTCCTGGGAACATGGCCGTTTGGTACCGCCATTTGTAAGATTGTTATCTCCATAGATTACTACAACATGTTCACAAGTATTTTCACTCTCTGCACGATGAGTGTGGATCGCTACATAGCAGTTTGCCACCCAGTCAAGGCTCTGGATTTCCGCACCCCCAGAAATGCCAAAATTGTCAACGTCTGTAACTGGATTGTTTCTTCAGCCATCGGCATCCCAGTTATGGTGATGGCAACCACCAAAGAGAGCAATGGTGAGTAAGGATTTCACAGACCATTTCCAGATGCTCAGTTATTTCAGCAGTGGCAGGAAGGCAGGGAATGAAGGAGAGAGAAAAACTCATGCAGAAATCAAATTTCTAGGTTACCTTCCAGTGAAAGTCAGAAAATTCAGTACTACATGTAATTTACAATGAAAAGGGGACTTTTCTATACCTCACACTCAAATGGGGGACTCAAAAGGCATCCACCCCCCAAATGGTGATACTTCCACCCTAGTGAGAAATCGGACATTTGGTTCACACATTGAGACACACTGATTATGGAAATGGGAAGTGGATCTTAAAGGGAGGACATTTGAAAATTAATATCAAGATGGAGAGGAATGATACCCTCCTAAACATTAAGGTACTTCCAGAACACCCAGAAGTAGGAAATTTGGTATACACATACATAAAACATGAGTCACAGTGATTACTGGGAATGTGTCAAAATAGGATATTTTAATACCTAATGAGAAATAATGTTTACCTAAAAACAGAGGCCGACACTCTAGCAAAAGAACAAGCCAGGCCACAAGTATGATGCAAAATAGAGTTGTTGAAGGTTTGTTGGTTCTTCACACACTTCCATCAGACAGTGATTATGTGGGTAGAAAGAAGAATTTCTAGAAGCTGCAAAGAACATTATGGTTGCATAAACGGAGCCTCATTTAGAAGTAGTTTTTATTTTTTGGCTACATCTGTCTCTCTTTATGTAACCCATAGAAACTAAGCAGTTTAGGATACAATCCTGCACCCACTTTCCTGGGAGTAATCCCCTTAGAAGACAGTGGGAATTACATCTACATAAGTACATATAAGATTTTGCTGTTAATCAATAAACTAATCAGCTAAGAATGGGATTATATCTTGTCTACTATAAAGTAAGCCGGTCCATTCCAGTGGGACTTGCTCCCAAGTTAATGTATATAAGTTGCGGTTCATTTAGTGCTGGAGACCCAATTTAAGTGGTGGCACTGTGATGTAAAGGCACACTTTTATATTTAAATTATTTTAGAATTAGATAGCTACTTATAACAGGGAATGAAAAAGCAAGATATTTAACATGATTTTTTCTAATAGCAGTGAATGACACTTTTTGTTATTAAATAGTAAATTATCTCCGACTTTCTTTTGCTACTAACTGGAAAGAAGGAAGGAGACAGCTATGAATTCCACTAAGTTATCTAACAGTCAAAGTGATGCCTTTTGCCCAAAACTATTGCTGGTCAGCTTAAGGAGGCCTAGTTATGTGAATCTTACCTCCTATTTTCTCTTTTTAGAGAAATGCTTCTATATGGAAAATAGGCTCATTTAAGCCAACAAGACTCTATTCAGGGATCTTTTCCTTGCACAGAAGCACTTTATCAAGGTCCCTGATTATGCAGAGGGTTCCGCTCATTTTCAAGCAAACATGAATAAAAATTCTGCAGACAACTCCCAGTCAACATGAGAAGTTCAGGGACAGAACAGGCAGACATACATAGGGACATTTGGAGTGGGACTTGTATGTGTGGCCCTGCCCTTATTAACCTTTTGAACACTGAATCTTCCCCCCCCCCAAAAAAAATTCTATGTTGTAAACATCACACTAAAAGTCAGTGAGTTTTCTTACAGGCTCGCATCACAGTAGAGTAGAGTTATGGCCTTGGATGGAGGGGGCAAGAGGAAGAACAGGATTAAATGTAAATAAATAATTCTCTCAAACCTCATTTCTTTCTTTTTCTTTTCCTCCTAGGATCTGTTGATTGCACACTTATATTCTCTCACCCAGCATGGTATTGGGAGAACTTGCTGAAAATCTGTGTTTTCATCTTTGCCTTCATCATGCCTGTCCTAATTATCACGGTATGCTATGGGCTCATGATTTTACGCCTGAAGAGTGTCCGAATGCTCTCTGGCTCCAAGGAGAAGGACAGGAATCTTAGAAGGATCACCAGGATGGTCCTCGTGGTTGTGGCTGTCTTCATCGTCTGCTGGACCCCCATCCATATTTACGTTATCATTAAAGCCTTGATCCATATCCCAGAAACTACTTTCCAGACCGTCTCCTGGCACTTCTGTATTGCTTTAGGCTACACAAACAGCTGCCTTAATCCCGTCCTTTATGCCTTTCTAGATGAGAACTTCAAAAGGTGTTTCAGAGAGTTCTGCATCCCCACAGCTTCAACCATGGAGCAACAAAACTCCACCCACATCCGACAAAACACTCGCGAGCGTGCCTCCACTGCCAACACGGTGGATAGGACTAACCAGCAGGTATGACTAGCAGTGGAGATGTCATCTCTGGATTCGGGAATCCCTCCTGGAGATGACCTGAATTCTGAAATTACAGTTTTTACTGATGTGTAGCTTCTGGAAGATGTGCCACTCTTTTTGATTTATCTTCCCTAGCTGGGGAGTGATGGAATGATGAATCCAGACATCATCAGTCCCAATTGGGTTTTGGGAAACTAGAGAGCTCCCAGATGTACCTTGCATGGCCAGGCCCTTGTCTGTGTATCATTGTGATATTTATTCCATAGCTGAGAAAGGAGGAGATGCTTTCATAGTTTTTGAAGCAACAGAATGTTTGCTATTGCTTAACATTCTAGAACTGTATATATTTTAAGAACTGCCTTTTACCCAGTCAGAATCAATGTAACTAAGGTCTATCAGCCCTTCTAGCACCTGGCCTTACTGCCAGCCCACAGGGCCCTTGATAGCCCTCCTTCTTTAGACTTCTGATTGGCAAGCAATAGACTTTCAGTCAATGCTTTTAGACATGTCTGCATCACTATGATTCTTACTACATGAGCAGACCCTGATGATCCATTTTCCTACCATGGCTTTTGTGAACAAGTAACCCATAGAATTATTTGGTTGTGATCTCACCTTGAAATAGCTATCTATTTTGCAATGGGTCATATGGAAATTCACAATGGGGAGGTGTTTTTGTGAGCAAGCTCGGTTGGGCTGAACTCACAACAAGCCCCTGATCTTCTGTTGAGTATTCACAATTTATTCAGTAGAGGTATTCCCGGTGCTCATTCCAGGGGCATGTGTGTGTGTGTCTTGGGGGAAGGTGTTCTTGGGAAAGATGCCCTCTGTTGTGCTCCTTGGGCACAACCCACACAAATGTTCAGAGGGAAAGAAAAAGCACTTGAAGGATGCTCATTCTTCTCTTTGCTCCTGCCACTGCTCATAAGCTTAGAGGGGACAAGTGAAGAGGGAGCAACACCATGGAGAGGGGCCAGCAGGTCTAGAGGACTAGTGTTCAGCATCTGTCGGTGCCCAACAGTACTTGCCCCAATATCCCAGCCCTGTGAACTACCCAAAGTACAGGTTTGTTTCACCTTCATTTTGTAAAGAGTAACTGCCAGGGTTGATTCCCACCACAGCTATCAACCACTCATGTGATACACAGACCCCCTACTTTCAGAATTGTTCAAACAACCCTTTCTCCAAGTCTGGCCCTTTTGCATATTTCTTCTTTATCCTCCATGGTGGCTCTCTTCCTCTTCTTAGTAATTCCTCCCCTTTGTCCTCCACCACAGACCACATTTCTGGGGCTCCATGACAGATTTTCATTGTGCATGCATGGTGGGCATTTGCAATGGCGGTGGAGAAATCATTGCAGAAATAAGGGACAGCTGATCAGACAGTTAACAAGGTTGCTGTTGGTGAAGAGCAGCAGGAGAAGGGAATAGATGCTCCTTTTGCAAGCTGGTTTGGGTCCCCAGATCTAAAGCTGTAAAATCTCTCCAACCAAGGCCTGCTCAGAATTTACCTGAAGTGTAGTTACCAACTCTAAGTAGCAAGCAAAGATATCAAGATCATTTAAAAGTGTTACTTCATTATCTTGAGACGAGCATTGTGGCTGAACTGAAATTCGATGACTCTGAGGATGGGGAAAGGGGTCACACTACTAAAATTGGTATGGAGATATGGTAAACTTACGGAGGCCTCCTAAATGCCTTAATGTTTCAACAGGAACTTTGAGTGCCCTTGTCTAACAGAAGTACTCTAAAATTGGCACATTAAAGGAATTTATGTGCCTGTTTCTAAGAAAAGACCAACTTAGGTGAAAAATCTAGGAATATTTATGAAGTCCTCCCACTTTGCCTGTGCGGTTTGTTGAACCTTGCCTTGAAATGGCAAACTGTAGGCACTTGGCAATATTGTAAAATTTCATTCTTATCTATAGCATTCATAACCACAGAGTTCAGGTGAGTATGTGTGGTTCTCCCCTCCCTTACTGCAATTTAATCCTCACCACAACAAGTGAGGTAGGTTTGGCTGGATGATGATAGGAAACCAGTCCAAGGTGACTCCATGTGTTTCATGGCTGAACAAGGAATTAAACTGAGTCCTCCCATCCTCCCACTACTCTAATTCAGCTCTCCAGCTTTCCATTTCTCTTCACATTCTTCATTTGAAGTAGTTCTGAGATTCAGGTTCAAGGCCCGTGTCCTACTGCATCAGTCCAAAAATGCCACATGTGCATCCTTTCCAATATTTATTTAAGCCAGGAGATTTTGCCCAAGGCATTTTAGTATCTGAGGCAAGTGGTGGGATGGCAACAACCCCCAGTTCCATGTACAGAAACTGACTGGTCTGACAGCCAGTTCTGATTTCAATACTGGCAATGGGATAGTGTTCTTCACTGCACCTGAGGGCAGCAGGCTAGTTTCAGGTGTTTGGGAGAACCACTGCAACTATCATTCTGAAATGTGCAGGCTGCACCCCATCAGAGGAGGTGATAATACCTGCAAATTCTATCCAATTCTGGAACAAAATGAAAAAGATTTTCTTTTTCTTTTTTAATATCAAATTTCAAAGGTACCCTGCATGCAAATCCCCTGGATATATCTGCCAGGGCTGCTATTCCTGCAAATTTCATCTAGTTCTGTGAAAAGAAAAGAATCACTATTTTCAGATTCCCCATTATAGTGAAAGTGGGCCAGAGAAGCTTTACTGTTAGCAGATGGAATTTGGTCCCAATTAATGAGTTAAATAGGAAAGATACAGAACAGCTCTGAAACAGACCGTACTGCTTCCCAAAGCTACAGATGCATGCTAAATCTTGTGAATGGCACACACGCCCATAGGACTGCAGCTCTTCAGAATGCTCCAAAATTTAAAAGGAACCCACTGTGTAGGGACATTCTGGGATCATTTCCTTTCCGCTTGCTATACCTCTTATTTATATGACTCATTTTCAAAACTGTTCCATGGCCCTCTAGCAGGTGAAGGAGGAAATGAGAACTACCTCATATTTTTGTTGAATTTGTTTGTTTTCCCAGCATTTCAACTTTAAAAATAAAACCTTAAAAGTGATGGGGGTGTTTTTACTTAGTAGTAGCAATGTGAGTCTGCAGTCATAAACAAAAAATGCTTAAATACTGCTGAAATCAACTGGATTTTAGTGGCCTGAGGATAGGATTGTTGCTTAAGACATTACTGTAGATAACATTACATTCAAAAATAGGGTCAGGTTTCAAACAATAGTTTTTCATCAATGGCTACAGAAAAGATAACATCTATTAATGCAGTCTACAAAGGACCCATTGAAGCAAAGGAACAATTGTACTCTGTGTTTGATATGTTATGTAACGTAGTGTGTGTTGTATTTTTATATTCTATATAGTCTGGGTTGTGTAGGTCCAAATTTTCAATTGGTGTAGGTTAATGAAACTTTGTTCAACTCGGTGAAGATATCAAGATGAAGCTCTGCCCAGCATGCCCCGTCCTCTGGGTAGAATCTTTCATTATTAAGAATCTTCTGAAGTTCTGAACTACAAGTTTCATAACATGAACCCACAAGGCAGACACTGAACAGTTGACCAAAAGCTTGTCACAAAGGGAACTGCCATCTCAGTTTCAAAGTCCAAATGGATCTACAAATGAACTTTTCCCACAAATCACTCTCATGTTGGCATGTTGCTAGAGAAAGCGAAGATAATGTTAGAAACAACTTATGGAGTGTGAAATGTTGGCAACTGGGGAGAGGGGAAGTTTGCATGGGTGAGAAGGAGGAATGGTGGCGGAATTTGATTCAGTTCACACTGAAAAACAAATCCACACTTTCTGAAACAATATGAGAACTGAAACTTTAAAAAACAAAACTTGCAAATTGCTGAAGAAAAGTGGAGGACTGAATTTAGGCTTGGAAATTAAGAACAAAAACTGACAGCTCCTTCCATCCCTAGTGAGAAGTTGTGGGGGATGTGCACAGTGTGTGTTGGAGTGGGGTGGGAATCCCAACATTTAAAAGGAATCCACACTTTGAATTTAAGAAGCAGATCCATTTTGACAACTTCTTGAACATTGTGGTTCTATTGGTGGTTATTAACTTGAAACCTGAAAAGCAAATATGTTTCTTTGTGTGCACCTTCAGATATTTTCTCCTTTAATCTTGCAACTGCCCACCTCCTTTCTGGGATAATAGGTCAGTTTCAACCAGATGGGCTTTTAGAAAGGTTTTGAGGTAAGAGAGAGAAATGGCATCACCCAGCTGATCTGAGAGACAGTTCCAAGCCTATGGGGCAGAAGAGTCTTTTGAAGGAAGTGCACCATGGGATGCTGCCTTAGAATGAGTCAGGCCACTTGTGTCCATCCAACTGAATATTGTCCATGCTGACTGTCACCACTTTCCAAGGTATCAGAAAAGGCTCTCCCAGCCCTACCTAGAGATGTCAGGGCTTAAACCTGTGACCTTCTGCATGCAAAGCTGATGCCTCACCACTGAGAAGCAGCTCTACCCCACTCAGGAGAAGTGTCCATGTCCACTGCTTCTATTTTCCATCCTGCAGTTCTGTATTTTACACTCAGATACTGTTGTGCAATTTTTAGCTCATCCAGTATCAAAAGGAGTCCTGAGAGGCAGGCTGATTACCATTTACACAGGAGTAACTGAGGCTGCAAGATGATGGCTTCTCCATGACTACCAGGGGAGTGAAGGGAATTGGAAGCTTGGGTCTCCTACCAAGCCATCTATTGCCTCAGATTGGGTTACTTATTCTACGAAAATACATTAGTGATGTATCGGATACATTGCATGTATTGCAGAGATGAAGCGTCAAGGTTTACACTGGAACTAGCCTGGGTTCCTCAGACTTTGTTGTCATGTAAAAGGGTATTCCTACCACCTCAAAATGGCTCCACTCTGATTTGCCCCCTGAGAAAGGGATGGCTCATGCTGAGCAAATTCGCCCAGCATCATTTGCAAGCAGCAGGGTGGAGAAATTAGCTCATTTCTTTTCTCTCTCACTGTATTTCTTTCCTTTCAGTTGGAACTTCTGGAAGCTGAAACTGCACCTCTGCCGTGACAGGGCCCCCTGCCGTGTAGCAACCCCAAACCAGTGCCACTGGGTGGCTGTGCTATAAGTGTGGTGGGGATATGGAGGAGAATGGTGCTCTCTCTTGCCCACCTGCCCCAAGGCAAGTGCCTGCATATAGTATCCATCAGAATGATTTGCCCCTGTGGCAAAATCCCATTGCACAAATAACTTCAAAAGAGAGTCTGACCAAATGGGAACTTTGCACTCGTCTACGGTACTGAGAAATCGAGCCACACAGAACATGATTCTGAGATTAGACAGCCTTACCTGAAACCAGACTCAAACTGCAGTGGCTCAAAGCCAGAGTAATCCCATCTTCCCCCTACTCCACTCCCTAAAAGGATCAGAGGTATGGGAAAAGGGAATCCAGTGGAGATTATCACTCAGAAGAACCGTACTTTTCCGTGTATAAGACAAGGTTTTTTTACTCTAAAATAATGTTAAAAATGGGGGGGGGGGCGTCTTATACACGGATAGTGCATATGCGGGATGGGCAATTGGTTGCAGCTGCAAGCAGGAACTTGTCAGCGGCGATTGGGTGGGTGATTAGTGGCTGCTGCAAAGGCTGCTTAGATTGGCTGTGGCAGCGGCAATTGGGTGGCTGATTGGTGGCTGCGACAAGGGCTGCTGTGGATTGGCTGTTGCTGTGGCAACTGTGTGTGCAATTGGTGTCTGCTGGCGGCGAGTGGGCTGACGCTTGTTTTCTTCTGTGACGCGTGAGATTTCAGCGTCGGGTGAGTGATTTTCGTGGCTCAACAACTTTGGCAATCCTCCCCCAAAAACCTCTGGGCCATCTCACCTCATTTTCTTAAATTGGAGTCCCCAAAAGTAGTGGGCATCTTATACACAGAAAAATAAGGTATATAGCCAATGCATTTGCATAGGACTTGAAATAGTTCATTTTTATCTATATGTGTTTAGATGTGCAGATTCTCTCCCCCCCCCAATACAATTATTTCCAACATATCATTCTCAGTGAGAAAAAATGATTTTCAAGCTAGCTGCAGTAACAAGACTGATCAAAGCTACCTCTGAGTGTTAGTGGAGGTTGTGACCCTCATCTGTTGAAGTCCTCCATTTCACTAAGATTTCATCCAAAGAAGATTCTTCATCTATATTCTGTGCTGACTTGGAAAAACAATCTCCTTCTTTACACATTTACAAATATTTGAAGTACAAAATTATGGAGTGAGGCAGCAGATGGAGTGTGGAAAAGCTTTTGTGTTGTTGCTGAATGTATGTATAAAAACAGAAGACAACTGTAAATATTGTAAAATACCATAGTCAATACTTGTTTATTCAGTGATAGATTAGGAAATAAATTATATCCATATATTATTACATGTGCATAAAATAATTGTTTGTGTGTGTGAATAACTACACCTGTAAAGTAGTTGAGCATTTCTAATATACTTAAAATTGATTTACTACTTAAAAGATAGGCAGCCATATTATATAAGGTTTTGTCTTCTGTTACCAATGCCATCATCTGCTCCTCTGTTATATGATAGCAGCAAAAATAATTCACAGCTTACAAAAGCATACTCTGTAAAAAAGGGGGGGGATCTAATCTCCAGAATAAGCAACAGTAATAATTGTCTACATAATTAGTAGTTCTATATCATTTTCTACTTGCTGTTTAATGTGTGCTGTAATTAAATGGTCAAAAATTACCCAGGAAGCAAAAAGCACTTTGATGAATTTGTGTGCATTAAAAAAGAAAAATCATATCCATGGTTTCTTTTTTAAAATTTCTGCCGCTGCATTTTCATTGCTGCTCTGCTCAGTTGTGGAAGTGGTATCTGCTTAGTGTGTAAAAAAGGAAGTCTACTCTTCATCTTGACTGAGATGATGAAGTTCAGTTCCTTTTAAAAGTGAGATCAAGTTACCTTAGCTTTTTGTATCCACGTGTACATGATTATGTAAAAACATGTATGAAAAAGTGCCTTATTTTTCTCTTGCATCTCAATTCTCTTTTGAAATCATGCTTTTTGCTAGCTTCAGCCTTTGGTGAACCAGTTTTTCTGAAATGTATCATGCAGGTTGATGTTATTAACTGTTTCCCGATTTTGACACAAAATAATGCATTGCACCAAATCATTCCCCCAACCACTGGCTCTTACTGATGTTGAATTGAGTTTTACTCAGCGTAAACCCACTGAAATTTCAGTGGGTCCACTCAGACTGAAACTTAGCTGAACACCATCCCAATCTTTCATTTTTAGAAGTTACCCACCTAACCAACCATCAAAGCTACTAGGCTCAAATCAACCTTCAAAGGAAGAAAGAGAGAAAAGAGTGGTAAAATCTAAGGAAGGGTGGAGGGAGAAAGAAATGGGGGGGGGGAGTGTCTTCAACAGGAAGGCAACAGTTAATTCTATAGTGTTTTCTGTCACCTATGCACATGGGCATAGCCAGGGGGGGCAGGGAGGGGCAGCTACCGCCACTAAATTAATAAAAATCAATAAAAATACAGAGAAAACTGAGGTTCTCCCTCCCCCCCCCCAACAAAAGGCCTGCCTATGCATACAAGTGTGTTAATATGTACAACACAAGGCTTCATCCTTTACCACTCAGTATTGGTTCATCTAGATTGTAGATCAAGAAGGAAAGGCTCTCAACTGCCTACAAATCTCTGCATTTTCTCTGTGTGGGGTGTCCTCACTGGGGCACTGTTTCAAGCAGCAGCATCAAAGAAAGCTGGGAAAGATTTTGCGAAAACAGCATGCTACCTAGTAATAAAGTAGATTGTTGAGGAGCATGCTAAGTGAGGAACTCTCTGGATGAATCCCAGAAAGCAAAATTAAAATGGAGACCAAGGTCCATGTTTATGAAGGTCCTATTGAGAACATTTATTTAACAGTGGGGGCATGTGGCTATAATAAGCACACAGGGACACACAAATGCAAAAATTATGGTTTGGCCATGGTGAATGTCAACTGCATGTTTACAGACACCATTCCTCCTCTTAACACATCCCAGGTGTTCACTGGGGGCAACAAACCATTTGCCCTGCAAAGTGTGATTTGTGCCTAACACCAAAGAGCAATTCACAGGAATGGACCTGTTTTGGGACAGGTGTGCAGGCTCTGGACCAAGATTCCATTGGATCCTAGGTATTGGACCGAGCACCAACCCAAGGTCAGGAAAGAGCATTCTCAATCAGAAAGAAAATAATTTTGCTCAGGTTAAGATCTGGATTAGTCCCAAGACTGATGGTTAGGCCAGGTCAGAGCAAGCAAAAATAAATAAATTAAAAAATGGAAGTCCTCTTAGCAGAAGAGCTTCAGAAGAACTTTTCCCATTTATGCCAAGAAGAAGTCCAAGGTCACATGTTCAGCGATGCATTGGACAAAATGTGATCTTCCATAAAATATCAAACAACATGAAGGTTTGTAGCTTAGTGGGAAAGTATTGCATGCAGAAGCTCCCAGATATTTCCAGGTAGACCTGCCTCCTTCCTGAAACCACGGAGAGCTGTTGCCAGGCAGTGTAGGCAATATTGTACTTGATGGACCAATTGCCTGACTAAATATGTTCCTATATTCCTATGTTCCTAACAGCAAAGTATGCGAGCAAAGGGCAGCCATCAGCAGCAAGGAGACTGCCTGTGCACCATCTGGTGGAAAGGCAGGATAATAACAAACAAATACTGTACAGCAAACCAGTTGTGTATACAGCTGATGAGAACTAGGCTGCTGCTGATCTCTCTGTAAATTGTTTTACACATCACTCTTGGCCTCCTAATTAGAGCTACTGAAACACTGCAATCCCTCGCAGATAGAATCCAGGCAAGTTAGTCCCTGGATTAAAACTAATTTAAGTATGTTTGTAAAGCACCCAGCACAGTATGCATCTGCATCCTCAAATCTGGCTTTTGAGAATCAACATGTAAAAGTTTTCCTTGCACAGATGTGAGCTGGTTCACCCTAGTTATGCCAATTCCTGATATATGGGAAGGAAGAGTCCTAGCATCTACAGTGCAAACCAGGCCCAGTTTCTTACAGTTAAGGGATAGGGCTCTACAGGTGGAAAAAGACAAGTTTCAGTACTAATAGTAAAAGGGACAAAGCACTTTCTTTACTCCAGAAAGTCAGGAAACAAACATGCAAACCAGCACCAGTCTTTGGCCTGGAGACTGAACTAGCAAACCATAGATATAACTCTGACCAGGTTGTTTGCAAGCCCAACTATTTTCTAGGCAGCAGTTGGCCATTGTCTTAAGCAACTTCCCCATATCTGGTATCCCCCAGATGTTTTGGAGTACAACTCCCTCATCACTGACTCATTCTGGCTGAGGCTACTGGGAGTTGTAGTTCAACAACATTTGGAGGTCACCATGTTGGGTAAGGCTGATCTTAAGGCTCCTCAATTCTAAAGAAAAGCCCAATGGCTCTTGCAAGGATGTTACATTATTATTGGAAGCATCTTACTTGTTATCAGATGAAAAACTGAACACAAGGGTAGCCCCAGCAGCCAACTTGTCTAAACAACACAATTAACGTTACTGATCTACCCTCAGCGCTCCAATACTCCATGTCCATTATGAACCTCTTGAAGAAAGCATAATTAAAGCAGAGCTCAGAGGTTACTGCATTCAAGAGCTCTCCCACATCCTCTCGGTTACGTCAGACCATTATTTCTTTTATGCCAGGAGTAGAACGATGTCTCTGAGCATCACAACCTCTCTCCATGGGTTAGTCAAGCACAAGAATTTGAAATATTCGTTTGTGTGCAATATCGGAACTGTTTTCAGTACATTATTCAACGTATCTTGCTGAAAGTGATGATGGGGGGACCTCGTATCAAAGCATAAACAAACACTGCTGAACTTTTCTGAGAAGGCATGAATATTCATTGTAAATGTGTTATAACAAATCGTGACCTGACTTCTTTGCCCCCGATGCATTATTAAAGAAAAATCTGAATCAAACTTTTTTTCATTTATGTGTGGTGTACAGCAGGTGAAGCTGGTGGAAACAAGCAGCAGAAGGGGAGGGCGGGTGGTCAGGAAATCAGCCATCGCTGCGTGGCTCTCCATGGAGACACAGCACTGCTTGTGTGGGCCCATCTCTCCACGGCCCACACCCCAGGTCCAGCTGCCAAACAAGGTCAGAGATCCTCCCTTCCACTCTCTCTTGGGTCAGTCCATTGGAGTTGTACAGTCAGTAGCACAAATATATTTACAGAAGACTCCTATGCATGTCTATTCAGAAGTAAATCCAACCGAGTTCACTAGGGCTTACTCTCGGGTAAGAGGGTATTGGATTATAGCCCTAGTCACCTGAAACAACCCGTCCATGAAGCAGGTTATGTAACCATCTTCAAGCAGTAAATTTGGGGCATTATTTCCTGTGATACTGAGACATTGAGCTAAAGGGCCAAATCCATTGAAAAATTCTTCTCAGCAAGACTCACTGAAATCAATTTCACAACCATTCGTTGTAGTGGGGCTTCTGACTGGAACTTTCTAGGAGATAATATGCGGAAGGTCCCATACCATTATCTGCCTCCCATGTCAAAATATTTTATTGACAATACAACTCACTACAATACTTTTTAGATTCAGCATTCCGAGATGTAAACATTATTGAGGAATATCTAAAGGTACTCATGTACCCATCGGTTTTGAATTGTACTTTTTTAAAAAACAAAAAAACCCTGAAACAACAATGCTTATGAAAACATCTTTGTCACAAATCAGCTTTCATAGTCAGTTACCGTTACAAAAACCACACACACATAATCTCCTATAATTAGGTTAGATTGCTCAATAAATTCTGCATTTTAATTAGCAATCAAGGCTAGTTTGCAGTTGCAACAAGAACAGGAATAGGTCTTATTAAACAAAATTAGCTTTCATGCTGAGCTCAGCAATAGAAAAGAAACTCAGTAGGTCTGAAACCTCTTTTTAAAAAAAATAGTGTTGATCTTATGGGAGTGATGGGGTCAGAGCCTAGGGCTTGCTGATCAGAAGGTTGGCAGTTCGAATCCCTGCTCCCATTGCTTGGTCCCAGCTCCTGCCCACCTACGAAAGCTCGTCAAGTGCAAGTAGATAAATAAGTACAGTTCCGGTGGGAAGGTAAATGACATTTCCATGCGCTGCTCTGGTTCGCCAGAAGTGAAGCAATTAAATGCACAAATTGTCATCTCATCTGTCCTCCCAGTTGAACGACGTGGCCCAGGGAGAGAGGGAAAAATAGTGGAAGTGAACAACTGGCTTCGCAAATGGTGCAAACAGGAACGGTTTGGATTCTTAGATCACGGAATGCAGTTTCTTGAAGATGGACTTCTGGCAAGCGATGGGCTGCACCTCACAACGGTTGGGAGGAATGTTTTTGCAAAAAATCTCAGAAACCTCATCAGGAGGGCTTTAAACTGACTAATGTGGGGGAGGGAGACAGTGCTCCTGAAGGTAGGAGTCTATCAATTGATGAAGATGATCATCCAAATGTCATAGACCGAATGGAGCAAAGAGCATGCAGACCTAGTGGTGGGAGGAGAAAATCCTTAAATAAGAGACACGGGGGAATGATTAATGGACTTCAATGTCTGTACACTAATGCGCAAAGCATGGGAAATAAACAAGATGAGCTTGAGCTCCTGGTACAGCAAACTAAATATGACATAATAGGAATCACTGAAACCTGGTGGGATAAATCCCACAATTGGAATGTAATAATGGAGGGATACAATCTATTTCAAAGAAACAGACCAGACAAGAAAGGAGGAGGAGTGGCGTTATATGTCAGGGATGTGTATACCTGTGAAGAGATCCAAGATTTAGAACCTCAAAGCCAAAGTGAGAGCATTTGGGTGAAAATTAAGGGAGAGAAGAATAACAGTGACCTCATTGTGGGAGTTTACTATAGATCCCCAAGCCAAACGGAGGACATAGATGATGCCTTCCTGGAACAGATGGCCAAGCATGCAAAAGGAAGGGAGATAGTAGTAATGGGGGACTTCAATTACCCTGATATTTGTTGGATGTCAAACTCAGCCAAGAGCATAAGGTCAAACAGATTCCTCACTGCCCTTGCAGACAACTTCATTGTCCAGAAAGTGGGAGAAGCAACAAGAGGAACAGCCATTTTAGATCTGGTCCTAACCAATGTTGATGACCTGGTTAGTGGGGTAGAAGTGGAAGGATCATTAGGCGCGAGTGATCATGCTCTTCTGAAGTTTACTATACAGCGGAAAGGAGCAGCCAAGCATACTAGGACTCAATTTCTCGACTTTAAGAAAGCCGACTTCATAAAGCTTAGGGAAGTGCTGGGTGAGATCCCATGGACAGTAATACTAAAAGGAAAGGGAGTTCAAGATGGCTGGGAGTTTGTTAAGAGGGAGATAGTAAAAGCACAACTTCAGGCAATACCAATGAGACGGAAACATGGAAGGTGCCTAAAGAAGCCAGGGTGGCTATCTAAAGAACTTTTAACTGAGTTAAGATTAAAAAAGGATGTGTACAAAAAATGGAAAAGGGGGGAAACCACCAAAGAGGAATTCAAACAAATAGCCAGCACGTGTAGACACAAAGTCAGAAAAGCTAAAGCACAAAATGAACTCAGGCTTGCTAGAGAGGTTAAAAGCAACAAAAAAGGCTTTTATGGGTATGTTCGTAGCAAAAGGAAGAACAAAGAAACCGTGGGGTCACTCAGAGGAGAAGATGGTGAAATGCAAACAGGGGACACAGAAAGGGCTGAACTCCTCAATGCTTTCTTTGCCTCAGTCTTCTCCGATAAAGAAAACAATGCCCGACCTGAAGAATTTGGAGCAAATGATTCAGCAGAGGAAACACAACCCAGAATAACTAAGGAGATAGTACAAGAATACTTGGCTAGTCTAGATGTATTCAAGTCTCCAGGGCCAGATGAACTGCATCCAAGAGTATTAAAAGAACTGGCAGATGTGATTTCAGAACCACTGGCAGTCATCTTTGAGAATTCCTGGAGAACAGGCGAAGTCCCGGCAGACTGGAGGAGGGCAAATGTTGTCCCTATTTTCAAAAAGGGGAAAAGAGAGGACCCAAATAATTACCGCCCAGTCAGTCTGACATCAATACCAGGGAAGATTCTGGAGCAGATCATTAAGCAAACAGTCTGTGAGCACCTAGAAAGGAATGCTGTGATCACCAATAGTCAGCATGGATTTCTGAAAAATAAGTCATGTCAGACTAACCTGATCTCGTTTTTTGACAGAATTACAAGCCTGGTAGATGAAGGGAACGCAGTGGATGTAGTCTACCTTGATTTCAGCAAGGCATTTGACAAGGTGCCCCATGATATTCTTGTAAAGAAGCTGGTAAAATGCGGTCTTGACTATGCTACCACTCAGTGGATTTGTAACTGGCTGACTGACCGAACCCAAAGGGTGTTCATCAATGGTTCCTCTTCATCCTGGAGAAGAGTGACTAGTGGGGTGCCACAGGGTTCTGTCTTGGGCCCAGTCTTATTCAACATCTTTATCAACGACTTGGATGATGGACTCAAGGGCATCCTGATCAAATTTGCAGATGACACCAAACTGGGAGGGGTGACTAACACCCCAGAGGACAGGATCACACTTCAAAACGACCTTGACAGATTAGAGAACTGGGCCAAAACAAACAAGATGAACTTTAACAGGGAAAAATGTAAAGTATTGCACTTGGGCAAAAAAAATGAGAGGCACAAATACAAGATGGGGGACACCTGGCTTGAGAGCAGTACATGTGAAAAGGATCTAGGAGTCTTGGTTGACCACAAACTTGACATGAGCCAACAATGTGACGCGGCAGCTAAAAAAGCCAATGCAATTCTGGGCCTCATCAATAGGAGTATAGCATCTAGATCAAGGGAAGTAATAGTGCCACTGTATTCTGCTCTGGTCAGACCTCACCTGGAGTACTGTGTCCAGTTCTGGGCACCACAGTTCAAGAAGGACACTGACAAACTCGAACGTGTCCAGAGGTGGGCAACCAAAATGGTCAAAGGCCTGGAAACGATGCCTTATGAGGAACGGCTAAGGGAGCTGGGCATGTTTAGCCTGGAGAAGAGGAGGTTACGGGGTGATATGATAGCCATGTTCAAATATATAAAAGGATGTCACATAGAGGAGGGAGAAAGGCTGTTTTCTGCTGCTCCAGAGAAGCGGACACGGAGCAATGGATCCAAACTACAAGAAAGAAGATTCCACCTAAACATTAGGAAGAACTTCCTGACAGTAAGAGCTGTTCGACAGTGGAATTTGCTGCCAAGGAGTGTGGTGGAGTCTCCTTCTTTGGAGGTCTTTAAGCAGAGGCTTGACAACCATATGTCAGGAGTGCTCTGATGGTGTTTCCTGCTTGGCAGGGGGTTGGACTCGATGGCCCTTGTGGTCTCTTCCAACTCTATGATTCTATGATTCTATGATTCTAAGTGGCTTAGTCATGCTAGCCACATGACCCGGCTCCCTTAGCCTATAGAGCTAGATGAGCGTGCAACTCCAGAGTCGTCCGCGACTGGACCTAACGGTCAGGGGTCCCTTTACCATTACCTTATGGAGTGAAACTTCTGCCTTATGAGAAGTACCTGGTTGCCTGAGACACTTAGCAGAGGAAAGGAAGAGAATGTGAACAAAAGGAGAGGCTTTCAGGCAAGGGCAGAGTTTGAACAGAAAGAGGGGTGGGGGAAGAAAGGGGTCACTACAACTTCCATGAGGATAAAGATTCACTGTATGAATTACTGTCCTCTTCAAATTTAGTCTGCCCTGCTACGCACCAAAAAATGACGCAGGAAACCAAAGTTGGCTTAGCACTCTGTGTGAGTGATTGGTCTTCAACTGGTGGGCTGGGATCACTACTGCAAGGGTAAAAGGACGTGTGTCCCTCCAGATGTTGTGGGACAGGGATAGCCTGACTACTGTTGTCTGTGCTCTGGTAACCTCAAGGTTAGATAACTGCAACACATTATATGTAGGGCTGGCTCTGAAGTTGGTTCAGAAACTTCAGCTGGTGCATAATTCAGTGGCCAGGCTGCTCACCGGAGGAATGCGATTTGAGCATATTACACGGATCCTGGTCCGACTGCACTGGTTACCAATTAGTTTCCGGGCCCAATTCAAAGTGCTGGTTTTGACCTATAAAGCCTTAATCAGCTTAGGACTGCCTCCTGGGGGCGTGGCATGCTGCCTGCGGGGGCGTGGTGCCCAGCGCAGGCAGGGGGGCAGCAGCCGCAATGGCACCCCACTGGGATCATGCTGCCGGGGGCAGTGCACTGCCCTCGCACTCCTCTTCCTTCCTCAGCGCCTCCTCAGGAGGTCCTGAGGGTGGCAACACGAGAACAGGCCTTCTCTGCTGTGGCTCACTGTCTGTGGAATACCCTCCCCAGGGAAGTTTGCCTGGAACCTTCATTCTACACCTTTAGGCACCCGGCAAAAACGTTCCTTTTTAACCAGGCCTTCGGTTTATCCGATTGACATCCTATGCCCTTTTTAAATGTGTTTTTTTGGGGGGTATTGGGTTGCTATTTTTATTTTTATTAGGTATTTTGTGGTTTTATATCTTGATTTTATTCTGTGAACTGCCCTGAGACCCCCGGGTATAGGGCAGTATATAAACTCAAATAACTACTACTACTACTCCCCAAATCCCAGGCCATTAACCATGCTGGCCAACAAAATCTGAAGATTACAGATTCCCCATCCCTGCTGATCTAAGTTGTTGCAGGAGCAACATCAGTACCACATCCAGATATGTGGCTTAAAAAGAGAGAGATCTTAGTCCTCAAGTGCATGTTTGGGCTAAAGGTGGGTCCCAGAACAGAAAACGCTGGAGACTAATAGTGTCAAAGTTTTGACTTGTTTTGGCCTGTTCTTGCACCTGCTCCTCAAAGGTGGGGAATCCCTTTCACCCTTGTGGGCAACTTTCCAGGGGCCACCTGGCATCCCACCAGCTCCAGCCAACTCACCCAACTTGTAGTTTGTGGGTGTGAATGGGCAGGCTCCCTCAAATAAGTGCTATCACTTAGCAGAAGGTGTTTAATCAGTGTGCAGCTTCCCCGTGTGGTGAAACACTGAACTGCACTGGACAACTTTCTCTATAAAGCTCCCTCGGCCCTGGACTGACTCCACCCACCCTGGTTGGCAGTGGAACAGACTCCCACATGAGATGGTGGACTCTCCTTCATTGGAGGTTGTAAAGCAGAGGTTGGGTGGTGGCCATCTGTTGTGGATGCTTTGGTTGACATTCCTGAAATACAGAGGGTTGGACCTGGTAATCTTCAGGATCCCATCCAACTATGATTCTTGGTAAGCCCTGTTGAGTTCAATTGGATTTACTCCCACAGGATTAGCCATGTGGAAACCCCTGGGCAGAAAGGAGTAGAAAGGGTTTCCCAATTCAGCTGAGTCTTCCTTGAGCTGTGGTGTATTCCTGTATCCTTCATTATTGACTTGTCCTCCAATTCAGATTTGCTCTTTAAGCCTGGCTATTGGCTTGTCCCACAGCTTCTGGTTCTGGGTTCACCTCAGATTTCTATGTCCAGCTGACATTGCCAGAGCCATAGCACTGTGGTGGTACACCTGCCTTGCATGCAGAAGGCCCCATGTTCAATATTCAGCATCTCCATGAAGGGCTAAGAGAGTCCCCTGCCTCAAGCCTTGGTGAGGCCCTGCTAGTCAGTGTGTAGACAATACTGAGCTAGATGGACCAATGGCCTGAGACAGTTTCCTATGTTCCTAGTAAAGTGACCTTCTCCTGGAGAAATTGGGTTCTAAATTGGGGAGAGGCAGGAGGGTAGAGAGAATAAGCACATTCATATCATACATTGAAAGCACTATGAAAGCACTTTAAACAGTCATGGCTCCCCCCCCCCCAAAAAAATAATTCTGTTAAAGGGGCTGAGAGTTGTTAGAAGATCCCAGATTCCCCTTCCAGGGCTACAATTCTCAGGGCGCTTTAGCAATCTTTCCTCCCAGGGAACTCTGGGAGTGGAATAGGGTCTCCTAACAACTCCCAGCACCCTTAACAAATAGCAGGTCCCAGAATTCTTTGGGGAAAGTCATGACTGTTTAAAGTGATATCCTAGTGCTTTAAGTATGTGGTGAGAATAAAGGAGGAAGAGAGAGGTCTCGTCCTCAGGACAATCTGTCAGAGAACCAGCCCATCATTCTCATGGGTGCTTTGCTAGTTTATGAATTAGCACAAAACAAAAACAAACACCAGCCAACTAGCCATAGCACTCATCTAGAAAAGAAATCCAGCACCTTTACGTGAAATTTATTTTTAACAAGGGTTGTTTGTATGTGAGAAATTATGCCTAGGGCATGGCAAGTCATGGCTGGAACTGAACCATGACTCTAAGGGTTGGGAGTTATTGCTCTGCATTGTGGTGGGTCTCTGCCTCTAAGCACATATCAGCACAGTTCAATGAAGCTTTTAGTCCAAGTGCTTACAAAGAGCTAGGAAACAGCTGCATCTCTTTGCTTCAGTGTGACATGGATAGGCGAAACCCATTACTTATGCAAATATAAGTAAATTATATTCTGCCCTCTGGCCAAGGCATCTTCAGTTGATCAAATAAATGCATCCATAATACAAAACAGGAACAAAAAGGAAAATATACTCTAACAAGTCCTTGTAGTACCATGAAAACCCAGCAGGTTGCGCTTGTGTGCCATTTTCAAAAACCCAGCAGAGAGAAACACACACACACAAACACACATACTGCTTTTTCTAGTGATACAAGCAGTTTTCAGGTACCATATTCTGCTGTCATAGATATTAGAACACTTTGTTTTGCATCTTTAAAAACATTTAGAATAAGTCATGTCACGGACAATAAATTAAACCCATTTCTTTACCATGTTCAGTCAATTCTTAAGTTTGCAATCACAATGGAAGTCATCTTTTACTAAAGGTGCAATCTCTTACCTGGGAGCAAGCCAGAATTGCTCTGGGAGGAGTGCTTTTCAGGAAGTACTTAATTCAGCTCGGGTAGACTGACATCTCCTTCACTGGAGGTTTTTAACAGAGGTTGGTGGACCATCTGCCAGAAATTCTTTAGTTGTGGTTCCTGCACTGCACAGGATTGGACTAGAGAACCCTCGGGGTCCCTTCCAACAGCACTACTGGCATTAAACAAGTAGCATTAAACAAGTGGTGAAGTGGTTAGAGGAGGGGTTGTAAAATGTGGTACTCTCCAGATCTGGTTGAACTACAACCCCATCACACCTGACCACTGACCTGAGTTTGCCCAGACCTGCTGCAATCATAGGAGCCAGTGCCTAGGGGCTGATGGCCCTTCGCCGCCCCCCTAAAATATTTGAGGGCCCCCCAAAAGTTGACTGGCATTGCCATTCAAATGGTGTGCATCTGCACACCTTGTGATCAATTATGTGGAGCAGGGCTTAAATGCCTCCCCCAATACTTCATTCAAGCTGGCACTGCTGGTTGCAATGTATACCAGACTGACACTCATACTTGGAATTGTCTTGTCTTTACCAGAAGAAAAAGAAAAGAAAAGAAAAGAAAGAGTTGTTCATTCTCTATTTATATGACATCTCAAGGGCAAAAGCAGTTTCAGCTTGCCTTCTCCCACTTGCAATAGAGTGGGGGACTTTGGGACAATGTCAGGAAGGCATTATTATTAAAAAGCAGAACTTGCCACAATCCAAAAAACAGCTCAGTCAAGATGAACAAATTTAATTGGAGATGTATATTCTGTTACGAGTGCTTCACACAAGCCAGGAAATACTATTCTAACTTAACGTTGCAAGAAAGCCGAAGAATTTCCTTCCTTCCTGCTAGAAAATTCACCTCACATAAATTAAAGAATGCTTTCTATAATTACAGTGGGTTTATTTGTAAACTAAGAGATTCATCAGGTCGACTGCTTTTCTGGGACTCAGCTGGAACTGAGCCAAAAAACTGAACCATTTTTTTAAAAAAAAATTGTGGGGGAGGGTAATGCCAAAATGTGCTTCCCCTTGTCATTTTTGCCAGTCCTTGTAAAAATATTCATTTATCCTGAATTCTGTGTTGCCCTTCGCTGCCTTCAATGGCATCATCATGTTGCAAGATTTGATTGGCTGTGTTGACCTGTATCATTTTATTCACTGATGTGATATCACCTGTAGCATCGTTGCATGATCCATTTCACTACAAGATCACTGACTACAACCACATTGACAACCCCTCCTCCACGGTGGGCAGGAGATGGATGGACAAAAATTCCTATCATGCAGAAAAGGTTTGCAGGTGAACATATGATGCAGGCCGGTATTCAGGCTGGTTCCCAACATTCTATCACACTCTGGCATATTATTGAAACTAAACCCATGGGAGAGATGCTATGCAAAGTGGAAGAAGCATTGTCTTGAATGGCTGGAGTCAGCACAAGGGACAAAATTGAATCTTTAGCAATACTGCACAATGAATATGGGTAGTAAGCAACAACATGCATTTGTAGGGCAAGCCAGCCAGATGCATTCTGCTGCAAATTAACCAAAAAAATTATATCCTGTTGAATCTCCCTGCAAAGTATACATATTTATATTGAGTAGAAGAGTTTTCTTTTTCTTTTGTAAGAATCTTTAGCTCTCTGTTCCATAAAACAGAAAAATAACAACCCAGAAACCTAATAGAGTTTGCACAACGCTGCAGAATTTATTTTGGCATGAAAAACAATTCAAATGCAACTTTCCCCAGATGATGTAAGGGAACAGCTTTTTTCCTGGCCATTCATAAAGACAGTGATGCTATGATTGCAAAAGGTGTTCACTCAACAGATGACAAGGCTTTTTAACAGGAGACAGGCACCATCCTGTCATCAGCAGAGGTTATAATCTTTATGGAAGTTTAGACAAGCTACAACAAAAGGGTGGTTTGTTTGTTTTTTTGAACCCTGGCAGCATTTCTACAACTTTTTATTTTTTTACTTCTCTTAACAAACTTTAAAATAACCATGAACTTCTTATTTACACTATGTACATACTCTTTAAAACCCTTAATGTCCAGATGTTGTGCTTGCTAAAATGTTTGTGCTATGAAGGTCAGCCATTTTTAAAAAATGGAATTCCAACTCCCGTCCACCAGATAATTGCTCTCCTCAGAAGTTCAGAAAGACTAGAACCATTGTGACGTCACCACTTGGGTAGTGGCATTCTGTCTTGAAGGAAGATAAGGTAAATCACTCACTTAAAGGAAGATAGAATGGTGAAGAGCCAGGGCTCAGGGTAGAGCATCTGTTTCGCATGCAGGAGGTCTGAGGTTTAATCCCAGGCGTGCCCTGGAAGGGCTGGGGAAAATCCCTTCCTGCCGTCCAATGTAGACAACACTGAACTAGATGGACTGCCATGGCTTAAGGCAGCTTCCTATGTTCCTAATACTGAGATAAGAAATAATGCTCTGGCTAACGGGTTGAGTTCTCCACTAGAAAAACAAAACCAGAAACGGTAGCAGCTTAAACTATTTGTAAATGAAGACAGTGTGGGGAAAGTACCACACAGTCCACTTCTCTCAGATAGTGCTTTCAATGAAAGATGGTTGCAGCATCGTCTCTGCTTCTGTGCTGTTTTCTTCAGGCGTATTCAGAACATCCTGCTGCTGATAGATATCTTGGACCAACATGGTGTTTGAATCCTTCCACTCCCTGTACTTCCTTGCTGTTAGCTCAGGATCCTCCAACAACTGGTTAATCGTGGCCAAGTCATGTTCCTTGCACTAGAAGAAAGAAAGAAAGAAAGAAAGAAAGAAAGAAAGAAAGAAAGAAAGAAAGAAAGAAAGAAAGAAAGAAAGAGAAGTTTGTGAAACTGGAAATGTGAGTTGACCACTAGAAGTCTCTCATATCTGGATTGTTGTCCAATCCTAATGTTCTCCTCTCCAAGCTATTGGCTCTGGAGACCAAAGAAGATAACATTTTCCTTCATTATTTTTTAAAAAATACCCACATTGTAAACACAACCATGATTTCAGGGATTTTCTGAGGCTGCTAAAATTTACACACAATGAGTTAAATGCCTCAACAACAGCTGAAGCACAGCAACTCCATAAACACTTACCTTTAAGGTACTATTCAGTGCTCGGATTTTGTGGAGTTTCTCATTAACAGCTGGGTTTTTGCACCTCTTGATGAAGGATTTTCTCAGCTCCTTTTTTGTAGAAGGTCGCCTGTCCCCAATGGGAGACAAACTCGCTTGCTCTAAGGACTTGTAAAGTTTCTCCATTTCATCTACGGAACTTTTTGCATCTGTAGGGAAGACAGAAGACAGGCTGTGTCTAGCAACAAGTCCTAGGGCTACTGAGTTGTACTAAGTTGCTCCTTATTTGTCTACTAGCACTCAAGTGACTGTACAAAGGATTTTTTAATTTTTTTTGGAGAGGCTTTGTTTTAATCTCTTCCAAGTTTTCCTAAAGTTATTTTCCCCACATTTAAAACAGCAAAGATTTAGCTCTATGGTATATCTGCAAATATTTGTATTTGAATACTTCCTAACGTGTGCATTTAGTCATTTTGCAACGCTGTGCAAAGATAACACCCTGTCAATTGTACTCGGACAAGAGCTAAATATAGACAATACTGAAGAAAAGAGCTGGTTGTGTCTGTCGCAAGACCATGACAGGAAAGAGCAATACTGGGGCCAATTTGCTGCAGCAGCATTTCCTGTGCATATCACTGCCTCATTAAACATGCCCTAATTATGGCAAAAAAATAAAATCTTTCCTACTCATTGTAAAAAGCAGTTGCATATAATTAACGGAAAGTCGCATCAGAATTTATAAATGTACACCTGCATAAAGTGTTTCTGTGACAGCTTTATGAAAACTCACATACACTGACCACAGAGCAAGAATTAGCTGTGGATGTGTGTGTTTCATTTAGTCTATACTCAGTAAAATAAAATTTTAAAAAAATTCATCGATGGGTTATATTGTTGTTGTTATATTTATTTATACCCCACCTCTTTCTCTGACAGGGACTCAAGGCGGCTTACAGATAAAATAAGAATAGCTAAAAACATAGAAAAAAATATTTTAAATAATTAAACATTAACAGTGTGTGAGAGAGAGTGTAACATATAGACAATCACAACAAAAAACAGTCTATAGAGCCCTACTCATAACAACTCTGATGATGTCAAATTAGGGTGTCCATTGTGGTGCTGGATATCAGAACAAAACCTATGTTCATCAGGCACTTGAGCCTTTATCACTGTTGAACATTTGCTTGAGAACATCAGTTAAAGTTTAGAGGAAGGAAGTGGTCACCCCTAGAACCAGCACAATGCCACTTAGCAGTTATCAAAGTACACCAAAGATCTTGCTCTCTTGTGTAACCAGCCACCCTGCCTCCCCTCAAGGCAAGGAACTCTGCCCCCCCCCCCCAGGAATGAAGCAACAAGCTCTGTCTCATATGATAGAAACATTTAATGGTCCTCATAGACCAGGGTTCTCATGAAGATTTCATGCTACTTCAGGCCCTCCCCCCAGTGCATCCCTTCCCCAGATTTATGAAAGTTGTAGGGGCATTCAAGGAGAGCTTACAGGGTTGTTGTGGCAAATGGGAGTTGTAGGCTGTACAGTGATACCTCGGTTTAAGAACAGTCCGGTTTAAGAACGATTTGGTTTACAAACTCCGCAAAACTGGAAAAATTGTCTTGGTTTGGGAACTTTACTCGGTCTAAGAACGGAATCCGAACGGTGGAAGGGCACCGGCGGTGGGAGGCCTCATTAGAGAAAGTGTGCCTCGGTTTAAGAACGGTTTCGGTTTAAGAACGGACTTCCGGATCGGATTAAGTTCATAAACCGAGGTACCACTGTATATGCACCAGATGTTTAAAGCTCATTCCCCACTCAACAAATTCTAGGAACTATGGCTTACTCCTCAAAGAGCTTGGGTTTCCAGGACTCAGACTACAGTTACTAGGATTCTTTGTAGAAGGAGGTGCTGTAAAAGTATGGCATTTGCACAGCCTACGTCTAAACCATTGGGAGAGCACCAGTTGGAGAGGCTATTATACTATTATAAATAATGCCTCATTATGTTGCAGCGATGTTTCATTTTCTAAAGCATCCCCCTTTTTTGTTCTCCATTATAACCAGCCTTGCTGCATCAACAACTGCCAAAGGAAATAAAAATGGCAGTGGTTGGACACTGCTCCCCCCCCCCCAAAAAAGGCCTGTAAATTGGAAGAGAAGCCTATGGACAGAGGGGCACGTACTCAAAATGCTTGTTTATAGCCTCACAGTCTCACACACAAACAAGAAGCCACAGAGATTTCTGTTTATTTTTCCTCCTCTGCTTTTAAAAAAAATTAAAGCCAGGAAGTAGTCTTGGCAGGCTGCATGCAAGTCAGGATGAACAGAAACATAATGTTTAACCTTTTTTTTGTTTTGTTTGTGGGGCAGGGTGGGGGGCAGGATCAGTTTCCCTGTGCTGCTGCTTCCATAGAGGAAAAGATAATGGGACCCCACAATTTTCACACACACACACACCTCCTTGGGTAAAAGAAGGAGTTTGTGAAGTGAGATTTAAGTTGAACATTGGTCGTTCAATTTGATACAGACAAAAATTCATTCATTTCAAGCCCTAGACTGGTTTCAACAAATCACATTGCTTCCTTCACCCATACTATCACTAAATGAAAGAAGAGGGGGCATCAATCACTACAACTTAAGAGTAGATATGGCACCAAATGCTGGGGACTGAACCTGGGACTCTCTGCAGGTAAAGCAAACAGGCTTTATGGGTCAGGCAGGAAGAGCAATATTGTAGGGCCAACAGATCATCTACTGCTTGACTCACCTTTAGGCAGAGTTTTCGATGCTGCTATTCTAGGCACAGGTAGGCTAGCCTTAGCACTGCGTAATGTAGATGTAGCCTCATTCAAAGAGATCCGAAAGCTGCAGTCGGGTTTGACAGTCCCACTTTCCAGTGTTTTGTTACAGCCTGTTACCAAGTGATCAGTATCCTGAGAGTCACCAGAGGCAGCTGGAGATTGATTGTCCATTTCTTCCCCAGGGGAAGAGTTGTTCACACTGTCGAGCCACGACTGTCTGTCTGGATACAATACTTTGGACAATGAGGAAGACGAGGATCCTTCAGACTTCATCAGGCTTTCCGGCGAGGACAAAGAACATGATACTTCACTTGATGCGTGCGATGTCAAAGAAGGCTCTTCCTGGTCCTGTTTCTGAGAATAAACAAGAAGGTGGGGTGGAATAAAGTCAAGTCAAAAGCTGGCGTGGCAATATAAAGGGACAAGGATCAGCAAATTTGAAAACATACTGTTCACTTGGGACACTGCCTGTGAACTTGGGGCTACCATATAGTATATGAATGAGTGGTATGGCTCCTTTGCCTAATTTTGCCTCAGTTTCACTCAGCCAAATATTGTTTCCTCCAAACAGTACTGGTTTTAAACAGAAGGCATCAGGTAGACATGGAGATAACCTCATAAATGTGTGAAAGACTGTCTCTTTCCCTACAGACTTTCTCAGGGGATTAGATCAGCAGAGGGGACCTTGTTGGTAGTTCTATTGCTCTCAGAAGGTCAGGGGTAGTGGCCTGAGAGAGGGCATTCTTATGGCAGCTCCTAAGCCACAGAATCCCCTCCCCACAGAGGTGTAACAAGCACCTCCCTTCTATAGTTTTTGCCATATGCTGAAAACTCACCCCTTTATCCTGGCTTTTGACTCCTGATATATATATATATTTGCCCAGTCCTTCTCCTTTACCTCAGAGAACAATCAAGGAAGATCAAGCAGGAAATACCACCTGAATAATCCATGTCACCATAGGGGCAATTCTTTGATATTAATTTCATTGTGAGAATTTTTTGTAAGCTGCTTTGAGAAACACTTGGAGTTATAAAGCAGGATATAACCAATACACACACACACACACACACACACACGTGCGCGCGCGCACACACACACACACACACACACTTATTTTGATCCTATGGCTAATTAAACAATTTACAGCCTTTTAACCTGGGGGAGGAGGTGTTGTTTTTGACTGTTACAACGTTACATATTTTTGTGTTTTCGTATTGTAAACCACCTTGTGATCCTTGGATGGAGGGTGATTTAGGAATTAATTAATTAATTAATTACATGTTTTAACTGGTTTTAATATTGTATTTTTATGTTTTTTTAGGCCACGCCTGGGACCATACAGTGAAGGTTGAGTAAGAAATCAAAGAAGGAGTACACCTCATATAAATTCTGCCAGAAAGAAAGAAAGAAGTTGGGATGAGCTTGAGGCAATGAGAGATGCCTCCGCTGCTGCCAAGTTAATAAATATTATCCAGACAGATTCCAGGAACTGTCTCCCCATGACAGCTACAGTTGAAGTCTCCCTGCTCTGGCTTCGTCATATTGGCCCAGCAGTCTGCTTTCAAGGCTTGAATATTCTGGACTTCATAAATCTTTAGAACAATTTAGATGGTCCAGAGTTCTGATACAAGTAGGACTAAGAGGTAAATGTGCCTCACTACCAGGGGAGTTCATTTATTCCAGGCAGACTACAAAGTAGAAGGATGCACGAAAAACACCAAGGAGAGACATGCTCCTTCCAAGGCAATGCTATTAATACCTGGGGTGCTTAAGAATGTATAGCTATAGTTTTAACTTGGGGGGAAATGCCACATGAAATGTTGCTGTGACGAAGTGGAACAGATCTTGATACACTATATGCCAATAAGACTTAACAGACTCAGAAGAGTCAGCAATGAAATGTTGATCATCTGCTTTGGCCATAAATCTCCCTCCTATGTAGAAATATGTAGAAATAAAGTGTTTTGTTGAAGCAGATCACAAAATCTGTAGCCAAGCATACCAACTCAATTTAAGAGCATTACATACCATAGGGCAGGGGTCAGCAGGGGGTCCACTGTCCCTCAGACCTTGGGGGGGGGGCAGACAATATTTGGGGGGGGGGGGGGAGGGAAATGAACAAATTCCTGTGCTCAACAAATAACCCAGAGATTCGTTTTAAATAAAAGGACACATTCTACTCATGCAAAGACACACTGATTCCTGGACCGTCCGCAGGCCAGATTGAGAAGGTGATTGGGCTGGATCCGGCCCCCGGGCCTTAGGTTGCCTACCCCTGCCATAGGATGTTAATAGTCTCATGGAGCTTCAGATAACTATTGAAAATGGTGCATGTTACTTGTGTAGCTGCAAGAATAAACCACCCTTTTCCCATTCATAAGCATTTCTTTTTTTAAACCCTCTGAAGTTTTGACTGAGCAATTTTCTATATCACAAATTGATTTTATTCAACAGTAAAATAAAAAGTGGAAATTATTGTCCCCATGGTTTTCTTACTTAAAATGACCTACACTTAACTTTTCAACTGCTTCATGACTCCCATCTATCAATAAACACCCAAGGAAGAATATTATAAAATGCAGGCGTTAGTGTTAGTAAATGGAAAAAGTATTCATTGGAAGATTAATGAGCCCTGAGGGGTCTATTTCAGACTAATGAGATATGCTGCACCTTGACAGCCCACCTGGAAATCTTTGTAGTCTATTGTCTCGAAATGACTGTTCCATTCAAGTAGATATGGGGGAGTTTGCAAATAAACATTTTCTTTCCTGTTTAAGGAAACTTGTAAAACCCCCACCCCCACCTCAAAATACTAATTTGCATTTGTTTCCATCTGGTTGGTGGCTAAACACAGAGAAGCACATCTACTCTTGGAATTAATTACCCAGTAATGATCACATAATCACTGAGTAATGCAGACTATTCCTGCTTTAGATACTTACATTCTGCCTGTACAGGGATTCCCACAGTTGAAAAGCACACACAGTGAAAGCAAAACACAAAATTATGAATCTGCATGATGCGTTCTAAAAATGGAGGCAACAGCAAAGTTTTGGTCCTACTCATTCCAGGCCCAGCTCAAAACATCCTGGCATTTGAAGCGAACCTCAAAATGGCACGCCCTGCAAGTACCATGATGCCTTGATTACTGGGAAGTTATGAGTTGGGTTTTATTGTTTTGTTTTCAATAGTGTGAACTGCTTTGGTGTTTTCTCTGTAGAGGAAAAGTGATATAGAAACATTTTAAATAAATAAATGTCGTGAGGACAATGTACTCCCTCCAGCAACAGAGGCAAAATGTCATTGGATACCAGTTGCTGGGAATCACAAGCAGGGATAGTGCTGTTATTCTCATGTCCTACTTGTCGATTTCCCGTAGACGCCTGGTAGTCCACTGTGAAAACAGGATGTTGGACTGCATAGGGCTTTGGTTTGATAAAGCAGGGCTCATCTTATGCTCTTATGATTAGCGATTAGAGGCCTCAGGCCCAAACTGCACCCCCCCCCAGGTGTATCAGCTGAGCTGTAGCCCAGGGCACAAACACAGAGAAAGAATGGTGACTGCATCAAGGGAACTTGCTGTCCTCTGGCCTACAACTCACCACCTCTTTCTTTCAGTAGCTTTCTCAAAAAGGAGTACGATAAAAAGTCTCAATAATATTTATGGGGGGGCAATCAAAAAGGAGGAAAAAGTTTGTCAGGTCTTACATCCTAGTCCTTCCTACAAGTTCTCTCTCATATGATGGGGGTGGGGGGTGGGAAACTGATGGGAAGGAATGATCTTGCAGACATGTTGGAAGCAGGCAGACTGACTGCTGTTAATGGCCTTGAAGTCAGAATGAAATTAACAAGCACTTCACTTTGTCAAAAGATGTGGAAGAGGTTAATGCCTGTTAGATAGCACTGTGGGAGAGGGAAATAATTTCTGTCCTTGGAATGGGACAGTGGTTGAGGTTCAATAATAATATGAGGCTGCTTTATTCACTGCTGTTATGCAAAAAAAAATTAAAAAAATCAACCGTTAAGTTTTAATATTACATTTTAATATGGCTTTATATTGCTGTTTATAAGCCATGTGATGAGAGATGAAACTGAGAACAAACAGCAGCCTGTTTTGGCTTATGCTGGCATACCTGAGCTGCAAGCAACTCACTAGATTATGGAGTCACTTCTGTGAACAGGAGACTTTCCCTATGTAGAAAGGTAACTCTGGATACAACCCTGTATCTTTAATTTGATATTACTGTAAATTTATCCACTGCCAGCTTATTCTTGAATTTAATTAGGATTTCCTTATCTTCCTTAAACACAAGGGGGTTGAATTAGGAGAGGGTGTTGGCAGCAGAATGACCCAATATCCGAACACTATAAAACCAAATTTAGCACCAGCAAAGTCTGGCGTAACTGACAATTGCACAAGCCAAGCACCTGCCTTCCCGAGCTCTACCTGGATGTGAAGTTATTTAAGGACAGAAATCCATGATTTAGAGGAAACTGCTATCAACTGGGCTCAGTGAATAGGCGGGTGGAATAGGTTATAGAAGAAGATTGGTTCAAAATTGTTGCAGCATTGTGAGAATAAAGAATGTGCTAGTGTTGAAAGTGCTAGAGCCATCCTGGGATGCATTTGATTCAACAAAAGCAAAGTGGGTTTTTGTACACCTGCCTCAAATTTATTTATTTTTAAAAACAAACTTCTGGCAGAATTGCAGCAATCCTAAGCCATGCGCTACACGCTGTGAGAGGCTTGTTCTTTTCTGTAAACCAAAAGGAAATAAGGCTGCCTGGGAAGGCTTTAGTAACTATTTGGCTGTGATAACTGTTATTTGCTTTCAGCATATAACAGTGTATTTAGCCAAGAGACGTCCGCACTGTGGTGTGACGGCGAGAATGTCGGACTAAAACTCATCCATACTTCCGCTTGCCCCATGCATTGAAATAATGGGTCTGAGAGGTTTTCTGGATTTATTGTGCTTTCTATACACAGTTTGTCATGCTGCTTTCCCTGGGAAAACCTACTCTTTAGCCTCCCTGCAGGGCATTCTGAGGGCAGGGAGGGGCTGAGCTGGGTCTGGATTCGTTGGTTCCCAAGCTGACCCCAATGCCATCAGGTGAGAGCATCAGTCCCAGTGTGGGCCTGACTTCCATTTTGGCCACCATGCACAGTGGATGCAGTACTAGTGACCCTTCCAGTGTCCAGGGTTAAAATGGAAGTCTAAGCTCCCTGAGTGACCCTCAGCTATTTTACAGGGCTGTTGTGAGGGGGGAAATGGGGGTGGGGGCAGGACCCGTATAGCACCTTGAGCTCTTTGGGGGAAACATGGGACAACAATTTAATTAATAAATGGTGAAGGAGTGTTTTGCATTTATTGTCTCGTATGACTGATTTCACAACAGGCCCCCTGCAAGAATACCGAGTGGAGAAGAAATGTACAGGGCTTTACTGCAGATCAGAGTGGCATCTTGCGAACTGGATAGGGCGACACTTGCACAAGCCATTTAGCAAACAGAAGCTAGCTAATTACTATAATACATACCAAATGAGGCGGCGGCAGCTGATCGGAATACGGAGGGGGTGGCGTCTCCACGTTTATTTCTAGATCTTCATGATCGCTCTCGCTATAGCACTCTGAAGCAAGAACACAACAGTTGAAGTGCATTAGATGTGCCAATTATAGCACTGGAAACAAAAGTAAACTTATTTCAGGTAACCTGAACTGAAAGCAAAACATACCGACTCTGACTCAGTCAGGGTCATCTGTATGCAAAACAAAGGGTATTTCCTGACATTTCTAATTAGCAGAATCTCTCTTTCTCTTTTTATCTTTCCACAGCGTTGCATGAAAAGAAGAAAGAGGAGGTGGAGGAGGAAGAAGACAAAGGCTTTAAAAAAAGCTCCAGGTTTACAAAGTTTCTCGCAGTCAGAGATAAGGGACAAGCAGAGGGTGAGCTACTGTTTAGAAAGGCAGCAAAAAGCTGCAGTACCCAAAAAACCCCTCTAACCACTGATGAAACAGGCCTCTCAGAACAAGGTTGCTCTGCAGGAAATAAACTATAGCTTTATATCTAATTCTATGAAAAATGAATTGATGCTCACACATTCTGAATGGACAGTCATGGCAAAAAAAGTGGTATCATAGTGCTTTAAATGTATGGTAGGAATGTCGCTATATATAAATACATAAACGTCTGCTTCAGATCAGACTTAAGAGGGAAGTGAAACTCTTAGTTGCTACTGGTGGGAGGTTGGGACATTCCTTGTCTTGTTTCATGCACTGAAATAGGATGTCTGGCCCTTCCAGGGAGACCCAGCTTCAGTGCTGTGGAGCTCTAGGAAATTTTGCCTCTGCCAAGGAGAGCTGGGAGTGCTCCATCTGAAAATCTGGAGAGCCTATGTCAGTCACTGTAGACAATACTAAGCTTAATGACCCAATGGCATGACTCAGGATAAGGCTTCTGTTCCTAAGATGTTCCCCTCTCTTTTCTGTATCTATGTGCCTAGACAGAATAAGGGCTTTAGACTAGAACAGCATTGGCCTATTGTCCTCCTTCCCAGTACAAAATGCATCTTTTGGATATCGTTGCAAAGCTCATAATTGCTAATCTAATCTAATCTAATCTAATCATTTTTTTTAAAAAAAAGTTGGCATCTAGCTCTAGCTGAACATTCATCTCTGAGTATTTTGAATATATTGAATGCCATATGTGTTATCCCTGGAAAACTCCTCAGGTAGAAAGGTGTAGAACAATCCCATTCAAAATGTTCCATTTGAGCATACCTTCTTCACTCTTTTTATTGGCTTGTTTGTCAAGGACAGCTGTACCTAATTTCTTCAGCCATCTGAAAAAATAAAAGCAAGCACAGACATTTGTATGGAATAGAAATAGCCAAGCTGAGAGAAAACAGGTTTGGTAGTTACCAAGTCACTTTCTCATCTTCAACTGAGGGTGAAATCCAATGTGTGCCTTTTCAATCATGAAAGGGTTCTGGGAGATGAGAGGAAGCAATTTTTGCCCACTCCTCCTTCCCCCAAAGTCCCTGAAAATAGGCTCCAGAGAATTTGGTAGCCTTCCAGAACAGGGAAGGAGGCAAGGATTGCCTTGCTTCCTCTTCCATTAGCAGCTCAAAAACTCTTCAGTCAGTATAAGGGACACCAACTAGATTCCACCCTGAGAATTTTGATAACAGTACAATAAACCATGAGTGGCTAATCTGTAGTTCTCCAAATGATATTGGACTACAACTGTTATCACCCTTGGCCATTGGCCATGCTGTCTGGGGCTGATGTGAATTAAGAGTTCAATAACACCTGGAAGGCACTACACTGCTACCTCTGCAATAAACTAAACCAAAGCAAACCCATGAATCAAGTACAGCACCTATTACAATTATTGAGTGAGAATGATTGAAGATATCTCCTCCTGTTACCTGCTGAGTATCACAACACAAGCCATCAAGCATCAGCCATTATGGTACATCACATTCAACCTGCTCTCTGCCATTCATGCGCATGCTGCATGCTGGCCCACCTTGCTTTCAGCTGATGGCACACTGTAAGGTGAACAGTCACAGAAATCCTTCCATCAGCTGCATACTTTATGGTTGGGCAATCTTTTATGAACACTCAAGAGACAGAGGCTACCATCTCCCATAACAACCAAGAAAACAACAAAGAGACGGTTCTTTTTTGTCATAAGAAAAAAGGAAGCAAGACTTTTGATTTTACTTACATGTTCATTTCCTCCGCATTTTCTGCTGCAAAATAAAATGTCTTGATCTGTGGATGGATGATCTTCATAGCACTTCCAAAACAAAAAGAAAAACATATATTCATATATATTTGGGAAACATTAGATTTAAAAAGTGAGTACGGGGGTCAGTTTACCAAAGACTTTATGATCCCAAAATATTTCTAAAAACCACTTAGCCTGAAATCCTAACTCCACTTACCTAGGAGTAGGTCCCACTGATCAGGCACACTTAGAACTGTGCAGAACCTCAAACTACAGAGTGAGTGTTCACATAGAAACAACAGAATGGGTACATTCATCTCTCTTTGACAGCCCTCACAAGGAGATGAATGCTTATATATTTACCACAGATATGCATGTTCTTTCTCAAGTGCTATAAAAGGACTGTGTTACGGGGGGGCGGGTTGGAACTTTGCAGAAATGTGTTTCTTTTTCAAACAAGACAGGGCATAATTAAAATAGTGTGAGCTGTGATTAGATTTATTTGATTGATTGATTGATTGATTGATTGATTGATTGATTGTATTTCTTATCCACCCTTCACCCTAAGGTTCCAGGGTGGAGTACAACAATAGAATACAAAGTTATTATTTTAATTTTAAGCAGATTAAAAAAAAGGGTAAAATTATAAAAACTGGTGAAACCATTTGGATGAGAACAGACCAATACAGGTTCATATATACTTTAATGGTCAAAGGCCAAGGTAAAGAGGTGCATCGTCAGCATATGGCAAAAGCTTTACAATGCAGATGCTAGACAAGGCTCTATGAGGAGGGAGTTCCACAGTTTAGGGGCTAGATTCAGGTTGGTAACCATGTTGGTCTGAAGCAGTCAAAATAAATAAAAAAGTTGTCCAGTAGCACCTTAGAGACCAACTAAGTATGTTCTGGGTATAAGTTTTTGTGTGCATGCACGAACATCTGAAGCAGTGTGCATGCACATGAAAGCTTATACCCAGAACATACTTAGTTGGTCTCTAAGGTGCTACTGGGAAAAAAAATATATTTATTCAGTCTAGGGGCTGCCATTGGGAAAGCCTTGTCCTGAGCCAACACTCCTTGCACTTTTGAGGATGATGCAACTATCAAGGCAGTCCTCTCTGCTGACCTTAATGCATTATTAGAGGGTCGGTGGGGATGGAGACAATCTTTCAGATATGTAGAATGAATGGTCTCAGCTCTGCAGTAGAGGTTGCAATAAGCCTTAAAGTACAAGAGTATCTACATAACTACTTCAAAACAATGAGTTTATATTTAACTAAGGAAAGCCGGCTGCCCTTCACATAAGATTTCAGACCAATGAGACAGTAGGGAAGTCATTTTTAAGGCTGCGATATCTCGGTACTAAGTGCTACCCTCCCTTGGAAGGAAAACCAAGCAAGCTCCTAATTACATTTTCACAGGCAGGATTAACCTAAGCAGCGGAAACCCTTGCTCAACAGGCATTTCCTCCTCCTCCCTCCCATGTGCCCCCTAAAATTGTTTTTGGGGGATCAGGAGACAACCTCCTGCCCCAAGCAATGCACAGGGGGAGGGAGGAAGGGATCGTTCCATCTAGCAAGTGGCAATGCTTGCAGATGGAACAACTGGAAGAACGTGACATTGAATTCCAGCCCAAGGATTTCCAGTACCATATTAAGCTCCCATAAATTCCACCCACATTCATCTCAATGGAGTCTATCGGTTTGAAATATTGGCAATGCTGTAAGGATAACAATGATTGGAGGCCTGTTGAGTTTATGTCCTGACGGACAGTTCTATTTACATAAATATCCATAATAAGCAGAACTAGGTATGAGCCAGCAGGGATCTTCTTGTATTCACATTTCAGCTTGTAAAATTTCACTTTCTCAAGGCTCCAAGTCGAATGAAAGACTTACTACTTTTTCTTGCATTCTGTCGCTTGATTCACTGTGAATTCTGGAAGGCTGAGGAACCCTTCAGCTTTCTCTGCCTGTGACAAAATAAGCCAGCAATATTAAAGCATGCTACATAATTTATTGAAATTAGACATTGGAAATTAACTGGATTTCAGAAAGCTTTTCAGATTACAGAAATAATTTCTAATAACTTGAGATCTAAATTGTAAAGCACAGTAGATAAGAAGAGCAAATTCTACCTTTCTTGGGCATATATGTGGAGAAGCAGGTGGCAGTAGTGCATGGTGGAACAAAAATTCAGGGCTTTTGCTGCAGTCCCATGCTCAGATGTTTACCAACCAAGTCATCCATTTGCATTGGACTGCAGTAAATTCTATCTCATTAGCAACCACACTCTGGATTCTGAACAGCTGCAAAAAACCTCAATGGACTCATCTCGGGTAGGGTGGTTTCTTCACACTCTCTCCTCCAAACAAACAAGCAAGAGGCATTATGAGATTTCAAGAGAACATTCCAGCCAGGTGTGCTCAGAAGTATAAATTTCAAAGTGGGAAACTTCATTTAATTAGGTCTCTCCAGGCTGCATCCAATGTGATATTGCATTAGTGGAAAGTGCTTTTGATCATGCAACTCCAGGCATCCAACATTTCACTGATTTTCCCCCTTCCCCGTGAAAAGATGCTCCTGAGGTCTGGTGGGTCTTCCAGAACATGATGGGATGTGGCATGGAGGACTGCAGTGGGTGGGAAAATGTGGTGCTCTGACTTGTGCAGGCAGAAGTGCCTCCTACCAAGGCAAATCGGTTATTTCAGGAGTGGGGAACCTTTTACAGCCTAATGGGCACATTTCATCATGTGCACCTTCCAGGAGCAGGTACTAGCTGAAAGCAAAGGGAAGGTGGGGCAACAGGTTAGTGGTTTTAGGCAAACAAACCAGGTAAGCAAGAAGCAGGATCTCAGTTGAAGGACACATGCCAGTCAGGCAAAGGCACTGTGCACAGATAAGGGACAGTGAGGCTTCTGAAGGGGCATATTCTGAAGAGAGTCCCAAAAGCTAAGGAGACAACTCTGTAGTGCTGAATCTGGCCCCCAGGTCTGTAGTTTCCCACCCTTGCATTAGCACCCCTCCTTCATGTTTTATTGAAACCAATTTGGGTTAAAAAATAAATAAACCAGTCCTCCCTTGTTTTCTCCCTGCCTGTCCCACACCCATCGTTTTTGATCAACATGCCAATGGAGAAGTAGCCCCCATGTGTTTGGGTAATTGTTTGAGGGGTCCAAATATAGGCAGAATTCATTTCAAACGCTAACATCCTTATATTCTCTCAAAGCTCACTGATGGACTACGAGACACACTGCACCAGCCTGTTGTTGCTATGTTACGGTTCCTTGCATCAGGGCAGCTCAAGTTTTTTTGGCTGAAACAGAATTCGCACTTCATAAATATATAACCCATCGCAAAGAAGTACGAGTGTTCCAGGCAAGCAAGATGACCACCGTTTATTTGAGCAGAGTTTCTGCCCACGCACAGATGTGTGAATGCCTTGCCTCTGAAAACTAAAATGTCTGCTTAGAATTTGAGCTGTGGCATCTGTAGGTGAAGGGGAAAGGGGTTTTCCCCAGGACCCTCACAAAACGGTAACCTCGACTTCCCTAAAAGCACAGAAAACAGCAGATGTTGAGTGACGCTAAGGAACCTCTGTCTGCAGAGGAAGCTTTTGAACTTTTAAACCAAGGATGAAAACAGTCGTTTCAAGAGTGCTGAAGGCAAGAGGCCTGCTGGAGTGAGAGTTTACTGAAAAGCAAGGCTTAAAAAGTGATAACCTTCCACTACCCACCCCCAGCTTCTGATACTTGGCTGTACACCATAACTCAGCAGTGTGGAACCAGGTACCTTCCACATGTTGTTAGACTCCAGTTCCATCGGTCCCAGCCAGCATGGCCAATAGGCAAGGATGATGGGAGTTGCAGTTAAAACATCTGGAAAGCCACATGTTCTGTATCCATGCGATTTATGAACACAGAGGTTGTTACATTTGGCTAATATGAAAGGACTATCAATGTCCATGTTATACCCTCTCATTTCCTTAGTCCACTAATGAAAGAGGTTTTGGAGGTTTGCCAGCCATTAACCGCCCTGAAAAACTTGTTTGATCAGAAAGTGATGGTGGCTCAAAAAAAAAAAAAGCACACACACATCATGCACAACAATGGCTCCCATCCCCTTTCAGCTCCCTGCAGGACCAAACTCCAGCCTGCAGGGCTCCACACAAAAGAAACTTTCTTTGTCAGCAAAATGACAGTCCCAACATCTATTCTGGAAGGGAAACCCAAATCAGAGCTTCAAAGTGGGGTGTGGGAAATCTCTTCCTTGATGCAAGGATGCTCTGGGCTGAGTCAAATTCTGGGGACCTTCAGTGTATCTGAAGAAGTGTGCATGCACACGAAAGCTCATACCAAGAACTAACTTAGTTGGTCTTTAAGGTGCTACTGGAAGGAATTTTTTTTGTTTTGACTATGGCAGACCAACACGGCTACCTATCTGTATCTGGGGACCTCAGGCAGTGTGCAGCAAAACATTTGCCTAGTCACACTTTGTAAATGTATGCCTCTTGTACACAAGGGATATTCATGGGCTCAGAATGTTGTTTACGTTCCAAGTCTTTGCTTTGTACCAGCTTTAGAGGGCTTGAGGTCAACCAGCTGAAGGAAGAAATTCACTCTTTTCCACAGTGTAATTATAAGGTGGGAGACAAGGGGATTCTCTGTGCGTGGCTTATTCCTTAAGTGTCACATGTCTCGGTTTACAGGGTTTTCTTTTTTTCAGATATACACTTCTTTATTTGTCATTTTATAAGCAGCATATCTTGTGGACAAGTGATATGTGGGGAGGTGTTCATCCCCCGGTGTTAATGCAGCAGCAGGCCCTCGTTAATGGTACCCACTCATTGGAATGCCTTCCCTTGGGAAATTCAGGAGGCAGAGACAGCAGCCTCTTAAAAACTTATATGCTTTCCTGGACAAAATAGAGATTGAAAAATTAACAGTCAATTCTGTATTTTGTACACTGCACAGTTTTGTTCTGTTTTTAGCCTTTTTAAAGGAAATGCTATTGTTTGTATGGTTTTTACATAAATCACTTAGAGATTTTTATTATGTTAAACTTATATCATATTTTATGATATTATACATTTTTATAAATAAGTAAATAGCATGGCTCCATTTGTTGATCTGAGCAAATCTGGAGCCCAGAGATGTGGCTGCCAGGATCCTCTTCAGTGCAAGACCTAAGCAGTTCACTTGGAAGAAAGTTCCACTGTGTACAAAGGGATTTACTCCTAGAAAGGTTTGAACCCTTAGACCCCAACCTACCGTACTTCTTGCTGAACCTCTGTGGGAGGTCAAGGGCAATCTGCTCTCCAGCTCCAAACATTTGAAGATGGAAGAGGAGACTGGAGCTTTAGGAGTGCGCATCTGAGGCATCCATGGTGCCTTGCACATCTATTGTCAATACAGTAAGTCCCAACTGTTTCCTCCAGAACTGGAGGGAACAACAGGGTCGTTTGGAGGGTGGGGAGCCATTGTATGAGTACCTCAGCTGCCCACTGCCAAAAACATCAGTCCAAACTTTCCTTTCTAAATTGAAACTGGAGGGGGCTCTATCTTGCCAGTGATCTTCCTTGTCATAGTGCTGAGCCTGTTGGATACTCTTAGATGCAGAAGGTGCCAAGAGCAATGTTGGGGTCATGAGCTTATTCAAACTGTGCACTCTGTCCTTAAGGGAGGGTGTGACGTAACCCCCAACCTTTACAAGCAACTCACATTCTCCAGTGCCAACTGGACCTTCCATTGATTTCCCCAGTCTTATCTAGATTGAACTTGAGTTTGTGATTTGATTTGTTTAATTAATTTATTTAACCCACTTCTGTCCTGCCTATCAGTAGGACTTCCAGGACAGTTTATAACAAAAACTTAAACAACTGAAAGCAGCAATTAAAAACAACTAAGACAACAGTAAAATGAAAGACCATCAGCCACCAGGAGGTTAAATCACATTTTGTTGTATCCTACCAAGAAACAGGCAATTCCTTTTGGGTAGGGCAGCATTGCCCTAGGACCATCTTTTGGTACCTTATTATGAGACAGGAGTAGAGCCATTCCCAACTCCGAATTGGAAGTCCAAAAAGATACTTTTTTAAAAAAAATCAGAAGCTGCTGGTAGGTCGAGAGGAATCAAAATGATGACATTCCCCCTCTGTCCCATCAAAGTCCACTAAACCTATTACAATCCCCCAATGAGATTAAAATCCACAGACTGAAACTGATCTCCATACCCAGTTTCATCCAAGAGCAACTGGAGCTGTTCCACTCCAGTTCAACCACATTTCCCACCCAAAATGGAGGCCAGTCTAATAAAACCTTCTTATAGCTTCTTTTGAGGGACAGGAATAATGCCCTCTTTCAATAAAATAGCACATCGTGGACTAATCTGACCCGTCTCCCTTGGCTACATGTTATTAAGTACAAATAGTAAGGATCAAACACACATATGTAGTAGGTAGAGAGCTCCCACGACTTCACATACTAACAACTGAAGCTTATCCAAGCAACTTGAAGAACGGAAGCCAAGGACACTCCTGATATGGATTTAATAACCAATGAAGTGTTCAAGTCAGAGCAATTTTATCTACAAAGTGCTTTGCAAACAGGTCACAATGGGTGTGACCTGTTGGTCCATCCTGCTGATCTAGGGCCCTTTGGGCTGCAATAATACACCCATGAAGCTAGAAGTAAACTCAGGAGGACTTAGTGAGTAAACATGCATAGGATGCTGCCATATGCCAGTCAGTAATGTTCTGCCAGACGGTACAGCTCAGATGCAATAGGAACAGAGCATCAAGGCTGAAATTGTAACCATGTCCACTCCAAAGCAAATCCACAAGAAATCAACAGATTTCCACACTGCCAATCAACATGTGGAACCTTGTTGTTCATTTGAACTCATTCTGCATTACCCATGTGTGCTCCAACTGGGTTGTCCTTGTTGCTTTGTCACCCACAACTCTCTCTCCCACTCCCCACACTGCATCCCCCAGAACACCAGAGAGAAGCTTGGACTCTAACCTTTGACAGAGGCCATCTTGGAGCAATCTTGACAACTGCCTAAATTCTCCACCTGTTCCAGAAGTCCAGAATAGCTAGCAACATTAGCTGGAAATTGCAAGGGCAGTTACACAATGGTTCCTACAAAGCTGCACTAGAATCCTTCTTGCTCAAACGTCCCTCCTGTTGAATCGGAAACATGGAGGAAGCTTGGAGTATGGGGAAGTTAACTGGCATCTAGGTAAAAAGCAAAGGAAAGTGTCCACTTATCTTCCTATGGGCCCCAAACTTCTCTCAAACAACCTGTTTATCCAAAAACACTCTGTCCAGCTAACATGTTTCAAAACAGGAGGGCTTTGATCCAAACAATGAAGTGAAAATTAAAATAACTTATTCCCTTCCTGTGATTGTCTAAACACACTAAACTGATAGATTCTTGAATGACACATGATAAAATGGCTTAGGAACGCTGAATCTTCCCTTAATATACCTGGAGAAACTAAGAATTTAGCATGCTTACCACTTGATTGCTGTACCAGTATAATGACGAACACTTCAGGACACACCAGAACTTTTTCCATTTGTTGCCAATAAAGCCCCCTTTCTCTTTCTTCTTGTATAGCCATCCCTGGCAATCAGCTAGCCCCAAGTCCTTGCATGATATCCTTCGACGGCTCATTGTACAAATTCCTGTGCGAAAAAACAAAGTGCCACCTTTAAACGTGCATGCAGGGGATGCCAGCATTTTCTTTTGAAATACAACCCAGAATTATTTCTGAATGGACAGTTAGCAAAGATAAATTAGTCAAAATGAAGCTTTAGGAATCCATAATGATAGAGAACATTGTGCCAGTGAAATAGAATGCAGATTTAAATCCATTACTGGATGTTTTCCATGTGTGCGTGTGTGATCATAAATATATACAACTGTTAAAATACCCTTCCAAACTGATACATTAGAAAATTATATTTTCATGACAGTCAGTACAGACTAGCAATGAATTAAGCAGAACAGTTTCTCTCTCTCTCACACACACACCCAGAGCTTTGACATACCGAAGCAGCTTAGTCCAAATGAAGAGTGTGTCATTATCTTCCCCACTGAATCAATGTAAAAACTAAGCAGAATAACAGCGTGCTCAACACCAAACAAACAATACAACAAAAACCGTCCTCCTCGCGTGAGCAAAATTTTAACACTAAACAAAAGCAGGAACAAAAGGAAGACCTCGTTACCTTGATTTTTCTTCCTTGTCTTCTGACGCAAAGGAACCTGCAAGAAATGCAGGAAGGAAAGAAAAGAGGAAATTTCAGATGGTGTTGCAATATTTTTCAGAAAGGGAGGGGGACTCTGGAGGAGGAAGAAGAGGAGGAGGTAGCAGACAGTCCCAGCACAGAATGGAATCTTTCAAACAAACACACAGAGAGAGCTAATGGGGAAGCAAGTAGCTGAAGCATAAAATACTGTAATTAAAATTGATTAATTGTGAAGCTCCATGAGAGCAAGTACAGCACTTTTGTGCCTCTGCAACTAAAGCTTCCTGTTTCACACCCGCAGACAGCTATGCTGTGTAGGGGTAGCTCAAACCAGAAACAAAAATCTTCAGCCGAAGCTTCAGTGCCCTGTATCAGCTGCTAGACAAGCTCTCCAGCACTCAAAGGGCACACTGAACATCGGGACAACAATCACTATCCTCACCGCACACTGCGGTCGCCACAATAGAACAAGTTTGCAAAGAGCCAGAGGATCAAAGGAGGGTACGCTAGTTCAGTTCACAATTTAGCCAATTTAATCCCGCTGAATTCAAGGAGATTTAAGGCTCGAGTCACATATACACACATACCAGCCAGTGACTTAGTGCCTGATGACTCACAGCTGAACGTTAAGAATTGACTCTCATGGAAACAGCGGCTATGAAAGGAGAACTTGACCAGTGACGGCTGTTTCACACAGGAAACCTGGCATCTGATGTGTGACACGTGTTCACCTGTATTCCTGCCTTCATATTTCAGAAGGCCATGTTTGCAAAGCTTTGGGTCTGCTATACAGCCCTTGTGAAAAGAAGGGGCAAAATAAAACATTCAAGGCAAAAATGAGGACGGTATTGGTCAGGCAAAATAGGGGTTGAAGCCTGTTAATTTCTCCTGCCCCTCAGAACCAATAGTTCTCGGCTGCTCTTCAGGTTCCACTGAAGTGATGCCTCACATCACAATAAACATGTTCACCCTAATGTCCAGTTCACATAATTAACTTTGGCACATGTTGTCTTGTGACTAGCTAAGCACCTATCCAAACTGTACCCAGCCACATCCTGAGGATTGTTCAGGGGTAGGATACAGAGGTTCCAGTAAGGTCTGGCCTAGCTACTTATTTTAAAAGGTCGGACCAGCTGACCTGGTTATCATCATCTCAGGGTCTTGGTACTCAAACTCTTACTTATGTTAGGTTAACAGAAAACAATAGAAATGGGACCTTCTGCATGTAATGCAGTTACCCTGTCACTGAACTACTGCCCTTCCTAAGCGAATCAACCAATGAACTAACAACCAAGTTAAAAATCCAACAAGAGGTAACATAACAAAAAAAACAAGAAAATTTAGACCCATATAAGAGTCCTATAAGTTATCTGAACTTGTACCAAACAGCCAGAATGAAAGAGATTGAATGAACTTTCAAGAATTTTGGTGCCATTATGGAAAAGGCCCTGCCCAAAGCAGACCCCCTCCTCACACACCTGTATTTAAGATATCGATAGGAGCAGAATCAAGATCTCTAATCAAGATGGAAAAATATGGGTAGTTAGAACCAGCTCTATAATCAACTTAAATCAGAATCCTTCAGGCTTGACCGAGTTGTGGACCTAGCCGTACAATCTTATTCATCACTATTGAGTTCAGTGAATAAGTGAGTTTAGGACTGCAGGTTTGTGTGACAGAGGGAAATGTGATGTCACAAAATCTATGCTGAAATTACAATGCTACATCATTATCATGCTGGTGGTGAGTAAACATCCTACAGTTTCATCATAGGTTTAACTCATCCACAGGGCTTAATTTTGTAACATCATGGCAGGAAATGGTTCTTTTTTCCAATTTCAAAACAAACTAGTCGCCGCCCTGTACAAATGCACTAGTGGTTAGCACTGGGATAAGCTAGCATAGCACATTTTTTTTTCTATTTCCAATGGTCTGGCTGTGCATGCAGTCCAATGGCTTCACCCATGCACAAGGCTTGGAAGGAATCCCAGGATTTGCAGAAGTATCAAAATCTTAAAAAAATACTGAGGGTTAAAACCTCCCACAACCAGCTTAGTGAAGAGCGAGCGCACTCAGTGGTAAAGGAATGATTAGTGCTTGTTGTGTGACAAAAGGGAAAATGGGCAGGGATCCTGAATAGTGTAACTCCACATTGCAACATTGTGATGCATGTTCCATTTGTTTCATTAAATAAACTTTGGGGAAAGAGGGGAGACACAAACACACACACGCACACACACACACACACACACAAACACACACACAATTCCATAATAGAATTCAGAAAGTACAAACCAGGAATTAAGCTCCAAACATGGATTGTCCCTACTGGAACATTTGATTTAAACATTGTTTAAGTTGCAGCATGACATTTTGCTCATAACCATAACGGAACAAATATCCAATCCCCTTAAAAGTATGACCAGCATTGTGTTGTGCCTGTAAATTTCAGATCTCCAATCCTCACCTATGTGAAGAAGTCTCAATAAGTTCTTCACCAACAAAATTGGACCCAAGAAAATGTTGCAGAGAAATCAGCAAGCTACTTCTTGTTACAAGATTACAAATAAAGAACTGATCTATATAGTAGATAGAAATGAGATATCACATGTTTTGATTTTTACACAGGTTCCTTGTACACAGAAAAGTAGCATCATGAGGAGAAAGGTTCCAGCCCAGGATTCTTCCTGAGGTGCTGGATTTCTGAGATGCAGGCAGGGCTTTTACAAGAGGCAACACGAGGCATCACATATGAAACACTCCTTCTTATAGATATATGTTTTATGTACCTGACACAACATCTTGTTGTGGGGGCAGATTTCATATTGTTAGGATGTTCATGTATCTTACTTTACAGAGGACAGTCTTCTATTTGAAGAACTGTCCTTGGAGAAGCCTCTATTTGAAGGTCCAAGTAGAGTTTGAGATAGAGAACCTTACAGAAGGAGAGCAAGAGCCTTAAAGTTGCCCATTAATAGCAGGCTGCCCATGAGAACAAGTCATTTGGTCAGTCTTTCATGTGATGATGAGATGCATTATATTTCTATTTCAATTAGTTATAAATCTGCACCTATACATAAAACTTTGAGTGTGCAACTTTTATGCAAATCTGTGTTGCCCTTTCCCCTCTTTCTGACGAGACATATTTTTTTGAATGTGTTCCAGGTGAATCAACGGGCCATAAGGCCTTATACCCCTCGACGTATTCTGCAAGTAATTGTTTTCCCAAAATGGATAGTATCACTTGTTCTCCATTAACAGTGACATTGTATACTTACAGGGGCTTTTCCATCAGCGGCCATACACAAAACCGAAATTGATGGGGAAGCTGGAAAAGAAAATGATACATAATAATTACATTTTAAATAACATTAACTGTAGAAAAAAAATATCTCTCACCAAACAATCCTACAACACTGACTATGTAGTGGAGATAAATCACTACTTGATGTAGAGGAGAGGAGAGGAAAACACACAGCAGAGTAAATTGCTTGCAAATGGCAGACATTTCTCCAGCACACTGGGAAGAACCACCAAGGCCCCAGATTGGTGGACTGTGTTGGCAATGATACCAACAGGCTGCCCACAAGCAGAGGGAACCAATGAACTCGCAACAATAGAGATACACCTCGGCATACATCCCTGCATCACAACGCCCTTACAACAGTGTCCGCAATCTGTCAGCCCCAGTGGCACAGCCAGCAATGACTCCACTGCTATAGGTATCTCTGTAGCCAGGGGGTTTGAAGTCCCCTACACTCCTCAAAACCACTATCTTGGTGATAAGAATGGAGAGCCCATTTGGGGGTGAGGTTTTCTGAAAAGCTCTACATCAAGCTAATCTGCCGTGGTTTTTTTCTAATTCCTGTCTCATTCGTGAGGCTCAGTGAGAAGCAAGATCCCTGTGCACTTCTGCTAAAAATACAAATAATTCTCACATATTACATGCATCATTGTAGACATTAAATCACACTATTATACTCATAGTATTATATATCTATTCTGTGCATAAACAAGTTTCCTAAAGTAACCAGCATATAAACAGAGCCATACAAGAATACATATAACTACAGTATATAAAAATATGGAGACAAGTAGACAGCTCGGAACAGTAACTTAAAGAGAAAAACAAGAAGCTAAAAACTGGGAATGGCAGGTGGGAACACAACAACCGCTGTTTCACTCCAGGGTTCTTTCACCAGTTCATGCCATAAAAAAATGCTCTCCTTAGCTTTACAGCTTTAAAATGCTCACAAACTGTTCTGAGTTGACACGCAGTTAGACAGCTTATGTCCAAAAATGTTCAGAAGCGGGGGATTAAAATTAAGCTCTCCGATCCATATTTGGGTAATTATAGAAACGATTTGATTTTTTTCAGAATTTCTGATCCTCCACAAGATATTCTCTGAACATATCTTGGGAACTCTGAAAATAAATTCTTCCCATAAGATGATTTGGAAAAACTCCTGGCCCACTTTATGGTAGTGACTAATCAGGCTGAAGACTTGAGATACATGCATGAGATGCAAAATGTAGCAATTTTCTAGAGCAGCTATCTATCTTGCCTACGTGTGTGTGTGTGTGTGTATGGGTGTGTGTGTGTGTGTGTTTTATAGCTGATCAGCATCGAAGTTTCAGTTAATGGATTCACTTGTCTGAAATTATGGAAAATTCTGTTCTTCCTATGGGATGTCCTGCTGACAGCCAATGTAGAATACTAGTGAAAGCTGCAATCCTAGATCACTTCATCGGACGCAAACAGCACTATTCAATTTGTTGGGCCTGTCTTTTAAATAAATGTAAATAGGGTCAGGCCGAAAGGATGTCAGCTGTCAAGTCAGGAAATCCACAGCTGAAATCTCACCTTAGCCATGAATTCACTATGCAGTTTTAGGTAAGACACATGCCCTCAGCCTCAGCCCCTTCACTATGCATGACACATGCCCCCAGCCTCAGCCCCTTATGTGCAAAATAATCTTTCTTCATTTCAGTTATGTATTTTTCTTTTCCTCCAAGGAACTCAAGACAGTGAACTCCATTCGTTCCCTTTTAAAAATTCAGACAACTAACCTGTGCAGTAAGTTAGGCTATGTGTGGGTCACCCAGTGAACTTCATGGCTAAGTGGGGGTTTGAAACCAGGTCTCATATGCTAACATTCGTATCTACCTTACAGAATTCTTGAAAGCAATACTAAAAAATGTATGCCACATAGTCTGAACTCCCTAAGGCAAGTAAAGGGCAGAACGTAGATAGAATTTAGCTTTTTATCATTGCGGGCTTTGCAGTAGGCTGAATTAAACTACCGAAACAAAGACAGAGTAGAGGGGAAATGGAAGTGGATTTAGGTGTGAAAGGCTGGTGCATTCACTTCTAGTCCTAAAAGCAATTTTCTGGTTCAGTCACAGAGACACCCCAGGCTAGATTCAACAAAACTGTTGCCCCAGCAGGAGCCAGCATAAATCCCACAACTGCAATGGGACTTTCCCCATCTTCTTCTCCTATAATGATCTCTGGCAGGCAATCAGGCCCTGATAAGGAGTAATGACTCCCGGCAAGTTTATGTACGTTTATTTACAAAAAGACACACCCAGATTTTATCCAGAAGCCTGGATCAGGGACTGAGAGGTTGATCTTCCCCCTCCTCCTTGCTCCCACTCAACCCAGACTCGGACCTCTGCTTATCTGCTGATTGCCTAGCAACGCTCTGGCTGCCTCCCAACTCTTCCTCTCCTTGGGAGCTAATAGAGTCTTCTCCAGAAATGGGGGTCGAACAGCCCTTTCTCGATTCTGACAGCTAGTTCTCATCTGCAGAGTCAGACCCTTGTTCATTTAGTTCAATCTCTGAGTCTAACTCATCTCCTGCGCTCTGGGGGGGCCACGTTCCTGACACCTCCCCCCCCAACTCTGCTTAGAAGGATCAAGAGCAGGGCTTTTTTCAGCCAGAGCTCACTAGAACTCAGTTCCAGCATCTCTCAGGTGGGTGCCATTGCCATTATAAGAGAACAAGGGAGGTGTTTATGGTGAGTTCCGGCACCTCTTTTTCTGGAAAAATGGCACTGATCAAGTGAATCCCTCAACCAGTCAGTGAGGGGAGGGGCAAATGGTCCACCTGGCAAGCAGAAATGCTTGCACTGATGAAACCATCTCCATAGTGCCAATTCCACCCCCATTCCTTAATTCTAATTAGTACATGTCCATGCCTCTGAGTCAATGTTTGAGCATCTGACTCTGGTTGGTGTACCTCTTGGGGTTTAAGTAAAAGACAAGCCTAAAGTCTACCCACACCTCCTCTAAAACACTGTACATTTTCCAAGTATTGTTAAGTAATTAAGACATATTCATTCTGTTCTGGATGAGTAATGAAAAAGCATTAGGCTTCACTAGCCATTCAGTTCAGAGTCCCTCTTTTTTGTTCTTCCCAAAAAGCCAAAATAGTTCAAGCTGTTATAAAAGAAACAACAGTTTCTCTGCTTTGCTAACATGCATTCATGCAATTTGCCCTATCTTGTCTCGAGAAACAGAAATGGAGTGATCTGATGGGCTAGATGATCCTCGTAGTCCCTTCCAACTCTAAAATTCTATGATTCCTCTAGGAGTTTGTTCTTCAAAGCAGCTTCCCCAAATTAGAAGTTGCTGTCTGGAGCACATTTACCAGATACATGTCCCACTTAACTTCCCAGTAAAAGTAAGTGTGTGTGTGTGTGTGTGTGTGTGTGTGTGTGTGAGAGAGAGAGAGAGAGAGAGAGAGAGAGAGAGAGAGAGAGAGAATGAGAATAAATATCATCCATTGATGTACTATAGTTTTGGGTTGTTCCTATTATTCATAAAACATTTGTTTTTGTTCTTATTTGTCATTGGGATTTGTGTTCTGACATGGAGGCTGCTTCTCTAAGTTTCCTTTTTTTCTTAAAGGTGAAATGATCTCGCAAAGACACAGTGATATCCAACTATGCCATACTCAGAGCAGACCCATTTAATCTATTGACTGAAATTAGGGAAGTTTGTTGCTTTCAGTGGGTGGACTGTTGGATATCACCCAACATGTTTAGTATTTATCTCCTGCTGATCTTTAATAAATGATGTGAGGACTTAAGAGCAGCCTTGTTTCAATATTTAAATCTCCCAGTAGGGAGATCAATTGGGTATTCAATTAACTTTTTATTATGGGACAGGTCCCCCTCCCACTCTGGAAAAAGTGGCCTGTTTTGCCTTTAGGGCAGCAATTTTAAGGACAAAAAAGGGTGGGGATGATAAACTACATTCTTCAAGGGAGCAAACTCTTATCTGACAGTATGTCTGGTTTTAATAATTTTTTAACTGTGTAATATATTTTATTTTGTTTTGTGTAGTTTATCTTTTGTAATGGCTTTGGCAAGAAGAAGAAGAAGAAGAAGAAGAAGAAGAAGAAGAAGAAGAAGAAGAAGAAGAAGAAGAAGAAGAGGCTTTTAATTTTTTTAGAAACTGTTGTAATAATTGAATTTATCCCTTCCATTGATCTGTTAGAGCTTGCCACCTCTCAGGATGGTGTTGTCTCTCTTAAGAAAGTGGCCCCTCTAGCTATAATTAAGGCATTCTCCACCATGAATATGGCTATATTAGCATAGAACTTATTTCTGGCCAGTTTGAACACTTTGAGCAAGGCTGGATTTCAGAAGCTCGAAGTTAACATATAGGGAATGATAAACAGTGAGTTAGAGGCAGAATTAGTCATGATTACAGGAGACCCTCTGAAACCAGTTTACAGGAGACCCTCTGGGACTTCAAGTTAGTCATGACTAAGAAGTTCTATTGGCCTCAATGGATCTTCTCTGTGACTTAAGACTGGCTCAAACCCATGTATTTTGGATACATCCATCACATTTTTATGCATGCCAACTAGAAGTCTGGAAATAGTTGCATTGAAGGGTGGAGTTAAAGTATGTTGAGTACATTTTTAAAATAATTTGTTCTTGAGGGGTTTCTTTCTATACACAAACACCTCAACAATAAAAAAGGACTATGGCACACCAGACAGAAGTGCCTATAAGTCTTTTAGAATTTGTGAACTGAGATGTGCTATTCTTAATATGCATTTTGCTTTTAATAAGCTAAAGAACAACAAACACTCTAAAACAATAGACCAAAATGCTCACATTGTTGCCTTCAGCTATTGGAAACTAAAAATAAGGCAGATGTTTCTAAAAGTAGCTGCAAGGGAGGAAATGAAAATGAGGAGGGATCCTATAAAAGAAAAGAAAAACCAATGCTGTTCAGAAATTATATTCCAAATGTAAACAAGCAGATAGGAAACACCTTTTTTCATCATGCAAATTATAAAGGAACATCAAACATTAAGCAGAAAACAATGAAACAGTATAACAAAAACAATAATAGCATAACTAAATGGGCTACAACATATGAAGAAAAAAATGAGAGTCTGGGGAACTATGGTGAACAAACAAAAAAAACCCCTTACTATTGGTAAAATAGTTGGTTATCAAATTTTAAAGGATGCAGCTGGATATACAGGTTCTTGAGAGAGGTAAGTCAATGCTATGCTAAGAAGATTGGGCGTTGAAGTATAGCCACACACATTATGTAAAGAATGTATGGTGTGATGGGGGGGGAGCAGAACCTCAGATTTGTATTGATGGGGGGGGGGCATCTGCCCCCAGACTACACCTATGTTCATAGAGGACACATTGTGCTCCTTCTGGGGTAGTTTGTCCACCTTTGGTCCCCACCCTGCACTTGGCTCTCACCTGTTGTTCCTAGAAGCTGTCACATGTGAGAATGACTTTGACTGGCAGGCTAAACCAAGTGAGGATAGCCAATGGGGCTCAAACTCTTCATCAGTTATGGGCTTCCCCTGCATGCAAAGATAGGCTCTGGCAGATTAAGCAGTCGAGACCAAGAATCGGTCCAATGGTCAAGAAGACAGTTTCTGTAAGTGCTGTAGAGGGAAGTGAGGGGCAGGTGGGGCATGTCAACCTGCAAGGTAGCTCATCTAGGAGAAGGAAAACACTGGTCCTAAACCTCCACTGCCTTCAGGAGAAGAAAAGACTAGGGAGTAAACCCTTCAAAAATCCAGCATGGTGTCCTTAAGATGGTTGGATGGCTCCTTGTACAACTCCTTCCAGCAACTCCTGCAGCCAAGCTGGTGCCAAATGCTCTGCTTTCCTTTGAAACACTTCAGCGAGGCTGAGGGAGGTCTTGTCGTCTGCGCAACTCAGTGTCAGTTTGCATTTCTTAGTACAGTGGTACCTCGGGTTATGTACTTAATTCGTTCTGGAGGTCTGTTCTCAACCTGAAACTGTTATTATCATGAAGCACCACTTTAGCTAAAGGGGCCTTCTGCTGCCGCCGCGCCATCAGAGCATGATTTCTGTTCTCATCCTGAAGCAAAGTTCTTAACCCGAGGTAATATTTCTGAGTTAGGGGAGTCTGTAACCTGAAGCATATGTAACCTCAGGTACCACTGTACAGAAAGTATTGATCTGATGTGTAGAGATCTTTCCCATTCTAATTAATTCAAGAGGGTTCTGGAAGCTTCTGGAAGCTTCTCTGTGTGAAAGAAAGATGAGTACAGCTGGTTTGAAATGGTTCTGTTATCTCTTTCTGTCAAGGTCATGCTGACTATAAATTAGCAGGGCCAGAAGGAGCCTGGGTTTCACACATTCTCTCTCTATCTCTTTTCCTTCTCGTGTGGTGTTCTGTACATAGATAGTGTTAAGGTTTAGACTTATTATAAGCTATTGTAAGTTTAAGTTAAGTCTGCGGCAACTGGATTTCTTATGGACAGTGCCAATCCTGAACGTATTGGATTTGTGGCCATTATGTTCATTTGCCTTCAGTAGCAGTAAAGCTCTGCTTGATGAAATACAATTGCCTCTGGTCTATTTTGGGGGAATCATAGAATCATAGAGTTGGAATAGACCACAAGGGCCATCGAGTCCAACCCCCTGCCAAGCAGGAAACACCATCAGAGCACTCCTGACATATGGTTGTCAAGCCTCTGCTTAAAGACCTCAAAAGAAGGAGACTCCACCACACTCCTTGGCAGCAAATTCCACTGTCAAACAGCTCTTACTGTCAGGAAGTTCTTTCTAATGTTTAGGTGGAATCTTCTTTCTTGTAGTTTGGATCCATTGCTCCGTGTCCGCTTCTCTGGAGCAGCAGAAAACAACATTTCTCCCTCCTCTATATGACATCCTTTTATATATTTGAACATGGCTATCATATCACCCCTTAACCTCCTCTTCTCCAGGCTAAACATGCCCAGCTCCCTTAGCCGTTCCTCATAAGGCATCGTTTCCAGGCCTTTGACCATTTTGGTTGCCCTCCTCTGGACACGTTCCAGTTTGTCAGTGTCCTTCTTGAACTGTGGTGCCCAGAACTGGACACAGTACTCCAGGTGAGGTCTGACCAGAGCAGAATACAGTGGCACTATTACTTCCCTTGATCTAGATGCTATACTCCTATTGATGCAGCCCAGAATTGCATTGGCTTTTTTAGCTGCCGCGTCACACTGCAATGTGCAATGTCCTGCAATGTGTTTTAAGTTTTTGCTCTGCTAACTATGCATTGGAATCTACTCTGCATCATTTTGAGTAGAATTTCAATGACACCCAAGACCTCTATACACACTGCCCAGGCTTGAGCCCCAGGGAGGTCACGTCAGTGCTACTAACACACTCCATTGTCTTTTGAGTCGGATCTCAACAACAAGGCGATTGTATAAATTGTTGATGTAACTGCTAATTTTGCATTACTTTACAGCTGTTATTGATGGGGCGGTGATATGCGTTGCCTCTCTACACAGCCAGATTTAAGGTAAGTCACAGCAACATCCAAATATCTGACACTGGAAATGCTCCTCACTTTTCCTCACCCCCTACCCCCTTGCTCCCATGGAAAATTCAGAAGCTGCTGCCAAACTTTCAGCTCTACAGGGTTTTTCAGATAACATTTGGATGAAGAATTAATGTGCATGGAGCAGCACTTGGGTGAGGAGGAGTGGGATCATGGTAAGAGCCTCTCTCCCTGCAATCGGGAACCCAATTAAAGCAGGGTTTCCAATCAAGCAAAGAGAATGGCATGCACAGATTCTCTGACCTTCCAAATGAATGTGTGTAGGTCAGTGCAGGCAGAACCTGCAATTCTGCTCCCTCATCACTCTGGCAGATTCTTTATAAACCTGAGAGTCATGCAGAAAGGGCTAATGACTGCAGCTCTAAGGACTGAAAGCTGGGGCTGTCACAGAACACATCATCACAGTCTAGCTATATAGAGAGCTGCATTTCTGGAAATGTACAGCTTGAAATAAATAAATGACAGTATGAATTGCAATTAAATTGTCACAGCCTTCTCTGAATTGCATGGACAGCTGCAGAGACCCTTATGGTGGGAATGACTTGTCAGCAAGGTTTGAAGATTAATGAAGGGTCTCTCTCTCTCTCTCTCTCTCTCTCTCTCTCTCTCTCTCTCTCTCTCTGTGTGTGTGTGTGTGTGTGTGTGTGTGTGTGAATAGTCAGAAAAGCAGCTTCCCCCCCCCCCAATACATATATTTAGGATTTAATTGAAAACGCCAGGCTGTGAAATCCAAGTGCAACCTTTAAACACACACACAGAAAGAGAGACTTTCCTAGAGACCCTTAAAACCTAAGTATGCCTAGCCTAGTCTTTGCCTCTAAATTTTTTTCAACATGTGCTGATCCTACAATTCACCCAGATCAAGTAATTTTTTATCTACATTTCTTTGTTTCCTTGCAGTCCTAAGTGCTCTATTTCTGTAATTATCAATATTTCACACACCGAGAGGCGCATTTATCAAGATACAATTCTCATGTTGATTTCTAATATGGGAAAAATCACTGAGAAATTAGTTTGGTGCATAATTCTGTTGTGGTGGATGTTTCAGTTGAGCGCGCCCTCATGTGGCAAGAGCCAGCATTTTCCCACTTCATAATGAACTATTGCTTTCAGAGGGGTGAGAGAGCCCTGGGGCATGTCAGAAGAAGATTCTCTCATTGATTGCAGTGCAATACATTACACAATGCATTAAATACACGAAACAGTATGCTATGGCACGAACCATCCCAGCTCCTACCATACGAGGGCACATCAGATTGGAAGAATTACCGCAGAGACCTGGTGCAAAGTTAACTTTCAGTTTAACTTAAACAAAAAAATAAATAAATCTAACATAACAAATTGGGCCTATATTTTCTGGAACTTGTTGGGATTGTAGGCAAAAGGCAACATTTCTGCCTTTCACACTGATCATCTTCAGTATTAAAGTAACACCAGTAATACATTTGGGAGGTTTCTTCAACAATGGCTGTGCCCCAGATGGCAGCTTGTGAGAGACTGCACTGTGACAATGCCCACATTCTACACATGCAGTTGTGAAAACTGCTATATCTTGGTCTTCTGCACCTTTTTCTAGCACGTCAACCTGCAAAAGCCAGCATTATCAGTATAGGTGCAATCAGTGCTTCTTTTCTTAAAAAAATATGTTTAGGGGTACTCTCATTTTGACTCAAGTTTAAATCGGGGCGGAGGGGGAAATACAGTAAATGGACAAAAGTACAAAGATTCACAAAATGTTTAGGGGTATGCATACCCCTAGAAAAAAAAGCACTGGGTGCAATAGATGTTCCTTGTTGTTGTTTAGTCGTTTAGTCGTGTCTGACTCTTCGTAATCCCATGGACCAGAGCACGCCAGGCACTCCTGTCTTCCACTGCCTCCCGCAGTTTGGTCAAACTCATGTTGGTAGCTTCGAGAACACTGTCCAACCATCTTGCCCTCTGTCGTCCCCTTCTCCTTGTGCCCTCCATCTTTCCCAACATCAGGGTCTTTTCCAGGGAGTCTTCTCTACTCATGAGGTGGCCAAAGTACTGGAGCCTCAGCTTCAGGATCTGTCCTTCCAGTGAGCACTCAGGGCTGATTTCCTTAAGAATGGATAGGTTTGATCTTCTTGCAGTCCATGGGACTCTCAAGAGTCTCTCCAGCACCATAATTTAAGTCATTCCATACACACACACACATACACACACACACACACACACACACACACACACACATATACATACATATAAAGAATCTAAAGTCAGATTTTGAACTAACTCCTATGACTACTTTTTCAATGGAAAGAAAACATAGTTTCACAGAATAAATTCAACATACACTTTACTCTCAAAGGAAGTGCCGGTCAACCTGTTTGTGGTTTCAATACCTACTGAAGACATTACTGAGACCGGTCTTTCCACAGGGACCATCCTAAGCTGTGTCTATTGCCAATTTTATGAAGCAGCAGAACTGTATTGGATATTGTTTTTAGAAGTCGGTACCCTTGTTTTATATGCTGTGATTTGGTATAATATTGTCTTGTGTGTTGTTAAAAAAAATGAATAGGAAATCATGAATAAATTCTTCAAATAAATAACAGAATTTGCTGTTGGGAGATGAAACTGACAAAGGGATTCATCAAACGTAGCCTGAAGACCAGTTGGCCCTGTGCATTTCCTAAAATTTACACAAAAAACCCCACTAGTGTTATGGTGGCAACGTGACATTAGCATGGGAGAGGGGACAAATGTAATTTAACAGTGACATCCCAGGTACTATCCAATAGGTTCTAGAAATGTTATGCATCTAAATTCTAGACGGCACTCTGAAACACAAGGTAAGGTTGGGTGAAAATGGCATGCTGTGATCTGAGTGTTAGGGAAATACAATGTTTTTGGGACAGAAAGGCCTCCTTGAATAGATGGCTCTCACAAACAAAATAAGAGGTTCTAGTTGCACCACAAAGTGATTATCTGGCAAGATCCCCCTGGAATAAGGAGAGAGAGAGCTCTGCACAGAAACTACCCCCAAGTCACCAAGGAACAAAACAGAAGTGATAACATTGTACAGGAAGTAGCCAAAGAAGTCCTACTACTTTAAGAAATGTCCACAAGAAGCTTCCTGTTCATTGCACAAGCGCAGTATCACAATGAAAAGCCGTTACGTGCTGCCCTGTGCACAAGGCAATATGGCATTTGCTTAAACCATCACAAGTGAATCCATTTCACCACCCTGCATGATTATCTATTGCAAGCAGACAAATATTTAGCCTATATTATTCGCTCACGGCAAACATCTGCTCTGAAAATCATCCTGGAATTTGTTTAGCATGCATTTAACTGGAGCCATGGGGCACCCACAAACTTTCAATGAAGGGGCAGGGAGGCCCCCTAGTTCAAATTGGTGGTGCACGTATGTCGCACAGTGTGCTTGTGTCACACGCGCATGCTGCGAGGCATCTGCACAACACATAGCACAGGCATGCCACTGTGATGTTGCGCAGTCCCGGGCCCCCTCTGTCATGGGGGCAAGACAGTGTGCCTGCCAGCCTGGGGGTATCTCACTACTTTGAAGCAGTTGTTTCCAGGGGAGGGGATGAAAGAGCACAAAAGTGTTATAGAACAGACATTAAACTTAACATGATGATTGTCCTGGGTTGGTGATCCTGGTCTGCAGATTTGTGCTCCCTTTTTCTCCAGACTCCTCTGCGCCTTATAGCCAGTAGAAAATATTAGCAGCATGCAGCTGACTTACTGAATGAGGAGCCTTCTGTGCACTAATTCCCATTTACTCTGGGTGATTGGTCTATGCACAGTGCCCAGTTTATGAATGCCCTTTTTAAAACCTCTGTAGAGGTGACAAGCAGGTGTTCCTGCTGCTTCTGGATTGTCAGGCCAATTGCTGATTAATAGTTCAGGATGGTTAGTTAATGTTTCCTCAGTGGGAGTTAATGGTTGGGATTTGGTCACCTGGACTCCCCTAAGCATTTTGAATGGTCAAGATAAGTGCCCTGGAGCCAGGAGAAAGTGACAGGTCTCCAGATAATGGCAGAATGGTATCAGGAAAAGCAGTAGGCGGCTGTTTGTTGTTGGTTGTTTTTTTTTAAGTAAGAGACTACAGAATTAAAAGTTCTACCCAGAGTTAGATGGAAGGAACTGACAATGAAGCCTGGAGTTTTCCGAAGATCTGCTTTAAGAATAGGTAAAGGGTAAAGGGACCCCTGACCATTAGGTCCAGTTGTGACCGACTCTGGGGTTGCGGCGCTCATCTGGCTTTATTAGCCGAGGGAGCTGGCGTACAGCTTCCGGGTCATGTGGCCAGCATGACTAAGCCCCTTCTGGCAAACCAGAGCAGCACATGGAAACGCCATTTATCTTCCAGCTGGAGCGGTACCTATTGATCTACTTGCACTTTGAAGTGCTTTCGAACTGCTAGGTGGGCAGGAGCAGGGACTGAGCAACGGGAGCTCACCCCGTCATGGGGATTTGAACCGCCGACCTTCTGATCAGCAAGTCCTAGGCTCTGTGGTTTAAGTCACAGTGCCACCCGCGTCCCAAGAATACTTGTTTGCTTTTTAGGTGGTCTCATCTAGTTTACAAATAACACTAAACCATGTTTTGCTTTGGCAAAGCTTAGTTTGTCAGAATGTCAGAAGCCAGACCAGCAGAATAACTGGGGGGGGGGGGAGTTTCTGCAGTGGTGAAGGAACCCTCTCCAGCACCCGAGCGGCGCAGCCTGTGCGGCATCCCACACGTGCGCACTCTATACAGAATGCCACACATGTGCAGTCCGTAGGGGCTGCCGCTTGCATGGCGTCCATAAGGGCCGCCGAGCACGAGCAGCATCCCATATGGACTGCGCATGTGCGACGACTGTATGGGATGCTGCACATGCGCAGTCTGTACGGGATGCCACTTGCACGGCAACCGTACAGGCCGCTACGTGAGCAGCATCCCGTAAGGACGACATGCGAGAGTGGCAGCCCATATGGATGCCATGCGAGCGGCACCCATACGGACTGCGCGTGCCCTCAGCCGCTCTACAAATGGGGGGAGGCAGGGCCATCTTGTCACCCCTCCCACAGTGACACCCGGGGCGGCCCGCCCCCTCTGCCCGCCCCTCCTACGCCCCTGGGTTTCTGGCAAAAAACACTAAGTGAAACCATGATCTGTTGTTTGCTTATGAACTGTGGCTTGCTTTAACTATGGTTTGGCATTATGTCTAAACTCATTAGCCTTGCTCAACTATGGTTCTTTTGGAGACTTTGCCCCAGAGACCTGCCAAGGCACAAGGAAAGAGGAGATGAAAACCTAAACAAGCTTTGGTGGGGGTTGTTTGTTTGTCTGTAAGACAAGCCATGGCTTGTTGAATCAATTGTGGTTAAATAAACCATGGCTTAGTGTTATGGGCAAACACAGCCCTTGTCTGTATATTTGCAAATAAAACAAATATTACAAAGGTACTATAGATTCCCTGTCTTTCATCCAAAGAAAATAAAATTCAGTGCCCCTGGGATTTCTCGTTCTTCAACTACAACAGTGGCAAAGTTAAGTGGTCAGCCATTTGGAAACGTAATAAACCCACTTCTGCAAACATAGGATCTAGTTATCATTCAGCACTACTAAAAGGAGACACTCAGAGACACTTGTGCATTGAATGAACACACACAAAAAATTTTGCAACATGTGTTAACTTGCTCACCAGTGCTAGGGTTCCTGTTTTATCAACACAGCTGGGTTTATCCCACAAACAGTCATTGTTACATGCGTAATTATCATAATCTGTTCTTTTCTGCATTTCCTTTCCTTCTGACTGCGTTGTTCACAATCCCCTGCCCCAAACCATGTATATATAGCCTGCAAGTCAGGATAACACTGGATGAATCTGATGAGGTGGACTGCAGCCTACAAAAGCTTGTGCCAAATTTGCTACCCTTTAAGGTGCCATAAGGCCTTTCATTGCTTTTATTTTATTTTATTGCTGCAAGAGGCTAATACAGCTATTTCTCTGGTGGGGAAATGGATTAAGCTCTGCAAGGAGAGGCTGTGTACACATTGACAACTTAAAACACAGCTGGGTCATTCTTTTTCTCAAAAGCTAACTTGGGGAGAAATGCAGTATCAAAATGGAGCATTTGCTAAGAAGTGACATACAGTGGTACCTCAGATTACATACGCTTCAGGTTACATACACTTCAGGTTACAGACTCCGCTAACCCAGAAATATTACCTCGGGTTAAGTACTTTGCTTCAGGATGAGAGCAAAAATCGTGCTCCGGCAGCACAGCAGCAGCAGGAGGCCCCATTAGCTAAAGTGGTGCTTCAGGTTAAAAACAGTTTCAGGTTAAATACGGACCTCCAGAATGAATTAAGTACTTAACCTGAGATACCACTGTATTAGATACAGGATATATAGGGATTATGCCTAACATGTGTACACTGTTTCCCAGTTTATAGATAACTGAACACAACAGGAACAATTTAACCAAACACCAGCACTTTCTACCTTAATTTCAATATATGTGCTGTCATCCAGAATTAGTCTTATTAGTTATTACATTTATACCCCACCTTTCCTCCAAGGAGCTCAAGGTTGGGCACATAGTTCTCCCCGTCCCCATTTCATCTTCACAACATCCCTGTGAGGAAGGTTAGGCAGAGAGTGAGTGACTGGCCCAATGAGCTTCACAGCTAAGTGCGGGTTTTAACCCTGCTGTCCCAGATCCTAGTCAAACCTTCTAACCACTCCACACTTGCCTAGGAATAAGTCACACTGAAAATAATGGGACTTAATTCTGATCATATATGATTGCACTGTAAATCTCACCTCTTTTTTTGTAAAACCTTGTTGATTTAAACTGCTTAATTTTGTCTCCTTCAATCAGTCGCATGCATTGTCTAACCAAAGGAAAAGAGGAAGTAGTACTAATCTTTGAAAAATAAAAGCAACATTATTGTGAATGCATCATAACTCTTAGCCTACTATATCACACAGGAGGTAAATACCAGAACAGCATTTCATTGAAAATTTAGAGGAGCAAGTTGCACATACCCGGGAGTCAGGAATTCAAGAGACCCCCCTCCAGCGCTGTCCCTTTCTCTACCTTCTCAGAAGAGACAGGAAACTCTTCTTACTCAAATTGGTTGCAATGAAAGATTACCCAAGAGGAAACTGGTGGAAAAGTCATGAGCAGGCAAACCAAAGAGAATAAGCTGGCTGGCATAACAATTTCCAGTTGAGACCAAACTGTTTTTGGAGTTGAAGAGAGGGGGCATAATAATTTTGCTCAGACAAGATTAAGCAGAAGCAGTCAGGTTCCCTAATTCTTAACCTACATAGCCAAGAAACATATTGAGCATGTGAATTGTGTGGTCATGTTCACTGTACAGGCTAACATAACTGTGGACACACAGGAAATGCAGTTGTATTTAATGATGCAACCCAGAGCTATCTCTTTTAACTCCTCCTTTATCCCCTGTGTCAGTGTACTTCAACCTGACCATTGGCGGAACTGGCTGGGGATGATGGGAGTTGTAGTCCAGCAACATCTGGGGGGTTCAAGGTTGAAGAACACTCCTAGTCTGCACCACTAAAATTAGGGCTGCTTTTTCAAGTCCATGTGAATTTGGATTGGGACCTCTGCCCCACTTGCCATCAATTGGCAAGAACTTCTGTCTGGTCCAACATCTTACATTGCATCTCTTGCACTCTTCTCCTTCTCCACACCGTCCAGCTATTTCATGTACTTACAAGCTTCCTGTCACCTGTCATTATCATCCACACATGACATCCAACTATCATGATAGTGTCACAACCGGAAAGCAAACTAAGCTAGTGTGTGGTTCGCACAGCACTTTCCAGGGCACCCTGCCACCCTGTAAGCAAACCTTTTTTAAAAAAAGTTAAAGAAACAGGAAATTGAGGGAATGGCACAAAAGACACAGAGCCCCTGAGCCACACTCCTGATTTAAACAGAGCCAGTCTCTCTCACACAAAAGTCAGTGGAGAGCTGACTGGTTGCTTTTCTTAAGTCACTGACTCCCCTGCAATACATTTAGAAGAGAAACCACTAAAGCAGCCAAGGTCAGCCTCCTCGATTTCCCACTGCTTTTCAATGATAATTATTTCCATAGAGACAAGTTTTATGTTTCTTCTTTTTTAAAAAAACAACACAACAACAACCAGCAACACTTAACTCCTCTGCTTTATTCCACTCTTTCGGCACCCGCTAAAAACATTCTTGTTCAGACAAGCCTACTCAGATGCTTAGAAAGTTGAGGTAATTTTAATCTGTTTTAGTATTTTGAGTTCCGTATGTTTGTGATTTCCCCCCTTGGTTTTCTTGTTTTTTGTAATGTTATCTTTTTGCAAGTCGCTTTGCGGGGAGGGGGGGTTTATACGATCAGACGGTGTATAAATTTTACGAAAATAAATAAATAAAAGTGTTTGAGTGCAGCAATCTAAGTGGTTACCATGAGGAAAGATGGCATCATTTGGTACTTTTTGATTTATAAAAAAAAGGGGGGGGAGTAAGAGGCAACAGGATAGAAGTTCATAAAATTATGCATGAAGTGCAGAGAGAGAAGTTTTTGTCCCTCTCTCATAACACCGGTGCCAAAATGTCTTGGGCCAGCCCTGAGGGCAGGACACATAGGTAGCCCTCAGTAAGTCAGGTTTGTGATCCCAATTATCCTGAAAGTGCAATAAGAAAGGGATATTGATGTTGAGATTTCATTCCTCCATTGCTGGATGCGTGATTGTTTTCACCACATGTCTGTGTTGACATTCCATACTATTGGAGTCATGAGAACGGAAGTTCAGTTACACTGTTCCGTTATGTTGTACTATTGCTTTTAGTCTGTTCTCTCTCGGAGAAGAAGAAAGAAAGAGGAGCCATGTTTCCTTTGTTCTGTAACACTTGTATATAATAAAGTAGCTCAGATACCTAGCTTCTGCTTGGACTCTGCTACAGTACAGTACTGTGTGCATATATCTTCGGATGTGTGTCGCAGAAGCACATCGGGAAAGAATCATCCCGAGGGTCACTTGTGGGGGAGAACGCAGCTGCCTGGCATTCTCTAGTTGGTGCAAGATGCCCAGCGTGGTTTAATGTACCAACAGTTGGGACGGGGCACCAGAGTACAAACAGGGCATTTGCTCAGCTGTTTCCTAAGGTCAAATGGCACAACTCTATCTTACTCATGAGAAGGGAGAAAGAGCTTCACTTCTACGCACCAATACTTCATCACTGGCAATTGCTTATAGCCCTAAGCAACTACAATATAAGTCTACCCAATTCAACTCTAGTGTGATACCCACGCAAAGTGAACTTGGCGGATGACTCACCAAGGCCCATTGCTCTCAGTAGATCCTCTGTGTGTAATGATTCAGACAGAGCTAGCAGCTCACCCACACCCCTGGCCCGGGTCCCCTGTCAAACCCCTCAACACCAGTCACCCCCACCTACAGCTGTGCTGCAAATAGAAGCCATCCACCCACCAGCCTAAAAACTTGTTTCCTCTATGTAAGGCAGGATTAGCACTCCTCCTCAACCCTCGGGCAGTTTATCTTCAGATTCATTTTTCCCCAGCATGAGATAAAGTCTGAAACAGATGTGACATGGGCTCCTGAATTTTTTTACTTAATTTAAAGCATCCACAGATATGGGAGGGTTTTGTTCTCAATTCATTGGAGGAAGAGCACTGGTGTGTTGTTTAACCCAATCTCCTGTGCCATTTTCCTGATCTAAATTACTTCCCAAGCTACTATTAGCCCTCCGGGAGGGGGGGGGGACAGGAGTACCTGTATCATAGAGGCGGGCAGCCATCAAGGTTATGGGAAATGATCTAATGAGTTTGGCAGGGACACGGGTGGGCCTGTGGTCTAAACCGCTGAGCCTCTTGGGCTTGCCGGTCGGAAGGTCGGCGGTTCGAATCCCCGCAATGGGTGAGCTCCCGTTGCTCTGTCCCAGCTCCTGGCAACCTAGCAACTTGAAAGCATGCCAGTGCAAGTAGATAAAAAGATACCACTGCGGTGGGAAGGTAAACGGTTTATCTTACTAGGACCACCGAAGGGACGCGGGTGGGACTCTTGGGCTTGCCAATTGCTTCCATTGCTCGCTCCCAGCTCCTGCCAACCTAGCAGGAAAGTTCAAAAGCATGCCCAAAGGTGCAAGTTGTTAATAGGTACCACTCCGGCGGGAAGGTAAACGGCGTTTCCGTGCGCTGCTCTGGTTTCGGTGTTCCGTTGCACCAGAAGCGGCTTAGTCATGCTGGCCACATGACCTGGAAAAACTGTTTGCAGACGAATGCTGGCTCCCTCAGCCTGTAAAGCAAGATGAGCTCCGCAGCCCCAGAGTTGTCTGCAACTGGACTTAACTGTCAGGGGTCCTTTACCTTTACCTTTAGAACCACCGAAGAAGGTCAAGTGGAAAAACTCAAGACAAGGGGAAGGCAACCTAAGGCCCGGGGGACAGATGCAGCCCAATCGCCTTCTCAATCCAGCCGGCGGACAGTCAGGGAATCAGTGTATTTTTACATGAGTAGAATGTGTGCTTTTATTTAAAATGCATCTCTGGGTTATTTGTGGGGCATAGGAATTTGTTCATATTTTCCCCCCAAAATATAGTCTGGCCCAGCACATGGTCTGAGAGACGGTGGACCAGCCACAGCTGAAAAAGTTTGCTGACCCCTGCTCAAGACAGACATTTAGAATTAAGGGCCAGGAATCCTATCAACCCATGAATTTGTTTTCAGTATAAGTAAAGAGTTTACTGCCATTTCAAAAAAGTTTCCTACTTTTCTCCCAACTCCTAGAATCATAGAATCATAGAGTTGGAATAGACCACAAGGGCCATCGAGTCCAACCCCCTGCCAAGCAGGAAACACCATCAGAGCACTCCTGACATATGGTTGTCAAGCCTCTGCTTAAAGACCTCCAAAGAAGGAGACTCCACCACACTCCTTGGCAGCAAATTCCATTGTCGAACAGCTCTTACTGTCAGGAAGTTCTTCCTAATGTTTAGGTGGAATCTTCTTTCTTGTAGTTTGGATCCATTGCTCCGTGTCCGCTTCTCTGGAGCAGCAGAAAACAACCTTTCTCCCTCCTCTATATGACATCCTTTTATATATTTGAACATGGCTATCATATCACCCCTTATCATCCTCCTTTAGAGTAGCCAATTTAAAAAGAACTTACAGATCAACCAAACAGATTTTTATCTACCTTCTTCCCACCCGCCACTGCATAATGCAGGCATAAACTTTTTTCCTCAAGGATTCCAGGTGGAAAAATCGAAACTAGAAACAGAACTATTAGAACCTAAGACTAAGGTGCTTTCAAGAATGTATAACTTGCTGTTGAAATGGAACACACAAGATGAAACAGTCAAATCAGCTATGATAAAATGGGCACAGGACATTGGATATAATATTATGTTTGCTGACTGGGAAAGGTTATGGACCACCGGTGTGAAGTTTACGGCATGTAATGCTTTGAAAGAAAATATTATGAAAATGATATACAGGTGGTACATGACTCCAGTCAAGCTTGCAAAAATATATCACTTGCATGATAATAAATGTTGGAAGTGTAAGGAGACTGAAGGAACATTCTTTCACCTATGGTGTACCTGCCTGAGAGTGAAGGCCTTCTGGGAAATGATCTACAATGAGCTAAAAACGGTATTTAAGTATACCTTTCCTAAGAAACCAGAGGCCTTTCTTCTGGGTATTGTCGACCAGAAGGTGTTAAAGAAGGATAGAACCTTTTTTATGTATGCAACAACAGCAGCAAGAATACTTATCGCAAAGTACTGGAAGACACAAGATCTGCCCACACTGGAAGAATGGCAAACGCAACTGATAGACTACATGGAGTTGGCCGAGATGACTGGCAGAATTCGAGACCTGGGAAAAGAGGAGGTGGAAGAGGATTGGAAGAAGTTTAAAGATTACTTACAAAGACTTTATAAATTGTTTGAATGTTAAGAAAGTGCATGAAAGGAAGGAATATGGCATCAGTAGCCTAGATGAGAAATGTATGAGAATAAGTTGAACTATAAAGATGAGATTTGAAGTAATGTTATGCCTAAACTAAGTAGTTTAATATTTGATGGAAACATTTAAAACTAGAGGCATAACATATCAGAATTAGAACATAAGATCTGAAATAAGGTAATAAATTGCGGAACATAACTTTTGTCCGGAGAACGCAGGAAAGAGAGACGTGAGGAAGTCCAGAGGGTTATGAAAAAATGTATGAAAGGTTGTGATTTTCTATTTTTTCTTCTCTATATTTTCTTTGTTTGTTATATGTTTGGTGATTTTCTTTTCTTAAAAAATGCAATAAAAATATTTTAAAAGAATTACCAGTAAATGACAGCATCCACCAAGTTTAGGTTACTGAAACATATTCTCATCTACGCATACAATATGTATCAGTTGTACGTAGATGCAAAGCATCAAACAATTATTGGCACTGAAAATTACACTATTCACTAGCAAAAAAAAAAAACTTTTTTCCTCAGATCAGCTATTTTATTGTCAGTTTTTCTTATCCAACTAATTCTAGCTGTACACACGTGATGTGTTCGTTTTCCAAAAAAACTTTGCCAGCAAGCAACATGGCAACATGCTTCAAAGAATCTTCTTCATAACTCTTAACCACACCTTAATCAATGTTAGCACACCTTATCTGAAATTCTTTGAGCACTCTAAAGCAATGGGTCCCAAACTCCCCCCACCTCCCACCCCTTGTAAATTGCTGAGGCTCTTGGCAGACAACTTAAATTATTTTTCTACCTGTTGTAACAATTGTTCTAGGCTGTGCAAGGAGTTAAATGGTTTTTAATCATATTTTTACAGACACACAACAAACCACCTAAATTAAGCGCATGGACCACAGTTTGGGAACCCATGCTCAAAAGCAAAGAATGCAAGGTTTGCCTAATTAGAAATATCCATTCCAATTCAAGGACTTGCAATATTGCAGCTATCTCTGTAGCGATATATAAAATTATATAAGTCAGAAATAAAAGGCCAACTCTGTCCTTTATTTTGTAATTTTTAGTCTGGAAGATCTTGCACAACACTAATGCTCATTGAATGATTAAGCAAGCAATTTTTAAAAAGTCATTAATTAGATTTTATTATAGACAGACAGACAGATTAGTTTTCAATAACTGCCCTAGTGCATCTGTTCAGGAGCTACTCTTAGTGCTATTTTCTCTTGCTAGTTTCCACATGGTGGCAGTATCTATTTCTTTACTTTTGCTATTTCATTAGATTTCATGGTTGGTTAGGATAATTAACAATAGATGTACCACTGGAGTTCAAAAAGCAGCAACATATCTACATTGTAATGCCAAACATTTGAATCACTCGTTTCCTGAAATGTTTGTTTAACATCATAGCATTAGTATATGTAGTTGAAATTTTTTTACACAGAGAAAACAGTGAACACAGTCCTACTGATTTGAAGGGGAAATATTTAGACCTCAATTCTGTATGTACCATTGTGCTCAATGGGGCTTACTGCTGAGTAAGTCTATCTGCTCAGAATTAAATCTCATTAGGTTCGATGGAACTTATTCCCAGGCAAGGGTGTAAAGGATTGCAATTTAGGGCATTTGTGTTTCTACCCCTATATCTCAAGGAAGGGTTTGCAAGAGGCCTACAATTTTGTTGTCAAAGACTTCTCTATGATAAGAGTTTTATAGTGATTACTAATGGTTGGAAGGAAAATGTAGGTGGTTTATAGACCTTAAAAGCCCCCCAGCAAACCACAAATTCATCATTCCTTTTGACTGAATGTGGAGGTGGACTTAAATGAAAGTATTTTCCATTTTCATAAAGAAATACAAGTCATAGTACTTGTATTATAAAGACCCAACATCAAAGCTCCGATTACACACAATACATGTATGCTATAGTACAAACTTTATTCATGTTCAATCCAGGAGCTGTTTAACCATTAACTATCATCTAGGCTGCAAAGTCCTTAACCACAAAGGCACATGTCTTTATATATATATACCTAATAACATTATGACTGGAGGAGAGCATGGTTTGCAATTAGGGTGTGGTTTGTTTTTGTTTTTAATTATATGGGAGCTCCAGGATCCGTTCACCCGCGCCCACAAAGAGTGAGGTTGTGGGAGCCTATTATTCTCAGGCAAAGCTAAAGGCATGAAGTTATTTTTCTTTTTCTTTTAAGCATTATCACACCACCACCAGCAGTAACACACCACCTTCCCCTCTCTGCTGTGCTCCTTGCTTCGGAGGAGCAGCCTGATACACAGAAAGCAAGCAAGTAAAGTCATATGTTCAGGGTAACTCCTGCTCTGTAATCCCAGGTTTATGCATACCACTGCGAGTGTCCTGGAAAAACTGGGGCATCCCGTTTTTTTATCATAGGAGAACAGTGACCATTAGGGCTGCCGTGATCTTGTGCAATTTTGTGGCATGATTTCCCCCCAAAAAAGTGTTTTTGGGGGCCCGTGATATCGTGTGCTGCCTCAAAACTCTCAATTTGGGATGCCATCCCCCCAAAAAGCACTTTGAGGGGTTTGAAGTGCAAAAATGCATGAGATCACAGCAACCATTCTCTTGCAATAACAAAAAAGATGGAATCCTGAATTTTGGCTTTAAAGTGTTGGAGGGTACATGTATAGAGATACGTACATATGGCAATACATGTGTGAAGTAAATGTGTTTTGAAGGTGCTCAAAGAATCTCTGAAGGCTCTTGTCCTTACTTTGTTCCTGGAAAGCTGCTTCTGACCCATAATAGCTCAGTTGGTAGAGTGTGAGATGCTTAATCTCAGGGTCGTGGGTTCAAACCCCAGGTGGGACATAAATTCCTGCATTGCAGGAGCTTAATAATGATAATAACAATAATTTATTATTTATACTCCGCCCATCTGGCTGGGTTTCCCCAGCCACTCTGGGCGGCTTCCAACAAAATATTAAAAATACAATAAAACATCAGACATGAAAAACTTCCCTAAACAGGGCTGCCTTCAGATGTCTTCTAAAAGTCAGATAGTTGTTTATTTCCTTGACATCTGATGGGAGGGCGTTCCACAGGGCAGGCGCCACAACCGAGATGGTGCTCTGCCTGGTTCCCTGTAACTTCGCTTCTCACAGTTACTAGCTTGGACTAGGTGATCCTCATGCTCCCTTCCAACTTTGCAGTTCTATGATTCCGTGATTCTGTGATTCTAGGGGTGACCTGGCAAGCCCAGACTCAAAACAATTTCCTGCTTAGACCAAGGTAACTGCTATCTACATTAGGTATGGGGAACATGACCCTCCAGATGTTACTTACCGTAACTACAGCTCCCATCATCCTTGCCCATTGGCCACATCTGCTAGGGCTGGTAGAAGTTGTAGTTTAGCAATATCTGAAGGGCCAATGGTTCCCTTTCCCAAACTACAAGAATAAACTCAGAGTTGTTTTGCTTTACAGTGAGTCTATTTAGCTGAGGTAATCATGTTATCAGTGTAATGTCCATGAGGCAAACATCAAAGTACTGCAAGATTTTTCAAGATCCCACTAGTTTTAACTGGCTCTTAAATGCTACACAGTTTAATTTAAGTTTCACATTTAATAGCCCTGCCCTACACAGTGCAAAGAAAATAGGTTACTAAATCTCTGGAGAATAATCACACATATACAGCTAATAACACTTAGCAAGTTACATGTTAATAGTAAAACATATGCTATGTTTAAAAATAATTTTTAAAATCAGCATCTATACCACAAACATGTCATTCCCAAAGTACTGCGGAAGGAATTATTCCATAAGAATGCTAGGGGTTGCTAACATAAAACCAGAAGTTAGAACCTTTTATTAGCCATGAGGGCATAACAACTAACAGATATGGCACAATTCTAAGCAAGTTTAATCAGAAGTCAGTGCCACTCTGTTCAATAGGATTTACTTTCAGATATGTGTGTGTAGGATTTCAGCCTAAGAGCATTAATTCCTTAAAATCGTCATGGTTCCAACACAGGTAACTATTTCAATGCCAGGTTCATTATTGCCATCTCTGATGACAGAGCAATAAAGTTATTTTTATGCTTATTTATAGAGCCAGCAAGGAAAGCATACCAGTGATTCTGTTTCTTTGGCCCTCGTGGCATTTGTTTGCCACTCAGTTCTATGCAATAAGCATGCAAATGACACTCAGTTTTAAGTGTTGTTTAAGTCACAGGCTGTTGAAGTTCTGGATCAATGTCTGGAGGTGGTAATGAATAAGATGTGAGCTGAATTCAGGCAAGGTCAGTCAAACTACTGATCCAGCAATACAGTTCAGCTTGGATGTTGGATGGGGTAGCACCTCCCTTTAAAATGCAGATTTTTAGTCCTGGGGTGCTTCTGGACCCAATACTACCGGGATGATAGTGAAAGACAGATGTGCCGTTGCCCATCTTAGGCTGGTGCCTTCAGTTTGTCATTCCTAGACACTAGAGATCAGGTCACTGTAACACATGCCTAACATACATCATGTCTGGACTACTGCAGTGTGATCTATGTGGGACTGCCTTTCAAAAGTATCCAGAAACTTCACTTGGTAAGATTGTTGACTAGAGCTGCTAACTGGGAATATTTAACTCCTGTATTGAAAATTGCCTGGCTGCAGCATCTAAACCAGCTGAGGTTTCAGGACTTTGAACTGAGTCGAGAAACAAATTGGATGTCAATCTGGAGGAATCTGATTTGTTTAGGAGCCCAAATCAAAGTGCTGGTGCTAACCTTTCAAGCCTTTTAGTCTGGAGCCAGGATATCTGAAGGGCCTTCTTCTGTACAAACATGGCTGCTTGCCTCTCATTTGTCCCATTGACCCTGATGCTATCCTTTCTTAGGATCAGAGGACATTTTTGGAACTCACAAGGGCACATATTTTGAAGCCTATATTTCCACGCTTTACTTTGCAGCATACTTTGTGGTTTTAAATTTCTGCCGGGTTTCTCTCGCCAAAGAGTCCTTGCTCCAAATCTGTATCTTGGAATCCAGGGAATTCTCTTTTTATACTTATATGTTTTCCTTACCACCAGCAGTTATTGCAAGGAATGAGGGAGAAAGTCTATTCAGCTGGCATTTAAAGGTGAATTTATCTAACCGATAGTTTCTGAACCAATGCCCAAACCAAAACACAGCCATTCACTGAAATTCAAACTTATCCAAATTCTGCATACAGTTCTCCAGCCTGCAAACATGAGAAATTGAGAGGAGCTGAAATTGGCAGATTCTCCCATTCCTAGCTATCATCTCACTCTGCCTGAGGTTTGAATTCCTTTGTGTGAGAGAAGTGGAAACTTATAGTTTCTTTGTAATCTTTGCCTTACTTACAAATATACATGCAGAGAGTGGCTGGGGAAACCCAGTCAGATGGGCGGGCTATAAATAATAAAATTATTATTATTCTTCTATTGCAGGCAGAGGTTCCATACAGAGCAAGTTGGGCAGTCTGCCAAAAGCTGCCCTCCAACCCAAGTTTCCATTTAACGCCACCTAGAAGCTCTCAGTTTTCTCTCCTCTTGGTCTGCAAGGCACCCTGCATGCAACCACCAAAAGCTGCCTCCTTGCTTGCTTGCGACTCAAAGCAAGGCATAGAAATGATCTGCATGAGAGGAAGTCTGAGAACTAAACATACAGATGGAATGTGAAATGTATTTTAGCAAATCACATCTCTTCCTCACTGAAATGTACAGTTCTAAGCTGTGAAAATGTCACATTTTGGTCCAAAAATGAGTTGCAAAACTTATCAGATGCCAAAAAACCAGCACGTTGAATCTGAGGCTTCCTTTGAGATGGAGGCTCCAGGCCAAATGGCCCTCCTGATAGGCCTTGGTCATTAAGGAACATGCTTTTCTCAAAATAGCAGACTCCCAATCACAATCCTTTTCGTTAAAGCCATAGAGACTGACTCATTTGCAGTGAGCCAGAAAGGGCAAGCTCATAACAAATACCTTCAATTTTACCTAAAGCAAAGCTTTAGAACTGGAGAAACAACCAACAATTTCCTGGTGTATGGTGTATACACACTGAGCTGTTCCACTTCTAGATGTTTGTAGGGAATGCTATTTTTAGATGCTCCACCATACAGACACCCAACAAGTGAAAAGAACCTAGCACAACAGAGAGGAAGTTTTAAACTCAAACAGCTCCCTGCTGGTTTCAATGTGAGACAGTTTTCTTATGTAAAGAAGCCTTTACAAATATGACACACACATCCAACCTGCAATGCAAAGTAGCATGGGGCATTCTGTTATCTACTGCATGTGCATCTAATTGTTGCAGATGTATAGGTAAAGGTACCCCTGACCGTTAGGTCCAGTCGCAGACGACTCTGGGGTTGCGGCGCTCATCTCGCTTTACTGGCTGAGGGAGCTGGCGTTTGTCCACAGACAGCTTCCGGATTATGTGGCCATCATGGCTAAGCCGCATCTGGTGAACCAGAGCAGCGCACGGAAATGCCGTTTACCTTCCCGCTGGAGTGGTACCTATTTATCTACTTGCACTTTGACGTGCTTTCAAACTGCTAGGTGGGCAGGAGCAGGGACCAAACAACGGGAGCTCACCCCATCATGGGGATTCAAACCGCCAACCTTCTGATCAGCAAACCCTAGGCTCAGTGGTTTAGACCACAGTGCCACCCGCGTCCTAATTGTTGCAGAATTTGGTGCTAAAAACCAAATGGCATTAATCACCATAGTAAAGATTAATGCTTTGACCCAACTTTGATTCACACAGCACTTTCTCCATACATCCAAACAAACTGAAACATCGTCAAGACAATGGTGTTGTGGACAAATATAAAATGTACAAACTGGGTGATAACAGATATCACAGAAGCAATTACTATTGTTGCAACTGCCAGTCAATAAGCCACCACAAGTCCCTTCCAACTCTAAAATTCTTTGATTCTGTGAATAATTGAGTCAAAATAAGCATGTAGATTATTGCTGCTGCAGACATCCATATTAAGACAATAAAGAGATTATGTTTGTCCATATTCTCAAGGATGGCTAGGACTGATCACATGGAAAATGAGTATTTTTTTGCGAACTTGTCCTAAGCTTATACAGAATTTAGACTAAAGCTGGAAAGATTGTTTATTCCCAGGCTGTTCTTCCATGTTTTAATAAGCTTAAATCCTCTGATCTGAGCCAAGGAAATTGTTTTTACATCATTTTTCTCTCTGATCTGCCCTCCCTACTTGTGTTCTTTTTCTTTCAGACTTTCCAGTTGGTTTTATTTATGTAGAAATACAAGCATGGTAAATTTCAGAGCTATAATTTGTGGCTTCCTGTCTCCAGGATCATTCTGAAGCAGTTCTCATGCGGCCAACTCTTCCAGCTAAATATTTACACATACATACACTGCACATAACTTTTACTTATGGGCAAGCTCTCCACATAGTTTCACATAATTTTTCAGGCTCTACATGTGGTTCTTATCATGACAACATATTGAAAATATGTGCCTACAAAACACATTTTAAATATATTTATACAAGCCATTATGTGCTTATCTTTAAGGCATTTACTATATATAGGAAAAAGGGAAGATTGGATTTCCTGTTCTCATTGCCTGCCCTTAAATATATTAATCATATCCAGGCCCTTGTTTTGGAGTCAAGGCTACAAAGTGTCTTTAAAAATCCCTGCTATGCTTGAAATCCCTAGCTCAATATTGCAATCGGAGCATATGGTGCAAGGCTGGACCTATGCAAGATAACACAATGGGGCCTCAAACAGTCCTTTATATACATTAGAACCACCACAGGACATATTTTCCTATTAGGGTGTTATCTACATTTTGAAAAAATCAATGCAGTAGTCAATGTAAGATGTTTCTCCCAAGCAGCTGTGCCTTTAACATCTGCAGAGCAAATGACAAAACCACTGCTACATTCTGTGTTAGCTTTACATCACCCTTGTGACATCAAAAAAATGGCAGGTCTGGACTGAAGCTACATTCTCTTGAATAATCTTTCTGAAGCGACTGAAACTATATTCAAGAGGCGTTTTAAGCTTTGGGGTGCATACCCCACAGTTTCCCATAAATGCAATTGGTGCTGCATAGAATCAATAGGACAAGGCTTTCTACTGACTTTAAAAAACTTATTTACCATTAATTTGGTAGAATTGCCCAATGGTGAATTTTTGAAATGCAGGAGGTCATTGCCACACCCCCAAGATAATCTACAGTCATGTGCCCAAGGAGAACCTAAAACTTCAGGCAGCTATGTTGATCTTATATAGTACTGAGACTGGAGAAAGCTGAATGGAGTTTGTAGATTCTCCCCACAACCCTGACACTCTGGCTGTGAAAAAAGACTGCTAAAGAGGTCGAACTGGGTGGATAAGCGTATGTGTTCACTGAAAATGTGTCCACTGGCCCCCAAAGGTTTATGATCGCTGCCTTACATCCATCACAATTGGACTACTGCAATTATTGTGTTCAATACTAGCTACTTCAGAATAAATTTTGGAAGCTGCAGTCGTTCCAGAATGCAGCTTCAAGGACATTAGGAGGTGCATCTCCATGAGACCACAGTATGCTTAGCCTGCAATTAATGCACCAACTACCAATTTGCCCCTGGGCGCAGTTCAAAATGTTGCTGATTACCTTTAAAGGTCTAAATGGTTGGAGCCGGATACCAGAGGAATCACCTCCTCCCATGCTATCCTGTTTACCCTGTTCACTCTAGGTTCACTCTGTTGGAGTGTTGATGCTGTGAACCTTCCATCTTATGCTCAGCATGTATACAGTGGCATAGTGTGGGTTGCCAGAGGCCGGGGCCACACGGAGGGAGGGATGGGAGGGAGAGAGGGAAAAGGACAGAACATGCATGCACGTTCAACTTGCTTAACAGCAACGGAATCACCCAGGAGATTGTAGCTGCAGAGATAAGAAAAGAAAAGACACTTCTGGAGAGGTCACTTCCTGGTTCGCATTGAGAAGCCGTTTTCAATGGAGCCCAGCAATGGAAGTGTGCAGCTGTATTGAGGCAGCATGAGGTTATGAAAGTTTGCACCCCCAACAACTTTCGGCCGGGGGAAACTGCCCCTGTGCCCCCCCCCACACACTATGCTACTGCATGTATATACAGTGGTACCTCAGGTTACAAACACCTTGCGTTACAAACACTTCGGGTTACAGACTCCGCTAACCCGGAAATAGTACCTCGGGTTAAGAACTTTACCACAGGATGAGAACAGAAATTGGCAGCAGTGGGAGGCCCCATTAGCTAAAGTGGTACCTCAGGTTTAGAATGGTTTCAGGTTAAGAACGGACCTCTGGAACGAATTAAGTTTGTAACCAGAGGTACCACTGTATAGGTAAATAAAACCTTATAATCACAGAAATGCCATCAGTTCCTAGTGATCTTAATTCCAAGAAAACCCAACCAGCCTCTCACCACCTCTCTGATGGTGTAATAGAGGGGGAAGCATTCTTCAGGGCATAAAGAATGATGTTGTCTGCCAGAGCATTGGGGAATTGGCTGACCTCCCTTGCTCTGGCAAGTGAATGAGGAGATAATGAAACATTTCAAGTTTGTTTGTGACAGATTAGCATAGAGGAAATCAGAGAATGTGGAGAGTTATCAAACAGAGGCTCATTATGGCTTTGATTTTCTCTTATTTGGTTCCTGCTTCATGCTAATAGATTAAATGTTAACACATTTCTGCAAGTTTGTATGCATTTTTAAATTAAAAGAAAGTGAATGCATTTCAGTTGGCTGAAAATCTTTTGTTCAACCGCAGAGTTATGCTGTCTAAAGTAAGCACAGCTGAGTTCAGTGGAGCTTACTCCCAGGAAACTGCATAGAATTGCAGTTCTTCTTATCCTAATAACCTGCGTGCATGAATGTGTGTGAATATCTATAAATATATTGTTATGCACACCCAAATAAGACCCACAGGATCAAAGGGGAGTTGCTTCTAAGTAGGTCAGCAAAGGGCTACAGCTGTGGAGAGCAATCCTGTGCACATTTACTCAGAAGTAAATTACACAGGAGTTCAATTGGATTTACTCCCGTGTAAATAGGTATAGGAAATTGCAGATTTGCTCACACAATCCTGTGAATTACATCCTTAGTTTGCGTTCTGAAACTCTCTTTTAAGCCTTCTCTTCTGGATGAATGGGAGAAAAGCTAATGCTAAAAGCCATGTGTTAGAAAACAAATAACCCGGAAAAATAAGTCCTATTTTATTCAAGCTACTTGTTTTAAGCATTTTCCCCTGCATGAACTTTACCAAAACACACATACAAATACTGCTTTGTGCTTCCCTGAATGCAGTCCACAGTGACTGGCCCAAATAAATATCAACACTATGTCTATTTGAGGAAACAGAGAAAGAGCCTGTTGAATATACAGACAGTAGCTGATTCTGGTCATAGTAGAGATCTGCAGTCCTCATTGCGCCAAAGGCCTATTAATCTCACTCCACTATCTTATCAAGACAGAGCAGATCTCTAGTTACTGGTCTGCTCCACAACTGTGCACAGACTGCAACTTTGCATACATGGAAGTCAATGGAATTTTAAGAGACCTAACAATAGGCAAGATTGCATCCTTTACAGTGGTACCTTGGGTTAAGAACTTAATTCGTTCTGGAGGACCGTTCTTAACCTGAAACTGTTCTTAACCTGAGGTACCACTTTAGCTAATGGGGCCTCCTGCTGCCGCCACACGATTTCTGTTCTCATCCTGAAGCAAAGTTCTTAACCCGAGGTAATATTTCTGGGTTAGCGGAGTCTGTAACCTGAAGCATCTGTAACCTGAAGCGTCTGTAATCCAAGGTACCACTGAATTTTCAATAATAAAGCATGATAATGTTACATTTGTCCAAGGTTCATTAATTTTGCAGCTAGGTAACACTGTAACGGAATAGTTTACGCAGGGGAAAGTACCATTACTTCAACCACAACAAAGCCCAGATCTTACCTACGCTTTGTGTGCCTTTCTCTGTGGCTGACTTTTTAAGCTTCAGAAAATTATTGAGGCAAAATGTTCGCTTCTCTTTAAGGTGCAGTCCTGAGACATCTTGAGATTTTTTGGTAGCTGGGGAAATCTCTATAATCCCACGGCACTTAGTAAAACTCTTTTACACACTCTTCAAATTTGGGAAAGTTCCTCTCTTGCTTCTCTAATTTCCAGTTTTGTTATTGTTGTAAAGCCTCCATTGTTACGCGCATGTGCTATGTATATGCTACAGGGCTACCTGGAAGGAAGTGGTTTCAGCATTTAGAGAGTTTGCACTCTCACGTTGGTCAGTTTGTAGAGCATATTCTAGGACCCTAGACAATATGCAGCAGCAATGAATGCTACCTGTATTATAAAGGCAAAAAGAACACCAGTTCTTCCTAAAACTATTTAATTATTATTATTTATAAAATTTATTTATAAAGTGTATATACTGGCCTATACCCACAGGTCTCAGGGTGGTGCACTGGATAAAATCACAACATAAAAACACAAAATACGCAATCAAAACAAAAACAACCCAATAACCCTTGCTAGGGAAAACCAAGGACAGAAAAACCTAGACTGACGTGGGTGTGGGGTGGGAAGAGAAGTGCAATTTAACAGAGAATTGTCTGTGGTTATCAGTCCACCTAGAAAAACACAGCAAAACAGGGAAGCATTCAAGAATAGTGTGCACAAAAGAGAAATATATTTCACAGATGCCAGAAAAAGGACGGGTTCTTTATTTCTGCAATATGTCCGATGCTTTTCGGTCACAAATGCCTTTGTCAAGGGCTTATCTAAAAAGATAATAATGTGATATTTATTATACAGTTATTAACCCACACATAAACATTGTTTAAAAACTTAGGCTATATTAACATCCTAAGTGTAATAAAATTACTGTACAAATAAGTATTGAACGGAATACCTGGAAACAGCCACAACACGTTAAAACATATGACCATACTTGTTTCTTAATAGACCAGTCTCAAAGCTTGCTGTTGACAAAAACATTTAGGGCAAAATCTCACGGAAGGGCACCTCCAATGCACATTGAAATACTTCCTGTAGGAAAGGAAGAAGGCATCTTCTCTAAACTCCCAACTAGCTATTACCTTCAGCAAACATATATGAACAAATATATTTCTATATGGTAGAATTTGATGCTGTATGATGTAATTGACCTTTCACCCTTTGGTATATCATTTAGAGCAGTGTTTCCCAACCTTGGGCCTCCAGCTGTTTTTGAACTACAATTCCCATCATCCCTGACCACTGGTCTTGCTAGCTAGGGATGATGGGAGTTGTAGTCCAAAAACAGCTGGAGGCCCAAGGTTGGGAAACACTGATTTAGAGCAGTGGTTCAGATGGTACTGCCCCCTACGTGGAATTACCTGGGGTGTTACTAAGAGGAAGGGTGTTGCGAGGGCACTAAGAGGCAAGGGAGGTGACAGAGGTGGATTTACCGGAGCTTGAATGGTTTGGTCATACTGGACCTGGAGCCATTCTACAACTATGCTGTAGAATGGAAGGTGAGAGGCAGAGAGGCACCAAATTTTGGCGTCGCAAAAAGCACCACTGAATTTTGAGACCCCAAGGTCCTCCACTGGGGGCGCGGGAGGTGGGCTCCTCTGAGCGTGTTGCTCACTTATTATTCAATGAAATAAATTTGCAGTTACAATGGTACCTCGGGTTAAGAACTTAATTCGTTCTGGAGGTCTGTTCTTAACCTGAAACTGTTCTTAACCTGAAGCACCACTTTAGCTAATGGGGCCTCCTGCGGCCGCTGCGCCGCCGGAGCACGATTTCTGTTCTCATCCTGAAGCAAAGTTCTTAACCCAAGGTACTATTTCTGGGTTAGCGGAGTGTGTAACCTGAAGTGTATGTAACCTGAAGCGTATGTAACCCAAGGTACCACTGTACAACGAAATGAGGTCAGTTTTATTAAGGCCAAAACTGTCTTTCCTACATTTATTTCAAAGTTAACTCTATTCAAGCGTAATATCAGCAGCAGCTATACCAATTTCTGAGCCTGTCTGAGCTAGAAAAGAAAGGCGGGATACAAGACAGTGTTCTGCAAACCCTTTTTGTGACCATTTGGATAAGCTGCATAAAAATATGTCCGATCTATTGGAGGACCTTCTTTTGATGGAAATTCCATATTGGGTAATAAATCCATTTTCAGATACCGAGGAAGATGGGGTAGTGGAGGAAGAACTAATCAAGGTACAAAATGACATTGGACTGAAGTCAGAGTTTAAGAAATTTGGTCACAACATGACATTTCTGCTCGCTGTCCTTGTTGTATTTCCAACATCCTATTAGGTGGTTTTAGTGTGGTCAGCCAACTTCTTTCCAAGCAAAGAAATTGACTTCAGATTACTAAACGTGGTGATTTAAGACTCCTGGTATGTGACTTTAAACCAGATACTAGGAAACTGGTATCACTTCATCAAGTTCATCCATTGCATTAAGAATTTATTGAACAGTGAAGTAGCTACTAAATGTGCTATCTTAGACTCTTGGTAAATGACTCTTCTTCTTTGGTGATCACTCATAGCCCAGTAAGATTGTCTTCCATGAACACAGTCTTAATGGTGAGGCCGTAAGTGACTGTGGAGGCCAATTCTGGATTTCCTGCTGATGTAGATCCTCCTGCCTGAGGCAGCCATCTCACCTTGCCTCATGGGTGGGCTAGTTCAGACATAGTATTGAGTAGAACACATGGCCTGCAATTGCTTCGTTAATAATCCTGACTGAATTGTTTTGCATCCCTGTTCTTTCTATATCTGTATGCATAATTCCCCCCCCCCCTTACAAATATGTCCTAACTGCATATGCTCCAGCTGTCCCTATTCTCTGCCCAACCCCAAATATTTTCTGCTCTTTCTCTTTGGTAAATAAAATTGTCCATATTATCCCTTTCGGGAAGGAAGGAGGGCTGCCTTTTAATACTGCTGTTCATAATGTTCTTATTCCCTATAGTATATACAAATTAAGGCTGTGCACCTGATCACACTACTAGAAAAATAGGCCCTATATTATTGTAGTCACTTCCCAGTTTGTTTTTCAAAGGTTTGTCCCTAAAGAAACTTTGTGGGAAGGAGGAGGAGGAAGAAATCATAGGCAACAAAAGGGGGAATAAAGAAGCAGGTTGTTTTTTAGAAACATGCTTAAATTTTTGGGTGGTGATGGTTGAGGTGTGATCCTAACGCTTGTGAATATTAGACCCCAGCTTTGCCCCACTCCACAATAATTATACAGGTAGCAAATGTTTCTGGATATGTTTGAGTTGCAGTTGTTCTGCAATGCATACAATCAGTTACATACAATATGCATGGCAGTGGCAGATTGTTAGTAGCAACAGGCTGCAGACCTGTTGCAGTAGAATAGAAAAAACAGCCCCTTCAGGTATAGGTGACTGGGCCCACCCTTTGACTGAGATTTTATTGGTTTTTAGGTTGAAAACCTCTCAGGGAAGATTTACAATAGGATGATAGACTATGAACTTAGCAGTCAGCCATTTGCAATAGACTGGGAAACCTGTGGCTTTCTTTTTACATCTATTTACAGTGGTACCTCGCAAGACGAATGCCTCGCAAGACAAAAAACTCGCTAGACGAAAGGGTTTTTTGTTTTTTGAGCTGCTTCGCAAGACGATTTTCCCTATGGGCTTGCTTCGCAATGCGGAAACATCTTGCAAGTTTGTTTCCTTTTTCTTAACACCGTTAATACAGTTGTGACTTGACTTCGAGGAGCAACTCATAGAACGCGGTGTGGTAGCCTTTTTTGAGGTTTTTAAAGACTTTGGTGATTTTTGAAGCTTTTCCAAAACTTTCCCGACACCGTGCTTCGCAAGACGACAAAACTCGCGGAATGAATTAATTTCGTCTTGTGAGGCACCACTGTATATCATAGGTTAGAATTCACTGTGATGGCTTTAACTGAGCTATGGGTTTTTATCAGAGCTGCCTCCAGGTGTGAGAGTGCCCAAGTCTAAATGGGGGAACCCACCAAGTGGGCCCTGCCCGTTGGGCTTACTAAGCATGGCAGCAGTGCAGACAGGGGCACTGCTAGAAGCCCTTGGTGAACACAGTCAGGTGCCATTTTACATAGCTGTCAACCTTCCCTTGTTTTGTGGGAAATTCCCTTATTCCAGCACCATTTCCATTGACAGCTGTGCATTTTAATCCCTTCCCTCAATGTCCCACCACAGCATTGCCGAGGAGCAACTCTCTACTTGGGAAAATGGAGGAGGACTAAAATGATTGCTCACTGCACGTGGTTTGTCCAGTAGGCATTTGACTATGGATGTTGATGCCAACCCAGATTGCAATCTTGTTCAAATCTGAGGGAAAATGTTGCCTTAAAATGAAAGGAGTCAGCCTTCAGGAGAAGGTTATCGGGCAATGCAGTTTCTCCTCTCCTCTTTCTTTGCTTCCTCTGCCAAATTTCTACGGCTCATGTGCAGGGACTGCACTGCAGATGGCAGGGCTGCCAACATTTTCTGAACAAAAAGTCCAATTCACTGACGCGTGGCCTATTTGAGAATTATGCCAAACACCTGTGGTTTTGAAATCATGGAGTATCAGAATCCATGCTACCTCATAAGATGCAAATCTTCATGCCTTCATGGTTTCTTGCTACATATCCTCTTTTAAGGAAGGTCTCATGGTTGGTTTTCCAGCACTAGAGTGTTCCCGGCTGCTCCTGTCCATTTTTAGTGGAATTGTTGTAGGCCAGAGATTTTCAACCTTTTTGAGTCCATGGCTCCCTTGACCAACCTACATTCTTTCCGCGGCACCCCTGTGGAGCTCAGGAGCCCAGTTATGTCAGCCCTTGGCTGCAGAGCTGGCAGCATCTCACCCTTTCCCAACCCAATCCCTTGTGGAGTGATCCCTCAGCCTTCTCTCCTCTCCCCTCTCCTTCGGAGTCCTCTGGGCAGCCACTGCTGCCACCCCTGATCTTTGAGTTGTGCCCAGGGGCGAACAAAGGGGGGGAGGCCGCCCCAGGCACCACCCTGGGGGGTGACAAGATGGCCCGCTGCCTCCCAGCTGTAGAGCAGCAGAGGGCACACACACGGTCAGTGTGGGCGCTGCTTGCGCCGCGTCCGCACGGCGCCCGTACGGGCTGCTGCTCGCATGGCGACTGTATGGGCTGCCACTTGCACAGCGACCCTACAGGTTGCCACGCGTGCGCAGTCTGTAAGGACATTGTGCATGAGTTACAGGGCATTTTGCCCCGCCCCTCGGTGTCCCACCCCGGGTGACGGAGAGGGTTCCTCCGCCACTGGTTGCGTCCCCCCTGCCCCAAAGAGAGGTGCCTCCTCACATTGCCCCACAGGGACCTGGGGACAGTCTGTCCATTCCCAACAGCAATGGCTGGCAGACTGGCTGGCTGGGTTCCCTCCTGCTTGCTTGCTTGCTTACTCGGAGCCTGCCTCATCTTCTGGCAACCAGAACCCCCAGAGGCACCATTCGTCTGCAGAGTTGATAGCAGGGCTGCTGCAATAAACAGCCAAACAAGCTTTTGGGAAGCAGACGTGAGAAGGCATCAGAGGAGGGAGGGAGGGAAAGAAAGAAAGAAAGAGGGACAGAGGCTAGTGTTGTCCGCAGTACCCCTGACCATCATTCAAGACACACTGCTTGAAAACCCCCATATTCAGCTATGGGGAATTATCCACACATTTAAAAGTGGAAGTTCCATGAAAGCCAGCAGTGTGTATTCTCGGGCTCCCAACCTTTAATCTACTTTCCTGCAAGTGGCTTAACATTTCCAGCCAAAAACGTTTTCTTATCAGTCCCCCAAACTCCAGCAGTTCAACACAGTGCTGATGAGTAGAGGAATAGCCTTTGCTAACTCATTATAATCTCTTGCCAAGTTAAACAAATACTGGCATGTGTAACACACAGGGCAACCTTGACGGGACCTCTCACGTGGATGACCCATGGACTTGTTACTCGTTTCCAGGCGGCGCTGGGAAGCAGCAGCACATCTCCAGCACAGACTGTAATAATCACATCATGCGCACTTCCCATGAACGTGGCTTCTCCCCAAAATATTCTTCTAACCGCTTTAGAAAATTTGTTATTTTCATAGGACTGAATGTATAAGGGCATTTTATAACGCGGCTGTTGTTGGAATACTTTCCTTAGGGAAATTAGTGGTTTTCATTTTTCGTCACTGATAATAACTGTGGGTAACCATACAAAGCTGTAAATACGTACTTAACTCTGATTTCTGTCATACTATATATACAACATAAAACCTGTGGAAACAGAGATGTCGAATGTCAAGTTCTACCACTATAATATGTGAGCCACTTATATGAAACAAGCCCTGCTCTGTGTTTGCCTCATGCCATTACTATTTTCCTTAAATGTGTATTATTATCTGTTCTGTCCTTCCTCCCATGGGAGGCCAGGATCATGAATAGCAAAACAATACAGGGTTGTAGCCAGTGCTCCCCCCCCCCCCCGCAGGGTACTCAGGGGTACGCAGTACTGGCACCTCAGTTTTTGTTGTTAACAAACGTGGCACTTACTGTAACAACTTCACGGTGAGTACTGGCACCTATTTTTCTAGAAAAAAGCATTTGTTGAGGCTGAAAAGCAGTGCAGTCCTTACCATGTCTACTCAGGTAAGCCTTTACTGAATTTTGTGGGGAATGACTCCTAGGCAAACGGGAGTGCAGCAAAAGTCATAATCATAGAACAGCCACTGAAATCAGTGAACTAAAATTACATTTCAATAAAAGCGTCAACACATTTCTAAAATGCAAAATTGCAAAATAATACCAACTGCTGAATTTTAATTCAAAGACCAAGTTGAACAGATAAGTCTTCAATTGGTGTCCAAGCATAAACAGCTAAGTGTGTGTAGCTGCTGGCTATGCAGAAAGGAAACAATCGCTATGACTTTCATTTCCCCAGCTGTTTCAGGAGTGTATAATAGTTACAGAGGACTAGTTTCCTATGCAGCTACTGTAGGGTTGCTAGGAGCACATTTTCAAGCAAGCAACGTGCTTCAAATATTGAGTTGAGTCCACCCTAGAAAAGGAGTGGCTGGGACTGGGACAAAGGAAGAGAGCAGAAATTGGGAAAGTCAGGTGTGAGGATCCTTTTGCCCTCCAGATATTGCTGAACTACAAGTCCCATCAACCCCCACAAGCAGGGTCAATGGCTAGGGATGACAGTTGTAGTTCAGCAACAACTGGAGTGCCAAAGGTTATCCCCCCTCCCCTGAGTTAAGCAGGAAGGAAGATGTCTAGAGGGCCCCTTTCTGCTTTAAGAACCTAGTGGGATCAAGATAATGTCTCCAAAAGTAAATGGTTCAGTGGACAAGTGTTAGAAGTAGATGGGGGGGGGGTAAATGGACTCCCTTGGTTAGATATTCATATTTGGGAAAGTCATCCGTGCCCCAGGGTAAATCACAGATGTCTATTAAATGAGACTTGCAAACTACTTCCAAGGCTTTTGTGCTGGCAAACCAATATTCAGCGTTGTGCGAATTAAGTTTTCCATCCATTTTTCTTCTTGTTATGAAACTTAGCCTTAAAATTAGATGTGCATGAATATGATTGCATTATACATGTGAATTTATGCCTCTGTCCCAAAAGTAAAGACTGTGACTTGTGAAGCCCTAATCACAGAGTAGATTGTTAAAAACTGCTCAGAGTGATAAAAATATTACTGTGCAAAAATATTGCCATTCCTGTTTGATGCCCCTGTTACTGATGAGTCTGTTTCACTGAAGAAGTAACCAGAAGAGGCTGAGTCATTGCAATAAGGCAAGTTTCTCCACTAAATTCACTGAAGTGACATTGTACGAATGCAGTTCTCATCTCCTTCTGTGTGGGCACTCTGTCAGAGCTGACTAACGTTTCTTTTCCTCCAACTCTCCTACCTCAAGACAAAGTCAAGTGCTGAATTCTCCCTGCAGTCGGCAGCTTTCTATTTTTAAAACCGATGTCGCAGCAATGTAGAGTTGCATTCGATTAAATATTAAGACGTGGCTTCAGCTGCCTGTGTCACAGCCATCACACCACTGAAATAAAAAACTAGATGGTAGACGCAAACAGGATGGGTATCTCTAGAGAACTGGCTGGTGATTTCTACAGAAGTCTTCACCAGTCACTGCTCTTAAGATGAATCAGGAAGCGAAGCATCTTAGCACTGAGCTTCAGGGTGATGGCTACAATGGGGAAGGAGAAAATATGTACCTTACGCTTGACCACATGGATCTTCTGTCATTGGTGCTCTTCTGACCAAGTTTGCTCTTATGTTTTGCCTGTGCTGCTTGCCATCAGAAACTGCATAACATGGAAAGACTTGGCACTAATGTAAGTCTGGATGCTATGGAAATGCAATGCCAGTCATGATCTGACAGAAGACTGACCTGTGGCACCTCTTACTGGTATGTAGTACTTCTAGTGTGAAGCAGTTATAGGATTTCTCCTCAACAGGCTTCCTTTCCTGTAACTGCAGTGGATGCTATAGATCAAGAGACAGAACAAAAGGTAACCCCAAGGTCATCTCACATGGCAGCGGCTTCTAAGTGATATACCATAAGTGAACCTTTTTCATATCAGTCTTTTGAGGAACCCATGCACAGTTGAGAGAGCACCCCTAAGGATTCTGGTGTGTGCGCTGGGATGCCATACCATGCTTCGTCATCACCCCACATGATCTGATATTGCACACTGGAATCCTCCAGAGCTTGTGATCCACAGGGCAAGATTTGTGGGCAAACTGTTTAACAGGGAAACTTGCTCAACATTAGCTGTTCTGCTGAACCTCAGTAAACTTCAAAAGAATCCCATGGTTTCCTGGAATCCACTTTGAAATCCACCGTTTCCCAGTCATGTTTAAACTTATCTCCGTATATCAACAGCTCAGTTCAGTAGCGCTGCACAATGCACCCAGAAACCTCTGAATTGCAGTTAATGGAAAAGTACATACAATCCTGTTCACAGGAGCTAAAAGCAGCTTTTCCTATGATGGTTTGTCAATTTAGATCTAATACCATTTATATCACTTAGTCATGCAAAATGGAGTTCCTTTCCTCATAGAAAAAAATACAGAACGAGTAGGTTGCTTCCTTAAACCCAGGAAGTTGGGGGTGGGGGAGAACTTAGACGGAGTTATATGTGTGGCCTCGTGCTATACCCCAAGACAAGGGGAGCCTTGAAAAAGGGCTGTTCCCTCTTCCAGAAGCCCACATCTGACTCAGGGTCAAATCAGGCACTGGCTGATGCAATATGACTTCCTTTCAGGCCTGCTGCTCCACAGGCCAGCATCCACCACATCCTAGGTTACCCCCACAAAATGTACAGTCTTTCTGCAGATCTCCTCTCTTGGTGTGGCTTCTGTATGTTGGCTTTAACAGTCTTAATTCCAGGACTCCAATGCATCTTGGAAGATGACTAAACCTAGAATACTGCTATTCCCTCCTTGGCCTCACTCAGTAGGGCTTCAGGGAGAGCCTGAAGATGACCTCTGGCAGGGGTGTAAAGGCCAAGCCACCGTTCTTAGAGGCCTGACTATTCTCTTGACTTCCACTGGCCCTCCTCCTCCTCTCCCAGGTATTTTATACCCTTCAAGTTTCTCCACCCTTCATTCTGGCTGCAGGTCTGCAGCTGTGCTCCTTCTGTCCAACAGGCAGATGAATGAGAAGGCCCTACTCTGCTCCTTCTAGCATAGGTGGAGCCTCCAGGCAGGGTCTAGGTACAGTCTTCTCAGGAGCCATTGCCTGGTTGGTGCTCGGTGGTGAGAACTGGGACCTATTTAAAGCACAAAGACCACCACTGCTGGTTTTTCAGAGGTTTTGTTTCATTTAAACACCTTCATTTCACAAGTTGGCTTTCAGGGAAGGAAAAACACACACGTATTGGAAGAAAGTATTTGGTTTCCCTCTCGTCGAGTAAAGCTTTCCATTTCTGCCATCTGTTTCCTGATTTGGAAGAACTTTGGCTTCTTTTTTCCTACCTGAACCTGAACAGAATACTGCTTCTAAATCATGGTTATGAAAGAGGAAACAGAATGCTAATTCATTTCCTAGATTCTAAAGAATCTAGGATAAATTGCTTGCATAAATTGCTGGCTAGGGTTGACACAAAAACCCATCCTTCCAAAACAAACTTATTTTCTAGATCCACTGACATTTCATGCATCAAGGTGCAAGGATTAACATGAAATTCCTGGTTCTTTTTGGGCAAGAGAGAGCCCATTATTGCCAGTATCCCTATTTACTTTTCCAGGTACGGTAATCAGAACAGCCTTTGTGCAAGTATCTATAAGGCACATTCTGCAACTTGAAGGCTCCAATTATATGCACACTTAACTTCCATAAGAATTCCAGTGAAATATACTTTCAATGTATATATATAATTGAGCTGAGCCCAATAATAATAATAATAATAATAATAATAATTTATTATTTGTACCCCGCCCATCTGGCTGGGTTTCCCCAGCCACTCTGGGCGGCTTCCATAGAAACCAAAAACCCCACTAACATCATATGTCTTCTTGCCAAGTTAGCTTCACGCCTTTGAGCAGAATGAACTCAGTGAAAGCAGGTTAGAGAAAAATGTTCTTTTACTTATTTCTTTTCAGGTGAGTCTTGATCCACAAGAGACTTCCAGTAAAATATGCAATACTACATGTGATATGCCAAAAAGATGAGGTTTTTTAAAGAGGGGTGAAAGAACTTTCTCTCTTTAAGCAGAAGGAAAATGGAGCCTAAGGCAAATTCAAGACACTCATTTGAGATCATTTACTCCTCAAAAGGTTTGGCATAAAAACAAATCTCCCTAGGAACATAAATGAGAAATGATTGTGCAATGAAGCTAATTATCTCTTAATATCTTTATTTTGGAAAGAGATTTTCCACTATAACTAACTCACCCAGTTTCCAATTTAAGCTTGGGGTGGGTGTTGTGGGGGGCAGGGAATATTTTGCTTTGGGAGCTGTAAGAATTGCTGCCAACTTCAGCTTTGTGGGGCATTTCAGTGCAAGTTTCCAGATTCAGTTTCTGTTTAACCAAATCCTCTTTTCCGTAGCTTTTCACATGGTACATCAAATCCCAAGTTTCCTTGTATTTACGTGTTAACCACTGAGGATGTAGGGCTGTGTTACAGATGTTCTACTATACCCATGCTATGAACATTCTGTCCCAAGAGCCAAAGAATTTAAAAAGTTATATAAATTATGTATTATTATTTTTTACAGTAAGGGGTAACCAACGTTTGGTGGCCAATTTTCAATTTTGAGTGCCATATGCACCATGTTGCTTCTTTCCAGGTCCTTGGGAACACACTTCCCACCACATCCCCAATAAAGATAAAATAGGCCAAAAGTGGGCAGGGGGCACACAGGCATTTGGCAGTACCCTGGAAATTCCATAGTTATTTGTATTCTTTCATCAAATCAATGGAATGGGCAATAACACTGAAACTGCCCCTCTGGCCACTGGAAATAGAATTGAAAAGCAGCACTTATTCTGGTTTCTGAGATTTCAGCAACCATGGACAACACTTCAAAACATATTTTTGAAGGTATAAAAGGTAGAAGTTCGCTTTGCTTTTTTTTAAAAAAAATAAAAATGAAACTGGAGGTTGTCAGTAAGTTAAATTCTGCCCCTGATCCCTCATTTGCCCTACCAAAGTTCTTGATTTTAGGAGCTATAGACTAGTGAATTAGAACAAGAAGTCCTTTTAATTTATTCCTATCTCCCTAAAAAGGTGGTGAGACTGAGGGGAATAGTTTTGAAATCCTGCTTTCAGAGTCTGAGGCGTTAGGAGTCACAAGATATTAAACTTGAAATTTTGCACCATGCTTAGCCAACCTGGTTCCCTCCATACGTTGTTGGTGGGATGATGGGAATTGTAGAGCAACATCTGGAGGTCACCTTGGCTACCCCCTGCTCTACACAGAAATTGTGCTACCAATGAGGTGTGGTATCACCACTTTTAATAATACTTCAAAATGCAAACAGCCCTCACCTAAATCCTTTTTTGTTGCCTTCAGTGGTTTCTAGGAGAGGGATTGTGGAAACTCACACTTTTAGCTATACTTCACTACAGCTTCCATGCAGATTGATTTTGGTATGAATAGCTGGGTGTGTGGAATAGCATGGGGGAATGTGGATATTGGTGAACACAAAACTGTTTCTAAGCTTGAAAACTGTTAAAATATTTTTATTCTGCTTGCCATTTGACTGATAGTTTCATGCTGGTTTTCATGTTTTAATTGCTGCTGTTTTACCTACTAGTAGTCATTTTAAATGCCTTGTTTGATGTATTTTACTGCCTTTTGCTAGCCACCTTAGAAGAATTTTACCCTAAAAGGACAGAATACAAATATGCTATTTATTTATTTTAAGTATTTTTGTTAATACAGAATTAGTTAACTTTCTGTACAAGCAGGCTTCATGGTAGGAAACTTTTATTTTATATACTGATATAAAAGGGAATTACTCTGAAGTCAATGGGAAATTGGGATGAAGTAGGGGCAGCTACTCCCGCTTCACATATGAACATACAATTCATTAAACAGTGGGTGAGAGAGTGTTAATTTCTGCAGGTATGGGGTAGAATCATAGAACTATAGAGCTGGAAGGGAACACGAGGATCATCTAGTCCAACCCCCTGCAATGCAGAAATCTTCTGCCCAATGTGGAGCTCAAACCCACAACCCCGAGATTAAGGGTCTCAACCCACTTGGTAGTAAAGCTGTGTGCTCCCTTCCGTGCAGTGCAAGAGCCACTTCCAATATAGTTGGTGGATATGTGCAAATTAAAGCCACCATGTGTACAGTGTTTATCTGGATCCCTACCAGCCACTCAACATCCCACTGGGAAAACAGCGCTGGTCAGATGAGAAACTATTATTTTATAATCGTTTTTCACGCAAAAAATGTCCCGAAGCAACTTAAAAAGATTGATGAAATGGAAACAAACCTGAAAGGCACTAAAACCTCACATAAATACATTCATCCACATGATTAATATGGTTGCTATATTCATGCACACTTCCATGGAGAGCTGACATCCTGCAGAAGCAGTTCCCACAATATGTGGGAGATAGTGAACAATACACACACACACACACACACACACACACACACACACACAAATATATACACACACATCTACAGGGCCACAGGGCCATGACTGTTAAGGCTAGCATATATGTGTGTGTGTGTGTGTGTGTGTGCGCGCACACACACACACACACACAGGCAAGACTAAGCTGTGCTAGAACGTACACCCAATTTGTAAACATGAGAAAATGCACTACAGTTTAGTGCTGTATTAAACTTCTTTATCTGGTCACTTTTCAGGTAAATACATTCCCTCAAACGTTAACTTGGTACCATACAACTTCTGCCCTTTGCTGGTTAGGAGAAATTATTCAACTGTGGGATTTGCCTCTGTGGAATGAGGCAATTTTTTCTTTTATTCTGTGTTTTCCTAAGTAGTCGAAGCAACAGTGAAATTTGTCAAGAGGAGATACTAAGGTGTATTCATTCCAATTACAGATATCAAAGCGTCCTGCATTAGTGTTTTTGGTCAGGGCTATGGTGCCAGGGGGGTTATCTGCACTTTTCCTGCCTTCCTTAGCTGTTTTTCAAGGTCTTGTTAAAGGCCCTTGGAAACAGATCACAGAGAAGCAAAAGTACACCAGAAATCAAAATAAACCAATTAGAAGTTTGGCTCATCAATGACCCCAAAGGAGTGGCTTCTGTTTTGAGCATCTATTGCCCAATCAAGGGGAAGAAGTTGTCAAGGGCAGTGTCAACTAGTCCTGCCTAATGCTTTTGAGAGCTCTTCTTCTAAAAACAATGCAAAACCATGATCAGAGCCTGTCATGGTACTTTAGATGGATTGCTTACTAGGAGTGGCAAATACTACACATATCTGCAGTGAAAATATATCACGTATTATTCTAACCTTGCAATCTAAGGGAGACTGAGCCTGAAAAATACGAGTTTACCTAATGTGCTGCTGGTAAGATTGGAACCTGGGACTTCTTGGTTCACAACTCAGTGTCATAGCCACCTTCTCTCATGTGAAACAGTTTCAAAACAATTCATGTGATGCTTCCATCTTGGTTAACAAAAGAATTAAAGACAGACATGAACATATTCATTCTTTCCTGAGAACAGAGGTTACTTCCTGAACTGGACGAGAAATTTCAGGCTCAAGAGAGAGACCATTTTCTTAGTTACATCTTCCTTTATCATTATCTGAGGGAGATATTTAGCTTATATTTGAACTTCATACAATACACCTCACTTTCTACATCATACTTGCCTGGATCTTCAACAAAAAAGTGAACTGCAATTTCAATTACATTTGGGTTTGTTTGTTTGTTTGTTTGTTTGTTTGTTTGTTTTACTGCTTCTTTTTAATTGAAACCACAAAGTTTTGAATACTATGAGAAAACATCATCAAGATGCAGCTCACTAGCTTTGGTGAAGTTTGCTAGGCTGGTACCAATAGCCAGTTCAGCTTGAAAGGTAACTCAAGTTATGTCATTGTTTTAGCTTGTTTGTGAAAAACAGGATCGAATTTAGTTATAACCATATGCATTCTTTTAATGGTAAAAATTTGTGCAAATCCATTCAACCTAGTATAGTTGTGACAGTTTCCTAGACAGTTAATTTAACATCTGTCTCCCCATGCTTGTTATAAACTGCTCAAAAAAGCTTGCCAAGATCACATTTATCATGTTAGACAGCAGTGTAAAATGTGATGAATTCCTTTCATCAGTGTAGATGGTGCTGTTTTCAGACCATTCAAATAACTAATTTAATGGGGTGAGACCTTTTTTTTGCCTTGGCTAATTAGTACCCAGTGATGTCAGAGACAAATGTAAAAGCTGCATAAAAGGTTAAGTGTTGTTGTTTTTTAAGGAAAAGAAAGAAAGCGTAATTTAAATACTTTTAAATTATTTTAAACAAGATGTTCTTTGTGGATCTCTAACAAAAAAATCCTCTTTCCTACACTTGCTTTGAAAACAACAAATTATTTGCATCCAAACACTTCTGGCAAGTTCTCCCTTCCACAGACCACCCCAACTCTCACCCAATGCTACTAATTTAATGATGGCAAACAGTTTCTTCCCCAACACTCTGAAAGAGCAAACTGCCTTACAAAAATGTAACTCATCACAAGTCAGCCTTTAAAGCCCAAATAATATAAAAACCAATTCAACCTTGAACCACAGTTGATGCTCCAGAAGCTTGCAGGGATTGCTTTCAGAAGAATACTTTGGTTAACAGCTATTCAGTCTTAATCATAAAAAAGCAATAAGATATATTCATTTTTACCATTGTCACTTGAGATGCATTTCCTTGGCATGTTGTAGCAATCCATGTCCTAATTGGATGAGTATTGCAGCAATTCAGGGAAGAACAGTTTAACTGTACTAAGATTTTAATAACTTCAACCAAAATAGCCTCACGTTTGTAACTAATCAGAACAAAGGAAGAAACTGCATTTTATTCCTGACAAGAGTTGAGTCGTCTCCAGTCACTTGCAGTGCAACCACGTTGCTTAAAAGGGATGGGGGGGAGGGGAAAACCTCCCCTTTTCTTCCTTCTTGGTCAGGATTGCAGCGTAGGAATCCATTTTTTGCTGAGTGCTACATAGTCTGCAGATCCAGTAGGTTGCACAGCATCAGAGTCTTGTAGCAAATGAAGTGCCACCAGGCCTCATTACGATGCAGAGATTGCTTCTGCGTGGGTCATGCGGATTTCAGGTCAGCAGTGACCTCTGAATCACTCGAGCCTGATCGGTTTTTCTCCAGAGGACTGAATTCCCCCTCCACCCTTGGGCAGGTAGAAAAATGCTATGTCTTGCGATCTCTCTCCTCGTCTCTCCTCCTGTTCCCCCTTAAACAGACCCCCTCTCTCCAACTCCAGTGAATCTCGAGGCAGAAACATTGGGGAAAGGGCAAGCTTCTCCAGGTGGAGAAAATAAAATACAATGCAAAACTGCTCAGTAACTCTGTGGGTACTGCAAAACCATGTGAAGGTGGAGGGGAAGAAAAGGCACTTAATATCAAATACCCTAGAAAGTCATAACGCAGCCAGTTTGCTCAGTGAGTCAATAACTTGAGTCTCGTGATCCAGCTGACCAGCAGGGAGCGCTCTGTGGAGGAGGATTTCGTGGATGAGGTCACCGGGAGCTTCTTGGCTCCATCCTCCTGGAAAGGGATCGTCGCACTGTTGTGAAGATCCACGTTAACAAAACACCTGCTCCCCCTGATGTAGTCTGCACCCCTCACTAGCTGCCTTTCCGCCACAGGCCTGGAAAACGGATGCTGAAGTGGGGAACTTTCTTCAATGATGGGCGGGATTCTCTCATTGCTGAAGTACCGGCAGAGGGCATTTTCACCTGCAATGAACAAAGAAAACACACACTTATCAGAGACAGCATAAGGAGATGCAGAAGAGAGCGTTTCAACACCTCCAGCCAGTCTGAGGTTTTGGTGAACTGCCCCACACAGATTCCCCTCACCATCACCTCTCTCTAAGATTACTCAAACTTGCGTTCTGCTCTTCACCTCCATTTTACTTACTGTTGTACAAAGTTGAGGATTTGCGTTTTGCTTTAGGGCTAAATTGTACAGGTATGTGCAAGTACTTGCATTAAAATCCTGGCGGAAATAAGAGCTTTGGGAAGGGGCAATTTGGAGCAGAGAAGTGGGCAGAGTTGGGTGTTTAATCCTTCACCCACAACTTCTCCCCCTGGAACTCCCCCAGCAGCTGTTTAGGCAAGAATTGTAGGGGGGAAAGATACACGCCTTTTAGCCTTTTTAGAGAAATGGTAATAGGGAATGTGACAGAGGTATAGAAAATTATACATGGCATGGAGAAGGTGAATAGAGAGCAGTCCCATCCCATTCCATCTCCCCCTCTCATGTGACTAGAACTCAGGGACATCACATGAATCTGAATGTTGGAAGATTCAGAACAGACAAAAGAAAGTGCTCCTTCACACAGCAAGTAGTATCAAAGGCTACCAACTCAGATGGCTATCAAAGAGGATTAGAGAAATTCAGGGAGGGTAAGGCTATCAATGGTCGCTAACCATAATAGCTATGTTCTGCCTTTAAATACCAGTTGCTGGGGATCACAAGGGGAGAATGTGTAGCTGCACATAGGTCCTGCTTGCTGACTTCCCACAAGCATCTGGTTGGCTACTGCGAGATGCTGGACTAGATGGGCCCTTGGCTCAATCCAGTATAGCTCATGGGTAGGTGGGTGTTTCCTCAGACAACTTTCCAAAGTCCCATTCTCCTCACTTCTTCACTCAAAATCACCACTATCCCTAAAATTTGGAGCCATTTTGCTTTCAGTATACCATATTGTATGTAACATGGATTGTCTCTCGCCTGCTTCAAAGCCCTAGAACACTGCTAAAATTATTTTTTTGTGTGTAAACTGACTCTAGTGCTAGTCCTTTAGGGTACAGCATTAAGGGGCATGAGGAATAACCTCTCTCTCCATGAAATAAATCCCTGTATGTTGCGCTCCTCAACAATGTAGTGGTTTTCTCTCTACGCTAGTGTAGCTTAGTTTATGGCGACTGGCACTTACAGAAAGGGAAGCAGATTTGGCTCTCAGTACTGTACAAAGTAAATGAAGGAGGACCTCTGTGCAGTAGAGAACAGAAACACTGTTTCACACTGGCTATAACACTCACCTTTGTTTCCAATGTTGCAATACAAGGCAAACAAAAGCAGTAATGACTTTTGAAAGTCACTCACCTGTCTGCAAAGGTGTGCATTGAGCAACATATATGAGTGGCTAATCACTACATCCACGATCCGGAAGTCGTTCACAGGCTCTGTGTGTCACCCATTCTTACAACGTGTGTGTACATTTTTGTCAAGTCAGGTATTAGCTCGTGTCTTTTAAGGATAGGTAAGGAGGATTGTGGCGCAGCAGCATACAGTGTTGGTGCTGACCTTTAAAGCCCTAAACGGCCTCGGTCCTGTATACCTGAAGGAGCGTCTCCACCCCCATCATTCAGCCCGGACACTGAGATCCAGCGCCGAGGGCCTTCTGGCGGTTCCCTCATTGCGAGAAGTGAGGCTACAGGGAACCAGACAGAGGGCCTTCTCGGTAGTGGCGCCCGCCCTGTGGAACGCCCTCCCATTAGATGTCAAAGAGATAAATAATTACCTGATATTCAGAAGACATCTTAAGGCAGCCTTGTTCAGGGAAGTTTTTAATATGTAACGCTGTACTGTTTTTAACACTGATTGGGAGCCGCCCAGAGTGGCTGGGGAAACTCAGCCAGATGGGCGGGGTATAAATAATAAATTATTATTATTATTATTATTATTATTATTACAGGCTGAATTGCACTGCGGGCAATCATCTCTTTCTATTCATTTCATGGGCAAAAGCAAACCAGGTCTCAGTAGCTCGCATTGTCTTAGAGAGAGACCACCTGGCCAATTTTACAATGTGGAGCAATGGAACAGAAGAAAACAGGAGAGAAAACCAGTACTCTGGTGCTGTGCTTTAAAGTCAGATAATAAATCCTTGGCCCAGGACAATTTGCCAGTGCCAGTCTAAGGTTCAGAGGAGTTTTCCATAATATACTTCAGAGCAACCAACCTACTTCAGAGCCTAACAAAGAGGTGTCACCCTACTGTCAAGGGATACAGTGGCATTAAAAGCCTCTAAAGACTTATACTAGATCATCCTAATATAAAATTGACCCAATTGAGATTTGTTAAAAACAATAACATCTAACCTGTGGACCCAGGTGGGCCACCTCTTTACAGGAATAAAAAGGACCAAAGTTTTGCATTTCAACAGCTAGGATCCCCACTTCTGATTTTATTCATGGCAAACGCACAAGAGGATGTTCAGAATTTAGCACAATGGACCCTTCGCTACAGGCCAGGGTAGTGAATGTACAGACAAGTGCATTTAAGAAAGCGGCAGTCCTAGAGCACAATTTCCTTACCTTTTCTCCCCATTGCTCGGGGCCTAGAGAAAGGTTCTACACCTCCCAGCCAGTTTCCATCTGCAGGCATAGACAATGGGCGAGGCTTTCCTAAAGGCAACACAGAAGGGGTTTCAAGAAAACAGTGCTGAGTTAACTTCATATTAGCTGATCTCAATGACAAACACAATGCGAAGAGTTTACACAATCTATTCAAAATAGGAAGAAGCTAACTGAGATGCAATACCAGCAAGCAACAGGATGTCTAATAAGCTTGGGCTTGTAGCAGCTGCTCTGCCCTGTAGGAATGTGGGACCAGTTAAGATGGCCTGCCTCCAGAAACTAATGGAAGGTTCCTGAATGCTCTGGGGGAGTTTCCAACAGACAGAGCCAACAATTCTGCTAGGGCTCTCAGCTCTGTATGGAATGGTGACATGAGAAGGGCCATCAACACAATCGCTTCCGGGGTTCCTCTGTGGAATGCAACTTGGTTTACTAAGGATCTGCAGGTGATGAAACAAATTCAGAGATGGCTAAAGCGCAAGTGGTGTAAAATTTGTTCTGAAGCTGACTTGGACACTTGCTAGGGCATATAAACACACCTATCGAGTAGCAATGGAGGGAGCTAAGAAGCTTTTCCATGTGGTCCAGAGGCTTGTCAACCCAAACATGGGAGTTGGATCTCTGGAGCCAACTATGAATGATTTGCCCAACACTTTGAGGATGAAGGCACCCAACTCCATAGCAATTTGGATGCCACAGCGGCGGTAGAGTGATGTGTCTTGTGGCATCCTTTTTCAATTTATGTGGCCTAGTGATGGGACAGGATACGTGTGGCTATCTTGATCTCCGCCTATCCTGGCTGGTGCCTGTCATCCTAAAGGAAGTAGCAGTGCATCCACTCCTTAACAAGCAGGGATAGAGGTGATGGTCTTTCCCTGCTATCTGCTCCCAGTGGCTGGTACTTAGTGACAGATTTGGGGACCTAATTTTCAAGCCTTTGTTTTACATTGGAGGCTTTGTCACATACACACTCCAACACCCTATTACCAGGCATAAGCAAACTCAGCCCTCCAGATGTTTTGGGACTACAACTCCCATCATCCCTAGCTAACAGGACCAGCGGTCAGGGATAATGGGAGTTGTGGTCCCAAAACATCTGGAGGATCGAGTTTGCCCATGCCCGCCCTATACACTCTGATGCACACAGCTTTTCTCCTCAGCTGATACATGTAACAATTTACTCACCATAGGATTGCGTTTTTTCCCTCATCTTTGCAGGAAAAATATTTGCTTCCATGGAATAGCCAGGCAATGGATCGGAATCAGTAAGTGTAAACCTTCTCCTCCTGCATTCCTGATCCAGGAAGGAATTGGGAGATTCTGCACCTTTGGAACCAGGTAGGGGTTGTTTAGGTTTGCTGCCTCCTGCATAAACAAAACTCCCCTTCTCATCCCTGCAAAGAGATAGGAACTTGATTAGCAATGAAAATATAAGGTATTGTGATTCTGCACTCGTGGACGGTCCTTACTACTGTTTGGAAGTAGTGGGACATTATAGCTATTCAAGATTTGGGGGGGGGGGAATGCAGAAAAAGTAAAAGGAATGAAGACATCATCAAGGGTGCATGAGTTGGGTCCTACAATTCTGCACAAGGGCAGAAAAAGCATAAACTGTGGTACTAGGCCAATGATTCAGCTAAGAATGTTGGTTCTTCTCTGAAAACAAGCTCCTAGACAGGATGCTTGAAGGTATGTGGGCAATGCATGGTGCCATCATAGACGCCAGAGAGGTTGTTGAACAAGGTTTCTGTGATCTGGAGTGAGTCCTAAGCACTCTGCAATTCAGAGTGCTCCTTCCACAGGATTAACAGCATACATCATGCAAAATAGTCAGAATTTCCAGATAATGGATTACTCCCACTCTGTGTGGGGCTGACCTTAAGGCTGGTTCAGAAGCTGCGGCTGGTGCAGAATGCTGTGGCTAGCATGCAGTGAGGAGCGACCTGCTACTAGTGTGCAATGCTCCTGTTAAGGGATCTGTACTGACAGTCAGCCCTGGTGCATAAAGCCCTAAGCAACCTAGAACCTGCTTGCCTTCTGCCATCCTGCTTGAATCCTTATGTCATCCACCAGGGCCCTAAGACACCCTAGAAATTTGTTTCATGTGTACCCAGGGCAGAGTTTTTAGGGCAGCAGCATTCACATTTCAACATACACTCCCCATGGTAATTAGGTTGGCACCAACCATGTGTTTTTTTAGGTCCTTTTCTTAAGACTTTTTATTCAATCAGGCATTTTCATAGTAGCATTGCTGAATATTGTTCCTGTTCATTTTAGATATGGATTCAATGTATTTTTATGGGTGTGAATTTTGCGTTTTGTTTCTCTCTCTCTCTCTCTCTCTCTCTCTCTCTCTCTCTCTCTCTCTCTCTCTCCTCTATTTTTTACACCCCGCCATGATATTTTAGAATGGTGAGCAATTTATAAATATTCTATATCAATAAACAATAAATCTAAAATAAAGGCACTTTGGGGTTAAGAATTAGGTAGCTATTGGCATACCGAGGAGCATATGGGATAGACGGCGGTGGAGGTATGTAAAGGTCCAGAATGGCTGGTTTCTCTTTCTTCAGGGAAGCATCCATGCTGCTTTCAGGTGACTGGGTAGTAGTTGCAGGTGGGCTGGTCTGCAGTGAGAAAAACAATAGGTAGTTGCTTAAGTAAATTAGATGTACACTGTGCAACTGGCCCTTTCCATCTACAATGTGACAACATTCCTCATTTCATCTCTCACCTGAGCCACTGGAAACAGACACATTGCTTCTTGTTTTATGTTTACTGATTGTGCTTCATTTTCCTTAGCTGCCTAGAGTTGTTGAAAATAAGGCTACATGTAACAATTTAAGGTAAACCTGGCTGTGTAACTCCAGGCACCCTTGGAAGAAACCAATAACCTGTATCCAACCAAAAATCTGCAGTTTGTTGTTTTGTTTATTGCATTTCCAAATTAATAATAGTGAACTGCTATACTCTGGAACCATATAAATGACTTGCTGAAGAAAATGAGCCCCTTGAGGCTTTTGTGAGATATTAAATATATGTTGATAACTTCTCTTAATTTTCCTTCCACGTTTTCTTAATAACCTTCCACATACGTTCAAAGGCAATGCACAAATTCTAATAAAAACAGTTACAGAATAGCACAAAACACAACAGGAGATGAGTTGAAAAACAATGCAAAGTGGACACCTATGGCACAGACCTGTTCATCAACTCGGAAGACTAAGAAACAGCTACACAAGCACCTGTTTAGCACGTTGTTGCCGAGCAACAGCTTAAATAGTACACAGACAAAAGTGGTGGGAACTGTACCTGCACCTATAAGCAATTCAATTATTAGCTTCCTGAAAGTGTCAAACTACTCCCTTAACATTACTTGCTCAGCCTCAAAATCATCATCTTCTTAAAGCTATTAATCCTCATTTCTTTTCCACACCCTTTCTCTCTCACACAGAGATGCCACAACATCCCAATTCTGCTGATGTTGGCAACTGGCAAATGCAAACACCACCATGAAAACAAAAGGGGGGAAATCACACAACTCAGCTAGGCTACAAAAGAACACTGGATAAAACTGCTCTTTTAGAAAACATAATCTCCCATCATTAGTTTTCCAGCCCATCGAGAATTTACTGTTTACTTCTAGAATTCATCAGTCCAAAGGATTATAAGCAACTCAGCCCCAAATGGCCTCGCTATAAGTTATCTGTCCTGATAAACAGGATCCTTCAGGGATTAAAGAAAAACAATCATTCTCCCCCTCTCTTCAAACCCCAGCTGCCTTGTTCTTTTGGTATATTAGAAAGCTAAGGTAATTTAATGGAAAATGAGATTTCACAGATTCTTTGTAATCAACTACCCTTTCTATCCTGGCTGCAAAACTAGTTAAATTAGTCAATGCAAAATACGTTGAAATTTGAGCTTCAGTGCTTTCACACGGGCTATTTATATATGCGCGTTACAACAGAACTCTAGTGCAAGAATTGGCTTAGTATCATTTTCCAGGCTCAAATAGATAGGTGGTATGACCTAATAAAGTTGGTTGGGCCCAAGAGACTATACCCATTTCACATCCCACTAAAATCTCTAAGATTTGAACATTCTAACCAGCTGTTCCTTACCAAAGCCTGAGCATCTTCAAGAATAAGCACAAAAATTTATTTAAATCATGCAGAAAATGAGGGAAGAAATCACTGGGAAGCCTGTCAGAGGCAAGACAAAACTAAAACCTTGTTACCTGAACAAGTGGTGGCTTCCACCTTAGGTTTTTGAGTGGCGCAGGAGTAAAATTAAAAGAGCCTGTATGGCGTTTCTTCACTAATAGAGTAACGCCAGAAGGATTCTCACGGAGCTTCCTCACTAGGTTCTTCAGCTGCCATCCCACCTTCAAAACAAATCAAACAAACACTTAGAATGTCCACTGCCCTAGATCAGAGGCATGTAGATCAAATTACCTTCCATAACATCATTGTGGAAATCATTTTTCACCACAGAATTATGAGGCCTTGGTTTGGCCAGAAACTGTATAAGACTTCTCTGTTAGGATAGGCTTTTGGAGGCCATGGTAAAGGTGCTATAAAAATGCAGAGTTTCAGCAAACACTGTCTTCCAGCCTGTAGCCTCTGAGATGAGACAGCTATGTATAAATTACAATATCACTTGCTCTAAGTAAACCCTACACCCCCAACCAAACCCAAATGACATATTTTAAGAAATTACTTTGCAAGCAAAACATGGCAGAATAAGCTTATTACAAGATATAGGGGTGGGGGAAGCGAATTGCCTGACATGTCTACCAATACAGAGACACCTGAGTCTTGCTGAAAATATCTGAAGGTCTAACTGACTGATTAATGCTCCTCTTACCCTCAACCAGTGGCACAGCGTGGGCTGCCAGTGCTCAGGGTGGGGCAAGTGTTGCGCCCTCCCTGGTGGACTGGGCAGCTGAGATGGAGACACGTGGCAGGGGTGTGTGTGTGCAGTCTATATGGAGGGAAGGGTGAGCTGGCCCAAACTTGTCAGCCAGTCCGGGGATGGGACACACACAGGTCCCTTCACCGGTCACACAGAAAAGAAGGTACCGCCCCAGCTCCAAAGGCCCAGCCCGGACACGGTTTGCCACCCTAAGGCTTTGGAAGGCAGCAGAAGCTCAGTCATGTTGAGGGAGCTTGTCATGGAGGGTGCCTGGTTATGCCCCTCTCAGAATTTTGCCCTGGGGCCACCCCCCCTGCCCCCACACGCTAGGCCACTGCCCTCAAAAGACCCGTATCTAGTGGTTTTGTGGTACTACCACACCACATGGACTTCCCTAAGAAACCAACGGATCGAAAACCATTGATAAAAGGGATTCTACTATGATTTCCATCACTGGTGGCGTGTTTTCCCCATTTTTAGCAGATACTGTTTGTGCTGTCTTTGTCTGCTTGTCTGCAATTGTTTTTAAATATTTTAAACAGACAGGCAGATTATGAAATGGCTGGGCAAAGGACAGGGAGAGAGAAAGACTTGGTTTGCCATTAGGGGGTGGATGCTTCCCCCTGCTTTGGTGCACCCTCCAGCCCTAGGGGTCTCCATAAAGGTGCCAGTGCCAGAACTCTGAGGGTTTTTTTGCCTATTTGGTATAAAGATGGGGTGTAGGTTGGCTAGGCACTAACACTATCAGTCCTGGAGCTACATTAGATATTGTTAACTGACCCATTGGTGAGCTTTTTCACTCACTTACATCTTTTCACATATTGTAAATTAATCGTCAATTGTTTGCTTGTTAGTGAAACTATGATGGATTTTTATAAAGTATTACATTTTAAACAGTTTATTTTCTGTGAGCTGTTTTGAGCATAAATACATCTGTGGAATATGTGGCACATATAAACAAGCTGCCAATAACTATGACAGGGAGTTGGCTCATTTAAGCAGGCCCCCAAATCAAAGCCCTAGCACTTAATTTTGGGACAGGGAAGTTAGACAGCACGTGGTCCCCAAATCAACAGCTGTGACTGCTGAGCAGTGGAAACCTTCAACTGGCAGCAAAGGCACAGTCTGCCATCTTCCCTACCTCACCCATTCTACCCGCTCAAAGGTGCAACTTTGTGCATGTGCGTAGAAAGGGTACTCACAGGAAATGGCTGTCATCAGCTCACCCAACCCAGGATATCCCTGACTAAACAAAGAAACAGTTCTAGATGCTGGTATTGCTTGACTGTTCAGCCCAGAATTTTCCAGAAGAGTCAAAATAGCAGATTCTTCTGACTTTACCTGCTTCCATGAAGGACATTGCAAATCTATAGTTATGTTCCAGGCCCACATTTAGTAAACTTTTCATTTGGTGAGCCCTATAAAACATCTAATCATTCTTAAATAGCCTCAGTACTCAAATGTTTTCAAACGGAATTGTATTTCTCAGGATTTTTATTTTTTAAAAAACAAGCTTAAGGGAATAAACTGATGGGAAATTCATTCTTTCCTTAATCAAAATGTTTTATGACCAACCTTTTATAAAAAGTTCTAGCTGAATTTATAACATGAACTTGCTATTCTAGGGAAAACTGCCTTAATGGGAAAAGCACCATTCCAGCATTAACGCCCCCCCCCCCCCAAGAATTTAATTGAAAAGGCCAGTCACTGGTAAATGAAGATTAAAATCTGTCTTGTGAGCTTGCTCAGACTCTGAAAATTGCTTGGCTAAAAATAAAGGGAAACAAGAAATGCCCTTTACTCACCACAGTCTGGCGATTCACCTGGATCACTTCATCGCCTGCATGAATTTTCTGAGACCTATCAGCAGGAGACTGCAGAGGACAAAAAGAGAAGCGCTGAAATTTTCATTGCTTTGTCACTTAAAAACTACTAAACAGCTCCTTAGTTGGTTTTTTTAAAAACATTAAAAACCGCAGGATGACCTTGACAGAAAAGCCAAGCAGATAGGCATGCCTGTGAGATTTCTATGCAAGTTACAGCTGCCATCTCCATCACTAGACATCACAGCTATCAATTAAATAACCAGCAAAAGGCTGGTCAATATGGCAGGTGAAGTGTGAGAGCAGGAAGGGCTTGTCTGAGAACATGGAACCCAGGTGGTGGTAGGTTCACACCATTAGGTGTGTGGCACTGAGAACAGGATCACCCTGCATTTTCAGATGGAGGGCAGGTTTTGCTATCAGCTCAACAATGCATCATAATGCCGCTCTTTGCCATTTGCTCCTATAGGGACAACTAGCCATTTCCTTATATTGGAGATCATCACTGGGAGCAGCCAGTGGTGACCATGCCACTAACTGACAATAGCACCTGCTTCTATCTACATAGCCCCACCTTTATATTTGCATAGCCATGCCTTAGGTTCTATTTCAAGGGCTCCTCTATATAGTGCAAGTGAACGTTTGGGACTGGCATATTCTTTCTGAAACCACCCCGTGATCTTAATCAATAAACCCTTAATCAGATTTTAGATGTTGAGCAAACAAAAGAAATGTTTGCCTAAGGTCTCACAGGGCCACAAACTCTGCTGTGATTTTCTGCTGCCAAAAGCAAAAGCTCCTTTTGGCTAACCTGGCTTGCCCTGATGCGAGAGGTCAAGCACAGCTTCAGCAGGAACAGGTTTTGTACCATCACAAGGATGAGCAATGCAAAGCTTATCCTTGTCACACAGGTGTTAAAGGCACAGGAGTCACAGGAAAGGAACACAAGGAGCTTCTTCGGCTATACTATCCTTGACTGTTTGTCCAACTAGACCTGAACTGTCCATTCCAGTGGTGACTGGGGACCACTGGGACTGGCAGGGCAGAGTTCTATAAGCCTGCTGAGTTCTGCAAGCAGCAACACCGAGACCAAGGAGGAGGAAGCTTGCAAGCAGTGCCGCCCCACAGACTGGTTGTAAGTAAGAAGGCAGGCTGGTGAGGCAGCATCTCATTCACCATAACAGACCAGCTTCCATTGGTCCACTCTTACTGCCAAGAGCTGTCCAGGATTGCAAGTAAAGGTCTTCCCCATCCTTTGAACTAGATATACCAGGGATTGAACCTGGGACTTTCTGTGTTTCCACTGAACAGTAGCCCCTCCATGAAATCTCTTTGCATCAAGAACTGGCAAATCTACTCTGACTGCCAGAAAGAGGGTGGTGGGGAGATAAAGACAAAACCAAAAACATACCCAAACATGGAATAAATCTCTAGGAGTGCTACAAGCTCCCAACCCACCAAACAAGACATAGAGCACTTAGTAGAAAGCCTTTTCTTTCACACAAACACACAGAAAGCCAGCTTCAGACACTCTGAGATCTGTAATTTTTATGTACTGCTTAAGAACTTCCATTATTAAGCAGAATGTTTAATAAAATAAAATATGCTGTTTGGGTTGTTGTTGTTCTTAAAGGAGTTACTTCACATCACTTGTGTATCTAAGGAAAATTCTAAGGAATATGAGTCACATGTGCACAGTCAGCAGTTGATGGTGCTACAATCAAGTGACAACTTGCATGGATTTTACCAGGGTCAGAGAACCTCAGGCGTCCCAGATGTTGATGGACTCCAAATCCCATCAACCCACATCCAAGGGTCAGAGATGATGGGAAGATGTAGTCCAGCAATCACAAATTCCCCATCTTTAGATTAAATTGTTCTCACAGATCCAACAGAGTCTTAGTATTACCCTGCATCACGTCCTCTAATTGCAAATTCAAGGCAAACGCCAAAAGCTATTTGGCCAAAAAGGGGCTACTGTGAAACAGGGAATAGATATGAGCATGTTCAGGAGAACCCTGAGGTTTGCAGGGGACACTCAGAAGAGTAGCCCAAGGGTGACCGAGCAACCATGGAATACTGAGCTTTACTTGGAAAAGAAAATGAACTATCCTCAAGGAAAACATGGCTGACTGGCTCCCTAACACAGGCATGCCCAAAGTCCGTTTTGGGGGCCTAATCCGGCCCACCAATCAGTTTAATCTGGTCCCTGCAGCAGTTTATTTCCTGGGGTAAAATCCTTTAAAAAAACCTTAACAACTTCAACCCTAAAAAAAGGTCAAGAACTTTGGTCAGCCCTTTGGTTGGCCCCCACGGCCCTTCACTTCTGGCCCTCTTTGAAAAACTTTGGACACCACTGCCCTAAGCAGAAGCATTCCCAACTGCAACATGTCGTCTTGGGTCCCATTTGTCATCTCAGATTTTAAGGGAGGCAGCTTACATATTTCTGTTGTGAGTCCTTGGATCATAAATTCAAGCAACGGGAATGAGCCCCAGTCTGTGTTGCAAAAAAATTATTTTGACAGAATGAGAGAGAGAAGAACTGTTGCAAAAAAGGGGGTGTTTTCATTACTTGTTGAGGCACAGCTAGGTAGCTACATGACACAGTCATGCTGAAAACCTATAAATCTGAGGAAGAGATTTAAGGCACAGCATGGACCAGGCAGGGAAAGCTTCCCCTACTTGAGCTTTCCCACCTGAAACTGCTTAATCCTAGCACTTTTCTCTCAGCGGGGGTCACCTCCGAAACACAGGGCCACCCCAGGGGGAAGGGAGACAGAGAAGTGGATGAAGTCATTTCAGAATGGGAAGTATGGAGGAAGGGAACAGCTTCCATATCACGCTTTAGAGCTACGTGTGCACACAACTTTCTATATAACAGTAACCCAGTTATATCACATGGTCTACCACTGCCGTATACTTAGGCCCTGACAAAGCAAAAACACTAAGCAAGCCTTTCCCAACCTCACTCTCTCCAGTTGTTTGATGGACTCCAAATCCCATCAGCCCCCGTCACCATCACCTATGCTTGGGGATGATGGGAGTTGCAGTCCATCATCTGGAGAGAACAAGGTTGGGGAAGGCTGAACTAAACCAACTGGGAGTTTTAGCAGAACACCCCCCAAAAACTTTAAAAACCTTTAAGAACAACAGATTCTAAGACATACAATTTTAGTTATTTCTGCTGCTATACCCCTGAACACCACGTTCCTTTTGTTTTAAAACCTGTCTCGAGCACACATGAAGCATTTTAGTTTGCCTGTTCTTTACTGCTTACTCATCTAACAAAAAGCTTGCAAATTTAACTAGATTTCTCTTAATAGTAGGGAACATGCTGCAGGGTCAATTATGTGTACTGAAAGATAGAGGTGTTAAAAAACTATTATCACAAATATCCTAACTAAGCCTGTTGTCTGCCTTGTTGTTAACTATCAGCAAGCAGCAGTTTGGCACCTAAATATTTACTCTGTTCTGTCCAGGAGACAGCACTCTCCTGCAGCTGTTGCTTTAAATGTCTCCAATGCCATTATGACCACTTCACATCCAGTGATACTCCTGACATCCCACTCATAGGGAAAGGAAAAGGTACTAAGCTAATGTGTGACTCATAGAACTGAAACAAATGTCTCATTTCCTCTGTTCCCTTATCAAGGGAAATGGAGGACAGGACAATCCCCTTGGGCTACCTGGGATGAGAACTGAAAGCCTCATTAGGAAAGACTCCCTCACCTTTCACCATCTGATCTGACGCATTCCGGGGGCAAAAACTACAGCAGCAGCACCTTCATAAAAGAAAGCTATTGGGAAAGTGAGGCAAGATGCCTGGGAAGACAGGGAACCTCCAGTGGGCAACTCCCTTTTCCCTTGGAACGGAAACACCTATTTGGCAAAGAATCCAACAGACAATCTCTCCGAGTACGCAATCATAGACGTCCAAAAATGTGCACTGCGCATACCAAGGAATATCTGTCAGGATTGCGAAAATCCGTTTGCAAAAGCTCTCAAAGAAACAAACAATACAGCCCTCTAGGCTCGCATCATGAGTGTTTGCAAGATGACTGGAAAGCTCTGTTTGGGTCAGATCATTCCCACCAAAAGCAGGAAATCACAAGCCGTTAAAAACAACTGGGAAATCCTGTCACCTGACTGGAATCGGACACGTCTTGCTCCTCTTGAATAACTCGAGAGCTTTAATATCTACCATCTCAGGCTCTCCTTTATCTACACTACTGGATGGACAGTGAATGAGAAGCAGCAGCAACTGCAATGTCTAGTCTCCACGTCTGAAAGGAATCATTCTACTAATTGTAAATCACTTGCTCCTCTGTGGAGATATGCAGTCCCCAAGAAAGGAAGCTAGGGTTTTTCAAGCAAGCTCTAAGAGAGATAAAGGAGATCCAAAGGTTTATGACTGCTAACCTGCTGTGTTTTCTTTAGGGAAGGAGGGGATCAGTAACAGTCTGCATGCTTATAAAATTCTGAGATATATGTGCCACGCAATCCAGGAACTTTTATTCAAACTGTAACTCAAAGTCATCAGATATTCTGACAGATTTAAACACTTGCACATGTATAAGTTTTTTAAGCTTTACAATCAGCATCAAAATCTGTATTTTCATTCTCAACTCTGCCAAGCGCTGTCTTTCAGTTCAGCAGAAATGTTATCATTCAACCAGCCTTTCCCTTTTGACCATTCAGAGGTTTTGCAATTAAAAAGATCTGTTTCTGTTATCTTGAAAAATGTGTTTGTCCCAGGAAGCAAATGGAATCTTACATTCTATTACTAGTCTAAACATCCTGCTGCTGCTTTTATAAAGGACAGAGCACATTATGGAAGTACATATTTGCTCAGCCAGCATTTACTAGACCAAACACTATAAGCGCTTTACTCAACAATAGTTCTGGTAATTCCAGTTATTTCAAACCCCAGCGGCATTTTGAAACACTCTTCTCTATTTGCATACTGCAAACTAAACTAAGGGGTTGATATTAGACAGGCAGACACCATCAGACAAGCACACACTTAATTACCACAGTCAATGATAAGTTAATGATAATGTTGCAAAACCCAAATAAATAAAAATATGACTTCAGAATCTGCTTTTAATCAAGTTTGCTTCTTGGATCTCATCTTCATCTAAGATAGCTTTAATTAATTCTGTTTGGAGGAAAACATTAAAAAATACTCACGTTTTCTGTTGTTCCAGTAACAACATGCAATCCATCGTAAGTAGATTTTATATACATTCCCTAAGATGGATAGTTAAAAAGATAAATTTAGCACAACAGTAATTATAGCGCATCCACAATTATATTGAGGCTCTATAGAGACAACTATTTATGAAGAGCAACTTTTCCCATAATCCCACTCTGGCACCAGTCCCAATGAAACACTGTTTAACTGTGTAAACCCGGTCACCAACCTTTTTGGACTCATGGACACACTGAAGGATTTGTCAGTGGCATCCAACACATACTGCAACCAAGCAGACACCACAAACTATTTACTGATATAAACAGAATGCTGCTTTCAGGTCCAATTTCAACAGGAGGACAGGGCAGGAGGTGGCAGGGTGCTGTGGACACCAAGAAAGTCCTCTGGGGGCACCATACCGGCCCCCCCTGGTATAAAAGGAGTGAGAGAGTGTCTCACTGCAGATAAGGGGAAAGTTCATCAATTCAAATCCTCTTTTCTAATGGGAATTGCTTATCTTGAGTCTCATTCAACTCAACAGAATAGCAAAACTGAAGAAGGATCTGATCTAGACAATTTTACTCCTAGGGTGACCTGGATAAGGAAAAAGTCTTGGATTGCAAGGCTGAGCCAAGGATTCCTTTTGGGTTTCCCCTTCAGTCCTTTAAAGAATTGCATGTGAAGGTATAGAATCACAGAATTGTAGAGTTGGCAGGGACCATGATGACTGATAAGAATGCATCCTTTTGTGTAGTTAAAATAAAATATTTCCCCATCATCACACGCGCGCACACAGCTCCAAGTCATTGCGGAGGTGTACTATCCAATGGGTGTCCATGAGAGCAAAACCAAAATATACACATTTGTTGCCAGGAGCTATTTGTAGCTTCTTCCCATGAGCTACACAAACAAAAATTGGGAAAAACAGTTTGACTCAGAGACCCTGATTGGCTGGGAGACAAACTGACAGACAAAATGAAAACACAATATGTTAATTTTACAAGGTATACAACAATGTCTCCTGAAAACCTGTTGTCTGGATACAACCTAAGCAACCTTTCTTGATAAACACACAATATATGCAGAATTCGGCTCTTTTTTGATGCAAAACATTTTCTGAGGAGGGTATACACCACTCGAACAGCTCTGCTTACCTCAAACTTATTGCCACTGAAAGGGGAAGGTCTTTATTGTCTAGTTTTTACATTATTAAACTAAATAACCTGTTCCTTCTGTCAGCATCTCGACATTTGCATTCTTAGTAATGTTACAGCTCAACAGCAGCAGTAATGGCTTCCTTACAAAGGTATCAATGCTAGTATGGAGCTCTCTGTTGTAAGATCTTATCCACCCCTCTAGGTACACAGGGATACTGAACAGTAGGATCCCCTATTCTTTGTAGAAAAGATTGGAAGTTCCTATGCACGTGGAGCTCTGGATTGTGTACTTAAAACACCAGTTTCATCACATTAGCCTTCAAGGACTAGGCCACTATAAATGCACTTGAAAAAATGCTAAGTGGGCAGCAATTCAGGATTTGAGGAAGGAAAACATTCTTACCAGGCCTTCCCCAGGTTTGATGTTAGTTAAATGAACCTCCTCGAGACACGCACCCTGGCTCATCAACGGATCAGTTGTAGATCGGATGGTCTTATCGCAAATTCCATTTAGAACCTTGGACTAAAACAAAGGAAGAACACCAGGATTACTTTTGCAATTGTTTTTTGCCTTACAACAAAACGCAGCCCCTCTGTCCTCCCCACAAGTAAAGGGGTCACAGCATCCAGATTTATAGGCTGCAGCAGCTGCCAGCACTACCTTTCATCAACTACATCTGGTAAGAAAGCTGCAGGTCCTTTGTGACATATTCAAATCCTGCAGCCATAATTCAGGCCTTTGTAACTTGAAGCAAGGCCACTAATGAGCTCCACAAAGGGCTGCTCTTGTTTACAGTTGGGAAGCTTTGGATACTGAAGAGCACAATGGCCTACTCCTTAAAGGAAGAGGGTCAGAGCATCATATGCACCGATGCCTTGTTCAGAGTCCAATTGTATACAGCCTTTAAAGCCCTAAATAGCTCAGATTCTTGGAGACTCCCTCCTCTCTTAAATCCTAAGACTTTCATCATCACTGATCAAGACCATCGTCTCAGTTTTATCACTTATGCACCAAATCATAAAAAAAAAGAAATGCAAATGTGCGTTTTCTTTGTGGTTCCCCTCAACAATAACATCCTTTCCCCCTGGAATCTCACAAAAATCCACATTAATTAAGAATTTCTCCCCTCCCCCACCCATAAGCATTTAAAGACTTTTCTATTTGGGTTCGGTTAATTAGATCCATGCAGGTGGAATTTTTAACATTTTATTTTTAATTCATTTTTTTATTTTTCACTGTTAGGTAAGCTGCCTTTAATTCAAAATAATGATGTATGTTTGGGGTTTTTTGTTGGGTGGGGGAAATTAAAATTTATTGTAAAACAGCAATAAAAATTTAAAGATACACCAAACAGCTAATACATACAGGATGGTGCCTTGACATTCTGAGGACAATGTAGGCAAAGTGAGAAGCAGCTGTTGTGAAGTTTAGCAGTGCAGCAAACAATTTGCATACACAAGGCCCCTAAGCAAGAGCTAGGGCATCTCATTTTTAAATGGATGGCAGCCAGCAAGGTTGTGAAAAAGAAGAGCCCCAAGACCTTAGAAAAGGCATTGACAGACAAAAAAAATGGGTGGGATGTATGGGGATAGCAATCTGACTCAGTATACGTAATATTTAACAAAATGACTAACACACAAGCCATTTTTTACAGTTAAATAAATAAATAAATAAAAGCAAAAACAAAAAGTGTAGTAACCACTGCAATGCATACATGGAAGGGAATATGGAAAATTGGGGGCGGTGGACGGTAAAACGCTCTTTAATTGTTCTATGTTCGATTGAAATGTGTGTGTGTTTATTTTTAGCTATTGTGAATTCCTAAGCATCTATCAGCAGGCGGAAGGCCTTATCAAAGAACACAGCCCGATTCATGCCAAAAGCAGGAAGAGATGATTAACCACTGCAAAAATATAACAAGCATGTCAATGCATCCCTCTTCCAGTCACAAGACTGCTGCAAAAATATTTGGGAAAACTCCCTTTCAGACCAAGTGCAATTAGAAACCATAAGTGGTGCAGGTCTTCTGTAAGAACGAGGTACATTTGCTGCCACACTGACAGCTTTACTGCTCCTGGGCTTTTGAATGTTTGGGTGTCGGGACTTTTTCATGTGTCAGAATGCTAATGTATGCCTATGCAATAATGTTTGAAGAATTAGCCGGCAACTCCTTAGGCAAGCAAAACAAAATAAGCCCACAGTTTGTTACTTTAGTATTTCAGCAGTAAATTATAAAAAGCGGTGTGTTTCATTTATATACCTTGAAGCATAGCAGCAGCAATTGGCTTCATTCCACTTGCTCCAAAGTGTCACACTACAAGTGACTTCAGATCTCTTGCACTTCCTGATTCCCACTCTTCTCTATCATCCAATAAGGAACTTGTGCTTCTTCCCACAAGACACGGGGCAGGAGTTCCATCTCGGATGGTAGAGAAGAATGCAATGCAAGCAGCACAAGGTACGTGAGCTCCGTTAACACACAAAGCTTCTTTTCAAATCAGCATTGTCTCTTAAGAGCAGTTTTGAACAGGAAGGCATTCAAAGAAAGAGTTTAAACAGAAACTTTTGCACTTACTACACTGAGAACTTTATCTTCCATTTCAGACACAGGGCAGTCCTTTTTTTTAAAAAAAGAGAGAAAGCAAATATTCTATTAGCGGAAGACCCTTATGCAGCAGTAAACTGACACTTTTGACACTGCTGACTTGTACAGTAAGTCAAAGATGTGTGGAATACAGTTGACATTTAGATGCCTTTGGCAATGGTCCAGAGAGGCTTGCTCTCCATGCAGAAACACAGTTACTCACATGCAACAACGATTCCCTTCATGCAAGCAGATTCTGCATGCACCTTCTACAAGAAAAACCCAGTGGAACCCAAGGAATCCATTTTACATTTGCAAGAAAATTCACAGGTGATTCTGGCAATATATCTGCACCTTCCATGATCTGATTCCGCTAACAAGAAATATAAGCATATCACATCTAGCACACAAGGTCCTCTCTATCACACAGCCTTTACTCACAAGAGGTAAAATGATTTGTTAAAGAAACAAGAGGGTCAAACAGAGGTCATCTAGCTCAGTATTGTCAACACTGGCTGGCAGCAGCTCTCCACAGTTTCAGAGAGGAGGTAGATGTTTTGCCCGGCCAGGGTGGCGCTGTGGGTTAAACCACAGAGCCTAGGACCTGCCAATCAGAAGGTCGGCAGTTCGAATCCCCGTGACGGGGTGAGCTCCTGTTGCTCGGTCCCTGCTCCTGCCAACCTAGCAGTTTGAAAGCACGTCAAAGTGCAAGTAGATAAATAGGTACCGCTCCAGCGGGAAGGTAAATGGCATTTCCGTGCGCTGCTCTGGTTCGCCAGAAGCGGCTTAGTCATGCTAGCCACATGACCCGGAAGCTGTACGGCGGCTCCCTCAGCCAGTAAAGCGAGATGAGCGCAGCAACTCCAGAGTCGTCCGCGACTGGACCTAATGGTCAGGGTTCCCTTTACCTTTACCTGGAGACAGCAGGGACTGAACCTGGGACATCTGGCATAAGAAGTGTGTGCTCTGCCACTGAGCTACAAGCCTTCCCTTTCAACATGCATTGTGCCTTTCATGAACAGAAGGCATTTCTGCTCACACAAGGGGGGCAGGGAGCTCTGATTTATGCTGGTTCCCCCCCCCCCTTTAACAGTACACTCCGACACTGGATCCCACTCTGCTCTGAAAGGTCTTCGAGTTTCGGGGGGGGGGGCAATGTTTGGAAGCTGTGGCCAGGAAAGCTCTACTGTACCAGTGAAACTCCATTTGCACTTCTTGATTCAGAATGTGTGCACACATTTAAAGCCTTTGGTCGTGTGTGTGTGTATACTTTTAACACAAAAATAAAAGAACCCTCTCCAAATATGCCACTGAAAGAATTCAAGCCAAAGTATTATTTACTCAGCAAAAACTACAAGGAGACTTTGAACTAAAAGAAGCTCGTTTAGAAGATTATAGTGTTTTCTCTACTTTTGAAAAAGTGCATAAGCAGAAATTTCAAGATGGACAGCCTAGCTTAAATCTAGGGGAGACTTTAAATATTTAGCATTCAATCCAAGATGGGAAAGGGCATGGCCATTGAACAGCCATGTTGCTAAATTCTGGGGAACAATGCTACTACTTTTCAGGGAAGACTGCCTCTCAAAGTGGTTTACATTCATATAAATATATAACAGTAAAATATTTAAAACTTAACATTATCTAATTATGTTTTAAAATTATAAAACTGGAGGAAGACAAAATAGGCCATTTAAAATGCATCTCAACATCTGCCATGTCCTAAATCAACCCCCAAAGGCCACAGTAAAGAAATGAGCATTTAAAGTACCGTATTTTTCACTCTATAGGACGCACCGGACAATAGGACGCACCTTGTTTTAGAGGGGGGGAAACAAGAAAAAAAATTCTCCCCCTCTCTGCCCTGCGCCCCTTCAGCGAAGCGGCAGGAGGCGCTGCGCAGAGAGGGGGAGAATTTTCCCACTCTTGTTTTCCCCCTCTAAAACAAGGTGCCGTTTAAGGTGCGTTCAGTCGCCTTCAGGTGGCTACCTTGGAAGCCTGGAGAGCGAGAGAGGTCGGTGCGCACCGACCCCTCTCACTCTCCAGGCTTCAGGTTCCTTTCGACCTGCTCTTTGGGGCTGGCAGGGGGAAGCCCACCACCAGCCCCAAAGAGCAGGTCGGGGAGCGGGGAAAGGCGCGCAGCGGAGAGGCTCCTGCCATAGTTGCGCGTCACCTCTCCAGTTGGGAGAGGGTCGCGGGGGGTTGCTTTAGCCGCGCGCGCGCTCTCCTGGCTGGAGAGGTGGTGCGCGGCTAAAGAGGCTCCTGCCGTAGTCGCGCCTCACCTCTCCAGCTGGGAGAGGGTCGCGGGGGCTTGTTTAGCTAAAGAAGCCCCCCGCGACCCTCTCCCGGCTGGAGAGGTGGTGTGCGGCTAAAGAGGCTCCTGCCATAGCCGCGTGCCACCTCTCCAGCCGGGAGAGGGTCGCGGGGCTATGGCTTCTTCGCTCCATAGGACGCACACACATTTCCCCTTCATTTTTGAAGGGGAAAAAGTGCGTCCTATAGAGCGAAAAATACGGTATATTTAAAATAGAACCAGAGATGTGCCTCATCCACTATAAAGTTTTATAACTGAAGGGGCTACTGCAGAAAACACACATAGCTACGCATAATGAGAACTGGTTTATCGCAAGACAGCCTTTATACCACATTGGTTGATAAAAAGAAAATTCAAATAAAGGAAGCATTACAAATTATCTAGGGAAGATTAATGCTTGTACATGGCCCAAATTTTCATAAAATGTGGCCCACATACCCATGCTATAAAATGCTGCAGAGTAACTGGGTGACTTATAGGTGTGGAGTTTTACAACAAGCTAAATTAATAGCCTTACCAAGTAAATAATCCCTAAAAACAACACTGGGAGGGTTTTGGTTTCCCCCCCAGTGTCGACTGTGGGAGGCCAGAGCAACAAAACTTGGCAACGGTCGCCATACACCTGCTTCCTCTAATGATTTCTAAAAATCCCCAGGACTCCAATTTGTTCTGTTACCAAGCTACATGTAAAATTGTATTGCGGTTACTTCCACACACCCAGTGTTTTGCTCTCCTTTTTGTAAAATGTGGATGGAACAAGGTCAGATGGAGATTGGTTGGTGGGTTATATACACAGTGTATCAACTGACCTTCTGAACAGTGGTAGTAAGATCCAAGCAGAGCTGAATGATTTTGTTCTTAGTCACAGAAAAGTCAGCTATCCCTGTAAACGGCGTCCTGTGGTAAGAAAAGAATGCGTCTTTAAGAAAAAGGAGAGGCCACACAACAGTAGTCATTACCACAAGCTTAGTATATTTAATAACAGGTCTGCTATAAACTCCCGTGCTTGTTGTTTTAAAAGAAAACCCTTTTAGTTAGGTCTTAACTCTTTTTATGGCTGCCTACAATGACCACACTTATGCCCTAATCCAGATATTGAAAACTCTGCTTGCAATGAGTTCTCATCTCACCCAGTTCCTCTGATCACGGGAAAGTCGAGGTTTGTCCCACTTTCACGTTGTGCTTTGCCAAAAGTGGTGGTGTAAGGACAGAAAGGGGAAAGCAAACCAGGATAGGCCACGACATATTGTAGACCTGAAACTAAGTAACTGGTCCACAGTATTCAAAAGAAAGATTTGCAATGAAGTTATTGCATATTTACATACTACATAATACTAGGACAAGTCTCTAAGCAGTTCACCAAACAACAAATATAATACTGTGGTACCTCGGGTTACATATGCTTCAGGTTACAGACTCCGCTAACCCAGAAATAGTACCTTGGGTTAAGAACTTTGCTTCAGGATGAGAACAGAAATTGTGCTCCGGCGGCGTGGCGGCAGCGGGAGGCCCCATTAGCTAAAGTGGTGCTTCAGGTTAAGAACAGTTTCAGGATAAGAACAGACCTCCAGAACGAATTAAGTACTTAACCTGAGGTACCACAGTAGGCCCATACTGTATTATAAACAATGAAATTGGGAAGGGGGAGGGGGACTGCAATATAATGTGGATGAAGAAAGAATGCAGAGAGCTGCCAGTCAACAGCTCCAAGCCCTGGTTAAAAACAAAATCCATTCCAGCTTCTCAACAAGATCCTGTCATTTCCACAATCTCTCTCATGATGTCTCTTCCTGTCACACTATCAGGGTTCTTTGGAGGGCTGGCAGGATGTGAAAGACTTTTGTGTTTATCTCGGGCCTCAAACTGGGGAAATATCCGCAACTGTCTCCATAGATCAGCCTTCACCAACCTGCTGCGCTCCAGCTGTTTTGGGACTACAATTCGTATCTGCCCCTGGCAGTACAGTCGTCCTCGATGAGGCTGATGGGAATTGCAGTCCAAAACAGACTGCAAGCACAAACTTGATGAAAGCTACCTTAACTTATCAACAGTATTAGCCAGAAGATGAAAGGAATGCTTTCTGCCTCTCAGCCCTTCACTTCTCTGGGGCGACTCCAAATTCCCTATTATCATATAGTGGAGAAACAGAAAATTCAGGCTGCAATCCTAAACCACTTACCTGCGAGAAAACCCCACTAAATCCAATGGGATTCTTTTCTGAACAGCTATGTATAGGATTTCACTGTAAGTCATGGAATGATTATATTTCATTGTTGTTTTAAGGGAATTTGGGTCAAGTATGGCCCAATGCAAAGTGGCAAAGTTCCATGCAATCCTTCCTTGCAGTAGCATATGGGAAAACAGTACCACTTTGAGGTGCAATATTATTTACTGTACTTTTTAAAAAAAATAACAGGATTTATATACCATTTTATCGTCAGAAACTCTACACAGTTTATATGAAGATAAATTAAAATTGCTGATAAAATCAGATGTTAAAAACAAGATGGCCTAAAAATAAAATAAAAATCAGCAGTTTTAAAAATACGCATTATAAAATAAAATTAGATATTAAAATAAGTGTTGTATTTACATATCTGTATAGACTTGCTGAAACAAAGCATTTTTAACAGGCACCAAAATAGTACAGCAAAGGCACATGCCTAATATCAATAGACAGGGAGTTCCAAAGTGGAGGTGCTGTCATGCTGAAGGACAACTGGAAAAGTCCTACTTCCACACTTAAGATACTGCAAGATAAATGCTATTTGTAAACAAAGACTCCCTGGAAGGCAAGCAAGGAAAAATGTCTATGTCTCAGTTTCCCTTTAAAGTCTGCCTTGGCGGGGGGGGGGGGATGTTTGGAGGGGGAGGTTGGAGGAGGGAATACAATTCTTAAAAGATATGGATTACCTTCTTATTGTTTGTGTTTAAAAGCATACAGGATATCCTACCTGTCCAGCCACGTCAGCAAAGCCTTAGCAGCACCAATAAGCTCCACCACTGAGGTAAGGAATTCATTAGGAGGCTTGCGTGAGGTATTTCCATCATAATTTGAACTTTTCCTCCGGCTGCCAATGTAGTTTTGCAGATTGTTGGAAGAAGCTCGTAGCTTAAGAAGCAAGTTCTTCATGTTGTCCGTTTCGAGACCATAATTCTGTGGAAGAGATTTTAATTTTATTTCTTTATTTAAGCAGAAATCGTGTCTTTTCAAAGTATTTTTGAAAGCATGAGGCAAGCCGCCCTACAAAGGTGTTGGTGGTTGTCACGTGTCACATGTGTTCTTCCAGCATCGATCTCTTGGGTACATATGTATATATTCTTCAAAATATTAACAAACAAACAAACAAACAAACAGCAACCTTAAACACAGTTTGCCGAATTTGGTCCTAGTTTGCATTCCTGAATTTGTAAACCCTAGTTACCCAGGTTCAGTTGAAAGTAAAGTAAAGTATGGCTTGTTGAGAGTAAGTGGTAAATTCACAAAAGTGTAGGGAAGGGATAGGCAAAGTTTTTGTGGCTTAGGCCAGTTCACCATCCCGCAGGCACCGCGGTGGGCCGGAGTGCGTGCACACACGCATGTGCAAACGCTATTTCCGGCGTTCCTTCTGGTGTGGAGGAGGCTTGTGCAGCATCCCATTGGCTGCAGGAGCTTCCTGCAGCCAATGGGAAGCCAACCAGCATCGCAGAAGGTGGTCCCCACTCTGCTCTGTGCCAGTATAGCGCGATGCATGAGAGCCAACCAAGTGGGCGGCGGGGGTCCATGGGCCTTAGGTTGCCGACCCCTGGTGTAGGGGGCAAAGGGAGGAAGCAACATACAAGCGAGGGGCTTCTGTGTGTAATGCCACCCCGCCACCCCACACCCCTATTTCAAAAAACTGCTTTAACCATAATTTGAGGCTGGTTTCTGTTTTCCTATGATGCAGTTCAAGAGCTATGAAAACTTCAAAGCTGGATGCAGCCAAGACCACAGGCAGACATGTACACAGGCAAATGATAAACTTACAATTCCAGTCCCTAAAATTCTATCATCTGTACACAGCCAGCAATTGAGGATAGGTTTTTTTCTACATAAGGCAGCTCTCAGGCACTAAGAGGTTTAATAAATAAAGCAAGCATTTAAACACAGTAGTAATGTAAACCAACCACCTTTCAAAATTACTTATAAACAAGCATGACAAGTTGTTCCAATGTGAGTCCTCCATCAGTTTTTTTCCATTCCCCTTTATAGGACACCAAGAGATTTGTTTTTGTTATTATGCTGCTTTACCTCCCACACGCTTTAAATCCGGTTACTGGCCAAGTTCTTCCAGCTATATATACAAGCCAACACAGGCACTCTTTTCTATTAACCCTCAAATGCTGCTAATGGGCAAGGAATCCCCTCTAAACATCAGCCCCTCTAAGAAAGGGTAAAAGCGCTCAACAGTGAGCCACTGTTTGGGTCAAGCAAGTTGCAACAATCAAAGAGTTTTCTGAGCTGCTGAATTCTCAGGGTCTATATTTCAAATAATTAGGCGTCATTATAAAATGAGGGTGTAACTGCATGATTAACTCCTGCAAGCAATTGTGCCATGAGGAACAACCCATTATTCCAATTTATGTCTGCATTTGATTGTCATGCTAAACTGTAGCCCCGCATAATGTGACTGAGCCACAGCAAGCCTTGGGCGTTTGTTTTTACCCTTCTCCACATGGGACTGGGAGGAGGAGTTTCGGTTTCCGCTTACTTAACCACAGCTTGCCATGTCATTCAAACATGGAACTGTGGTTATGCTTAACTATGGTTAGTTTCAGCAAGCTCACTTTGACGTTGGCAAGAAGATTACATGTTTTAAACCAGGATTGCAGGCAGGGAGGATGAAAATCAATTATATATATATATATATATATATATATATATATTTGATTATTTATTTATATATATATATATATATATATATATATATATATATATATATATATATGAAAATCAGTTTTATTTAAATTGGACTTTTTTATTTAAATCAGATTTTTAAAATACAGTGGTGCCTCGAGTTACAAATGCCTCAGGTTAGAAACACTTCAGGTTTCAAACTCCGCTAACCTGGAAGAGTTACCTCGAGTTGAGAACTTTGCCCCAGGATGAGAACAGAAATCGTGTGCCGGTGGCGCAGCGGCAGCAAGAGGCCCCATTAGCAAAAGCACGCCTCTAGTTAAGAACAGTTTAAGGTTAAGAATGGACCTCCAGAAAGAATTAAGTTCATAACTAGAGGTACCACTGTAAAATGTTTCTAAAGACAGTTTTCTATTTAAGTTACATTATAATCCAAAGGCTATTCATCAGGAAATAAAGATTTGTTTTAAGTTTTTCATGTGTACTAAAACTCAGTCTAAGGTTGTTGTTTTTTTAAAAAAATAATCATTTAACCACATCAGTTAACAAACATAGATACATATGCTAAAATGTTATTGTTTTGTTAAATAAACTGTTTAAATTGTTATTAAGAAAATGATTATTTTTCTCCTTCCAATAAAGTACAGCAGAAAAGTTGTCCAAATATAAACAATAATTTTATAATTACCGGTCTTTGTATTTCTAATAGTATAACCAAATTAGTAATTTTTGATATAACTGTAAAAATTACACTGAAAATATATTATTCCAAAAATGAAACCTTCATCTAGTTGTAAATATTAAGATTATAGCAGCAAGAATGAGTCTTCCTGTAAAAAAATGATTTAAATCAAGTCTTACTGACTAGTGATTTAAATTGTGATTTAAATCGATTTGATTTACCGTACATCAAATCCACCCTGGTAGCACGCCGGGGGTGGGGAACAGGACTGGAGCTGGTCAGCAGCACAGATTTTTATCTCCCGCAACCTCAACGTGCCATTTTTGGCAAGCGGGCAGTGCCACTCTCCTGTCAATCACCTGATGTCACAATCAAACCGTGTGACAATCAGCTGACTGTTGGGTCTTGCGGAGTGCTCTGCAAAGGGCTTTGCAGGCAGCTGCAACCCTGCTTTCACTTGAACCTTCCTTACCTGCCCCACATGTGTATGGCAGGTGGGTGTGGCTTGACCAAAATGTCCTCACAAGCAAAATATGAAGGCCCACACCTGCATTAATGACAATTTATTAGAACCTGATGATCCAACAAGCCATGTAATAAAAATAAATAAATAAATGAGCAAAAGATTCTAAACACCTACTGTCTGCCACACTAGAGGAGGAGAAGCCAGAAGTCATATGAAAATATGTTCCAAGAAGGTGGGGTGGGGGGTGGGGAGAGATCATGACAGACATCAGGGCAGGCCAATGAAAGCTGCCCACAAGTGGCTTCTACCGAAAATCGGGGGCAGGCGAAACAGGTTTGCCCTGAGCTCAGTTATGAGAAGCAGATGGCACATGTGTCTAAAAAGAAATGAAAGATCTTATATAGCATGTTCCCTGCTGAAAATGGGTGGGATCCAATGTGTTTCTCAGCTGATGGAAGGTGTCCATCAGTGGAACAGTGAGTGAGGCAGTATTCAGCAATTCCTCCTTCTCCCTACGGCCCCCATCTCAACATGTGCTCCAGAGGCTTAAAAAACACCCCTTAACAGATTTTGCAGGTCATGAGGGGCTGCCTGCAGGGGAATTATTAATATAATTAATTAAATTTGTTAGTCACTTTTTCTTGCCAGAGCAACTCCAAACAACTTATAAAACAGGGGTCAGCCGTGGGCTGGGTCCACCGTCCCTCAGACCATGTGGTGGGTCGGACTATATTTTTTTTGGGGGGGGGGGGGGATGAATGAATTCCTATGCCCCACAAATAACCCAGAGATGCATTTTAAATAAAAGCACACATTCTACTCACGCTGATTCCCGGACTGTCCGCGGGCCGGACTGAGAAGGCAATTGGGCCAGATCCGGCCCCCGGGCCTTAGGTTGCCTACCCATTATAGGTAAAGGTAAAGGTACCCCTGCCCATACGGGCCAGTCGTGACCGACTCTGGGGTTGCGCGCCCATCTCGCTTAAGAGGCCGGGGGCCAGCGCTGTCTGAAGACACTCCCGGGTCACGTGGCCAGCATGACGAAGCTGCTCTGGCTAGCCTGCACCAGCGCAGTACATGGAAACGCCATTTACCTTCCCGCTATAAAACGGTACCTATTTATCTACTTGCACTTAAGGGTGCTTTCGAACTGCTAGGTGGGCAGGAGCTGGGACCGAACGACGGGAGCTCACCCCGCCGCGGGGATTCGAACTGCCGACCATACGATCGGCAAGTCCTAGGCGCTGAGGTTTTACCCACAGCGCCACCCGCGTCCCCTCTACCCGTTATAAAACAAAGCAAAACCACCAAACAAACAACAAAACCAAGGGGGGAGGTTTCTCGGTAGTGGAACACCCTCCCTTCAGATGTCAAGGAGATAAAGAACTACATAACTTTTAGAAGACATCTGAAGGAGCCATGTACTGGTAAGTTTTTAAATGTTTGATAGTTTACTATGTTTTATATATGCTGTAAGCTGCCCAGAGTGGCTGGGGAAACCCAGCCAGATGGGCGGGGGATAAATAAAATAAAATAATAAAAATTGTTATTATTATCATTATTGTCATACTTCCCACCCACTCGAAAAGACCACCAATACATACTTCAAGGGGAAGAGAAGGAATTGCCAAAAATTGTCCATTTCACCATTCTGCTGACAGATGCCTTCTATTAGCAGAGCAACACCCATGCATTCTATCTAGTATGCATGTCTGCAGAGTGCGTGAGGGAGGGAGGGAGGGAGGGAGGACTTGCGCATGTCCCAGCAGATAGGATAAGATGGAAGTTGTCATGAACATGACCGCTCAAGAATTGTTTATCTAAAAAGTTTGCTGAATTTCAGTTCACTTGTGAGCGATGGTGACCATAGAGCACACATGCAAGCTATTTGGCCACTTCCTTACTAAAAATTAAAGAAATCCAAGTAACTCAGAAGGAACATGCTAGACAGAAATGCTTGTAATACCACCACAGTCAGGGAGTTATTCCCTTTCATGTTAACGGTTTAGAGAGTGGCACTCAATCTTAGAAAACTATAAATAGGCTATAATAATTTGTTTTCACAGCTCTACCTAGCAGAGAACAGTGTCCTCACTTCACAAATAAGGAAACCTGAGATGGTGCAAAATGGAAAGTTAAATGGGAAGTGAGCCGTGGATAAACCACCCATGTTGGTTAAGCATAGAATATCAGCATTATAAGCTACCCACCACTTTCTCCACCTACCCTATACAAGTTTAGCAATCAAATTTCCAAGGAACTATGGCAAATGAGGTTAAAAACAAATGTTTTCAAAGTATTTTTTTTTAATGCGAAATGTGTGGCCCGTATTACTTTCTTTAGAAAAATATTTACATAGGCAATTATACAAAACATATCAGAAGCCCCTTTTCAGCTCAACACACCCTTTCATCATACACAGAGAAGCAGCACACATCCCTGGGAACACACTAAGGTCAAACATTCCTGCCTTGTTAATCATTAATCTGAGGAGCTGCGGATCAAGTTGCCTTTGACAAGGTTTCCTAAAGGCTTATTATAGTTTACACAGACAGAATGCCGAGCACAGTAACCCATGCATCCCACAACACGAGTCGAGACAAGAGTCAGAAAAGCTAATATTGCCCCCCTATATTTCAGATGTGGCACAGGAATGGTAAATTTCTAATAAAATAAAAACTACTTCACACAATCCAATTATTTACTACCTGCAGAGCAGTTTAGAACAGAAGCAGCACCTAGGCATTTTTACTGCATTCATCTTTACAGAAGTTTGTTGCTCACTAATATATTACTATTAGTCCCTGGAACTATAGAGTGAAACTGATTTGGCCTAGGGCTACCCAGCAAGTTCATGGGTAAATAGGGATTAACCAAGTTCAACTCTAATCCTCCTCTTCTCCTTGCCAGCAGCAATTAAATTTCCTGGAATGACACTTTAAAATTGGATTCGGGGTGGAGGGGCAACCCTGACATCCAGCTCCCCCCTCACACACCCAAAGTGGCCTCCCTATCAGCCCTGACACTACTCATCCCTGGGCAATGGGCGAATCTGTCAACTTCAGTTCTCTACGTGTTTCGCTTTTCCAATCTTAAATTTACTTCACCACATTTCTGCAGCAATTTGCTATTCTTCTTAATCCTCAAGAAAGCTTTTCACCCTTTTTGTACGACTTTCTTCTGGTAAACACATTTCTGTATGCAGTTTTGACTAATACACACATTTTTGCAAGCACGTTCCAATATAATGATTTCTTACATGTTGCTTTTGCTAATATATGCACTGTTATTATGCACATTTCCCCTTAAAATAAGGTTAGTGCAAACAAGCCAACTTCACACCATAGCTTGCGGGTCACAGCTTGTCAAGCACAATGGTTGGAAGACGTAACATGCCTTACCACTTTCTAGCAATTCCAAAATTACAACATATTCTCCCCTTCACCCCGATTCCAACATAGGGCAGGATGTCATTTTCGCTGAGCCAAAAGAACTTTCTTAAGCCAGGTCAAAACTTGCATTTATGGAGGAAATTAGGAGGAAATTGAAGAAGATAGAATAAAGCTTTGAGTTCTGGCAGACATCCAGTTCTGTTCGTTTTATCCCATTAAAAAAAAAAAGTAGAACGGGAGAATGCCCTCAGGTGGCTGCCTTATCCATTATTCCAAGCAAGAGGTTGCCCAGTGACCTCACAATTTTACCAGATGCGTTCTGCCTGCATGGCACTAGAACCCTAACTTTAGCACAGAGGACTGCGCTGACAGTTGCCTAGTTAAAATACAGTGGTACCTTGGGTTACAAACACCTCAGATTACAAACACTTCAGGTTACAGACTCCACTACCCTGGAAATTGTGCCTCGAGTTAAGAACTTTACCTCAGGATGAGAACAGAAATTGTGTGGCAGGAGGCCCCATTAGCTAAAGTGGTACCTCAGGTTAAGAGCGGTTTCAGGTTAAGAACAGACCTCCGGAACGAATTAAGTTCGTAACCAGAGGTACCACTGTATCCTTCCTTAGCACCCTTTTCAAAAGCTTATGATACTTGCAACTGTATAATTGAGGAGGCGGTATTTAGGTCAGTTGCTTCAAACATAACACAGCTGATTTGTTACAAGTCACCTAATCTCCCCCTCCCCTCCCCCTAGTTTACCAAGGACAAATTATTTCTGTTTTGCCCCCTTCCCACCCCCCTTTCTGAAACATGAGCTCATTTTATAAAAGGAGTCAAAAAGCTCTGCCCATTTTAAGAAAAAATACACTCAAATACAAGAAGTGTTACATAATGAATGGAATGTAGCCGAGTAAGGGAAAAAAGAGTGACAGAGAATTCTTTCCCACCATTCTTACAGATGAAACTCTATATACGTCTGGCACTGGTTCACAGCATTTGAACAAACACATAGCCCAAGTGTATCCCTGTCATAAACTGTATCCAACACAATATTGCTAATGCTAGAGGAATTAAAGAGGGAGCAGAGAAGGATAACTAGAGAGCCATGGGTTCCCCCTATAGTATACCGTATGTACTGTACCTATAGTCTCCAAAGGCAGGGAGCAGCCATAGGCATAACTGCATCCTTATCAAGCCCTTGGGAGCCCTCCTGCTCTTCTCTATATCTATTCCATTGTCAGACAGTGTCTGGCCACCCACAGCCTAGGTCATCTTCAAACAGAGAGTTGAACATTGCCATATTGGCCCCATCAGAACATTGCCATATTGGCCCCATCATTTTTCTGCTGAGCATCAGCAAACACAGCCATTGCTCTACAGCCGTACCTTGGTTCTTCAACAGAATACATGCCAGGAATCCGTTTGACTCCCAAGCCGTTCAAAAACCAAGGCGCGGCTTCCGACTGGCTGCAGGAGCATCCTGCAGCCAATCGGAAGCCGCGCTGGACATTTGGCTTCCGAAAATCGTTCGAAAACTGGAACACTCACTTCCAGTTTTCGATCATTCAGGAGCTGAAACATATGAGTTTCAAGGCATTCGGCAACCAAGGTATGACTGTACTTGCATTTTTTAAAAAATAAAATAAAATACAGCAGATACATCATGACTGCAATGATGGGTTTATAAGTGTACAGGAAAGCTTGGAGTGCAGAGATGGGGCTAAAAGGATGCAGGAAATACCCCTATAAGCCGTACATTGTCCCTTGTTATTTCTCATAACCAATATTTCCAGTAGGTCTCATTTGCTTTTGTTTATTAAAATATTTCTGAAAAGCATTCTGTGCCAATAACCGCTTACATGGACGAGCTAAGGACAGGGGCTGCGTGCATAGGTGGGCAGCGTATGTGAGTGAGAATATGGGGTGGCCGCACTTAGCTATGGCATGCAGCTCTTGAAGGTTGGGCCAAGGGGGCTTGTGGTTCTTACCATGAAAGGTAAGTCATCCCTGCTTTAAGGCTCTAGAAAGTTTAGGGCTATAAACCAGTAGTCATCGCCAGCCATTTCCCTGAGTCTAGAAGCATACAGGGAAGCAGCACAGGTGAGCTTAAATTGGGATTACATGCTCTCTGCAATTCGTCACTACCCCACCTATACAGGGATGAGTGACAGCATTCTGCACAAGCTGCAGCTTCCAACAGTATTCATAGGCTCCTCCTCATAAAGTCCACATAAAAAGCTTGGCTGTAGACAAAAACAGAAGGCTGCCTAAGCATGGGCACCAGTGCTGAATATTGTCTGAGAAGCTATGCTACAGCAGCTCACCAGTCTAAGGACCAGCAGCCCCAGCCACTGGAGAATCAGGCAGGAACACAGGATCCAGGAGCACCTCTGAGATGCCAAACCTCATCTACAGAGAAGGGTGTGGCTGACTTCATTTAAGACAGGCAAACCTGTTTGGCTCATTTTCTCCACTTCTTGGTCTTGGCTCAATTTTCACAACTTTTTGGGGTTTTTTGGTTCGGTCTCAATTAAACATCAACATGTTAAGCTTCATTCAGTCTCAAATCATATTCAGGCATTCACTCCAGGAACCCACTGCAAAGGCTCCCCTAGTCTGAAATATTCACATCAACAGTACCAGTTCAGACTGGTGTCACCACTTAAACAGCTGCCCCACGCATAACTGCAAACTGTATTTTTTTTTTATTTTTTTTGTATCAGCTTCACTTGACTACTGCTAAAAGAGACATGAGGCCAGGATACTGGTCTGCCGTTTTACTCAACTTTACCTGGTTCACTCTTGATACAATCTGCTGTAGAGCTGAGGAGCTGCAGTTATCTCCCTTTTGACAAATAACTCCATTAGCCAAAGTGAGAAAAATGCAAGAGGATTTCAACACCCTATGTTTACTGACCAGTGCGCAGAGGAGATCCACGGCCTCCAAAACGAGCTCCTGGTGTCCAATCCGGGTGATACCCAACTCTTCAAGATCCTGGTGAGAAATCTGTAATAGCTGAGCACCATTTATCTTCTCGCGTTCAAATTTTTGGACATACTGCTGCAGGCAATCATCCAACCCTAAATAAGAAAGAGAAGTGTTGTAATTATATTGCTTTTATTTTTAAAAACCCACCAAATATCCAACACGTCTATTCTCTAGCTTAGTTATGTTAATTGAAATGTTAATTGAAATGCTGAAAAAATACACTCCCAGATCGCATGCCCTCTTCATCCATCATGATAAATGCTCTTTTGCCCTGGCCACAAGCCCAGTAGGGCTTAGGAAATAGCATTTCCTCTATTCCCCAACCCCAACAGCACTGCTCTGACTAGTAGCAATCCCTTGCACATTTACATGAGAGTAATCACATTCACTGTAATGGGATTTGCTTCTGAGTAAATCTGCAAAGGGTAGCGCGGCAGGTGCTATCCAGTGCATCGCATTACGCCAAAAGGTAAAAAAAGCGGTTTAGTCATGCATTACGCCTAACTCTAACTCTCCACAAATAATCCTCTCTTCATCCTCCAACTTAATCACTCTTGCAATCCACCTCCAACCTCTCAGCTCACTTCTCACTAGGCCATTCTCCAGCATCACAACAGGACTTTGCAGACAAAAGGTACTGTGACCCTCCTGCTTGTCCTGTGCTGCAGTGCTATGATGCCATGGAGAATCTGCATAACCAAATGCTGAAGGAGACTGCAAAAAATGAACACCTGATTTTACAAAGCTTACAAGCAATACACGTTTAACCACTTCATCACTGCCAGCACAGTGTACACTTTCAAAATGTTACCTTGTTAGTGCCGAAACATAGATCAGCAGATATCATCTACTTTTTTTAAAAGAAAGCCTGTGTTGTTGTATACTCCCTATTGCAGATTTGTGAACAGAAATACTTTGTAGAGACTTGCACCCCTTCCATTTCCTCAATATCTCCAAGCAGGGTTGGGAAAGGCCAGTATCTGAAACTCTGGAAAGCTGCAGCTAGAATATAGTGCCTTAAATGAACCAGCAGTCTGATCTGGCACCTCTTCTGGGCAAGTACCCTTTTTGGCAATGAATTTCTAAAATGGTCTTAGTTTCCCTGCATAGGGGACAGAGTGGGGGAAGGAAGGATGGAGGGCTGTGGAATATACTGGGTGAGCGAACCCTTCCTAAAAAAAGCTCAACTCTGGGCTGTCCCCCTGGGAGTAGATCACAGTCTCTAGATAGAGAGTTGGACGTGCCTGCCTTATTACCCCAGCGTTGACTAGTCTGCCTGAGATCCTGAGAGCCGAAGTCAGTCAGATGGTTTTACCAACCGCTGCTACCTGATCATTTTGGACCTTTGGCATGTAAAGCATGTGTTCTACTAATGAGCTGCATTTACCCACCCACCCCATTCATGCCAATTTCCAGTCTCCGACATGAATGAGGCAATTCTGAATAACAAATTCAGAGCCCTATTTAGAAGAAATCACAAACTTGGGTCCAAGCCACAGCTATTGGCTCCAAGTAGAACTTAAGTATCTACTCATGCGGTTGTAAGAGATATCACTGTATATGGAACACACCGAAATGCTAAGGGAAACAATGCAAGGCGTTATTAATCCGCTAGTCAAATGTGAAAAAGCTTCTTTGTTTGGGTAAATTCCTCTGCAGGACAGCAATCAGATAATCAGAACTGGGGCACGTAACAAAGAAACTCACAACAGATCAGTTTAGCAGAAACAACTTAAATTCTTAGGCAAGTTGTGCAATATGCTGAAGGCATTACTACCAGGCAGATGGCAGACTTTCAGTACTAGGGGTATCTTTTCCTTTACAACTTCACCAAGCAGATGCTTCACACTGAGGGTGGGGGTGGAAAATGGGTGGGAGTGTGGAGACGTCATATCTCATGCCAAGTTTCATCCACTTGCAACCCCAATTTAAACACTACATGTTGTAAAAAAGTCAGTTGCGGCTCCCCCGTTTCTGTCAAAGACACCACAGAATGCTAACGTTCCTGATGAACAAGTAACATAACCATTTCTTGGCAGTGTTAGGGAAAATTACAAGCCTCCATCCCAAAAAGCCGACTTTCCTAGCCACCCACAAGATTACATCCTTGCGCTGTAGATTAATTAAACTCAGAATACTACTGCTTCCAGGCTTATACTTAAGTCACTAAACTGGATTAGAACCATCACTTTTCATATAAAAGCTACATCAAAAGAGTGGAGAGAGAAAAACGTCAGTTTTAAACCATTCATAATTACTGCTTTACATACACAGTCAAATTAAGTTAGGGGAACTCAATTATTCCCCAATCCTGTTATGCGCTCTGAGGCACATGCCCTCCAGTTAAATGAATCGGGGCCAATGGGCAAGAAATCGACTTGCGCACCTGAAAATGCATCAAGTGATCTTGGCTTCCAAGGCTTTGGGTTAGCTACTCCTGCTTGCAGTTTTCCCCCTCACTCCCACCGTATTGTGCGAACTCTAACATATCTCCAAACTGCTGAAAGGCATCCTGGTGCAACATACACATTCATCTCTGATATTCAACTTGGACTGACACAATGAGGCAATCTGGTTTGAAATGAGCCCAAGAAACTTTGAAGGCTTGTGTCCCATTCTCGGATGAGGCATGACTATATGTGAACAGTCTTCTCGAATCTGGTACCCTCCAGATGTTTTTGACTGCAACTCCCTTCAACCCCCAGCCAGCATGGGCACCAGGTTGGGGAAGACTGCCTGAGAAGAACAAAGTGGGAAGAAAATGAGATAATGATATCACTTTAGATTAGGGTTTCCGTATGTTATCTTTGGTTGGAGCCGCTGCATTGTTTCCATTCTTCTGGACAGAGCATGTCTTGTAAATTCTGACCTTTAAGTTATACTTTTAAAATGTATGAGTACATGTAAATAAAATCTGGAAAGAACAATGGAAAGCTGCATTGCCATTTGAGTTTCAACTACAGATTTGAACAACAGCAAGGGCTATGATGCAAAGGCCTGCCAAAGGGTTTGCCTGTCACAACAGAACCTTCGTAGAAAAGGAGCTTTCTAGATAGTATAACAAATTGGCTTGGAAACACCCCTGACTTGTGAGCTGCTTAAATGCTGATTTTGGGGGGTGGTGGTGCAGGAACCACCCACATAAATCCCAAGTAACTCTAACTACACAAGACTAAGTTGCACAACTGTGTGCATTGTGGCTGTCCACCAGAAGTTATCCAAGGCAATTACGTCAGATGAGAGCCAGTCCTGCAATTTTTCGTCCTGTGAAAAGGCTGAGCACCAGCAATAAAATTACACTATCCTGAATACAATCCTGATAAGTCTGCAATGCTGCTTGTCAAATCTTCAAAGCAAAATTGCTTATGCAAGATTCAGGCTAATCCATACTGAGCTATCCTAAGGTTATTTACAATGATATGGATCCCAAAATACTACTTCTTTCCTGTTCTCCTTTTTTGCAGAAATCATTGTTATCAGCTGTCTTTCCTAACATTTTTAAGCAAGTGGAAGATGGTTTGTAGGACAGTGAGGGAGAAAAGTGAAGCAAAGTCTTATGTTTGTTTTAAAAATAAAAATGAAAACTAACACAAAATGCTAAAACAATAAAGCACAGCTACACAATTAGAAACCGATGGAACAAAATACAACCAAATTAAAAATGGAAAATGATACCAACCGGAATTTTAAAAAGAAACAGTTTTGGAATAAATTCACAAAAACCTAGCAAATCAAAAGCCAATCAAAAGCCGACTTCTCAAAAAGTTTAATCTTGGCATCTGAAGCATTCCATGTTAAAGTCTGTGGGGTTTCACTGGGGTGAACATTCCAGAAAGATCTCACCACCACTCAGGCGGCCCCTCTCCTTGATGGATGAAGCAGCACCTCAGCTATTTAAAAAGTAGGCCTCACAAGAGCAGGCAAGAGAAAGTCCTACATGCTACCTCTTTCTTCCTTGGTATCACAGAACTCATTTCAGCTCCACTTTGTCATCATTTCAGTGATAACGTTATGAAGAAGAGCAGCAGAAAGAAAAATACAACTGTAAAATGCCACACAATGGAGCTGAAGAATGTTGGACTGTGTCACCAACTGCACCCAAATGCAACAATTTAAAGTATATGCCGACCAGGATTGCCTACCGAGTTCAGTGACGTTCTATTGGTACAGATGTGGTAGAGCCAATTTTCAACATACAGTCAACCACAGCAAAGAGAGTTCCGACTTATAATCAGCTGGATAGCTCAGCTGGTTAGAGTGTGGTGCTGATGATGCCATGGTTGCAAGTTTGATCCCCATATGGGGCAGCTGCATATTCCTGCATTGCAGGCAGTTGGACCTGATGATCCCCAGGGTCCCTTCCAACTCTACAATGCTATGATTCTATGTACAGTACAGTGGTGGTGGTGGCAGCTGCTTCTTTTCCCTGTAGGACCTAGCAGCGATAAATACTGTAGTCAGCATGGTCCCTGCAAGGCTAGTGGATCTCAAGCACATATCCCTGTGCGCTTTGCCCGTCCAGAAAGGACTGTGCCCATCCAACCACTCTTGTCGCAGAAGAGATAATAGAGAAATGGAGGTTACTGTGTTGTTGGTCCCATTTCAAGCTTAATACAAGCCCCGCAGCCATCAGAGTGGGACCAAGAATTAGTTGGGGAGGAGCATCTGGGCACCAGGAACAGGCTCCGGGCATGCTAACTATAAACACCTCTAAGCTTCAGTTCATATGATGAGCTTTCAGGAGTTCAAAATCAGCAGCACGTGTTTCAGGCCCATTTCGCCAGCCCACCGCATTTGTCTGAAATGTAATCTTTCCACACATTAGCCAGCGCTATTAACCAGACTTGAACAAACAAACTGGAAACAAAAGTGTGTTCACGGATTTGCTGCAGACACCTGGCATTTCAAGTTTCAACAAAAACCAGATACAAAGGCTGGCTTGGTTCAGCAATTGGATGCAGCATCAAATGGAACTAAAGAAACACCTGCCCTATGGAGGCAAGTCTAGGCAGACCTCATGCCACCACAAAACCACCTTGGTGGGTTTTATTGAGGGGGAATATCTATTTAAGGCTGACGTGCAACCTTGATCCGCCCCTGCAACTGATGGCTGTAATTGTTAGAACCCAAACTGGAAGCCTGCATTTTTCACACTTCCTTTAAAGATGCTATATACATGATGGGGGACATAAGCAGAGTACCTGCCTGAAAGCCCATAACATATAAACCAGCATATGCAACATCCTCTTCTGTTGGAAGAAGAAGAGTTTGGATTTGATATTCCACTTTATCACTACCCAAAGGAGTCTCAAAGCGGCTAACATTCTCCTTTCCCTTCCTCCCCCACAACAAACACTCTGTGAGGTGAGTGAGGCTGAGAGACTTCAAAGAAGTGTGACTGGCCCAAGGTCACCCAGCAGCTGCATGTGGAGGAGCGGAGATGCGAACCCGGTTCACCAGATCACGAGTCTACCACTCTTAACCACTACACCACACTGACTCCTGTTGGAACCCAGGTATAGTGCAGTGGACTATACCTGGGTTCCAACATGGGTTCAGTCCATGAAAACTTATGCCATAATAAATGTGCTAGTCTTTTAAGGTGCCCCTTATATAATATACTTTATTGTTTGGTATTTGTTGCTACCATAAATAATGTCTATCCAGTCAAACCTTCCTTGGAGGTTGTTAAGCAGAGGTTGGGTGGCCATCTGCCATGTATTATCTAGTTGAGATTGCTGCATTGCAAGGGGTTGAACTAGATGACCCTCAGGATCCCTCCCAACTCTACAGTTCTATGATTCTATGTAAGCTCTATTGAGTTCCATGGGATTTACTCCCACAGGTAAGCATGCATTGAGTGCAGCCCAACAAGGCTGAAAGAAATGGAAATATATGACACTTAGCAAATTCCTTCAGAATCTGCTGTAGAATACTACATTTCGGGGGGAATTCAAGCAAAATACACAAGCAGTTACAATGCACGTTTTAGAACACAGTTGTAACAACAGATCAAACTAAAAAATGTACATGTAAAAGCCAAAAGGATGGCGTCATCGCTTTTTTAAAACACAGGATTTATTTCTTGGCAGCCCACTAATAATTTAACTTTCACTCCTACCACCCAAGAAAACCATGCTAACATGGTTTAAATGTGTTACATTTCCAGGAAGAGTTCTATTTATACACTTGAGCAAGTGCAAATAATACTTGTTTTCTGCGGTCAACAAATGCCCTAAGTTTAAAGTTGGTCGAGCCCAAGTTTATTTTACATTTTTAGAAGCAACACTGTTTATATTTCTCATGCATGAGGGCCTGTGCCCCAGGAAAACTTGCCTGCTTCACATTGTACAGTCACACCTCAAATTCTGAGAGCTTCGTGTGCAGCCTGCAACTAAGACCCTTTGTTCCTCTGATGTTTATGGATCTGTGTAGTTCTGGGACTTGTTTGTGAGTCACAAGGGCTCCTTGGGTTGAACTCTCTAATAATTAAGACTTTTGAGGTTTATTCCCACAGTGAAAACAGGAAGCCATGTTGCAATGGTGGCTTTTGGAAAATATGAGGCAACACCAAGGATGGGCAGGGATACCTCCTACTGCCATGCGGCATTGTTTGGAGGATTGCAGCAAGGAGCATTGCTCACATCAGCATCATTTTGTCCTTCCCTGTTTATATGCGCTCCCAGATTAGAAATGCACACATATGCATAGCCCCATGGTGACTGCTAAACCACCCATAAGCATGTCGGAGCACAGTGTGTAGCAAGAGCACATTTGCATGCTGCCGACAAGCTTTGAGATAGCCAGCAACAGTCATGAAAGAGGTGCAACCTGGCATGCAATCGAGCTGCCATCAACTAGTCTGCGAACATCCTGCCTGGGAAAAAAGATATTATCACGTGTAATTACACAGAACAGCTTAGCTTTTTGGTGAGAAAATTACAACTAAACAAAGCCAACTTAAACCCTAATTAGGGATACATCCCAAGACAAAACCCACAATACACTGGTGAAGAAAGGCTACTTCGCTGCCACCCGCTGCATTCTGGAGAGCTTTTCCAGATAGTGAATGGTTTGGTATGATCATCCTCCGACAAGGGAGGGAGGGAGTCTTGAGTACTTGGAAGCCTGCTGTGACAAACTTGCAAGGCACTTCCAGGGCAACCCAGACTCTGCTGATGATGATGCTGGGCAGATGGCGATAACTTAGGCACTTTCATGTCTGGCTATTTGGGGTCAGTTGTCTGATGATGTGGACAAAATGCTTGCACGGGTCCAGCCTTCCACCTACAACCCGAACCCATCCTGGCTTGTAAAAGCTAACCAGAGGAACTGGACAGGGTGGGTCCAGGGAGTAGTGAATGCATTGTCAAAGGAGGGGATAGCACTGCCCAAGGTGCTTAAGAAGGCCTCCCCTTTGGGGCACAGTTCCAAGGTGTGCTTGGAGGAAAGGTCAGCACTGGCTACCTGTTCACTGCCGAGCCCGATGCTGTCCAGAAAGCCTATTGCTCTGTAAGCAATTAACATCATTAGCAGGGTTATCTGAAGATTTGTAAGATGAAATTGCTACCTACCCAGGTTGAGTAATACTCAATATTTTAGGTAATGATATAACAAGGATAGGAAGCGAAGCGAAATGTAAAGATGCAAAGTTTAACTTTGTAAACCATCATACGGGAGGGAGGGAAGCCGTTAGGCTCAGTTGAGCCAGAGAGATAAAATAAGAGAACATTACGTTATGTAATGTGATTATATGTAAAACCAATAAAAATAATTTTAAAAACAAACAAACAGAAAGCCTAGTGCTGCGCTCTCCTCCATTCCACAATCACCCTTCCCAATCACTTTCCATCAATTAGCTCAGAAAAATAGTGAATGGGAAAGAAAACAGGATAAATTCTAGTGTGGGCAGGATTTTGGTTGCACTTGCAAAGGGTTCCCTTCTTCTAGTTCACAAACCATATTTCCAGCGGGTTGCCTCCTCTGCACTTCTGAAATATCTTTGATGTCCTTAGCTAGCCTTTCCAGTAAGGACAGGAAGGTGGAGAGGCTGCTTACTGCCCTCCGGGTAACTGTTTACTAATGTTGTTTCAAAACTGTTGTCTTTTTACTTTTAAGGAAACCAGGGTGGGAAGATTCTTTCGAAGTTTTTTTAAAAGGTTAAAGGAAGGACCTCCACAGCTTCCTGTGTTTAAATTAAAAGCTCAGGAGAAGACATGACATTATCTTGGGGGAGGGTCATTGCTCAGTAGCAGAGCATCCGCCTTGCCAGCAAAAGATCCCAAGTTCAGTCCCTGGCATCTCCAGGTAACCCATAACACTGAAAAGTCACTGCCGTCAGTGTAGACAATATAGAGCTAGATGGAGTAATTTTCTGTTTTGGTAGTAAGCAACTTCCTGTGCTTGTTCCTGTGTTCTCCCACAGGAATTTTCAAAGCAGGAAACATAGGAAGCAGGGAAGACTGCGGAGTGCTGGATAAGTTTCGAGAAACACACACACACCACAACGATCAGGAAAGCGCAAGCCCACATCCTAACACCTAAGGACATTCTCAAGCAGCCCAAGAACAAGACAGAAAAATGGAAACTCCTTTCACAGGTGAAGAAAAGTTCTGAGAAACTGGAAGGCAGGTTCCACGACTACAGCATGAATAAAACCATAAATGGCTTGGGCTGAAGGTGCATCTCTCCCTGAGCTGTCCTGCCCATGAGGAGTGATGGGCCAGGAAGGCACTTACGGCCATCTCCTTACCTAGATGACTGAAAATGAATTCCTTAGTGGTGGCACCCCAACTGTGGAAAACTCTGCTCTAGAGGTTATGATGATCACAGAATCATAGAGCTGGAAGGGACCCCAAGGGTCATCAAGTCCAACTCCCTGCAATGCAGGAATCTCAGCTAAAGGATTTGACGTCTTACCTGCCCTGAACCATAAGGTGCCAAGGTGGGTCACAACAAGGTAAAAATACAATATAAATTGTTTTAAATTCTTTTGAGTCTCAAATCTTCCATTCTTGGGCAAGGTGATTGAGCGAGTGGTCACTGAACAACTCCAGGCACGCCTGGAAGAAGCAGACCATTTGGATCCCTTCCAGTCGGGATTCAGGCCTCATCATGGGACTGAAACTGCCTTGGTCGCACTGGTCAATGATCTCCGGCGGACTAGGGTGAGAGCTGTTTCCTAGATCTGCTGGATCTCTCAGCGGCTTTTGACACCATCGACCATAACATCCTTCTGGACTGTCTAGAGGGACTGGGAGCTGGGGGCACTGTTATACAGTGGTTCCGCTCCTTCCTCCTGGGCCGTGTTCAAAAAGTGGTGGTGGGGGATGAGTTTTCAGACCCCTGGGCTCTCACTTGTGGGTTGCCTTAGGGTTCTGTCCTCTCCCCCATGCTTTTCAACATCTACATGCAGCCGCTGGGAGAGATCATCAGCGGGTTTGGGCTGTGTGTTCATCAGTATGCGGATGATACCCAGTTCTACATCTCTTTCAAATCAGAACCAGTGAAGGTGGTGAAGGTCCTGTGTGAGTGTCTGGAGGCAGTTGGAGGATGGATGGCGGCTAACAGGTTGAGGTTGAATCCTGACAAGATAGACGTACTGTTTTGGGGGGACAGGAGGCGGGTAGGTGTGGAGGACTCCCTGGTCCTGAATGGGGTAACTGTGCCCCTGAAGGACCAGGTGTTCAGCCTGGGAGTCATTTTGGACTCACAGCTGTCCATGGAGGTGCAGCTGTTTATCAGCTCCATCTGGTACGCAGGCTGAGATCCTACCTGCCCGCAGACTGTCTCATCAGAGTGGTGCATGCTCTAGTTATCTCTTGCTTGGACTACTGCAATGTGCTCTATGTGGGACTATCTTTGAAGGTGACCCGGAAACTACAACTAATCCAGAATGCGGCAGCTAGACTGGTGACTGGGAGCAGCTGCCGAGACCACATAACACCGGTCTTGAAAGACCTACATTGGCTTCCAGTATATTTCCGAGCACAATTCAAAGTGTTGGTGCTGACGTTTAAAGCCCTAAATGACCTCGGTCCAGTATACCTGAAGGAGCGTCTCCACCCCCATTGTTCTGCCCAGACACTGAGATCCAGTGCTGAGGGCCTTCTGGTAGTTCCCTCACTGAGAGAAGCCAAGTTACAGGGAACCAGACAGAGGGCCTTCTCGGTAATGGCACCTGCCCTGTGGAACGCCCTCCCACCAGATGTCAAAGAGAAAAACAACTACCACACTTTTAGAAGACATCTGAAGGCAGCCCTGTTTAGGGAAGCTTTTAATGTTTAATAGACTATTGTATTTTAATATTCTGTTGGAAGCCGCCCAGAGTGGCTGGGGAAACCCAGCCAGATGGGTGGGCTATAAAAAAATTATTATTATTATTATTATTATTATTATTATTATTATTATTATTATTAAATCGGAAAAATAGGGTGGGTACTAAAACCATCTCGGATGTCTGCTGCCAGCACCATCAAGCTTTCAGCACCAGGCATTCTGAAGTTCAGTTACTTTTAAGGTAAGTTGTTGCATCAGATGGAGGAATACCATATGTAGACTGATTTTTAGTTCAATTCTGATGTACCTAGATGAGTTGGATTGATTTTTTTGTACTCTGTTGTCTGTGACCTGCCTTTCTAGCTGTTTTACAGTAAAGAATAAGAGATAAATCCCCCCAAAAGAGTGAACACCGCACTTCTCCAAAATGGCAGAAGACAAAGACTCCACCCACCAAAAGCATAACCACAACCAAACACCCTAAACGCAGGTCTATTTCATGGCTGGGGGACGTTTCTTCCTTTTCCACCCATCATTTCTTGCCTAGGAGAGAGGGTTTGGATCCAGGTCAGGCTTCACTAAGACACACGGAAGATCCCAACAATCCAGACCAACTTTCCCCAACCTGGTGCCCAATGAATGTTTAGACTACAACTCTCATCAGCCCTGACCATTAGCCATGCTGAGAGGGCTTGATGGGTGTGCTGAAGGACACCAGGTTGAGGAAGACTGATCCAGACCAGGGGTTCCCAAACTTTCTTAGACTACTTCCCCCTTGGTTCCATAAACCCATCCCCAACGCAATTAATTTATTGAAAATCCAATAGAAATTATTTCATTTAATTAACTCAACAAAACTGATGAACTTGATTCAGTGACACCAGCATTTTGAAGCCTAATAGTCACTGGCACCCTCAGCGCCCCTGTGCTGCCCGCTTACCTCTTAGCACCCCCCGCAGGTAATCCTACTGCTCCCCAGGGGGCAATACCACCCACTTTGGGAACCACTGACCTAGACATTACTTAAACAGACATCTGGCTTCTAAAAAAGGAGCCAAAACACCATCTAATCCGCCCAACCTACCATAAATATGTAGCACTGCTTAAACTGCACTTTCATTCCTTACAACCAGCCAGCCTGCCAGTTTGCTCTTGCATTTGAGAATATGCCCTCTTAGTTTCTCACTGTAGCTTTACTGCAGTGGCACAAGCTCAATTATCGTGCTCAATTATCAATAAATCATGAGGTTCTCAGGAAAGTTCAGGACCTGGGAAGTGAATACTTCTGTGAATGAGCGTTGGATAAAAGGCCCTGGCATGTTAGGCATGTGACTTGTCTACGGGGAGTTAAAATTCTTCTCCAATTATACTGAGGATTTGTGCAAATACAATTCCTAACTGGCTAAAACCTTCAGAGAAATAAAGCCAGCCCACTACAATGCTCCCACTGTGGCTGCTTAGATGCCAAGTTGATAAGCAGCTTAGCAATACAAGATTTGCATCACTTTGGAAACAACTGATTTTAAAAAGAAAAAAAAAAATGGGAAAGAGGGGAAAAAGAGCACTACTGTATAAGGATCTTCTGCAAACTTGGGAGGGGGAAAAGAGACAAGACGCTATACCCATCATGCATTTCAGCTTTACATAGCAAGAGGTGGGGAGGAACTGGGCTGTCATGTTGCAGTCTTCGCACTTATCCTGCCACAGGTATAGCTGGCAGAGTAGTAAATTTACAAAGCAAACAGTCAGAAAGTAAAAGCAATACAGCATGCTGAAGAACTGAAGCAGGGCTGACTTCCCACCACATTTCGGTGTGATACATCATCCTTGAATACTTCCAGCTGCTGTTTCCCCGACCCCTACCCCAACGCTTATCACTCCAGCTGCACAAGGGCAATCCGTTTTTATTTAAGTCGTTAGCTGTGCTGAGGTTAAGGGAGCATCTCTTTCTACTCTGATTTTATTATTTAAAACATAGGCTGCTGATCTCAGAAGGGTCAAGGTGGTTAACCTGCTTGCTCTCCTTCGCAAAGGATTGTGCAGAGCCTGTCTTCCAGGGAAGTCAATCATTCTTCGACTTCCCCTACAAAGCTTTTTTTTAAAATTTTAAGATGCTTCAAAATTTGTCAAGTGCTCCCTAAGGCCTATTTAACAGCTCTTTCCATTCAGAGATCTGAATTCGGTTTCCAAACAGCCAAGCCTAAGAATCTAGAGATTGCCAGCTTCTCTAGAAAAAGACTGGCATATATAAAACAGGATGAACTAAATGAATTTGTGCTAGCAGGAGTCCCCAACCCATCCCTCCCACCTTTTTTTGCTGGTTTTGATTAAGCCCACAGAAATACAGCACCTCCCCACTGACCCACAGGAGATAGAGCATCTGTCTTATTATCCTAAGCCTACCGCCCTCCAGCTACTCCTTCGTTCCGTATGGTACAGCAGAAATCCATGGATTGCCGGGCCTGGAGAAGTGATATGGCTCTGTAATCTGCAGTTAACTCAAGAGGTATTCACGGGGGTGGAGGATATATGGAAAGACCTTTATCTGTCAACATGCTCCCTCAGTTCCTCCAATCCTACTTTTGCAGTGATGCCTTTGATGAACAGTCCCAGTCCTGCCCTACCTGGCCTCTACTAAGATCCAACTCTCCCCAAGCCAACTCCCTGGCTGATCTAAGGGAGGCTGTTAATCCCCAAGGAAGAATCTGCATCACCGCTGTGTTCTGCATGGAACCTAGCACACTGCAGGCACCCAGGTCACACAACACCATATGCTTAAATCATTATCATGCCATTTTAACCATCAAAGATAATTCTGGGAGCTGTGAAGGGTGTTTGTATGGAGAATTTTTGCGCTGTGAGGTCGGCAGCCTTATCAAGCTACAGTTCCCAGGAGTCTGTGGGGCAGGGAGCCATGCCTGTTAAAGTGGAACAAGGGTGCTTTCATCGTACAACACTGATGTGACCTCATGCTCAGTAACAGCAGTACGCAACAATGTGCTAAACAGCATGTCTTTTGATGTACACCTGTCAAGTTTCACACTTCATAGCATTTCAGCTTCCTTTTACTGTTCAAAAAGCTACTACCATTCGTTGTTGTGATGGGGTCCTTGAGCGTGTCAGCAAAAAGAGTTGACGGCTCCAGATGGGATGTAAAAATACAAAATGTAATTTCTCACAAGGACTGCAGCGTGATCAACAGGCTGTTACTGACAGCTTTCCTAAAATTCTAATATTTTTCTTCCTTGTGGAGTAAAGGAAAAGTGAACTTTAGGTTTATGAGTTAATGCAGGTCACACGCTATGCAGCAGGCTTAGAACGTCTAGCCGTGTGATTTGAAGGAAGCATTTCACACGTTTCATTTTAAATATCTCTGATAAGGATAACCTAATATCAAAAATCGGGCTTTTCCCTAAGTCCGTTGCTGGCTCTTGCCAGTTGACTGCCACTGTGTGACAAACGTTTTGATTCCATTCCACATTCCTCAGGCATGTCTCAACTAGTTCCTCTGAACTCTCCTTTTCTGGCAAAGACCTTAACACAGGATTTCAATGGCTTTCCATTTGCAGATAAAATACACACAAATACATGACCAGCTGACTTTAAACAAGGGCATTGTGTTGAAATACCAATGGATTCCATGCCCTTTCAAATATTCACAGCCAACTGATTTAAATGTTTATTAAGATCTATTAAACTGTTAGTGTTACTGAGTCCGGCGGAGGTGGCTAATAGTTTGAGTTATACTAGAATTACGGCATCAGAGTCCGCCTACTTGTTTTACACATAATACATAAAGTTTCAAGGCTGGTTTCAGTGGCAAAAAATAATAATCTGGTTTTCCTGTGATCAATGCACTGGCAGCCAGGGTCGACTGTTTCCATGGTTAATCAGAAGTTCTCCTTGGGCAGTGCGAGTGTGAAGAGGGGAGAATCCAATTAAGCACAAAACCCATCTAGCCATCACTAGCAGCAGGACACTATTTGGCAGATTGCCTCTGACGCAGATGACCCTTAGAAATGTACCTATGCAATGAGATTCAGTTGTCCATATCTGTCCTGTTGTGCTGCCACTAGGATCAGATGCTTGCAAACATCACAGGAACAACCCTACTCAGGAAAGAAGCACAGTGCAACAACAGTCACCTGCCATCTATTTCCAGTCTGTCCTGATGGCTACAAATGATCCCCCTTTGTGCATCTTGCTTAGTAGCCATTTATTTTTATTATTATTATTACTACTACTTTGAATATATATCAATAGAAATCCAGCGCAAATACAGATATAGGCTTTGTCAGAACTAGCATTAAAACAAACACAAGCAGAGCCTGCTGGATCAGGCCAGTGGCCTGTTCTCACAGTGGCCAACCAGATCCTTGTGGGAAATACACAAGCAGGACCCACGAACAAGAGCCCTCTCCCCTTCTCTGGTTTCTAGCAGCAGGCATTTCAGAAGCGTCACTGCCTCTGACCATGGAGGCACAGCATAGCCACCGATAGCCTTGTCCTCCATGAATTTGTCTTTCGAAGCCATCCAAGTTGGTGATCATCACTGCATTTTGCAGGAGCAAGTTCCATAGCTTAACCTTGCACTCCATGAAGAACTGCTTTTCCTTTTATCTGTCCTTAATCTTCCAACGCCACAGCTTCAAAACACACCATATTAACAGTGGGCACTTTGATCCTATGGATACGAGACACAGGAAAGTGGTGTGTGCTAGCACAAGGACAGAGACATCCCAAGCCACGTCCACGCCACAGAGTGGTGATTGCTGCCACTGCTTAGCATTCTCTCTCAGCCACGTAAGGAGTGGTTCTCCTGTAGCTAAGAAGCTCAAATTGCTCTGCGCCAAGACCACATCTGTTCTCCACAAAAGGTGGCTGTTCTCCACGACAGATAAGTTGATCCACACTGCAGTACCTGAACAACAGGCTGGCCACACACCAGTACCCAACCTACATCAACTTCTGATCATACACTACAGTTAAAAAGACTTTTGCCTGAAAGAAAAATTACCTGCCTACACAGCAGTGCACAAAGTTATGACATATAAGTTACAGTCTATAATTACTTAACCACGCTGTAGGTTACTCAACTGAAATACCCTATGAGAGGATAAAGGGGGTAGAAACTGAGTACCATAGTGGCCAATATGGACCTATGGATACTGGTGGTCCACAATTCCCATAAGCCCCAGCCAGCATGGCCAAAGGCCAGGGATGATGGGAGCTGTAGTCCAGCAACATGTGCAGTCTAGGATAGCCACTTCAGGAGTATATTATCTATAAGGAACACAGTGGTACCTCAGGTTATGAACTTAATTCGTTCCAGAGGTCCATTCTTGACCTGAAAACATTCTTAACCTCAGGTACCACTTTAGCTAATGGGGCCTCCCGCTGCCACCACCACGTGATTTCTGTTCTCATCCTGAGGTAAAGTTCTTAACCCGAGATACTACTTCTGGGTTAGCGGAGTCTGTAACCCGAAGTGTTTGTAACCCGAGGTGTTTGTAACCTGAGGTACCACTGTATACTACAGAATAGGTTCAAGAGAAAACCTGGGTCCTTTGCACAGCTGACCCATTGCTTATGAATCTATAAAGTGCCCTTCTGTTTTTTGAGGATCAAGTGAGTTTATTCTGGAATAAACTGTTTTGTGGACTGCAGCCAGTAAGCATTGCTTAACTTCAGCAGTTCAAAGAGAAAGGTTGACTGTTCAATAGTTCAAAGGCAGGAACACCAGTAGAAAACAAAAGCAGTCAGCAGCAAATCTAGCAAAAGAAAAAGAGCCCAGAAGAACTGGGGAGAGAATAACTACTCCCAACTATAGCAAGGCTCTGACACAGTGACATTTATTTGGCGGCAGCTGCAAAAGCAGTAATTACATATGGAGCTGAGCTGTCTGCACACTACATATATATGGTCCTTTTACATGTAAATGATCTATCCTGAGAAGTGTCTCAACAGCATTAGTACCTAAAGCCAATCCATTAGCTTCCTAGAAGCTAATTTTTTAAAAAGTTGACTGAATGGCTATGGGCTTCTCTCTCACATATCCAACTATCCTGTGGAAACTGGGGCTTGCAGATCAAACCCACAGCCAGATCCATGAGCTCCAGAAGTCATCGGAAGGTTCCAGTCCTCACATGGAAGAGAGTGAAGAGAACGATCTGAAGTCTACTGGTGCAGCTATACAGGGCTGGCCCTCTAAGCTAAATCGCGCTTTGTGCATGCGCAGAAATGCAGAATCACGACCCGCGCGTTGCGAATGCTGCAGGTTGCAAACATGCCTCCCACACGGATCATGTTCGCAACCCGAGCGTCCACTGTACATATTATACGTTATACACACACCATTTTGGCAGGCTGGGAGGAGGACAACTGTGATGGGAAAGATAGCACTGCATTCAGATGTGGCCTTAACTACTTTTGTTTTCCTGGTTATAATTCCAGTGTTTATATCCCAATTTCTAAATTCCTCTAACCCTGTTGTACCTTGTGGTGTAGTGGAACTGGGGTACTTTTTTATCAATATACCACCAAGTCATGCTAAATTCTGAATGTTGGGAAAGATCTGTATGCCAGGATACCCCATCAAATTTTGTCAATGCCAACCTTGCAATTTTCAGAATTAATCCCTCAGTCTCTCTTGGGTATTTCATAGAACCATTATTAAGGTAGAAGCAACCTAGGGAACCCCCTAGGAGGCGACCATCCAGCTTGTTCTGTTTATTTCAAGTGGGGTGGGGGGTCCGTTGTTCTCAAATACTAAAATATTCACAGTTTCACATGGGTGTATGCTCTCTCAGAACAGACCACCCTAAGGAATTATGTGAAAACCACTCTGCTTATTTGCGTTCATTTGTATTATTGAACCATTTCACTCCCGCCCTCACCTCTCTTGCTCTCTCTTGCTCATGCAATTTAGCTCATTTGGATTGAACTAAAACTCAGGGTGAAAAAGGAATCACCACCAAGCAGAACAGGCTATGTACATTTCCACATTGGAATGTTGTGGGGATGTTGTGGGGACCTGCATTGTTTAGATGCTTGTGCATCTCAGCACAGCGATGTGAAAAGCAAAATCCGAACTAACACTAAAATACCAACAGTTCTTCCTCTTCTACAACTGAAAAGAACTCATCTATTTTATTCTAATAGTGGGGAAGCATCTATATAAAATGAAGCTAAAAAAAACTGGGAGGTGCGACTTCAGTTCAATGCTGTTCTATTTCAATTATTTAAAAATATTAAATCTGACAACATGGGTGGCTGCCTCTATTGGGAACTGCAATGGATAGCTTGAAAGAGAGTCTCTTCAAAAGCATTTCCTGGCCTATTATGCAAAAGCCCTTTCAATATATTTTTAACCTCCACAAAACAAAGGAAATTCTTCTGCAGCAGAATTAAACAGGCCTCACTTTCAGTATTAAAGAAGGGAAACAAAGCACTGGGGAAGTAGGAATGTAAAGGCACCCACGCAATTGGACTTGCATTGTTTAGTACCTAGCAACACTACTTAAGTACTCTTAAAGTAAGCATTAAGAAGAGCAGAAGCTTTAACAAAACAACAACAACAACAACAACAACAACAATGTCTCGTGCCTCATGTGGCACTTAGTTCTCTTTCTGTGACCCATATAATGTTTTGCAGTTTGGCAAAGCAAACAGCCACAGCGCAATTATTGGACGGGAGGGAATTAATACCAATTAGCCATATGGACCACATGGCAGGCCTTTCACAGTTAAGAAAACATTTAATTAAAAAAAACCAGCATCTTTTTTAAAGGAAACAAGGTTTGTTTTTGTTTTTTTTAAAGTAAATTTTCGACACTATAACAGTAAACTTCTGTCAAAGTGGAATGGTTTGCATTGTCAATGACAAACACTACTGAACTGAAATCCAGCGCCCCTCCCTCCAGGTCATTCAAAGCATCCCTCCAAAATGACATTTGAGAACCTCGCCTGCTCACCCATTTATGTGTGCAAAATGGGAAGGACCGGGTCTCTAAAAATTAATCTTCTTTCCCTTGGACCCCTCGCCCTCTGAACCAGACAGAGCCACCTGCCAAATCCCCGTTAACCAGCCTTCCAGAATGCACAGCCTTCTGGCAATTTCCCATGTCGTGCCACCTCCAAATGTGCAGCTGCCAACAAGTGCAGAACTAGCTCTCCATAATCCAGCCAACCAGGGCCCTTTACAGAGCCTGCAGGCTGCAGTGGTTTAAGCGTCACACAAGAACTGGGCAGACTCTAGCTTTAAATCCCCCACTCAACCCTGAGATGCACTGGGTCACTTTAGACCACGGGTTGGCAAGCTTACTGGTTGATGGGCCAGTCCATGCTCCGTCCGTCAGGGTTGGAGGAGCACCTGTGCGCACACACTATTTCCAGCACTCCTCCGACCCGGATGTGTGCCAGAAATAGCATGTCCACACTTCTCCATCCCGCACACGTGTGCACATGCTATTTCCGGTGCACATCCGGGTTGGAGGAGCGCCTGTGTGCATGCGCACACGCTATTTCCTGTGCACATCTGCGCCACACCGTGCCAGTAATAGCGGGCAGCAGCAGGGATCGCCATGGGCCGGTTAGACGAGCCTCGCAGGCTGCTACCGGCCCATGGGCCTTGGGTTGCCAACCCCTGATTTAGACCAGTCATTCTTTCTTCTTCTAAGCTACTTCACAGGGTTGTTGTGAGGAGAAAAAGAACCAGTGGCGGGGTGCAGAGAAGGTCCACGTATAGCGTCCAGAGCAAAAGAGAGGACTGCTCATGAAGGAACAGAACAGAGAAGAAAGATGATGACAGATTACCCTGCATCCAAGATGGGTCTTGAGTTACCTCCCTGACAGTTCAAAATGCATTGCAAGGTAAACCTCACTGAAATTGTAGCCTTTACTAGTGCTATTCTCACATCACACACATTGTGGGGGGTGGGGGGGGACTGGACGACTCCCGTGGTCCTTTCCAACTGTACAATTCTATTATAAAAGACTTTCTCATGATAAAAAGTCAGGAAACCAAACAGAGATCCACCTTACGTGCACTGACAGATGACAAAGCTCAACTAAAAACAGTAGACTTAGAATCACAGAATTATGGAACTGCAGAGTTGGAGGGGATCCCGGCTGAGGGTCATCTAGTCCAACCCCCTGCAATGCAGGAATCTCCTTCAAAGCTTCACACCTTGAGAAGTGTGCACTCCAAGGGCCCCCTATTGACATCATGGGGTAGAAGGATGTACTCTGGCACTTCCCCATGGAAGCCCCATGTCACACTGGAGAGGAGACCCATTCTATGTCCCAATGCCAGAATTGAATATCTTAGGAACTTGGGCCAAGATCACGGCTCACCATCATTAGGTACTGCATGGGGCCCACACCAGAGCACTGCTGACCTTCAGAATCCCCTGGCTCTACTCATTCTATTCTTGCTTCCAGTTGCTGCCTGCTCACCTGCCCTCTTAAGCAAACCAGAAGCAGCAAGTGGAGGGAGCAGGATTATGGGCAACATCAGAATGGGGAAGAGCTATAACAGGTGAATCTACCTGTGATCCAGCCTTCTCTTTGTGTGCTGATCATGGAAATCATAGCCCAACAACATCTGGAAAGTTGTTGGACTCTCTCCTGGTAAGGTAAAGGTAAAGGTACCCCTGCCCGTACGGGCCAGTCTTGCCAGACTCTAGGGTTGTGCGCTCATCTCACTCTATAGGCTGGGAGCCAGCGCTGTCTGCAGACACTTCCGGGTCACGTGGCCAGCGTGACAAAGCTGCTCTGGCGAGCCAGAGCCGCACACGGAAACGCCGTTTACCTTCCCGCTAGTAAGCGGTCCCTATTTATCTACTTGCACCCGGGGGTGCTTTCGAACTGCTGGGTTGGCAGGCGCTGGGACCGAGCGACGGGAGCGCACCCCGCCGCAGGGATTCGAACCGCCGACCTTTCGATCGGCAAGTCCTAGGCGCTGAGGCTTTTACCCACAGCGCCACCCGCGTCCCTTCTCTCCTGGTACAGGAGCTCTAAAGCCAATAAAAATTGTGTAGCCAAGATAGGACTTTCTCTTACAGGCACAGCTAGCTGGACCTCATGGATGCTTGAAGGCCACACTGAGAAAAGCCTTGCGCCCATATCAGTCCCTAACCCCTTATTCCAACCTCTTTTCAGAAAACAATGAGTTCAAGACCAAAGGAAGCCCCTTTCTTTCTGCTCCTACAGGGGCCCATTTCAGTCTGGATGGGCATCTCGTACAGAGCATGAAGGCAATAATGACCATATCAGCAATCATTTAGCACAGATAAGACATAATCTTTTAAAATGCTTCAACTATGCAAGCAGTGGATTCAGCTAAAGGATTTTAAAGAACATGCACACATCTTTTTAAATGAACATTTGGGGACGGAGGAGGTTTATGGTACAGTAGATAAGGCCATATAATTGCACCAAAGTTTTTTCAAGCGGTTGTCAGTCTTAAGTGTGCATTTAGTTCAGGCACAAAATTTCCTTCAGTCAGCAAAAAGATCTCCTTAATTTCCATGGTCTTAAGATGACTGCCAGCTAATTGCGCCTTGCTTTTTAAATGTGAAAAAAAGCACACAGATTAACATCTTCACCCAGAAATACAGCTAAGCCCACATGGTGCAGATCAGGCAGCTGGGTTCACAGAAAAGTTTGGCGAGCTTTTGAAAAACATGGACACCAAAGCAACACATGCTCCAGATTAGCAATTGTGAATGCAAAACGAAAGGATGGTCCTTATTACAGAGTAATTATATTACAGAGTGCTCATTATCAGCATGCACCTTGACAGTAGATACTGAGCATGCAAAAATGCAACTTGCAGTCTGCACACAGTAACTCTTAACTTTAGCATCACCCATAGGGTATTTTTCTGGAGCAGACCCTCAGTAAAACAAGCCAATATAAACTAATGCAAAAATTAAAATTTCCAAGAGGAGGTATGCTTGTTTAGAAAGTAAACAGTGCCTTTTTCATGTTCGTGATTCAACTAGGGGCTATGTTTGTTGGAACATTTTTTAAAAGAACATGTTTCAAAGGGTAGCATATTTTGGCACATCTTGGGGGGGAAAGGGGGGAAGCAGATGAACTTTGGAAAGATATGTCTTTTAGTTTTTCCACAAAACAGTAAGATAAATATAGTCACTCCCTACCATCTCCCCTAGTTCAACATTCTTAAAACATTTTGATTGTCATACAGTGTTAATTAAACAGCATGTGGATACCATTGCATACCTAGAAACGCCCCCACAAATAATTTAAAAAATATATATATCCTCAAAAGTGCGAAATGAGCCTGAGAACATTCAGAAAACGCCTCCCTGTCATGCCTTCATTCCTATCAGATTGTGCACAAGTGTACAAGTGGTTTAATGGGGGGTGGGGGATATGCCAATTTATCCCACCCTCCTGTCTTAGCGCAATACTAGTAGCACAATATAGGTGGATATGGATCCTCCTTAACTTATTAAACAGTGCCTGCATTGTCTTTCAGAACCATTGATCATAGGCATTATAGGATTCCTGGGTACAACTGTGGGCCTCAAAGGCTTTCCTTTTGCTTTCATTCATTGGGACTTGGAATGAGACCAAACGGAACAAGCTGCCTTAGAAGGTGGTGGATGTCAAAGGCTTTTTAAGCAGTGGCTAAAGGTAAAGTTAAAGGACCCCTGACAGTTAAGTCCAGTTGCAAACGACTCTGGGGTTGCAGCGCTCATCTCGCTTTACTGGCCAAGGGAGCCGGCGTTTGTCCACAGACAGTTTTTCCAGGTCGTATGGCCAGCATGACTAAGCCGCTTCTGGCTAAACCAGAGCAGCGCACAGAAATGCCATTTACCTTCCCGCCAGAGTGGTACCTATTTATCTACTTGCACTTTTTTGGCATGCTTTCGAACTGCTAGGTGGGTAGGAGCTGGGACCAAGCAACAGCAGCTCACTCCTTTGCAGGGATTCAAACCACTGACCTTCCGATCGGCAAGCCCTAGGCTCAGTGGTTTAGACCACAGCGCCATCCATGTCCCAAGCAGAGGCTAGTTGGCTATTTATCAAGGATGCTGCAGTAGGAGTGCATCTCCTACACTGGCAACAGACTAGACTAGATCGTCTTTGAGGTTGCCTTCAACTCTATGTGTCAATGAAATGCCACCCTCTGATGTCTGACTTGGGTTTTCATTATCCATAGATGCAATCTTCTGAACAAAGGAAGTGTTACTACAAATAAATTTGATAACTACTAGCTCCTATTTGAGCTTCACTGCAGAAATTTCTTCAGAAGAGCGTACCTTCTTCAGAAGAGCATACCATACAAAGAATAGCATACCACAACGATCAATAGAAGTTATATCATCCCACCGCCCCCATGCCAAAATAGGGACTTTTCAGCTCTCAAATACTATTTCAAGTTATTGTTTGACTAGGAGCAATAATGCCTAGAATGATAGATTTTGTCAAGCTCTTTTTAAAAAAATTATATTCTTCCTCCTTGCCCTCCCTCTCCAGGGCAGCAGAAATAACATGATTAAAATGTAGAAATTTGGTTGGAAATAACAGCCTAGTAGAGCACTGCCAAAAAAGGCAATTTTTCTTGGCTATGGATTAAAAATGAAACTTAACACCAAAGTGATTATTGAGCTACTTACATGCTTTTAAATGACATCTGTGCTGTCCAAAAGCAATGAAACAGATTAGCACGTGCCCATGAAGAGTTTCCTTCTTTACAGCCCACTGCCTTATTACAAACTCATCAGGCAGGAGGTAGCATTAGGGAACCTTCTGATGTTCAGCTGAGAGGCCAAATTTCACACTGAGAGCACAGGGAAAAAATGAATTCTCTAAGAAGCAAATCCCTCCTGTTCAAAGCACCACACATCCAACAGAAAGTTAAAACCACTCACTGTGGCAAGGCCAGGCCTTGATTAATTAGGAGAAGCTCAGCTAAAATAAATGGTGAAGCACTAAATCTGAAAGAACAGGCTTGTACATTTGTGAGATTTGAACTGGGAACTGTCATGGTTCCATTTTCAGGCACTACACAACACACTAGCTCTCAAAGGCAGTCTTCCATGGGTCCTTTCTACTAATGAACTCTCCAGGACGGAATCTCTCTTAACTAGTTTGGGCTGCCCTGCTTAAATACTGTAAGTCACCACTTCAGCCAGGACCAAACGCAGCAGCTCTTGTATAATAGCTCACACAATCTTAATGGATCAGTAACATTTGCATAATTCATGCCTACAGTTAACTTGCATATTCAGCCTTCTGAGTTGCAAAACAATGGCTTCTGACTTTGCAAAAATTTAGAAAGCATGTACAACTAATGTTTCAGTCTTCACAGCAACAGTACTGTCTATGACAGAGGTGGCCAACATGGTGTCCTCCAGATGTGGCTGGACTACAACTCCCATCATGCCTGACCACTTGCCATGCTAGCTTGGGCTGGTGTTAATTGTTGTCCATAACATCTGGAGGGCAACACATTGGTTAAAGTAAAGGTAAAGTTACCCCTGCCCATACGGGCCAGTCTTGTCCAACTCTAGGGTTGTGTGCCCATCTCACTTAAGAGGCCGGGGGCCAGCGCTGTCCGGAGACACTTCCGGGTCACGTGGCCTGCGTGACGAAGCTGCTCTGGCGAGCCTCCACCAGCGCCGCACACGGAAACGCCGTTTACCTTCCCGCTATAAAGCGGTACCTATTTATCTACTTGCACTTAGGGGTGCTTTCGAACTGCTAGGTGGGCAGGAGCTGGGACCGAAAGACAGGAGCTCACCCCATCGCGCGGGGATTCGAACCGCCGACCATGCGATCGGCAAGTCCTAGGCACTGTGGTTTTACCCACAGCGTCACCCGCGTCCCTAACACAATGGTTAGCCCTTCCCAATGAGCTGCATGGATAATTTCCAACCTGGACACCATTTTCATTGGGTCCATGAAATTAATCTGAATGCTGCCACTTTTAAATGTCAAGCTGGATACAATCCAATCAGTATCAGGATACTGAACATGCAAAGGTAGCTGCTTCCCTGAACAAAGCATTATCTCAGCCAAGGAGAAAATACCAATTCAAATGCGAGACTGTAGTAATCAGATCTTCATTTGACTGCCATACTTAGAGAGTATATTTCTAAGATTTGCTAAGAGATCTTTTTTTAAAAAAAGTTTTCAGCAGCAAATTAGCCATTCACAGAGGAAGAACCAAACCAAATCAATCTGTTATTCATAGCTTGAAAGTCAATGTAAATTGAAATAGATTATTAGGAGCTCCCACTCATCCTTCTTTACTAGATGATGCAAAAGCAGGAAACATGTAAACTAGCAAAAAGGATAGAAAGAAGGGATAAAGTTCGGTTTAACACACACAAGGTAAAAAGGTCTCTGGATCAAAAACATCTTTCTGTGAATGAGGCTTTAGCTGCACTGATATCCAGGCACTTCAGTCAAGACAGGAAAATAAAACCATGAGAAACTAGTGGAAAGAATAACAGAGAATGGCCCCTTCTCAGTAAGAGATCTCTAAACAGATTAACACACACACACACATCCCTACATTTCCTCTTACACAAGTCTTCATATTCTAACAACTCTTCTTCAAGTTAAGAGTAGTGTGATAATAATTACCATAGCATTTGGCTAGTGAAATAAACTTATTGATCAAATAATACCCTGCACACCCTTCTAGACCAGATTAATCAGCCAGTGATAATTATGGGAACCCATAACTGCAGTCTCCTATTACATATAAATATATATATTGGACAGGGGGAAATCCACCATTTAAAACTTCCAAAATGGGAAATCCAGTGAGTTGGGAGAACCTAATTTGCACCGAGTATATTTAAGAGCAGGTATAAAAGAGAAGGTGAAACCAGTGCCATACCATCACACCAACTATGGTAATTTATAGGAAGTAACTGAGCACTCTGAAACAAAACACCAGAAGCCAAGCTGGCAGAGAGAAAAAAAACTTCTGCTGTGTGCACATTTGTTGTGCATCCAGTGTATTCCCACCAACGGTTTGGGAAGCAATGTGCACATAGTAGCCACAAGCCTAATCTCTCCTGTATCAATCTTATGATTTCTTATCTAACACTGCATTTTGACGAGTTTTTCCTCAAGACAGCTTGGATCCAAATTGAGAAAAAGAATGACGTAGTTGCATTTTAAGCTGGTAAAGTGTGCAGCCTATCATGAAAGCAGGGGAAACCTTAAAGAAGCCCTCCTGCCAATTTGTAGCACCCTATAACCTAAGCAGACAGTCTCAGACTTCACATTACTGAAAAGGTTTCGTCTGCTAGGAATGTTTGGGCATTCAGAGGGTGCCAACTATATAATGGACTCTTAGGTTGCACTCCTAGTCCCTCGCGAGAAAAGAAGTGGAGCTGGATTGCTGTAGCACAGCCCTATCCGTGTTTGTTCACCGGTACATCCAAGGAAGTGTGTGTGCAGAGAGTCTTGCTATATTAAGCGATAGCAATCCATACACTGCCTTGTATAAATAAAGTCAGCCACTAACGAGCCCATCTGTTCAGAAGGCAACCTGTGGAGTGCCGGGCATTTGGAGGCTCGGTTTATTTACACCAGTGTTTCCCAACCTTGGGCCTCCAGCTGTTTTTGAACTACAATTCCCATCATCCCTGACCACTGGTCTTGCTAGCTAGGGATGATGGGAGTTGTAGTCCAAAAACAGCTGGAGGCCCAAGGTTGGGAAACACTGATTTACACCAATTATTGTGCGTAGAAAACCTTGGCGTCTTTAACTCGGCTTCTGTTCAAGCAGAGATTCACACATTCACAAATCGGTCACAAGGGCGTCTTCCTCTTTAAAGACCAGAATTTATCACTATTCCTCTTTCCTGAGGTAACCTGGCTCTTCAAGCAGCCTCGCCGGGAATACTTAAAGGAGCTTGCTCTGTGTTTGTGTGAACGCAACACACCCCGTGTAAGTCCGGCAGGAAGGGGGGGGGGGGGGGGAAGCGCCGAATGCGGAGCCCTCTCCCAGCCCAGGCTGCAAAAACATGCCCAGGGCCGCGGCAGAGGCTTGTTTGTTGACACGCGAGTGGCTGCGTTGGGCTCCTGAAAGCCGTGTGTGTTTGTGTGTGTTGCTAACAGCCGGGGAACTAGAGCCCGCCAAGCACTTTTCGGATTAAGAGCGGCAGCTAATTGCAGGTATGATCCCTCCTGAGGAAGCAGCTTGAAATAAAGGGGACAGGAGAGGAGTTTGAAGGCGGGAGAACGAGGTGAAGGGGGCAGGGATTGAGGACCCCCCAAGTTAAGAGGAAAAGTTTGAGAGGAGGAGGAGGAAGAGAAGCGAAGAAGAGCAAACACTGCGCAGGGGGGTGAAAGAGAGCAGCGTGCCTCTCCCGCAGATCCAGGCTGGAGGAGCAGCCGGAGCCCCGTTCCTTACCCTTCGTCCATTCCACTACTTGCTTAGGGCTCCACTTGGTCACAGGCTCCATCCTCCTCCTCGATGCAGCGCTCTGAACCCCCCCCCCCCCTTGGCGAGGAGAATCCAGGCTTCTCTCTCTCTCTCTCTCCGCCCCCTCCCCCCCTGCCCAGCCGGAGATCCCCAAATCCAGCAAGGCAAAGCGAGCGCCGCTCCGCCTGCTCCGCTCTCGCTGCTGCCCCTGAGCGCGCGGGCTTCCCCCTTTCCAGGCTCCCATCGGGAGCAGGCAGCCCCGGCTCCGCCCCCTTTGGCCCGGGCCAGCCTCTCTCGCGCGCGCGCCGCCGGCTCCACCTCCACGTGCTCGGAGCAGCGCCCAAGTGGGGAAGCGGCCCGGGCGGCGCTCGGCTGGCGCGCTGGTTGCGAGGCGCTTCTGGGCCGCCGCCGCTGCTGTGCCCCCTGCAGGAGACGGGGAAGCGCGCGGCAAACTCCGCCTGAGTTCTCCAAGTGCTGCTGGTGTCCTTTCTTTCTCCTCCCCTGTTTCTTCGCCCTCCCCCGCCCCGCCGCCCTCTTTTCAATCCTGTGGGAGCTGGAGCGAAACTCCAGCAAGAAGCAGCCCAACCCAGACCGGCCCGTCGCCCTCGCCCACGCAGGCTTAATGCTGCTCTCAGGCGGGGCTGTTTTGCGATAGAGCTGGGAGAAGTGGCGCACATCACAGCTGCCGACTTCAAAAGGAAGAAACGTAGGTTTTGGTTGTGGGGGCTCCTGGGTGGAGCCCCCCGGATGTTGCTGGACTGCGACTCCCAGCATCTCTGACCACTGATCATGCTGGCTGGGGCTGATGGTAGTTGGAGTCTGATAACAAGATAGATGGCCGCCACCCCCACCCCCCCAGGAGGAGAAGCTCCCTCTATTTTCCCCACTTATAATAAAGGTGTTTTTCCCCACAGAGGGATGGCATAGATGACCGAGAAATAAAAATACAGTGGTACCTCGGGTTACATACGCTTCAGGTTACAGACACTTCAGGTTACAGACTCCGCTAACCCAGAAATAGTACCTTGGGTTAAGAACTTTGCTTCAGAATGAGAACAGAAATCGTGCTCTGGCAGCGGGAGGCCCCATTAGCTAAAGTGGTGTTTCAGGTTAAGAACGGACTTCCGGAACGAATTAAGTACTTAACCTGAGGTACCATTGTAAATAAAGGTTTATCGATAGTGTCAAACAGGCATTCTCCCATTCAGGCGCGCATGCTCTCTCTCACACACACACACACACACACACACACACTCAACAGTGCTGGATTTACGGATAAAGCTAAACAAGCTATAGCTTAGGACCCCACTCTCTTGGGGGCCCCAAATATTCAAAGAAAAAAAAACCTGGATGTACATTTCCAAAGTATAAGATAAAAAAACAAAATAAAACCTACATACAGCAAGTGTTTTGTGTTGTATATGGACCTCTTAGGTCCATAAATACAGTATAGAACATATTCAACACAAAAAACTGACAATTTGTTGTTGACAAAGGACAGCTGGACATATAAAGGGCCCATTACCTTCAGTAGCTTAGGGCCTCATCAAACCTAAATCCGGCCCTTTGCACACGCTATTATGATCAGACCACAAATTAAAATGGGCTGTTACTGGAGAAAAGATTACTGTATTGGTCTCTTGCTAGACAGTGTTGGAGGGGAGAGGCATGGGAACCTGAAAAGCAGAAACTTGTTTTGCAGACCTTGCTTTTAGGGGTCAGCAAACACAGCTTAGGACTTAAAAACACTAAGGCCTAGTTCTCACTGAAGGAGAGAAGGTGGGCCGTACCACGTCAAACTATAGGCGGAACTGGCCTGATCAGGAGTGCCACCACGCCTACCTATAAAAGAGTGACATGATATTAAGAACGCTATGCTAGAACCTGCCCCAGGCCCATAGAGTTTTCTGTGCAGGAAATTGTATGGAGGACCACGCAGTCGGGCAAAACTCCCTGTAGTCTGAAGTCCTGCAGCCCAGGCACAAATGTACTACCTCTGTGATAACTTTTTGTTTTATTTTTAAATTATAGATTGCTTTTATATGTTAGATACAAATTTAAGGCAATTAAATATCTGATGCCAAGACAAAATGCCAAGACAAAAATTAAACAGAGAAGCAGCAAAACCACAAGATAACATAGCTGCAGAAGGTAGCAAAAAATAAAGTTACCAAAAGCAGCAATCAGTACCAAAGTTGCTTGATTCCAAGCATTTTTAGCTGGTTTCGTTTAAGTCCTATAATATTGGTCAAGGAGCACAATTCCAGCAGCTTGGGGGGGGGGGCAGATATTAAATGCTGTTAACGAGGTCTATCAGCAAGTTTAAAATATATATTTTTAAAAAACTAGGGTTTTTGCATATCCAAAGAGCATTTTCACAGCATCATACAATACAGGAGACATGTTCTCTCCTCAGAAAATGTATTGTTTTTTACTAATCCTTGCTTCTGTGCTTTTAAGATAAATTTTATTCAGACATTTGTTTAGGCCTAAATAACAGTAGTTAAGTATTTACTGTACAGTAGTTTATCAATATATTGTATTACACACACACATACACACACACACACACACACACACAGTGTAATGTATCTCCTGTTGAGCTATTTTGTTTTGTTTTCTCATTCCGGTGAAAGAATAGCAATACTCTGAACATAATCAGTTATCCTCAAGCTTTCCCCTCTGATGCAGGGAGGAATCCAATTGGTTCTGCTAGTAGGAAGAGAGGCATTTGCTGATTCCACCTGCAACAGCAGCACCCGTCAGTTTTTGGGGGTGTTGGGAGCTGCAGAAATGAGTGGGAATTGGTAAAAAAAAAAAATCACTTTCCACCATAAGTGGATGCCTCTTGAAGCCCTTGTGCAAGAGCACCAATTGAATAAAACTGGTATTTTTTCTTTCATTTCATTGGCTAATAGTTTGTGTATAAAAGACTTATGTTGTATATTTTATTGTCTTCTCTGGGGAAATTCCCTTGTTCTCTTAAGGGCAGCAAATTCCAATGAGATAACGCATGTCATCCACTGTATTCACGTTCCGGTCATTTCTTTTTGTTCATAATATCCATCGAGATCTGATGTAATCAAGAGACCAGGTAGCATGCTTCATTGTATTAAATTTCTTTGTTCAGGCAGGTGCTACTTTGTTTGCCTGGCTGCTCTCCCCCCTCCCCCGCACACCTTCCTGGTTTGTGTATGGCATTATCATCTATTTATAAGTTGTGACATCTGTTTTCTTTGATCTGTTTGCTAGTTTGAAATGTTAATTTTGATAAAACTGCCGGCAACACCCATTTGTGCGTCAGGAGGCTTATTTCAGTATAGATCCACGCATGCTGCATCTAGCCACCCACTTCCCATAAATTACCTTTGCTAACAAGGGATAATTCTCAGGTCATCCTGTGTCTGTTGCTACAAGCATGGTGGGGTCTTTTGTGGAAGGGGGCAATCATTGAACAACAACAAATTTGTTTTTTTATTAAATTTATAAGGTAAAGGTAAAGGGACCCCTGACCCCTGACTCTGGGGTTGCGGCGCTCATCTCGCTTTATTGGCCGAGGGAGCCAGCGTACAGCTTCCAGGTCATGTGGCCAGCATGACTAAGCCGCTTACTGGCGAACCAGAGCAGCACACGGAAACGCTGTTTACCTTCCCGCCAGAGTAGTACCTATTTATCTACTTGCACTTTGGTGTGCTTTCGAACTGCTAGGTTGGCAGGAGCAAGGACCGAGCAATGGGAGCTCACCCCGTCACAGGGATTTGAACCGCTGACCTTCTGATGGCAAGTCCTACGCTCTGTGGTTTAACCCACAGCGCCACCCGCATCCCTTATTAAATTTATATACCACTCTTAATCTGAAGATTTCAAAGCAGTGCACAAGATAAAAGCACAAAAGTTTAAAGGTCAAGTGTTTTGTCCCAGAAACAATACAATATTCTTCAAATCAATGAAATTCTCCTTTGCTAATTTGGGAAGACCACTTTAAAACTTCATAGGAAATCAGCAGCCAATGTGAAGTGCCCTTCATACAGAGTATTGAAGCATTAATAAATGCATCATAATGCGAGTAGCTTGCAAGATCATCTCGTTCCATAAGGTTAAAAGAACATAATTCTAGAGTGGAAGCTACAGTGGATACTGCCTTAAAGAACATTTGGAAGCTGGTGCTACAGAAAATTCAGTGGCCCATATCTTGGCAGGACTAGGTTACGACAGACATACAAGCCCTTTATTGAAGCACCAGTACTGTGTTCATGTCATTATTCTAATTCTAAAAGCTCTAAATAACCTAGGACCTATATAAGAACGTAAAGAGAGCTTGCTGAATCAGGGCAATGGCCCATCTAGTCCAGCATCTTGTTCTCACAGTGGCCAACCTCATGCCCATGGGAAGTCCACAACATTCACCTCGCCTGCATTTTCCAGCAACTGGTATTCAAAGCCATTCTGCTTCCAATATATAATCTTAGGGAGTACTTTATACAGAGGAATTTTGTCTCATCTCTACCTGTTTCTGAGGCATTGAGTAGCATTTCAAATTTTGAGAAGCTCCTGGTGTTTCACTATTTCAGTCTCTTTTCTGTACAGTGCAACCCTAAGTATATTTACTCAGAAACAAGTACGACTTTGAGTCAAAGGGATTTATTCCAGTGCAATAGGACTTTAGCCTCAGAGACTGTTAAAGGCCCCTGCCCCAATTTGGATTATATCAACACACATTTGTTAGACATAATCTCTTAAAAGGACTTACCAGCAAAAGTACTTACAGGTGAGATATATGAGTGAAAAATCCTCTATGGCCCGCTTTATTCAACAAAATCATATCCATCAATTGCCTACTCTAGTTTTAAAACAAAAACCTGGCATAAATTTCAAATACCTCAGGGCTCTCTTCTTGTTGACATATTTTACTGCCTACATGTAAACTCACATGACCAGGCCGTTGGCAAACATGACAGAACATTTCCCCACTCCAGCTTGGATCTACAATATTCTGGGATTTGTTTCTTAAGGTCTTCCTGTCCTCATTCACAAAACACTTCTGAAAAAGGAAGTGTATGTTCTTCAGTGCTGTATTTTGCAAACTGGGCTTTAAGTTAGCTACAGGTGAAAAAAGTCTTCAAATCATAGGGGCAGTTAAATGGTACAGTACTTGTGGATGTGCATTAGGTGACTCCCTAAGTTTTCGTCCAGTTTGAAATGCTTGAATTATTTGTAGAAAAAAAGAAAAAAAGGATGCTAGCAATTGCAAAGCAAATGGTTACATTAATAAACTTACAGGCTGCTTCTGAAAATATGTCTGTTGTTAGCAATTCACAATCGATCAGTTTGGGTTTCCAGATTAAAACCTCTGAGCTGAGCATGGGGCCAAGGTTTATTTATTTGCTATTACATTTATTTTCTGTCTTTCCTTTGAGGAGCTCAAGATACCAAACCATAGCAAAGCCAGCCAATTGTGCTTTATTCTGTAAAGGAATCACAGTTGGAAAGTGAATAAAATAATGTAGACATGAGAGAAGTGTTTAAACAAGCATACCCCAGTATCGTCCACCATCCAGCTTCTAGGGCTTTTTCTGCTGCTCTGGGACCCCCCCCTCCTGAGTCCTAACTGGTGGTGTCAATATTTCATCCTATGATCGTTCACCAACAGTGATTAAATATCCTTAGCAATTGTGCTGCCCACTGAAGGCCAAAGCTGCCGCTGCATTTTCTGCTCTAACGTAAGTCAACCGTGTGATGCAGCAGCAAAAAAGCTAATGCTATTCTAGGCTGCGTCAACAGAAGTATATAGTGTGCCAATCAATAGAAGTAATAGTACCACTGTATTCTGGAATACCGTGTCCAGTTCTGGGTGCCACAATTTAAGAAGCATTTTGACAAGCTGGAACATGTACAGAGGAGGGCGACCAAGATGATCAACGGTCTGGAAATCAAGCCTTATGAGAAACAGTTGAAGTAGCTGAGTATGTTTTGCTTGGAAAAGAGCTGACAGAGGAAATATGACAGCAATTTTCAAATATCTAAAGGGCTGTCACATGGAGGATGGAGCAAGTTTGTTTTCTCCTGCTCTGGAGGGTAGGACCCGAACCAATGGATTCAAGTTACAAGAAAGGAGATTCTGACTAAACACTAGGAAGAACTTTTTGATGCTAAGAGCAGTTTGATAGTGCAACAGACTCCTCGGGGACTCTCCTTCCTTGGAAGTTTTTAAGCAGAGGTTGGATGGCCACCTGTCACGGATGCTTTAGTGGAGATTCCTGCACTGCAGGAGGCTGGATTAGACGACCCTGAGGTCCCTTCCAACTTTACAATTCTATGATTCTGTGTGTAATTGGTTCTTCAATGACTCCTGTTGCAGAGTCATCTGTTCTCAGAGATTCTTTTCTGTCTGGCTGTGTCATCACTTTGAGTTTGACCCCTTCCATTCGGAAAGCATGCCCAGTACAGCAGTGACTCATGCGAAGGCAGAAGTTGTTGTTTTTTCTGAGGGTGAGTAATTCTTAGTCTTTTACACTCTGACAAAGAAAGTGGAAGGGAACACAGGTAGCTGCCTTATCCTGAGCCACACCATTAGTCCATTGAACTGCATTATCTACATCACAGGCAGGGAACCTCAGGCCCAGGAGATGAAAGCAGTCCTCCAAGTACAGTGGTACCTCGGGTTACAGATGCTTCAGGTTACAGACGCTTCAGGTTACAGACTCTGCTAACCCAGAAATAGTACCTCGGGTTAAGAACTTTGCTTCAGGATGAGAACAGAAATCGTGCTCCGGCGGCGTAGCAGCAGGAGGCCCCATTAGCTAAAGTGGTGCTTCAGGTTAAGAACAGCTTCAGGTTAAGAACGGACCTCCGGAATGAATTAAGTTCTTAACCCCAGGTACCACTGTGCCTCCATTTGTCCCTTGGGACTCTTCCCAACCACACAACTCACTGGGCCTGCCCCACACCCTCCTCCAGGGTTCTTGGCCCTGCCCACTCCTAGCACGCAACTCCCAGAAAGTTGTGCATGAGGCAATGTGTCCCTCAGACTGAGAAAGGTTCCCCACCCTGGTCTCCATTGATGGGCAGCAGTTCCACACGGTTCCATTCAGGGCTTTTTCACAATCCTACCTAGAGATTCCAGGATTTTAACCTGGGATATTTTGCGTGCAAATCATGAGCTCTACTACTGAGCTATGGCCCTTCCCCACAAAGGGTGGTATACTCCAGCTTTAAAAGCTTAGGAAACACCACATTGTGTGATTATACATCTAACTAGTATAACATCAGTGCAAATCTCAACTCAGGCAAGTTGAGTTCTTTTTCCTTATTCTTCCAGGGAAGCAACTAAGGATGTTTAATTTTAGACCTATGTTATGCTATTGCATTCTTCTCTTGTGTCTGTTCTCTCACCAGGTATATTTCAAGCGAATACTACTATTTAACTCTTTCTCTTTCTCAGAGGCTAGTTGCGTAGGGCGCCATGTTCTGGAGGGCGCCAGGGAAGAGGCGGAGGCTGGATGTGGCACCTCCTGGCATCAGCTCACCACCCTCGCCCGCTTCCGCCATGCCGCACTGAAGCAGCGCTGCGTCCGGAGCCTCTGCCTGCCATGGCCGCCACAGCATGAAGCAGCCAGCTGAGCCAGGAGCCGCCACATCCAGCCTCTGCCTCTTCCCCGCTGGAGGAGCTGCCCTCCAGCCGCTGCCCACCTCCTCCAGCTTCACAAAGCTGGGTGCTTCATCGGCATTGCCGTCCTCCCTAAAAAAGGTCGCCAACTCTGGGAAACGGGGGAGGGGGGCTGCTAGAGGGATCTTTGCACCAGGGCGCCAGATATGCTTAAGATGGCCCTGCTCTCTCTCTCTCTCTCTCTCTCTCTCTCTCTCTCTCTCTCCTCCCTTTTTGTATGTTCTAATAGCTTGCAATTACAAGGTTAACATGGCATTTAGATGAGGCCACACATGCTGGCAGATTTGCATAAAATAATTCTTATGTAAGTAATAATCCTATGCAAAAATAAGCAACACCTCTATTATGTATTTTCTGTTTTTAATATTGTGGTTTTATGTTGTGAACTGCCCTGAGATCTACAGGTATAGCGTGGTATAAATTTTTAAAATAAAAATAAATAATAATAATAATAATAATAATAATAATAATAATAATAATAATAATAGACATGACTCGGCTGCTTTTTGTGTGATTGGCAAGCTTTTTGGAGGACCTTGGCAGTTCATTAGAAAATTCCCTCCCTGCCAGCCACACCAAAAGCCTTTAAGCAGTAAGTAGACAGACCACATTTGCAAAAGAGAAATTTTGTGTTCCTGCTAGAATTGTGCAGGCCTTGTGCAGCCAGGTTCTACCAGACAAACTCAATTAGCTATTCAATTAGCTTAGAAGGACATTAGACGCATATAGAATTTAACCCTCATTAGATCATGTTCTGCACTAATAATTATTGTGTGTTAATTTGGCTGCAAACTGATTTGCGAGACATTTTCTGCCTGATAAGCTGGATCAAAATACAATTAAATAAATGTGTGATTAAATAAATCACAACTGCTTGTAATAACTAGGTCATAGGTTTAGGACCACTGTGTGCTATAGTTCCAACAGCCACCAATAGTAGCAGATGCCACTGGATAGCAGATAGTTGTCTATCTGGCCTGGTACAAATGCACACAGAGTAGAAACAGTATCAAGGAGCTAAAGGAACAACAGTGATGTCTGTCAGCTCTAAGCTATCCTGCTTTTTGTTATGTGCGTGATTGGCAAATGCCTTTGCAGTCAGCCTTTGACTTAGTCTCAAATTGAAGTTAAAGACCCTTATAAAGCTTTAAAAAAATTCTTTGGGGACATTACTGCAAGTAACTGTATACAGTATTTCATAAATTTACAAGGGGAAACATTCATACTGCAGACTAACGAGTCTTAAGGACTGGCACCACATTAGCTGCATAATTTGAACATGTTTGGGAACGGTCAAATATTTTATATTCATAATTCACTTTTTGCCTTTCACAACTTCACAAAATGCAGTGTGTAATATGTACACAATCCTTTATTTTTAAGCTAGTCAATCACAAACACATTTGACTACTAGTAGATGGTACTGGAAGCTGAGAATTCACGCCAACCCCTACTGAAACAATTAACAATGGATTTACAAACTGTAAGCTGCAGACTGAGTTCAAATAAAGAATTATTTCACAAATTGGGTCTGCAAAAGCTGCAGCCACAATGAACAGTCATTGTTCATTATAGTCAGTCTAATCAATTTGGCCACTGACCAGCCTCTCATTGTCGGCAAATATCTCCAGGCACTTCTGGATGAGATGGATTGGCTTGATTCATTTCATGCAGGCTTCAGTACTGAAACTGCTTTGGTCAACCTACACTGGGAGGTGCAGGAACATAACCCTGTTGATTGTCCTGGCTCTTTCAGTGACCTTCAGCATCATCAACTAGGATACCTTTCTAGAATGAAAGTATGATAATATTTCTAGGTGGGGTTGGGGGTACCCCATATTTACTCCTTTAAAATGTGATGATGACCACCAACTCACACAAGGCTTTAAAAGAGGATTAGACAAATCCATGAAGGATACGAGCCATGATGTTTATATGTTCAACCTCCACCATCTTTTGTACTGCTGTACTCGGGTCCTGTTTGCAGGCTTCCCATAGGCATCTGGTTGGCCACTGTGAGGAGAAGATGCTGGAGTGGATGGACCTTTGTTCTGATACAGCGTGGCTCTTCTGATGTCTTCTGATGTTCCGTGCCAGGGTGGTTTCTGCAGATGTTTTCCCCTGGAAGACGACTGCTGCAGCCTGAACACAAACTTTGATCTCTTGCCCTCCTGTTGTCACTGCGTTTTTAACCCCAAGGGACACAATCCTTGAAAGGAAATACTAAATATTAAACAACTGGGCCTGTCAATGGTCTGGAAGAGAGAATAAAAGTGTATTGTCTGGTCTGCAGTATCATAATACATGCTAGTGACGGATTACATCGCAAAAAGCCAAAGACTTCAAACGGTATTGTCTCCTTATGGCCTCCAGCATAAACAAAACACAGTTGATGTTGTTGCTCTAATTCCTGCTATTGGCTCTCCCATTATGAAGCCATATTTGTGTTTCTAGCACAGTGGAGTCTGTTAAATGAAGGGGAGGTCAGCAAAGGAGTTTCTGCATGAGCAAATTGCACAGCTCGTGGCACGCACTTGGTTCTTGCAGAAGTTTCCGATTTTTGCCAAGACTGGTGGACTCCTTTACATTGCTCAAGCTTTTAAACTATACTATCAAATATGAAACAGTTGTTCAGAATTGGAAAGGAAATATAATCATCCTCCATTGAAGGCATTGGGGAAGGCAAGTTTACATGTATATAGTTTCTGGTTTTGAGAGGAGAAAGTTGCCAGACTTCTGCTAAGAAAATTACTTGTCCTACAGGGAATCACTACATCTATTTTTGGAAGATCAGGCAGATTTTGAAAAGGATTACATCAGATAATTGCTTTACCCTTTTAGTATGTTTTACCAGTTCTCATTAAAAAAAATGTCCTTTTTGTGGCTTTAGTTAACCTGAAGACATTCGTTGACAACCGATGTCCTCCTTTGCAAAAATCCAGACAGCCGTGTAAAGGTGCCAGTTCATGCAACCGGCGGAAATGGTCATTCAATCCTGCTGTGTATTCCCCCATCCAGATTTACCATACTGAGTGTCTGGTTTGCCAAGAGTAAAATAAAATAAATTCTTATTCAAAAGTCAGGAAAAAAGATCAAGAAAGGCAGAAGAGTTGTGCGCCTGATAGATAATGAAAATTATTTTCATTTACAATAAACATCACAGCAGCAGCAATGCATAAGAATACAAAAGTAGAGTACAATAGTTAATTAATTGAGGAGCCTATTATCAAACCTCACGTTGATACTGCTTTGCGCTCCTGCCTTTTTCAAAATAGTGGGATGTTTTTCAGTGAAAGCCACAACCTCAAGCTTCTTTGTGAGCAAACAATAGTTCTGTGGGGACCCATTGAAGCCTCTCTCCCCTTTCCTCAATCAGAATAAGTGTCTAGGGTTTCAACCAAGAAATTGCAGTTGGAGCATTTGCTGCTGTACTAGAAGGATGTTACCCCTTTAATAGTGAACCCAAGGATAGATGAGAAATGAGGGGGATCACAAATTCATATGGGCTAGTTACCCTTCAGCTGGCTTCCATCATGGTATGTTTCCACTTGCACAATGACATTTCTTAGTCAAGAGTTACATAGGTTTTGTCAGACAGTTGCTTAGTCATAGCTGATTTACGTTTCACTCTACACAGCCTACACAAACCCAGGAGAGCCAGTCTGCTTTGGTGGTAAAAAAAAAAAAGTTTTTAAAAAGGTTTCCAAAATGTGAGTGGAAAGGAAATGTGTTCATCAATGTGGAATCTGTATTGATGGAAATGACAGCTATTCCATTTCTGGAGACTGACTAGTGAAACGTTCTGTGCAAGTCAGTCTTTAATTGATCCTTTAAGGAACAGCTATATAGTATAGCACAGGGGTCAGCAACCTTTTTCAGCCGTGAGCCGGTCCACCGTCCCTCAGACCATGTGCTGGGCCAGACTATATTTTGGAGAGAAAAAAATTAACGAATTCCTATGCCCCACAAATATCCCAGAGACGCATTTTAAATAAAAGGACACATTCTACTCATGTAAAAACACACTGATTCCCGGACTGTCCATCGGCTGGATTGCGAAGGCGATTGGGCCGCATCCGGCCCACAGGCCTTAGGTTGCCTACCCCTGGCCATAGCATATGTGCAAGAGACTTGTGACCAACAGAACATCTCCTACATTTCATGGAATAGCATATAGCATTGTGTGTGTGTAAACCATATATACACACACTGACTAGGGTTTGTCTCCAACATTAGTTAAAGCAGATCTACTTAAATTAATGAGCATGTCTGACTTAGTCCTATTAATTTCAATGAGTCTACTCTGAGTAAAACTTAGTTGGCTACAATCCTATATAGATTTACTGACATCTCACAACTAGCTAAGACACTTTGAAAGCTTGAAAGTGCTGTAAAAATGTTGCCTTATTACTGTTGACTTTAGTTAGATTCAGCCTTTGCTCTGGCTAATTCTTTTCCTGGCCACAATGTTGGTATCCTTTGTACTTAAAGAGAAATGCCTTGTGAACTGAAAGAATGATCATATCCTTCATGATTGCTATATCTCTAAATGTTGTTATCCTCTTAAAAGTGAGGGAATCTCAAGGACCTATTGTGAATGCTATGTTCAATTTCTAAGGAAGAGAAAACCCCAAAGGAGGAAAATATATCCAAAGGCTTCACAACTGTCTCTTTCTTTCAAGGCCAGTGGACTGGAAAATCCTTTTATAAAATCTTTTCAGGAAATTCTAAATTTCTTGTGCTCAATGTGTGTTTTGTGTTCATTTGTTTTACCTTCGTAGTATATGCTTGGTGAAGAACTCTATATATCTTGAGGGTAGCATTATTTGTTTGTTGCAGAGGGAGATTAAAGATGGATTACATCCCTGTTGAGGCATAAGATGGTCTGACAGGTCATCATCAAACATTTCCATTTCTGTAACAATCATTCTTGCTAAGAATGATCAGATCACTGAATTATGCCTTGCTTTGGAATTGCCATCGGGCTTACCTCTTAAATACAACCTTGGCTGTGTACACACAAAACATTTAAAGCACACACTCACAGTCCCCCAAGAGAATGCAGGTAACTATAGTTTAAGGGTGCTGGGAATTGTATCTCTATGAAGGATAAACGACAGTTCCCAAGATCCAAAGGTGAGTGAGTGCTTTAAATGTGTAGTGTGCACCAAGCCTTGCTTTAAAAAAAAATGTCACTAACTTTCCTATGAGGATCAAATTATGTCATATCTTTGATGCTTGGGTCACCCAATATTCAACTTTTGTCACTCCTGTAGTCATAGTGTTAAATGTGTGAATACATTTAGCAGGTTTAGATTTGTTTCATTTAAGTAAGCACCACAGGGGGATCAGGACCATGTGATGGGGTAAGGGTGAGCGAATGCTTTCCATTTCACAAAATTGCTATGGGCTTTTACAATGAAAGGATTAGCCAATCCTAATCACATCTCCACGCCCACCTGCCCCCATGGCTGTTATTTAAATGACAAAAAAACAAAGCCTAGACAAACACATTGGTTGATTGATTCATGCAATTAGAGTACAGTGGTACCTCAGTTACAGACGCTTCAGGTTACAGACGCTTCGGGTCACAAACTCCACTAACCAGGAAGTGGTTACTCCAGGTTAAGAACTTTGCCCCAGGATAAGAACGGAAATCGCACGCCAGTGGTGCAGCAGCAGCAGGTGGCCCCATTAGCGAAAGCTGGCCACAGGTTAAGAACCATTCCAGGTTAAGAACGGACGTCTGGAACGAGTTAAGTTCTTAACCCAAGGTACCATTGTACAACCCTACACAGTACTCACTTACCTGGGAGAGAGCCCCATTGAACTTACTGGGACTTACTCTTGAGTGGCCAAGCCCTGTTAATATCAAATATAATTTGAACGTTAATACTAATGTAATTCAAAGTGCCGTATGACAAGGGTTAGCTCAACTGATCAAAAAGTATATGGCCTGTGGCATTAAACCAAAGTAAGAAGGTTAGCCAGGAGCTCCAAATATACAACCGCTTACATGTGTGTTTCTTGCCAGCTGGGTTTCAGTGGGTGTGATGCTCTGCTTAAGCATTAAACAAATAAGAGCTTCACCAGCAGTTTAGCTGAAGGCAGTTTTACCAGATGGTGTTTAATTATGCTGTTTTCAGTTGCAGACTCCTCCCGCATTTGTCTGCTGCCTTAATGGGAACCAGGGCAAATTATTTAACCGTTGAGTAAAAGGGAACGTCTGCTTTAAAGAGTTACTATTTTATGTCTTTAAAACCAAGACAACTTCTTAATTTTAAAACTTTAAAACAGTGCAAAAAAGGAAGAAGCATTTTAATATACATATCAGATATACATTGCTAAATTGTAAAAAAGCAAGTGTTGCAATTCTATATCAAGGGAACTGGGGTGCCTGTTAGGGATCAGGGTGAAGCACTCCTATCTAGGAGCCGTCTATTCAGTTTGTCTACCAGTCATGAATGCAATTAACTTCATGGCTTCAAGCCACAAACACTTGCCATATAGCAAGAGTGGGCAGAATGCAGAACTGGATCTATGGCTAAATCTCATGGGTAATTTGAAGCACATCAATAAGCATTTCTGTCTTGCAGTTATTTAACAACAACAGCAACAAAAAAAGGTTGCTGCTGCCTTCCTATTCACTCACCACCCTAAATTGTACTGCTGAAATAAATAATGTTTGAGGTGATGATGAGTGGATTGTTGTGTGGAAAGACTGTTCCTGGGTTGAGAATTATTCACTTTTAAGTCTCTGGCACCATACTCCAGTAGCTGGATCTCAGAATTCTACCAGAAAAGAGGAAGATCCTACAAACCTAAAGTCTACCCACACTTGCCTTATAGCATAGCTTCTGAGATATAGTGTTACTGGTTTTTTAACATTGACAACCAAGTGTGTTGCTGACCTTGTGTGCTCAAGGCTAGGCTCACTGTGCTACAAGGGGGTAAATCTGTGCTATACTTGACTTAGACCTTTACAGTCCCCCCCAGTGCCTTGGGTTTTCTTGCCAGAAACATAGGTATGTCAGGTTTGAATATTCATAGGCCAGGACATGAGTGCAGCAATACTCTCCTCACTTGTGGTTCTCAGCAACTCCTATTTAAGGGCATCCTGCCTTCCACACTGCCCAGTTATTACTGCCCACTTACGTGTGTGGGCGGGGGTGGGGTGGAGAAATGGTCTATTTCCCTTCAGTAAAGTGTCACACACAAAAAACTGGAGGAAGAAGGAAATAGACAAAGTCCAGGAGTGAATTAGAAAGTTTGTTTCCATCCACATTTGGTAAGAAATTTGCCAGTGAGAGCAGATTTTGAAAACCCAAGGGCTTCTAGAAAACCCAAGGGACTGTGGGTAAACATCCTAACATCTTCAAGTTTATCTGAACTAATCCAAACATGTGCACTATATGGGGGACACCTACCAATGGTTGTCATCAGCTGCCCATGGTGTGCCTTCTTTTGTTACACAACCAGCTCTAAGACTGAATGGCTGGGAAACATCCCAAATCCTTGATATTCTCAGGCTGTATACACATTAAACTCTTTGTAGCAGGGGCATTCTGAGGTGGGGGGCCCAGGTGCCATTCCAGAGGGTGGGTGACAAAATGCTGGCCACATGGCCCAGAAAGCTGTCTATGGACAAACACTGGCTCCCTCGGCCTGAAAGAAGAGATGAGCGCCGCAACCTCATAGTCGCCTTTGACTGGACTTCACCTTACAGGGGTCCTTTGCCTTTTTACCTTCTATTAGAATCCAGGCTACTGCTGATATGGTATAAAGGAGATGTAGAGGCAACTGAAAGCACTGGCAGGCAGGAGGCAAGGGCTGAACTCTTCCAACCTATGCTTTCCTTCTGAAACTGCTTCCTCTCTCCTTCTCCCAGTTGGCCTGAAAGACCAAAACTAATCCCTGACATTAGAAAAACAGCTGGTAAGAGGAAGACAGTTTTCAAGGGAGAGCACAGGCATTGGGAGTGTTCAGCATCTCCTCCCAGCTGCTGCTTCTGCCTTTTCAATAACCCAAGCTCTTATATGAATTTCAGCACAACCTTGAAGCAGATGCCTTGTGAGTGCTCAGTAATTCGGCGCAACCTGGTTTCTAAGGCATGGGGTGTTGCCACCATCACTCTGAATGCCTGAAGTCTTGACTGTTCAGGGAGGGGGTGGGAATGGAAAACTGGCTGGGAGGGGCACTCCACACTGCAGCATTTCAGTACGTTTCCGAGCACAATTCAAAGTGTTGGTGTTGACCTTTAAAGCCCTAAATGGCCTCGGCCCAGTATACCTGAAGGAGCGTCTCCACCCCCATCGTTCTGCCCGGACGCTGAGGTCCGGGGGCCGAGGGCCTTCTGGCGGTTCCCTCATTGCGAGAAGCAAAGCTACAGGGAACCAGGCAGAGGGCCTTTTTGGTAGTGGCGCCTGCCCTGTGGAATGCCCTCCCATCAGATGTCAAAACGATAAACAACTACCTGACATTCAGAAGACATCTTAAGGCAGCCCTGTTCAGGGAAGTTTTTAATGTATGATATTTTAGTGGGGTTTTTGGTTTCTATGGAAGCCGCCCAGAGTGGCTGGGGAAACCCAGCCAGATGGGCGGGGTACAAATAATAAATTATTATTATTATTATTATTATTATTATTTGCAGGCACACTTACAGGAGAATTCTGTCCTATCATCATGGTGCCGCTTGCAAGACTTGAGCCTGCTGTCCTGATATGAGGGCCTCTAACTGCGCAGGTGTTTTGGGTCTATGTAGCTTTCCCCCCACCTGCCCAATTTCTTTTCTGCTGTGTAAAACTTGTGCTTGGTGTTTAATTATATTCTACCACATCCCTGGATGCAAGAAGAATAAGTCTGAATGCTATTCGGTGTTCTATGTCAATTAACATTGATCATGGCATGTGATTGATTCAGATGCCTTCCTCGTCTATTTAAATAGTCAAGTATAATGGATCAAACAGGGACTAAACAATGCTTCTGAAAACCTCTGGCACTTTTTCAGCATAATAGAATCAGGCAGACAATTGTCTGTTAATGGAGAACATCAAAGAGATAGGAACTGCCATGAAGTTCGTTTCATTTGAAGCTGCTAAGTGAGGATTTTTAAGAACCTTACCAAAAATGCAAGCTTTTAAAGATGAGTTTGATACAGCTTTGCTACAGTTCTGATGTAAGGATCAGGCTGCATTCACTACATACATATTTTGAAATAAAGAATGCTGATGTATCAGAATTATAGGTGACCTCCAGGGGTTAAAACATTTGCTCATTTTTTTTCCTAAATAACAGGGTTAGCAAGCCAACTCAGTGATGGAAGCTTATTTTCCATTAATGCCAATACCTCTTTAGGAACACCATCAATTTCTATATCCTCCGGTGTTGACCACTGGGTTCTCTTATGTTCATCTCTGGGTAACAGCTATACCACCACGTGGCTAAGTTGGCTTGCTTCATAACAGCCACTTACATTTAGAATGCCCCAACTGCCAAACAATGGGTGGAGATATAATAAAGATTTTTTAATACATGGTCAGTCCAATTGAATTATAAACTTAAGTTTTTCTGCTGTTTGTTCAGATGAGCTATTGCTGTCCAAACTGGCAACATCTGGAACAAAAATCAAGGTACAATCATTATTTTAGATGCAGCCAGCCTGTCCATAATAGAGAATGGTTTTACTCTGAGTAGGCTAGAATTGGATGCAACCCAATATATATAAACAGGTCAGTTAAAAATACTTCATTTGAATGGTTAAGTTTCTTGTTTGACACATGATATGATGTTACCTAAAAGTATGAGTGCAGTATTCATTCATTAAGTACATCACATGCAACTCCAACATAATTTCACTAAATCATGTGACATACATAAGCACAAACACATCAAAGAGAGGGAGGCTTGAGAGAGGGTTAAAATCTACTGGCTTGTCACATGAAATTAGGTGGGGGAACAACTCTGTGCATAGCAGTTTTTGAAAAAAAAAAGATAGCTAAGCTGACATGGTGGTTTAGTGGATTAAAGCATTAGACCATTCCACCACAGTGCCATAGGTCAGGTCAGTCCCATTTTTACTGTCAAGTTAAATCATATCGATGAGAGTTTTGTTTTTGGGGTAGGAGAAAAACACTCACACTCTGAAAAAAAAAAATCCCCTCAAAAATCCACGACTGACTTCCTGATCAGGTTTGGAAGCAGGAATGCCAGGCTATAGGGTGAGACTGAATGTATTACATAAAATCTTACAGGGTTCATTTTTCACAGGTTTAATATGATACAAAAATTCAGAAGCATTGCTGGCTAGTCATTTATCCAATGTTTATCAGAATATCATGGTCTGGGAGTCTCAGTTGGGTTTTAAAAGCAGCTGGAAATAATATAAGCATGGATTTGCAACATTAGGTGTGTGTGTGCCTACTTCATCAAAGGATACAGAGGGCAGCTTGTATTTCAGAACATCATTTATCCTGGCACACCAGTATCTCAGTTGAAATGAGAGAATTCCCAGTGGAAACTGTTGGTGCAGAGAGGGAACCAGTAAAGATCAGTGAGGGGTTCTGATGGCACTTTTAATCTACCCAGCTGCTAACTAGGATAGTTCTTTTGAGGATTATACCCCTTATAGATAATTACAATAATATTGTACCTCAAAATCCATGTGCTATAGATATGTGTCCATAAGAGAGAAAATGAACCCTCCTAGGTAATTTAATATTTACCCCTAGAAAAATGTCACTGTTCTACTTAAATGGATTCAGACTGGGAGTATAGAACATATTCCATTAATACAGGAATCTGATTTATACCAGGTTAGTCTATTGGCTCTTCCAGCACAGTATGATCTGGTCTGATTAGCAGTTGTTCTCCAGAGAGTTAAGAACATTTTCTGCATCATCTGTTAACTCATCCTTTCACCTGGAGACAGAGCCTCTCAGAGATCTAGAGAGGTCCAGGCTGCTTCCGGCTTTTAAGGCCCCTACCCACAATAAAAAAATAAAACGATGGGTTAACATACAAAAATAAAATAAAGCATAAAATCCAACAACCAAAAGCTGATTCCTTGCTTGATTCATACTGAATGCAAGAAATAAAAATGATCTGCATGAGAGCACTGTCTGAGAACAACCGTACATAATAGCCTGCTGGATCACGCCAATGGCCCATTTAGTCCAGCACCCTGTTCTCACAGTGGCCAATCAGATGCATGTGGGAAACCCACAAGCAGGATTTGAGCACAAGAGCCCTCTCCCTCTCCTGTGGTTTCCAGCAACTGGCATTCAGAAGCATTACTGCCTCGAGCTGCGAGGGCAGAGCATCACCCTCAAGGCTAGGAGCCCTCGAGAGCCCCCTCCTCCATTTGTCTAATCCAGAGCTTTCCAAACTTTCCATGTTGGCAGCACACTTTTTAGACATGCATTATTTCGCGACACAGTAATTCAGTTTTAGTAGCAAACCTGAGGTTATACCTTTGCAGCCCCAGCAGGAGCGTTCGTGCGACACACCTACACACTGCAGCTGACACAGTAACGCATGGGTCAGCAAACTAAGGCCCCGGGGCCAGATCTGGCCCAATAACCTTCTAAATCCAGCCCATGGACGGTCTGGGAAGGGGTGGAGGGAAGTTCAAAGGTTCAAAGGAACCTAATAAGTAGAGATGAAAAATGAATACTGCGAGGATGTTAAAAATGTGGTAAATCAATTAAAAATATATTATTTAAAAAACCCAGGCATAATTCTCTGTAACATGAGGAACACAGGAGGTTGCCTTCTGGTTGCTCCATCTAGCTCAGCAATGTCCACAATGACAGGCAGTAGGCATTCCCAGCCTGACCTGGCTGTGGAACCTGGAAGCTTCTACATGCAAGGCAGATGCTCTGCAGTTCAGAGATCCAGTGCTGCTCCATTAGTGACCTTTCATATGTTGTTGCTGCTTGCTTGAATGGGCCAGGGGTGTCATAGTCAAAACAACATGAGCATGTGATAGCGACAGAATGGAGAGGTGGCAGGTGTGGCAGCAGGAGGGATTAACATTTTTTGTATGCTGGGGCTTTGTATTTATGTGGGACACCCCCCCCCCCGAAATCCTTTGCATTCTTTGCAACAGCTGGATTTCTCCACAGTGACTCAACATAGTTGAGCTATTGTGCTGAGAAGAATTTCTTTTCAGGACCCTCTGGTGCGGATGTATCCCTAATGAGGATTTTCGCTGGGGTTTGCTAGACAGCTGTTGCAGTGATAATGGATTGTCTCCTCTTCTTTGTGGGAAAGGATGCACTGACATCTCCGTGGTCTGAGCTGGCATTGGGGTGGAAGGAAGAACCTGGCAAAAATCCACCCACCACAAGTGGATCAAAATAGGTCCATTGATGTACAAATGGATCAAAGAAGTTTAACAAATAGATCAAAGAAGTTAAAGAAAACACGCCATGATTTATAAATGGCGATAATATACAAAACAGGGCTGGGGTGGGGCTGGGGAGGAGAACAAACAAACAAATCATTACCTGCCTGAATTTGAGAGACAAAGAAATTAGGCAAAATGATGCACATTACCTGGCCTCTTGATGTTATGAAAAGAAAGTAAATATCAGGGGGTGATTAGGTTGGAGAGGAATGAGCCATCTGTAGTCTTAATGACATTACAGTAGCCAGCTGGAAATGCCACTGAAATAGGAGGAAACAGAAGACCATAAGATCAATGTCTGTCCATTATGTTGTTGTTTGTTTAAACAAACAAACAAACAAAGCAAACTTTTTCTTCCTCGCTCTTCACCATAAGGTCCCAGGGCAGATTCAACGACGTTAAAATACAATATTAAGATAGTTTCTCACAGGTGTCTTTCCCAGCCCTACCTGAAGCCACTGGGGATTGAAGATGCTTTACCACTGAGTTACGGACTCCCACAAGGATAACACAAAGAGGCAGAAGGAACCATACAAATAATGTAAAGGGATCACCAAACCCAATGATATCATCACAGAACATTCTGAAGAATGGGGCTGTTGTCAATTTGCATCTCATTATAAAATTAGATAATTGTTTAACTGGCACATGCCAGTTGATGACATAGAGAGATCCAAGAGCATTATCATATTGTCATCTCCGTTACCAAAGCGAGTCTTTAAACACTCAGGTTCACATGAAAACATTTGTGTAAATAGAAACTGGATGCATCCTAAGGACAAACACTGTGCAAAATCTTGCTACGTGTGCAAGCTTTGTAAACAATGTTTTAGAAAGGTCTTCTCCCAGTAACTCAAAATAAAGGAAATAATGTATGCCAGATCTGAGGTACCGATAATATTTTAAACAATTTCATACTATGCCTGTTAAGGTTGAGCTATGGTATATGTTTGTGCACTGCGCTAGAATAAAGTAAAACAAGCCAAGAGTGTCACTAACCACTGGAAACCGACTAATTCTATCCCACATCTGTCAACCTAAGCCCCACATTCACACAAGTTCTCTTCTGGTAGGCTACCCACCAAAATACCTTCTTTTTAACGTGGGTTGAATATATGCATTGCTTGGGATTGGCTGGATGTTAGGAAAGTATAATTAGATGACTTAGGCTCCCCCACTGAGAATCTTGAAAACTGGTAATACAACCATCTTAGGACTCCAGTATCACAACCTGGGCAAGGCCCTTTGAAATTTAAAGTTTAGGTCTCCCACTCAGGCACAAGACAGGTTCCACCCACTCCTTTCATAGACCTGTTGGCAGCTAACTGATCAACAGATCTCCAGTCTAGCACATCAGGTAAAGGAGGAGAGCAAATGACAGGCCTATGGAGGAAGAATAATAGAATTGTATTATTATTTATTAAATTTGTATACCACCCTCCATCTGTAGATCTCAGGGTGATTCATATTGTAGAGTTGGAAGAGTGTTAGTAGTCAAAGCTATCCGATTCCCAACACTAAAATGTGAACCATTCTGAAATCTACTAATGAAGGGCAGTATACCAATCTCACCTGCTTTAGTGGGGAATTTTATGGACTAGAATATCCATTTAGTGTCGCTCAGCACTTGTTTTATCATTTTTAGGGGAGATATTACTGGTTATTATTTTAGTGGCACTTGTTGCTTGACTACAACTGCCATTATGACCTGGCCATTGGCCATGGTGACTGAGCCTGATGAGAGGCTATAGAAAATACAAAGCAAACAGAGATGGATCCATGACCTGACTCTATATGTAGTTAAGCGCATGCACACACATAGTGCCATATGTAGAGATCAAGCTACTCAGTCCTCATTCAAGTCACAAGCACCGCCCAGGCATTATACATTAATTTTGTTGTCAAAAACATAGTACCTGGCAGGAAAAAGGAGATTACAAGATCACAGAATTCCACAAAACATCAACAACAATGTGGCTCACATCATTGCTAGTTACTGCATTACTCATGCCCTATTTCATGTGATTCTGGGTGTGTAAGGAGAACATACCTGGGCAGCATTCCACGTGTCCAACATTTCATTTAAACTGTGTAGGTGGTCACATCTACATGTGGAAGCAGACCAGGAAGGTTATTTATTTAGGTATTTAAAAGATTGGTGCCTCACCTTTTCATTTACCAGGATCCACAGGGCAGCTAAGCAATGAAACAAGACACGCCAATAAAAATTAGCATAAATAATAACCCTCACAGCAGAACTGGCAATAAAATAACAGGATTAAATGGGGGAAGTTAATGGTCTGTTATCCCGAAGTCCCCTCTCAAATGACAATCTTAATTTTCTACCTTAAAACCACACAGACACAGGCAAACCTCTTTCTGGATTAGAAGTAAATGAGCTCTCTTTGGACTAACACAGAAATTACCCAAGTTTTCTGATGGTTTCTTCATGAGGTTAAAAAGCACAGCTGGACAGCTATGGTGCTGTTCCTACCACCACCACCCAGGGCCCTGAACCTCAGCAAGACCCACTGGAGCACACGATTCCACAGCAGATGGTAGCATACCATCTGGCAAGCAAACACGTCCAAAGTTCCAGTCAGACCAGGTTCCAGCTTCTGCAGCCAATCCAAGGATCAAGGCACCTGGAGGTCAACCCCACACCAGCAGTCCTGAAGAGCGTGCTGGAACATCCAAGCCACATTCCAACCAGCTTGGAAGTTGAGCAGACACAGCACCTCAGCTCTGCTTCCCTTTTCTACTTTGCATGCTGACTGCAGCATCTGGGCTTGATGAGGCATGTGACCCTCACCTGTTCCAAGCCTACTTCAGCTGAGGAATCACACACCTCCTCCCAGAGCTAGCAAGCAAGCTAGTGAGCTGGACTGGGGGCCCTTGAGTGCCTCAGTCTCCTAGAGCGTCCCTTCCACTTCTCCCTCCGCCTCAGAGCCTGCCATGTTTGTGGGTACAGGGGCAACTCTGGTTCTGGGTCCTGCTGCTTTGGTTTTTGTGCAATGACCTCCATCCCCTTGCCATCCTCTGTCACCCTGTGATTACATCCTACACCAACCTCTCCTTCCCTATCCCCAGCTTGCCTCAGTGTGTCCCAGACCCTGCTACACCCCTTGCCAGGTTCCTCTTCCACCTCCCCGTCATCCTGTCAGTTCATGACACCTACCAGTTCATGGCAATGATACTGATTTGAATGGTGCATTTATCCAGATGTCTCTCCAAGCTGGATCATCTATTTACAACGAAGTACTCAGTGGCTTTGGCCACCTCATGAGAAGAGAAGACTTCCTGGAAAAGACCCTGATGTTAGGAAAGATTAAGGGCACAAGAAGAAGGGGACGACAGAGGGCGAGATGGTTGGACAGTGTTCTCGAAGCTACGAACATGAGTTTGACCAAGCTGTGGGAGGCAGTGGAAGACAGGAGTGCCTGGCGTGCTCTGGTCCATGGGGTCACAAAGAGTCGGACATGACTAAACGACTAAACAACAACAACTCCTCAGTGGCTTACAACAACCTTACAACTAGCCCAGTATCAACTACACCAGGCAGATTCATCAACTTGGTTCTCTCTGGATGTTACTGGACTCCCATCATCCCTGACCCTTGGCCATATTGGTTGAGGTTGACTGGAGACCAAAACATGTGGAAGGCACCAGATTGAGGAAGGCTTGTCTCTATTGATTGGTAGCAATTCTCCAGAATGTTGGGAAGGTATCTAAGTGGGGAAGCCAGAATTGAATCTATGATTTTCTGAACATATTCTACCACTGGCCTTCCCCTGATTGAGCAATAGTTTCCTAGTGGCCCTATCAGGGGAAGAACTCTAGACAGCTACCATTCTATTTTTATTTTGTTGCCACTGTTGTAACAAGCCAGTTTGACCTGAAGCTGTATTTGGTGCAGTTAATGAAAAACAAATCCTTATCCATCAACCAAACTCTAAATTCAGTCAAGTAGGGGTGTTTTTTTTTTTAATTGTTACCAGGAATGTATGTCAAAGGGGAATCATTCCAAAAAAGAAAAAGAATAAGCAATTTAAAAAGCATTGGATGCAAGAATAATTTAATAAATAAAAGTCAAGTTTGAAATAGTTCCTGTTATAACTAAATACAGATGTTTAGTAATCTTGAGGCCTTGGTGGCAATAAGAGAAGATACATTTGAACTCCTTTAAAAAATGTGGATGACATGGACCCAGGTTAGTCCATTGATTTCAATGATTCTACTCTGAGTAAAACTTAATTGAATACCACCCTGTGCATATGAGATGAGCTTCTGATATAGCACAAGCCAGGAAGTTTGTTGATCTTCTTCCAGAACCCTGTATTAGTTTGATTCTTGTATTATTATGATGAATATGCCCCTTTGTGCCAGTTTTCTTTTATTCAACTAGATTTGACAATAACAAAACAAAGAGATTGCAGAAACCTTGGCTGCTATCCAGTGCACACTTACCTGGCTTCCTTTGTACTTAGAATGTGTATATATTACCTAGGCATGTGTGCTCACATGTTAATTCATTTGTAGAAATAATACCTTTAGCCTCCCTGGCAAGGTGAAAAGTTTTCATGCAAGTTAAACATGTATTCTTTTAGCCTTTTTCAAGCAGTGCCACGAGAGGCCATTTTGCATGCTTTTCTAAGCACTTAATAGTCCTAGTATGAACATTTCCACCTCTTACTATTCCCCAAAGGTGAAATTAATAGGAAGCAGTGGAATGCTGACGGCGTAATTCTGTGCAGTGGGTAAGTGTTGTTTTTCTTGCAGGTAAAGGAAAAGTCTGGTTGGAGGCATTGCAATAGCAATAGTAATAATAATAATAATAATCTGATTTCAGATTTGCTGACCATATGAATAACCAGTAAAACAGCCAGTACAGCCCAGCAAAGAAAGGTGTTGATACCACACACCTGCAGCCAACACCCACTCCTGCCACCAATTGTGTGTATTGTCTTGGGCAGGACACCTCCAGCATCCGAAAATAGCAAGAATGGTGGCCTACCAGACTCCAGTTCTTGTGACGAGGACCAACACAGTAACAGCACCATCCCAACCACATTTATTCAGAAATTACATTGTGTGCTACTGAACCCATTGCTTGCTTTTATTGCCTTCTAAGCGTTTTTAGGATCGGGCTGTAACAAACCACTTTACACACTGAAAGTCATATTGAAATGGAATCGACTAGCAGACACTGAATGCAAGTTGTGATTGTTCATAGTCTGTGCAAATGAAGTTCAGCCTAACAGGGGGAAATTAAGCTTCCTTTCTGTCTGACCGGCAGTGTGGTGTAGTGGTTAAGAGTGGTAGTCTCGTAATCTGGGGAACCGGGTTCGCGTCTCCGCTCCTCCACATGCAGCTGCTGGGTGACCTTGGGCCAGTCACACTTCTCTGAAGTCTCTCAGCCTCACTCACCTCACAGAGTGTTTGTTGTGGGAGAGGAAGGGAAAGGAGAATGTTAGCCGCTTTGAGACTCCTGAAGGGGAGTGAAAGGTGGGATATCAAATCCAAACTCTTCTTCTTCACGACAACTGTCATCCTCGTGATCAGCAATATCGGAGCAATGATGATGCAATTATTTAAAAATATCCACTGAGTCCCTATGCTTATTCAGGATCCTTTCCAAGTTTTTTTTGTTTTTTGTTTTATTTGTATGTTTGGGTGGTCTCTTAAAAAAAAATCTTATTGTGGATGTGTGGAAGACCCTTAAGCAACGGGAACATTTGCTCCAACAGCTGTCGCATCCACCCTCAGCCAGAAAATTGTTTGCTTTTGATGACTAGGTCTCTCGCTACCATCCACAAAATGCACAGCCATTGTTTTCAAAAGGCCTCTATTTACCTTGCTCGCATGGTCTTGGCAAGGGTGTGTGCTGTACATTAGAAAACATCTGCCTTCTGTTTTACTGCCGAAAGCTCTTTACTATGAGGCATAATGATTCTGGGTGGGAGGAGATAGCTTGCTTCAAAGCAATTTTCCATGGGAGGGGGCCAGCTGTGGTTGGTTGTTTGGTTAGAATAAAAGAGCGTAGAGTATGCACGAGAATTAGGAGCATTGTAAAACGTATATCCTGAGAGACCAGGAAATAATAACTTAAATTACAGTATCCATTTCCACAGTTATAGCCTATTGACACATTGCTTAAAAGCTGAGGGGTGCCAGCTCCTCTTCTAAAGAGGATCCCTTTTAACAGCTACACAGTAAATATTGATCATAGAATCACAAAATTGTAGAGTTGGAAGGGACTCTGAGGGTCACTGAGTGTAGCCCCCTGCAAGGAATCTCAGCTAAAGCATCCATGACAGATATCCATCCAACCTCTGCTTATAAGCCTCCAAGGAAGGAAAGTTCCCCACCTCCCTAGGGAGTCTGTTCCACTGTTCCGTAGCTTTTAACACCAGAAAGTTCTTTCTGATGTTTAGTTGGAACCTCTTTTCTTGTAACTGGAATCCATTGGTTTGGGTCCTAGCCTCCGGAGCAGGAGAAAACAAGTCCATGTGGCAGCCCTTTAGATATTTTAAGATACCTATCATATCTCCTCTGTCTCCACTTTAGCAGGCTAAACATACCAAATTCCCTCAACTGTTCCTCATAAGGCTTGGTTTCCAGACCCTTGATCATCTTGGTTGCCCTCCTCTGCACATGTTCCAGCAGGACTATTACTTCCCTTGATCGATACTTCTGTTGATGCAGCCTAGAATAGCATTGGCTTTCTTTGCTGCTGCATCACACTGTTGACTCATGTTAAGCTTGTGGTCTACCAGCCCCCCTAGATGTACTACTGGCAAGCCAGGTGTCCCCCTTCCCCCATCATATATTTGTGCAGCTGGTTCTTCCTGCCTAAGTATAAAACCTTGCATTAGTCCCTATTTGTCCCTATTGACATTCTTTTTGTTAGTTTTGGCCCATTTCTCTAATCTGCCTCTTGATCCTCTCCATCTCTCCAACCCATCCTCCGCTAAGCAGGACTCACATTTCCTGTGGAAGTGATTGCACACTGTGCTTTGCATACTGTTGGTCCAGCTACTGGGGTGTATGAAACACGATGCTTGACATACAGCAGTGTGCCCAGCACAGTAACATCATGCTTTGCTGTGGGCTAGTATATGTATGGGGAAGATCTTGTATGTGGAGTCACTTGTTCACACATATGACTCTGCATGTGCAAGAATGTTTTGCAAAGTGAAATACAGTGTTTGTTTTAAAGCCGACCGCTTGCTTCTGTAGAGAGCCTGAACTCTCTTTCATATGTTTAATAGCCATAGGGTATACAAATTTAAACAACTGTTGTACAGAAGGAAAAGGAAGAAAGAGACTAGATGTATCTAGTAAGATGGGTTTCTCAGTGATATAATTGCATCAGGATGTGAATTAATATCAGTTTTGCTGAGACAGCAGAGGAAATTTGATTACTGTAAGAATAGCCTAACAAGATGTACCATGACTAAATAGTCCAGAGCTAAATATACAATAGTAAATTGTCTTGCCAAGAAGTTAGAGTAATGTTTTCCACCCACTTTTATTTCTTTTTATGCATTACTTAAGCAAAAACCTTTGACAAAATGATTAATTTAAACTTTCTAATTAGTCCACCTTTATTCATGATTTCCTGCTCTGGCTCAGGGGTGCACATATATACCTAACATAAAAATCATTTCATCTAACCAAGGCTAGATTCGCCCCCACCTCCTGTATCACATCCACAATGAATACGAAGTGTCTCTGCTAATAGGCTGCCACTGTAATGCAAGCCAAAAGCAAATTGCTCCATGATTATTGTTCAACATCTAGTGATTTATTGAAAGCTCTCATCAAAGCCATTTAAAATTTCCCATTCAGTTTGAGGGGCCTGTGCAGGAGCTTGCACGAGTGTCATTACTCATGGAGGGCCAACTATGGTGTAGCTCACTAGTCTTCAGCTGGTGGATTGGGACCCAATAGTACAGTGCTTCTCAAATTAGGGTTCACTGCTGTTGTTGGACTATGACTCCCCATCACCCCTAGCTAACAGGACCAGTGGTCAAGGATGATGGGAGTTGTAGTCCAACAACAGCAGGGGACCCAGGTTTGAGAAACATCACACTAGTGGGTTGTGGCATGATCCAAGGTGGGCTGCAACAGGAGCACTACTACCATGCAAACATATGGTAAAAGATTACGAAATGGGTCCCCAAATGCATGTTTGGGTTAAAAGTGTGTCTGGGTCTGAAAAGGTTGAAGATATGTGGTGTACTTAAAGCTATACTTCAAGGCCAAAGTCCAGAGCATCATAACTAGAGTTGCCAGACCTGAAGCCTCCAGATTTGCCTGCCACCTGCCAGGTGGTAGGGGAACAGCTTGAGTCTCCAGGTAGGAGAGAGCACCTACCTTACCCAGGTATCCTGAGAAGATGAAAAGGAATTACCCCTCACTTCAGCTGGACCTGGGAACACCCGCTTTTAGCTAAGGATTCTGTCTTCATTTCCAACCACTGGCATATTTGCTTGTTTCCTAAACTTTGTGTTTCTTATTTGAATGACATGCTCTGAATGACTGTGGTCAGTGCTTAATGCATCACGTTTAATGACATCAGTGGGGCCCATCCTCTGTGGCATTGCTAGGTCCCACATCCATGGCATCTCCCATGGTTTGAGCCCTGAAATATCAGGGTCCGGGATGCTCCTGACCAATCTAATAACAGCTTCAATCTCCACCAATCTAATAACAACTTGATTCAGGAAATGAATCAAGCTGGGGATCAACAAGCAGTACTTTAATTTCAGATTAGTTGTATCTGCTGTTAATTGACCTGTACAACATCTGTGTAGGTGGAAGAAATGGCAAAATTAGAGCAAACATTTGCCTCAATCCTGTTGCTTCCTCTTCTACTCCCACTTCGTAATATTAACCAATGAACTTCTCCCATCACACAGGAATAACTGGGTTAGCAGGGCCTGGGCAGCAAGCAGAAGTAGCAATTTAAAATTACCACCTTTTTTTTTTTTTTACTTCTACAGATAGTTTCAGTTAAACTGATTGCCAAGCTGTTTTCTTTTCTTTATTCCAAGGCTAACCGTTTTGCGTTTAACATTGTTGGAATCTGATTTTAAAAATGTTGCATAATCCTATCTCCCATGCATCCTTTCTTGTGGTGGAGGATCAGTAAGCTCAATGAAAAATGGGGTAACCAGTCCTGTGCAACAAACCCAGAGCAGCCTATGAATCTACTCCCAGCATCTTAAGTCATCATCATCACATCATCTCAGAGCATTACTGGAATGGATGTGATATGCTTACAGCAGAGGCTTGAACTACTGATTATATTGATTCATTAATTTAGAAGCATTTCTAAGCTGCTTACTATTTAAAAACCCATAAGCAGCATGCAAAATTCTACCTGGAACAAGAAAGTTGCCCATCTTCCTCTATCTTGCAGGAGGTCAGAATTTCTTCTTTAGAAACCATTGAAGCTTTCTTGTAGGCACTGCATGCCAGCCCTGTGTTACCCAGTAATAAAAATGTGTTGACAATAATGATTCTAATCAGAGCCTTTTTTTTTCATCTGGAACTCAGTTATAGCAACGGTCAGGTGGGTGCCATTGCCATTATAAGAGGACAAGGGAGGAGTTCATTGTGAGTTCTGGCACCTCTTTTTCTAGGAAACAGCACTGATTCTAATCATGCAATAATTAAAATGGGACAGTCAGATGGCAAACACTCTATCTCCTTATGTAGCGTTATTTATTACCTCCGCGTTGGATGGTTTCTTGGAGCAGTGCTTGAGATTTAGCTTGGGAGCTCCAGCTGGACCCAGTAAAGCTTATCAATTATGGAAAAATACTGACTATGGGTAGCACATCATAGCGGCACCATGCGTAGCCTTCTGGTTTCTATCCAAGTGTGATTCAAACACTGACTTTTATCTAAGCATGGAATAGTTTATAAGCATGTTATTTTGTGACACCCCCCCCCCTTTAAAAATAAAGATCAACTGAGGCAACCTTGCCATCAGTCTGAGTCTGTGTCTTTGAGTGTAGCTTGATTATGACCTGATCTGATATCTCAAAATAGCTTCTGCAAGCATTTTCAGTGGGGGATCTCTTGTGATGTTATCTCATAAGCTTGCTCAACTGTTTATTACCTTCATCAGCCATTTTTTGGTTCAGGACCTACCAACCTCATGCTGGCCAGGGCAAAAGCAGAGGGGCAGAAGTTTTCTTCTTGCTGATTTTTCTTTCTTTCATTTTTAAAAGAAAATCCTTCCTCATTGGATTCAAATGGGCAGGAAAATGGGGAACAATGCAGATTTGAATCTGGTTGATCCAAAGTCTCCCCCAGCTTGCCCCAAAACACCTTTGGAAGACCCCATTTTATCCACACACCACCCTTAGAATACTAAAGATGGGTCAGCAATGACACAGTGGAGACTCTGACTGTGGACCATCACCACCACCACTGACTTCTTTCTCTAACTCTTGAGAAGTGGACCTACAGCACTCTCACCCTCTCCGTTCCTTTGAAAGGGAGCATAACAGTGTTTGGGGGGGGGGGGAAGCATTAACAATATGTATTTTAAATGGCTGAGGGGCCCTAACTCTTAAAAGAATTAAGCTTCTATTAAGTTTATGTTAGTTTGATTTTATGGCATGTGCTTACTAGACTGCTAAATCAACTCCAGTGAGGACAGCCTAGAATGCAAGGAATTCTCATGCAGACACTTGCGCAAATAAATTTAAACTAGAGATTCAATGTTTGTGTTCCAAGCAAGAAAAAGAATATCCAAAATATGTGTGCTGGAGATGGACAATATGCAAAACTTCAAAATTTTGAGTGTTAGCATTTGTGATAGAAACTGTGTTGTCTTTTAGATTGCGTCCTTATGTGCTGTGGCCAAGAGAGATGAAGAAGAATGGTTGTAGAGGTTAATTTAATACTCAAATGTGACACTTAGGACTGTGCATTGAAAAGTAGATGAAAAAGGGGGGAGGCACTTGTGAATTGCAACAGCATTGTAACAACATTTTAATTTTAAAATCTGACACATGGAGAGAAAGCAAAATAATTCACTAGCCTCTGAGCTGGTATGTAGTACAAATCTGAAACAGCTCTATAAATCTGAACAACACTTCATGCCGTGGAATGCAGAGCACAAATACAAATCTGGTAGCTGGTATGGAAATCCTGAAAATGTGTAGGCAGTATCTGCACAAGTATTTAGAAGAGGAAGGGCTATGAACACAAACCTAACTTCTGCAATACACACATGGCCTTGCTAGCAACATGACGTCCATCTACAGGATCCTGCTCTGTAGCCTTCCTGAGTGCTTTTGCCTGGCTGAAAGTGTCCTTGAACTTTGATAATAATGCTTCTTGCTTGTCTGGATAGGGGACATGTATGTAGAAACCTGTGGCATTCATGTGGTGGAATGTACCCTGTTGTGTAAAAGTAAGAGTTGCACCTGCTGCTCCAACCACTTTGCCTCTAGCCCTGCCTACCACTGCCATGTGGCCCCCAGAATGTTCCCAGGAGCCAATGTGGCCCTCTGGCTGAAAAAGCTTTCCTGTCCCTGATCTGACAAATGGCAAAGTCTACCTTTTTACTGTGTCTTTTAACCTGCTGTGGATTCTTTCTAATACTAATTTCCCCGATTGTTTCTTTGACCACGTGTTTGGCCCAATTTGGCCAGATGCCACTATGCTAATAACCCTATCACAAAGCCGACCCTCCCTTGCCACATTAGTGAAGCAAATGAAAATCTTGCACACTCTCAGAATGTTGCAAGAACATCATCCAGGCCCACCATTGTACTGTACATATTCAAAAATGAAATGGTTCCAGAAGCTGAGATAAGATCAAATTCATTGCATGAATCAGTAGTTTAGCTGTGGGAATTTAGATAAGGTGGGGAATGGGATTTGGAAAGAGAGAGGATGAAGAAAGAAAGAAATAGTCTGGACAATGCATGATGACACCAATTTACTGTGACACAAACTTCCCACAGATTGGAACTGAGTTTCTCAGGCATTGTATTGCCAAATGCAGCAAAAAAAATCCATCTGATACTTATGTCAGCAGAAGAAAGGTTGTAGCTCGGTGCTGGAGCATCTGCCTTGCGTGAAAAAGGTCTCATGTTCAATCCCTGGAATCTCCAAGGTCTTGCTTGGAGAGACACTGGCTGCAATCCTGGGAAGCTGGCACCAGTAACTTCAGACAGAGAAGCCCATACTGAGATAGTTCGGCATGGCCAAACTCGGCCCTCCAGATGTTTTGGGACTACAATTCCCATCATCCCTGACCACTGGTCCTGTTAGCTAGGGATGATGGGAGTTGTAGGCCAACAACATCTGGAGGGCCAAGTTTGGCCATGCCTGAAGATGAACCAATGGCCTGACTCAATAAAAGGCAGCTTACATTTTTCTATGAAAAAGAGAGCCAACATGGTGTCTTCCAGATGTTGTTGCACTACAACTCCGCAGCCAGCATGGCCCAATGGTCAAGGATGATGGGAGTTGTACCACAACAGTAGTTTAATACTTCAGTTAGTACCAACCTAAATGTCACAAAGCTCTGGGCAAATGTTCATGTTTTTCAGGCTGATATTCAGCAAAACAGAGGGGCAGGCAGGTGAGAACAGTGTGTGATGCAGTTCTCCCAAAATCTCACGCACACATTTACAGATCCCATCTTTCTCCTGCTTGGGAAAAAATAAAATCTAATTTTTCTCATTTTCTGGTTGTAAACAGGAAAGACATCTTATCTTTTCAAAATATAATCTTTCATTTAACTGGGGCATGTGCATTACATAATATACTTAAGCAGGTTATAAATGGGACATCTTTGGTATCTTCTATTAGTGTTCTTCTAATTCCTCTCTTCTATTATATTCTAATAGGATTAAGACATGTGGCCTTCAGGGACAGAAACCCATCCCTTTCATCCACCCTTGCACATGAAAGGTATCAATCAGAATAAATATGTTTGCTTTTATATAAAAGAGAAATCCCATTCTATTATTACAATATCCATGCCCTTTCACTGGAACAAAAAAAAGGGGGCACACACAGGAGCTTCTTCTCAACTTGTTGAAATGATGAAACTTAATTGACATGCAGTTTCCACTGCCTACATGGCAAATGCTGCCTGATTTGGAAGAAGGGCTCAACTCAAGGAGGGGGAGGGGAGTGGACTAGGAGAAAGCTTGGCGGAGGACTTAAGTCAAGACTGGGGTGACCCCAGTTCAAATATTTGCTCAGCCATAAAGTTAACTGGGAATAAACCAACCACCATTAGTCAGCCTAGCTTACCGCACACAATTGTGATGGGGATAAAATGGGTTCACATGTAGAGAAAAGGCAGAGTATGATTATTTATTACCTTTCCATTATGTTTATAGCTTTATGCTGCAATTCTTTGAGAATAAGCCCCCCTTCCTGCGTAATCCAGAAGGAATTCCTTCTGTGTAACCGTACATAGGACTGGAATTCTTAACTAAACATCTTACTTATCTGAATTCACAAAACATCCCCATGATCTGCCAACATAATTCATTTTAACACGACAGCTTTAATTCAGGCTTGTAATCACCCAGCTGTTTGGGATGCACCTTTTTCTTTTTTCCTGATCATTCCATAAAAGAAGTAGGATTGCATTTGGGGAAAAAATTAATCCAAAGTAATTACAGTGTTGAATTGTGAGAAGCAACTGTAGCATGCTGTATCCCCCCTCCCCCAAGCTTTGCCCACATTGTGAAGTTTAAAAGGACAACCTTCAAAGGAAAGTGATATAAGATATAATCGACAGTTCCCCTTTCCATTTTATATTTTATCAGTGTGCGGACACTTTCTTTCAGGACTGGCCCAAGACATTTTGGCACCTGAGGCACACCACCAAATGGTGTCCCCTACTGCTAAGGAAGAAGTGGTGAAAGAAGATCTACATTAGGAGCAAGAGAGGAATAAAGATCTACATTGGGATCTGCTGCCCGTGGATCTGGTGGTCGGCTCACCGGGCCTCATGGGTGGGCCAGCCCTGAATTCGTTTTTGGTAGTATAAAAATCCAGGTTCACAGATGTCTTGGCTAATTACCTGTGGCAATTTTTTCAGAAGAGATTCCGACATCTGTGAGTAACTGACCACACCTGATGCTTCACCCCTCATGCTCTTTCTTTTCACACAAGGGCTGCCCAGTACCCACCTACTTACCACAGGGCTCTGCCCAATTAGTCAAGTGCTTCACAGCATTTTGGGAATACTTGAAAGGGGAAGCTCCTCCCTTAATTTATTCAGCCCCAGTCCAGCCCATCCCTTAATTTATTCCTCTGTCAGAACCTTGCCAACCCAATCCCGACAGCAATGCGGGACTTATGACATCATCCTCCCCCTCCCCACCCTTGCTTAATGTATACAATTGTATACACATTTGGATCCCAGTGCCTAAATTGAAAATGTTGTCTAATTTGGAGAAAGGGCCATAGCTCTGTGGTAGAGCACAGGCATTGCATGCAAAATGTCCCAGGTTCTTATCTGCATATCTAGAGAGCTATTGTCAACTTAGTGTGGATCAGAAATGGGAGTCTCCGGGTAGAAGTGGCCTCCAACTCCCCCCAGCCCCAGTCAGCATGGCCAATGGTCAGTTCTCCAACCAATATTTACATATGGGGAGATGCGGATAAAATGAACACAGTGATGGAAATATCATACAAAAATATATTGTTAGGAGAAATTGCTTGCTGTAATGTGTGCATTAATCAAAATTGCACACCAAAAGTTTTTGTTAGGAGAAACTCACACTAAAATGCTGAACAATTTCCATGACGATTAAAAAAAATTCGCAAATTGCTGCAAAAATTTGGAGAAATAAATTTAAGACAGGAAAAAATGAGAAACAGAGAGAATCAATGTTGATAGGTCCTGCCACCCCTACTGACTACTGATGTAGACTGTGTACTGAGCTAGACTGAAAGGTAGAAGGGCACCACTCTGAAGTCATTCTGCCTTCATTGTTTGCGTCTGCCAATGACTTTAGCCCTACACAGGGCCGGCCTGCTCATGAAGTGAGCCGAGAGCATCTCAGGTGGCAGATTCAGCCTCTGGGGGACACACTGCTTGTTGCTGTCACCCACCACAGACTTCTGCTGCCACCACCTGTCACCTGCTCCTCTCTGGCCTCCTTTTACTCCCTGTGGAGAAGGTGATAGTGGCAGCAAGGGGGCTACAGAGGAGCGGGGGGGGGGGGGGTTCTATGGAAGAAGACATGGCAGCTGGGCAGCGGAGAAAGAGGAAGCACTTTCTCTTTTGCCTCAAGCAGCAAAATGTTCTGGCCCTACAGTCACTTTGCTAAGGAACACAACACCTTATTAAACACTGTTGAAACAAGGTTTCCTTTAAGAGAAACAGTACAAGCACTACACCTATTCAAAACAGGATCCATTTACATACCTACCACTTTGGGAATGTTTCCATTCATCACTCCTATTATTCATGTACATGTCGCCACATTAGATCAAGTACATTTTCCTTGCCCATCCCACCACTTTCTATTATGCATGAATCTGAAGTCAGCATATCTCATCACAAGATCATTGAAAGGCTTGGGGACATCCTGGGTACTTCATCTGCCCAGCCTACTTCCGAAATGCTTCCTGATACCATCTTAGCTGTAGCAATCAACGCACAGATTTCCTAGATAAGGCTTGTAGTGACACATCCAATTCTGCTCTATAGCTTGCCGTGCCCTCGCCAGTTATGCCCTTACTTCATATACAGATGAAAATTTGTGGGAACTGAAAGCTGAAGCTGAGTGTGGGATTCCATACCGGGTCAGGGCCAAATTACATGGGGTTTGATGAATCAGGGGAGGAGGGGTTTGCCTATGTTCCCTTCTGGGCTCCCAATCTGGTTAAGGACATCCTGCACCTGCTCTTTGCTTGGGCAAAAGCTCCCATTAGAGCAAAGATCCATATTTACCTAAGAATGCAACCCAGTCATCTGTGGAATATATATATTTATTTCTAATAAAATTGTTTTGTTTTTAAAAATTATACGGTTGGTTTTATTTATTTTTTTGAACATATGTTTGTGTGTTTTATTGTGTGCTTTTTTAATTGTGCATACCACTTCAACAGCTTCATGTTGTGAAGTGGTCTATAAAATTATTATCATTATCATCATTATCATTATCAACATCATCATCATCATCATCATTATATTGTTCTTACTGACATAACAACACAACATATTGCAACTCCCTCTAAACTCTGTTTGGTACATTCTTATTGTTCAGTGGTATGGATGTGTTTTTCTTTAATTTTCCACTTATCAGAAGAGCCTTGTCTAGCAGTGGGATGAAATTTATATTACTAAATAAAAATGCTCCCATAATTGAACTGGCAAAAAGCAGGTAGGTATATGAGTAAGCAGCATTGGACAAGTCCCAAAATAGTATCAGTAAGTTATTCTTTTTTAAAAAAAAAATGCATCCTGGAATGTATTTATAATAAATCTTTCCGGCCCATCTTTCCCAGTGACTATCTTCAAAGAATTTCATAAAACAGTGGCTCAGTATTAAAACTGTAATAAAAAACCCAAATCAGAAATGGAAATAGAACATCTTTTTAAAAAGTTAAATTCTGACCAGCACATTTTCAAACGTAGCACTTCAGGTTCTGATGGTGAAAACTGAGCACAAATTTTGACATTTGCATGTCAAAATCAAAACTTTGACATCAGTATGACTAATCTAATACTTTTTCATTAGTTCCAAGGGACATTCCCTGATTTAAGTAAGGATGAGAAGCTAACATAGCACTTATGAAGTACTGTTGCAACTCAGTTGTCAGAATCTATTAAATATTTCCATATATTATCATATATTATAAAGATTATCAAAAAGAAAAAAGAACAAATGAAATGAAATGGAAGCAGGACTTGTCTACTTGGTCACTGGTGATGTCATAGACAAGAAGAAAAAGGTCTTCATTAGATTCAATCCAAGCTCTGATAGAACCTATGCTCACAAAGGAAGTGCTAAAATAGGTATTTGCAGTTTACCAGGAACAAAATATGACAGTTCCCTGATCTAGCAACTGTGTGCTCCCCTTCACAAAGGATGACTGGGCCTCAACCCTTCTGAGTTAACAGCTGCACAGTGTTTGCATTAAAACACAATTGCTTGAAAAGGCCCCCGTTCTTCATCCAGGAGGGGAAAGTATTTGAAGTCTTCAAAGCGTCCTGGAAAATAGACAGATTTCCTCCAAATAAATGAGATTTTCACATCTTGTTTGCTCTATGTCAGAGCAGATCGGAGATACAAATGTGTCTCTTGCTGAGGTCATTGGTCATACTTTATGAGAAGAGTAAGCAGAGGTATTTCCTGTCTGAGAGAAGAAATGAGACTTATAAAATACAGCTATTGCCTGTTGTGTAAATAATAATTGAGAGATTATGACATTAAGATATAAAATACTCCAGCCCTTTTCCCATGAAGCATTGGGAACTGGCACAATTAAGGCAGATGTTCTGAGTTTGAATGGTCATCATATTTGGAGCCAAGAGGTATGGACAGACATAGCCTCTGAGTAACCAATGGAGAAGTAGAGACGTCACCTTGCCAACAAAGGTCCGTATAGTTAAAGCCATGGTTTTCCCAGTAGTGATGTATGGAAGTGAGAGCTGGACCATAAAGAAAGCTGATCGCCGAAGAATTGATGCTTTTGAATTATGGTGCTGGAGAAGACTCTTGAGAGTCCCATGGACTGCAAGAAGATCAAACGCATCCATTCTTAAGGAAATCAGCCCTGAGTGCTCATTGGAAGGACAGATCGTGAAGCTGAGGCTCCAGTACTTTGGCCACCTCATGAGAAGAGAAGACTCCCTGGAGAAGACACTGATGTTGGGAAAGATGGAGGGCACAAGGAGAAGGGGGCGACAGAGGACGAGATGGTTGGACAGTGTCCTCGAAGCTACAAACATGAGTCTGACCAAACTGCGGGAGGCAGTGGAAGACAGGGGTGCCTGGCGTGCTCTGGTCCATGGGGTCACGAAGAGTCGGACACGACTAAACGACTAAACAACAACACAACCAATGGGGCATATTGCTAACAATTATTCTTTTGTGTTCATTATTACAAAGTATTTGGCTACTTGTTTCTTTTAGGGCAGAATGAACACCGCCCATAACAAATGCTGTCCACTGAATCTTCATAATGAAGATTTTATTTATGTTATTAATTTATCTAACAGAATTTATATACTGCTTGATCGTAATAAAACCTCAGAATGGTTTACAAAAAGAAATCAGTAAAAGAAATTTAAAAGCAGGTATTTTAAAACTATCAACAACTAATTAAAACCAGCAATACAGTAGATTAAAGCACATGTAAATTCTGCACGCCTGGATAGGCTTGCTGAAACAAAAATGTTTTAAGGACGTACTGGAAAGAGTATAAGTGTAGGTGCTGCCACACTAAGAGATTAGTGTGAATTCTCTGAAATTCTCAAGAAAATAAGTACTCCAAATTCATACAACTGATCAGAATAGGCAAACTTCCTCTCCTTCCATTTGCATCTCATTTCTCATCTTCAAAGCATAGCTTTCCCCATTACATAATGGAGGTTAAGTTACTAACTTATTCTAGTACTTTTTAGCACCTCTATGCATGAGCTCCAGGGCCCTCCCACAGAAAACTTACTGGATCCAGAAGGCAACTGTTCTTATCCCAAACTGGTAACATAGGCCACTATTGGTTGAGATAATAGTGATAATAGTAACACCACACATCATCTTACTAGGGCTGTTGTGGTCATCACTGAAGTAATATTTGTGAAGGAGCTGTTGTCCTTAAGCCCATTTTCAAGGAAATAATTATCTGCACGGCAACCTTACATCAAAAGTTGGAGAAGGCTCTCCATAATTCATTCAATGTGATGCCCTCTAGATCTTTGTTGGACTACAATTCCCATCAGCCCCAGCCAGCATGGCCAATGGTCAGGAAGATGGAAGATGTCATCCAACATCACCTGGAGGGTGCCATATTGGCTACCCAGTTCTGTTTCCAGTTTTGTAGAATAGTTTAGAGAAGATCAGATTATGCTGGGGAAATAGATGCCTACAAGAAGATGCTGAAGTGTTCCATTACTGCCATCACTACAAGGATTGTGGTACTGTGGATCAGGGAGGCAGTGAGTTATCTCTTTCTTGTTTCTCCTCATCTTTGAGCAGTGACTTAGATAGTATCTTAGAATATCACTGGCTATTAGGCAGCGCAGTTTGTGAAATCAAGATCTGAGTCACCCCGTTTTAGCCATTAGCCATTTAGTCGTTACTTCTGCCACTCAGCCTGCTGTGTCATCAAGACAAGGATTGGTGGATGCTTCATATTAAAGGATCAGGCATTTCCTCTTCCCCATGTGCTCTACACCAGGGATGTCCAACTTCCAAGAGACTGCAATCTACTCCCACTAAAAAGACGCCGGCAGTGACCTACCCATTGAAAGTTGTTGAGCCAAAGTTGTTGATCGAACTGTTGGACATTCCTGCTCTACACAATCACCCTCCTCAACCTTTACAGGTTTGGAGGTTTCACAAAACTGACCTCTCCTTCCTTCAGAGTGAATGTTTACTTTGAGTCACAAACTTTGACCCGCCAACCCCTTACTGGATAGCTCAGAGCTTTCCGAACTTTTCATGTTGGTGACATACTTCTTAGACATGCATCATTTTGCGACACAGTAATTCAGTTTTACTAGGAAACTAGAGGTTAAACTAACTTCTTTCCAGGCCCAGGAGGAGTGCGAGGAGAGTTCGTGCAAAACACCTACGCACTGCAGCCGACACACTAAAGAGTCGCAACGCACAATTTGGAAAGCCCTGGTGTAGCTGTTGGATGTATTCAGAGCAGGGATTAGTGGTACCTTCGTCCTCTTTCGGACTTAATTTCTTCATGTGGAGGAGAAAACCATGCAGGCTGTGGAATGTTTTCTTTGAATGACTGCAATGCTGTGTACTGTAATTAATTTTCTTTCAATTATCGTTATGGAAAGCACTGCATTTTTACATGCTTATCTATGCTTGTTTAAAATGTTTTACTGATTGTATCTATGTTTTACTGATAATTATCTTACGTATTCTAGTTGGGGTTTTTTTTTAACAGTTTGATGTGTTTTAACAATAATTTTATTTAGGGAGTCTTGCAATTGAGTGGTTGATAAATATTTCTTAATAAAATCATAAATTATTTCTACTTCATGTGTATTGTATGGGCCCGGGCCAAACCCTTTAGGATCTGAGGGGTTTTAGGTTTTGGCCCATTTTTTATTTTACCATCTTTCTGAAGGTGCTCTGTATCCAGAAGGTATGGTTCTCTGTACAATAGGTGCAGCACCCACCTGTTGCTCATAGGTTGGATGTGCTTGTGAAGTGAACTCTGTTCCTGCCATTCAGAGACATAAAGAACTGCATGGTGTGTGTGTTGACCACAGAGCCCTATTTGCTCAAAAGGACTACATGTGTGGTACCAAAGTGGGCTCTGGGGTCTATAGTTCATATGCACAGTTTCCACAGCTTTGCCTCAGGAGGAAAGAGACTTGCTTTTGCCAAAGACAGTTCCTGCTTGGATGGCCAACCTGCCCTTAGTAATGATGCACTCAGGGCAAGAGTTCAGGGCGCCATTTAGTGGCATAAGCTGGAGGAAACTACCTTCCCCACACCAAATACAGGAAGGTTGCCTTACCACTGAAATAAGTGAATCAATATACATTGGCCACCAACCCACCCCAAGCAAGGATAAAATGTTTGTCCAAGGCTCATATATCCAAAGAACATTTCTAACACCAACCACTTCCTTCAATATGGCCACATTATTTGTTTGGGCAGATTAGAACTTCTCCCTCCAGATTCTGTAAACAGACAATAGTCAAGTTTCAAACAAATCAGTTCATTAAATGAAGGTCGCAAATGAGACAGAAATTGCCTGCAAACATATGTAACCTGGGCACAAACAGACAAAATGAAAAGCTAACAAGGCTACAATTAGTTGCTAGGTGTAGGCAAGCATATGGTGAAGTGGATGCATGTAAGACATGAGTAGGAATAGGTCACAGACCCCACAGCAGAGAAATAAGATCTGCGATTGTTTATAATTTGGGTGATGCCAAACGGCTCTTTCTATATTTTTGCAACAGGGTTGAAGGTGGAAATGTTAAATTACGTGTCTTTTAATAAAAAATATGCAAGCATATGGTGAACATCAGCTCCCTTATCAGAGGACTGCAACCCAGTGAATCCAATTTTTAACAAGGAGGACAGCTGGGAAATTACAGACAGAGCCTAACTTCTGTCCAAGGAAATTTAGTAGAAGCATGATTAAAGCTAGAATTGTCAAACATTTAGAAGAACAAGACTTGCTGAGGATGAATTGGAATGGCTTCAGCCAAGTGAGGCGTTGCTAAACTTTTATGATATTTGGGAGCCTCAACACGCACAGAAATGGGTGCACTGCAGCTTTCAAAAAAACTGTTGACAAAAGTCCTATTTGGGCATTCCTCCTGTGAGGATAAACATGCATGGAAGATGTGCTGGCAGGACCACCCACTCTGATGTGTCACCTTCCCCATTTTTACAGCTGTTTGTTAGTTGAACAGCAGACTTCTGAAATGGGGACCCTCCTGCACTTGTGGTGGCACCACCAGGGGGAAGAAGACATTGCCTCTAATAAGCTTTTGCATGTCTGGGGGAGAGAAACCGGCCATGTCAAAGGCCAAATAGAGCAAGCTCTGGGACTCAAACCCAACTTTTAATAGCATAGAGCATTCAAGCACTTAGCTTTCAGTATGACTTGAAATATTTGGCCTTGATTCAGGTATGTTGGAACTCCAAGGTTTTGTTATCCAAAACTTTGAATCACTTTCATATTTATCTGATTATTAGTCTTGGCTGGCCATCAGTCAGGTTCCCCACATGTGATTTAAGACCCTGACTATGCAGGATTTAGTACTTTGAATGAGGGAAAGCTATAAAGACAGGGAAAGTGACATGTCAGAGGGTGCATGGTTTGCCAGTGCTTCCCTGCTCTTTACATGATTGTCAGGACTTAAAGTCCCTCATCAAAGCATTCTGAATAAGATTAATGGCTCTGTGAAAAGAGGACTGATCCTGCTTTGGATTCATGACTTTAAAGGGCAGAAAGCAAGCAGTGGAAATGAACCGCACACCCAAGTATCTGTATTTGGGACCAATATTCTTTAACATTCATGAATGAACTAGTGTAAGACTAGTAAGGTAGCTAAGTTTACAGATGCCAGTTAATTGTTCTAGATGCTGAAAACTCAGGTTGCTGAAAACTCATCGTTGAACAAACAACTCCAGAAGCATCTCTCGAAATTGGGTGAATGGGGCAACAAAGTGGCAAATGAGATTTGGTGAGTGTGCAAAGGGATGCATGTATTTGGGACAAAAGAATCCCAGCTTCATATATGCGCTGATAGGGCATGATTTGGAGATGGCTACCTACCTACCTCTATAGCTCCATTAAACTTGGTGGGTCTCATTTTTGAGTACACATAGATAGGATTGTGCTGTAAGAATTTTCTGGTCAAAGCAACAATACAGCCTTTGCTCTGCCTAAAGTTCACCTTGCATTTTCTAAGTCTCTGTGATCCACCTCTTGCATTCTTTTCACTGGCCAAAATTTTTATTCCCTGACTGATTAGGGCAGCCAAGACTAATCAGATAAATATGAACATGATTCAAATATGAATGTGTTTCAAAGCTTTGGATAACCAAACCTTGGCATTCCTACATACCTGAACCTAGGTCAAATAATTCAAGTCATGATGAAAACTGAGTGGCTGGATGCTCTGTGGTATTTGCAGTGTTGATCTGAACCTTTGGACTGACATGACTGATTCTGCCTCCTGATATGCAAAAGATTATTGGAAGCATTCCCCCACTTTGCTGCTAGTGTAAACTCCTGAATCCAAACCACATGCCTTACCCAGGGAGCCTCTGGAGGCCATTGCTGTCAGCGGTCTGGCTTGCACATTACTTAAACCAAAGTTTAAAGTAAACTATGGTTTAAAGTAAATGACCGATATGCTGCTGCATGCAGCTCAAAGGCCACCAAAGTACTCCTCCCAGCTTCCTTTATTCAATACACCAGGAAGGAAGCATACCAAAGGCTGACTTTTCATTTGTTCGTTCTTCATCTTCCTCTGGTGGGGGATAAGCAAAGCAAGGTTTTTGAAGCAGTATGGACTAGCACCCTGCTTCTTCACATTACCATAAACTATGGTTTAATGAAGGGATGCGGGTGACGCTGTGGGTTAAACCACAGAGCCTAGGACTTGCCGATCAGAAGGTCGCGGTTCGAATCCCTGCAACGGGGTGAGCTCCTGTTGCTCGGTCCCTGCTCCTGCCAACCTAGCAGTTCAAAAGCACGTCAAGTAGTGCAAGTAGAGAAATATGTACCGCTCCGGCGGGAAGGTAAATGGCATTTCCATGCGCTGCTCTGGTTTGCCACATGACCCGGAAGCTGTACGCCGGCTCCCTCAGCCAATAAAGGAAGATGAGCGCCGCAACCCCAGAGTCGGTCACAACTGGACCTAATGATCAGGGATCCCTTTACCTTTATGGTTTAATGGGATGCACGCAGCACTGTATGTATGTGCCCGCTGTTGCTGTGTGTCCTAGTCCCTTCATTTGGCTGGTTATCTTCAGACAGAGTTGTGTGAACTCTGTGCCCAGGGTGCTATGTGGTTGCTGTGTTGATTAGCTTCCTTTCCTCGCCTTTGTGTGCTGTGCTCATAAAACAGTGGTTGTGAGAAGCATACAGAAATACCTGGGGACTAGTGGTGTTGGGGTCACTGCAGGCTGTGCCACTAGCGCTGGCAGATGAGGGGCATTGTGTGTATGAATGTAACATGCTTGCTATGACATTGGAATTCCTTCTGTTTAGAACAAAGCGATTTGGAAGCTGCAGCAGGTGCAGAATGCAGCAGCCAGATTGCTGAGGGGGGTATCTGGCCAACAACGTGTGACATCTGCACTGGCAGCCAATCTACTACTAAGCCAAGTTCAAGGTCCTTCTGCTACAAAATCCTGAACTTAGGCCCAGGGTATGTCAGGGGTGGCCTGGCCGCTTATCCCAGCTCAGTCATGGAGATCATCTGCAGGAGCATCCCTGGTCATTCCTTGAACTGGTGAGGCTCATCTGACAACAAGAAGAAACGGATCCCTTAGTGTCATCTGCCCAGTATTGTGGAATACTCTGCCAATAGCAATTCTGCAGGCACTTTCTGAAAACTTTTTTATTCCGTCAGGCCTATGCGGGCATTTAAGAATACACATTTCCATAAGACTTAGCTGATTTCTGATTTTAACATTTTTATATGGTTTTTATCATATGGCTTTATGTATAATTGTTGTAAACCACTCTGATTTATTTTTTTTAAGAATACTGGTATATGAATGTTTAAATAAATAAATAACTGTGTGAAATACTAGTGGCAATAACTACACAGTCTACATTCTTTAAAAGGTCAACCCTGATAGTTAAAGCCCTGTTGGGAAGCAAGAGTGTTAAACATGTGTTTCCAATGTGTCTGTATTAGGAGAGGTTAAAAGAAAAGAAAAAGTTTTAAAAGCCTAAGGCATTCCCCCCCTCAAAAAAAGAGTGTTTCTAAAGCATACAGTCTGTCACAAACTATACCAAGCCCCTTTGTAGGAGAGGGATTATTAAAGGTGGTTAGCAGAACAAGAAAGCACGTAGATTCAAGGTAATTAACCCTTACTGTTGCTGTGTCAGTGTTGCCAGCAAAGCAGAAAAATGTTTAAAGAAGCAATATAGATTGACACGAGAGTACTTTCATTGCTTTTAGCCAAAGGCTATAGCAACAGAAACATACAACAAAACAGATGGGAGTAGCAACTGAAGATAAAACATTTGACACCAGCAATTCCACATTTGACGCCTCATTTTAAAAGCTGCAAAGGCATGTAATTTTCATATTTTTAAATCTTCTGTTCCTACTCAATGCTTAAAACAAAGTGATGCATCAATACGGGGAAGTGCCATGCCCTCTGACCATCACCTGACCTTTTGGGATCATCTTAGCTCCCACAGAGGCACATCAACTGGCTACCAATGCTATTTCATCACGGCTGAACTGCTGGCCAGATCTCCTTCCAGGGCACCCCACAATGAAAGCCCCACCCAGGAATCTGATCGGGAAACCATAAGAAAAGGAAGCAATGGAGGCTTGGCCATTAGGGTGAATGGGGCACTGCCCTACTAACCTCATCCTGCCCTTGGCCAGAACCCACCTGCCTGACTTCTTACTTGCAACCAGTACAGGCGGAGCACTGCCTATCGGTTTCTTCTTTCTTAGCCTCAGTGTTGCTCTTGTGTAAGGAGGATGCGGACAAAACTAGATTGGCTCTCCCTGTCATTGCCTCTACCGTTGGTCTTCCTGGTTTGCGTTCTACCAGTCCCAATGGGCAGTGGAAGTAGAAAAAAGGTATGAGAAGAATGAGAAACCAACTAGTATAGGTGTGGAGCATTATTTATTTATTGACAGTGATTGCCATTCTGGATGGTGCCCCTTGCTGCAATGAGTCCTTAGCATGGGAATTGTCAGTGACCTCCAAGCTTGCAAGCATCAGCTGTGCTGACTTGCTACATGTCTCATACTAAGATCACTTGATATTTGGGTTTGCCAGGTTGTAACCCAGAGACAAAACCTTTAAATTCTCCACTGACACAGGGAGTCTCCCTCCTGCCCATTTCTTGCTGTCAGGTTCTCTCATGCCAAACAGCAGTCGCAGGGTCTGGGGAGAAATGAGAAGCAGAGGCTACAGCCAGGGCCGGTCCACTCATTAACCTGAATGAGCCAGTTGCTTTAGGTCAGGCACCCCCCGAACTCGGCCCTCCAGATGTTTTGGGACTACAATTCCCATCATCCGTGTCCACTGGTCCTGTTGTCCTGTTAGCTAGGGATGGTGGGAGTTGTAGTCCCAAAACATCTGGAGGGCCGAGTTTGGGGATGCCTGCTTTAGAGGGACAGCTGGAGGGGCAGCAGATCCAGACCCCAGAGGAGCACACTGCTTGCCACCTCCTGTGACTTCCACTTCCTTGGAGAGTTTCAAGGTGTTGTAGGATTGCAAGCAGGCAACTTGATTTGTTATGAATACTGTGCTTCCACATGCATCCCTCTCTGCGACAACTGGGACTTGTAATTACAGTGAGAACTTGTGTCCTATTAGAGCAATAAGATTGCTTTGGAGTATATGAGGACTGTGCTCTGAAGAAAGCAGTTAAGGCTGCAATCCTAGGCACACTTACATAAGCATCACTGTAGATGGCGTACATGCAGAGAGCAGCCATTGGGCTACATGTGCTTTGCAAGCTGGCCTCAATTTTGTTATCTATTTCTTCTGCTTAGTGTTCCGTGAGAACTGATGGGAAAATGTGTCCCAATGTGCAGAAGATCTGGGAAGAGGTTAAATCAATTTGCTGCTTTCCTTTGAAATGATTAAACCTTAAAAAAATATTCTTTGATATTTAATAAAGCAGCTTGAACTGAGATAGAGGGGAAGCTGAGATCCCACAGAAGATCTTTGGGAAAAGGACAGTTGGATGCTTTTTATCTCTCAGATAGCTTTATTGATCCCCAGCCAGGAAATCTTTCATCTTCTTTTTCCTTTTCAACAAATGTTAACTGTATCGCTGAAAAATATGCATGTTACAGCTTAGTAAGATTCCTCATTATAAAACTTGGTGAGCCTTCATCATCGTTACTGAAAACATTCATGACACCCTTTTAAACAAGAAAAAAATGCAGGCAATGCATAAGGAATTAAGCCATGGTCCCATCACCCAGTTAAATTCAGTCTGCATTAGGATCTAGATCAGCGGTAGTTAACCTGTAAACCGCCCCCCCCACGGTGTTTCTGGACTCCAACTCCCATCAGCCCCTGCTAGCATGGCCAATCATTAAGGATGGTAGTTTTAGCAACATCCAGAGAGCCATGGGTTCCCTCACTTCAGATCAAGATGTTAGCCAAAATATGAGTCAGAGGGAGCGCCAGAGCTGCCCATGGCCCATGGATCCGGGCCAACAAACCAGGTAAGTCTAAGGCAACTCATCAAAGGGCTAGTCCCCAATAATAAGACAGAGCCTGTAGCCAAAGAGTTGATGTGAATACAGGCAGAGGCAGGCAAAATGAAGTCAAGATCAGACATCTGGTCTCAGCCAGATGAAAGAGCACAGCAGAAGATAAGGTATCCATGCCTCTTCCTGTCCATTCATCCCAGGACCATTTGTCCACCCAACCTCTCCTTCCTGGCAAGTAGTAGGACAAACACTGGCCACTTCAGGTGGATAAAAGCACAAACTGTGGTCCAGCCCAAGTTATTTTGCTGTGTGAGACAAAGGATGAGGTGGCGCCTCTCCCCATTCCATGTACAAAAGCCACCCATACTGGCATTTCAACATGAGCGATAGGATAACATTTCCACTGAACCTGAGAGCAACTCCCTGAACCATAGGAAGTTCAATGCAAGTTGCACAGCACACACAGACCGGTCTGGTCTCCGCCCCTCAGCACCTGCTGCCTGAGGCAGCCACCTCACTCTGCCTAATGGTAGGGCTGGCCTTGGCACCAAGAGCAGGATGAAATCTCAGCTGCTTTGTCTCCCATTTGATCAGTGTGTTTATCTGCTGATTCTGAAATCAGTGGGCTATGGCATGCTTAATTCAGTGAAAGGGCAAACACTGTGCTCTGGAGACCCATATGCCTTCCTGGAAAATTGGTAGTATTGGGTGGAATTAAACATTGCTCTCCTTCCACCACACACTGTTCTGAGCGCCTTTGGGAGGAAGGGTGGGATATAAATTTAATTAATAAACAATCCCTGACTTTTGCAAGGCTGGAATGTTACATAATATTCAAAAGTAAGAGTAACTTTCATTTACTCTGCCTTCTTTTGCATCTGGCCCTGCACACCACTGGGAAACAGCCTCCAGAAGTTGCCAACAAATTGAATGCGGCCGTTAGACTCCAAAAGGTCATCTGCCCCTGCTATAGTACACAGGGCAGGACATTGGCAAACCGAGCAATGGAAGAGATGGCCAAAAGAAACTGCAGGTCTATCATGTCTTCTGATTTTGTGACTTTTAATGAGAAAAGCGTTGCTGGGTGACTGCACAGAGGAAGGGCTGGGTGCTGTAAAATGGGCCAAGTGGTTAAGAAAATGCATTAGAAAGGGTGGTGTACTTCAAAAATATGACTCCAATTGCATGCCTGCAAATTGGGATTTGACAAGCATAGGTTAACAAGTTGGAAAAGTTTTTTAAAATGCAATGGCCTTAATTTCCTCCTTAAATATCATTGTTTACTGAAACTAAATAAGGAAAGGAGACAGAGACTTGGGGATGTTTCCCTTTCTTTGCAAGGATGCCTTTGCTCCTATGTGCATGTGTACATGTTGTACTTGGGCTCTCTCACGTACAGGGGAGAATGTTTCTGGGACCCTTTCATAAAAAATTGGCAGCCGAACAGCACTGATACAACCATGGCTTCCTGAATCCGCTGCCAGCTTCCCTGTACAGTGAATCATCCTTTGAGGGAGGTGGGAAAGGACTAGGGATTCCCCCTGCTAGCATTCTAAGAACAGTTCGAATGCTTTTGTAGACTAGATTATAACCCTAATGTGATTTTATCTTTTTAATTGTCCAGCCTTAAAATGAGCGCTCACTTCCCAGGAAAGTGAAAAGAAAAGAATCAATCTGTCCATAGCCCTATTTTCTATTGTAGCATAACAAAGCAATGCTTGAAAAACTGCTTTCAAAGCTAAGCCGACTGCCACTCAGCACATTCTTTTCAGGTGTTCTTGCAGGGGATTACGCCAATATGTGCACACAGTCTTTCGCTGATCTCTGTTGCAACTGGGGCTGCTGTAAGGTCATGAAGAAACAGCAGTCTCACCCTTGGAAGGGGTGTGAGTTGCCTGTAGATAGTGATGTATGGAAGTGAGAGCTGGACCATAAAGAAGGGTGGTTGCCAAAGAACTGATGCTTTTGAATTATGGTGCTGGAGGAGACTCTTGAGAGTCCCATGGACTGCAAGAAGATCAAACCTATCCATTCTTAAGGAAATCAGCCCTGAGTGCTCACTGGAAGGACAGATCCTGCTGAAGCTGAGGCTCCAATACTTTGGCCACCTCATGAGAAGAGAAGACTCCCTGGAAAAGATTGAGGGCACAAGGAGAAGGGGACGACAGAGGGCGAGATGGTTGGACAGTGTTCTTGAAGCTACCAGCATGAGTTTGACCAAACTGTGGGAGGCAGTGGAAGACAGGAGTGCCTGGCATGCTCTGGTCCATGGGGTCACGAAGAGTCAGACATGACTAAACAACAACAACAGCAATATCAAGCTGCAATGTGGGCAAAGAAGGCACAACGTTAAGGTTTTTTCCAATGCAAATTATAGCTGTGGTGTGGGGAGCAGCAAGGGTACTATATAGGGACAGAGAATGAGAGTTTAATCCCCATCCCACTGTAGTACTGACGAGACGTCCCCACCACACCCAAAGCTATTTGCATCAGAAGACAAGCCTTCATGGGCACAAAGGGGGTGCTTGGTTCCAGGGGCAAATAGCTGCTTAAGGGAGGTGAGTCTCATTGGGATCATGGTACGTGGGAAAGGGTTAAACTTTTCCTCCTGACCCCCCCCCCCCATTGCTGCACGTGCTGTTTGCACTTAAAGAAGCAGCAATTACTTTTACCTATGCAATTAACATAATGTCTAGTTTGGTCCTTAGGGACATTAAGATCTGCAGATGTGCGCCACCATACAATGGATACTTCCTATTGTATATACTTTTCCTTTCCCCCATACAAATCATTGGAGTTGTATTTACTACACTGACATGACCAGAGAAAGAGGAAGGGTCTGCACTCTTGGAAAACAATTACATGACAGTTGCCCTTTTGTTGTCTTCAATCCCACCAGCCAGAGTCAACTGGGGCACCATCTAATCCGTCTGCTTTTGGAACAAAACAAAATCCTCTAGTGCTAATCCATCACCCCATCAGCTGACATCCTGCATCTTTTTCCAACTGTTTGCAACTGCACTCCCAGAAGCCCTGTTCTCAGAATGCATTTAATTAAGGCTGGAGATTTTTGCAGGTAGATAGTATTTCAACTCAAGCCCTGGAAAGGTCTGCAGAGGCCCAGACTACAGTTCATGTTGGAAATTTAACCTAATTCTGTGCATTCTGTAGCAATTTCAGACTGTTCAATTTAAACAGAACTAGGTTCACTTTGAGAAGAAGTGTATATTGAGCAATTCCCCTGATTTGTTCATACAAAAATTGCACAGAGGTTATACAATGTTGACACCAAGTGGTTGTTATTCTGCAAGCTCCGCTGCATCACTTTTCTTACTGTACAAATTTTTAAAGGCATTTTTTAAAAAGCAGAAAAGTACTATTTAACCATTGCTATTTATTGCAATGTACCCACTTGTTTGCAGGCTTATGAAGATGCACCCTTTTTGCACTAAGCACATCTGCCCAAATGTGTGAAAGATCTGTGCATAGACTGGAAACACCCACAGATATCCTAAGAGGACAACCGAGTGTTGGAAAAACACTCTGCATGCCTTTAGCAGAAGTGCCTGCTGTGTCCTGTGATCGGTCCTGTTGACAGCAGTTGATGGACCACTGTGGATCACTCTGCATTTTAGCACATATGGAATGCTTCTGCTTCACACCCTCTAAATGGCTGGTGTTGAGGTATCTAGATTCTGTCAACATCCACAGGAGTTTCTCCTGAAGGTTGACTTTATCTGGATCAACAGAGACCGAAAATCATTTGAACGGTTTGTAAGTCTGCTGACCCAGCTGGAAATCAATCAGACTGAAGAAGACCCTAGCAACCGCTTCTTGGAAATGCACTTGGCAAGAATGACATGAAGGCCATTGGCCTGCAGATGGCATTAGATCTTCTAGCCAAAAAGGAGAAGAAAGACTCCATCACAGGCTTCAAGACAAGAACTGTGATGGCCTGGGATTCCGATTCAGAGAGTGAACCGGAGGAATCCCAGCCGGCACAGGAGTCCCTGCCTCCAGGGCTGGCTGAACTGGGGCAAGGCCTTGATTCTGAGGAGACTGCACCTGTGCCGGATCCTCAGGAGCAGGCACCAGGTGAATCCATTCTGGCTCCAGAGGTGGTTGAGGACTCAGTGCCTACAGGTGAGTCTCCCCCGGGGCCCAGTAACCCTTCAGCCTCTCCTGAACTGCAGAGGCTTAGGGCAGAGAGGCAAAGGGAACTGGTTTCTCCCAGGAGGAGTGCTCGCCTTAAGGCCAGGAGAGGCGGGGCTCCTGGGGGCCGGGACCGCCCCTGGCCTTAGAGAAGATAAAGGCCAGTCAGCCCGGTCCCAGGTTGCGGGAGCAACGTCGTTGTTGAGTACCTGTTCTTACCCGGACCCAGATCTGACCTTCCAGCGTTCCTGTTCCCCGCCCGGCCTCCTGCTTCTGATCTTCAAGTGTTCCTGTCCCCGCCCGGCTTCCTGCTTCGGACCTCGCCTCGCACCTTGTGGACTATTTCCAGGCTAGTGACTCAGGACTGAACTTGGACTACGATAACAGTAACCTTTCCCCCCGGGACCAGCACAAGAACCCAGCTGGGGTTCCTAGATTGGAACAAGATTTCAGAGACTAGCAAAATAAAATAAAGGGAAGATCCATGTCTTCTCCTGTGGTTCTTGCCAAAGTCACCAAAGCTCGTTGTGAGAAGTGCAACTTCCAATTCTTCAAGGAGCACTCATAAGTAACATCCCCAGGCCATCCTGGACTGGGAGGTAAGGCTGCAAGTTATGTATGAGCTATGTACGCATTTTGATTTGTGGAACAAAATCAAGACCTCCCCAGCAATTTTCAAGTGGTCCTTAGAAATGTTTTTGATAACTGCCGTGATATCTAGTGCCGTTCTAGTGAATCAACCCTTTTCCTGTGTTTGTATGGGCCACATTATGGAATCCTACCCACAGCCATCCCTGGGTGGGCTCAAACCAACAACCTTCTGGTTAACAGCCAGATGCACTGATTCTTTGCACCACTGCATTTTTATGTGCTTTCCCCAAAACCAGCTTTGATGCATGTTGATAATAAAAAAAGAAAGTGACATAGCTACTTTTAAAGCCACTCGATAGAAATTGTATGCTGGGTCCACACCTTGTGGGTTATTCTGCAGGAACTGGGTTGCCCTCAGCCAAAATCATTTTCTCTGGTTTCCTGCCTCTTTTTAGGTTAATTGAGAAGATGTCGCTCTCTGTACTTTATTCCTTTATGTGCCTCTCGCACGTGATCTATCCATTCTCCTTTTTGTGTTGATCCTTGTGGAGGAAATTGGCTGGATTTTGAAAGTCTGTCAGCTTAATCAAACAAGCGCCAGTTTTCTACAGTCACAAAGCCTTCTCCTTTTCCCAGTCTCACAACAGTTTCTTTGATTGTCTTATTTATTTTCCTATGAGAAGATTCCACATCTGATCTCACGTAGGTGTCAGATGTAGATTGCACGTCATATAACCAGATGAAGCCACTGCCTTGAGCTTTCATACACTGTGCAAGATTCGGAAAACTCCTTTGCATTCTTTGCCGTGATGAATGAGTTGCAATCTTCCCCTGCATTCAGTCCTTGTATTGGCTTAAAACACACACATGACAATGTTCTGCAGGCCAATGGTTGGAGGTGTTTTCAATCCTGCTGAAATATTCAAATAAAGGAGGTGGTTCTTTCATCTATGGAACATAGGAAGCTGCCTTGTTCCCAGTCTGACCAATAGTTCATATGGCTCAGTATTATCCACAATAAGTGGCCAGAGACTCTTCAGGGTTTCTGGTAGGGGACATTCCCAGTCCTACCTGAAGATGCCAGTGATTTAAACAGATGCTCTACCACTGAGCTACAGCCCTTCTAGATGATGTAGCAAGATCAAATTGCTGTTTGGTCCATGTGGATAGAAATGCCTTGCAAACAAAGCACTTATCTCTTGAAACAGAGTAGCTTTGGGACCCTTCTGACCAGGCAACTTAGAAAGCTTGTATGCTTTGATGCCTTTTGTATTTTTTTTTAGATTCCCATCCATTTTACCTTTTAAATGCCACATAAATTCTGATTTGCTTTTTTATTATAGTCCTAGTCTTGACTCGTTCACTGCCCACGCACGATTGCCCCAGCTCTGTGCTACTAGAATTGCTCCCCAGGCAATTGATGCATATTTATTTTATCAGTTTTTATCCTTCCTTTGTACTTTTTTAAAAGCATGCAAGGGAGCTATCAATCCAGATCAAGTAAACAATTAAAAACAACCAAAACCACATTTTTTAAATTAAAAAAGTAAAAGAGAATTAAACACAGACGGATAACAGATCAGGAACTAAAACAAGCTTTAAGCAGACAAGTTCTTGCTGAAATAAAAATGTCTTAAGGAGGTGATAGATGGGCATTGAGGAGGGAGGAGGGAGCTCAGCAACCTGGCATAGCCATGGAGAAGGACATCTTACCAGCCCCCACCCAACCAAATGCACCTTGAACACAGGCAGGGTGCACAAATAAGCTGATCTGACTGATCTGAGAGCATGCACAGGAACAATATTAGGGTCCCTTCACTATTTTTTTAAGAAGATTATAATCCAGTGTGGAGGGTCACAGCCTAACGCTCCCAGGCCCATTTCCTGGTGTACAACTGGGAGAGACAGCTGTCTGAAAGCCTGGAGAGATGCCACCAGACAGCGCACACAACACTAAGCTAGAGGGACAAAAGGTCTTATGGTTTATCCACACTTTCCTTTTGCCCCACTCTCTCCAGGCACAGGTTCATGCCTAAAAGCTCTGTGGGGTTTTTGGTTTTGGTTTTTTTGCTCCAGAGCTTTCCACGCAAAAACACACTCTTTAGCACTCAAGCGGAGCAAATGTCAGATTGAAGTTTGCTCTGATTGAGCTTTAAAGAACAGGTTGTCGCCTGCAAGAGCAGATGAAAAGTGTGGATAAATTTTATTCAATATAAAGTAGCTTCCTACATTCTTAAGAATTCAAATGGATTTAATGATGCTATACTGAGATATTATTATTTTTTAAATGAGTTTTAGGCTCCGTGGAAGCCCAGAAAGGAACTAGGTAGTAGACCAGAAGGTTAAGGAGCAATGCAGTTGCCACCCTATTCTCCACAGATTTCCAAATGCAGATTTCCAAATCCATGAAGTTCTTTTATTAGACTTACTAGCAGCGGCGGCTAATGTGGGGAAGTGGAATTGACAGAAACAAGTTCCATTTTTGTGTGTTCCACCATTCTCTCATGGTAAGCCATACCTGTACACCTGGGGCAAAGCATTTCACATGATTGAATTGCCTGTTACTGCCACCCACAGGATAGCAAAGAGCCCAGGTGTTTATGATTAGAACCAGGGCTTAAGAGAACATTTTGGACACGTAAAAATAGAAGCACAATATATTGAAGTTTAAATGAAGTAGCTGGCACACTTAGGACCTTGCTTTTCTGTGAAGAAGAGTATAAACACCATTAAGAATATATGTTCTTATTGGCTACTGGACATGATGGCTATGCTCTACCTCCAATGTTGGAGGCAATATGCCTCTGAATACCAGTTGCTGGGAATGACAAGTGAGTAGAGGGCCATTGAGCTCATGTCATGCTTGCAGGCTTCCCAGAGACCATCTGGATGGCCATTGTGAGAACAGGATACTGGACTAGATGGGCCACTGGCCTGATCCAGCAGAGCTTCTCTTATGTTTATGCTATTTTGCTCTTCAGCACAGTTTCTTTTCTAGTAGGAAACACTTTGTATGTAAGCTGTAGCTTTTGTTCACTGAGCATGACTTAAGAGCAATACATATCAACTCAAAAGTAAGTATGTATAGGATTGGGGCCTAAAGTTAATTATTCTTATGTGCAGGCAGATCTTTGCATTAAGATCCCCTGTAGTCCTACTTAAGAAGCACAATGAGTGTAACAAGGAGGCCATACTGATCATGGTCTGGAGAGAAGAAACTGTTGACATCTTTGTAAGAAACAGCTCCAGCAATTCATTTGTAAAAGAATGAATTGCACAATCTGGAAAACCCTACAATGGAACACTCAGTTCTAAACACATCTTATTCTCTTCCAGTTACTTAAAACAAGAAAACCTAACAAGTATTTATTTCTCGAGGCAAAAATACCTTCACCAGATGAAGTAGGAATTGAAACTGAGTATGTTTGATCATGTTATCGAAAGATTTCTAACACTAATTAGATGATGGAACTACATGAATTATTCATCCCCTGCTCTTTGGATCTTTGTGTGGTTCCTCCGCACCCCACACTTGATCTTTCATGGAGCACTCTAAATGAAGGAAATCAGTGTAGGAACTCAAGAGCCAAACTCAATGCGGACATTTGGTTCCAGTGCTTAACGAAGTCCACCTATGCAACACAAAGTTTCAGGCAGGGGAGGAGGGCAGGATAGACATGGGTAGAAAGGGACTTTAACCCTTTGCTTCCTGTGTGACCCCAAATGGAATCTCTCTCTCTCTCTCTCTCTCTCTCTCTCTCTCTCTCACACACACACACACACACACACACACACACACGGCACCAGCTAATCACAATGAAAGGAAAGTTCCAATTGGGAGCTTTCTTCCCACTGTGAATAGCAGGTGTGAGGGATATGTAAGCGCTTATTCCAGTCAGGACCACAGCAGTAGCAAGAGAATAATCCCCACCCCACCCCTGCCATGGTCCCAATCCAACTCAGGCCTCCTACACCAGATTTTTTTAAAAAACTAAAAAAAAACCAGACACCTATGTTATGATTCCAACCCCTCTCTGACCCCAAAATTGGTTATTGGCAACACAGGATGGGAGGGAAATGTTAACCCACACACCCACTTTGTCAATGTGCCATGGCCCTGCTCCTCATCCCTCTCTTTATGACTGCTACTTAAATTTTAAAAGACTAAGCATGTTAATTTCATTCATCCAATGAACATCATGCATAATCTGGCCCCAGGAGCAGGAGGTTTGGAAGGGAAATTGCAAGTGTTCACCAGTGGTTTCTTATAACCAGATAAGTATTGTCCTTAGACTCAAAACCTACTTTTGTAATTTGCAGCCCCAACAAAGTAAGGAGCAATAGAAAACAAAACCTCTAATTTTGAAATGTTCTTTCTCCTCCTCCTCCTCCTCCTTTGGATGTTCAAACATTTGGAGTTTTCTTATTGTCCTAACTAACAGACAATGATGACTCACCAGTTGCATGCATGTGTTGGGTAATTTGTGGTCTGTAGAGGTTGAAATGTAGGAGCTAAAGTGAGCACTGTGCATACTTGACCTTTGATGGGAAAAAATCCCCAAAGCAATTGTTCGGAAGACATACACAGCTCTTTATGCTTCTATTTTGAAAAGAGAAATTGGCAGGTAACAGTGACTGCTTTGCTATGGTTTTAAAACTGCACCCATGATGGAGTGACGCCATCATATGACATTGCATAAAGACATACTGGAATTTTATAAACAAGAGCAAACAAGACGAAGCATATAATAGTGGATGATGCTGAAGCATCCTTTGAAGTGTGTCTTTTTAATGTGCATCTTTCAATCTGAATCAAAAGTTGGCAGCAATACCTTAGCATCTCGACATAGCCAAAGATATTCCCTGAGCCCCATGAATGGGTCATTGAAAACTAGGATTGCCGGGTTACAATCTAGTGCCTCCCTTACTCAAATGGCTCTCTTTGCAGTCACAGAAATAGGATCTGGACATGCCCAAGCCAATTCACTGAAGCTTCTAGAGCAGAGATGGAGAACCTCTGGACCATGGGTCAAATGTGGTTTGCATGGCCTCACAATCTGGCCTACTAGCTTTCCCTAGTTCTCTCCCTGAGGCATCTCCTTCCCACAATCTCCCTGCTATACATTGACCATCCGATCTCATTCAAATAAACTGCCTTGAGCGCTTTTTGTTGAAAAAACAAGAGAATGTCTTTTGGCCCTTAAAGGCTAACAGATCTGATTATGGCATAAACTGTCATAGATTAGAGTCTACTTCATCAGATACATGGTGTGTGTGTGTACACACACACACACACACACACA